>NC_062283.1:24657164-26027337 GCF_902655055.1 Lutra lutra | reverse complement strand
CTTGCCATTTGAAACAGTTCGTTGGAACCGAGGATATTGCTAAGCAAAATAATCAGAGGAAAGACAAATACCTTAGATGTTCACTCAGTGTGGCATGTAAGAAACAAAACAGATGAACATAGAGAAAAGGAAGAAAAAAAAATAGATGAAAATTGAGAAGGGTGCAAACCGTAAGAGTCTCTTAACTAGGAAACAAACTGAGGGTTGCTGGAGGGGAGGAGGGTGAGGGAATTGGGTAACTGGCTGATGTGCGTTAAGGAGGGCACATGATATAATGAGTACTGGGTGTTATGCAACTGATGAATCACTAAATTCTACCTCTGAAACTAATAAAATAAATACAATGAAATTACTTTGTTTAATATATCAAAGGTTTTTCTCTACCATAGGCTTTTCTTCAGAAGCAGGAAGCCATCCATCAATACCGGCCACCCTCAAAAGAAGGCATTAACATACAAGTGATAAATAATCAAAGGAGCAGCTCATGCCTGCATATTCTTGCTATCTCATGTGACCCTTACAGTTATCTGGGACTTAGGTGGAACAGAAGTTCTCCTCATTTTACAGAGGTCAAGTATTTGGCTACTCCAAAGTCATAAAGCTAGATGTGAGGTTGCCAGCTTGAAGCAAGGGAGGGTACATAATTCTGTATTCTTTCCCTAACACATGCCTCCAGAGACCTATAAGTCATATGACTTGCAGCCTGTCACACCTGGGCAGCTATGTCTCATGTTCCTTCTGGTGGGAGTCTGCCCACCCCACATGCTTCCCTCTTTCCCAGAGTATTCACAACTCTGTATGACTTGGGCCATATTTCTACCCAATATGCTTTGGGTAGAAAGCAGAGGTGAGGGGCAAACAGCAGGGATGTCATGGTGGCATAACAAGTCACCAGTAAATCAAGCTACCTGTGATCATTGCCAAGTTATCAACAGCTCCAAATTCACTCATCATGGATTGTCTATGTGAGGCTTTAGTGAGGTGGGCCTATTAAATGTCTCCTTTGCCTGCTCACATAATGTTAAGCTTCCTTAGTAGAGGACATTGAAGAAACATTGCAAGAAGGATCTTCCTTCCTGGTTTCAGGATGCTCTCTTGTTAGGCTCCTGCACCACACATAGTTCCTACAACACAGGTCTGGCAGCCCCCCCATGGCTAAGAGCTCCCTGCCATCCCCCATTTTGGCAGAGCACTTCTATTGAGATGCCTCATTGTGAACAGCTTTCTCAGGTGCTGGGGGGCAGATTTCCAGGAAGTTCTAAGGGATAGATTTCCAGGAAGTTCTATATGTGTGGCTCTGCTATTCAGAGAGCCATGTCCATGACCTTTCTAACAAGGTATAGCCCTCAAGTCAAGGACTAGGAACCCTTTCTCACAGGTGTTCTATTTTAGCCGTAGGAGTGGTGGCTGCTCCTTAGAAATCTGTTATGTATCATTCTTTAGAATTCTCTTCACTTCTATCTAGCCAATCCTTCATGACTCCAATCCTGTTATAGTTAATAATTCCTTATATTAAACATTCCCTGTTCAAATTACTATGTGGTTTCTGTCTCCTGATTGGATCCTGGTTGATACATTGCCTAAGCAGCTATCTTTTGTCCCCTGAAAAACAGCATTGGCTTTCTAGATCCAGATGAGGCAAACCAAGCTAGTTAAGAATGTAGAAATCATGCCGTGTTAGGGTTAATCATGTAAAGTCAAGGGCAGTGGGAGGAAATTCTGACCAATATGATTTGCTGTCTTCAAATGCCTGATGAGCTGCTTGTGAAAATGGACTTGGACTTGTTCTGTTGGACTCAGAAGTCAGATAGGGACAGTACCAACAGGGAGGGCTTTGGGAGTAAAGGGGGACAGATTCCAACTCAATATAAGTAAGAACCTTCTAATTGCACTAGCTGTTTAGATATGAAATGCACTGCTCCCACAAGGAGGCTACCCTAGTACATGTGCTAAATGAGGGAGGTATAGGCAGGACAGTCACTTAGGGAGGCATTAAGAGGGGTTTGGGCGTACAATGTAGAGTACTTCCAACAATTTCTGAGGGATTTTAACAAATAAAATGTAGAGCAGAGCATTGCAAACAAAAAACAAAACAAAAAAGCTAAATAAAATTAGATATCTTTGACTTAAAACCTGGGTCTCCATGTCATTCCAACATGGTTGTAACTAATAAGGTCATTTAAAAAAAAGTTTCTTGCCAGTTTTTAATATTTTGTTATGACACATCTACCTAGATAGATAAATGCAATGTATCAATAATAGCAACTAAAAACATAGTTGCATTGAAACTCTAAGTATATTTAACAATATGAGCAAAATACATTTTCAACTAAGGTAAAAATAGTATTGCCAGCATATATATATGCTATATATAGTAGAGTTCTGTAATGTTAATTTTCAATTTGAGCATAAAATCTCATTTGCTGTTTTTTTTTTCATCTTAGGTACCCAAGGGCTGTTTAACTTAGACATTTATGGTGTACTAAAGTTACTGTGAGACTCTTTAAATAGTCAACATTACGTGCGCATGAATTTATGTTTCTATAAATGTCCTCTTAAACTGTATAAGATATAGTTCTCCTGGAAACCTCGCTGAGAAATTCAAACCTAGTTTCATCATTATTTCCCAGTCAAGAAGCAATACTTTTATGTTCACTGATGTAAGTTATGACCCTGACTATGACATAGAAAAGGTCTGACTCATCAATCTGGTAATTTAACAAATATTTATTACTTATCTTTTGCTAGGTACTCTGAATACACTGGTGAGAAAAACATATATGGCTGCTGCCCCCACAGAGAGAGGAAATCACATTTCATTATGTAAGTAGCACATAGTACTCTGCAAGTTCATGGGGGTGTGGGGTAACATGCCCTATTTAGGCTGAGCCCTTAAGGTTGGGGGCAAGAAGAAAGCAGGTGGTGAAAGAAATGGGTCTTTTTCTAGGTAGGAGAAACATTACATACTTGTTGAGTAAGAACATAGCAAGTTGAGGAATCTGAAAACTACCCAGACCACCTAGTGTGAGGCCAGAAGTGGGGAGGGGTCCAGGGAGGAAGACAGGAACCAGATCCCCAGAGGTTTCACAAGGCATGTTATAGATGTGGAGCATTATTCTTTATTTTATTTATCTTCATCCCAGTTATCTTTATCCCTGATCTTAGTGCCATAACCCACTGAAGTGTGTGTGTGTGTGTGTCTGTTGTGTGTGTGTCTGTGTGTTATGCATGCACACACAAGCATGCATTGGCTATGTTTACTGGGTCTAGATATAACAAGTATTTCTTACCATTCATCCTAGAAAAAAAAAAAAGGTGGAAAATAGTACTATGTAATCAGTACACTGGGAAATCACTGAAAGCTTTTAGTCACAATGACATGACCAGATTACATTTTAGAAGTTCCACTCTGGTTGCAGAGAAGAAAACTGACTAGTGAAGGTAAGACGAGAAGCAAGGGGAGGCAATTGCATTTGAGAGAGTTATTGTTGCCATAGATCTGGGAAGTGCCAACAAAGATGGAGAGAAGTAGACAAATCTGAGAAATATTTAGGAAAAAGACACAGATGTGGTGAGAGATTATGTGTTCAAAGTGAGGTAATGGGAGTGGAGTCTACCTTCCAGAATTCTGGCCTGAGTAACATCTTGTACAGTGGGGCTATTTTCTACAAAATGGAAGTATGGAGAGGAAGCACACTGGCCTGAGGAATGAGGCTTCCTCTGGGAAATGTCAAGTTTGAAGTTTCTGCAGGACATCAACTTAGAGATGTTGAGTAAGTGATTGGAGACATGGGTCTGGGGCTTAGGAGTTAGGTCAGCACTAGAATTAAAAATTGATTCAGACCTTTATTCAGTAGAGATTTCTTGAACTCCATACCAGGTGCTATACTTGACGTCTTAGACTTTCATGACTAAACAGACATTATCACTTAGAACTTAGAACAATTGCTATCTAAATGAAATTTTAAGCCATGGGAGTGGATACATTTGCTGAGGGTAAGAATTTTAAATAAGTTGAGTGGGTTTAGAACTTCAACATCTTAGACTGAATTATAAGAAGAGTAGAGTAGCTGGCAGAACCAGACCAAACAGAGAAAAACTAATAGTATTTTCTGCCCTAAAAGAAGAGTTGCAAAGAGGAGGATATGAGGGTCAGAGTCAATGCAAATCAAATTGAGATGAACCAGAAGACTCTTGCTAGACACTGGTGCTCAACTCTCTTACTTCCCACATATGATCTTAGAATGAACAAAGCAATAGACATAAAGGCCCTATGACTTCTAGGATGTAAAACTGCTCATAAAATATTAGTTATCATCATCATTATAACAATAATGTTAAAGGCCAATGCCAGGAACTACAGAAGGAAAAATTCAGTGTCACCATCCAGAATTATCTCCATTTCAGAAATTAGAAACAGGACAAGAGGTTTACCATAAATAACATAAAAAAATTAAAAAATGAAAAAAGAGGAAACTAAAAAATAGTTAACTGTAGATGTTTATTTGTGATGTTTATTTGTTGATGTGTTTATTTGCTGATCTCCATATGAAGATGTACAGAATGCAACTGGTGCTTTTCTGATATTGAATAAATTCACAAATTGGAGAAATTCCACTCTCTCCGGATTGTTGGCAAGCCTCACTAATATAGGGAAGTCGTCGAAATCTTCATGCCAGAGAGATTACCTCCCAGAACTTTGACTTCTGAGTCGACCCACTGAAGCACTAAGGAAATGTGAAGTGTCATTACTGACATTGAGAAACGGCAACAAAATGGAATGTGGGGAGCCTGGATTGCATCCTGGAACAAAAAGGAAAAAGGACATTAATAGAAAAACAACTGAGTCTGTACTTTAGTTAACAGCATTGGATTGATGTTAAGTCCCTGGTTTTGATCATTAGAATATGGATGTGACAGATTTTCTAATTATTTTTTATTGTTATGTTAGTCACCATATGGTACGTCATTAGTTTTTGATAGTGTTCCAAGATTCATTGTTTATGTATAACACCTAGTGCTCCATGCAGTATGTGCCCTCCTTAATACCCATCACCGGGCCAACTCGTTCCCTACCCCTCCCCCACCACCTTCCCCTTTAAAACCCTAAGTTTGTTTCTCAGAGTCCATATTCTCTCATGGTCAGTCTCCCTCCTCCAATTCCCCCCCCCCTTCATTTTTCCCTTCCTTCTCCTAATATCCTCCATGCTATTTTTATGTTCCACAAATAAGTGAAACCATATGATAATTGACTTTCTCTGCTTGACTTATTTCACTTAGCATAATCTCCTTCAGTCCATCCACGTTGATGCAAAAGTTGATGCATCCATCCCTTCTGATAGGTGGGTAATATTCCCTTGTGTATATGGACCACATCTTCTTTATCCATTTGTCTCTTGAAGGGCATCTTGACTCTTTCCACAGTTTGGCTGTTGTGGACATTGCTGCTATGAACATTGGGGTGCAAATGGCCCTTTTTTTCATTACATCTGTATCTTTGGGGTAAATACCCAGTAGTGCAATTGCCAGGTCATAGGGTAGCTCTATTTTTAATTTTTGAGGAACCACCACACTGTTTTCCAAAGTGACTGCACCAATTTGCATTCCCACCTAGAGTGTAAGAGGGTTCCCCTACCTCCACAACTTCTCCAACATTGATTGTTTCTTGCCTTGCTAATTTTGACCATTCTAACTGGTGTAAAGTGGTATCTCAATGTGCTTTTGATTTGAATTTCCCTGATGGCTAAAGATGAAGAACATTTTTTCATGTGTCTGTTAGCCATTTGGATGTGCCAGATGTTAACATTAGGGGAAGCTGAATGAAGGGTAGACAGGAATTTTCTTAACTTTTTTTTCTATAATTTTACTCAAGTCTAAAATTATTTCAAAATGAGCAACTTCTCAAATTCAAACAAATATTAAACCCACTCTGTAAAATCCTAGTTACTTGAGACTTGCTGAATCCTCAAAGCGTATTTTGGAGTCTGAATTTCTCGTAACTGTTCTGTAATAGATTTTCTTTGTTTTGGTTCTTGAGATAAGCTTGGGTGAGAATAACTTCACATCCAGGACATCAGCATCGAAAGTCTTTTAAATATTTTGACACTTTAATTGACGCTTCTTCAAGTTTTTCTGCACCAAAACATAACAAATCACCTCAATTAGACCCTCCACTCTAGAAAACAACTGGACTCTGCACAGAAGCTTATTAATGGCAAGTAAAACAGCTTCAATTACTTCTGAAAAAAGTGTGAATCCATCTTTTTTATTTTATTATTTCAAATGTAATTCTTGTTAATCCAATAAGATATCTTTGTGTGCTACTTTTTTAATGTCTTTATCAAACTAGTCTCTGAATTTAACCACTTTCTTTCTATCAACTTTCAAACGGTCCAGTTTAGTGTATTAACCAATTCAACTCACAAAGCATGTATAAATGCAGAGACCCACACCCATGTAACACCCATCCCCATGTGCTACTAATTCACTTGGCAAAAACATGTTATTGAAACAATGCACAGTGTGCAAAACATTGGATTATCTCTTACTGTGGTAATATCTTAAACAATGAAATCTGACAATATCATCAGGAAACACTTGCTCTTCTGTCCCAACTCACTCTATTATTTGTAAATGCACTAAGTGTTATAAGTGGAGGAGTTTGCCAAAATCAGCAAAGTCAGCTTTAAAAAAAAAAAAAGCCTGGATATTTGGCTCTAAAAATCTTTTTTGGCTGGATCCTTATATCTCTTTCCCAACTCAGAACTTGAATGATAACCACAGAGGATCTGTGTGAAACCTGATGTCTGGGGATTCCAGGAGCAACAGCGGAGCCCCTCAGCAGCAGGGAGGCCCTTTTATCTAATCTCTCTTAAGGTAAATGCAGTTGGTCAGTGCATAATACACTTCAACAACTCATTTAGATACAGAAAGATGAATTCCACAGGAAAAAGCGTTATTCAGCGTGGCTTTGATTTTATAAGAATGGTTTCATTAAACAAGCACTGACCCATCCATCTAAAGGAAAATTTGCCCAAAGAACCCACCAATGAAGGACTGTTCCATTCAAAACACTGATGAAGTAAAAGAGAGGACTGTGTCTTCTGGAACTATGAATGTGCTGAATGCAATAGTGCTGCTGCTGGGACACCACGCCTTCCATCTGAGTCCCCGTGTGCTGACGCATGTGGCATTGATGTATCAGCCTGTCCAAGCCAGAAACGAAGACGGCCTCCATGGAGGATATCAACTGACCTGTAAACTATAACATGTGGTTTTCTTTACAAGGCTTTCCGCTGCTGAATTCTCGGTTTTCTACTTAGCAGAAAGTGTCCATGCTGCATATTTTCCATGGCGCACAGGGTGGGCTAATCTTGTCCATTCACCAAAAACATGGAGTTGGTTTTTCACTGAGACTGAGAGGAGAGAAGCATTCTCAGCAAGACCATCTTTAACACATGGCATCCCCCCACAGGTAAAGTACTTCAGGATCATAGGGGGAAAGTATCAATGAAGAAAGTGTTAGAAACTGAAATATGGAATTGTGTTTAAGCATGTTATGGAGAAGCTATTAAAACCAGTAATTCACATTTGAGTTCCTGAAAGAATTTAGTTCTGCTAGCTCTATAAAGACAGTCCCTTTAGAATACAAGTGTGTTGCATTTGTTGAAAATAATATCAACTAACTACACTGTCAGAAATGGGAAAAATTAGGCACTAACTTCATCATACCCCTCCCAGACATCCAGCCTTGCCAGGTGTGGAAGAGCAATGTTACCTGGCTCCTTTGGATCAGGCTTGAGGCACAGAGAGCCCAAAAGGTCCCTGGCAGTGCTGGGACAGCAGGGGGCGATGTTAGCACACGCTGGTGAACTCCCCCAGCCACCTGCAGGCTGCTAAGGAAGTTTTCTGATCCTCAACAGCCCCCAAGACCTGGAAATGAGCAGAGAGAATAACTAGAACAGAAAGTGGGCACAGATAGTGTCCAAAGAGGGCAGAGGAGTTTCCCTTCTATTCAGACATGAAGCAGGGAACATATGAGGATATATTCTATTTTCTCTGATCAGTTTGCTTTCACTCAGATTAAACAAAGAAGAAAGAAGTCAGTTATCTAGGACAGACGCAGGTGACTCATCAGTCCAAGGTCACACATAGATACTATCAGAGTGGTCAGTAACATGAGATTTAGGGACAAAGAAAGACATTGACTCCACCCCATGCATCTGTTCCCTTGCCTGCCAAAGTCATAGCTTTTCTATCTTTTTTTTTTTAATGGATCTGGAATTCTATTTTAATTAAATGTCTCCCACAGCCCCTACCAGGTAAAATTACATTTAATGGGATGGAACACAAGACAAGTGCCTTAATGTTTGAGGAAGTTCCCATCCATCACTCCTGTTTTTGCATCCCTCATCGAATCCATCAGCACAGCTTGTCAGCTCTCCCTTCACAATATCCAAATGCAGCGACCACTCACCAGTGCCACTGCTAAGTGCTAAGACACCACCATCTTCTCCTCCTAAACTACTACAGAAGCTTCCTGATTGGATTCCCTAGATCTTTTCTTGCCCCCTTCAGTCTAGTCCACACAGCAGTCACCGTGATCCTGTTAAAATGCATGCCAGATCCTGTCACCCCACTGCTCAAAACTCATTAAAAGCTTCTCATATTACTCCAATTAAAAGCCAAACAAAGTCTTACAAGGATCTACATAATCTGATCTTGTTGTCTCTCTGACCTCTTCTATTACTGTCTCTTGCTCAGTCCACCCCAGCCATTATATTCTTGCTACTCCTTGAACTTTCCAGGCATAGTCTCACCTCAGAGCCTTTGCATTTACTGTTCCTTCTAGCTATAAGGCTCTTCCCCAACATATTTTCATGGCTTATTCCTCACCTCTTTCAGATCTTAGCCAGGTGTCCCCACAAACCCTCCTTACACTCATTCCCTGAATATATTGCGCTTCATAGCATTTGTCACCATCTAACAGGTTACATATTTCAATTATCTAACTTGTTTACTATCTGCTTCCCTCAACCAGAATGGGAGGACCCAGAAGGCAGGGGGATTTTTTTGTTGTTGTTTATTTTGTTCAATGATGTATCTTCAGAGCCTAGAACTTGCCTACAGCACAGTTGGTGCTAAACAAATCATGGATACATTCACTGGTGGGAATAATGAATATTGAACAGACCAGGCAGGATAAAGAACACTAAAAGAGGAGTAAGAGATGCTAAGAAGCCACTATTTGTGTTAGGCATGTTATTTTTTTTTAAGAGTTTATTTACTTATTTGAGAGACAGAGAGGGGCAGAGAGCAAGCACAAGGAGGGGGAAGGCAGAGGAGAAGGAGAAGCAGACTCCCAACTGAGTAGAGAGCCTGACGTTCCAGGACCCTGAGATCATCACCAGAGCCAAAGGTAGACACTTAACCAACTGAGCCACCCAGGTGCCCCACACATTTTTTTTTTTTTTTTCAGGAGGCTCCATGTGGAGGCTGGAGCCCAATGTGGGGCTTGAACTCACGAAACTGAGATCAAGACCTGAGCTGAGATCAAGAGTCAGACACTGACTGAGCCAACCAGGTGCCGCCAAACATGTTATTTCTTAATCTCCCACTGTTGGTGGGAATGCAAGTTGGTGCAGCCACTTTGGAAAACAGTGTGGAGATTCCTCAAGAAATTAAAATAGAGCTTCCCTATGACCCTGCAATTGCACTACTGGGTGTTTACCCCAAAGATACAGATGTAGTGAACAGAAGGGCCATCTGTGCCCCAATGTTTATAGCAGCAATGGCCACGGTCGCCAAACTGTGGAAAGAACCAAGATGCCCTTCAACAGACAAATGGATAAGGAAGATGTGGTCCATATACACTATGGAGTATTATGCCTCCATCAGAAATGATGAATACCCAACTTTTGTAGCAACATGGATGGGACTGGAAGAGATTATGCTGAGTGAAATAAGTCAAGCAGAGAGAGTCAATTATCATCTGGTTTCACTTATTTGTGGAGCATAACAAATAGCATGGAGGACAAGGGGAGATGGAGAGGAGAAGGGAGTTGAGGGAAATTGGAAGGGGAGTGAACCATGAGAAACTATGGACTCTGAAAAACAATCTGAGGGCTTTGAAGGGGCGGGGCATGGGAGGTTGGGGGAACTAGGTGGTGGGTATTAGAGAGGGCACAGATTGCATGGAGCACTGGGTGTGGTGCAAAAACAATGAATACTGTTACGCTGAAAAGAAATTTAAAAAAAAAGAGTCTCTCTGCCCCTTCCCCCTAAATAAATCTTAAAAAAAATTTTTTTGAGGAATAAAATAATTTTTAAGGATTTTATTTATTTGACAGAGATCACAAGTAGGCAGAGAGGCAGGCAGAGAGAGAGAGATTGGAGGAAGCAGGCTCCCCGCTAAGCAGAGAGCCCCATGCAGGGCTCGATCCCAGGACCCTGGGATCATGACCTGAGCCAAAAGCAGAGGCTTTAACCCACTGAGGCACCCAGGTGCCCCTGAAATAATTTTTTTTAATTAGTACAAGTTACATAAAAAAACAATAAGTATTATTTTATGAACTTTATGTTTCCAATGTCTGTGTGTGCACATATGTGCTAGATTATTACAATCTAAAATGTATTGTTCATCATAATTCTCAGTCAAATAAGTTTGAAAACCCTGTTACAGACAATACTGTCTAAGGTGCTAAAATAATCCTGTTTTATCAGTTATACAGAGAAAGACCTTCTACAGCCTTTTTGAAGCTCCCATTACATGCATGTTGGTGTGCTTACAAGTCCAACATTTTTGAGGCTGTATTCATTTTCTCTACTCTTTTCTCTGTGTTCTTCAGGTTGCATAATTTCTATCAGTTTCCAGAGTTTGCTGGTTCTTTCTTCTGCCAGTGCAGATCTACTCTTGGATCTCTGTAGTGAACTTTCATTTTTGTTTTTGTGCTTTTCAACTCCAGATTCCCATTGGTACTTTTTAATAATCTCTTTTTAGTGATATTCTGTGTTTATGAGTCATTTTTTACATGCTCTCATTTAATTATTTAACATGGTTTCCTTCGTTCTTTGAACATATTTATAACCCCTGTCTTAAAGTATTTACCTACCTAATCCAACATCTGGGCCTCCTCCAAGGAGCTTCTATTGCCTTTTTTTTTTTTTCCCTATGTATCAGCCACACTTTCCTGTTGCTTTGTGTAGCTCAGAATTTTTTGTTGAAAACTGGACATTTAGATAGTATATTTAGTAACTCTAGCTGCTGATCCCCATTTGGGGGATTTTCTCTTTAATTTGTTTAATTGTTTATTTAGCTGAGCTAAATCTGTGAAATCTATTTCTCTTGCAGACTCTGATGTCCCTCCTCAGATATTTTTCCTTGCTTATGTCTTTTGGGTTGACTCCTAGGGGTCACCTGGGTGTGTCTAAAGCACTTATTGGTCAAAAGTGCTTAAGGCCTCTAGCCACTTAGATTTTTATCCTTCATCATTGGTTCTGTAGGTGGCTTGGGAATGAATGTGATTGTATTTTTATATCTGGTTTCCTAGAAGTCACTCTTTTTATTTAGCCAGGGTCTGGTCAGACATTGTGCTTAAGCCCCTTGCAATGGGTCTATTTGTAATATGGGGAATGCTTTCAGGTTCATCCCACAGCCCAAAGGGACATCTCCACACTATGAGCAGACACTTGAGAAGAATGGTGCTGCTGGTCTTCTCAGCTTACTTCTTCCTGTATGGAAGCTCCTGTATGGAAGCTCCACTCCTCAAAGAAGCTGGAGTAAGGCAATAAGGATCCAGTATTCTTGCCTATTACACCTGGATACTACCCTCACTGGACAAGGCAACCCTGTCCTCCAGCCATGCCCACTTGGAGTAGCATGTGTACAACACAGGCTAAAGGGAATGAGAAATGCAGATGACGTGTCCCTCCTGGGATGAACTGGGAATAATGAGGACTCATCCTCTTTGCTTCATATGAAGTGCCATCACACGGTAGAGCTGACATCACACAGAGCTAGGGATGGGGGTGTGAGAGCAAGCCATGGTTCAAATGCCACAGACACTTACTATTCTTGTCAAGATTTAATAGATCTTCTCAAATGATTCTTCCTTTTCTGTATGCCCTTTGAAAAATAGCTAGAGGCCTTAAATGGTTATTGGGCTGTGTTTAAATTTTTTCTATCTATCTATCTATCTATTTATTTATTTATTTATTTTTAGTAATTTTCACCAGTTAAATGGTTGCTGAGGACAGAGTTTTCCTAGTTCCTCACACTGCCATTCTGGATGTCCTGCCTCTGGACCATTTGTGTAATCTACACCAAGACCTTCATCTAGGAAGGTAGCTTTATGAAATTTAAAGGTTCATGTGCCTGGGGCCATCCTGCTACTTTCAGCTGGTACCCAGGGAATGGGATCCCTGCGATCTCAAATCTCTCAGGCCTGACTCAAAGAAGAGCCAGTGGGGAATATGGAGGTGTATAGAAGTAGAGATATAGAAGTAGAGATCTTGCAGGAGTGCTAGGGATAATTCAGTTCAAGACAAGAAATATTTACTGATAGAATTCTTACTTTTCAGTTCCCGTGAACTATTTGTTACTATCCATCAGGATGTGAGAACCAAGAGGGCAGTGATTTTTGTTTATCTTATCCGGGAGCTAAATCCCCAAACCCAAAACAGTGCCTGTTAAACCCATTGCATGACCAAGACACCTATAGACTGGATTCAGTTTATGGCCACCATCCAGGTGTGTTTGGGACAAGATGGTCATAAGGCCAGGATTCTTCAGGAGTATCTTGAACTCACATATATGATGAGCACAGGGTGTTATACTCAACTAATGAGTTATTGACCATTATAGCAAAACTAATAATGTACTATACCTTGGCTAATTGAATTTAAATTAAAAAAAGAATATCTTGAATTTCAGAGACATAGCTGTTCAGCTCATTCTCTGATCTTATCATCTATCCTAACCCCCAGCTGCAGCCTAAGATGGCTCCCACCCAACTGCTGGACAAGTTGAACTGAGCACTAGAGCTGTAGCCACATATGTCACAAAAGTCTGGCAAAGTTGCTGCTTGAGAAAGGTGCTTCCTCATCTCTCTGCCACACTTAGCTTAGTGTCCCATCTCTGAGAGGAGAAAAGATAGGTGGAGACTTCTGCTTTTATCCCAGGAGGTAAGAGAACATGAACATGTCCACCATGTTATTAGAAATAATCATTAGGTAATACATTTTGTATCACATGCATTGGGTGAACTGTGGAAAGACTCTTTATGTGTAAGTTCACTTAAGCCTTACTATTGTCCCATAAAATAAGGAATATCAGACTATTTTGAGACAAGGAAATGAGTGTATGGGGAAATAATCTTCATGTCATATGACCAGCAAGTCACAGACCCAGGATTGGAATCCTGGTATATCTGACTGCAAAGCTCATATTCTACTACATATACTATATCCTTCCCATAATATAAATGTTACATAAAGTGTCCTAAAAGGTCTTCATAGCTGGAAAGGGCCTGAGGGGTATCCAGAAGAAACCTCTGTCTTTTTGCATTAGATTATATAAAGTATTAATTTTAACTGAATTAAGACTGTATTGTGTTGACTGAACAAAATGACTCATTGTATTATCCAAAATGGTCATGGTGGTCCTTGCATCTTGCTGGACTCAACAGCAGCCCTTTGCATCCCCTCTCTCAACCCCAGAGCACCTCTAATCATCATGTGGCTCTATAGCTATCTCATGAACTTCTTTTTACAAATGTTAATTGTATAGTATCTTCAATGACTGATGTGTAAAAGCATTCATCAGAAGCAGCTGAAATTCATTATTATCATTCTGTACTAACAGTACAAAAGTTGGAAGCTATTCTTTTTAATTCAGATGATTAGGATCTAAATGTCAGATTCCCTTTTGCTCAAAACTCTGCTGAAACGAAGGTATTTCTAAATGACTGTTGACCTGACAATCCCTCCAGTCAAAGATGGTTTTGGAGTTTTTAATTATTTCAACATCTACGAAACACGTTTTGCCAAAAACAAGCTTCTCAGAGGCTTCTGAGTGCTGAGTTCTGACTGAGCAGGAGGGGTTTCTAGCAATCTGGCATGTTTTCCATGATCCTAGGAATAGCCCTTTGGCTCAGGGAAGAAGGTTAACTCCTTCTGCGGTCATACAATGGGTCCACCAATCCCATGGCCCAGATGTGGCAAGAGCACATGTATTTACATGCTCAGGTCTGGTGCTTTGGCCAGAAGCAGAGGTTGCTAACTATATGTACCATACTTAATTAAATAGGAGTTTTATGAGGTGGACGGCAATACCCCAGGGGCCAACTTAAAGCCATGGGATTTATTGAGCTCTAACTGAAAACTGACAGCCCCCAGCTTGCACATGACAGAGCCTATATTACAAGAAAGTTAATGTTGCAAGAGAACTCTTTAGTGGCAAAAAGCAAGGCATCCATTCTCCAGTTGTGGTCACTACACCATGACACCAGCACTTCTGGCAGGAGTTCAGGGTGCACACCCACAGGAGACATGCAGAAGATGGGGGAGCAGAGACTGAAAAGCATGGTAAGGGCCTGCCCAAAGATCAAAGGCAACAGGTAGCAGAGTTTTGAAAGGTTGGTCTCCTTTCACCAAGAACACCAAGAAAAATGAAAGGGTAATTCAACCATTTTCTAGGGATAAGACAGCCCAAGCAGGGGTATGATAAGAGGGCCAGAGTCAGTCACCTATTCCCAAGTATTATTGCAACGTCACCCCTCCATTTGCAGCATAAACAGAATCAGGAATGAGTAATGCAGTCAGCTAAAGAGGGGCCTCTCACATCAGGATCATCCATGTCTAACCTAGGGGAATATTTCTGAGGTTTGGTTTTGAGACACACAAAATACTCTTCTGAGAATCAAAGGAAACACACTGTAAACTTACAAGTCCACCTGTTCTAGCCCATTAATGAGTCAGAGAGTCCACTAGTTTTGGGGAGCATCTGCCTTTTGAGATTTTATACTTAATATTACATGTCATTGCCCTGAGTAGCCCTGCAGGACCACAGGAAGCAAGGGTAAATTTGAAGCAAGCATTTGTTTTCTTGGAACAATTGTTAAAACAAGATTTTTTTATTAACCCATAACATTGAAACCTGATTCGAAGCAAACACATAAAAACCATGGGGCAGTATGTAAGGAAAAGATCCTTAGAGAAGCTCACACACTTAAACACATATATCAGGGCAGATATTCTCAAGACCATTCTGGGAACAGTGGTATAGCATAGGCTGATCATCTATCTGAGTTTTCTCAAGGCAGTTTGATGTATCCTGTTGCCCCAGGATAATCATTAATATTATCCCTTTCATTCTGAAAGTCATCCCAGTTTGAACAATAAATTATGCAGTGACCTGGAACTGAGAATCAACCCTAGAGCTCTGACCGCTTCTCATCCTTCAGGTGAAAGCTCCCATAACTACCGCAGAACTTGTGTCCTCTTCTGGCCTTGGTTCCAAAGGTGGCAGGGGTGATCAACAAGGCACACCTAAGGCCAGAAGTCAGTGCTCCCTGGAATAGCCAGTTTGCTCCTGCACTGATGACCATCCTTCCTTTGGCCAGGTTTAGCCTGTCCCAGGCCTGGTTCTAGGTGGATGGCATCACATTGAGAGCAGGAAGCATTTCTCTAGTTTTGTGGTATGAAGTTGTTCCATGAAAGGGAAGGATATGCAAAACACATTTTATGTCTAAAAGTGGAAGAAACTTTAAGACCAATGAAAAAGGCTGACAAATCCAGCTTGACAAGAAATGGTTTATTGAGGGGACTTACAGACAGAATCATGCCTTGGGACACTTCAAGATGAATAGATCTCTCAACCCCACCTTCCATAAGACCTGCTTTTATAGACCTAGAGACCACCCTGAAGAAAATATTTAAGAATCATAGTCATATCTCTAGAGTAAATCCGAGTAAACCATGGTATACCATTATGCTTCAAGGGTATAAAGAGTGTGATTAAATGAAAAGAAAAAAAAGTGGGTGGGGGTAAGGGGCTATGCTCAAGAAGGCTTTAGGCCACAGTGTAGTCATAATGGCAGATTTGTCCAAGATGGCATTAGTCTGGTTCACAAAGAAGGTCAAGACTGCTCTTTCCCAGCCCAGGCAAGGAGTCCTTTTAAAACTCATAACAGTTCTTTGCCTCTCTATTTAGTTGTCATGGAAACTAAAACAAAACATCTTCTTCCTCATTGAGATTTCTTAACATTTCAGATATCTTGAAGAGAGATTTGGGGAATCAAGTTCCCCAGAAATTCTGAGGAACTGAGTATGACTCTTACGGAAGGTGAAAGAGCTCACTGGCCATGACCCTTACCAGGTCTCCCCTCCATATGTAATGTAGGCACCAAGCAACACATTTCCTTTGTGGTTATGAGAAAGACCTCCAATTTTTCCACAAAGTTTCTCCAGGATATGAGTTGTACAAGCCACATACTCTGCAATTTTCTCTACCAAATGGCAATATTTGTAGCTGGCTGTGCTCACTGACCTACACCGTAAGGCTGGCTCTGAAATGGGGACTCATATATTCCCACATTCTAGGATACTTCTCAATCTTTATCAGCCTGAGGCAATGAATGGGTCAAGGTATTGGAATTAGATAGAAACAGGTTTAGGTCCTAGCTCTGTGACCTTGGGTATCTTAACTTCTTCAAACATTCATAAAATGTATTAGATGACAAAATAAACTGCTGTAAACAGAGAGAGTAACAAAATTCAGGAACTTAAAGAACAAAGGAGTTGATTGCTCTCTCACATAATAGTCCAAAGTGAGTGTTCTAGTTTGTCAGGTGGCTCTGTCCTATGCAGTTATCCAGCAACCCAGGTTTAGAACATCTCTGCGATCTTTAGCCCATGGCTTCTAACGCAGCTGTCATCATCACCATTTTTGTCAGTAGAGAAGGCTGAGATAGCATGGCTGATTCACAGCATTGTCTCATGTGCCCTAATCTGAAGGTGACCCACATCATTTCTATTAATATTCTGTGGGAAGACCTTAATTTTCTTGACCCATGTACTGCAAGGAGGTCTGGAAGAGGTAACACCTAGCACCTGGCTGGTGTCTAAATTCCAGCTAAAATTTACTTCTATGAATGAAGGGAAGCATAGATTTTGGCTTCTGACTAGCATTTTCCATCTCAATGGCAATATGGTAATACCACCCCTCTTAGGGTTGTTGCTAAAAGTAAGTTTTTAAATGTGCCCAGTACCTGCCAATATTTAAGGAATGGGGGTTATTCCTACTTCTATTTTGCTCTTGTCTGTTCTTATATCTGTAAATAGCATCTATATGCTAGCTCTAAAATCTCTGCTGAATTCCAGATTCAAATATCCAACTGACCTTTTGTCATATCCACTTGGATATTTGGTAGACAACTTATGATTCTGACACCAATATTTTTCCATAAAACCAAGCATTTCTCCAACACCAGCTAGGTGTCCTACCATTCAACTCAATTCTGACACTGTCTGCCCAGAGATAGTTTCAGATCCCACAGCTTAAGGGCTCAGTCCCACACACTGCTTCTCTCCCCACTTTAGATGCCCATTATAAGTCCGTGTTGTCACCTGGGCTTCAACTAACTGACTGTAGATTGGAGGTTCCCATGACCCCTTCCTTGGGTTTAATTTATTTGCTAAAGCACCTCACAGAACTCAGCAAAACATTTTACTTACTAGATTACCCATTTATTACAAAGGATTTAAACTCAGGAACAGTCTGATGGTAGAGATGTATAGGTCAAGATATGGAGAAAGAGTGCAGAGCTTCCACATCCTTTCCAGGTGCATCTCTCTGGCTGGATTTCCAAATGTTCACTAACCTGGAAGCTCTCCAAACTCTGTCCTTTTGAAGTTTAATGGAGGCTTCATTACATAGGCATGGCTGACTAAATCATTGACCATCGGTGATTGATTCAGCCCTCCAGAGGTTGAGAGAAGATACTGACAGTTCCAATCCTTTAATCACATGGTTTGGCTCCCCAGGCAACCATCCACCATCCTAAACTGTCTGCCAAAAGTCACCTCACTAACATAAAAAAAAAAAAAAAAATTAAAAATTAAAATAAAAAACACTTTTATCACTCCTACTATGGGAAATTCCAAGGGTTTTTAGGAGCTCTGTGCCGGGAAGGTCAAGGGACAAAGATCAGATAAATATTCTTATCATAAATCACAACTTCACTCCTCTCAAATTTAGTATGTATATATGTCAAAACTTGTCAAATCATACATTATATGTATAGGTCATTCATTGTGTGTCAATTATTTCTCATGAAATTTTTTTACTGTCTATGTGTACAAAAAGAAACACTTTTTTCTGAATATGTTCCTTCCCCAGTTGCCACCATTTTAGCAAATGGTACCACATAGTTGCCCAAATCAAAAACTTAGACAATGAATCTTGTCTCAATGAGTCTGTGTCTCAAATCCAATCACTTTCCTCCTGTCCATTGAGCCATCATCATGTGCCTACAGAAGTCTGGCCATTGGTCCCTGGTCTCCACTACTGCTGCTCTTTAATCTTACCTTGCTCATATAGGTGTGGTCAAAAATATAATACACAAAATTTACCATTTTGACTGTTTTAAATGTACTGTCCACTGGCATTAAGTACTTTCACATTGTTGTGCGCCTATGCATTAAGAAAAGTTTTATCTTCCCAAATTGAAACACTGTACCCAGTAAACAATAACGGCCCTCTTCACTATAGGCCCTGGCAACTTCCATTCTGTCTCTGTGAATTTGATTGTTCTATGTACCTCATATAAGTGCAAGCACAGTATTTTTCCTTTTGTGCCTGGCTTATTTGGCTTAATGTTCAGTGTTCATTCATATTATAACATGAGACAGGATTTCATCTCTCTTTTTAAGGCTGACTGATAGTTTATGGTATAATGCCACATTTTATTTATCCATTTACCTGTTAACAGACACTGGAGTTTTTTCTGTCTTTTGGCTATTGTGAATAATGCTGCTGCTATGCACATGGGTATGCAAGTATCTGTTGGAATGACTTCTTTCAATTATTTTGGATATAAATACCTAGAAGTGGAATTGTGGAATCACATGGTAATTCAGTGTTTAATTTTTTGAGGATCCTCCGTACTGTTTTCCACAGTGGTTGCACCATTTTACATTCCCATCAGCAGTGCACAAGAGTTCCAATTTCTCCACATCCTTGCCACTACTTGTTATTTTCTGGGTTCCTTCCTTCTATTCTTCTTTCTTCTTTCTTTCTTTCTTTTTTTTTTGTAATAGCCATCCTAGTGTCTTGAAGTAGCATTTAATTATGGTTTTGATTTCTATTTTCCTAATGATTA
The DNA here is from genome assembly GCF_902655055.1 of Lutra lutra. Classification (NCBI taxonomy): domain Eukaryota; kingdom Metazoa; phylum Chordata; class Mammalia; order Carnivora; family Mustelidae; genus Lutra; species Lutra lutra. The sequence continues at coordinate 26,007,958 of NC_062283.1, read as the reverse complement.
GTGATGGTGAGTATCTTGAGTATCTTTCATGTGCTTGCTGGCCATCTATATATCTTCTTTGGAGAAATGTTCATTCATGTTCTTTGCCCATTTTTTAATTGAAAAGTTTGGGGTTTCTTGATTTGTTTGTTTGCTTATTGAGTTTTAGGCTACCTTTTAAAACATAGACCACGCCCTCCAATCCCTTAAAACAAGTTTCCATTGCATTTAGGATAAAATCCAGACTCTTCTGGCTGCTGATTACTTCCAAACCATCTCAGACCACTTGCTCGCTGGCTCTCTGAACTAAAACCCAGGGCCTTTTCTCTGTTCTCAAATATACCAAAGTCTCCTCAATGTCTTCCCATTAGTCTTCTCATTTAAGTTCAGAGAGGCCTTCCATGACTGCCTCACCTGAGGTAACTGCTTTGGCTTATTCTCAATGTATCATCTTGTTCATTACAACCTGAAGTTATCTTGCTTACTCATTTTGCTTTTTCATATATCGACTCCTTCAAATAGCTCCCCAGTGCAGGGATCTCATCCTTAACACCTAGACTACAGCCAGCCGTAAATATTTGTTAGATAAATAAATTTTCCATTACTCTTTTGTTAGTATTACCCCTATTTCTACTTCAACCAATTCTACCATTTATCAAGAATCTATTATATGCCAAGCACTGTGCTAGGTACTTTAAACATTAAACTCTCAAAAATCTGAAAATCGGGTATTGCTATACCCATTGCATAGATGAGAAATTTGTGCCTTAAGTTAGTAAGAAATGTATCCAAGTTTACAAAGTATAAAGTAGTAGAACTGGAACCACAATGGAGATCTTCACAACTTTGGAGCTCATGACCTTTCCTGATACCACAGCTTAAAATTGCCTTTCTGTTATTCCATGAAAAAATGAGGTAGGAGAAAAGTCACTTTGAAACTGGTTATTTCAAAAAGATCTGAGAAATAAATACTCTTGTCTCCGAGGACAGCTTGGTGCCTCCCTCACAGCTTTCCTCTCCCCAGCTACTCTTCAGATCCCCTCCCTCCAGCTCAAACCCTGCTGCCTCCTCCAAGAAGCTCACCTGGTTCATGAGCTTTCTCTTAGCCCATGGTGCTTCATCCCTTCTTGGAGCCCCTGAAGGCCTAATGGCCTGTCCGGGCATGCCTGGCATCATCTCATCCTGCCTACTTGCCACATAGGTGAGCTTCATCCCCCTGCCTAGATTATAGTCCTGAAAAGCAGAGAAATGCAAAGCCAAGCAGAGACTAAAAAGCAGAAGTATCAGACAAGATTTGCCTGGCTAAATTCCCTAGCCAACCCACAATATGCTAGAACTTCCTCAGTGATATCTTTACAATGGGAAACTATTCAGCTTTAAAAAGGAAGAAAATTCTGGCGTGTGCTACAACATGGATGAACCTTCAGGACATTTTGTTCATTGAAATAAGTCAGTTACAAAAAAGTATAAACACTGGATGATTCCACTTATATGAGGCATCTATAGTAATCAAAATCATAGACATGGAAAATAGAATGGCTCTTGCCTGGGTGGAGGGAATGCAGAATTAGTATTTAATGGGGACAGGGTTTCAGTTTTGCAAGGAAAAATTAGTTCTGAGACAGATGGTGGTGATGGTGCACAAAAATGTGAATGTTCTTAATGCCGCTGAACCACACACCTAAAAGCGTTTAAAATGGTAAATTTTATTCTATGCATATTTTACCATGTGAAAATAAATAAAATAAAATAAATAAATATAAAAAATATATATAATATAAATATAAAAATATTAAAAATATAAAATAAAATAAATTAAAACTTCCCTCAATGGAGCAGGGCCCAGCTGGCCAAGATATCTTCCCTCCCTGCCTGTCATGATTTCAGGGTCTGAGACAGGAGCAGAACAAGTCTCTTCTGTTTGGTCCCTCAAATTTGAGGCCTAAAGGCTAACTAACCCCACTGTGGGGGCCTATCAGAGAGTCCCCTCCCAGGGGCTCAGAGATTCAGCTATGTGCGCTCTGGCTACACTGCATCCCAAAGAAGCATGACCCTATCAGCAGAGCACTCATACTGCATGCATTTCAAAGCACCAGCTTCCCGCTTGTTCTTCTTCAGGAACAGATGAAATGTGCTCTTTCCCAAGATTATAGGCTCTAGGAAAAGACCTCAACTCCCCTTCCCCCGTATCTTCCATATCAAGAACTGCACCCTTAGGCTTTACCGGTCTGTGAGTGCAGATGGGGAAATGGTTATGGTCATCTTATTTCTCTTGCTTTTGACCTGTCTTGCTCCTAATTTCGGAGCGGGAATCATCTTTCCCCCTGCTCCCACCCAGGCCCATTTCTCTGCCAGTTTCACTCAGTTATTTCTGGGAATCAGCAGGGGGTGTCTCATGTGAAAAAGAAAAAAGGAATCCTCCGGATGGCCAGGCCAGGGTGCTCCCAAGCCAATGCTAGAAGCTCCCAGCACCACATACGCCATCTTTCTGCAGGATTCTCTTCCATGCAGCCATGCCTGTGCCAGGCTGCACTAGCAAAGTCCAGCAGACAGACAAGCATTGTCAAGACCTGGCCTTAAGTGACCATATAAAACTATTTTCTCTAAAATGCTTAATGTTAACTTCTGAAAAACCCAGAAAATATGTTCAAAGCCACATCAGATTTCTAAATCTTAGAGGAGGGTGTGAAAATCCCTATCCCTGGTAGCTTTTTCCTTTCTTGCCTGAGGCCATGTTCTCCTTCCTGCGAGAATACAGTAAAAAGAAAACTGCAAGGGATCTGTGGCTAAACAAGGGAGCCCAGACTGCAGCGAAGAGCAAAGAGCTCTAGAAACCCAGGCCATGTGGTATTCCTCTAGTTGTCAAATAGAAAGTCAAAGTAGAGAGAAAGCAGAAAGGTGGTTTTCAGGACCTGAGAGGAGGGGGTGATGGGGAGTTGTTGTTAAAGGGGTACAGAGCTCCAGTTTTGATGAGAAGAGTTCTAAAAATGAATGGTGTGATGACTCTACGTGTCACTGAACCATGTCCTTAAAAATGGTTAAAATGGTAAATTTTACATTATGTGTATTTTACCACAATAACAAAATTTGAAGTTGGCTGATTTCCAATCTTGCCTGTCCCATTTCAGAGATATAGATGGACCAAGACAAGGGAGGGGTGGTTCTCTGTCCTGTCTGGCCCCGCTGCCTTCCAGAGCTTGGGCACCAGAACTCTTTCAAGCCAAGTTCACAGCCTCTCTCAGAAACCACCTGGACTGCAATGGGGGGAAAAGATGTGGGAAGAGCCAGCATGTGGGCAGGAGAACACAGCACACAGTGTGATGACCTGCCCTTTCTCCATTTTCCTCCAGTTTATCACCCTTATATACACTACACAGTGTGTTTGGATGCAGTGTTTAAAGATTTTTTGTTTATTTGACAGACAGAGATCACAAGTAGGCAGAGAGGCAGGCAGAGAGAGAGAGAGGAAGAAGCAGGCTCCCTGCTGAGCAGAGAACCCGATGTGGGGCTTGATCCCAGGACCCTGAGATCATGACCTGAGCTGAAGGCAGAGGCTTTAACCCACTGAGCCACCCAGGCACCCCTGGATACAATATTTAATATTCACACTCTATAGAGCACTTCACCCAACTCCTCACTCTTGAGGACAGCCCTGACCTCCATGACTTGCAGGAGTAGAAAGAGCTCCCTGGCCCAGCTCCCAGGTCCTTGTGTTGCTTTAGGCAAGTCCCACAACCTCTTTGAACCTCAGTTTCCTCATTAGTAAAATGAGAACATAGGACAAGACAATCCCCAAGAGCCCTCTAAGAAACCAGCCTTCTGAGAAATGGCCTGGCACAGCATGCCCCTATTAGCATACACGAAACCGGAGAGGAGTCTCCCAGGGAGAAGGAAAGCAGGCCGGGGGCATGCTTCTTAGAAAAAGATATAGTCAATGGAAGGGGCCCCATGACCTTCTGAAATGCAAAAAGGGCACAGAGTTCTGCAACTCCTGCTCTATCATAGAACATCTCACTTGCCCCAGGAGCAGTTCTTAGGAAGTAGCTGAATACTCCAGACCTGGTCTGTTTCCTCAGCTCCTGACAGGATTCTAGTAGCTCCCATCAGCCTGGAGATGGTCAATCCCAGCCAGTCCTGCCTGCAGCTTCGGGGATCATCTGGGCCCAGCCTTCCCTTCTTTTCCTGGTGGCTTGGTATGTAAAGGAGCAGGCCCATGGGGATTTTGTTGGCACTAGCTCTGCCTACCCCCTCAGTTTGACTGTCAGGGCAGCTGTTGAACCGCGCAGGCCTCCAGCCCACAGGGCCGCCTGCCCCGGAACTGCTCTGCCTTTAATTAGGCAGCGATTTTATGAAGTGGACGTGAGCCCCAGGTTTATGGAGCCCTCCCTCTGACCCAGGCCCAGCTGGCTCTCCCAGGGGTGTCCCCAACCCAGGAGACAGGAGCCCCAAGGCCTTTACCAGCCTGCCCTGCCTCTCTGGGCTGAGACCGGTGTGATGAACAGCTGAATTAGCTCACAAGAAGGAGAAGAGAGCAAGAGAGAACAAGAAGCAAGTAAACGGGCACCTGGAAGCCCCAGGACTCTAATTCTCCATGCCATTTTACTCATCATGGAGCAAACCTTTAGAAACGGGAAACCTGTGAGCAGAATAATTCTGTTGGAAACTTTAAGGGCTTTGTCATGGCTGGGCCTCAAATTCACTGAGGTTTCTAAATGAATGACAATGGTCTTCATTTACCAACAGGATAAAAAAGGTAATTTGTTTTCTTAGAAGCATCAAGCCTGTCGCCCTGCTAAGCACCAGTCCAAGCAGCCATTCCAAGTACAGCCTTTAGCCCATGCCAAACTTAGATCAACTGCAGACTCACAGCTTTCTGAGGAGAGAATGGAAATATGTGTGCCATGGGTAGCACTACATGTGTACACATACTTGTATGTAGGTATTTATATACACCCCAAATGGGCATGCACACACAGTTCTCTGTGCCACCTGCTAAGGCTTTAAGAAGTGGTAGGCTCTTCCAACTCACAGGATGGAAAAACCATCACATTTATTGTCTGCCCTTGTGTGATATTTAAATTACAACTTTGAATGTGTGCAGATTTTGAAATGTTATTGGACCACTTGGGTTTTTTGTTTTTCTTTTCTTAAACCAGGCTGACTCTGAGCCAGAGTGCATCTGTCTGCTTGAAAGGGACCATTCTTTCCCTCAAGCTCCCAGTCCTGGCCCCCATCCTCACACACCCTCCTTCCAGTGAAACCTGAGCATTTCCTTTCCCGTAAGGCTCAGCCAGACGGGCTTCTTCTAGAAGTCTGTGCTCAGCTCAGAGGCCAAGCCCTGCGGCTCAAGCAGACCCACGTGATTCTTGAACTGTGAACCCAAGTCCCAGGGTGGGATACCGTTTGTCAACAGCCCCCTTATTTACGATCACAAGGCCAGGCCAGTCCCTGGGTGCAAAGCTGGTGTTCAGACCAACCAATCATGTCAAAGTCAGTTCCTAGATCTGTGGTTTTCCCCTCCAGAAGTCTCTCTTCAGCTTTCAAAAACAAGATCTTTCCTCCAGTCATGTATTAAGCCTGATGATCATTCTGATTTGGGGATTCCAGTAAGGAGAGGGACGTTCTCTTGCTTGAAGAGGCATCCCTGAAAGCACACAGAATTTTTCATGGTTCTCACCACTGTGATCCTAAGCTGGAGATATCCCCCTTGTAGATGGGTTAGTCCTCTATCTTCTCCATGGGCCATATTTCCTAAAAATATACTTTTTCAATCTTTCATTTTAACTGTAAAATAGTTTAGTAACATATATAACCCAAAAGACAACTTTGTCAGTGCTGTGATTTTCCTGTTTATATACTTTTCAATCCTGACCATATGAATGACTATTTTGTCACATTTCAATCAGACATCCAATGTTTTCACTTAATATAGTTTTTGTTTTATTTTTTCTTTGTTTTTTCTTTTTCTTATTATTTAAATTCAATTAGCCAACATATAGTACATCATTAATTTCAGATATAGTGTTCAACAATCAATCAGTTGCATATAACACCCAGTGCTCATCACATCACGTGTCCTCCTTAATGCCCATCACCCAATTATCCCATTCCCCAACCACCTCCCCTCCAGCAACCCTCCGTTCATCCCCTATAGTTAAGAGTCTCTCATGGTTTTTCTCTCTCAATGATGACTTCCCATTCAATATATTATAAAGCCATTTACATTGTGATACAATCTATTCAATTTTAATTTCTCCTGCTTGGATACTTTTCCATTAAGTGAACAGTGGGGTTAAGTCTGCCACCCCCCTATTCCTGGATATGTAAGTGCACAATGGTGTAGACCAGTTGTTTCTTCCATTGAATTATTTCCTTAGGATGAATTCACATGAGTGAAACATGAGTGTATTCACTGGTATAATCATTTCCAAGACTCAATGTATTCCAACTTGTTTCCTGAAAAGCTTTTACAGCTTATAATGTCACTTAGAGCAAGTAAAACTTTTTTTAACTGCAGCTTTGCCAGGTATTAAATTAGTTTTTGCTAACTTAGCTAAAAATTGATTAGACTCTAAAGGTTATTTTAATTTATACTTCTTTGATGATTAGTGAAGTTGTTTTTTTTCCCCCCAAGCCCCATGCATTTTTTAAAAAATAGCTTAAGGCTACACATTCATTCTATCTTCTCTAGACTCCCTTCAAATGAAAGGATGCAAATGAGGCCCAATGGGGGAAAGGGAGCAGAGATCATCAGGATGGCCTGTATATTGACTTTCCAGTCCAAATTACACACTTAGATCTTGCCAACTAGAAGAGATGGGGGATTGAGCTAGGAGACCAGAGTTCAAAGAAAAAATTTCCAGGGAGAAGGATAGTTCCAGGCCATTACTCTCCCTTTCCTGGGTCATGGTGGGCTTCCTTATTGACACCTGCTGCCTCCCTGAGGCCACTTCCCTTCTTTGGGGCTCTGAAGGTGCCCTTAGCTTAGTTACCTTTCTTAACTGTATGACCTAGAACATAAGCTCACTCTACACAGCTATTTGGTCCTCAAAGGCAATACTTATAGCACATACTGTCCAGTGTTTTTCCAGTAGTGGGGATAGGCATGCAAGGTCTTCTTTTTCCAGGGTTTATTAAGATATAATTTACATATGATATTGTGTAAGTTCTAGATGCACCACGTGTTGATTTGAAACTGTTATACATTGCAGTATGACTGCCACAGAGCATTAGACAATACCTCCATCACATTATACAATTTCTTTTTTTGTGGTGAGAACATTTGAAATCTACTGCCTTAGCAATTTTCAGCTATATTCATAATGCTGTATATTAGATCCCAGGATCTATGCATCTGATAACTGGAGGTTTTACTCTTTGACCAATATCTGTTCATTTCCCCCATGTCCCTAGCAACCAACATTCTACTCTCTCTTTCTATAAGTTCAGCTTTTTTAGGTTCCATATATGAAATCATATAGTATTTGTCTTTCTCTGTGATTTATCTCACTTAGGATAATGCCCTCAATTTCCATCCACGCTGTAATTGGCAAGATTTCCTCCTTTCTCATGGCTGAATATTATTTTACTCTTTTTTTTTTAAGATTTTTTTTTTAATTTTGTTGCTAGACACATCTCCAAAGGCAGGGGAAACAAAAGCAAAAACGAACTATTGGGGCTTCATCAAGAGAAAAACTTTGGCACAGCAAAAGAAACAGTCAACAAAACCAAAAGACAACCTACAGAATGGGAGAAGATATTTGCAAATGTCTTATCAGATAAAGGGCTAGTATCCAATATCTATAACGAACTTATCAAGTTCAACACCCAAAAACAAAATAATCCAGATAACAAATAATCCAGCCAAGAAAAGGGCAGAAAGACATTTATATGTCCAAAGAAGACATACAAATGGCCAAGAGACACATGAAAAAATGTTCAATATCACTTGGCATCAGGGAAATACAGATCAAAACCACAATGAGCTACCACCTCACACCTATCAGAATATCTAAAATGAACAAGTCAGGAAATGACAGAAGTAGGCAAGATTGCAGAGAAAGAGGAGCCCTCTTACATTGCAAGCTAGCACAACTGCTCTGGGAAACAGTATAGAGGTTTCTCAAAAAGTTAAAAATAGAGCTACCCTATGACCCAGCAATTACACTACTAGGTATTTACCCAAAGGATTCAAATAGAGTGATCTGAAGGGGCACCTGCACCCCAATGTTTATAGCAGCAATGTCCATAATAGCCAAACTATAGAAAGGGCCCAGATGTCCACTGACAAATGAATGGATAAAGAGGTGGTATATATGTACAATGGAATATTACTCAGCCATCAAAAACCGAAACCTTATCATTGCAATGACATGGATGGAACTAGAGGGTATTATGCTAAGCAAAATTAGTCAATCAAAGAAAGAAAATTACCAAACAATTCCACTCATATATGGAATTTAAGAAACAAAACAGAGGATCACAGGAGAAGGGAGGGAAAAATAAAATAAGACAAAATCAGAGAGGGATACAGCCACAAAAGATTCTTTTTTTTTTTTAAGATTTTATTTATTTATTTGACAGAGAGAGATCACAAGTAGATGGAGAGGCAGGCAGAGAGAGAGAGAGAGGGAAGCAGGCTCCCTGCTGAGCAGAGCCCGATGCGGGACTCGATCCCAGGACCCCGAGATCATGACCTGAGCCAAAGGCAGCGGCTTAACCCACTGAGCCACCCAGGCGCCCCGCCACAAAAGATTCTTGTCTATAGGAAAAAAAAAAAAAACTGAGTGCTGTTGGAGGGGAGTTGGATGGAGGGATGGGGTAACTGAGTGATGGGGGCATTAAGGAGGACATGTGATGTAATGAGCACTGGGTGTTACACGCAACTGATGAATCACTGATCTCTGTCTCTGAAACAAATACACTATATGTTAATTAACTGAATTTAAGTAAAATGAAATAGAAAATAAAATAAAATAAAGATTTTTTTTATTTGAGAGTGAGAAAGAGCATGAGAAGGGGGAGGGGCAGAGTGAGAAACAGACTCCCCCCTGAGCAGGAAGCCCAATTTGGGGCTCAATCCCAAGACCCCAGGTTCATGTCCTGAGTGGAAGGCAGCCACTTAACTGCCTGAGCCACCAAGGAGGCCCCAATTTCATTCTTAATGTATATCTTATCCATTCATCCATTGGCAAACACTTAGATTGTTTTCATATTTTGGTTATTATGAAAAATGCTGCAATAAACATGGAAGTGCACATAGTTTCAAGATCCTGTTTTCATTTCCTCTGGATATAGTCTCAGGACTGGGATTGCTGAATCATATGGTAGTTCTATTTTTAATTTTTTGAGGAAACTCCATACTGTTTTCCACAGTGGCTGAATCAATTTACATTCCCAACGACAGGTTACAAGGGCTCCCTTTTCTCCATATCCTCACCAGCATTTGTTCTATCTTGTCTTTTTGATAACAGCTACTCTTACAGGTGTGAGGTAATATCTCTTCATGGTTATGATTTGCATTTCCCTGATGATGAGTGATGCTGAGCACATTTTCATGTGCCTGTTGACGATGTATATGTCTTTTTCTTTAGAAAGTCTTTTTTCCTCAGGACCATGGGCTGAAGACTCCCAGGGTTAAGCCAAATTAGTAGCTAGGAGCACTTCTTTTTAAAATCCAGGCCACTTTGGAAATCTGACAGAAACGTGGACTAAGACTCACAAATTCATGACACATACCTACCGTATCAGCAGTCTCAGAGCTTCTGCAGCATCCACCAACTCCAGGTTAAGAATTAAGTCCCTCCTGAGCTCCCAGACACTTCTGCAGGGAAGTTCCATCTTGAGCTGGAGAAGAAATTGGTGTTTGACCATAAGCTCTTCCTCAGGCCATTAGAGACATGCTGTTGTGTTTTGAAGAAGTTAAGGGACAGTTTTGGGTGATAAGAAAGAGAAACTTTGGAAGAAATTGAGAGCAAGGTGTTTGCATATTTGCCATGTTTCACAATGTTGGGCATCTAAGATTTCGACTTGCAAGGATCAGGGCCTTATCTTGATTTAAACATTTAATACTCTCATTCTGAAATTAAACAGCTCTCCCCCCAAAATCTTTCTCACTGTAGTGGAAAGATATTTCCCTTTATAAACCATGAGATGTGGCTCCCGGTATAATCTCATTCCTGAACTCCTTGAAGTTTATCTGTCTCCCCCATTAGATAGTCCAGGTGTGAAAAAGAACAGAATCTCTACTTCCTTTATTCCCAGCATGTGTCACATGGTAAAAATGTTAAATGAATGAATGGCTTTGGGTAGAATTAACCTAAACCTGACCTTTCTTGGTAAGCAGGAAAGGACTGGGACTTTATTAAAACAAGGTTCTCTGGGCACCTGGGTGGTTTAGTTGGTTAAGTGACTGCCTTCCGCTCAGGTCATGATCCTGGGGTCCCAAGATCAAGTTTCACATCAGGCTCCCTGCTCAGCAGGGAGTCTGCTTCTCCCTATGACCTTCCCCCCCTTATCCCTCTCTCATCTCTTTCTCTTTAAATAAATAAATAAGTAAAATCTTTAAAAAAAAAAAAAAAGCTTCTCTGAGGATTTTATCCCAGTCCTTCTATGTGGGTATTGTAGGGGCCATCCAATTTTATTTGGTTTCAGAATCTGGGTTCTCTCTCTCTTTCTTCTTCTTCTTCTTCTTCTCTCTCTTCTTCTCTCTTCTTCTCTCTCTCTTTCTCTCTTCTTCTCTCTTCTTTCTCTCTTCTTCTCTCTTCTTCTCTCTCTCCTCTTCCTCCTCTTCCTCTTCTTCCTCTCTCCTTCTTTTTTCCTTCTTCTTCTCTTCTTTTCTTTTTCTCCTTCTTCTTCTTCTCTTCTTCTTCCTCTTTCTTTCCTCTTCTCTTCTTCTTATCTCCTCTTCTCTTCTTTCTCTTCTTCTTATCTCCTCTTCTCTTCTTCTTATCTCCTCTTCTCTTCTTCTTTTACTATTCCTCCTTTTAATTATGCACATCATTACCTGTATTCTGTGTTTTGCTTCTGCTTTACCCAATTTGTGTAAGAATCTACTCTGTGTTTACAAAACCCTCCACAAACTTGCAAGCTATTTTGCACATATATAATATAGATGTACATAGTTTTTATTTTTCACATGTGATAGCACAAAATCACTTTCTCTTTTCATTTAGCATTGTGAGTTTTTTTTTTTTTTTGGTCATATTTTTAAATTTTTATTAAGGTGGGTTTTTTTTTAAGATTTTATTTATTTATTTATTTGTCAGAGAGAGAGAGAGAGAGTGAGGGCACAAGCAGGCAGAGTGGCAAGCAGAGAGAGAGAGAGAAGCAGGCTCCCTGCCGAGCAAGGAGCCCAATGTGGGACTCGATCACAGGACTCTGGGATAATGACCTGAGCCAAAGGCAGTGGCTTAACAGACTGAGTCACCCAGGCGTCCCTAAATTTTTATTAAGTTTTTAATTTCAATTCCAAGTATAGTTAACATACAGAGTTATATTTGTGTATAATATGGTGATTCAACAATTCTATGTATTACTCAGCACTCGTCGTAAATGTACTCTTTAATCCCCATCACTTATTTCACCCATCCAACACCCTCCTTACCTCCTCTGGTAACCACCACTTTGTTCTCTATGGTTAGGTATCTAGTTTTTTGTTTCTTTCTCTTTTTCTTCTGTTCATTTGTTTTTCTCTTAAATTCTACATAAGTGACATCATATGGTATTTGTCTTTCTCTGACTTATTTCACTAGCTCTGTCCATGTCATCACAAATGGCAAGATGTCAATCTTTTATGACTGAAAAACATTTATTTTATATATATACACCTCATCTTCTTTATCCATTAATCTGTTGATGTATTGATCTATTGTAAATAATTCTGCAATAAACATAGGTGTGCATGAATTACTTTGAAGTTATTTTGAATTACCTTCTCCCATTCAGTACATTGTCTTTTAGTTTTGTTGATTGTGAAGAAGTTTTTATTTTGATGTCATCTTAATAGTTATTTTTTTAATTTTTGCTTTTGTTTCCCTTGTCTCAGAAGGCACATCTAGAGAAAAGTTTCATTAGCCATGTCAGAGAAGTTACTGTGTGTGCTCTCTTCTAGGATTTTTATGGTGGCATGTCTCACATTTAGGTCCTCAAATGATTTTGAGTTTATTTTTTGTGTACGGGGTAAGAAAGTGGTCCAGACTCATTCTTTTGAATGTTGCTGTCCAGCTTACCAACACTATTTGTTGAAGACGCTTTTTCCCATTGAATACTCTTTCCTCCTTTGTCAAATATTAATTGACCATATAATTGCTGGTTTATTTCTGGGTTTTCTGTTCTGTTCTATTGATCTATGGATCTATCTTTGTGCCATTACCATAGTGTTTTTATTTCTACAGCTTTGTAAGATAACTTGAAGTCTGGAATTGTGATGCCTCCAGGTTTTCTTTTCTTTTTCAAGATTGCCTTGGTTGTTTGGGGTCTTCTGTGCTTCCATAAAAAATTTTAAGACTGTTTGTTCTAGTTCTGTGAAAAATGTTGTTGGTATTTTAATAAGAATTACATCAAATGTGTAAATTGCTTTGGGTAATAAAGACATTTTAAAAATATTAATTCTTCCAATCCATAAGCATGGAATGTCTCCATTTCTTTGTGTCATCTTCAATTTATTTCATCAACGTTTTAGTTTTCAGAGTACAGGTCTTTCACCTCCTTGGTTAAGTTTATTCCTAGGTATTTTATTGGTTTTGGTTCAATTGTAAATGAGATTGTTTGCTTAATTTCTCTTTCTGCTGCTTCATTATCAGTGTATAGAAATGTGACAGATTTCTGTACATTGATTTTGTATCCTTAAGACTTTACTGAATCCATGTATCAGTTCTAATAGTATTTTGGGAGAGTGTTCAGGGTTTTCTGTATAGAATATCATGTCATCTGCAAATACATTTAATTTTACTTCTTACTTATCAATTTGGAAACTTATTTATTTTTGTTGTCTGATTGCTGTAGCTGGGAATTCCAGTACTCTTGAGTAAAAGTAGTGAGCATGTACGTCTTGCTCCTGTCTTGCTCCTATCCTCAATGGAAAAGCCCTAATTTTCCCCATTGAGTATGATGTTAGCTGTGGCATTTTCATGTAAGGCCTTTATTATGCTGAGGTATGTTCCCTCTAAAATGACTTTGTTGAGGGTTTTTATCATGAATAGGTATTGTACTTTGTCAAATTATTTTTCTGCCTCTATTGAAATGATCATATGGCTCTTATCCTTTTTCCTATTGATGTGATGTATGATATTTATTGATTTGTTAATATTGAACCATGCTTGCATCCTGAGAATAAATCCCACTTGCTAGTGGTGAGTGATTTTTTTTAATGTCTAATTGGATTTGGTTTGCTAGTATTTTTTTTTCTTTGCCAAATTTTGGCATATGCCATATGATTTATTTATATGTCGAATCTAGAAAACAAAACAGATGAATAACAAAATGTAGAACCCAGACTAATAAATACAGATAACAAACTAATGACTGTCTGAGAGGGAGGAGATGGGGTGACAGAAAAGATGGGTGAGGGTAGAGGAGGTACAGGCTTCTAGTTATGGAATAAATAAGCAACAGGGATGAAAGTATAGCCCAGGCAATAAGGTCAATGGTATTTCAGTAGTTTGCTAGTATTTTGTTGAGAATTTTTGTATCTATGTTCATCAGAGATATTGGTGTATAATTCTCTTTTATTGTGGAGTTTTTATTTGGTTTTGTATCAGGGTAATGTTAGCCTCACAGAATGAATTTGGATTTCCTTCCTCTTCTATTTTTATGAATAAAAATATTTTTGAGAAAAGTAGGTATTACCTCTTTAAATGTTTAGTAAATTTTCCTGAGAAGCTGTCTGGCCTGGGATTTCTGTTTGTTGGCAGTTTTGATTACTGATGAAATTTCATTGCTGGTGATTGATCTGTTCAATTGTTTTTTTTACTTCTTCCCATTTGGTGTTTAGTAGGTTATATGTTTCAAGGAATTTATTTCTTTTTCTAGGTTGTCCAACTTATTGGCATATATAATATTCTCTTACCATCCTTTGTATTTCTGAAGTGTCTCCTCTTTCATTTCTAATTTTGCTTATTTGGACCACCCCCTTCTCTTTTTCTTTGGGTTTTTTTGTTTTGTTTTGTTTTGTTGTTTTTTGAGTCTGACTAGAGGTTTATCAATTTTGTTGACCTTTTCAAAAAACTAGTTCCTGGTTTCATTGATCTGTTAGTTTCTATATCATTTATTTCTGCTCTAATCCTTATTATTTTCTTCCTTCTGCTGTTTTTGCAGTTTTTCTTTTTCTACATCCTTTAAGTGTAAGGTTAGCTTGTTTATTTAATATTTTTCTTGCTTCTTGAGGTAGGCCTATACTGCTATACACTTCTCTCTTAGAACTACTTTTACTGCATGCTAAAGATTTTGGAGCATAATGTTTTCATTTTCATTTGTCTCCATGTAATTTTTGATTTCTTCATAGACCCATTCATCGTTTAGTAGCATGTTTTTTAAGCTCCTTATATGTGTTCTTTCCAGATTTTTTCTTCTGGTTGATTTCTAGTTACATAGTGTTGTGGTCAGAAAAGATGCATGGTATGACTTTGATCTTTTTGAATTTGTTGAGTTTTGTTTTATGACCTAATATGTGAGCTATTCTGAAGAATGTTACATGTGCTTTTGAATGTGTATACCACTGTTTTAGGATTAAATGTTCAGAATATATCTGTCAAATCCATCTGGTCCAAGATGTTATTCAACGCCACTGTTACTGAGGCACTTGGGTGTCTCAGTTAAGCATCTACCTTTGGCTCAGTCCATGATCTCAGACATGGGGAATCAAGCCTCCTGTCAGGCTCCCTGTTCAGTGAAGAGTCTGCTTGTCCCTCTGCCTCTCCCCCTGCTTGTGTTCTCCCTTTCATTTGTTAACTCTCTCTTTCAAATAAATAAATAAAATCTTAAAAAAAAAAAAAAAAAAGGACAACAACAACAAAAAAAGCCACTGTTTCCTTATCGATTTTTCCATTTGGATTATCTGCCCATTAATGTAAATGGTGTTTTAAAATCCCATATTATTATTGTATTTTTACCAATTAGTTCCTTTATATTTGTTATTAACTGTTTTACATATTTGGGTGCTTCCAACTGGGTGCATATTTACAATTTTTGTATCTTCCTGTTGGATTGTCCCCTTTATTATTATAGAGTGTCCTTCATTGTCTGTTGTTACAGTCTTTGTTTTAAAGTCTATTTTGTCTGCTATAAGTATTCCTACCCCAGCTTTCTTTTGACATCCATTTGCATGATAAATATTTTTCCATCACCACATTTCCAATCTGCACGTGTCTTTAGGTATGAAATGAGTTTTCTATAGGCAGCATAAAAATGGGTCATGTTTTTATCCACCCTGTCATGCTATCTTTTGATTGGAGCATTTAGTTCACTTATATTTAAAGTAATTATTGATAGATATGTATTTATTGTCATTTTTTAACTTACTCGTGGTTGTTTTTGTAGTTTTTTCTCATCCTTTCTTCTTGTGCTCTCTTTCATAGTTTACTGGCTTTCTTTAGTGATATACTTGGATTTCTTTCTCTTTATTCTTTGCATATCTATTACTGTCTCTTAATTTGTGGATACCATTAGGTTTGTATATAACATCTTCTACATATAGCAGTCTATATTAAGTTGTTGGTTGCTTAAGCTTGAACCCATTCTTTACTCCTCTCTTCCCCTATGTTTTAGGTATATGGTGTCATATTTTACATTCCTTTTTTACTTTTTTAATTTTTTAATTTAATTTAATTTTTTATTTTTTATTTTTTTAATTTTACATAATTTTTTAAATTTTGTGAATCCCTTCACTGATTTTTACAGAATACTTATTTTTTTACTACTTTTGTGTTCCTTACTTTTGATACTGTTATTTATGGTCTTTCCTTTCTATTCAAAGAGTCCCCTTTAACATTTCTTGTAGAGGTACTTTTGTGGTCTTTACTGTTCAACATCACCATGAACTCCTTTCGTTTTTGTTTGTATGAGAAACCTTCTCTCCTTCTATTCTGAATGATAGCCTTGCTGGATAGAATATTTTTGGCTACAGATTTTTCCTTTCAGCACTTTGAATATATCATTCCACTCTTCTCCAGCCTGCAAAATTTCTGCTGAAAAATCTGCCAATTGCCTATGGAGTTTCCCTTGTATGTAAGTGTCTTTTTTCTTCTTGCTTTTAAAATTCTTTCTTTATCACTACTTTTTGCCATTTTAATTACTATGTATCTTGGGTGGACCTTCTGGGTTGACTTTGTTGGGGAAATCTCTCTGTGCCTCCTAGTTCTGCGCTTTTGTTTCCTTCCCCAGTTTCAGGAAGTTTTCAGCTATTATTTCTTCAAATAAATTTCCCACCCCCTTTTCTCTCTCTTCTTTTGGGATCCCCATAATGTGAATGTTATTATGCTTGATGGAGTCGATGAGTTCTCTAAATCTATCCTCATTTTGCATAATTTTTTTCTCTCACCTGCTCAGCTTGATTATTTTCCATTATTCCATCTTCCAGATTGTTAGTTTGCTCCTCTGCCTCTTCTAGCCTGCTATTTATTCCATCTAGTGTATTTTAAATTTCATTTATTCAGTTCTTCATCTCTGATCAGTTTTTTTATTTCTTTTAAGGGTCCCACTGATATCATCCACACTTTACTCAAGTCCAGTGAATATATTTATGATCATTGTTTTAAAATTCCCTATCAGGCATATTACTTATTCTTTTTCACTTAGGTCTCTTGCTGTGGTTTTGTTCTGTTCTTTCATTCTGAGACATATTCCTTTGCCTCTTCATTTTGTCTAACACTGTGTTGGTCTCCATGTGTTAAGAAAGTCAGCAAAGTCTCCTGCTCTTGAAGGGAGTATCCCTGGGAACCCACAGTGCTGGAACTGAGGCAAGTGACTGGGAAGGGCATATTTACTGAAGTACAGGGAGTCAGGTCTTGGTTTAACCAAGTTAGGTAGCAAGTGTCAGGTTTGTGCTGGTTCCCACAGGTGGCTATGTGCTTATGCTGAGAGCCAAGGAAAGTAAATGGCACGTGCCAGTTACTTTGTTCTTGGAGGAGTATCCCTGGGGACACACTCTGAAAGGCATAAATAACTTTCCTTCTTGTACACCCCAGGCATTTTTCAAAGGGCTGCTTCTATACTTAATCTCCATGACCTGTTCGTTGTACTGTCTCTTTGGAAGCAGGAAATTAGCTTCCTAAAGCCCTCCTGGCTCTCTCAGAGCCAAACCTACTGATTTTTTTTTAACTCTTGGCTTTAAACCCACAACTATGTGGTCAACTAATCTTTGACAACACAGGAAAGAGTGCCCAATGGAAGAAAGACAGTATCTTCAACAAATGATGCTAGGAAAATGAGATAGCCAGGTGCAGAAAAATAAAACTAGACTGGTTTCTTACACCATACACAAAATAAATTCAAAATGGATGAAAGACCTAGATGTGAGATAGGAAATCATCAAAATCCTACAGAAGAACACAAACAGCAACCTCTTTGACCTCAGCCATAGCAACTTCTTATTAAACACATCTCCAGAGGCAAGGGAAACAAAAGCAAAAATAAACTATTGAGACTTCATCAAGATAAAAAGCTTTTGTGCAGCAAATCTATCTGTGGGCATTTGAGAATATGAATATCACAGACATGTTCTATTATGTTCCACTTTATCTTGTGTGTGTGTGTGTGTGTGTGTGTGTGTATGTCTAGATTAATACAAGTCATGTGACCTATTTGTTATGTAATTTACAGATTTCCACAAAATATGAAGAGAAGTAAAAGTAAATGTTTTTGCCAAAGCAAGCTAACCTAAATGTAGTAACTCCATTTATTTTAAGTGTAAATGAAAATGTGTATTCTATAATGAACTGGGGCACATATGATTGCTTATGTGTTCACTTTTAAGCAGTTAGACTGGAAGCTTGTTAGGAATATGTGAAAAGGGAGATTGAAATTGGTTTTTACTTTTCTGAAATTAACCAAAAATCCTCTAAATATGCCCTAGTCAGCTATTTTGAAGTACCAATTTTGATAACCTGTCAGGAATGAATGAAGTATTTTTATTTATTTAAAGGTTAAAAAAAAAAAAGAAAAAATGCTCAACCTTACTCATCATCAGGAAAATACAAATCAAAACCACAATGAGATACCACCTCACACCTTTCAGAATGGCTAAAATGAATAATTCAGGAAAAAACAGATGTTGATAAGGATGCAGAGAAAGGGGAAAACTCTTACATTTTTTATGAGAATGCATACTGGTGCAGCCACTCTGGGAAACAACATAGAGGTTCCTCAAAAAAAGTTAAAAATAGAACTACCCTAGGACCCAGCAATTGTGCTACTAGGTATTTACACAAAGGATACAAAAATACTGATTCAAAAGGGCACATGCACCCTAATGTTTATAGCAACATTATCAATAATAACCAAATTATGGAAAGAGCACAAATGTCCATTGATTAATAAATGGATAAAGAAATTGTGGTGTGTGTGTATATATATATACACACACACACACACAATGGAATAATTCTCAGCCATAAAAAATAATGAAATATTGCCATTTGCAATGATGTGGATAAAGCTAAAGTGTATTATGCTAGGGTTAGACAGAGAAAGACAAATACTGTGATTTCAGTCATACCTGGAATTTAAGAAACAAAACAGATGAACATGGGGGGAAACGACAAGGAAACCATAAAACAGTTTTTTAACTATAGGGAAAAAATTGGTGGTTGCTGGAGGCAAGGTGGGCAGGGAGGTAGGGTAAATGGGCGATGGGCATTAAGGTGAGCATTTGTTTTGATGAGCAATGGCTGTTGTATTTAACAACAAGTTAGGTAGCAAGAATCATCAAATACTACTCCTGAAAAAAATATTACACTGTATGTTAACTAATTAGAATTTAAGTCCCAACTGGAAGAGGTCATGCTGAGTGAAATAAGTCAAGCAGAGAGAATTCATTATTATATCGTTTCACTTACTTGTGGAGCATAAGGAATAACATGGAGGTCATTGGAAGAAGACAGGAGGAGGGAGTTGGGGGAAATCAGAGGGGGAGACAAACCATGAGAAACTGTGGACTGTGAGAAACAAACTAAGGGATTTGGAGAGGAGAAGGGTGGGTGGTTGGTGAACCTGGTGGTGGGTATTAAGGAAGGCACGTATTGCATGGAGCACTGGGTGTGAGCAGGATGGTCTTTAGCTTCCAAGTGTTTGAATTTCTTTCAAACTTTTTCTTGTGATTAAGTTTCAGTTTCAAAACACTGTGGCCTGAGAATATCCAGGGAATAATACCAGTCTTTTAGTATCAGTTGAGACCTGATTTGTGACCAAGTATGTGGCCTATTCTGGAGAAAGTTCCTTGTCTGCTCAAGAAGAATGAATATTCTATTGTTTTAGGGTGGAATCTTCTGTATAAATCTATAAGGTCTCTCTGGTCCAGTGCGTCATTCAAAGCTCTTGTTTCTTTGTTGATTTTCTGCTTAGATGATCTGTGTATTGTTGAGAGTGAACCATGGAGGTCTCCTACAATTAATGTATTATTATCAATATGTCTCTTTGTTTTGGTTAACATTTGGCTTATGAGTTTTCTCCTCCCATGTTGGGGGCAAAGATAGTTACAATTATTAGATCTTCTTGTTAGATAGACCCTTAAGAATGATAGAGTGTCCCTCTGTATCTCTTACTACAAACTTTAATGTAAAATCTAATCTGTCTGATATGAAAATTGCTACCCAGCTTTCCTTTGAGGTCCATTGGCATAAAAGATGGTTCTCCATCCCTTCATTTTCAGTCTGGGTGTATCGTTAGGTTCAAAATTATTTTCTCGTAGACAGCAAATGAATGGGTCCTATCTTTTTATCTAATCTGCAACCCTGTGCCATTTTTGGGGAGCATTTAGGTCATTCACATTGAGAGTGATTATTGAAAGATATGATTTTAGTGCCATCATGTTGCCTGTGAGGTCCTTCTTTCTATAGATTATCTTTGTAAATTTCTGTTCTATATCATTCTTGGGGTCATTTTTCTTTTATAGAAGCCCCTTAATATTTCTTGCAGAGCTGGCTTAGTGGTCACATATTCTTTCAGTTTTTGCTGGTCTTGGAAGCTCTTTATCTTTCCATTCTTTCTGAATGACAGTCTTGCTGGATAAATTATTCTTGGCTGCATGTTCTTCTCATTTAGTATTCTGAATATGTCTTGCCAGCCCTTTCTGGTTTTTCAGGTCTCTATGAACAGGTCTGATATTATTCTGATGTTCCTCCCTCTTTGTGTAAGGAATCTTTCCCCCTAACTGCCCTAAGATGGTTTCCTTGGTTATAAGATTCACAAGTTTTACTAGTAAATGTTGAGGTGTTCGTTTATTCTCCTTGATCTTGGCAGGTGTTCTCCTCTGCATATAGGACATGACATGCTTGCTTTGTTCTCCAGATTAGGGAAGTTCTCAACCAGGACTTGCTCAAATATATCTTCTAGTCTTCTCCCTCTCTCCATCCTCTCAGGGATCCCAATAATTCTGACATTGGAACATTTTATGGCATCATTTATTTCTCTAATTCTGTTTCCATGGATTCTAGACTGTTTCAGGCCCTTCTCCTGATCCTTCTTTTCTTTCAGTTTGTCTTCTAGATCACTAATTCATTCTTCTGCCTTGCTTACCCACCTGTTAGAGTATCTAGATTAGATTGGATTTCATTGATAGCATTTTTAAGTTCTGCCAGATCAGCTCTCACTTCTGCCCTTAGAGAATCTACGTTGCCATTAATGGTTTTCTCCAACCTAGCTTTTGTTTGCAAAACTGTTACCCTGAAGTCTTTCTCCAACATCTTGCTTATATCTATATCCATTAGTTCTGTGGCAGAGGTTAGAGTTTCTGAATTTTTCCTGTGTTGGGGGTTCCTCCTCATAGTCATTCTGTTCAAGGGTGGTTCAGGGAATATACAGAGTCCAAATTATTGACCACAACCAAGAAGGATGCACCTGCTTATAGGGACCCTTCGGGTTGTCAGCCTCTTGTTCTTTCAGCCTGTCTTCTGGGGGAGGGGCCAGCTGTGCTATTTCTCAGGCAACTCTGTTTGGGTAGAGTTTCCCTGCCCCCTGTGGGGGGTGGTAGACTCAGTGAAAACCTGTTTTGGGGGCTTTTGTTCTACTGGCGGACTTCCCTGGCAGCTTTACATATCTTTCCAAGTATCAGAGCAGAAGTGACCATATCCAAACCTCTGTCTCAGAAACAGAGAGATCACAGTCTGTTCTTCTGTAAGCACTGCAGGCCACACTGTCTCCATTTGTTGCTGTGCTGCTAAAAACTGCAGTGTTCTGCAGTTATGTTGTCCCAAAACAGCACTATCAGCCCTCACTTCCAGGTCCACACACTTCTCTGCCTTTTGTGCTTCTAAATCCACGAGCCACCCCTGGTTCAAAGCATGCCCCCACGGCTCCCGCTTTCATCTGGGGGGCTGCCCTAAAGTCTTTTCCCCACATACTCTGTGAGTATGTGCTGGCCCCCATCATGGGAGGCTTTTGCACTCCATGGTGAGGGTCCCAGAGGCTTTCTCCCCCTTCCATTTATCTTCTGATATCTGCCCACAGAATCATGGCTCCTCATTTCAATACCTTAAAACCAACCACCAGAGATATTCTGTTTGTAGAGATCTGGGTATATCTTCTTACACCTCAGGTTGATTTTGTGGGTGTTCAGAGTGGCCTGGTAGATATACAGCTCAATTCAGAGGACTTATTGAAGTAGGGTCCCCTACTCTTCTGCCATATACCCCCTCCTCAACAGCCACTTGATCTTTCTTCTTTTATAGAAGCCCCCTCAATATTCTTGCAGGGCCAGTTCGGTGGTCACATAGTCTTTCAGTTTCTGCCAGTGCTGGAAGCTCCTTGTTTCTCCATCCATTAATGACATCTTTGATGGATAAAGTGTACTTGGCTGCGTGTTCTTCTTATTTAGTACCATGAATATGTCTTGCCAGCCCCTTTTGGTTTGCCAGGTGTCTGTGGACAGGTCTGAAGTTATTCTGATGTTCCTCCCTCTGTACATAAGAAATCTCTCCCCCCACCCCAAGCTGCTTTCAGGATTACTTCCTCAGTTCTAAGATTTGAACTAGATTTCTAAATTATATGTTGGGGAATTGATCTGTTCTCATTGATCTTGGGAGGAGTCCTCTCTGCCTCTTGGACATGAATTAGCATTATGTTTTGAGGCTTATTCAATATCAGTTTGTTTAGAGTTGCCTTGTTCTTCTTCATAGCCAGATAGTATTCCCTTGTATAAGTTTATCATGATTTGTTTAACCTGTCTCCCACTGATATGAAATCAGCAAGGCTGAATCTCATTAAGCTTCTAGATCTAACTACCAACTTATGGAAATACAGGAAATACAGAGGACAGAGGAACAGTCTACAGTATGATGTAGGGCATCAATTAACAAAATTTAAACTGGGAAACTCTACAGGACACACAACTCAGTTTCCTCAACAAATAAATTCTAAGTGGGTAGAAAACAGAGAAGGCATTAGGGAGACATGTCTACATTAAACAGATTTAAAAGACAGCAATCAACTCCAACATATGGAATTTTTTGGATCCTGATTCAAACAAACCTGCTGTTAAAAATTATTATAGCATTCATGAGACAATGAGAAATTTGAGCATTCCCTGGATATGTGATGACATTAAGGAAGAATTGTTAATTTGTTTGGTGCGATAATGGCCTTAAGGTTGTTTTCCTAGCCTCCTCTTTAAGAAATATGTAGGAAAATATTAATGGAGGAAATAATATGATGTCTGAGGTTTGGTTCAAAACTGTATAAAAGAAAGGGAAGTAGATGGAGGTACAGATGTAACAAGAGTGGCCATATTTGGTGCACCTTAAGTATACACAATATTTATTTGTCAATTAGACCTCAATAAGTCTTGAAAGAAAGAAGAGTGGCCATAGGTAAAACTATGTGTGGAAACATAGGGGTGTATTACACTATTCTTGTTTACTTTTGTATTTGTTTGAAATTCTTTTTTATGTGAAGTTTAAAAAAAAGAATCATATTTTTACAAACACCTTCAGAGAATCTCTAAGAGAACTAAATTATGTTTCTCTTGTGTTCTGTGAATATGTTGCATATGAGGAATCAGTGTCCTTGCTTTCCCAGAAAAAAAATGCCACTTAGTCATTATCCCTTTAATGAGCTTCTAGTTCTCTTGCTCTAATATTGATGAAAAACTTTTAAATCATTATTCTAGAGTAAGATGAGAAGACCTTAGTTTCCAAGTAGATCAAAGGATGGGTGCTTGCATAGGAAGACACCTTGAGGCCCTTAAAATAGTAATAATAACAGCAGTAAACACTGATTACCCATCATGGTGCTGAGAACTAGACTTCTTAGCTGGCCTTGCACTTCATCTCACAATGAGAAGGAATGCACCCCAAGAGCACTGGAGGAAGAAGAGAAAGAGCAGCAGTGGACACATGACCTACTAAACTGCACTGCCTCCAAGTCTGCCCATTCCTGCAGCCACCAATAGAACTGGCAGATGCCCTGCACATTCTACTAGTCCTAGAGGTCACAGGGCTAGTGACCCCCTTGATATGAGTTCTTGCCTAAAGAGCAACCTGAATCAGGACAGGAATTGCTCCATGATGGCCTTTTCCTTGGCCATATCTGCCTCGCTGTGATCAATTTAGGCAAGTTGGAAATGCCCCATTGGTATATCTTGAGAATCCTTGAACAATGAAATGTATGTGGAAATCAAAGTTCCATTTCCTAGCACAGGATTGTTGCATGGAAAATAGTATCTGATGTTTCCTAGATTCAATTTACCTAAACATAACATACTGACTACAGGGAAAGGATCCTCTTGATTTGACATTGAATGAAAACAAGAAGGTTAAAAATTTTAATAACAATATGTGCAATAAATCTCAATTTTCTAATACATGTGTATATATATAAAAAAGAGAAGACTAGAAGGAAAAATACCAAAACATTAATAGTTATACCTGGCAGATTATGGATGATTTTTTATTTTTTGCCAATATTTTCAATAGATATGTCCCAATTTAAAAACTGTTATTTAAAATAATATAGAGAGAGTTAAGATGGTGGAATAGTAGGGGGACTCTGGGCTTGCTTTGTCCCTCGAACACAGCTAGATCAACATCAAATAATTTTGAACACCTAGGAAATCGATCTGAGGATGAAAAGAACAATCCGCACAATTAGAGGGAGAAAACATGTCAGGTGTAGGTATGGAGACATGAAGTAGGGGAGACAAATGCCATGGTACCATGGAGAGGAGGGAGCCCTTTTCATGAAGAGAGGACAGAGAGACGAAAATAGATGGGGAGACAGAGAAGCATGTCAGGTTTGCACAAGAAAAACATTCCCTAAAACCATTGACTGGGGAATTGAGAGGTACTGACTATTCCAAGTTTTTATGAACAGTAGAGCTCAAACTCTGAGGTTTTAGAAGTCTGTACCATTTGCTGGAGTCAAGCTAGGTGGGCAGAGTGCTCTTGGGGAGGAGGGAAGAGGCCCAGGAACAGTGTGGTGGTATGTTATAGAGGTTCCCTGGGTCTCACTGGGAGAGAATACTCCCCTTCCTTGAGTAAGTTTGGAAAAAGGTGTATTGCCTCACCAAGGACAAAAGACCCACAGGTGCCACTGAGTGGCCATTCATGAGCAAGTGACAGAAGTGCACTCAAAAGGCAGATAACCTTGTTGCAGCTTTTCCCTGTGCTTCACCATAAACTCCAACTGCTTTTCTGGGACAAAATGGCACCAGACGCAGAGCTGTGAGGCTCCAGAGGAAGAGAACAGGTCCCTTCCCTGCCAGGTCCTTTAAGATTTGGAGTTTTGAATCCCAGTCACGTGCCAGAGATAAAACACAGGGGAAAGGTGATGCCAGGCATGTGGACTCCCGGGCACAGACAGGTTGAGGGCAAGGATCTGATGGAAGCCTGGAATAAAAGAGAAGAGATGATCACTTTTCTGTGAAGGCTTTCTGTATAGGGGCAGGTACAAGCTCACCTCTCTAGGGATGAGAGAGTGGGGTGATGCCATCTTCCCCCACCTCCTTGCTCACTAGCACAGTTTGACTTCAGTGAGCAACACAGTATGCCACTGGAGGCTAGAGTCCCTTATACAAAACCCCTCCCAACTGTGCCTGGCAGGAGCATCTTTAGTGGGGCAGGTCTGACTGTAAGCCAGTGCAGTGGGCCTCTCCTCCAGAGGACCAGCACAGCAACCCCTGCCCCCAACGTGTTTCAAGTCTGCTTATCATAGAGTGCTCCAAAGTGTCAGCTTCAGTTCTGGTGGAAATAGGACAAAGATTTTCCCTTTTTAAGTTTGGAATCAGGATTGTAGCTTTTTTCTTTGTCTGTTTCTTTTGTTCCTTTTCTTT
The DNA here is from genome assembly GCF_902655055.1 of Lutra lutra. Taxonomy (NCBI): domain Eukaryota; kingdom Metazoa; phylum Chordata; class Mammalia; order Carnivora; family Mustelidae; genus Lutra; species Lutra lutra. The sequence goes on along the minus strand of NC_062283.1, from coordinate 25,982,502 downwards.
TTCTCTTTTTGGTCTCAGGCCTTCCCCCCCCCCCCAGGCTTATTTTAACAAACAAATCAAAGAACATTTATTAAAGTCCAAACACCCTCCACTGCAACCAAGAAGGAACTCTGCAGAGGACTGACTTATATAGGAAAGGAGCTTCCAAAGCACAACAGCAGTGCACATAGCAGAAACCCTTCCTGAAGCATCAGGCCCTGGACAGTGTATGACCCCTTCATAATATAGCATTACTCTGAGGAGCAGAAAACATAACAAGTTTCATAACACACAAAAGACAGAAACCCTGACAAAATGACAAGATGGAGGAATTCTGCCCACAAGAAGGATCAAGAAGAAACTACAGCTAAGGATTTGCCCAAAACAGTTATAAGCAATATATCCAAATAAGAATTTAGATCAACAGTTATAAGACCATGAGCTTCTTGAAAAAAGCATTGAAGACACAAGAGAAAGTCTTACTCTTGCAGAGATAAAAGACCAGAACTATACAGACCAAATTTTTAAAAAAATGCTTAACTTAGATGCAAAAGTGACTAGATGTAATCACGATAAGGATGGAAGAAGCAGAGGAACAAATAGGTAAAATAAAAGACAAAATTATAGAAATGAATGAAGCTGAAAAGAAGAGGGAAAGAAAGCTACTAGAAAACAAATATAGGGAAATCAGCAATTTCATAAAGCACAATAATATCCATATCATAGGAGTCCCAGAAGAAGAAGAGGGGGGGAAAGGGGGCAGAAGGTATACTTGAATGAATATAGCAGAGAATTTACCTAATCTGGGGAGGGAAACAGACATTTAAGCACAAGAAGCACAGAGGACTCCCCTCAAAATCAATAAAAAAGTCAAAACCATGATATATCATAGTGAAATTTGCAAAATACAAAGATAAATACAGAATTCTGAAACCAGCTTGGGAGAAAAAGTTCTTAACCTACAAGGGTAGACACATAAGGCTGACAGCAGACCTGTCCACAGAGACTTGGCAGGGCAGAAAGGACTGGCATGATATATTCAACGTGGTAAATGGGGAAAATATTCAGCGAAGAATACTTTATCCAGGAAGGTTGTCACTCAGAATAGAAGGACAGATAATGAGTTCCCAAGACAAACTGAAACTAACGAAGTTCATGAACACTAACCCAGCCATGTAAGAAAGATTAAAGGGGATCCTTTAAGTGGAAAGAGACCAAAAGTAACAAAGACTACAAAGAAAAACAGGCAATCTACAGAAACAATTACTTTATGGGTAATATAATGGCACTAAATTCATATCTTCAATAACTACTCTGAATGTAAGTGGACTAAATGCTCCAACCAAAAGACATAGGGTATCAGAATGGATTAAAAAAAAAAAAACAAGATCCATCTTGCTGTTTACAAGAGACTCATTTTAGACCCAAAGACACCTCCAGATTGAAAGTGAGGGGTTGGAGAACGATTTATCATGCTAATGGACATCAAAAAATCTGGAGCAGCCATATTTATATTAAAGTAGATTTTAAAATATAGACTGTAGAAAAAGATCAAGGAGACCTTATCATAATAAAGGGTCTATCCAAAAAGAAGATCTAACAATTATAAATATTTATGCCCCTAACTTGGGAGTAGCTAAATACATAAATCAATTAATAACAAACTTAAAGAAACTCACTGATAAGAATACAATAATTATAGGGGATTTTTAACACTCCACGCACAGCAATGGATAGATCATCTAAGCTGAAGATGAATAAGGAAGCAGGTGTTTTGAATGAACCCCCAGACTAGATGGTTTAATAGATATATTCAGAGCATTTCATCTGAAACAGCAGAAAACACATTCTTTTCAAGTGCACACTGAGCACTCTCCAGGATAGATCACATACTGGGCCACAACTCGGGACTCAACTAGTACAAAAAGATTAAGATCAAATCATGCATATTTTCAGACCACAAGGCTATGAAACTTGAAGTCAACCACAAGAAAAAATTTGGAAGAAGCACAGATACATGGAGGTTTAAGAACATTCTACTAAAGAATGAATGGGTTAACCAGGAAATTAAAGAAGAATTTAAAGTACATGGAAGCAAATAAAAATGAAAACATGAAAGTCAGAAATTTTGGAATGCAACTAAGGTGGTTATAAGAGGAAAGCTTATATTAATACAGGCCTTCAAGAAGGAGGAAAAGTCTCATATATACAACCTAACCTTATACCTAAAGGACCTGGAAGAATAACAACAAGTTAAATCTAAATTCAGCAGAAGAAGGGGAATAAAAAAGACTAGAGGAAAAATAAATGATATAGAAATTTAAAAAAAAAAAAAAACAGAAACAGATCAAGGAAACTAGGAGATGGTTCTTTGAATTAACAAGATTGATAAACTTGTAGCCAGACCAAAAAAAAAAAAAAAAAGAGAGAGAGAGAGAGAAAGGACTCAAATAAATAAAATCATGAATGAAAGAGGAGAGATCACAACCAACACTGCAGAAATACAAATAGTTATAAAGGAATATTATGAACAATTTCTTGCCAACAAATTAGGCAATCTGGAAGAAATGGATTCTTAGAAACATATTCATTCTTAGAAACATATGAACTACCAAAACTGAAACCAGAAGATCTGAATAGATCCATAAGCAACACTGAAATTGAATCTGTAATCAAAAATCTCCCAAAAGAACAAGAGTCCGGGGCTGGATGGCTTCCCAGAGGAATTCTACCCAATATTTAAAGAAGAATTAATACCTATTCTTCTGAAACTGTTCCAAAAAATAGAAATGGAAGGAAAACTTCCAAACTCTTTCTATGAGGCCAATACCAGATCCTGATAAAAAGGATATCAATATCCCTGGTGAATATGGATGCAAAAATTCTCAACAAGATACTAGGTTATTGGATCCAACAGTGCATTAAGAGGATTATTCACCATGAGAAAGTGGGATTTATTCCTGAGCTGAAAGGTTGGTTCAACAAATGCAAGTCAATCAACGTAATACACCACATTATAAAAAGATAAGAACCATATGATCCTCTCAATAGATGCAGAAAAAGCATTGGACAAAAAAACCAGCATTGTTTCTTGATAAAAACCCTCAACAAAGTAGTGATAGAGGTAACATACCTTGACATCATAAAGGCCATATAGGAAAGACCCACAGCTAATCTCATCCGCAATGGGGAAAAACTGAGAGCTTTTCCTCTAAGGTAAGGAACATGACAGGGATGTCCACTCTCATGACTGTTTTTCGACATAGTACTGGAAGTCCTAACCTCAGCAATCAGACAACAGAAAGAAATGAAAGACATCCAAATTGGCAAAGAAGAAGTCAAACTTTCACTCTTCACAGATGATGTGATACTTTATGCAGAAAACCCAAAAAACTCCACAAAAAAATTGCTAGAACTGATACATGAATTCAGCAACATGGCAGGATATAAAACCAATGCACAGAAATCAGTTGCATTTCTGTACACTAACAATGAAGTAGAAGAAAGAGAAATCAAGGAATCGATCCCATTTACAATTGCACCAAAAACCATAAGATACCTAGGAATAAGCCTAATCAAAGAGGTGAAAGATCTGTACTCTGAAAACTATAGACCACTTATGAAAGAAATTGAGGAAGGTACAAAGGAATGGAAAAACATCTTATATTCATCGATTGGAATATTGTTAAAATATCTGTACTACCCAAAGCAATTTACATTTTCAAAGCAATCCCATTAAAATAACAACAGCATTATTCACAGAGCAGGAACAGACAATCTTAAAATTTGTATGGAACAAGAAAAGACCCCGAATAATGTTGAAAAAGAAAAGCAAAGCTGGAGGCATCACAATTCTGGACTTCAAGCTATACTACAAAGCTGTCATCATCAAGACAGTATGGCACTGGTACAAAAACAGACACGTAGATCAATGGAACAGAACAAAACCCAGAAATGGACCCACTACTATGTGGTCAACTAATCTTTGACAAAGCAGGAAAGAGTATCCAGTGGAAAAAGACAGTCTCTTCAACAAATGGTGTTGGGAAAATTGTACAGCCACATGCAGAAGAATGAAACTGGAACACTTTCTTAGACCATACACAAAAATAAACTCAAAATTGATGAAAGACCTAAATGTGAGACAGGAAAACATCAAAATCCTACAGGAGAACACAGGCAGTAAGCTCTTTGACCTTGGCTGCAGCAACTTCTTACTTAAACATGTCTCCAGAGGCAAGGGAAAACAAAAGCAAAAATGAACTATTGGCACTTCATCAAGATAAAATCTTCTGAGGACATCAGGGTGGCTCAGTCAGTTGAGCATCTGCCTTCAGCACAGGTCATGATCCCAGGGTCTAGGAATCAAATCCCACCTTTGGGCTTCTTGCTCAGTGGGGAGCCTGCTTCTCCTTCTACTTGCCACTCCCACTGTTTGTGCATGCTCTCTCTCTCTCTCTCTCTCTCTCACTGACAAATAAATAAATAAAATCTTTTTTTAAAAATGATAAAACCTTCTGCACAACAAAGGAAACAATCAACAAATTTAAAAGGCAACCTACAGAATGGGAGAAGATATTTGCAAATGATGAATCAGATAAAGGGCTGATATCCAAAATCTTTAAGGAGTTTATCAGATTCAACACCTAAAAAAAAAATAATAATCCAGTTATGAAATGGGCAGAAGACATGAAAGACAGTTTTCCAAAGAAGACATAGAGCTATCTGACAGACACATGAAAAAATGCTCAACAATATTCATCATCAGGGAAATACAGATCAAAATACAGATCAAAGCCATAATGAGATACCACCTCACACCTGTCAGAATGGCTAAAATGAACAACTCAGGAAACAACAGATGTTGGGGAGGATGTGGAGAAAAGAGAACCCTCTTACACTGGTGGTGGGAATGTAAACTGGTGCAGCCACTCTGGAAAACAGTATGGAAGTTCATCAAAAATTTAAAAATAAGGGTGCCTGGGTGGTTCATTTGGTTAAGTGTCTGCCTTCAGCTCTGGTCATAATCTCAGGGTCCTGGTCATAATCTCAGGTCCTCAGAGCCCCATGGCAGGCTCTCTGTGTATCTTGCTTCTCCCTCTCCCTCTGCCTGCTACTCCCCTGCTTGTGCTCTCTTAAAAAAAAAAAAAGTTAAAAACAGAACTACCTTACAACCCAGCAATTGCACTATTAGGTATTTATCCAAAAGATACAAAAATAGAGATTTAAATAGATACAAAAAAGAGAGATTTAAATAGATACACATATCCTGATGTTTATAGCGGCATTAAGAACAATACCAATACTATGGAAAGAATCCAAATGTCCATCGACTGATGAATGGATAAAGAAGATGTGGAGATTATACACACACACACACACACACACATACACACTGGAATATTATTCATCCATTAAAAAGAGTGAAATCTTGCCATTTACAACAACCTAGATGGAGCTATATTGTATTATGGTAAGTAAAGTGAGTCAGTCAGAGAAACAAATACCATATGATTGCGCTCATATGTGGAATTTAGGAAACAAAATAGATGAACAAAGAGGAAGGGAAAGGAAAATAAAATAAGATAAAGACAGAGAGAGAGGCAAACCATAAAAGACTCTTAACTATGGAGAACAAACAAGGTTACCAGAGGGGAATTGGGTAAGGGAATGGGGTAACTGGGTGATGGGTATTAAAGAAGGTACTTTTGATGAGCACTGGATGTTATATTTAAGTGATGAATTACTAAATTCTACTTCTAAATCCAATGCTACAGTTTATGTTAACTAACTTGAATTTAAATAAAAACTTGGGAGATGCTTGGGAGGCTCAGTCAGTTAAGCATCCAACTCTTGATTTTGGCTCATGTCATGATCTCAGTATCATGAGATCCAGCCCCATATCAGGCTCTGAGCTGAGCATGGAGCATTCTTGGAATTCTCTCTCTCTCTCTCTCTCTGCTCCTCCCCTTGCTCATGCTTTCTCTTTCTCTCTTTCTCTCCATCTCTCTCAAGAAATAATTAAATAAAAACATGAAGAAAAAGAGTAAAAGAAATTAAAATAAAAATAAATGTATCGGGGGAGGAGTCAAGATGGCGGAGAAGTAGCAGGCTGAGACTACTTCAGGTAGCGGGAGATCAGCTAGATAGATTATCAAAGATTGCAAACACCTACAAATCCAATGGGAGATCGAAGAGAAGAAATACAGCAATTCTAGAAACAGAAAATCAACCACTTTCTGAAAGGTAGGACTGGCGGAGAAGTGAATCCAAAGCGACGGGAAGATAGACCGCGGGGGAGGGGCCGGCTCCCGGCAAGCAGCGGAGCAACAGAGCACAAAATCAGGACTTTTAAAAGTCTGTTCCGCTGAGGGACATCGCTCCAGAGGCTTAACCGGGGTGAAGCCCTAGCGGGGTCAGCGTGGCCTCAGGTCCCACAGGGTCACAGAAGGATCAGGGGTGTCTGAGTGTCACAGAGCTTACAGGTATTAGAACGGAGAGGCCGGCTACAGAGACAGAGCCAAGGAGTGACTCTCAGCTTGGGGTTACCTTGAACCGGTCGCAGGCTCGGTCAGCTCTGAGCGCGGCCGGACCAGGGTGATGGGAGTCATTGGGCGCTGTTCTCTGAGGGCGCACTGAGGAGTGGGGCCCCAGGTTCTCAGCTCCTCCGGGCCGGAGACCGGGAGGCCGCCATCTTCATTCCCGTCCTCCGGAACTCTACGGAAAGCACTCAGGGAACAAAAGGTCCCAAAAGCAAACCCGAGCCGATTACTCAGACTGGCCCGGGTAAGGGCAGTGCAATTCCGCCTGGGGCAAAGACACTTGAGAATCACTACAACAGTCCCCTCCCCCAGAAGATCAACAAGAAACCCAGCCAGGAGCAAGTTCACCTACCAAGGAGTGCAGTTTCAATACCAAGGAGAGCAGCGGAATTACAGAGGAGGAGAAAGCAAAGCACGGAACTCATGGCTTTCTCCCCATGATTCTTTAACCTTGCAGTTAATTTAATTTTTTTTTCTTTTTCAATTTTTTTTCTCTTCTTCTGCTAAATTTTTTTAACTGTTACCCTTTTCTTTTTTAATGTTTTTTAACTAGTTTATCTAATATATATATATATATATATATATATATATATATATATATATTTTTTTTTTTTTCCTTCTGATTTGGCTAAAGCATATTTTCCTGGGGTTGTTGCCACCCTTTTAGTATTTTACTTGCTCCTTCATATACTCTTATCTGGACAAAATGACAAGGCAGAAAAATTCACCACAAAAAAAAAAGAACAAGAGGCACTACCAAAGGCTAGGGACCTAATCAATACAGACATTGGTAATATGTCAGATCTAGAGTACAGAATGACGATTCTCAAGGTTCTAGCCGGGCTCGAAAAAGGCATGGAAGATATAAGAGAAACCCTCTCTGGAGAGATAAAAGCCCTTTCTGGAGAAATAAACGAACTAAAATCTAACCAAGTTGAAATCAAAAAAGCTATTAATGAGGTGCAATCAAAAATGGAGGCTCTGACTGCTAAGATAAATGAGGCAGAAGAAAGAATTAGCGATATAGAAGACCAAATGACAGAGAATAAAGATGCCGAGCAAAAGAGGGACAAACAGCTACTGGACCACGAAGGGAGAATTCGAGAGATAAGTGACACCATAAGATGAAACAACATTAGAATAATTGGGATTCCAGAAGAAGAGGAAACAGATTGGGGAGCAGAAGGTATATTGGAGAGAATTTCCCCAATATGGCAAAGGGAACAAGCATCAAAATCCAGGAGATTCAGAGAAGCCCCCTCAAAATCAATAAGAATAGGTCCACACCCCGTCACCTAATAGTAAAATTTACAAGTCTTAGTGACAAAGAGAAGATCCTGAAAGCAGGCCGGGAAAAGAAGTCTGTAACATACAATGGTAAAAATATTAGATTGGCAGCAGACTTATCCACAGAGACCTGGCAGGCCAGAAAGAGCTGGCATGATATATTCAGAGTACTAAACGAGAAAAACATGCAGCCAAGAATACTATATCCAGCTAGGCTATCATTGAAAATAGAAGGAGAGATTAAAAGCTTCCAGGACAAACAAAAACTGAAAGAATTTGCAAACACCAAACCAGCTCTACAGAAAATATTGAAAGGGGTCCTCTAAGCAAAGAGAGACCCTAAAAGTATTAGATCAGAAAGAAACAGAGACAATATACAATAACAGTCACCTTACAGGCAATACAATGGCACTAAATTCATATCTCTCAATACTTACCCTGAATGTTAAAGGGCTAAATGCCCCAATCAAAAGACACAGGGTATCAGAATGGATAAAAAAACAAAACCCATTATATGTTGCCTACAAGAAACTCATTTTAGACCCGAAGACACCTCCAGATTTAAAGTGAGGGAGTGGAAAAGAATTTACCATGCTAATGGACATCAGAAGAAAGCAGGAGTGGCAATCCTTATATCAGATCAATTAGATTTTAAGCCAAAGACTATAATAAGAGATGAGGAAGGACACTATATCATACTCAAAGGAACTGTCCAACAAGAAGATCTAACAATTTTAAATATCTATGCCCCTAACTGGGGAGCAGCCAACTATATAAACCAATTAATAACAAAATCAAAGAAACACATTGACAAGAATACAATAATAGTAGGGGACTTTAACACTCCCCTCACTGAAATGGACAGATCATCCAAGCAAAAGATCAACAAGGAAATAAAGGCCTTAAATGACACACTGGACCAGATGGAAATCACAGATATATTCAGAACATTTCATCCCAAAGCAACAGAATACACATTCTTCAGAATAGATCACATTCTTGGTCCTAAATCAGGTCTCAACCGTTATCAAAAGATTGGAATCATTCCCTACATATTTTCAGACCACAATGCTCTGAAGCTAGAACTCAATCACAAGAGGAAATTTGGAAAGAACCCAAATACATGGAGACTAAACAGCATCCTTCTAAAGAATGAATGGGTCAACCAGGAAATCAAAGAATTGAAAAGATTCATGGAAACAAATGATAATGAAAACACAACGGTTCAGAATCTGTGGGACACAACAAAGGCAGTCCTGAGAGGAAAATATATAGCAGTACAAGCCTTTCTCAAGAAACAAGAAAGGTCTCAGGTACACAACCTAACCCTACACCTAAAGGAGCTGGAGAAAGAACAAGAAAGAAACCCTAAACCCAGCAGGAGAAGAGAAATCATAAAGATCAGAGCAGAAATCAATGAAATAGAAACCAAAAAAACAATAGAACAAATCAACGAAACTAGGAGCTGGTTCTTTGAAAGAATTAATAAGATTGATAAACCCATGGCCAGACTTATCAAAAAGAAAAGAGAAAGGACCCAAATAAATAAAATCATGAACGAAAGAGGAGAGTCACAACGAACACCAAAGAAATACAGACAATTATAAGAACATACCATGAGCAACTCTACGCCAACAAATTTGACAATCTGGAAGAAATGGATGCATTCCTAGAGACGTATAAACTACCACAACTGAACCAGGAAGAAATAGAAAACATGAACAGAACCATAACCAGTAAGGAGATTGAAACACTCATCAAAAATCTCCAAACAAACAAAAGCCCAGGGCCAAACGGCTTCCTGGGGGAATTCTACCAAACATTTAAAGAAGAACTAATTCCTATTCTCCTGAAACTGTTCCAAAAAATAGAAATGGAAGGAAAACTTCCACACTCATTTTATGAGGCCAGCATCACCTTGATCCCAAAACCAGACAAGGATCCCATCAAAAAAGAGAACTACAGACCAATATCCTTGATGAACACAGATGCAAAAATTCTCACCAAAATACTAGCCAATAGGATTCAACAGTACATTAAAAGGATTATTCACCACGACCAAGTGGGATTTATTCCAGGGCTGCAAGGTTGGTTCAACATCTGCAAAGCAATCAATGTGATACAACACATTAATAAAAGAAAGAACAAGAACCATATGATACTCTCCATAGATGCTGAAAAAGCATTTGACAAAGTACAGCATCCCTTCCTGATCAAAACTCTTCAAAGTGTAGGGACAGACGGCACATACCTCAATATTATCAAAGCCATCTATGAAAAACCCACCTCAAATATCATTCTCAATGGAGAAAAACTGAAAGCTTTTCCGCTAAGGTCAGGAACACGGCAGGGATGTCCGTTATCACCACTGCTACTCAACATAGTACTAGAAGTCTTAGCCTCAGCAATCAGACAACAAAAGGAAATTAAAGGCATCCAAATCGGCAAAGGAGAAGTCAAACTATCACTCTTCGCAGATGATATGATACTATATGTGGAAAACCCAAAATACTCCACTCCAAAACTGCTAGAACTTGTACAGGAATTCAGTAAAGTGTCAGGATATAAAATCAATGCACAGAAATCCGTTGCATTTCTCTACACCAACAACAAGACAGAAGAAAGAGAAATTAAGGAGTCCATCCCATTTACAATTGCACCCAAAACTATAAGATACCTAGGAATAAACCTAACCAAAGAGACTAAGAATCTATACACAGAAAACTATAAAGTACTCATGAAAGAAATTGAGGAAGACACGAAGAAATGGAAAAATGTTCCATGCTCCTGGATTGGAAGAATAAATATCATGAAAATGTCTATGCTACCTAAAGCAATCTACACATTTAATGCAATTCCTATCAAAGTACCATCCATTTTTTTCAAAGAAATGGAACAAATAATCCTAAAATTTATATGGAACCAGAAAAGACCTCGAATAGCCAAAGGAATATTGAAAAAGAAAGCCAAAGTTGGTGGCATCACAATTCCGGACTTCAAGCTCTATTACAAAGCTGTCATCATCAAGACAGCATGGTACTGGCACAAAAACAGACACATAGATCAATGGAACAGAATAGAGAGCCCAGAAATAGACCCTCAACTCTATGGTCAACTCATCTTCGACAAAGCAGGAAAGAATGTCCAATGGAAAAAAGATAGCCTCTTCAATAAATGGTGTTGGGAAAATTGGACAGCCACATGCAGAAAAATGAAATTGGATCATTTCCTTACACCACACACAAAATAGACTCAAAATGGATGAAGGACCTCAATGTGAGAAAGGAATCCATCAAAATCCTTGAGGAAAACACAGGCAGCAACCTCTTCGACCTCAGCCGCAGCAACATCTTCCTAGGAACATCACCAAAGGCAAGAGAAGCAAGGGCAAAAATGAACTATTGGGATTTTATCAAGATCAAAAGCTTTTGCACAGCAAAGGAAACAGTGAACAAAACCAAAAGACAACTGACAGAATGGGAGAAGATATTTGCAAATGACATATCAGATAAAGGGCTAGTGTCCAAAATCTATAAAGAACTTAGCAAACTCAACACCCAAAGAACAAATAATCCAATCAAGAAATGGGCAGAGGACATGAACAGACATTTCTGCAAAGAAGACATCCAGATGGCCAACAGACACAAGAAAAAGTGCTCCATATCACTTGGCATCAGGGAAATACAAATCAAAACCACCATGAGATATCACCTTACACCAGTCAGAATGGCTAAAATTAACAAGTCAGGAAATGACAGATGCTGGCGAGGATGCGGAGAAAGGGGAACCCTCCTACACTGTTGGTGGGAATGCAAGCTGGTGCAACCACTCTGGAAAACAGCATGGAGGTTCCTCAAAATGTTGAAAATAGAACTACCCTATGACCCAGCAATTGCACTGCTGGGTATTTACCCTAAAGATACAAACATAGTGATCCGAAGGGGCACGTGCACTCGAATGTTTATAGCAGCAATGTCTACAATAGCCAAACTATGGAAAGAACCTAGATGTCCATCTACAGACGAATGGATAAAGAAGATGTGGTATATATACACAATGGAATACTATGCAGCCATCAAAAGAAATGAAATCTTGCCATTTGCGATGACGTGGATGGAACTAGAGGGTATCATGCTTAGCGAAATAAGTCAATCGGAGAAAGACAACTATCATATGATCTCCCTGATATGAGGGAGAGGAGATGCAACATGGGGGGTCGAGGGGGTAGGAGAAGAGTAAATGAAACAAGATGGGATTGGGAGGGAGACAAACCATAAGTGACTCTTAATCTCACAAAACAAACTGAGGGTTGATGGGGGGAGGGGGTTGGGAGAGGGGGTGGGGTTATGGATATCGGGGAGGGTATGTGCTATGGTGAGTGTTGTGAAGTGTGTAAACCTGGCGATTCGCAGACCTGTACCCCTGGGGATAAAAATATATGTTTATAAAGCTGTAAAAAAAAAAAAAAAAAAGAAAGAAAGAAAGAAAGGATGAATCCCCAAGTTTTGTAGCAACATGGACGGGACTGGAAGAGATTATGCTGAGTGAAATAAGTCAAGCAGAGAGAGTCAATTATCATATGGTTTCACTTATTTGTGGAGCATAACAAATAGCATGGAGGACAAGGGGAGATGGAGAGGAGAAGGGAGTTGAGGGAAATTGGAAGGGGAGGTGAACCATGAGAGACTATGGACTCTGAAAAACGATCTGAGAATTTTGAAGGGGTGGGGGGTGGGAGGTTGGGGGCACCAGGTGGTGGGTATTGTAGAGGGCACGGATTGCATGGAGCACTGGGTGTGGTGCAAAAATAATGAATACTGTTATGCTGAAAAAAATTAAAAAATTAAAAAAAATAATAAAAAAAAAATAAAAAAAAAAAAAGAAATGGGCAGAGGACATGAACAGACATTTCTGCAAAGAAGACATCCAGATGGCCAACAGACACATGAAAAAGTGCTCCATATCACTCGGCATTAGGGAAATACAAATCAAAACCACCATGAGATATCACCTTACACCAGTCAGAATGGCTAAAATTAACAAGTCAGGAAATGACAGATGCTGGCGAGGATGCGGAGAAAGGGGAACCCTCCTACACTGTTGGTGGGAATGCAAGCTGGTGCAACCACTCTGGAAAACAGCATGGAGGTTCCTCAAAATGTTGAAAATAGAACTACCCTATGACCCAGCAATTGCACTGCTGGGTATTTACCCTAAAGATACAAACATAGTGATCCGAAGGGGCACGTGCACCCGAATGTTTATAGCAGCAATGTCTACAATAGCCAAACTATGGAAAGAACCTAGATGTCCATCTACAGACGAATGGATAAAGAAGATGTGGTATATATACACAATGGAATACTATGCAGCCATCAAAAGAAATGAAATCCTGCCATTTGCGACGATGTGGATGGAACTAGAGGGTATCATGCTTAGCGAAATAAGTCAATCGGAGAAAGACAACTATCATATGATCTCCCTGATATGAGGGAGAGGAGATGCAACATGGGGGGTTGAGGGGGTAGGAGAAGAGTAAATTAAACAAGATGGGATTGGGAGGGAGACAAACCATAAGTGACTCTTAATCTCACAAAACAAACTGAGGGTTGATGGGGGGAGGGGGTTGGGAGAGGGGGTGGGGTTATTGATATTGGGGAGGGTATGTGCTATGGTGAGTGCTGTGAAGTGTGTAAACCTGGTGATTCGCAGACCTGTACCCCTGGGGATAAAAATATATGTTTATATAGCTATAAAAGAAAAAAAAGAAAAAAGAAAGGATGAATACCCAAGTTTTGTAGCAACATGAACGGGACTGGAAGTGATTATGCTGAGTGAAATAAGTCAAGCAGAGAGAGTCAATTATCATATGGTTTCACTTATTTGTGGAGCATAACAAATAGCATGGAGGACAAGGGGAGATGGAGAGGAGAAGGGAGTTGAGGGAAATTGGAAGGGGAGGTGAACCATGAGAGACTATGGACTCTGAAAAACGATCTGAGAATTTTGAAGGGGTGGGGGGTGGGAGGTTGTGGGCACCAGGTGGTGGGTATTGTAGAGGGCACGGATTGCATGGAGCACTGGGTGTGGTGCAAAAATAATGAATACTGTTATGCTGAAAAAATAAAAAAATAAAAAAAAAATAAAATGAAATAAATATCCGAAAAAAAAAAAAAAAAGAAATGAAATCTTGCCATTTGCAACGACGTGGATGGAACTAGAGGCTATCATGCTTAGTGAAATAAGTCAATCGGAGAAAGACAACTATCATATGATCTCCCTGATATGAGGGAGAGGAGATGCAACATGGGGGGTTAAGGGGGTAGGAGAAGAGTAAATGAAACAAGATGGAATTGGGAGGGAGACAAACCATAAGTGACTCTTAATCTCACAAAACAACCTGAGGGTTGATGGGGGGGAGGGGTGTTGGGAGAGGGGGGGTGGGGTTATGGACACTGGGGAGGGTATGTGCTATGGTGAGTGCTGTGAAGTGTGTAAACCTGGCGATTCACAGACCTGTACCCCTGGGGATAAAAATATATATTTATAAAAAATAAAATTAAAAAATAAATAAATAAATAAATGTATCCGCAATAAATAAATTAATCGATTAACATAGTGGTTTCCCACAGGTAGTTGGAAGACTATAGCTAATCCTCTTGTATTAGGATGTTATCCTATTTAGTAAAATGTCCAAAAATATAAACAGTTGGCCTTTAATACATCCACATCATTAAAATGTGTGCTGTCATCTCATTGTGTTATTTTTTGAAGTTTTATTCAGTATTAGACCCATATATTTTCCCATATTACCAGTATTTTCTAGTTTTATTCTTACTGCTTACCCTGTGATCTGGTCATAACTCTTAAAAATAAAATAAATAAATAAAATAAAAATAAAAAAACAAAACTATCTAGGAAGCTTGAAATGACCCAGGATCAGAGACCTGGTAGCTTTCACCATCTCCTCATGTATGACTCATGTCTCCAGAGGCCAGCAGCCCAGGACTGTCTATGGAAATGTCCGATGTTCCCACGGAATCTCTCCTCAGCACTGCTCACCTCCTGGGGCCCCAGGCCTGCTACTTGTTGCTCTAAGTTTCCAAAATACTTCTGTGCTAACACTGTCCACATGCATCCAGAAATATACACACATACTCTATTACTATGAAAGGTGTGAAATAGGTAGGCATAAGAACATTTGACCTTCCCTTGCAGTGCAATTGCAATTGTCATAAATAATTGCCCAGAGTTCTCCAACTTTTCAGATGCCTTGCTTTCAGAGAAACCAACTCTCTTTCCACCTTCAACAATCCTAGCACATGCAAGTTGTAAGTAAGGGCTCTTAGATTTATTTCCTGCAGCTGCTTTTATTACATACTATGGACTCTACTCCCCAAAGACACCTCAAATAGATTGTGTCCGGTTTGTTTTAGTAACAGTGGTGTCAAGATCAAGTCCCAGAACTACCTTATGACCTAGAGGGAGTTTGATCCTTCCAGGTAGGGGAAATCAGCCTATATAAGCCACTTACACAACACTTAAAAATAAATAAACCAAGAAATAGTAGATACTGCCAAATAAATAACATTTTTTAAAGAATAGCTTTCAGTGGTCTGAAGGGAATGAAATCTTGTCTAAAAAAGAAAGAAATGATATAATTTGGCTCTCCTCTCAGTACCAACTGTGCCATTTGTAAAAACAACAGAGACCTCAAAATTGTTCGGAGTTCATTCCTCTAAGCCACAGAGGCAGGATTCCAGACACTTGGGTGGTCAGAGTCCCATGAAAAGGAGTGAAGGAAACCAAGGGAAATCATGAGAGGAAGTACTTCATCCAGACCAAGGGAGTATTATTTGGGAACATTATTAGGGGTTACATGGTGATAATAGGTTACATTTAAACCAAGGCATGTTTCTAGGGGAGTTCAAGTATACTCCGAAGAAGATCATGAGTTTGTATATGAAGCAAGTAATTATTTGGGGGCCCATTTTACAGTAGAAGTAACAAATTTTTCTATTGCCTGCAAAAGCATAGAGTAGGTTTGATAATTATCTGTTTTACTTGATTAGTCTATAGCTACAAGACTGTTCACTTGAACAAAATCTATCTGTGGTCTAATGGATCAAAATAATGGATCAAAAATGGTGATCTCTTCCAAGTTTTATTTAATTTTCTTTTGGTTTTTCCATTATGCTCAGTGATCATGACTTTGGAAAATTGTGTGTGCATGTGTGTGTGTCTGCTCCATGATACAGCAAGAGTAATTTTTAAACCTAATAATAATAATAACAGACCTTAGCAATTGCCTTAATTTACAAAAGCAATGAATAAACAAAGACTAAGGAAAGTCAAGGGCCATGATGGGGAATGCACGTTGCACCCTGCCCTCACCTCTGTTGTCCTGCCTGCCTTGTCTTTCACGTGCCAATCTGGCCTCTGACTACAAATGCAGTCTCAGTCACCTGAGGGCAGAGACTGCTGCAGTATGCATGTTGTGTCTGATACCAGATGGGGCTCTTAGCAGGACTTTAGTAGACATCAGGGGCTAATTTCCTAAGATGAATTTCCCTTTGTTGGTGAGACACTTTGAAGCAAATGCCCAAGATGATCTCCTCAGAGTCTCCATGGGCTGTGTCCACACCCCATGGCATCAACAATCCCACTGGGACAGCATCTTCCAAAGTAATGTGGGCTTAAAACTTCCTTTTCCAAACTTCCTGCATTGCTGGGAATTTAATTTTTCTGATAGGGATGGCCAATTTCCATGTAATTGGTGCTGTTAGGATCTGTTGTGGGAAGTCCTGCACTCAGCTATGCTCCAATCTAGGAGCACAGACATCTGGGCCAGCCTGGGGAAGTTTTTGTGCTGACAAACTTATTTCTATCCTCAGTGTTTTAGGGCCTCTGGATAAGATCTTTGCTGGAGCCACACACTCTGAACCAAATAGCTGGAAGATCCAATCATGGTCCTTTTTCCAGAGTGATAAGCTGGGCTATAAAGAGGACAAGTAACAAGTCCAGAACAGCCAGCCTGCTATGTCTCAGCTTCCTGGCTCATGCCCATTAAACCAGAAAGATGGCCAAGCAAGAGCTCTGATCAGTCCACGGTCTGCCTACACAGTGTCAAACTCTCCAGATGTTCCCAAACATAAAGACTTAAACTATGGCAACACAGTATACTCTCCATATCCAGATGTTTTATTATATTGAAAATATAACTTACGACATATTTTAATGGTTTCGGGTTCTATTTGTTGAGCACCTAGTAAATTCTAAGAACTATACTAGGTGGTTGGCTTAAGTATTATTTATTTCTAGTCTTTACAACAACCGTGTAAGGCAAACATGATAACCTCCATTTCATTTGTTCTTTCCTTACACAATCTTGTGGATTAAAGAGGTCACGTACCATTTTATTGAGACCAAACTGAAGTCAAGAGGTCATGTTATTGGCCTTCGGTCACACATCTGATAACTGACAGGAGTGGGAATTGGAACAAAAAGTTGGTCCCACTCCAAAACCCACTCTGCCTTCCTCTCTCTGAACGTATTTCCTCATCAATAACACGGGACTAATGCTGTCTCTGGACGGTTGCTAAGAAAATAAACTAGTGTAGATGGACTAGGAGGCCACAAACATAAGGCCTCTTGGCCAATTTAGCGGGAATTTATTTAATTTGACCAACACAGTGCCTGAAAATTCTTTAATATCAATGAAATGGGCAGGGGATGTTCTCTTCAGTTAAGCACAAATCCCTCTATGTTCTGTTATCTCCACCCAGCTGACTCACTAATTGGCTTTCTCCTACAGGCCCCTAATTACTAAATTACTTTTTTTTAATTTAGTAATTCTAAATTACTTTAGAGTAATTTGAATTTGTGATACCACTCCAGTTCAGAGGTCAGGGGAGAAGTTGAGAGGTCACATTCTGTTCCACAGTGATCCAGGCAGAGCAAGAAACACAGGCAGATGATGGTGCCAAGGAAGAAATCCATTTCCAGATTCTCAGCCCAAATGGGTGTTTTCCCCAAGAGCATCCCAGAGTTGAGAGTTCACAACCACCTCTTCCACTTCACAAAAGAGAACATCCTCCTCCAGGAAGACAAAGCACAAGAGCCTTCATTAACAATAAAGCTGGAATAGGACTTTTTATCTTTCCCACGGACTTCCCACCTGATGTTCTATCCGTGAAGGTGAGGCTGGTTTGACAAACGGAGTGGTTGGCCTATGTATGAAGGTTCTATATCCAGATAAGTGATAAAGAGGCGAGAGAATTTTTGTTTAATAACAACTTCATACATTCTGCAACTAGTGTCTGAGAATGTATCACTGACAAGTAGAAGGGTTCTAGGACCCAAACTTCCAGGATAGGTCAGTCTGAGATGAAAAAGGAGAAGAAAACAGGTGGCAGGAAACCCTACTCCATCTTATGGTGGACTTGATATATTTTCTTATTTTCTGCATTCTGATGATCTGACATCTGGGGTTTCACTGAAAGGGTGAGACTGTCCTTCCCAGGGTTAGCCAGTTTTGGGGAGATGACAAAAGATTTACCTGTGAGCATGCCTTGCAATACAAGCCAACTAATCCAGAGCCCTTGGAGGTAGAGCTCTCATATTCCAGCCCTAATCCCCCTACCCTAATCACTTCAAGGCCAGATACCAAATCTTCAGGGTCAGCCCTTGTGCCCCAGAACCCACTGACATTATTCAAAATAGCCAACCCTAAGCTTTCTTACTCTGCTTTACCTGTTCTTTCCAGTTGAAACCACATTAAAGGCCCTGGCCTGTGCCTTCCTCTGACTCCATCTGCCTTCTGACCAGTATTGGTGTCTCCCTTTATGGCCCTGCACAACCCCCTCCTCTTGGGATTTGTGACTTAATATACTATTTCATCTTCTGATCTGTTGGTTTCACCATACCTAAATAATAATAAAACCTTCATTTTAACATGGGATCCAAACCATCTTTGATCACAGGGCAAAAATTTTCTATTTCCAGGTCCCCAATTAAATGATTATAACCACCCAACTAATTAAGCACCAATTAGCAAATATATTGAGATGCCTTCCCGCATACAAGTAATATTCTAAGCAATATATAGGGGAAAAAAAAGAAATAGGAAACCTTGTCTCAGTCCTTAGAAGCTTACCATCTCATCATTTCCAATCATGTCATTAGAAGAGGAACATTGAGAAGTCCTCCCCAAGGCATTGTACTCTACAAGTGCATTTCAGAAAGTGTATTCCATGGAACAGTAATTCCAAAGAAAGTTCGGGAAGTAGGGAGGAAATCTCAGTCATCAAATTATTTGGGGAACCGTTCTTTCTGGAGAGTCACAATGCACATTTGCATATTGAAGTCTTAGGGAAATTAGTTTAAAATTAATTTGTTGCTGAAGTTTGTTTTTCCAAATTGTATTTATTATAACTGTTGGCAATTATAGACAACCCAGTTTATAATGAACAATTACTTAAGGACTGTTCCTTATTTAAGTTATATGAGAAATTTCAGAATTTAGAGCCCATACAAAAATTTATCAACTGATAATTTAGTATGCTTTACTATTTCTGAATCTATAACTGGTCTCAATAACCATCTATCTTACAAAATGAGACAAAGATGGACGAAAGATGGAAAAGCAAGTGACAGAAGCTATTCGTTGCCTCACAATAGCCCTTCTCCTCTTATTTAGTCACAGAACCCTGTTTTTATTTGGGAGTAGCAACATGCCCCCAACTGACAGACTGCATTTCCCAGCCTCCCTTACAATTCGGAATTGCCAAGTAGCTACTTCTGTCAATGAGGTTTTAATGGTGGGACTTCTGGAAAGATTTCTTAAAGAGAACCAACTTGGGGAGTGAAACTAGTTTGCCCTTTCATAGCTCTTTTTCCCCCGCTGGCTGGAATGCAGATGTGATTGCAGGAGATCCATCAGCCATTTTGGACCATGAATTTGCCCTGAAAATGGGAGCTAAGCACTGAGGATTTGAATGTGGAAAGGCAGAAGAGGCCTGTGTCCCTGCTGACGTCCTAAGGCTACCACATCAGCCCCCAAAATTCTTTATCTGGACCTGTTTTACATGATAAAATAAAGACTTATATGTTTAAATCACTGTTATTTGAGGTTTTCTTTTATAAACAATGGAACCAAATCTCAACCAAAGAATAGAGAGTAACTACTTGAAACAGAGAGTTTATTGATACTTCTGGTGCAGGAGTTTATTGGCCAACTTTTCAATAAACTTCACATCTCCAGCTGTTATTCCAAGGAAAGCATGATCTATTATCTGATAACCAATAGCAAAATTTTCCTTCCATCTAGGGATTCCGCCTCACCCCAGAATCTTAGCCTGTGGCCCTATGTCCTTTCTGCAGAATAGGAGTTATATTTTCCTTGCCAGATCCCTTACAGAGTTACACAACATGATTTCTCACTGATGGCTGCTTTTCTCAATGTAAATTTCTCCTGTAAATCTTGTTCTCGTTTTTTTGAGTGCATCTCCCTTTTGGATGGAGCCTCTCACCACAAGGTTGCCATGTCACTTGGTTGTGATATTTTCTCCAGGTTTTTACTCCTTTTCCTCCATCTGTCAGGAATTGAGTTTCCAGTAAGAGGAAGTTTCTTTTTGATTCAGTAAATTGATGTAAAAAGAGGAGCAAAACTATTTTAATTAGAGTGGGCTTGCTTAGATACATTTTCCAGCTGTCTAATCCAAATTCAAGTGTTCCTTATTTAATTCCGTGTGCAAAACAAAAATGACGCAAGGCCTGCAGGGAAACAATAGCCTTTTCAGAGCGAAAATGTGTTTCTTCTTCATCTCAGAAATCATGTCATCTAAGGAAAAGTCAGTGACCAGATCTAACTTAACTTTTACATAAAATGGTAAGTGGAATGTAAGAGTTGAATTTCGTGAAAATTATCTTAGTCGTTTTGAGCTGCTATAACAAAATACCACAAACTTGGTGTCTTATAAGCAATAGAAATTTATTTCCCTCAGTTCTGGAGGTTAGAAGTCCGAGACTGGGGTCCCAGCATGCATGGGTGAGGGCCTAATCCCAGGTTGCAGCCTACCGACTTCTTGCTGTGTCTTCACATAGTGGAAGGAATGAAGGACTACTGTGTAGTCTCTTTTATAAGAACACTAATCCCATTCATGTAGGCTCCACATTCATGACCTAATTACCTCCCAAAGCATCATTACCATTACCTTGGGCATTAGGTTTTCCAACATAAGAATTTTGGAGGGACATAAATATTCAGAGCAAAAATATCATGGTTTACAAAGTCATTCACTTTAGGCTCTAGAATAAGGATAGATGGATGGGAAGGAGAAAAAGAGATGGAGAGAGAGAGTACAATTATAATCAGAAGATGACTTAGAGAAAATCTAGTTCAGTTTGCTTTGTCTACTGATGAGGAGACTAAATCCCAGAGAAATTGAACCCATGGTTTCCCCAGTGATACCTATAATCCAAGACTCCTGACTCCCAGTCTAGAGGTCTATTGCTATTACTTTGCCTCATTCACAGTGGAATTAGTCAGTTTAAATTAAGTTATGCTCCAATAAGAAGTAACCCTCAAGGGGTAGCTGGGTGACTAGGTGGTTAAGCATCTGCCTCAGGCTCATGTAATGATCCCAGAGTCACGATAGAACCCGGCACCATCAGGCTCCCTGCTTAGTGGGGAGTCTGCTTCTTCCTCTCACTCTGCCCCTCTCCCCACCTGCCCATGCTCTCACTCTCTCTCTCTCAAATAAATTTTTTTTTTTAAGAAGCAGCCCTCAAATCTCCATGGCTTGAAACAACAGAGGTTGATTTCTTTCCTATACTGCATGTCCGCAGCTGGTCTGTGGTGGGGCTCTGCTCACCTCAGCTTGTCAGGCTGTGGGCTGACAGAGTTCCACCATCGTAGATCACAGCCATTTTAGCAGTATTCGAGTTCACTGCTTTAAGGAAAGAGAGAATAGAGGGTCTCACACCAGCCTTTCCCAACTCCATCTAGAAATGACCTGGGTCACTGTCTCTCACATTTCATTAGCCAGAACAAGTCTTGTGGAGGTTGGGGAATGATCCATACCTGCCTTGTTGAGTTTTACAAAGGCCATGCTGGGGGACAGGAGGACAAGGGAAAGGTTAACCCACAGAATCTTTTTCAAGGTGACAGAATTGACCTCTGGTGGCAGTGTGGAAAATTACAACTCAAAGACAGGAGGAAGCTTTGTGTCTCAAATTCTGGTTATCCCCAAATCTGAGAACAGGAAAATGAAGATTTTAAGACCTTAAGCACACCATACGATGATCATGAAGAAAACTGTTTCAAAGCATGCTATTTTGCTAAGTTAGATATTCTTTGGAGAATGTTGGGTCTGGATGGAACTGTTGGCTCCTTTAACTCTCTCCACATTATTATTACTCTTTTGCAGATGATAAAATTGAGACTCGGGGTTGGGGGTGCCTGGGTGGCTCAGTCAGTTAAACACCTGCCTTCGGTTCAGGTCATGATCCCAAGGTTCTGGGGTTAAGCCCCGTGACATGCTCCTGGCTCAGCAGGGAGTCTGCTTGTCCCTCTCCCTTCCCCCCTCCCTCTGCTCATGCTCTCTAACTCTCTCAAATACATAAATTTTTAAAATCTTAAAAAAAAAACTGACACTAGGGATAAAGGAGAGTTGACTGAAAGTAACGGTCAGAATGAGCAGGGTTATCCTATGATAAAAACATCCCTTAAATCCCACATGTGTTCTCACTCACAGAGTGTGTCCAGATGGGTTGTCAGGGGGCTCTTCTCTATAAAACCACTGGAATCAAGGGTAATGGGAGCTCCGCCATCTTGCAGCTACAGGGCTGGGAGCACACATCCTCTTTAGTCACAATGGCAAGAGAGAGAAAACAAAGACCACAGTGCTTCCACCAGCAACAGACACAAGTCATTCCAACTCACCGCTCACTGGCAGGGCTGGCCACAGAGCCAATCTCACCAGCAATGGCTGGGAAAAATAGATCTGTGAGTGTGCAGGACAAGCATGAGGCTTCAATGTTCACCAAACCAAGGTACTCAGGAAAGGATTTGGTCTGGAACCAAGTCATGTGAATTTCCTTTCAATTTTCTTATTCAGAAACCAGAGTAAATGGCTTCAAGTAAAAGTTCGATTCTAAGCCAATGACCTTGGCTCTGTTACTTTATCTGAGACTCAGTTCGCTCATTCATAATAGGAATAATAGAATTTATCTCGAGGTGTATATGAGGCCTGCATGAAATAATGAATATTAAGTACCTGATAGAGCATCTTGCTCATAGTAAGCACTCATTAAATTGTTGCTATTGAGGTTGTAGTTCTAAAGCCGTACTGGTGTGCCTTTTACTTTGATATCAGGGACAGATAGTGTTGGCCAGGTAATCCAGACAACTTACTCAGCTCTCTAGATCTCGGACTTGGTTAAAATGACTCTTCAGTGACAACTTTCATTGGAACTGGCAATTTGTTACTCAGACACTGAGAAAAACCTTTTCACAAATCTGTTAATGAGTGTGGGCTTTTTCTGAACTCATTACTTCTTCCATTAATTCAGTAAAAATCTATTAAACACATCCTCTTCACAAGGTACTATTTTATCTATGTTCCAGGAATACAGTGGTGGAAAAAATAAACAAAAGTCCTGCCTCACGGTGCTTATAGTCTTTGAAGAAACATAACATTACCTCACAGGGTCTTTGGAAATACATAGGGAGAGAAAATACCATTACATATGAAGGGAATTGGGAGGCTGGCAGGCACATATTGCCACCATAGTCTGTATCCATACACATAGTTTTGGGCACACTGAATTTGAATCATATCTATGGGCAAAAATGGGTACCCTGAGTCCTGGGGTGACTGTTAACTGCCCAAAGTCCTTAGGAAGCCTCCCTCCCTCCCTCCTCTGATAGTGTTTCTTCCACAAACCAAGCAAGCCTCAAGACACTTACCCTTTTCTTTTAGTCCATCCTACTTACTCCATTCGCTTAATGGGATAAATCCAACAAATGTTATCAGAGTAATAAATCTTGGCACCTTCTCAGAGGACTCAGCAAGTTGTGGCTATGTGTTGCCCAGATTGGATCTCTTCTTTATGGCCCTGATGCCTTTTCCTTTCCTTTTCCACTAGGCACCCTTCCCACCAACTCTGTGTTACCACCATTTTGCTATTGTGCATACGCACTCTGGTGCTCCATCTCTCTCATCCTTTTTTGGAGCATGCCTTCCTTTATTCAATGGCTAGAAATCTAAACACCACCTGGTTCATGGCAATGGCCATACAGCTGGAGCTGCAGCTAATGCAGCAGCTTCTCAAAGTGTCAGCATGCTCACACTCCATCAAAAAGCCACAAGCCTCCTTGCTACATGGGGCCGTGAGAGTCACTTCTGAGAGCTTGGTCTAGAGCTTGTTTGTTCACCTTCTCTAGTGATTTTATGAGCCTTTTAGTATTCTGTAAGAAATCCTTTCCTGCTCAAACTACAATTCACTGAGGGTGAATTTTACTCTGTAACCAAACCCTAACCAATACAATGATTGGTGCCAGAAGGGGTTACAGAACTTACTGGGACCCCTAGGAATTAGGAATGACAAGGTCCCTTATCTCACTGATTTTCCAATTCCTAGGTCCAAGTGGTACACAGATCATTTTAAAGGAATCTATTTCTATAGCTTTCATATGTACTCTTTTCATATATATTCCTGCCCTAAGGACAATTAAATGCACAATTGTCCTTCACCCAATTTATAACAGACAACAATAGTCCTCAGCTCTCCAAGACTTAATCAGGTGATTGTCTTAAGATTAGCAACCAAAAACAGGGAAAGCCTTCCCTGATAACTCACCAAGGCACCATAACCCTCCTGCCTTTCCATCTTCCCCTGTTTTGTGTTACCTTCTGTTAAGGGTGAAGCTAGGCTTTAGTAACTGTGTATTTTGGCTTGTGCTGGAATGTTCTGAATTCATGTGTATCATGAAGCTGTGAGAGTAATGACAAGTTTTGTTTCATAACTTTACCTCTTTCAACATAATTTCAACATTTCAAAAAAATCTTTCAACTATTGTCAAAGAATACATCATTTTGGAAGGAGAGTCCTGTGAGAAAAGGGGAAGAGAACTTGGGTAAGAACTATTACGTGATTTTGGAAATACAACTAGGAAGGAATTGGAAAAACTGATTGATAGAACTATCACAAACCCTTTTCCACTCCTATCAACTTTATTTTGTGATCAAGGGTTTCTAGCAGTTATACCTATAAACACAAAAAGTGGAAAAGAATTGACGCAGAGAATAGATCTTAAGCATTCTCATCACAAAAAGAAAAGAAAGTTAACTATCTGAAATGATGGATATTGGATATTGGATGGATATTGGATATTGGATGGATATCAACATTAATTATGTTGATCTTGGTAATCTTGCCGCAATGTATGTATATACCAAACTATGCCATTGCACCTTTGGTCTATTTCTGGATGGTCTTTCTTGTACTGAAATGCTGTCATCTCCCACTAACTTGCATGATGGGACAGACACTCTCAGCTGCGATTTTCCCTGGGCTTCTGTGAGCACCACCAGTATCTTGATCTACCATTGATGCTTCAAATACTATTAGACCTGCTGTAGGCCCAGGTGGTAAAGCTTCATACTCTTGGCCTGAATAATTTTCCCTGGATTCCTCTCAAAGTTGGTGGTCTAATAGGTTATTCAGAAAATGGGTCAGAACTGTACACTCATATGTAGTAAATATTAATTCCCAAATCCAGAGTCCCATCACGTTCTGTGGCTATTTAATAACAGAAGTTATGCAAGGTGGAGCAAGTTGCCTTTTGCTTTGAAGAGAAATATCCCATCACTCTGTAGTACACTGTATATAGACATATTAATATAGATTGATGTAATTATGTTATTAGTTATTAATTATAATTATACAATATTATGTGCAATATTGCATGAGTAAAATTATGAGCATATATAATATATTAATATAATTATTTCATCTTCTTTATCCACTTATCTGTTGATGAACATCTAAGTTGTTCCCATATCTTTACTTGTGAATAGTACTACAACGAAAATAACTCATTAAGATCTTGTATTCATTTTCTTTAGATACATACCCAGAAGTGAGGTTGCTGGATCAAATGGCAGTTCTAACTTTAATATTTTGAGACTCTCCTTACTTGTTTCCCATAATGGTTGAATCAGTTTATACTCCCACCAACAGAGCACAGGGTTCCCTTTTCTCCACATCTTCACCGACATCTATCTCCTGTGTTTTTAATGTTAGCTCTTCTAACAGGATGAGATGATATCCCGTTATGATTATAATTTGCATTTCCCTGATAATTAGTGATGTTGAGCACCTTTTCTTGTACCCATCGGCCATTTGTATGCCTTTTTTGGAAAAATGTCTACTCAGTTCTTTTCTCCTTTTTTCAATCAGATTGCTTGTTTGTTTGTTTTGTATTGTTTGTTTTGTTTTTGTGTTGGTCCTGGTGGGTTTTCTATTTTCTGTTGACTTGTATGAGTTCTTTATATATTTTGGATCTTAATCCCTTATCAGATATGTGATTTGTAAATATTTTCTCCCACCCCATAAGTTGCCTTCTCTTTGTTCAATGGTTTCCTTTGTTGTACAGAAACTTTTAAGCATCATGTAGTCCCATTTGTCTATTTTGCTTTTGTTGCATTTGCCTTTGGTGTTGAATCCAAAAAAATCATTGCCAAGACCAACGTCAAAAAGTTTACCTACTATGCTTTCTTCTAGAAGTCTTACCGTTTCAGTTCTTATGTTCAAGTCTTCAATCCATTTTGAATTGACTTTGTGTATGGTATAAAAGAAGAGTCAGTTATTTATTTATTTACTTACTTACTTATTTATTTGCATATCTCAGCTATACAAGACTAGTATTTTGTGTTAAATTAATTACCAAAAATGCGTGGGTTTGTTTCTAGGTTCTCTATTCTCTATTTTATGTGTCTGCTTTTACCAATAACATACTGTTTTGATTAGTAATATAGCATGAAAACAGGAAATGTGATACATCCAGCTTTGTTATTGTTTCTTATTATTGATTTGGCTCTTTGGCATCTTCTGAGGATCCATACAAATTTTAGGATTTTTTTTTCCCTTTTGGAAAATTCCATTGGAATTTTGATAGGGGTTGTGTTGAATCTGTAGATCACTATGGGTTGTTTGGAGGTTTTAATAATATTCTTTTTTTTTTTAAGATTTTATTTATTTGACAGAGAGAGATCACAAGTGTGCAGAGAGGCGAGCAGAGAGAGAGAGAGGAGGAAGCAGGCTCCAGAGCAGAGAGCCCGAAGTGGGACTCGATCCCAGGACCCTGAGATCATGACCTGAGCTGAAGGCAGAGGCTTAACCCACTGAGCCACTCAGGTGCCCCAATATTAATTCTTACAATCCACGAACATGGAATATTTTTTCATTTATTTGTGGCTTCTTCAATTTCTTTCATCAATGTCATAGCTTTTTCTGTATTGATCTTTCATCTCCTTGGTTAAATTTATTCCTAAGTATTTTATTCTTTTTGATGTTAGTATATAGAGGACCATTTTACTATTTTCTCTTTCTTGAAAATTTGTCTTTAGTGTATAGAAATAGAACTGATTTTTGTTTATTGGTTTTGTATCTTGCAATGTTACTGAATTGGTTTATTAGTTCCAATAGTTTGTTTGCTTGTTTGTTTGTTTGTTTTGGTGGAATCTTTAGGGAATTATATATATAATATTATGTCATATGAAAATGGAGACAATTTTTCTTCTTTCTTTCTGATTTGGAATTTTGGCCTGCCTTTCTTCCTTCCTTCCTTCTTTTGTCCCTTCCTTCCTTCCTTCCAGCTAATTCTTCTGTCTAGGACTTAAGTGGTGAGAGTGGGCATTTTTGTCTTGCTTCTGTTCTTGGAGGAAGGACTTTCAATTTTTCACCATTGAGTATGAAGCTAGCTAGGGATTAGTCATATACAGCCTTTATTATGTTGAGGTACATTCACTGTATGCCCAGTTTCTTCAGAGTTTTATCATAAAAGATGTTGAAATTTATCAAATGTCTTCCTGCATCATTTGAAAAAAACATATGATTTTTATTCTTCCTTTTGTTAATGTGGTATATCGCATTGATTTGAAGGTGTTAAACCATCTTTTCATCCCAGGGATAAATCTCATTTGATCATGGTGTATGATCCCTTTAATGTACTGTTGAATTTGCTTTGCTAATATTTTGTTGAGGATATCTACACCTAAGTCCATCTGGGATATTAGCTATATATTTTTTTTCTATTTCTGGTTTTGAAATAAGAGGAATGCTGGCCTCATAAAGTGATTTTGGAAGTGTTCCCTCCTCTTATATTTTTTTGAGTAGTATGAGAAGTATTGGTATTAATTTTTCTTTAAATGTTTGGTAGAATTCACCCATGAACTCATCTGGCCCTGGACTTTTGCTTGTTGGGAAATTTCCGATTAATGATTCAACTTTTTACTAGTAATCATTCTGTTCAGATGTTCTATTTCTTCGTAATTCAGTCTTGATTGGTTGCATGTTTCTAGGAATTTATCCATTTCTTCTGTCATACAACTTGTACATATATACTTGATAGTAGTGTTTTATGAACTTTGTATTTTTGTGGTATCAATTGTAATAGCTCTTGTTTTGTTTATAATTTTATTTGGATCCTCTTTTTTTTCTTGATGAGCCTAAATCAAGGTGTGTCTCTTTTATTTACCCTAATGGGGTGCCTGGGTGGCTCAGTGGGTTAAAACTTCTACCTTCAGCTCCGGTCATGATCACAGGGTCATGGGATTGAGCCCCACATCCGGCTCTCTGCTGAGCAGGGCATCTGCTTCCTCCTCTCTCTCTGGCTGCCTCTTGTGATCTCTGTCAAATAAATAAAATCTTAAAAAAAAAACTCATAGATTCATTGGTCTTTTCTATTGCTTTTTTAGTCTCTATTTCATTTATTTCTGTTCTGATCATTGTTATTTCTGTCTTTCTGCTAACTTGGGGCTTAGCTGTTCTTCCTTTCCAGATTCCTTAAGGTGTAAAGTTAGGTCATTTATTTGAGGGTTTTTTTTTTTTTTTTAGTGTATATATTTATTCCTATAAATCTCCCATTTAGGTTTTAGGCATAAGGAGAGGAAGATGGCAGTGGAATAGGAGGACCCTAGGCTCATCTCATCCCACAAACACAACTAGATAACTATCAAGTCATCCTAAATACACCAGAAATAGACCTGAAAACTAGCATAAACTCCACAACTAAAGGGAGAAAAGAAGCCACACTGAAGAAGATAAGAAGTACGGAGACATGATTTAGGGGAGAAATGGATTCTGGTTGCAGCAGAGGAGAGGGATCCATGGTCTTGGAGAAGGGTGAGGGAGAGAGGAGAACACACGGGACCTGACTTGTCAGCTTCTCACTCTCCTTCTGTCCATTGCTCCCCCCGCCACTTGTGTGCTCACTTGCACTCTCTCTCTAAAATAAATAGAATCCTAAAAAAAAAAAAAAAATCATGCAATTAATAGCAGGCTGAAAGAGGCAGAGGAATGAATTGGTGACCAAGAAGACAAAATAATGGAAAATAATGAATATGAACAAAAGAGAGAAAGAATGACACAACACAAGAAGATACTTAGGGAACTCAGTGATTCAATCAACTCTGATAACATTTGTATTATAGGAGTCCTAAAAAAAAGAAGAGACAGAAAAGGCGGCAGAAAATTTATTTGAAGAACTAACAGCTGAAAACTTCCCTAATCTGGGGAAGGAAGGAGGCACAGAGAACTCCCATCAAAAATCAATAAAAGAAGGCCAACACCTG
Source organism: Lutra lutra (assembly GCF_902655055.1). Taxonomy (NCBI): domain Eukaryota; kingdom Metazoa; phylum Chordata; class Mammalia; order Carnivora; family Mustelidae; genus Lutra; species Lutra lutra. The sequence goes on along the minus strand of NC_062283.1, from coordinate 25,952,834 downwards.
GACATATTGTAATTAAATTTGCAAAATATAGTGATAAAGAAAAAAATCATAAAAGCAGCAAGACAAAAGGAGTCCTGAACTTTCAAGGCAAAACCCATAAGGCTAGCTGGAAATTTCTCAACAGAAATTTTGCAAGCCAGAAGAAAATGGCATGATATATTCAAAGTGCTGAATGGGAAAAATATGGAGCCAAAAATATTCTATCCAGCAAAGCTACTATTCAGAATAGAAGGAGAGATAGAATTTACCAGACAAACAAAAACTAAAGGAGTTAGTGGCCCCTAAACCAACCCAGCAAGATATATTAAAGGGGACTCTTTGAATGGAAAGTATAGACCAAAAGTGATAAAGACAAGAATGAGTCAGAGGAAACCTCCAGAAAAACAATGACAAAGCAACTAATAAAATGGCAATAAATATGTATCCATCAATAATAACTTGGAAAGTGAATGAAATCAATGCTTCAATCAAAAGACATAAGGTGTCAGAATGGATTAAAAAAACAAGACCCATCTATATGCTGCCTGTGAGAGATTCATTTTAGATATAAAGAGACCTGCAGATTTAAAGTGGGGGGATGGGGATGCCTGGGTGGCTCAATAGGTTAAGCTGCCTGCCTTCAGCTCAGGTCATGATCCCAGGGTCTGGGATTGAGCCCCACATCCTGCTCCTTGCTCAGCGTGGAGCCTGCTTCTCTTTCTATCTCTGCCTGCCACTCTGCCTGCTTGTGCACTTGCTATGTCTCTCTCTGACAAATAAATAAAATCTTTAAAAATAAATAAATAAAGTGAGGGGATAGAGAAACATTTATCATACAAATGGATGTCAAAAGAAAGCAGGAGTAGCAATACTTATATCAGACAAATTAGACTTTAAAACAAAGATTATAACAAGAACACAACAAGAATGCAGAGAAAGGGAAACCCTCTTACACTGTTGGTGGGAATACAAATTTGTATAAATGTTCTAGAAAACAGTATAAAGTTTTCTCAAAAAGTTAAAAATAGAACTTCCCTATAATCCAGCAATTACACTACTAAGTATTTACCCAAAGGTTACAGAAATACTGGTTCAAAGGGGCACATGCACTCCAATGTTTACAGCCGCATTGTCAACAATAGCCAAATTATAGAAAGAGCCCAAATGCCCATCTACTGATGAAAAGATAAAGAAGAAGTAGTGTATACATGCACACACACACACACACACACACACACACACACACACATACACACACACACACACACACAATGGAATATTATTCAGCCATCAAAAGGAATGAAAACTTGCCACTTGCAAAGACATGGATGGAGCTAGAGCATATTATGCTAAGAAAGATAAGTAGTCAGAGAAAGATAAATACTATATGATTTCACTCATGCAGATTTTAAGAAACAAAGCAGATAAACATAGGGGAAGGACAAAAAATATAGAGAGGGAGGCAAGCCATAGAGGACTCTTAACTACAGGAAACAAACTGAGGGTTGCTGGAAGGGAGTTGGGTGGGAGGATAGACTAAAAGGGTGATGGGTATTAAGGAGGGCACTTGTTGTGATGAGCACCGGGTGTTATATGTAAGTGATGAATCACCAAATTCTACTACTAAAATCAATATTATATGCTAACTAACTAGAATTTAAATAAAAACCTTGATATAAATAAATAGCCAACCAAGAAGGACACTATATATTGATAAAGGGGACAATCCAGGGGCACTTGGGTGGCTTAGTCAGTTGAGCAACTGTCTTGGTTTCAGCTCAGGTCATAATTCTGGCGTCGTGAGATCAAGCCCCACGTTGGGCTCCATGCTGAGCACAGAGTCTGCTTGTCCCTCCTCCTTCCCCTCTCCCTTCTGTCTCACTCTCTCTCTAAAATAAATAAATAACATATTTTTTAAAAGGGGAGGATGATCTAAGAAGAAAATGTAACAATTATAAATATTTATGCACCAAACATATGAAATATACATGAAAAATTAATAACAAACATAAAGAAACTAATTAACAATAATACAACAATAGTAGGGTCTTTAATACCCTACTTACACCAATGGACAGATCATCTAAACAGAAACTAAACAAGGAAACAATGGCTTTGAATGACACATTGGACCAGATGGACTTAACAGATATATTCAGAATACGCCATCATAAAAAAAGCAGAATACTCTTTCTTTCAAGTGCACATCAGACATTCTCTAGAATAGATCACATATTAGGTCACAAAATAGGCCTCAACAAATGCAAAAATATTGAAGTCATACCATGCACCTTTTCTGACCAGAAAATATTTGCAAATGACATATCTATTAGTCAGTACCCAAAACATGTAAAGAACTTACATAACTCAACACCCAGAAAATGAATAATCCGGGGCATCTGGGTGGCTCAGTGGGTTAAGCCTCTGCCTTCAGCTCAGGTCATGATATCATGGTCCTGGGATCGAGCCCTGCATCAGGCTCTCTGCTCAGCAGCGAGCCTGCTTCCCCCTCTCTCTCTGCCTGCCTCTCTGCCTACTTGTGATCTCTGTCTGTCAAATAAATAAATAAAATCTTTTAAAAAATGAATAACCCACTTAAAAAATGGACAAAGACATGACTAGACATTTTTCCAAAGAAGACATCCAGATGGCCAACAGACACATGAAAAGATGCTCAACATTACTCATCATCAGGGAAATTCAAATCAGAACCACAATGAGATGTCACCTCACATCTGTCAAAAGGTGAAAATCAACAATGCAAGCAACAACAGGTGTTGGTGAGGATGTGGAGAACAAGGAACCCTGGTGCATGGTTGGTGAGAGTGCAAACTGGTGCAGCCACTCTGGAAAGCAGTATGGAAGTTCCTCAAAAAGTTAAATATACAACTACCCAATAGCAATAAATACCAATAGCAATAGCTATTGGCAATAGCAAAAGCTAAATACCAATAGCAGGTATTTACCCAAAGAATACAAAAACTCTGATTCAAAGAGACACGTGCACCCCTATAATTACAGGAGCATTATCTACAATAGAGAAATTATGTAAACAGGCCAAATGTCCATTGATAAAGAAGAAAAGAAGATGTGATACACACACACACACACACACACACACACACACACACACACAGGAATATTACTCAGCCATAAAAAAGAATGAGATCTTGCCATTTGCAAGGACATGGATAGAGCTAGAGAGTATAATGCTAAGTGAAATAAGTCAGTCAGAAAAAAACAAATACCATATGATTTCACTCATACGTGGAATTTTAGAGCCATGTAATCCAGAGATCTTGATGGCAGCGACCAAAGCTGGGGGGCTAATATGTGTACAACAAGCTCCTTCCAGGAAGATACCAATTATTTGGAATGACTTAGAGGGAAAGATTAAGGAAGTATCCTTTGGCTTTGCTGATCTCTGGGGAAGATGGCAGGCATCCTGTAGATGTGTGCTAAATTAGAAGCCTGATCCTAAGACAGTATGTATGTCTTAATGTATGCAAATAGACCCTTTTAGGGGAAGACTGGAAGGTGGGCATTGTGTCTGTTCCTCTTGTACTAAGCCCTGGGGGAAGAGCCATGGTGAATTCTTGAGAGTCTGTTAAGAACTGTTTGTTTTCTATACAGTCTTGTGGATCTTGTGGATATGAGCCCCACTGGCTTTCAGAGTTAGGTGTTTTGGGGGCCCATCTCTTAGGTGGAAGTTTTAAAAGTTAGGGTGCTAGATGTTGGGCCCAAATCTTTTGCCCCTCAGGGAGAAGCTAAGAGTTAGCAGTTCAATCCCAATAGTACAGGCCTGCACCAGGGGTGGGGTTTACAGGAAGAGTATGTCTCAACATTTCCTATTTATTTCAATGTGGGTATTTTCTCATTTTCCCAATTTGTAGGAGTCAACTAATTTCTGGATTTCTTTCTGTGGAAATTGCTTGGTGAATAGCCGCCCATTCAGGATATCCACTGGAGTAGGGACTTCAAGTGTCTTCTCTGTCACCAGCTTGGTGAGCCCAAAATGAGTTCTAACTTTTATTACACAAGGAATTATTGAAGTTTTGAAATTTAAATACGGGGAAAGAACATGTATGAGAGTTGAGTAACCCAAAGGGAGAACAGTGACATGCACTGTGAATTGACTCAACCAGCATCCATGCCAGTATCCTTCCAGTATACTTTCATGTTTCAGAAACAAGGAATCTAGGATTTTTTTAAAGATTTTATTTATTTACTTGACAGACAGAGATCACAAGGAGGCAGAGAGACAGGCAGAGAGAGAAGGGGGTGGGGGGAAGCAGGCTTCCGATGCAGGGCTTGATCCCAGGACCCTGGGATCATGACCTAAGCCCAAGTCAGAGGCTTCAACCCACTGAGCCACCTAGGCGCCCCGGAATCTAGGATTTTTACTGCCATTTCTCAATTCCCTTGCTTCTAGAGCTCTATAATGATTTAGGTTCCACTATTTAGAAATATAAATGCAAGAGTGGAAGGTATCTTTCTAATATTCCTGCTGACAAGGACCATAATGGAGGCATCTGTTCCTCTGTGAAACCAGTGTCTATTTATTGGTTTCATGAGATACTAAAAAGCACTGCCCAGAGTAACTATTTTGCTGGTGTGGATTGCACAAGGCTCAGCATGGTTTTGGAGCCAGCTGCTTTCTATGCCAACTACCTGTCAGGATAGCTTTCCTGATTATGGCAGATGGTAGGCTTTCAAGCTAGCAGCCCAATATGGTTGATGTTGGCTGACTTAGAGGACAGGCAATAGCATCTCTAGTTCTGCAGGATGGCTGTAGGCAGTGCTCTTAAAAAACCAATCTGAAATCTGTTTCTTCAGTCTTCCCAACAAGCATCCTGTAATAAATCCTTTCTACTTAAACTAACTAGATGATCTCTATTGCCTGTAAGCAAACGTGGATAATGGGCTCTCCTTGCTATTCCTCTCCTTATGTATCCTTTTTTTCCCCCAAACCACGTTACCACACATGGAATTAGAATATATAATTCATTCTTTTTGGCCAAACCACAGGTTTTCCCTTTTTTAAAATGCAACTTGAGATTTACCCTCCATGAAGCCATTTTAGATGGGTTCAAAAACACATCCCATTTCCTCTGAAACTGTAACTTAGACACTTAGCAATGGCTCTTTGGGGACACTAAGAGCATTAATCAGATTCAGAAACAGAGTCAGAGTACTTCCCCTGGGAAGCATTTTTCACATAAAGTAAAAAGTACTTTGACCTAGCAAGGCAGATGAGGACTTAAAAGAAAAGCTATAGTTTAAGGCTGGGATGGTGAAAGATGTGAAAACTTAACTCCTCTAGTTGTTCAAGATATTTTTTTTTCCATTTTCCTTATCTCTCCCCTTCCCATAACCCCTGGCAGTTGGCACCAAAACTACATGGCGGCTAATCATGCCAATGACAACATTCTTTCCAGAAACCGTTCAAATCTGTCAGCAAAACATCTTCACTTTTCAGGAGGCCCAGAACCTTGATCCATTCTCCCACGTGCTTGAATCTGGTGAGTAGAGGACACACACACCCTCCTGGAGACGGCTCCTGCTTCCACACCACATCTGTGTTCCACTTCTCAGCTGTAGACTCTTCATTTGGCCCAGAGAAGAGGCCGAGAAAGACACAGAAATAAACTCACTGTAAGTTTTAAAGACAAACACCAAAGGAAAATTAAATGAGGTCATTTCCACTAATATACTGTGTGATGGCTCAAATATGTAAGAAACCATTAGAAAATGCATAAATCATATTTCTCATTAACTGTGATTCCTGAAGTCACTACTTTTTTTAACCTGTAAGTGCCTCATTCAGAAGTGATATCACGAATCTATAATTACCCATATTATCAGACTTTGGCAATAGCACCAAACAATTTAGAAAATCAAAAGAGATGGCAATTGGCAATTAACAGTGTCATCTACATTTTTATATAGCTTTTGAAACTAAAGAAAAATGCAAGGAAAATTGATTTGTCAATTCTATGTGTTTATGTGTTATTTCGAAGACTCAGTATTCTTTGAATAATGAAGTCAACACTTTCTCTAGCAACTGATGAGGCTAAGGTGTGAAGTGTCACTGAATCAACATTTAACATTTTTTAAAAAATATTTTTATTTATTTGACAGACAGAGATCACAACTAGGTAGAGAGGCAAGCAGAAAGAGAGGAGGAAACAGGCTTCCTGCTGAGCAGAGAGCCCAATGCAGGGCTCAATCCCAGGATCCTAGGGTCATGACCTGAGCTGAAGGCAGAGGCTTTAACCCACTGAGCCACCTAGGCGCCCCAACATTTAGCATTTAAAACTAAAACTTAAGTCTAAGAGATTCTTTCATTGGAAAGTTAGCTTCGTTGCTAAAGTTATTGACCCATTCCTATTTTAATTATTCTTTCCTTTAATAAATGGATTATGTAACATGCCTTTTTGTTTACACATGTATAAAATGCTTGTCTCACAGAAGTCAACCAGTTATTAAAACAATTTAAACATATGGCCATAATTTTCATTTGGGGACATTCTAAACATTTTTGTTATTTGCCACCTGTCATGTTATAAACATTGAAGAATAAAGAGACTCTAGGGAACCTTGTGAATTCCTAAGTCCCCAACTACTTTGAAAAGCTGATGGGCCTTAAAAAGTTGGAACATCACAGGAACTGACCATCTGAGGTATCTGTAATTTCATCTCTAAAAAGTTTTCAGTTCCTGAAAACTCTTTAAAAGATATGCATAATTCTATATAAATGTAAATGGGATCACGCAGTAGTGTTCTTGATTATGTTTACTTAAAGGCAAAGACCCAGATATATTTTTTTAATTCTCTTAAAAAGCTGAAGTCTCTTTATTAAAAGTAAAATTTGGTAACAAACACAAGCATATATTACTAAAAGTGTCTTAACTGCTTCCAAAAATGTGTGAGCATATACATGTTTGAAATCCTTCCTTTTCATCATTGTCAGAGACAAACTTTTAATTTCCTGCTCTGAAACATGTGGAATATCATTTTAAGCAGAAGTCTGCTTTGATGGGTGTTCAAGTTTGGTGTGGCTGTTCAGTGCTAGAGAACATTCAGGACATTGGTTTCTCTCATCGCACGGGACACCAGACACAGCAGCTCCATGCATAGTAATCACTTGCTTCTCAAGCAGATGATAAACCAGAGGACAGTGGCCCATGTCTTGCAGAGTCTCTGTAACTGTTTCTGGTGCCTGTATTATATTTACTATGCACATAGGAACCCGAGGAATACATTATAAGAGCTAGTATTTGCAGGGCATATTCTATGAGCCAGGCATGCATTATCACATGAAAATCTCACACCTTCATTCTTTGCCTGAGCATACTGAGACTTAAAGATCATAATTAATGTGCCCAAGGTAAAGAGCCCAGGGTTCAACTTGGGTCTGTCTGGTGCCAGCACCTTGTACTTAACCATCATATTATTACTTTTTCATAACTGTTTCTGCTTAGTTAATCAGTCACATTATTCTTCCACTAGACTTACATGCATGCAATCAGCATTTGGAAAATGCAGATATATAAGATACATAAATAAGAAGGGTGGCTACAAAGACAAATAATGCCAACATGTTAAAATAAAAAAGTTTTTAACATTTAGTTCGTATCCAAGACTTCTATACTGCATTACCTCTAAAAAGCTCTAAAATTAATTTATGAATTAGGACTATCTATCAACTTAACTAATAATCAAACATTTCAACATTTATTTCAGGTTAAGTTAAGCCTAAATGTGTCATGAAATATTTAAGCTTCCCCTGCAAATGACAAAAATTGAAGTACTTAATTTTACACTTGAAAGATTTAAGCATATGCCATATAATAAAAAAATCTCCTAGACCAAGACAATATTGCCAGGAAAATTAGGCTTTCCTTTTTCCACAGTAAGTATTTACTTTAAAAAAAAACACTAAATTCTGAAGAAAAAATAGTTTTAAAAAAGTGGAAGAATGGATGAGTTCATATTTTTTATGTAACTGACATTACACAAAGAGGTTTCAAGCATCAATGAGAAAATTAGATGAGATCATCCCTGTTGACTCCCCATTTTTTCTTACTTTTTACTGAAAAGTATTCTAAATAGACACATAAAAGTAGAATATTGTAATGACCCTTTCTGTAGCCTTTGGTCAATTCGATAATTATCAATATACATCTTATTTATATATACCTACACCTAATACCCATTCCCTCCAATTACTTTGAAGTAATACAAGATATATCATTTCATTTAAAAGCATTTCCATGGGCATTTCAAAATAAAACTACTGTTTTCAGGGGGGAAATTACACTATAATCTTCACACATTTAAAAATTATAACAGCAGTTCTTTAAAAATTCTTTAAACACAAACTCTGCAGCCCAAAAGACCTTAGTGGAAGACCCGCCACCTACATGTTGTTATGTGGCCTTGAGCAAGCTTTTCAAACTTTGGCTATTTTATTTGTGAAATAAGACAATACTGACTTCCTTAAAAGGCTGTTGTAAAGATTAGAGAGAGCAGCCCATATAAAGCATCAAGCACATAGTAAGTTTTTAATTGTAGGTGTTATTATCCTAACAGTCTAGAGGTCTTAAGGATGTCCACTCTCTGTCAGGAATGTTCTTTCCCACAGTGTCTCCTACCTCAATATTGCTTTTCAACACTCTAATCAGCCATTACCTTTCCAGGAGGTGCTCCCAAACCCCCAGTCTCAGCTATCATCTCCTTCATTTTATCCTCATTGTCTCTTAGGTTATGAGCATTTACCAAACCACTATGAGTTTCTTGTTTTGTTTCTTCACTAAAATGTGAGCTACTATAGATAATGCCACTCTGTGTTTTTTAATTTAAATGTTGTTTTGTTTGTTTTTTAATTTACTTAATATTGTATTTAATTATTTAATTAAACATGTCATACCATAAAATACAGAAAAAAAACATGTAATTGACACTTATTTACCCTCTACTAAAATTAGGCAATGGTTAATGTTGGGCTTCTTCTATCTCTATTTAAAAAATAATAGTGATATTACTGACCCAGATAAAGCCTCACCCTTATAATTTTATTCTTCCCTTCCCTAAGGAAATGCCCATCTGAAGGATTTTTTACACATTTATTTCATATGTACAAGATATTTTATTGCATACATTGGGTCTGTAAGGATCACACAAGTAGTATCAAGCTGTATGTATTATTTTGTTGCTTGCTTTTCACTTACTGATTGCTATACTCTTGAGGTTTATCCATAGTATAATATGTACCATCTTTCATTAATTTTAATTACTGTTTGGTACACCATTATATGAATGAATTAAAATTTACTTAACCATTTCCTTACTGAGAAATGCTTGGAGTGGTTCCACCCTTTTGTTATTACAAACAGTGTTCCAATGGACAATCAGAAACCTTTGTCCTTGTGCTCACATGTGAGTGTTTCTTGGGTGGAGGGAGCACAAGTATGATGTCCCAAATCCTAACATAGTGCCTGAAGTAGCAAGTGCTCAATCAGTGTCTGTTGAAGAAAGAAATGAAAATATAACATTTTCTCATTCATTCAAAAATGAGATGCTAATGGGCATAAAACTAAGCTATCACTAGGGCCCAGTTATGAAAGATATAAAATTATCCAGGAGGCTTTATAAATGTGAATGGACTGCTATTATTTGGCTTAAACCACAGAAATTCCGGTTCAAGTGAATTACATGGGAAATGAAAACATAATGCCAGAGAAGATCAATCATTCCCCAGTTTGACATTAGCTATGTATTCAGTTCAGTTTTAAGGACAGAGCTTCACTGTTTACCATGGACAAAACTGAAAGGCCAAGGCAACCACAGGGTTCTGATTTATGACACTATGAGTTGCAAAATGATCTAACACCCCACATCACAATGAGGCCTTATGCACTTTCATGGGAATGATCAAATATTGGGTCAGAGTAGAAATAGATATGCTCTGCCCCTAAGAGACTACTTGGGACACATTCTGTCACATGCTAGAAGCCAACATCAAGATCACTGAGCTGTCTATAGAGCTTGATAACTGATGCTCTTTGAGGGGGAGGAAAACCACTATTCAGCTTCTGATACTACTTTGGAGACTATATTAGAAAACCTTACATAACTCTGTCATTTTCCAAATTTCCCAGCTATAAACCCCCTACACGCAAAGGCGATGTCAAGGATCCATCTATCCAAGCCGTGCAACCACCTGTTTCTTCACTAATCAAATGACTGGCAATAGAGATATGGTTACCTCTAAACCAATTAGATCTACTCCCTGGAGCTGAGGATGGAATTAGCTTCCCTGAAACATGGCTTGCACACAGGATGGTAGATGCTTGAATGAATTTAAGGTCCTGTTAAGAGGAAAGAAGCAGGAAATAAATCCTGAGTAGACAACCAACAGTGTCAACAACAGTCCACCCCTTTAACTTACCAATATCCACCCACATTCCTCTTGCCATGCAAGACACTGATGCCTACATGAAATATATTCACTCCAACTCCGAATCTATGATCTCTAACTGATACACAGTTTTTGACTTCAAGCAGCTCCTCATGTTCAAGCAATGGGCAGAGAAAAATAAAAAAACCAAGAGAGTTGCAATTAAACACAAAAGCCATTGAAATTGGAAGCCATATAAACTGGAAACCCACTAGTCACTGGCTAGTGCTAAGATGATGTAGAAGTTGGGAAACTTGGCCAGAAAGCTAGAGTAAAATTCATCACCACAACCACACCTGCCTGTCTTACAGTGCTCTGAAGATAAAGTCCAGCTAAGAAGGAGTCTGAAGTGAACAGGTTTCCACCTCAAGATAGTTAGATTGTGCAGCTGCTGTGTAGCAGCTGATGTAAAGAACTGAGCTAACACCTCAGAATAGCAAAACATCCAAGACTGAAGAGACTGAGAATTCAAAGCCAAGAATGTCCACACCATGGGGATAGGGATAAACCAGGGCTGAACCAAATTTCACAGACACTGGAACCCAGGCCCTGTTCAGCTTGATTCTTGCTTTCATTGAAAAATCATCCCTTTTCCCAATATGCTACTAGAAGAAAATTAACCCTTGCTTAGGAAGGATATTATATGGAGCTGCTATAGTTGTTTTTTTTATACAATGTTAATCAGGCATACAACAACAGAGAAGCGGGAAGATGTGTCCAATAATCAAAACAAAAACAAATAATAAAAACAGACAGAAAATCCAGATTTTGGAAGTAGCAGAGAAGAATTAAATTAATTAATGCATTAAAGAAAATAGAGAAAAAGATGGACAAAAATCAATGAAAAAAATGGTTAATTCAACATAGAACACAAAACAATCAGATGGACATTATAAAACTAAAATGTACAATGTATAAAATTAAAACTCCATTGGAGAGATATAAAGGCAGGCTGGAAACAAGGAAAGTGAAATTAAAGACAATTCAGTAGAAGATATATAAACAGAAGCATAGAGAGAAAAAAGAATAATATAAGAGACAGTAGGGCACATAGTCAAAAAACACAGAGTGCTCAAAGTCTTGGAGAAGAGAGAGAGATTGAAGCAATATATGGGGCAGAGGAAATCATAACCAGAAATGTTGCAAATTCGGTGAAAGACACCAAACCACTGTTTTGAAAACCTCGAGAACCCCAAGCAGGATAAATCAAACACAATCACACCTAAGCATATTATAGTCAAAGTACTCAGGAACCAGGGAAAACCTAAAAATCTGGGGCGCCTGGGTGGCTCAGTGGGTTAGGCCGCTGCCTTCGGCTCAGGTCATGATCTCAGAGTCCTGGGATCGAGTCCCGCATCGGGCTCTCTGCTCAGCAGGGAGCCTGCTTCCTCCTCTCTCTCTCTCTGCCTGCCTCTCTACCTACTTGTGATCTCTGTCTGTCAAATAAATAAATAAAATCTTTAAAAAAAAAAAAAAAAAAAAAACCTAAAAATCTGAGAAATAGCCATGGGTGGGGGCGGGGGGAAGATACATCATCTTCCAAGAAGCAAGAATAAAAACTAATAGCTGACTTTTCAAACAGAAACTTAGGAAACCAGAAAAATTACGTCTTTAAAATGCTGAAAACCAATCTAGAATTCTATGCTCAGTAAAACAGTTCTTTGAAAATTAATGAAATAAAAACACCACAAAAAAGAAAAGAAGCTGGGGGAATTCATCACCAACATACTGACACTAGTTAGAAATACTAAAAATACTAAAGGGTTGAAGGAAAATTGTCATAGATGGAAATATGAAACTGCAGAGTGAGCACTAGGGGATGAGAGCTACCTGCTGGAGGTCAGCTTTGAAGGAAATAACTCTGGGGTACAAGCTATAAGCATGAACAGGTACTTCACTGCTGATGAACTGAACTAGCCTCTGAGGAAAATGGTGATTGTTTCCTCCCACCCCTCAGCCCCTCTGCATTCCAGAACCTTGAGCAAAAGCAGAATCAAACCTTCCTTTCCATCACAGGCCTCAGGAACCCTGCCAACATTGTCCCAGGAACTTTCTCCAATGTACCAGATTATTTTCTTGGGGGAAAAATTGTTTTAAGATTCCTATGTGCATGCTCATTTTTTTAAGTTTATTTCTTAGAATTTAATACAGTAGCTTCATTGAGATTTAATTAAGGTGACATGCCACATAATTCATTCATTTAAAGTGTACAATTCCAAAGTTTCAGTTTATCAGCAGAGTCCTAAAAACATCAGTGAAATAAACATTAGAGCATTTCATCACTCCAAAAAGAAACTCAATAGCCAATTAGAAGTCCCTGCTTATTTTCCTGTTGTACTTCCTCTCCCCAGCCTAAGTACCACTAATCTGCTTTCTGTCTCTATAGATTTGCCTCTAATGGACATTTCCTATAAATGGAATCACATGATAGGTGTTGTTTCATGACTGGCTTCTTACATTTAGTGCCATGTTTTCAAGGTACTTCTATATTATATCATGTATTAATAGAACCTTTTTTTTTTCAATTGTGGTAAAATACATGTTACCTAAAATTTACCATTCTAATCGTTTTGAAGTGTACAGTTCAGTACACTTTGTGATCAGTCACCAAAACCTTTTCATTTTACAATACTGAAACTCTACATCCATAATACAACATCTCCCCATTGCCTGTTGCTTCCCCTTAGCAATCACCATTCTACTTCCTGTTACTATGAATTTGGCTATTCTGGATACCTCATACAAGTGTCATCATACAGTGTTCATTTTTTTGTGACTGGTTTATGTCACTTAGTATAATGTCCTCAAGGTCCATGCACATTGTAGTATGTGTCTGAATTCTTTCTTCTTTTTTTAAAGCTGAATAATATTCCACTGAGAATTGATCTGTTAATGGGCACTTGGGGTATTTTCACATTTAGGATATTGTGAATAATGCTTTTAGGCATGTAGATGTACTAATATCTCTTTCATACCTGCTTTCAGTTCTTTCAGACATATATCCAGAAGTGGAATTACTGGTATGTAAAAAATTACTTTTTTTTTTTTTTTGGAAGTACTGCCATACAGTTTTCCATAGTGGCTGCACCATTTTACATTCCCACCAACAGTGCATAAAGATTCCAGTTTCTCCTCATCCTCACCAACACTTGTCATTTTCTGTTTGATTTTTTTTTTTAAGTAGGCATTTTAATGTGTGTTAGGTGAATAAGGGGCCGAACTTCATTTTTCTGCATGTGGATATCCAATATTATCCTAGCACCACTTGTTCAAAAAACTATTCTTTCCTCCCTTAAATTGTCTTGACACTTGTTGAAAATCAATTCACTGTATAAATGATGGTTTATTTCTGGATTCTTGATCCTATTCTATTGATCAGTAGGTCTAGCTAAATGCCAATGCCACACTGTCTCGATTACCATGGTGTTGTAGTAAGTTTTGAAATCAAAAAGTGCGAGCCTTCCAACTTTGCTCTTTCTGAGGAATGCTTTGGTTATTCTGGATCCTTTGAATTTCCATATGAATTTGAGAATCAAATCACCAATTCTTCAAACAAATCAGCTGGTGTTATGATATAAATCGCTTTGACTCTGTAGGTCAATTGTTGGGGGAAAGGGTGCTGCCATTTGAACAATATTAAGACTTCTAATCCATAAATGGAATGTCTTTCCATTTATTCAGGTCTTCTTTACTTTCTTTCTTTTTTTAAAGATTTATTTATTTACTTTGAGAGAGAGCGAGAGAGCATGAGCCGGGGGAGGGGAAGAGAGAGATAAACTCAAGCACACTCCCCACTGAACGCCAAGTCTAATGGGACTAGATCTCATGATCCCAAGATCATGACCTGAGCCGAAATCAAGAGTTGGATATTCAATCAACTGAGCCACTGAGGTGCCCCTTCTTTAATTTTCAACAGTGTTTTATAGTTTCATCATGTAAGTTTTTTCTTTGTTGAATTTATTCCTAAGTATTTATTCTTTTTGAAGCTATTGTATGTGGATTCTTTTAAATTTTTATTTAAATTCCAGTTAGTTAACACACATTTTGGGATTGATTCTCATGTACAGAAATACAATTGAAACAATCGATTTTGTATATTGATCTTTCATTTGGCAACTTGCTGAACTAATTTATTAGTTCAAGTAGTTTTTTAGTAGAGTCCTTAGGATTTTTTTTTTATATAAGAGCATGTCACCAGCAAATAGGCATAATTTCACTTTTTTCTTTTCAAAATCGATGCTTTTTTTCTTGCTTAAATTTCCAGGTTAGAGGCACCTGGGTGGCTCAGTCGTTAAGCGTCGTCTGCCTTGGGCTCAGGTGTTGATCCCAGCATCCCTGAAATAGAGCCCCACAACAGGCTCCCTACTCAGCAGGAAGCCTGCTTCTCCCTCTCTCACTGCCCCAACTTGTGTTCCCTCTCTTGCTGTCTCTCTCTCTGTCAAATAAATAAATAAAATCTTAAAAAGAAAGAACAAAAATTCCTAGGTTAGACTTTTTAGCACAATTTTGAATAGAAGTGGCAGTAACAAACATCTTTGCTTTGTCCTGGTCTTAGAAAAAAAAAAAAAAAACACTTGGTCTTTCACCATTAAGTATGATGTGACCTTTGGGCTTTTTATAGCTTTCCTTTATCAAATTGCAGAAGTTCCCTTCCATTCCCAATTTTGGGGTATTTTTATCATGAAGGGGTTTTAGACTTTATCAAATGCTTTTTCTAAATTTATTGAGATGATGATGCAGTTTTTTTTCCCACTTGATTTTATTATTTTTTTTTCAGTGTTCCAAAATTCATTGTTTATGCACCACACCCAGTGCTCCACGCAATATGTGCCCTCCTTAATACCCACCACCAGGCTCACCCAACCCCCCTCCCCTCTCCCCTCCAAAACCCTCAGTTTGTCCTCATTGCAGTGCTATGGTATACCATATTAATAGATCTTTTTAAAGATTTTATTTATTTATTAAAGAGAGAGAGAATGAAAGAGAGAGCACAAGAGGGGCAAGGGTCAGAGGGAGAAGCAGACTCCCTGCTGAGCAGGGAACCCAATGTGGAACTCGATCCCTGGACTCCAGTATCACTACCTGAGCTGAAGGCAGTTGCCCAACCTGATAAATCCAAGTGCCATGGTGTGCAATCTTTTTTATATGTTGCTGATTTCAATTTGCAAGTGTTTTGTTAAGGATTTTCATATCTATATTCTTAAAAGATGTGTGTGTGTGTGTGTGTGTGTGTGTGTGATGACGGCCAAGTTTTGGTATCAGGGTAATAAAGACCTCATATAATGGTTTGGTAAATGTTCCTTTCTTTTTTTTTGGAAAAATTTATATTAACTCTATTTTATTTTATTCACTTCAATTCCAGTATAGTTAACATAGAGTGTTATATGTTTCAGGTGTACAATATAGTGATTCAATAACTCTACACATCACTCAGTGCTCATCGTGATAAGTGTCCTCTTAATTCTCTCCACCTATTTCAACCATCCCACCCACCTCCTCTCCTCTCGTAACCCCCTCTTTTCTCTATAGTTAAAAGTCTATTTCTTGGTTTGTTTCTCTTTTTGTTGTTCATTTGTTTTGTTTCTTATATTTCACGTATGAGTGAAATCATATGGTATTTGTCTTTCTTTGATTAACTTATTTCACTTAACATTATATTCTCTAGATCCACCCATGTTGTTGCAAAGAGCAAAATTTCATTATTTTTTATACTTGAATAATATTCCTCTGTGTGTGTGTGTGTGTGTGTGTGTGTGTGTGTGTGTACCACATCTTCTTTATCCCATTCATCTGAGGTAGACACTTGGGTTGCTTCCATAATTGGGCTGCTGTAAATTCTGCAATAAACACAGGAACACGTGTATCCCTTCAAATTGGTGTTTTTGTACTTGGGATATAAAAACCCATCAGTGCAATGACTGGATTATAGGATAGTTCTATTTTTAACTTTTTGAGGAAACTCCTTATTGTTTTCCACAGTGGCCACATCAGTTTGTATTCCTACCAACAGTGCACAAAGGTTTCTTTTTCTCCATCCTCAGCAACACTTGTTTCTTTGTTTTTGATATTAGCCATTATGAGATGAGAGGTGATATCTCATTATGGTCTTGGTTTGCATTTCCCTGATGATGAGTGATGTTGAGCATTTTGTCATGTGTCTGTTGGTCATTTGTATGTCTTCTTTGGAGAAATATCTGTAAATGTCTTCTGCCGTTTTTTAATTGGACTATTTGGATTGTTTTGTTAATTTTATAAGTTCTTTATATATTTTGGATATTAACCATCTGTTGGATTTGTCATTTGCAAATACATTGTCCCATTCAGTAGGTTGTCTTCTGGTTTTCTTGATCGTTTCCTTTTTGTGCAAAAGCTTTTTATTTTGATGCTGTTCCAATAGCTTACTTTTGTTTTTGTTTCCCTTGCCGCAAGAGACATATCTAGAAAAATGTTGCTATGGCTGATGTCAGAGAAATTACTGCCTGTGCTCTTTTCTAGGATTTCTGTGATTTCATGTGACACATTTAAGTTCTTAATCCATTTAAGTCTATTTTTGTATGTGGTGTAAGATAGTGGTAAAGTTTCATTCTTTTACATGTTACTATCCAATTTTCCCAACACCATTTGTAGAATAGACTGTCTTTATGCCATTATGTATTCTTTTCTTTTTTAATTTTTTATTTTTTCAGCGTAACAGTATTCATTATTTTTGCATCACACCCAGTGCTCCATGCAATCCGTGCCCTCTGCACTACCCACCACCTGGATCCCCCAACCTCCCACCCCCCCCCCCGCCCCTTCAAAACCCTCAGATTGTTTTTCAGAGTCCATAGTCTCTCATGGTTCACCTCCCCTTCCAATTTCCCTCAACTCCCTTCTCCTCTCAATCTCCCCTTGTCCTCCATGCTATTTGTTATGCTCCACAAATAAGTGAAACCAGATGATAATTGACTTTCTCTGCTTGACTTATTTCACTCAGCATAATCTCTTCCAGTCCTGTCCATGTTGCTACAAAAGTTGTGTATTCATCCTTTCTGATGGAGGCATGATACTCCATATGTATTCTTGCCTCTAATTAAATCTATTTTAAATGTTTAGGCGGTTCAGAAGTAAAGTCTGGACCTGGGCTTTTCTTCATGGGGAATTTCTAAATTACTAATACAATATTTTGGTTTTCTTTTTTCTTTTCTTTCTTTCTTTTATTTATTTAATTAAATTTTAATTTTATTTATTTATTTGACAGAGAGACATCGAGAGAGAGAACACAAACAGGGGAAGTGGGAAAGAGAGAACAGGTTTCCCGTGGAGCAGGGAGCCTGATGCAGGGCTCCATCCCAGGACCCTGGAATCATGACCTGATCCAAAGGCAGACGTTTAATGACTATGCCACCCAGGTGCCCCAATATTTTTGCTTTTTATAGGTCTGTTCAAAATTTCTATTTCTTTTGAGTCAGTTTTAGTAGTTTGAGCCTCCTAGAAATTTGTCCATTTCATCTAAGATAACAAATTTTTTGGTGTACAATTGTTCGTAGTATTCTGTTATAATTTTTTTCCCTATAATGTTGAGATAGATGATAGAGAGATAAATAGATAGATAGATAGATAGATAGATATCAAACCAAGGAATACATTGTTATAATTTTTAGGTTATATAAATTTATGTCTTTTAAAGAAGTTGAATGGAAAGGAAAGCAACTTTTTATTTATTACCCTTCTGATTTACCATTTTCATGTTTTCCTATGGATTCCAATAGCCATCTGGCATAATTTCCTTACACTAATGTAGCAAAATATTGTACAATATTATACTCCTACTTGTACAATCATTACCTGTGTGTTGGTGCACTCCTGTGCTTCTCTGATGCTCTGTTCATTTTTGTTCATTTTTTTGCCTGTTTTTCAGATGCATAATCTTTACTTCAAGATTTCAGATTTTTTTCTGGCAGTTAAATCTACTGTTGAGCCCATCTAGTGAATTTTTCATTTTAGTTATCATAATTTTCAACTCCAGAATTTCCACTTGAATCTTTTTTACAATTTCATCTCTTTATTAATATTCTTTATCTGATGAGATTATCATCACACTCTTTTACTTCCTTTAGCACATCTCCCTCTAGGTCTATGAATATATTTGCAAAAGCTGTGTTGAAGTCTTTATTAAATCTAATGTCTAGGCCTTCTTACAAGCAGTTTCTGTTTTTTCCCTGCTTTTCCCCTATGTGAAGTTCTCACGCTCTTGGTTTTTTGTTTTTTTGTTTTTTGATTTTTTTTTTAATGGCTTGGGCTTTTTCATTAAAAATGGGACATTTAAGTAATATAGCAACTCAGCATACTAATTACCCCCTCCCTTTGGGGTATATTGTTGTCATTTGCTTGTGCATTCATTTTGTGATTTGGCTGGTTTAAAACCGGAAAGTCCATTTCCCCTGTGCAGTCCGTAAATTTTGTTCCTCAGAAAGCCCAGCCTTGGGCATTTGCATAGTCACCCCAGGATGTCAGTGGTTTCAGCCGGTGTTTCTTTTACTGTTTCTCTCTCTGATCTAGCCTTTAGGCTACCTGTCTCTCTTATTACCACATCCAGCTGTTAGGTTCTACTAATGGCCTGCTGATTGCTCTATTGTTTTAGATAATGCCTTGGTGCAGAAATTGCTCCATAGTTTCAATGAAACACAGAGAGAAGTTTTTGAGTCTAGTCTTTAAGATTTGTTTTACCTCCAGAGGGTTCTTCTGAGCTATTTCTTTCCCCGGTTCTCTTTGCCAAACTAGCTGTCCCACAATTTAAATTACTCTTATGGAGCTACCAGACTCTGTTCATCACTTACCACCAGAATTTCTATTGTTTTTGAGAGCTCTCTTAGAATTGAACTTCCCAAACTCGTTATAAATAAGGCCAGTTCATTTGGGGAGAACATTAGAACTCTCTGTTAAGGCCCACCTCTCCTATCAGCCAAAATCTCTCAAATTGCTCCAGAGCTGGGGGCAAGGGTAAGACTTGCTTTTCTCTGAGAAGCATGCAGGGCAGGGACAGTAGTCTCTGGTCTTCTCACCTTGCCTCCTCCAGCCTGAAACCTCCACCTATGAATAAGCTGAGGTAAGGATGATTGGAGCCCCAGTACTATTGGCCTGCCACTAGAATAGTTTCCATTCTATGACTAGAGTCTTTTCCCTCAACACTCAACTTCAATCATCAACCTCAGCCACACTCATCTGGAATTCAGCCTACTTAACACAGGGGATATGAGAAATGCTGGCAGTCCTTCCCAAACCAGGAACACAAAATAGCACTGGTAGGACAGAAAGGCTTATGTTCTTGGGCACATGCACATGAAGTGTAGCTTCCATCATGCCGAGCTAGCTGATAGAGTGTGCAGAAGAATATTAACGAAATTGTGTGTAAAAGGGTAGAGGGAAATATAAAATTACTTTCCTTTAATACCAATCTGTATTGGAATATCTTTATTTTTCTTTAAAAATAAATAATAAAAATGAGCAATTTCAAAGCTGGATCACCAAAGACTAAGCAGATTTTGCCCTGTTCACTAAAGACTTGCTCTAGGAGCACTATGCCATCTGTGGCCTTAACTATGCCAAGGCCACCATGCTATGAGGAAGCCCAAACTGCAGGGAGAGATGCAGGTGAACTCAGCCATCAAGTCATCTCAGTCCAGGCATCAGCTCCAAACATTCATGTCATCCCCCACTGTTCAAATCTTCCCAACCAAGGCACCTGATATTGTGCAACAAATGCAAACAGTCCTTGCTGTGCCCTGTCCAAAATCCAACATACAGAATCTGACAGCATAATAAAACGACTATCTTACACTACTAAGTTTTGGGGTAGTTTGTCACACAGTAATAAATAACTGGAACAAAAGAAAATTTCACAATCAGGATATGTTCCAATTATAGTTCTGTGCTTTGGATTTCTTTTTCTCATACATCTCAATCAGCAGGTAGAAATTAACAAGAGCGTTTTAAGATATAGGTAAGACTGGGACCACTTCTTTCCAATGGCCTCAGGCTAGGCCCCTGAATCCCCAGACAGTCACCAGCTCCCAGAGTTGTGGACCCCAAAAAGCAGGGATACAATGAAGTAGAGGGCTGAAGAGTTCCACAAGGTAGAGTTTATCTGGTTGAGTGCTCCACAGTCCAGGAATTTGGAGCCCAGCTCTGCAGTTTCACAAAGCAGACTTGTCAACACTCACCAAGCCCATAGGAGACAGATAATGCAATGTATCACTGTATGCCTTCTTTCATTCTAGGTAGTGCGATGTTGAAGACGAAAAGCAATTAAAAGTTTGTTTGGTAACCAAAGGATCAGAGCAAAGGGTATTGTTAAATAATACAAATATTCAGATCCCCTTCACCCAGAAGTAAAGGAGAACAGAGTAGGGACAGGAATTTCTATGTGCTGCTCCCGTTCTGATGGACACATAATCTTTAAATGTGTTAACATCCTTCATTAGGTAACAAAGGCTTCCCATCACTGACTCATTGGAAACGCAGGCACAGTTTTACCAGAACTTCTACCTTTTGAAAAGAAATCCAGGTTTTAGTTTTTTAATTCATGACTTTTAAAAATAATGACTCAGAATATTTTGGAACACCATATGGGTCCAACAACACATCTGCAGAATGAATCTGACCTGCGGGCTGCCAGGTTACAACCTCCGGTGAAAAGTCAAGTCTCCTTATGGCACGTGGGCATAGCCAGGCCTGTTCACAGAGCCTCTGGTAGACATCAGAGGGGAACTCCTTGGCCCAGATAAAGGGAGACAGGCCCAGCATTGCAGCAGACATCTCAGTGTCCCTCCTACCAGGCTTGGAAGGCCTGCCCACTAAGGATCTAAATTATTGCCTCCCATGGTCCTATCTGCTGTTTCTGGAGCTGATGAGACTGGGAATATAAAAGGCAGTGAGCACACAAATCATTGTTTCTCCAAACTGGCACACACCCCACACTGAGCAGTAGTCTGCCAAGGCCAGGGAACTCCATGCTGAGAGATACGCAGGGGCCGGGGAGAGTCACAGCCCCTGCCTGCATCCCAGTCTTGTTTCTATTCTTCCTACTGTTTATTTCCTCCTTCGAGAGGAAACCAGAGTAAAGCAAACTTGGACTCACTAAATCCTAATCTCAATTCTGGCTCATCCTTAAACCTGAGCCAAATTTCACAGCCTGGAACAGGAGAAAGCGATTTGGCATAACTTCATTCTGACTCTTTACCTCCCATCAAAGGCCCATCAAAGGCCCACTCCCACCTGGACCCACTGCAGGCCTGGCACACACAGAGGGCCACTTTACCTGTAATCATCTGATGACCACAGCCTTGGTATTCTGGAGCAGTCTCAATTATGAATGATGTTTCCTTCATCTGATCGTGATAGATTTCTCTGTTCCAAAAGTTTCATCACTAGCTGCAGAAAGGCAGTTCCTGAGGCAGAAAATGCAGGGTCTTTGATTCTCACAAACCTGGGCCACATCCCAGCCTTTACCAGCTCTGTGTCCTGCACTTCTCCTCTTGGGCCTCGGGTTTCTCGTCTGTGGAAAAGATTGAGTGATCTCTTCCTGGGGTCTTTTAACTGTCCGGACAACGCCAGGAGGGATGACTTAACATTTGAGCTCACTAGCTCTCTCTTCCCCGTACCTTGAAGTGTTAATCATGGTCTCTGGTTAGAAACTCCAATAATGTGAGTTCCCTTCCTCCTAATCCCCTTCACCAGATTTTTGTCTCGACATGAGCCCCCACTACTCACTCAGGGCAAAGCTTGTGTTAAGGCCCTGAGCTTGCCCTGTGGTGTCAAGTTGACAACCACCCACCCACACTCTCTGGGGCTGCACGCCCACTCTCTAAACCCTCTCCCCTAGTCTGCCCCCTCTCTGTAGGTGTGGGAACCTGGGTCCTTAATAGACCCCGAGGGTTTGGGGGAAGGAGCAGAACTGGGACTATAAAACTCACAACCTCTGAGTTCCCAGGCTCTTTGTCAACCCACCACGCCATGTCACCTCACAGCTAATGCAGACTGTGGCCCAGCGTTCCCCAGGGAAATGTTTAAAAGTGCAAGTCTGGTTTTTAGAAAACACAAGAAGCTGACAGTTCCCTCCAAGTTTAAAGCTGTGAGCAGCAAAGAGAAAGGAAAAACAGGGAAAGAGCCCCTGGAGTGATATTCTCACAGGAGATATCATTTCTACCTGGGAAACTAGAAGATTCGGGCAATAATTTTGCTCTATCAGGAAGGGAGCCAAAAATCCCCACAGCATCCCGAAGTTGGGACCTCAGCCCAGTCATAACACTGACTCCCCCACAGGCCCTCAGAGGCCACAGTCTCAGGGTTTTAGCCTTCGTGTTCTCGCTTTCAAAAAGAAAGGGATTCCAGGAGCACCAAAAGTTCTCATTCCAAAAATAGCAAACCCGGATACTCTATTTTGAAACCTTTCTTCACACCCAGACCTCAGCCTGTGTGGGAGAAGGCAGCACTGTCCGAGTCCAGCCCATGACTGGGAATAAAATGGTAGCCTTGTTTTGGTGGGAAAGCAGGGCTGTGGCTCCCCACAATTGGAAAATGCAGTTCTGATGATTAACGTGTGCATTTCAACAGGCTTTGTGAAAGACGTTTCTGCGCGAGGTCTGAGAGGAGGCTGCCAGTGAACCGTCTACCAGCTTCGTTTTCTCTGAACTTCTGGCCCCAGTGGGAAAGGAAATTAAAACTTCATTTTCAATTTTTAGTTATGATCCATAATTCTGAAGGGTCAGAACCTGGGTTTAGGAACCCTAGCTGTGAAAAAGATCTGAAATGCCATATTCAAAGTCAATCTACCAGCCTACAATTCCTTGTACAGCAAAAGCACCAAAGGCACAATCTGGGGGTGGAAAATTATTCTGTATCATAGCAGCATCATACCAGTTAGGAAAGTCCTGTTAAACATCCCTAAAGTCTTGCGCTTGTATCAATTACCTAATGATTTCCACACTTTCGCACCTGGACATTTAAGTCCTGACCTGATGAGCTTTTATCTCTCAAAGTCTCCCATGTTATTGCCTTAAGAGGAGGTCTGGTGCTTTGCTATGTATTTCTTTGAGGTCAGTTTACGAAACACATGCTGACAATAAGTGAAAGAGGGGTAGTTGGATAAACCGACAGCCAGGCTCAGAATCAACCATTGCTCAATGAGTAACTTAACTATGGGTGACTTAACTACCATTAATTTAAGAAAAAAGAAAAAACTCTTCAGGAATAAACATCTACGTGTATCAGTGGCATCAGGGAGGGATTCTAGAGAGAACCAGCAAAAAAACAAATAGCTCCCAAATGGTCCTGTTTGACTCTTGGAGCCTTTTTTTTTTCCTTTTTTTTAATTTGAGTTACCACCTATATGAGGTAGCCAAATTCACAGTGACAGCAGAGTGGTGGTTTCTAGGGCCTGGAAGGAAAGGGGAAATGGGGAGTTGTTTAGTGATACAAAGTTGCAGTTTTCCAAGGTGAAGAGTTCTGGAGATCTGTTGTACAGTGTTGTACACTATGAATACATGTACTGCTACTGAACTGTACACATAAAAATAGTTACGATGGTAGATCTTATGTTATGTATATTTTGCCCCAATTAAAAAAAATGAGAAAAAAAATTTTAAAAGGAGTTGAATTAATTGCCAACATTCATAAGTCATGACATCACACTTACGAATCTCAACTTCCACGTACTGGAAGATGAAGATACATCGGGCCCGCCATCCAACAGGGCAGGAGCCTATTGGGCTGAGAGCAGCTGCCTCCTAGGTAATCTGTATGGTGTCCACAGTAGCCATGCCAGCCCTCCAGAAGCTCTGGGGTTTGGGAATCCTGTGCTGGAGACCATGGAATATATGCTACATACTTTTCCAGAGCAATTGAGATGCAAAAGTGTTGGGGCACCTGCGTGGCTCAGTCAGTTGAGCCTCTGCCTTGGACTCAGGTCATGATCCCAGGATCCCGGGAACAAGTCCTGCATCGGGCTCCCTGATCAGCAGGGAGCCTGCATCTCCCTCTCCCTCTGGTCCTGCCCTCCACTCATGCTTCCTCCCTCTCTCTGTCTCCCAAATAAAGAAATAAAATATTTTTTTAAAAAGATACAAAAGTGTTGGGACGCCTGGGTGGCTCAGTAGGTTAAAGCCTCTACCTTCAGCTCAGGTCATGATCCTAGGGTCCTGGGATCGAGCCCCGAATCGGGCTCTCTGCTCAGCAGGGAGCCTGCTTCCTCCACTCTCTCTCTCTCTCTCTCTCTGTCTGCCTCCCTGCCTACTTGTGATCTGTCAAATAAATAAATAAAATCTTAAAAAAAAAAAAGATACACTTTTGTATCTTTTTTTTTTAAAGATTTTATTTATTTATTTGACAGAGAGAAATCACAAGTAAGCAGAGAGGCAGGCAGAGAGAGAGGAGGAAGCAGGCTCCCTGCTGAGCAGTAAGCCCGATGTGGGGCTCGAACCCAGGACCTGGGATCATGACCTGAGCCGAAGGCAGCGGCTTAACCCACTGAGCCACCCAGGCGCCCCGCAAAAGTGTATCTTGATACACTTGAGAGTTTTTGAAAAAAACCCTTTAAAATGCATTTTTAGTCATACTTAACAAACAAATTAGGTAAATGGCAAGCCGAAAAGACAGGGTCCAGTGGAGGGGATACAACTGACCACCCCCACCCCCACTCAGCGACCCTCGGCATTACCGCTTTGGCATAGCAGTCCTTCCACCACTACTCCGAGTCAGCTGTCTTACCAGCTTCCATCAAGGACTCAGTGCTATGAAACACCTCCTGAAGGGATGAAGGGTCACTTAACCACGCCCAAGGCACCTGCCACCCTGGCAGTCGGGACCCTGAATGGGGACAGCGTATGAGATCAGAGTGCCAACTTGTCCACTCCCTGGACTGCAAGAACCCCTCACTACTGCAGGCCAAATTTGGGAAAGATTTGTGATGTGGAAATGTGTGCCCTGGAAATGAAGCTGAGCCCTTTGGCCGGTTGTGTGCCATTAATCATCAGCTATTAAGCCGACTCAAAGGATGATAGCAATCTGAGGCAGCCAGTGTCCTGCCCCAGATCCCTGCCAGTGGGAGCTGCCACACACTCACCTCTTTATCCTAGGTCTGGAGGCTTACCTACTGCGTGCAGTGTTTTCAAGGATCCCCCCGCATCGGGGGGCAAGTGCCACATAAAGAAGAATAGTTTAAAGTGGGTACAAGAGGGAGAGAAGTAAAAGGTTATAAAACCGAGTACAGCTGTCAAAGCACTTGGAAACACCCTAAAATCTAACATTAGTTTTTTTTTTTCTTTTTTTTTTTAATTGTGGTCTTTAAGGTTAAGAAACAACTGTACTAGAAAGGACAAAGAGAACCTTTGATACCACTTGTGTCAAGACGTCCCTGGAGAACAGGAGCAGTGAGTCCCGACAGCAAGTGCAGGAATGAAGAACACTCAGAGATTCCGGGCCCAGACACCCCGCACCCAGCGATGACACCCAGCTTTCAGAAGTGAATCCAATACTTGCGCACAGAACAGCCTGACTTTAAAAGCCATTGGTGGGATTTATGTTTTACTATTTTACATAGAAAAATCATTTTGAACAATTTGAAGGAACCACAAGGAAAAAATGGCTGGGATGTGAGGACGGCGGGAGGGATTAAAGCACCATCCAACATTTTCAAGAAGAAAACCTACCATTCTGTTTTCTGCATTTCTTTGCTGGAATGTATTACTCATCCAAGCACAACAGATAATTGAGTGGGGTATTCCATCATCTCTCCAAAAACAATAATGCCACATGTCCGAAATTCCACCATTTCAAAAACCTCATAGCCAGCAAATTGTAGAGTCCCTCTATGGTAACCACCTCGTACCAAATAAATCCTGCTGTTCATAGCCATGGTTCTTTCCATTTCTGACATGGGCTTTGAACAGACCGTAAATCCACTGATGAATTAGTCAGATTTTGACCACAGTTCTTTCCACAAAGGCTAGGCAAGGCATGATGAATTCAAGCCTAGTAGCCATGCACAGGGAAAAAATCACACAAATTCCCTCCCCATAAACTGAGAATGAGATTTGGGGAAAATACCCAGAGAGTTCTTGCTGACATCCAGACCCATTGACCATTTATTCACTAGTTGGATAAACAACAAGGAAATCTCACCCTTCCTGGGCTCTGGTCAGTCTACTCATAACTAACCATGATTGTGGTTGAGTTGCAACTCTTCTGGAGCTTAGGTGTCTGCTCCCTAAAATTAGTCTCTATAGGCTTCCTGCTCTAAGACTCCATGATTTTATCTTGTAATCTGCAAGAGGCGGGGGGAGGGGTAGGAAATCAGATAATATATTGGAAGAAGTGGGCAGAATAGACAGAGGAGAAATTAGTAATAAGGGTAGCAGACAGCCCTATCTCCCAGAACCGGAGCGAGAGGGATCCCTCTTTGTTTTTAAATCAGATTTCAGTTTTCCTAATTTCTTTTTTTTTTTAGATTTTATTTATTTATTTAACAGAGAGAGAGAGAGAGAGATCACAAGTAGGCAGAGAGGCAGGCAGAGAGAGAGAGGGGGGAAGCAGGCTCCCTGCTGAGCAGAGAGCCCGATGCGGGGCTCGATCCCAGGACCCTGGGATCATGACCTGAGCCGAAGGCAGAGTCTTTAACCCACTGAGCCACCCAGGCGCCCCAGTTTTCCTAATTTCTAGAGAGATGTTGTAGCCTGAATTTAGCAGCCCCTCTAGGCAAAGAGAGCTTGGTCTAAAGTGAATCCATCACCCATGCTGAAAAGAGAGCCCATGTCTTAGCCTGGGAAGAGTGTGTCTTATCACCACATGAAATGTCTCTGGAAAGAAGAGTGACCGCATTATTATTAGCTAATTTCTGCTCTTGTGACAGATACTATAGAGAAACAATAGAAAGATGATGTGGCGAAAGCAAAAATTCCAGGAAAGGTCTAGGTGTATCAATGAATAGAGTAGTACTTATAAATATATGATGTAACACAGTCACAAAAAGGACTTTAAAAAAAAACCTACGATACACTGGGTGTATACAAAGAGGCCAGACGCTGTGTGCCTGAGATGTAACAAGACTTTCTTTATTCTGCACATCCCAACCTTAGCTCAGCCTTTAAGAAGACCGCAGACAGCTTGGAGCACCCCAAGTTCAGAAGAGCATTGAGACACTGGAAGACTTCCAGAAAAGAGCCACAGAGTTGAGTTACAGGCTGCTAAGGGTTGAGCAATGCAGGGAGGGTCAATAGCACACAGCACTGAGTAAGTACGGCGGCTGTAAGTCAACCAGGGCAAGAACAACCTAAAAATAATCACGAGGCCTCCCCCATGAAGAAGGTTTCCATTCTCCCCAGGAGTGGGACCTGGGCAGCTGCAGACCACACCCGGGCTCTTGGCCAAAGAGCCAACAATATATTTATAACCTGCAGCTTCCAGGGACTGCGCTGGCTGGCCTGCCTGTACTGGGATTAGCAAAGTCAGCTGTCAGAGAGATGCCCACAGAGGGTGACAAGCTCAAGCACAAGTGGCCCCAGAAACAGAGTGCAGGAACCCCCACTCATGTGGGTATGCTCTCTCCATCTCTCCTCTCTCCACCGCTCCTCTCATCTTTCCTCTCTTACTCCCCTTTTCCATCTTCCTTGCACCTTCCTTCCCCCTCTATTCTCCACCGCAGTGATCCTTAGTGACCTTTTGCTACATTAGCTTCCCCAGTCCGAGAAGAAAATGAGATAGCTGAACATACCCACTTGAGGTGTGAGTGATTCTGCAGGTTAACCTCCAAGACAAGAGAATCTGCAAAGACGGGTAGTACAGTGGAACAAAGGGGTCATGGATAACACCCTGGGAGGGTCCCTGAAGCTCTCCTCTCTCTTGGTGTTGCCCCACCACGAGCTCCCCATCCAGCTCAAGCTCTAAGAGCAATTGAGGGCTGTGCTCTTCAGGCATGGTATGTCTGTCCTCCTTCTCTACTCAACTAGCCTGAACCTATCCTTCCCTGAAACACATAACTTCTTATTCTAAATTTTTTCTAAAAGATGCAGGAATATATGGAAATGTTACTTGCCATATTCTATCTTTCAAATCAATGATCTGAGGGGGGAAATGGCTTTGGGGTACACTAATATGATTTGGAGCAATTTAGAAATGGTTTACTCATGTTTCAGCTGGGAAGAGTTCTCTTGAGTCTCCTTTTTTTAAAAAAATAATACTGTGTTGACGGAGAACAACAGGCTACAATTTTATATTAGGTGATGAAATCAGTGAAGAGAGAACTCCTTTAGCCAGCATATTTGGAAGAAGAGGTTTTGGTGACATGGGGTTCTGCCTGGCTTGATGGGTGTCCTCTAAGCACTGCCATGCTTTACGGATAAAACCAGGGACCATTACAGGAATCTTACACCCTGGTAAGCTAAGATTCTACCAGGATCTTGCTAACTTATGTCCACTTTTCTGCCTTAGAAAGAAATCTTCATAAACATGATAATAGTTTAATAATTCAGATTTGGTTAAGGTTGCATGTCCATCTGTGATCTGTGTTCATCTGTGATGTAAGGATGAAAGACACAAGATGAAATATCTGCTGACTCACAGTCATGAAATGGAGATAAGCGAACAGTCAAGCACAGTTCAATATTTAGTTGGGCTGTGTGTGAGTCTGCTTTAGTAAAATTTGAGGTTCCTCAACTTCTTCGCTTTCTTCTATCTGTCCTGAAGTCCCCCCCCACCCCGCCAAAATCCATAGAGTTTCTGTCCTTTTGTCACCTGAGCCTTTTAGTCTTGTAGGCTCTGGGGCTGTAACATGAGTCTTCACCAGGGCCTCCCACTCACCCTTGTGTTAAAGGAGCAGCTTGACAGACAATACTGGAGAGGTTTCTGGAGAAACTCAGGCACAGAGTAGATGAGGACTAGTGTCCTATGAAATCATGGAAAGGAGATAAGCGACCTCCAAGGACCTAGAGAGGGTACTACCTGTCTGGAGGTGCCAGGACACCTGAGGAGGCAAAGCTCAGATAGACCAATGACTCCAAGCAGAAGACTATAGGCAGAAAGCCTCCAGAGTGGTCCCTCAATCAGGGGCTAATCCATTCCTTGCTACAGCTACATGGGGCCAGAAGGGTTGGCCAAGCTTGATATGGAAAATGTCAATCTCCACTGACATGGAAAATACTTTAAAACAAACAAACAAACAAACAAACAAACAAACCATAAAGGAAAACAAGCATTGCCCCAGCCCAACTCAGTCTCTAAGCTTACTGAAGGTCTCCACAGGTATTTTTCCTGCTCTGGACCTCCAAGACATATCCCTTCTCGGTGACCACATTCTTCAAATGATGCTGCATGCCTTGGCCAATTACTAAAGGGCTGCTGCCCCCCTGAGGACGTAGCTCTTTGGCTGGTGGAAAGCATAAGGGTGTTTAACACCCAAAACCAGAAAGGGGACAATCCAGAGAGGGAGAAAGGATCCAGGAGATGGGAACTGGGACCCTCATTGAGTCCAGAGAAACAGAGCTGTCACTTGAGAAGAATGTGGGCCATCAGGACTCTCCCACTATGTCAGGGTCATAGGCAACTAGGACTCGATAACTCTGTACCTACGGGTAGCTTAACAGAAATTCATGCACATGCCATCAGGATTCACACCCAGGAATTTTATAGAATACTCATCCTAAGATTCACAAAGTGGAAACAACCCAGACATCCATCATTAATGAAACGAATCAATAGTGAGAACAAAGGAATATTATGAGCAACGAGAACAACAAAGTACAACACATAACTCACAAACATTGGAGAAGTGTGACCAGAGGAAATGATAATATACCTGCATTTATATAAACACAGGCCAAAAACCACATGCAATCTCTATTGTTTAGGCGTTATATCCAAGAGGTAAAACTATGGAAAAAAAAAGAAGAATCTCCAGAGAAGTGGGACAAAGATGTAAGTGGAAGAGTCCATAGTACCCTCTCCTAGGAGGAGGATGAGTTTCTGATGTGTTGGAATGTTTCATATCTTGATCCTGGGAGTGGTTTCACTAACTTATACATACACAAGGAAGGCATTTTCTGAATTTATGTTCTACTTCATCATAAAAGCAATGCGGAGGAAAGAAAGATAATTGAACTTAGAAACAAATCCATGGATTTTGTTCCCACCTCTGTCACTTATTAAACCCTTAATAAGGGTTAATCTTCCTGACCCTCAATTTTCTTACCTATACAATATATAAATGGTAAAATATGAACTATAGGTCTTATCTCAAAGGGTTGTTGTATAGCTAAAATGAGTATTGTTTTAATGCTTTAAATCCTAAAAAGCAACATGCACATGGGAGAAGTAACTTTTATAAATTCCCATTTCATAATTTACCTATAGCTGGATATTGATTTGCTATCTAGTCACTCAGTAAACATCCATTTTGTGCTTGCTAGGCACCTGGCACTATGCTAATTGTTGTGCAAACTGCAGTGAGTGAGAGCAGACATTTCAATGAGGACATTTGCATCAATATTCAAAAGTGAAACTGGGATTCCTTTAAGAATGAACAGATAAAGAAAATGCGGTGTATCCATATGATGAGATATGATTCAGCCTTACAAGGGCGGGAGCTCTGACGCATGCTGTAACATGGATGAACCTTAAGGACATTGCACTTAGGGCATTACACTAAGTGAAATAAGCCAGTCACAAAGGACAAATTCTGGCTTCATGGATCCACTCATATGAGGTTACTAGAGTACTCAGATTCAGTGAGACAGAGAGTACAGTGGTGGTTTCCAGGGGCTGGGGGAGGGACAAAATGAGGAGTTAATATTTAATGGGAACAGAGTTTCAGGTTTGCTAGATGAAAAATTCCCAGAGAGAGATATGGTGGTGATGGTTGTGCAATAAAACCTTGTACATTCATGTACTTAATGTTACGAAATTGTACACTTATAAATGGTTAAAATGGCAGGTGCCTGGGTGGCCCAGTCATTTAAGAGTCTGGCTCTTGGTTTTGGCTCAGGTTGTGATCTCATGTTCATGAGATCAAGCCCCATATCAGGCTCTGCACTCAGCACAGAGTCTGCTTGAGATTCTCTCTGCCTCTCATACTCATGCTCTCTCT
The DNA here is from genome assembly GCF_902655055.1 of Lutra lutra. Taxonomy (NCBI): domain Eukaryota; kingdom Metazoa; phylum Chordata; class Mammalia; order Carnivora; family Mustelidae; genus Lutra; species Lutra lutra. The sequence continues at coordinate 25,921,281 of NC_062283.1, read as the reverse complement.
CCCTCTCTCTAAAATAAACAAATAAATCTTTTTGAAAATGGTTAAAATGGTAAATCTTGTTATGTGTAGTTTACCATATTTTTTATTTTTATTTAAATTTTACTTAGTTAATATACAGTGCAATATTGGTTTCTGGATACCATCATTTTTTTAAATGGTTAAGATAGTTTTTTGAGTTAACCTGGGGAAACACTAGGGGTATTCAGACTAATATCAGTAACAAAACAAAGATGTCTACCATCATCATAACCATGTATACTGGTGATGTTAGCCACAGCAATTAGATATGGAAAATAAATCAGATATATAAAAATTGAGAGGTGAGACTATCACTGTTAATGGATGGTATCACTGCAACCAGGAAATAATGGGAGAATCAACCAAAACTGCTACTACAAACAATAGTTCAGGAAGGTAGAAGCAAGATTGACATTGGACTCTCCCATGCCTTGTTCAGCTAAAGAAAATATGTCCCATCTGGGAAGATGTTTAGAAAAGATACCTCTTTCTGGTGATCAAGGCCCCATGAGCACGCTGCCTGACCAGGAGAGGGCAAGCTGCGTTCAACTCTCACTTAACAGCAGGAAAAGCAACACCATTTACAGGAGCAATAAAAAAGACAAAGCATCTAGGAAAAACTTAACCAGAAATGTGTAAACCTTCAGAATAAAACTTCAAGATGTTCCTGAAGAATACAAAGGTGGCCTTTTTTTTAAACGGAAGGATACACCATGTTCTTCATAGGAAGACTCAACATCAAAAGATGTCAACTGACTTTAAATTCATTTAATTAAAGATGAATACCGCATCTCAATTCCATCTCAACTTAAAAGAGGGGATTTTTCTGGACAAATAATTCTAAAGTCTATGTGAAACATAGGAAAAAATAAAGAAATTATGAAAAAAAAAGAAGAATGAGGAAGGGCAAAATTTAAGAGGTATTAAAGACACTCTAAAGAGCCAACACCTTAGACATGCAGTAATTAAAACTGAATGGAAGACACACTAGTGTAAAAGGGTTAAAAAATCCAGAAATTGGGTCAAATGTGTATGTGAAGTAAGTGTCTAAGGCTACATCTTAAATCTGTGGCAACAAAGATGGACATTATAATAAGGGAGACTAGTGCAACATGGCAGCCATTTGGAAAAAATAAACTGGATCCATCCCTCACAGAAAATACTAGAATAGCCTCCAAATGTGTCAGAAATTTAAATGTAAGACAATAAAACCATCAAGAAGTACCAGAAAAATTCAAGTACAGGAAAAATCCAAGACTTTTATAACGTTGAATAGGAAGGTTTTTTCTAACTCAAAAGTTTTTTTTTTTTAAGTCTCAAAAATTCAATAGCCATAAAAAATTGAGGGATTAGTTAAACTGAAGATACCAAAGTGAGAAACACTTATACAGCAAAGATATCATAGGCAATACAGATATTAGGTGATATTAGAGAATTATGGTTAATTTTCTTGGGGGTAATAATGGTATACTTGTGTAAGAAAATGTTCTTTTAGGAGGTCCTTTGCTGAAGGACTTGTGTTTAAAGAGACCTACTGTATGTACCTTATGTTTACATGCACAAGCTCACACATTTGTATGTTCATGTCTGTATGTGCCCACCACATGCATTCACATATTCATACACACAGTAAGACAAAGGTGGCAACTGTTACCAATTGTTGAATTTAGAGGGTAATCAGGTGATTTTTACACTGTTCTTTTGATGATTTATTTATTCATAACAGGAAGTTGAAAAACATACACCATAAACAGTCAAAAGACAAATGACAAACTATGTAACACAAATCACAGAGAAGGGTTAAACTTCCTAATACATAAAGCAATTCTATAAGTCAAGAAGAAAAAAATCCAATAACCCAATAGAAAAGGAGGTAAAGGAAGAAATACGTCACAGGAAAGGAAATCCAAAACATGAAAATATGCTTGATCGCATTCAAAATAAATTCAGATCAAAACTACACGGAGGTCACGTGTCTCACTTTATCAGATTGGCAAAAATTCCAACATTTGACAACACCTGAGGCTGCAAGGAGATGATGCTCTCAGAGTTTGCTGGTAGGAGGGCAAAATGCCCAAATGACAGTGGGTAAGGATTTCACATCTATCAAAGTCATGAATTCATTTTCCTTTCACCCAGCAATCTGACTTCTGGGAATTTCCCTTATGGATACTCCTGCATACATATAAAATGACAGATTTCCAAGATCACTTTTTGAATCATTCTTTGTTATAGTAAAAAACTGACACCAACAAATATCCATTTCTGTGGGGCTGGGTAAGTAAATCTTGGCACATCCACCCCAAAGAAGACCAGGAGGGTCTAAGAGAAGTTTCCTGTGTACTAAGGACAGATCTGCAGTCTACAATGTTACTTGGAAAGAGTAAAAAGAAGAAAAATAAGTACTCATATTTTTAATTTATTTATATTTCCACAATGAAATCCTAGAAGGACACAGCATGTGCATGCTTCCCCCCATAAACACACACACACACCCCAAATAAAAGTAGTTACACCGGGGGCTACGGTTTGGGAACAGAAGGCCAGCCACCTGGATGAAAGAAAGACTTGTCAATGTCTACATTTTTATATCCTTTTTCTGTTTAAACCATGTTCTTGTACTGCCTGTTAAAAGAAAGAGGAGAAAGTCCTCAAACACTTCTTCTGATTTTTAAATAAAAATTTCTTACATGTTGGTGATAATTATTCTGAAGATTATTCTATGAGTTTTCTAGTCAGCAGTTTGATTCCCAACATTCTCTATAACCTCTGTCATCTCTCTTAAATCTTGCAAAATAAAGATCCAACTGCTTACCTGGTGAGTTTGGTTCCTGTAGACAACTAACCTCAACAATTCAGAACAAAAAAATTCCTTGGAATTTGCTCTAAATTACCCCATGAGCTGTCTCACGGGGGTTTGCTTGTGTAGACACAGACTGTCTTCTCCCAGGTGCCTCTAGGTGCCATCCATCTCAATAAGCTCACACAGTCCTCTTTCCAGATACTTAATAAACAAAGCTAGAGGTGAGAAAATCAACAGTGTAAGACAGTTGGCTGCTGCTCAAGGAGGGTGAAGAGAAGTACTGCTCCTCATGGATCCCATCCAAAACCCCAACCCAAAACACATCCCCACCCTTCTGAGCCACCCAGATGCCAAAAAAGCCACACGTACTGACTCTTTTCATTCTAGTGCATTCTTAAGACGGAAAAGCCCGAGTGTTTGAAATGCCTGCACTTTGTGCAGGGAGCTCCAGGATCCATCTGAAACCACCAACCTCTCCCAGAACCAGTGGCTCATCATGAAAGAAGAGTATGTTGCAGAATGTGGCTTTCTGTTGAGAGGATGTTCCTGGTCTGCCATACTGCCCAGAACAGTGATGCCATGGGACAGAGACACCCCAATCTTGCAAGGATCTCTTAGCCTCCCGACATCCTGACACCCTACTGTGTGCTCTTATGCAGATTAAATCAGTTTGGAAGAGAAAAATAACATTCACTAAGAGACATATGCAGCCTGAAATGTGAGTAGAAAGGAGGGGGTACATTTCCTTGGGGGCACAGTGGGTTCACAGGCTATTTATAGGACTTCATAGCTGCCAAAGCAAAGTCAACACCTAGCTGACAATGACCTTGGGCTGCTGCTCTGTGCCCACAGAAGAGGGCCTTCTAAGCACGTGATTCTGGGCCAGAAGCCTGATTGGCCCTCCCCCTGGGCAGCTTGGGGTGAGCCATCCTCTGCAGTCACAGTTGCCAGTGGGGGGCCAGAAAGGCACAGGCTCCCTGAGGGTGAGGGCCTGCTCTTACAGCCACGTGTCCTCTGGAACAATCTTCAAGTTCTCTCCTAGATCCTTTAGCATTTTCCCTCCTGCGGCCTTAAGTTTTTGTTTTCCTTTTGCAAAACAAAATTACAGAGGGCCATAAAATATTTAAATACGTAAAGCGGGAAGATTTCAGTTTTTCCGAATCAGATAACGTCAAATTGGGGTTCCTGGATGGCTCAGTTGTTAGGTGTCTGCCTTCGGCTCAGGTCATGATCCCAGGGTCCTGGGATCGGGCCCCGAGTCGGGCTCCCTGCTCGGCGGGAAGCCTGCTTCTCCCTCTCCCACAGCCCCTGTTTGTGTTCCCTCTCTCACTATGTCTCTTTCTGGCAAATAAATGAATAAAATCTTTAAAAAAAAAAAAAAGATAACGTCAAATTATCACTCAGAGCCATTCTGAAGAGATCTTCAGGTTGTAAAAAGGCTGTTAAAAAAAAAGTTGTTAGTATTTTTTTTTTAAGATTTTATTTATTTATCTGAGAGCGCACAAGAGAATGAGAGAGAGCACCAGCAGTGGGCGGGGTAGTGGGAGAGGGAGAAGCAGGCTCCCCGCAGAGCAGGGAGCCTGACGCGGAACTCCATGCTTAACCAACTGAGCCACCCAGGTGCCCCTAAAATGTTGTTAGTTCTGATTCTAACTCTCCCAGAGCTAGAGCTCTCACTGACTGGTGGTCACTTAGTGCATGAAAGCCAGTCATTTTTTTTCCCCAAAAAAACTGGAGGTAACAATTAGTACGACTACAGCTGTTGACAAGCAGTGTTAAATCAACAGAATATTTAATGTGTGCAGAAAACTAAGAGCAGTACTCAGGCAGGGTGTCGCTCACTGTTGGGACTTGGTGTGGTCACAGATATCTGCCTCCTTCCTTTTTTCCCCCAGAATGATGGCTTTCCCCCAGTGTGCGTAAACACGGGTTCTTTGTGACTAGAAAGGTCAGAATCAGAAAGACACCCAAAGGACATTAATTCACAAAGGAGCAAATCCTTGTGGGTTACGGGGAACACATTTCTCCCCTCCGCTAGCCCATTGTGACAAAAATGCAGCCTTAATAGGATTGAAGAGTTAGATTTCATGGCTGCTGCAATGCCTAATTCATATTCCACGCTCCTAATTTCGAAGCAGCAGGCAAATAAGTGCACTTGTTTGTACTTGTAAACTACCAAGGTCTGATAAGTCCTTCTGGGCTAGGTCTCCCTTCCTTTCCTGTTACATATAACCACGCAGAGAGAGAGTCTTTGTTTTCCTCAAGGGAAGAATGACCCTTTGGTTCAGAGTTTGGTCAGCTAGACTGAGTATGTGGTGTGTGTGTGTGTGTGCTTGTGTGTATAGTGTGTGTGCATTGGGTATGTGTGTTGAGTAAGCGTGTGTCCGGTGGGTGAGTGGGCGTGTGAGTCAGTATGTGTGGGTATGTGGTGTGTGGGTGTGAGAGTATGTTGGGTGTGTGTGGGTGTATGGGGCTGAGAAGGAGAGGGAGAACATCTCTTGTGTGACTGGATTAAACTTCGAAATTACTGGTGAACTGAAGCCAACCAATTCAAATGAAGAATTTCTTTTTTCATTGACACAGGAAAGGTTTTATAGCTCTGGCAGAAACTCTCCAAAAAATTTACCTTTGGGCAGACATGGCCCAGCACCAGGCAAAAGGTTTCAGCCCCAAAGAATTTGGCAGAAAGTTATGAGCAAGTGAATAAAGGAGCTGAGAAATGTGACTCCACCCTCCCCATAACCAGCAGGCTCGCTCCTGCTAACCCCGGAAGGCACTTGAGCAGCCTTTCTCCAGGCCCAGTCCCCTGGGGGCAGCCCCGCTTGGCTCACCTGGCTTGGCAGCCGCAAAATTAAACCCCATGAAGATATGTGGGTGCTCATGTAAAGCGACCCTATGGAAAGAGCACACACCGTAGATTCCGCAGAAAAATTTACATATATATCCTAAAGCCATCTCCTTTATATAGAACCTTCCACGCTCAGAATACCATGATAATCCTCCCTATAAAACACCGACACACATATGAGAGAGTTTTTGTCATTAAGTTCATGGTAAGAGTGTGTAATGTTCCAGAACGTCTGCCAATCCCAGTGTGAAATGGAGAGGTGAGGCCATTTTTCAGATACTCTTCAATCTGAGAACACTTGCTCCTGAATTATCTAGGTAAAGCATAGAAGTACATGCCACTGGCTCTTTTAATCTGATGAATCAACTCAATTCTCCATGACAATTTAGTTCTCTGAATGATCAAAAAGGAAAATTCTTCTAAAACTAAAGGTAAAAAAGTGACCTCATATCTACCCTGTTTTGTTAAGTAGCCAATTGTCATTTCATCTGGAAGTTATCATCACTATTTGTTTAACAAACATCTAGAGAGCATCAGCTCTGAGCCAGGCCCTGAGGAGATGAAGGTGGATAAGAAGCAGCTGCCTTGGGGGTGCCTGGGTGGCTCAGTGGGTTAAGCCGCTGCCTTCGGCTCAGGTCATGATCTCAGGGTCCTGGGATCGAGTCCCACATCGGGCTCTCTGCTCAGCAGGAAGCCTGCTTCCCTCTCTCTCTCTCTCTCTCTGCCTTCCTCTCCGTCTACTTGTGATCTCTCTCTGTCAAATAAATAAATAAAATCTTTAAAAAAAAAAAAAAAAGAAGCAGCTGCCTTCCTGTGTGATAATTAGAATGCGCAACAGAGGCAACATTTCCTACACTCCCTGCTCCAGCCAGTGTCCTCGATGCTTTACCATCGCTTCCAGTTAATCCCCAACAATGATAGTCCATTTGATTTTAAAACTCTCTGTCCCCAAAAAATATCAGAGCTGTTGTTCAGAGCAAACGTGGAGAATTCCAGCATCGCCCACAGAGTGGGGATTTGAGAACTGGTAGCTGTAATTGTTACAATTTAATTATAAAGGCAAGACCTTCTTTCTATAAGGATAGGAACTAAATCTCATTTATGCTGTTGCTTAGTACCTAGCACAACACCTGGCATGTGTTATTCAGTAATAATGCTTTTGTGCTTTTCTTACAGACAGAGATGACCAATATCAAGCTTCAAATTGCACAAAAGGGGACATGGAGAACCCATGTGATGCCTCAATTGACTCTCCCTCAAAAGCCCACTTTGGGACGATTTTTTAAGGTTATTGCTATTATCCAGTTCTGCATGTCACCCTGCCCACATGAGAAATGCAAAAGGAGAAAGAAAACCCACAGTATTTCATCAATAGTCATTGCCAGGCTAGTATCAGTTCCATTGCATTCAGTGAGGTTCAAAGAGCAGTGAATGCCTAAACATTCTCCTGAAATATTTCTATTTGGTAACTGAGGTTGAGGTCATTATTGATGCAGCATGAAGACAAGATCAAAGGCAAGTCACCATAGTTTCTCTCTCTCTGGGGCAACCCAATTAACCCATTAATCTTCGCATCACCCACATTTAGCACAGTGCTCGTTCATAATCAGTGGTCAATAGATGTTTCTTACAAAGTCACCTAGAGGGAGGAGTGTATCTACTTAGGTACCTAAAAACCAGGAAACGATCTCCAGGAAACGATCTCCAGGAAACAGTGAACGAAAAGGAGGGAGAGCATCACTTCATTTACCCAAGATAATGGGAGATCCTATGTTTGCCAAACTCCCCATCATGGTCTGCTTCCCACCTGCTGCCCTCTGTCCACTGGAAACCACACCTGAACCCGCACCCCAGAGTCAGCTCCTCCACCGGAGACATGCTCTGTCCGTGTTGTGCATGATCCAGCCTCTACAGTGTTTCCCAAGAAGGAGCCCAGAGAACAATGACCTGGGAGAGAAATCCGTGGTCAATGCTAGGTGAGACACATTACGTATCTCTTGGAATTTCAAAATGTACATTAGCAGCTGAATGTTCTAAGAAGTCCTGCGGTAGAAAAACAAGTTTGACTTTGCTCAGAATTTCTCAAATTTATCCAATTGCAAAATCTACATTACTCATGCTTTATGGAACTCACTTTAGGGATAGCTTCATAATCTGAAACTATCAGAAAACCGATGATCCTTCCCTGTCATGAAAATGTGGGAAAGACACCTAAAAGACATCCTTCACTTGAAACATTTTTTCCCAGTATAGCCCCAAAAGGCAAAAGCATCATCTCTAAGTGAAAGAATTTACTCCTTCTAATACACTGACACACTCTCATACAATATTTCAACAATGATGAAATTCTGGTCTTTTAAGACATCCCCAAATTCTATCATTGATGACCAGCAAATCGAGCTAACAGCAAGGACCAATCATACCCAGAAATGCAGAGGGTGTTTGATGAGCAACTTTTGATGGTGTGAAAAGATGAGGCAGAAGGATTATTGACTCCAAGGGGAGGAAAGGGTAAAGAGTTATTTTCAAAGTCATGTCTTTATTAACAAAACACTGTATAAATGCAGTTAATTTTTAAAATGTGAGTTGTATTTGCTTTGACATTAAATAAGACCAAAAATTAACTTACTAGACAATAATCATTACCCAGAATCAACAGATCTTAAAAATGCATGTTGGTTTTATCAACGTACAGTTGATCCCCATTATTCACAGATTCTTTATTTGCAAATTCTCCTACTCACTAAGATTTATTTGTCACCCCAAAGTCAATGCTCTCGGTGTTTTCATGGCCATTCATGGACATGCCCAGAATAGTAAGAAAATTGAGTTGCCCTACAAATTCCTAGCTGAGGTCAAACAAGTTGAATCTCCTCCTCCTTGGTTCAGTGCTCACACGGTAAAGAAGTGTTCTTTTCCCAGTCTATTTAGTGCCCCCATTTTTGCATTTTGGGGGGGTCCATTGGTGATTTTACTGTTTAACATGGTCTCCAAGCAGAGTCCTGAAGTGCAGTCCAGTGTCTCCACAGGCAAAACAACTGTGCTGTGCCTCAAAGAGAAAACACCTGTGTTAGATGGGCTTCATTCAGACTTTAGTTACAATGCTGTTGGCCAGAGGTCAGTGGCAATGAATCAACAATATACAGACCTTCCTCATATCCCAATAAACCCATCCTAAGTTGAAAAATATTGTTAGTCAAAAAATGCATTTAATACACCTAACCCACTGAACATCACAGCTTAGCCCAGCTTACTGTAAATGTGCTCAGAATGCTTGTGTTAGCCTACCATTCAAAATCATCTAACAGAAAGCCTAGTTTATAATAAAGTCTGAATATCTCATGTAATCTATCAAAAGCCATACTGAAAGTGCAAACAGAATGGCCATATGGGTACAGAATGGTCGTAAGTATGTAGGTTGTTGACCCACGTGATTGTGTGGCTGCCCAGGAGCTGAGTCTTGCTGCTGCTGCTGCCTCCTGGAATCACAAAAGAGCATCGTCCTCCATATTGCTAGACCAGAAAAAGATCAAAATTCAAAGTACAATTTCTACTGTATCGTAAAGTTGAAAAATAAGTCGAACCTTTGTATAAGTTGGGGACCATCTGTATGTTAAATACGATGTCTTCGAGCAGAAGCACACGTAAAACAAGGTTATGTCTTGACCAGTTGACAGAAGTGCTGTAACTCCATAGGAAGCCAACCCTGTGTTTCCCCCAGGAGCAATGGTCCGGTATTTGCTAATTCAGAGCACACAGTAACGTTATAGAGCTTAACAACTGAGAATTGTGAGAATCGACTGTATATTATATTTGGGCAGCAATGTGCAGCTTCCTTCAAGAAAAAGTCTTGCAGAAGTTGCTTCAGGAAGGTGAACCAGCTGCCAGTAAGTGTGGACACTGCAGATGTTAAAACTTTGGATGAAACTAGAACCACTCCATCAGCAACTGGGTGTTTGTGGTCCTTGCTGACAGACTTAGCAGATGTTGTGCTTTTTAAAATGAAATATGCAGCCAGTTTGTTGACTCCATCCTAAGTGTTGAATCTCTTCTATTCCAACCTTAAGTTAGCTTTTCTTTCAACTCCTGGTGGAAACTACCGAATGATGCCCTAGAAGGCATAGTTTTCATTGTGTCTCAAATTTGCTGTGCTTATCTGGGCTCATTTTAAGTTGAGATCTTGACAGGGGTGCCTAGGTGACTCAGTCAGTTAAGTGTCTTGCCTTCAGCTGAGGTCATGATCTGGAGGTCCTGGGTTCAAGTCCCTCATTGGGCTCCTTGCTCAGTGGAGAACCTGCTTCTCCCTCTCTCTCTGCCACACCTCTGTTTGTGCATTCATTCTCTCTCTCTTCCTCTCTCTCTCCCCTTCTCTCTCTGTCAAATACATAAACAAACAAATAAATAAATAAAATCATTTAAGAATTTTTTAAAATTTAAAAAAAAAACATCGTGACAATCAAGTAATCTCAAACAATCTCATAAAGATCTGCTGAGCTGACATCATCAAAGATTTTTTTAGACATTGTAACTTCATCTTTTCTCTAAAGAATCTAGAAGATTATTCCTTTTTTTAATTTAGATTCAATTAGCCAACTTACGGTCCATCATTAGTTTCATCAGTAGTCTTCAGTGATTCATCAGTGGCACATAACACCCAGCACTCATTAGAAGATCATTCCTTGATGAGGCCACTGTTAACGTAATGTCGGCTCTTGTCCCCGGTGGTAACACCCACAGCCCTCGTGGCCTGGCCTGGTCCACAGCTCCCGCCGACTTCAAAGAGAGATTGTGGGTGTGTTGGAACTGTTTGGTCCATAGGACAAATCTCACCAACAACATCAGCTCCTGAAGTTGAGCCATGATGGTGTTCCACAGCTGCCAACATGGCTCACATTCGTTTCTAACTGAAAAAGTTCAGGGACACCTGGGTGGCTGAGTCGCTTAAGCATCTGACCCCTGATTTTGGCTCAGGTCGTGATCTCAGGATCCTGAGATCAAGCTCTGCGTGGGGCTCTGCACTGGGCATGGAGCCTGCTTGAGATTCTCTCTCCCTCTGCCCCTCCCTCACCTCTCTCTCAAAAAAAGAAAATGATAAAGGAAGAAAAGTTCAAAATCCACATTCCTGCTTCCTTCTAACACACTCTCTGTGCCCCCTCTGCACCAACACACACACACACACACACACACACACACACACACACACAACCCTCAGCAAGATTAATTTTGTTCTTTTAAAAAAAAATACATGCTTCTAGACTCAGCCTATGAATGGAAGGTTACAGCCAAATAAATCTCGTTTTAAAGTATATTCGGTGGAAAATATGCTGTGAGGAAAAAAGCCCTTAATGACCAGGCACCCAACCCCCAGAGTGCAGGATGTTCCCTCTATGACGCGATGGTTCTATAGCTATAAGGAGATAAGCTCATGGACTGAATAGCACATTTTTCCTTTGAAATGATGAAAAGATCTTTGGGCGATTTTGAGAGCGATGCTGAGTGTTCCTGAGCAGCACAGTGATTCCAAGGGGTTTTGCTCAGCTTGGGCAAGCACACGATGGGCTCCAGGGAAACAGGCACACAATCTGTCCCCTCAGCTTCGTCAGTCTCAGGAGGAGGCTCTCCTTCTTGGATGCGTTTTCTGGAAGCCTGATGAGGCTGCTCCCCGCTGATCAACATATCCGATGAACCAGGTACCTGTGGTAAGCTGCTGTGTGTCTATATAGCTCATCACCAAACCAAAGGAAGCCATCCACTCCTGCTTCATGGGAAGGATGCCCCAGGTAGGTGCATCACCAGTCCCTGTGAACCCTCCCTGTCTGCTCACCTGCTGGCCAGGGACGCTGTCCTGGCTTTGTCTCCAGAGGACGAAAAGGGGACAATGACAAAGAAAATGAAAACTCTTTCCTTGGAGGAAGAAGCAAAGAAGGCAGTCACCAGGTGGTTTTTTCTTCCTTTGAAGTTTTAACAAAAGCAGATTCCTGGGTCTTGGGGTACATGGCAAGGGGAAAAGCACCCCCTGAGTTGGCTGGTCTTCATTTTGCCGTCACTTGATCCTGCATAGTAGCTGAGGTCCACAAACTGTGTGTAGCTTCTGTAGGTGAACCCAGTGTGTGTGTGTGTGTGTGTGTGTGTCTAATTGTTTCTTTTCAAGTTTCGTTTTGCTGTCTTCAAAAAAAGAAAAAAGCCAGACAAAGGCACAAAAAATGTCTGGCCAAGAAAGAAATTGCTGGCAAGTGTAGGTTAACCCAGCTACTAGCTTCCTCGCAGCTGCAGAACACTTAGCTAGTCCACAGGAAGAGCTAGTCTTCTCACCGAGGACTCTCTCCACTAAGATGTCAGCTGACCCTGCGAGTTAAAAGTCCGTCAAGGTGAAAGCCCAGAAGACCGAGTTGAGAAAGTGCCCACATTTACGGTCTCTGTTCGAGCATGACTGAACACTTCTGATTTTAAAAATAGATTTTGGGGTTGTATTATGAATTCTATATGATTTGAAATGCCAGGGAAACAAGGAAAGTTATCAAGAGTTAATCCTTAAGAAAACTCCTTTTTAAAAATCATGGGAAGGGGCGCCTGGGTGGCTCAGTGGGTTAAAGCCTCTGCCTTCGGCTCAGGTCATGATCCCAGGGTCCTGGGATCGAGCCCCACATCGGGCTCTCTGCTCGGCAGGGAGCCTGCTTCCTCCTCTCTCTCTCTCTGCCTGCCTCTCTGCCTACTTGTGATCTCTGTCTGTCAAATAAATAAATAAACAAAATCTTAAAAAAAATTTTTTTTAATAAATAAATAAATAAATAAATAAATAAAAATAAAAATCATGGGAAGGAGAGAAAGCCCTATTTTCTCTCTCACTGCTAAAGGACTAGATTTCTATTTTCTAAAAACTGCCTCACTCACTGAAGCCCATGGAAAATTTGCCTGTGGAAATGAGACAAAGTAGTGAGCATTCTTAATAGACAAATTGAGGGGAGCGTAAGCCACAGCCGAAAGAAAACAATGAACTTTATGTTCTTCCAGAACAAATTACACACTTTCCCAGCCCATAAAGCCTTTTTATATAACTTCAGTCAGGCAATACCTGGGCAGGGAGAGTCTGCAGGGAGATAACCACGTCCCCGAGGCGGCAGATGCCCTTGGAGCCGGTTCACACCGCCTCACAATACCCAGGAGTGTCTCAGCCTGACAGGGCCACGCCTCAGCAACCGCTTCTCTCGTCCCACAGACTCCTTCCCACCAGCCTCACCTCCAGCTGCTCTGCCCCAAATGGGAATCAGACCTTAATGCCACTGGGGTCCATCAGCGCCACAAGCGGAGCGAGGGTAGAGGGGCAGCACCCAGATACCTCGGCCATGATGAAGAGCGCCTGTGAGCCCATCTACCCAACAAAAGGCTTCCTCACACAACACTGTTTAATAACCCCCCAGTGCTTTTGTGACTGGGATAATTCGGTCACTGTGCCAATGGCATAGCCAACTATAAAGGCTGAAGCAAGCTTTGGCACTTAGAAATTAAAATTCAACATGCCCTGAAAACCTTCCACCGAAAGTCCAACTTTGTCCTAGGAGAGAGAAATGAGTCACGTTCTGTCCTCGGTCAATGCAGAGATTTTCTTCATTACTACCACCACAGGCGAGCCCTTCCTGCGCACTGGCTGAATCACCAGGCAGAAAGTCTCTCTTCTCTCTCCCCTCCAGTGTTTCTGCATTTGGCAAAACAGGAGAAAAGGCACAATGGTGCCGTGCACAGCGGTGACCCACCAAGCCAGCCCGCTAGTGTGGAAATTTGAGAAGCACCATGGGGGTGATGTGGCACGTGAACCAATGACCAGCTCCCAGATGGGGCTGAGCTCTAGATAATCCCAGGGGGTCATTCAAGACAGTCACAAATGTCCTGTTTTATTATATTTTATTACTATATTAACATTAATCATTTATTACCAAATATTAGTCATTATATCAAATATTTAAATCAGCCAACACAGCCACTGGGCCCCCTCATGGGAACCCGAGTGAAAATTTTCCCAAGGACTAGATTTTTAGGTGACACATCGCTGCCAGGATGGTCAGATAATGTCAGCCAGCTGAGTTGGGGGGATCCCCAAGGAGCACCCATCAGCCTGTGGCTCATTCCCAGGAGGGCCTTGGGGCAGCTCTTGCTGGGGTGGTCGGGTCTCAGCCTGCCCCCTCCACAGTAGAGCCTCCTGCCCCCTCTCGGATACCCTCTCTGACAGCTCGATGTAGTGAGGGTTTGTTCTCCAAAGACTTTCCAGCAGGTGCCTCGGGATGAAGAGTTTTAGGAAACACAACATCTGGCTCCTTTACCTCCATACATATTCTTCCCTTAAACTAATCTGTCTGGGACCACTCCTCAGAGCCTCAGCTCGCCCTCTCCCTCACCTCCTCTCTGGCCCTGCCTTCCTCCTACACATACAGCAGAGGGATAGCCTGGCTTGGGGAATCTTCTTAAGGAGGGGCTGCGAGGCGTTCAAAATCAGCTTAGAAAATACTGTGAGCAGGAGGGCAGGAGGCCCTCAGCTCTGTCAGCAGAGCTGTGTGACCAAGCATTCATTTTGAACTTTTCTGGGCTTCAGTTTACCTCTCATGGGTACATTTGGATTTGGAGAGGGATGGACCAAAGTAGAAAGCAAACGAATGCAATTCATTCATGGCTTTTTTTGCCCACTGTAGGGAAACAGCCACCAAAAAAACAGACCCCAATTTGACACCATGAAATTCAGTCGCTCCTTCTCCTTAATGAGCTGAATGGAGCTTACTTAAAGCGTATGTGAGGTATTGCCATTCCAAATCCATTGTGAAGGCTCTTGACCTGCAAATATTTATCCATAAACCTCAAGGACTTTACCTACTAAACTCATCTAGCCAGCTGGTGTGAAACTTGGATTTTTGAGGCCCCGAAGTGCACTTCCCTGGTACTGGCACTAGATGGCAGTAGAGCTCCATCACAGTCCCTGCAGACCCCAAGCTTGAAGGACCCACAGCTTGGATTCCAGGGGAAGAAAGAAAAGGAAAGAAAGGGCCTGGGGGTGGGGTGGGAAATAATTTTTTTTTTCTTTTTTTTAAGTACATTCTCCTGGAGTCAAGAAATAACTAAAACCATTGGTTCCAGTCTTCAAAACTGAAGTCCCATTCTAATTTGACATTCACACATAAGAAAACACTTAACATCAAAACATAAGAATCCATAGCAACTAAATTTGCAACAAATAAGTACAAAACATGGAGCCTACATCTAGTTTTACCTCTCTTCTGTTTAAGGCTCACATCACATAAGAACTCGGGCTTTTTCCCCCCTGCTAACAGCACACAGGGTGAAGCTCCAATCCTTGGCTTGCAAAGAGACTGAGTCCTTGTGAAAACTTTTCTCCCACTGGGAAGCTAGAGCCATTTGCCCTAGAGCCTCCGCAGCACGCACACTGGAGCAGCGCATGCAGACACACACACACACACACACACACACACACACCACACCACCCAGAAAAACCAGAAGAACAGCCCGCAAGCAATCATCTCTCTCCCCCAGCAGTCCCCTTAAGGTCCACAACACCCAGACTTCTCCCCCAGGAAAGATTCATGCAAAATGAGAGAGAAATCAGTGTTCCCCGACACTCGTTCCCCCTGAACTGCCCTGCTCTGTCTTCATGTTAATTTGCAGCACCTTCATTTTGTGAATCAGCAATCCTTATATAAACGATTTACCATTTTAAAGGTGAGATAACATCAGAGCAGAGGAAGATAAAGAGCTTTATGTGAAACTCAATGCCCACGGTACTGGGAGTAGCTGCCGCTTTCCTTCTTTGCCTTCCCAGAGGCTTTAGACCCCTTGTTTATCTCTTCCTCTCACCAAATTACTTCAGGCCATTTACACCTCTTCTTCCCCCACTTGTTTCTCTTCCCACACCTCCCCAGGAGGCCCTCTGCCTGTCCCATACTTGTTCACGGGGAATTTCCAGGCCCAGCAGCCAGCTGGAGGACTTTCCAGAGAAGCTTCTCTTCATGTGATTGTGTATCTCCAGTCGCAAAAGGTGCTTTTCCAAGTCCATTTTCCACTTTGTAATATAAAAACCCATAGAACCATACATTAAAGAAGTGTTTAGGTAGGAGAAAGCATCATCCTACCACCCTATGGGGATCATTTTCACTTGTCTTTAATATTCTGTATCCAAAGGAATCTATCCCCGGGTTCACTTTCGCACTTTGCAGGGTCCTCATAATTATGATTGTGCGAGAGCTCACTAAGTTGATGTTCTCATTAACAGACATCTAGTTTGATTCAAAAAATTTCTTCAAAAAGGTTTCCCTTCAAAGTTAGCACTATCGAAAACCTCACTGGTGTTTAACCCCCAGTTCCGCCTGGAGTAGACTGTGACATTTACGTATATTTACAAATGGAAATATCTGTTGCAATGCATTCGGGACCTCCCCCTGGGGCTCACATGCCCCCCCTTTTTTGGCCCTGTAACACACTTTCTTCTGCAGCTCAGCCGGATGGTTCATACACAAACCATTGTAGCAATAAAGTCTGGGGAGGGCCTCTGAGGATAAACCCCTGCTTGGGCCCCTCTGATCCGATCTGCTCTCCCTGAGGCTGTGACTTCCTTAACTGCAGCTTTCCTTCTCAGCGCAGTCAGACTTGAACACACAACTCCCATCAGCGTGTACAGATTAGGGTAGAAACGTGAGACTCCAAAGAAGCTCACTGGTACTTCAGAGCACGGGTACACGCTTGCATTCACTATGTATAATCAGCATTTTTTAATTTCCTGTATTTGCACAGTTTCTTTTTTCAAAGGCATTCCAAAGTTTCTCCACCGAGGTCATGCCATAAAAATTCCTCTTTTTAACTTTTAAGCTAAAACTTTTTAAGTTAAAACTTTTCTGTTAAAAGAGAGATTATGCTCTCCTTTGAAAACAAGGTAAACTGAGACACCACTCAGCACCTCCCGCTAGATGTCCCGTGCCCGCTTGGAGCTGCTGGGCCTTGCAGGGTGTAGCCAAATGCTGTGGCCACAGAGCACCCCCCCCACACCTCCACCCTGCGGCTAGTGCCTGGACCTGAGTGGGGCAAGGTTTCACTTCTCTGTCAGATTTTGCTTGCCACGGCCCAACCATTCTGTTCCATTGAAATAATTGGGAGAAGTTATTTTTTTCCACAGACGTCCTGCCTGCACTTCATCATGTGTATAGTTTTGGATCCGCTTCAAAAAGAAAAATGGCCGTTCATGGTGTCTACTGAATGTGGGCAGAAATTGGACCAGGCAGACATAGAACTCCACATGGAGATGGAAAATATTCACGGAGAACACCCACACTTCATGCAGAGAGAGGACAAGGGCAGTGGGCAGCAGGGCTAGGCCCAGCAAACGAACGCACAGGAGACCTCTCCTCCTGCTTCTAGCCGCTTCCAGATGGACCCCACCCCACCAGGAAGGCAGGCCAGGCAGGAGGACTCTTGGCCCCACCCAGCTTCTCCCTGCGGGACCCCTGCTTTTCCCCTCCCCTTGGGGGGCACAATAAGAAGGCCCCAAAGTTTCCCAACATTGATACAAACACGGCTTCCTGTCAGGTGTAAGCATTTTCTCTGTAAGCCTGTGTTTGGCAGGGCAGCTAGGTGGACAGCCCTCCCGCCCCTGTGACCAGAAGCTACATTCAATTTCTTGAACTGCTTCCAGGAGTGTCCACAGCCAGGACATTGATCTCTCAGGTGCCCCCTGCCCCCTGCCAAGAGGAGGGGGGCTGTGACTACAGAGAGGAAAAGGGGGAGGGGGAAGGATCTCTCCAGTACTCTTCCTCTCTCCATCCAGGTTCCTTCTCTTTGCCACCAGTACGCAGCCCCCGCCCCTGCCATTTCTCTTTCCCTCCCCAGGGATGCAATGGAAGAAAATGGAGCTACAGAAGCAGTTTGTCCTGAACTGAGAGAGAGTTCATGTAGCTTAAAGGGAAAAAAAAAAAAAGGAGCCATGCTTGAAAGAAAATCACCCTCCTCCTGCAAATACTAATACTAGTACTAATAAAATACAAAGCAAAACCCATCAACAGACAGGGGGGCCCTATGTCTTCCTAGCCTAGGGGCTCCCAGTGGGGTCTCATATGGAATCGCCAGCCAGGAGGGCTCCCCTGCAGCATCCACATGACCCCTTATGAACAGGAAAAAGCCCTTCAGCATAGGAAAGAATTCAGAAGCACAGTCATTATGCTTCCTAAGAGAAAGTGGTATCAGTAAAAGACCCATCAAATTTTTTCTTCAAAATTTTTCTTCTTGGTTTGATCTCTCCTTCTGACCTCACCTCCACTCTCTCCTCCCATGCCCCCACACCCAGCTGAATTCAAATTTTAAGTGTAATATTAAATGGCCAGAAATGAAGCACAGCGGGAAGGGGAAATGAATTGAATTTCTCAAGGTATATATTAGAGAGAGCTATTCGAAATTCAAACTCGCCCTAAGAGAAAGCACAAATTATGCATCCATCATTTTCTTTTTCCACCAAATGTACACACTTAAAATATTTGTCTGGTGGATAAAACTGAAAGTCATGCTAATATTGGAAAAGCAGATCTAGGCATATCATGTCTAGAAAATAAAAAAGCATATCTAGGCATGTTTTTAAAGGGACATTGCCAAGAATTCTGAAGCCAGCACTTGACCTGTATTTAATATTACTCTGATCTGCTAAGGGATGCTTTCTGGGTTCTAAATACCTACTTGGAAAAAGTTTGGCACAGTCAGAGAATAAAATACAACTCTCCTTTTATGAGATTTACAACAGACTGTCAACACCATCTGATAATCGAATCTCCTTGAAATCAGCAAAGCTATATAGGTATCATCAGGAACGCTGATGTACAAACCAGCAAGAGAAGGGGATAAGTAAGACAAACTTGTTTATTTTACTCCATTTAATCCATAATCGAGGGAAATTCAAAATTTGCCAAACTAAGGAGAAATATGAAACACAGATTTTTCAAAATTCATTTGAATATAAGAGGAAATGTTATGGCCGTGCATCAGCCCTCTCTTTTAAAATATCCAAAGACAAACTAAAACGGACAAAGCATCATGATCTGAGTTAAGTCTGAGACTGTTCCAGGGGGGGAAAAAAAAAACAGTTGACATCAATGATAGTGATGTCTACTAGAAAATTAACCTACTTCCAGCAGACAGTAGACAGTGTGACTGATATTAAACAAAATATGTGACTGTTTGCCTTGATGTGAGGAGGGCGGGGCCCCGTTTGTTTTCCTATTATGTAAAACCCCTGCGCGACTCCTGCCAAAACATTTTCCCAGTGACACGTCTGCCTGCCTTTGGACGTGTTCCTTACTAAAACAAATACACCTAACAAATAATCTTTGATAGCAAATACTCATAAAGGCAAACAATGAAAACTACTATCGGGTGTTTCTTAAGATGGCACTGAGCACTGTGAAGAATTACCACACACAAAAGCAAAACAATTCTGCCTTGCTGACTGGGCCAGTTCCCAGAAGTCCACAACGGGAGCAACTTGCTCTTTCTTGGCAAGTAGCTAATTTTCCCCCCTTGGGGCAGTGAGTGGTCCTCTCCCTAATAAGTCACAGTGTGTATATACGTTGTCTACTTGGGAAGAGAGATAAGTATGAAAACAAGCTAGTATTATACGTGCACACTCACAAGTAAAAGGAGAATGTCCTCCAAGACCATACTGGCACCTTATAAAAGTGTAATTTAACCTTATCTAATCTGGAGCCTGTTTCATCATAAGGATAGCCCATAATGTAAACCTTTGTGCGAAAGGAAGGAGGAAAAGCACATGTGGGGTGGGCGGCGGCCAGCGTCTCCTGTGACAGCCTGCCGGTGGGGACTCTCTCTGGGCAGCCAGGGCCGACCGCGCGCCCTGGAGACGCTAGGCGAGAAAATGACGGATGGGCAGGGGTGCCGTGAAGGCAAAAATGGCTAAGAGAATCGTTTCCTCTTCCCATCTGTTCAGGAAGGACGTCAGCGAGATAGACTAAACACAGGCCCTGGTTCGGGGTTACGTGCCTGCGCCTGTGTGAACACAACAGCCTGGCCTTTAAAAGAACCTTCCTCTGCTCACTGCAGGGACAGACAAAGGGAGACCAGACGCCCACACTGGCTGGCCTTGAAGAGAAGCAGGGCAGTCCCAGACTGTCGCGCAGCCAGCGAGGGCTGGGGCTGTCCCAAAGGAGTCTGGCCCTGGTGCCCACCGCCCGCTGCAGCTACCAGCTGATGGGACGCACCCAGCAGTGCTGGACATGCCGGTTGCCAGGGCTGGGCACACTCGGCTCTTCCGGGAAACACATGGGAGATCCCGATGCAGAGGGGCCCTTCCACAGGCTAGGTCCAGCACACCGCTCTCCCTCCTTCCCTGGGAGAGCAGAACCCCTCACTCCCAGAAGCTCCGGAGATGGGAGAGGCAGTGTTCTCCGCACAGGCCTAGCAGAGGTCTTGAGGCCTCCTTTGGCTCCGCTAGGAGGTGAACCTCTTCCTACCCTGACTATTGTCTTCTGGATCAATCCTCCAGGCCCAGGCCAGGTCCAAGTTGGGAAGGGGAGGGATTCTTTCCCAGAAAGGGGAAAAAGGTCCTCTTGCCTATTCTTATCCCCCGCTCCCCACCTCTGGCCTTCCCTGCTGCTATCCCCCCCCACCACCACCACACCCCCCCCACCCCCACCCCGCCTGCCGAAGCCCCACATGGCCAAAGGCCTCCACTGGATTAGACTCCAGGGTCTGGTGCAACTTAAAGCTGAAAGGCTGGGAATACTGGATGAGGGAAAGCTGCACTGGACTTTGCAAGTGCTGGATGAGGCCCCTGCCTCACCCATTTGAGAAGCATCTCTAGAACATCTGTGTGCAGACACGGTAGCTCTGTGCAGGTCAAGTAAGCTTCCACACATACAACAGATTCAAGTATGGCTGTGATCAATGTTTCCCAACAGTGATTACTATTTACCTTAACAAAGGTGTCCAGCAACGGGTATTGTGTCATATATCAGCTGCTAGAATAATGCTGAACACAAAGAAAGCCTCCATGTATTTGCTGACTAAATGGATCAGCCAATATATATTGATCTGAAATGATATGTTGATCTGAAATGCACATTTTAACATCCAAAATAGAGGTGAGACTTAATCCACTGGTGATGGACACAGGTTTAGTTTTTCTTCCCTTAGTAGCACGTAAATGATGTACTTTATCAGAAATGGAGTGTTAAGGGCCCCTGGGTGGCTCAGTTGGTTAAGTGACTGCCTTCGGCTCAGGTCATGATCCTGGAGTCCCAGGATTGAGTCCCGCATCGGGCTCCCTGCTCAACAGGGAGTCTGCTTCTCCCTCTAACCCTCTCCCCTCTCATGCTCTCTCTCTCACTCTCTCTCTCTCTCAAGTAAATAAATAAAATCTTTTTTTTTTAAGTGGTGTGTTAGACTCAGAAAACACACAAAATAAAATTGTGAGGGCATTGTAATTTCAGCCAAGTAACTGACTCTCTCTGAGACTCGGTTCCCTCCCACATAAGATGCAGATAATAGTGTCCACATCCTTGTGAGGATTAAAGGAAAGGATTACTTGAAGCCCTCAGCAGAATGACAACATAAGAAATGCTCCGTGCATCTTCTTGTCATTGTCTAAGGGTCTGTGGCTGAGAGTAGAGAAGTGTCATATCAAACAAATTTGCACTTCACTGGTACCCTCCTCTGCCAAGTGTCTAAAGGAGTAAACGATGGAGAAAACAAAGAGCTGTCCCATTTTTTCCCCAATTCTGACAGGGGTTTTTGTGATCCCAAGCCAGTAAAAGTAAATTTTGTGATCCCAACCTCAGTAAAAGTAAATTCTGGATTTCCTTTTTTTTGTCACTCCTAACTTAGAGTTTAACCCTACTCAACTATTGGCCTTAAAAAACACTAGGGCAAATTTAGGAGTAGCTAAATACTGCAGAGCAAGTGCCTCCTTTCCTTCCATACATTTATTTCTATTTAATATTCTGTGGAAATTTGCCTCTTTATTTGCCATAGTTTATCTTTTCTTAGTTCTTTGCTTCCAAACTAAATAGCACTAATCCGAATGCATACCGCTCTGCGTGCCAGCGTCTAGCCTTGTGTCTGTGTCTACTGTGTATGTAAATATTGGCAAGTCTTTCCCTGGGTAAAGCTGCAGTGTGCATGGTCTGTGTTGTCATACTGTGTCTCTGGGGTGTGTAAATGGTGTGGGGGTGTGAGATCGCACTAGTAGCCACTATCACTGCCACTCACTAGTCCTGTTCTCTAAACAGGTTCTTTGGAGGTTGAGTTTTTTCATAATTAAGACTAAGGTGTGGTTAGAAAACAGAAGTACATTTTCCTGGAAACCAGCAGTCTTCATTTGCAACTTTTATTGGCAAACCTGGCTGCCAGTAAATACATTCCTTGGCATCTCCCAGAATGTAATTCATTTGATGAAGCGGCCTTGCTTTTTTCTGTAACCTGCACATCAATTAAAAGGGGCCGCCTGGAAGGAATGTAGCCGGTGGCTGCAAGCCCCAGGACCAGGTCACCTAGGGCTCCAGGAACAAAAAAACGTCCCTGGTCCATGCCTCGGGCGGAGTCTGAGACGGTCTCCTCATGGGACTTCAGACTGCTCTCATCTGGATCCCAGGTAGGTTTCAGGGTGAGAAAACAAGGAGCCGGACACCCCGCGGTCCCACTCTAGCAGCGTGGCCACCCGTAAGGACCCCTTCCTCAGGAGACCCTTTCCCCGGGAAAGGCTCAGGAAGTGAAGGGCCCGAGCGGGGCAGGGGACCTCACGCCGCCGCAGAGGCGCAGCGGAGACAAAGCTGCGGACCGCAGGGGGCGCTCGGAGCACGCGCAGAGCCGGGTGAGGGAGCCCGGAGCCACCAGAGAGTCCCCGGCCCCAGCCGCGGGACTTGGCTGGGGACTTGCGCCGCCAGCCGGGTAGCGCCAGCCCAGTGCGGCCGAGCGGTCTTGGGACTTCCCACACCTCTTCTTCCCTGCTCTGCGTTCGCGGGGAAAAGGCGGGAAGCCTGTGGAGGGCGGAAGGGGACCCCGACCAGCAGACCACCGCTTCCAGCCGCAGAGCACGCGAGGACAGCTGCCCTCCGGGAGAGGCCTGTTGCACCTAGCCAGGTGTCGGCCGCGTCCTGGCCCTGAGAGGTGCAGACGGCCGGCTCTGGCCGAGGGTTCCGCGGCTGCTCCCCGCATGGTCTGGGGTGCGCAGCTGGCCGCGCTTTTCGCACACCAAGCCCAGCCTTGCCTCTGAACGGTGGGACGCCCTGGGGGCAGGGTGAGGGACGTCGGGAGGGACGTCCCAGAGCAATGGCCCGCCAGACAAGCGAAGGCCCCGGAGCGTCGAGGCTCAGGCTCTGCGACGGTCGCTTTCCGGCGAGAGGAAGGGTGGCAACCCGGGCTCGAGGTCCGCCGCCGGGCGGTGCTGGAGACCCGGGAAGTTCCCGCCGCCCGCGGGACACAGGCCCAGCCACCAGCAAGGTGCAACCGACCTCACCTGGCCTGAAGCTCTGAACTGTCTGTGGGTCTGTCCGCGGATCCGTAGCCCAGGCGCATCTGTGCAGGAGAGCGCGCTTTACACTCCAGCCCCCGGAAGGCGCCTTCGCCCCGCGGGTTCTCTGGCCGCCGGCGCCCGCCCGCAATCCCAGTGCTGTGCTACCGCCTTGGGGGATGAAGGACCGCAGGGCCCTGCGCTGCGCACGCCTCAAATGAGCCGGTGTCAGGAAGCTGCGAGGAAGCGGGGCCTCTACCCTTCAGGACCTGGCTTGCTGCAGCGGTCCTGAGTCTGCTGGGGACCAGGATGCGAGGCCAAGCAGGTGCGCGCATGCACACGCAGGCACCTAGTCCTTTCCAATCACCCACCCCTTCATGGACTTTATTCTTGTCCTGCATTGTTAATGAAAGACGACAGTTCGGTTGTCTATCTACCTCTGCCTGGACAAAGGAAGCCCTCAGTCTTTTGCAGCCAGGCACTAAAGTTAAAGATTCACTTCCCACATGCCCTGTGCCCCTTCCTTGCTACTCAGATAGGCTCTGAGGTGACAGGTGGGCCGACCCGACGGGGTAACAAAGAGCATTCTCCTGAGTAAGTAATTAGTGGGACGGCCCATCTTGGGGACTTGGGGTATGACATTAAATTATCGCATCACAGAAACTTCCTGTGGAGATCTGCTCCTATGAGGGCAACTATCCAATTAGTTCAATCATGGAGACAGGCAACGTGGATTACTTTGTCTTTAAACATAATCGAAAAACAAACGCCCTTTTATTTGTTGTAGGAATTATTTTTCTGCTGAGGGCTGAATTACAGGTACCACGTTAACAGAACTTCTACTCAGAAACCCCCCAACTAAGAGGGAAGAAGAAAGCAAGCCTCTGAGTCTCGGCCACCCAGACGTTGGGTCCCCGCCTCCTCCCTCTGCTGACAAGTCTCATTGAAGACAAACGCTACCTTCCGGGCTGACGGTTTGGTTTGATAACGAATAACGGTTATTGACACCGAAATATCCTCTCCTACCCCCGGATTCCTGGTCTGCGCAAAAGAGGCCATATTTAGAACCACAGGCATCTATCTAAATAGCTCAAAGACACCCCCCACACGGACTTTGATCTGGTTATTTGTGATTTTGGTCTAGTGGGGAGTTTTCAAATCTCATTGGTAGGGTAATTGCCTTAATCTTCCAGTTTGTCTCCTGGCAGCGGAGTCGGAGAAGGTAAGACGGCAGCTGACCTGCAGCCTCCCTCCTGATTTTGCAGAATCCTCTGGATTCCACTCACCATCTAGAGCAGAACTCCCTTCCCTCATCTTTAAGCCTACTTTTGCCGTTTCCCGCAGCTCCTGGACCAAGTGGGGGCCCCTGGGAATCCGCATGAGGGCCGCCTAGACCCCCGACGGGCCAGCTTCTTGGGCATCACTGAGAACCAAAAGCTGGATACACCGGCACTGCCGACTGGGAGGGGGTCTCAGCAGGTCTAGGGACGACTGGGCTGCTGGGGCCGGAAAGTTCCTGAGGGGTCTCTGACTCAGAGGACAATCTATGCACCTGGGCTAGTCTGAGACCGCTCGGGAGTCATTTCTTGAACTCAGGGCTCGTGTGAATTCTTATTCCCTCTACTCGACTTGAATAAAAAGAAAAGACAAAGAGCTCCTTCTGGCTCCTGGTGACCTGCGTTAGGGCACTATCTCCTTCACCCCCACCCCCACTCTCCCCAAAACACACATTCCTGCGGTGTCACCCCGTTCGGAATCCAAGCATTTCCTGGAGTGCTCACCACATCCCCCTGGTGCTTTTCTACAGTAGGGGCCCTGGGGAGGCCTTGTTTTAAATATCGCTGTGACGTCACGCCCCCTCCTCAGAGCTAAGAACCCCTCAGTGGGCCCCGGGAATTGTAACCCCACCTGGCAGGTCAAGGTGGGGCTGGGGGCTGGCGGGGCGGGTGAAGCAACAGTTCCCCCAAATACCTTTACTGCAGTCGCCTGCCGGACCTTCAGGCTCCAAGCACGGGAGGTGTCAGAAAAGAAGCCCAAGGTTTCCTGCTGGGGCATTTCTGCCAGTTGAGTCAAGGGTTGTTTGGGAGACTGATGACTGAACTACCACAGGAGCTGGGAAAAGGGGCATCAAAAACTTTAACTGAAAATAAAAAATTTAACCCATTCCTCAAAAGACTTCATTTCTGTGCCTTAACGTTAAAATAACACCACTAACAACAATAATAAAATAAGCAAAGTACTTGAAATATAATCAAGCCGTTTACTGGAGGTTTGTTTCCGAGTAAGCTTATAAAACACAAATGCAAATATCTTTTCCTGGCGAATATCCAGAGCTAAACCAGTGGAAAGTTGATCTTTATAAAACTGCATCCCTCCATTTCTTTTTTTTCCGCATGCCAGATACTAATTTCACAACGGTAACTTTTACATCCAAAGTGGGGAGCCCAGAACACCACCTCTGTTCGATTTGCAATTTACATAACAAGCTGTTCACACTTCTTGGGGCTGGCTGAGGAAGACAGCGAGGGGAGGGAAGGAGACGGTGTGCTGGGGAGAGACCGCTAAACACAACCGACCATTGCAAAACCCCGGGGCCGCAGCCGTTTCCCACATTAGGAACACAAACGAGTCGCTATTGCTGCTTTCCTTTCCATGCACTGTGAGCCGTGGAGATGCAGTTTAAAGTTCAAATTCACCTAATACTGGGGCGTTTAGGGAGACCAATTAATTGGCTTCCAGGTTGAAGCCAGAGTGCCCCATAGAGCATCAGCCAAGGAGTATAGGGATGGGAGTTGGACATGAATTAATTTTTCAGTTCGCGGGGGGGTCTTCTCCCCCCTTCCTCCCTTTGCAAGTATTTTTAGGAACCATCAAATACTGAGCCTCCTGCTGATAAATCAAGTGTTTCTTCCAATCAGAGCCCTCCCGGGTGTTGCAAACACCCTGGAAAAGGAGTTCCAAGTGTCCCAAGAGCACAGCAGGCCAAGAGGCAGCTGCCTCAGGAATCGGAACTTCCGGCAACCCCCCACCCCCTCGCTAGTTCTAGAAGTAGCAGGTCCTTTTCTTTCCATGTAAAAGTCCATTCTGAAACACGCTATTTTTTAAATGTTCAAGTAACACGGAGCTGAGTCTGCTACACAAGCCAGCCCCTTTGATATCTAACAACTAAAGCGACAATGAGAATTTTTGTGCAGTAAGGAAGCCGGGATTCCAGCTGGGAAGCCAAAAGGGGCTCCCAACACGTCCTTGCAGTTAAAGATTGTCAGAAATTGGGGGAGTGGAGGTGTTAAATGCGTCACACTACTCTTCTTCACAGTTTCCTAAGCTTGGCAACCCCCCCCCCCCCCACCGCCCGCCCTGGCTTCTGGTAAAGGATCTAGTCTTCAGTCTTCAGGAGGGTCTTTTCTAGAGTTGCCAAAAGGCAGAATTGCGCTGCAGGCGGAGGGTGGCCAAATTTCTTCCTGCTCCTTCGTTTTTTTCCCTTTCTCCTCTTTTCATCCCATTCCAGTCCTTCAGAAACTGTACATTTCAGGCGTGCACAAGGATATGCCCTCCGTGCTTACCCCACCCCCCAATCCTTGAGCTGTTCCGCAGGTGCGATTCTGAACTGCGCCCCCACCCCGCCAACACACCCGTTATCTGCAAGTCGGCAGCACCGCGCGTGTGGAGATGGAGGTTGAACTGAAACGCGTTAAGTTCTTGGACGTGTTTATTTGCTTCTTGTCATCACACCTGCTAATGTCACTGAGCCCGAAGCGTGACCCCTCCTCTAAGCCGAAACATGCCGGACCAGAGGTAAAGACCCTGCGGCTTGTGGCGAACTTTAGGGATCACGTACGCCCCCCACCCTTCCCGCCACAGGGGAGCGCAGGGAAGCCTCCTGGCCCCTGCAGCCAGAGCCTCTAACACCCTTGGGGTGTCAAATGCCCTGGGGGAGATGGGGAGCAAGGTGGCCTGAAATGCGGCAGGCGGAGCCTACCTGGGCAGCGGTCCCGGCAAGGCCCCATATCCCCTCTCCCTTACTTCTACTGGGTGGGTGTCACGAGGCAGCCGAGGTGGGGGCGACAATTCCTGCCCCGCCGGGAAAGCATGGCTATGACTGAGCCTTAAAACCCTGTCCTTTGCAACCCAGCTCCCGGACAAGAGAATCTCCAGGTGAGGGGCAAATGAACATATCTGTGAACCAAGTGAGACTGGCAACGAGAGGGAAGAAGTGGAAAGAGAGGAAAGGTGAGGGGTTTGAAAAGGAGGAGGGGAAGAGAAGCCCAGGAAATCCCGGCACTGGAATCAGCCAGATCGATCAAGGAATGGGAGAGAGCCATCCCAAGTTGGGGCTCGAGTACTCGGTGACATCTTGGAGCGGTGGACGGAGGAAGGGTCTGCTTGGGGCCCAGGAGGACCCAGGAAGTCTGCGAGAACAATGGACGCCTGTGCCGAGGGCCGGGAGTGGGAGACGGTGTGGGCGGCGGCAGCGGACTGCTGGGGCTCGGGGAACGATCTTGCTGTGGGCGCAGGCCTGGCGCGGGCAGGGGTAGGGGTAGGGGTAGGGGCGCGGGCTCCGAACGGCCGGCGCGCGTGTGGTCAGCCCTGTGGTCCTCCCGCAGCTGGGCGCGGGCCGCCAGGGCTCGGCCTCCGGCTCATTCAGAGGCGGTTCTCGCCGACCATTGGCTGCTGCTGCTGTGGTGGGGCGGGGCTCCGCGGCCCGGAAAAAATGTAACTGCGTAAAAAAGTCCTCGCCTGGGTGACGGATGCTCAAAAGTTCAGAAGTTTTCCCAATGCTTCCTTAAGCGGCCGGCGCGCGAGAGACTGAAAAAAAGGTGACGCGGGGCCCGGGAAGGCGGCCGGCGCGCTGCCCCCCGCCCCTGGTATTTGGCCGCCTTCGCCGGCGGCTCAGGGCAGAGTCTCCTGGAAGGCGCAGGCAGTGTGGCGAGAAGGGCGCCTTCTTGTTTTTATAGTTTTGACTCTGTTTTGCCGTTTTCGCCTGGAAGTTGCTCCGCGGGTTCCTCCAAGGCCGTTTGCCGCGTCCTCGTCCGGCCCTCTTCCCTAGCACGGACCCCGAAGTGGCCCGAGGCGCCCCAAGAGCTCGATCAAGCGCAGGCAGAGGCCGCGCGCGGCCGGCGGCTTCGGGAGGCGGCGGCGGCCGAGCCCGACTCAGCGCGGCGGCCCGGCACCAGCTCTGTGGGGCCCGGACTCGGACTGGGCAGCCGGCGCGGCGTGGCCGGCCTAGGGAGGGTGGGGGGCGGCGGGAGGCGCGGGGCGGCGGCGGCGAGCGGGGGCCATGCAGGCGCGCTACTCCGTGTCCAGCCCCAACTCCCTGGGAGTGGTGCCCTACCTTGGCGGAGAGCAGAGCTACTACCGCGCCGCGGCGGCGGCGGCCGGGGGCGGCTACACAGCCATGCCGGCCCCCATGAGCGTGTACTCGCACCCGGCGCACGCCGAGCAGTACCCGGGCGGCATGGCCCGCGCTTATGGGCCCTACACGCCGCAGCCACAGCCCAAGGACATGGTGAAGCCTCCCTATAGCTACATCGCGCTCATCACCATGGCTATCCAGAACGCCCCGGACAAGAAGATCACCCTCAACGGCATCTACCAGTTCATCATGGACCGCTTCCCTTTCTATCGGGACAATAAACAAGGCTGGCAGAACAGCATTCGTCACAACCTCTCCCTGAACGAGTGCTTCGTCAAGGTGCCCCGCGACGACAAGAAACCCGGCAAGGGCAGCTACTGGACGCTGGACCCGGACTCGTACAACATGTTCGAGAACGGCAGTTTCCTCCGGCGACGGCGGCGCTTCAAGAAGAAGGACGCGGTGAAGGACAAGGAGGAGAAGGACCGGCTGCACCTCAAGGAGCCGCCGCCTCCGCAGCCGGGTCGCCAGCCCCCGCCCGCGCCGCCGGAGCAGGCCGACGGCGCCGCGCCCGGACCGCAGCCGCCGCCAGTGCGCATTCAGGACATCAAAACCGAGAACGGTACGTGCCCCTCGCCGCCCCAGCCCCTGTCCCCAGCCGCCGCCCTGGGCAGCGGCAGCGCCGCCGCGGTGCCCAAAATCGAAAGCCCCGACAGCAGTAGCAGCAGCCTGTCGAGTGGGAGCAGCCCCCCGGGCAGCCTGCCTTCCGCGCGGCCACTGAGCCTGGACGGCGCGGAGCCCGCGCAGCCGCCGCCGTCCGCCCAGCCCGCGCCGCCTCCGCCGCACCACAGTCAGGGCTTCAGCGTGGACAACATCATGACATCGCTTCGGGGGTCGCCGCAGGGCGCGGCCGCGGAGCTCAGCTCAGGCCTCCTGGCCTCGGCAGCCGGGTCCTCGCGCTCGGGCATCGCACCCCCGCTGGCGCTCGGCGCCTACTCGCCTGGCCAGAGCTCTCTCTACAGCTCCCCCTGCAGCCAGAGCTCCAGCGCCGGCAGCTCTGGCGGGGGCAGCGGCGGAGGGGGCGGCGGCGGCGGCGGCGCGGCGGGCGCCGGAACCTACCACTGCAACCTGCAGGCCATGAGCCTGTACGCGGCCGGAGAGCGTGGCGGCCACTTGCAGGGCGCGCCGGGGGGCGCGGGCGGCTCGGCGGTGGACGACCCCCTGCCCGACTACTCTCTGCCCCCAGTCACTAGCAGCAGCTCCTCGTCCCTGAGTCACGGCGGCGGGGGCCAGGAGACCGGCCACCACCCTGCGGCCCACCAAGGCCGCCTCACCTCGTGGTACCTGAACCAGGCGGGCGGAGACCTGGGCCACTTGGCGAGCGCGGCGGCGGCGGCGGCCGCCGCGGGCTATCCAGGCCAGCAGCAGAACTTCCACTCTGTGCGGGAGATGTTCGAGTCACAGAGGATCGGCTTGAACAACTCTCCGGTGAACGGGAATAGTAGCTGTCAGATGGCCTTCCCTTCCAGCCAGTCTCTGTACCGCACGTCCGGGGCTTTCGTCTACGACTGTAGCAAGTTTTGACACCCCCGACCCCCCCTCCAGAGTCGGACTGAATGGAACCCTAAAGCAGGAACAGCCAAAAGAACCATCAATGCAAATCGAAACCAAAAAAAGAAGAGAAAAAGAAATTCAATTAAAAACAAAAAACCTTAAAAAACATTCACCAAACCAGCGAACAGAATCCCTCCAAAAATTCAACTCACCAGCACAAAGAAAACTATTTTCTTAAAAGATTCAGAGCCACCTTCACTTTGCCTTATCTAAATAAACAAAACAGTAAACTATTTTGTACAGAGACAGCAAAATCATGGTTTATTAAAGGACAGTGTTACTCCAGATAACACGTAAGTTTCTTCTTGCTTTTCAGAGATCACGCTTTTCTCCCTTCTCTCCCATTCCCCTGCCCTTCTCTTTCCTCCACCTCTCACCTGTAAGATATTTTATCCTATGTTGAAAGGAGGGGGAAAGTCCCCGTATATGAAAATCGCTTTCTTTTTATTCATGGACTTGTTTTAAAATGTAAATTGCAACATAGTAATTTATTTTTAATTTGTAGTTGGATGTCGTGGACCAAACGCCAGAAAGTGTTTCCAAAACCTGACGTTAAATTGCCTGAAACTTTAAATTGTGCTTTTTTTTTTTTCATTATAAAAAGGGAAACTGTATTAATCTTATTCTATCATCTTTTTTTCCTTTTTGTTGAACATATTCATTGTTTGTTTATTAATAAATTACCATTCAGTTTGAATGAGATCTATATGTCTGGATACTTTAATACAGCCGTAATTATTATAAGAAAAAAGATTTCAGATTGAAAGACTAGAAATGACCTATTCTTCTCCTAAATAGCTGAAAAATGGAGGAACCCTGTAACTATTCCTTGTCAAACTTCACATGAAAGTCTCTTTTTGTTTAGATTTTTTTTTTCCTGCAGCATCTTCTGCAAAATGTACTATATAGTCAGCTTGCTTTGTGGCTAGTCAAAAGATATTTTCCTAAACAGATCTGAGTTGGCATGTACACAAATATATTTTTTTTCAGTAAGGACAGAACATGATCTGAAAATTCTAAGCCCATGAATCAGTAGTGGTGTTACCACAGTGATACCTGTGTGTAGAGATATGTGAATGTGCCTCCAGATATACACAAATGAATATTTGGCTTGTGTAGCACATAAAAAATCGTATTCTATTATACATCCCCATGAGCCAAATGCTGGATAGATATTTTGCCTATTAATTTCACTACTTTATAAGAGGAAAAATAAACCAGTTTTTAAGTGTATATATTTAACTCATTCACATTTACAATCTTTCATGTGTTACATAGAAGGGTTGATTTTTAAAACTATATATATACATATACACACACATATATATGTGTGTATATATATATATACACACACACACACACTATGGGTTGGAAAGGGTTATGTAATCTTTGGGAAACTATTTTAGAAGATATGTTTGTAGAACAATTATTTTTTGAAAAAGATTTAAAGCAATAAGAAGGAAGGAGAGAAGAGCAGAACATTTTAGTCTAGGGTGGTTTCTTTTCAATCCATTTTAATAATCTCTTGTTAATTTACAGTTAAACCTAGGGGGCAACCCAGATTGACCCTCCCCCTTTGTAAATAACCCAGGAAATGTAATAAATTCATTATCTTAGGGTGATCTGCCCTGTCAATCAGACTTTGGAGAGATGGCGATTTGATTACAGACATTCAGGGCCTTTCAGTTTGTTTTCGAGATAATACAGTTTCCTCCTATCTGCCGCTCCTATCTAGAGGCAACACTTAGCAGTAATTGCTATTGCTTGTTGTCAAAATTTGATCATTGTTAAAGGATTGCTGCAAATAAATACACTCTAATTTCAGTCAAAACCTGCTTTACGTGGCCTCTGATTTGCTGGGTCTCCTCGCTCA
This sequence comes from Lutra lutra, assembly GCF_902655055.1. Classification (NCBI taxonomy): domain Eukaryota; kingdom Metazoa; phylum Chordata; class Mammalia; order Carnivora; family Mustelidae; genus Lutra; species Lutra lutra. Next base: position 25,889,275 of record NC_062283.1, on the reverse strand, counting down.
GAGTCGTAACCTAATAGCTAAGGAAGAGCGCAGCGGCCCAGGGCGCGGGTGTCTCTCCGGGTCAGGCCGGCTGAGACTCGCCTGACTGCTGCGTTTATACCTCCGCTTGGCTGTCTCAGCCCGTGGTGCTGGCGCTGCGTCGGGTTACCCACTTGGGGTGGGCGGTGAAGGGAAAGAATCCACTGCCAGACCTCGTGGAGTTTGTGCGTTGGTGCACTTTGGGGAGCCGACCGTGGGGCCAGGATTTGCGGACAAAAGGTCCGGTGGCTGGAGCTGGGTTGTCTAGGCCCAGATGGGAAGCGGCAGCAGGTGACCAACGGAATGGCCCCGTCCGCTCGGACGGGTGACCTATCCCAAGGCCGGTCAGCTCCGGCAGCCGAGACTGTGACTTTCTCGGCTTGCCTGATGCAATGTTTGGAATGGGGACTTGGCGAGGGTAGACCTGTGGCCCACCCGGGGCTTTCCTGCTTGGGCGTTTCTCCGCGGCCCTGGTCTTGCCGGGTCGCTCCTGGCCCGACGCCGGCCTCCGGGACGCCGCTCCGGACGGGAACGCTCTGCAGCTAATTAGTTGTAATTACCCGCCGCGGCCTGGGCCCGGCTTCTGTTTGTGTTTGGAGCTCCTTCCTCTATCCCCCCAACCCCCAATCCCAGCCCCCCGCCCCCACCCCCCGCCGCCTCCAGTCCCCGGATTCTCGCTCTCCTCCCCGCTGCCTCTCCCCCGAAATCAGTTGTTTGGCGGGGGAAAAGAGTCCGCGGAGACCTCTCGTTAGCTGTGATGGATTAATCACAGGTTGGGTCGTGGGTGCCTGAAAGATCGGGCTGAACAGAAAATGGCAAAGAGCAGAGCTGTGTGTGGAGGGACGAGGGTTGCGAAGCCAGGAGGAGCGCTTTCGGGCCCTCGCCGCCTGGGCCCGCGGAGCCGCGGGAAAGCAGCTTGTCCCGCTCATCCCGCACCTCCGCCTCGCGCCACCTGGCCCACCGTGCTCCCTTTTTATACTATTCGCTCGCCGCCTTTGTTTTGAAGACACACGTGTGTTTAGGTGCTCAGCCGGGATGGAAAGGTCACAGGCACTCCATTGCTCTCGGGTGACAACGCGACCCGCGCCAGCCCGCAGCCTCGGCAACCGCACGATTTGAGGGACAACTTCCAACCCGCCCCGCCTGGGCCTGGTCGCGCCGGACCGGCCTGGGCCAGCGCGTGGGCCCCAGGCGGCCTCCCCGGCTGGGCTGCGTCCTCGCGCGGCTTTGGGGGTCGGTTTACAGAGGCCACAAATCATTTGGCGGTCGGTGGCCGGCGCGGGGAGTCGCTGGGCCTAAGGGACAGCAAGAGATATGCAAAGCGAGCAGCGGGTTCGGCGCGTTCGGGGTCCACGTGCTCGCACCCCTCTGCCGCTCCTTGGGCCTGGGCTTTACGGCCAGAGCACGTCGCGGCCGCTGCCAGCCCTGGGCCTACCCCAGCCTGGCTCTTGAGAGCTTGACCGCGGGGTTCCGAGGGGTGGGCTGCGGGACAGTGGGGTAGGCGCTGTGGGTCGGAGGCGCGGCCCCGGGGCAGCCTCTGCCTTCGCGCCCCGAGGAAACGCACTCGGCCTGCACGGGAGCCGCCTTGCCGGGGTGAGCACGGCGTGGCGAGGGGAGGGTGGTTGTCGGGGGCAGAACCCGCTCTCCCGACTGGGGACCCTGCCCCACCACGCCAGAATGCGGAGTGGGCAGCGGCACCCCTCGCTCTTCCTTCTTCGGGGCCCGAATTCCTGAGGCTGAAGAAGGTAACCGGCATGAGTGCAGTGCTTGGGCTTCGGCGGCTGTGAAGAGCTCCTCTCCTAAACTCCTGGGATTGTTTACACACTTGCTCGGGGGACAAACTTCTTAGCAATCATTCTTGCCCTCTTCTAGTGCAACGTTTGAAAATCAGGCATGGAAGACATGTGTGTCTAGGAAGGTGTTTGTGTTATTCATATGTAGTTATTTCTATGGGAGTTGCCTAAGTAGTAGTTCAGAAGCTGTGTTTGAGTGCAAGGTCAGAAGTTCTGCTAATTATTCTGATTTTTAAAACCATATAGGCAATGTTTTCTATTCTCAACACATGTGCTTTTGGCTTCTCATCCAATTTAAGAGAAAATAACTATGGCTGACCTTATTGAATCTGGGAGAACTACTTATTCCTTAGTGGTTTGCAGGTTTGATTTGCACTTTTTCAGCAATAAGGATATTTTTTTTCTGTAAAATATTCTAAGAGAAACTTCTTGCTATTTTACCTAACAGACAGTACATTTTGAAATTAGCCTTGGACACAAGGCAGGATCTAGTGGTCGGGACTTGGCGAATTTTGAAGTGAACCTCTGTAGAAAGCTTTGGGATAGTAAGTATTTTGTCCTTTATGTAGCAGTGGGTGCATTTATTTGCTTAGCAATTTATACAGCGAGCAAGTAAATGCCAGCATGTTACATGCCATATAAAAACTTGCATTTTGGCGTATTGCGTATGTGGTAGGAACGTGTACTATTTTCCAGGGCTATGTAGTTAGCAGAGCTTTTTTGACCAGACTGCATACAAACAAGCATGCATTTTACAATTTATCATTCTACACAGTTTGTGTCATTAATAATCGATGTTTGCAGAGGAATAAGACTCAATTGTGCTGGTGGTCTGTAAGCTCTTGGCTATTTCCTACAGGGGTCAGAAATAAGGGTCAGGAAACAAGAGTGCCTTATAGCCCTCTCAGGCTCCCCTGAACTCAGATAGGTAAAGAAGAGACATAGGACCTTTTCTCTCCCATCCTATTCTCTAGGGAGCGGGTCTCAGTTTTAAGATGGAGGGCCTTTAGTTTTGTTCTTCATGGTGCAAGGTTCCAGAGAGGCCCTGAACCTTCTGCAGGTCCAGGCTGCCTGGCCAGGCTGCCCAAGAGGGACTGGAGGCATCTGTGGAGCCCGGTCTTGGACACTCAGATCTGTGTTCTTCCCAGCTGTTAGTGGTACTGGAAATAAGGGTGGTTGGAACAACGGTTTCTTTCTACCCTCACTCCACATCTTATAGCTCCTGGAGAGAGACCCCCTTTGCTTCTGAGCCCGGTTCTCCCTACTGGATCCTGCCGGCTATCCCAGAGTCTTCTCTTTAGATTCCTCTCAACTCTTTTCAGAGTGGGTTCATGAAACCATTAGCCCTTCCCATCGGGTCATAAACAAATGTCGCGTTAAGTGCAAGATTGATCGTGGCCATGTAATAAAGCTGGCCAGGCAGGTTAGATTCTGTGCGGACAGTCATTCTTTAGCTAAGCAGAGAGCTTTGGAGGGAGGCAGGCAGAAAAGGGACCAAGAGACTATGTCATAGTCCTCACTCCACCAAGTTGTGGGGTGTGGGGGAGCAGAGGGTGGAGAAGCCTTAAGCTCAGGAGAGCTCCCAAAAATTAAGACCTAGTTTATTCAGACAGTGGTCACAATGGCATTAAAAACAAAACAAAACAAAACTGCTGAGATTTGCTATGGGGCCCTAAATGTCAGCTTCAGACACCCTACTTTTCTGAAAGCTCCTATTTCAATTTGTAAGGAGGTTAAGAGGGTCTTTGAAATGAGCTTTTATTAATGGCATTTTCACTCGCACTTAAACAGAAAGTCTCCTTTACTATTTGGGTTCTACATTCATAACTGGACTTGTGTGACCTGATACCTCCTTTACTTCTGTCTCTCCCTTTCTGAGTGTGAATCCAATTTAATCATTAAGTTTTTCATTGAGTTCTATGTGTCTTTGTACCTCTGTCTCTCTCTTTGTCACTTTCTCCCGTGCCTTCCTCCCAGGCCTTTTTAAAAGGCCTTGGGGGCCCCAAAGTTTCTCCCAGATGTCTCCCAGCTTGAGCTACCTACCCAGTGGCAAGTATGCTCAGGCTCTGAGCCCTCTGGGTGATGGGCCACATGGGACCCTGACCTGGAGCACACACTCAGGCCTTGGACAGAGCTGGGGCCACATGTGAGCAGGACTGGCAGGTTCCAGGTCTGAGTCCAGTTGGAAAAGGAGCAATAGTTGATTAAATGAATTCCAGCTCAAAAATCCATTCAGAAGAATGAAAGCCCCTTCTCGACGACATTCTCAACGTGATTAGGAGTGGAAAATTGAGCAAAATGTACCATGTCCACCTTACTGGAAACCAAAATATGGTGCAGGGAGCATGAGGCTTGACTTAAGACCTTTGTCGTGCTCCTTTCCCATCTTACCATGGCTCCAAAGAAAACCTCTGTTTTATATTATTTTTTTATTGTTTACTTGATTTTTTCCCTCACTGATTTCAAATTTGTGGCATATTGAGCATATTAGAGGAGATGCAGTAGGATCTGGAATTCCCTTACATATAGGCCTGAGTCTGTCTTCAGGACAGGAGAGAGTGGTGGAGCTCTCATGGGGAGACACCTTAGAGGAGAGGCTGGTCTGAGTGGTCCTCAGAGAGGGCCTGACACTGCCTCCTGCTCAGAGTCTACCCATCTGGAGTCTGACTCTGAAAACCTGAAGGGTGCTTCCATAGGCCTCTTTCCTCTTCCAGACGGCACCTGCCTCTATTCTCCCAAAGAACGTCTCTTTTCACTGGTCTGCCCTTGGGTTCCTCCAAGCCCACTGCCGGTCATTTGTACGAAACTGCCCATCTTTTCCCTTAGCTGTGCCCATTCCCAGGAAGGAGACTGGGTGGGCTGCTCATTTGCCCCCTAAGTCAACACAGCTTGGTGCTGCTTGGGTGGGCACGGAAGTGCAATTTGTGAGCCCATGGGGTGAGCAGCGGGCTGGCAGCCAGGGCCAGGTGGTGGGGCCTCTCCATTGACCTGGGTGGTGGAACTCCTGGCAGGGCCTAGGGACAGGGCTTGGAGGGGTCTCAGAACTGGAGGTTGGGGAATGAAGAGGTCTGAGGGAAGGCTTTGAGGTCTATTTAGATTGAGAGATGAGAGAGAGACAGAGACACACACAAATGGAAGCAGAAGGGAGAGGGAGAGAATAAGAAATGGAAGACAGGCACCCTCCCTCCCCCATTACCTACCCTAGGGAAAAAGCAGGAAAACCAACATATTTAGCACCATTAACTCTTAAGGCCTCCGCATTTCCTTCGGGATAAAAGCAGGTCATTGGTCCCGGAGGCTATACCGGGGGTCTTGTTAATGGTAGAGATGTGCAAACAGGTCAGAGTTGAGAAGCAAGTGGACTCTTAAAAACCTGCCATTGGAGGAAAAATGAAAACTGTTCTCTGAGCTGAGCAAAATCTGCACTCAGGAAGGTGCTCAGTGGGGGGCCCTGTCCTCGGAGATCCGTGCGCCAGGGACCGTGTTGAGGGGGCCCCATAGTCCCCAAATCAGGCTCGTTCTGCAGCGCCAGGGTTCGCACTCGGGTGGGGCCTTGGGGCCTCTTTGCAGCACCGTCACCCCAGAAAAGAGACGGCCTTCCTTGCCCTTCCAAAGAGGATTTCTATTATCACCCACAGAGGACTCACACGGACAGTGGACGATGGGCTTGGCAGCTGGCCGCTCCGGTGACGGCGAGAACAGTGTGGTGGGCTAACCCGGGGTGGAAGGGTGTGAGCGTCCGGAGCCTCTGCCAGAAGTGTCCCAGGAGAGCCCGAAGTGGGACACGGAGACCCCATCGTTGTTCCCAGAGCCGAGGGCTGCCTAGGTGCTAGAAATTCTGAGAGAGAACTCGAGGAGTGATGTCCTAGGTCACCTGTCCAGACTTCCTGTGCGCCCACTCCCACTCTGATTCCAGGGACTATCCAGGGGGTGCAGGGCGGTTGTTTACAGTGCATCTGCTCACTAAGAAATGTGCCATTGCTCTGCATTTGCGGGCCCCCTCCGGGACCGGCCTGCTCACCGGTTCAGTCCCCAGGAAAGAGTCCGTGGAGCATGGGGACCCGGGGTGCCGCCAGGATTGGGCCTCCCTCCCTCCCCGGCGCTGCGGGGGGTGGTGTGTGTGTGGTGGTGGTGGGGGAAGTGGCACAACAGGAAAGCCTGGCCAGAAGGCCCTTCCCAGGCGGCTTCCTCGCCATAAAAAGCCAGACTCCAGCCGAGGTCCTGACCCCTTCCAAATATACATTCCCTTGCCCTCGGCCCGCCACTCCGGCCCAGGCCTCAGGCTGCGCGGCTTCCTCAGAGGCTGGCCCGCGCCCAGCGCCTCGCTTCACAGTGGCGGGGGTCAGGGGAGCCCCAATTTCAGTTGCCTCCCCCAGTTCACCAACCCCGCAAGCTCTAGCGCCTTGGGTCTTAGGCTTCCAAACGCCCGTTTCCGCGTGCACACTGGCGCATTAGCGAAGCCAGGGCCGCGACAAGGAGGGTGTTCTTAAGGACAGCTCTCCATCACCTCCTCAGCTCCCACCCGTGTTCGCGGGTTGGGGAGCGCGAAGCCGCGAACCCCCGGACATGTGCGCGGGGCCGAGCCCACTGGGGTCTGGGCGGGGGAAGCTAAGCCGGCGCATGCGCACGCGCGCGGCGCCGTTCGGTCCCGCAGTCCGCCACCCCAGCAACCCACCTTCCCTGTGTCCCGGCGGAAGCTTGGAGGTCCGGAGTTGAGCCGCGCCCGAGATTGCAGAGCTAGTGAGCCGAGTACGCAGGCCAGCCTAGGCCTGAGCAACCGCCGTCTGGACCCTTTAGTACCTTGCATAGTGGGTGCGCTCACAGACGGGCACATGGCCCCGAATTCAGAGATCAAAAGGGCAGCTGAGACGGGGCGTCCGCTGTGTGTGATCCCTGACCCTGGAGGAAGGGCGGGAGCTGGGGAGTAGGTGGTGGGGCTGGGGTCAGGCTGCGGTCGTCGCCCTCGCGGCAGAGGGAGACACTTTGGCTGAGGAAACGGGTGAGGGTGGGGGTGGGGCCGTGCCGTCGTATTCGTAACCGAGGCCTTGGAAAGGTCTCTGGAGAAAGAGCGCACTCCGGGAGGGCCAGGCGGTGGTGAGGGTGAGCCCCAGGCGGCCGGCGGGAAGCACCGTAGGTCGGGCCTGGGGGCGGCGGTGTTAACCTCACAGGCCGGGGAAAGCGACGTGACCAGAGACCCAGTGACAAGTAATAACCCTGATGGCACAGCCCTGAAAACTGTGCTCGACGCTTCGGGGTTTTCGCGGGGCAGAGAGCGAGGTTGGGGGGTCGCTGGGAGCCCTGGCCTGGGGCGTGCTTGGGGTAGGGCAGCAGCGCCCCCTGCGTCTCCATGAAGAAATCAGGCCCAGACCCAGTGAGCTCCAAAAGGAAGCCGTGGATGGTGGGAAAACCCCCGACTGGGTGGGTCAGCACCCAGAGCAGCTTTTTGTCGCAGTTGTCCCTCCCGTTTGTGAAGTTTCGCGGCACCACCAGTTATTAAAGCCCACGATTTTGGGAGAGGTGTAGGTGGATGTTGGGACATACTGATCTGTTTGTAAGATAGGCGCGCGCGCGCTCACGATCTTTTTGTAAAACCCGGGTGGGAGTTCTCCGCACCCCTTTCTCGCATACCATACACAGATCAATCGCGCAAGGCTGCGGCACAGGTTGTGAAAAATGGATGACGTGTGGGCTTGGATTTATGGGGATCCATGCTAAAACTGAGAGTACCCGGTTGAAATTCCCAAATACAAACAAGGTGCCTGGGACGCTTTCTTGGTGTTTAGAAAGTCATTTGTAAACTGCGTTTAAGGTTATTTGAAATGAAAATTTCCAGCTGGGAGCTTTAAGAACACAAGGCAAGTTTCATTTGCCAGCAGTCGACCAACCGGCGAGCGGGGTTCTATGGAATTTTGGTGGTTGGTGTTGGTAAGGCGATTAAAAACCAAGAGGATCCTAATGCATTTTTGCACTGGTTTACTGGCGCACAATGGTAGACTTGAAATCCAGTTCCTGAGGAGCCATCTTGAGGGGAACTTTATCTTCCCTAGCATTTCAGCACTTCCGTTAAAGGTCCCACAGCCGGCACTGCACGCCTTCACCCCTAAACAGCTGGAGGGGTGTGTCAGGTTTATTTCGCGGGGCCTAGCTGCCTCCTAATTCCTTAAAGACAAAGGGCAGCCGACACAGCCCAGAAGACGGTCTGGCAGGCTGGTCTGATGGAAAGGGAGGGAGGTCTTGGGTGGCCCAGGTATCCATACATCTTGCTGTCATCTGGGGCACAAATGTGGTGTTTGACTGCTTGGGTATTATGTTTGAATGTACAGAAAGTTTGACTTTCTTAGTTTTCACTAAAAGATAAAAAATCAAGGTGGAAGATATATTATAATTAAACTGAATAGCCAAAGCTGGCAGAGCAGGAAAAAGGGGAGAAAAAGAAGTTCAGTGAAATGGAGTTGAGATTTAAGATAGAAGACACTTTTTAATAATTGTCTTGAAGGATGTCTAAGTGAAATTCAGAGCACAGAAAGAACAGAGATACTCAGGCAAATCTGTTCTCTTGTTCACCCTTTAACGGGTGGGAGACCAGGAAGCCAAATGAGCCAACCCCCTCTCCCCAGTTGAAGATTCCGGAATACAGAGAAGATGCAACCAAAAGTACTTTTGCATCCTTCAGAAACTGATGCTCCAGGCCATTTGAGAAGAATAATTTAACATTATAACTCTACATCAGTCCCATTAAACCCTTGCCTAGAATCTCTTGTGATCCTTTTTAAGGAGCTGATTACGGTTTGGGGATAACAAGCCTCAAAACACTGAATTGCATAGGGCCACTGCAAGCATAGAATGGCCTCTGTGCCTGGGTGTGGGATGAGGTGAAAGTTCAGGGGGTCACAGGAGAAGAGGGGAGGTGCCTGTCCATCAGGGTCAAGGCTAAGGGGAATGTGTGTTAATATGTTTATTTGTGAGATTTGTTAGGGTATGTGTGTGGATGTGTGTTGGTGATGGCAGGTTCGTGAATTGTGTTTTCAGGCCTTTGTGAGTGAATGTGTGTGTGTGAGACTGTTTTGTGTGACAGTGCGTGAGCTGGCGTGTTGTAGGTGTGTATCTGTATTTGTGTGCATGTGCGTGTTTAGATGTGTATATCTGGATGTGTGGCAATGTGTGTGACTATGTACTTGTGAATGCGAGTGTGCCCACCAGCCCTCTCAGTCCTGGAGCCCGGCCTTCCAGAGCCATCTGTTTCCAATTAGCAGCATCCCGATTGGGAGAAGGCCTGTCCTGGGGCAGCTTCTGAGAACCGGGTGGGCCCGCTCAAGCCGCCCCAGTTCTGCTCCATCGAAGCTGAGGCTGCCCCTGGCCAGCATACTCTTGTAGCAACTCAGGCAGCCACACAAAGAGCCCTCTTTCCTGCCGCCAGCCGTTGGAGCCTGGGTCCTCCCCCAGATCATAAACCTGCCGGTGAGGACATTCACAAGTAGTTCACCCGCATTCACACGAGCATGTGCAAAGGCTGGAATTCCATTCGCTATAAAGTTTTATTTTATTTTCCTTGGAGAGGGAGGGAGGGGGAAAAGAAGAGTCCTGACCTAATTTATTCTAGGGCAAAATATTGTGTTTCATGCAGAAGTATACACCCTGTACACAATCTTTGCTTGCTGCTTGTGGGTTCCATACATTTGTGTGTCCACCTGCCTTAGCCTGCCTTCATACACTTAGTACAGCCATGAGTTTATGGCTCAGGAGCACATGCCTGTGGTGAAAACCGGGCCTCCTAAATGATGCACTCAGTGAAAAATGGATCCAGCGCTCTGAGGCCCAGGTTAAGCCTCTTTATTATAATTTTTAATTAACACTGATGTAGTTCAACTGTACGATGTCTGACATATATTAAGCACTTCATATAAATTGGTTAAATGATTAAATCAAAATTAGATTTTTTAAAAAGTGGTCTAGCACTGAGAAGTGGTTGGAAGTAAGTATTGTGTGAAAGATTCTAGACCACAAGGAAAGGCATGGGCTCAGAGACCTCTGGGTAACTCAGGGGCTTTGGCATGGAATGTTCCAACAATATTTACTTACCTTCAAGTTTCTTCTTCTGGCCCCCCTCTATTTCTCAAGACTTCTTTTGAGATGGTGGGAGCCCCGTGGGTTCTAATTATAGTCAGCAGAGACCGGAGGGGGTGTGAATGCCTCCTTTCTTCAGGAACTGGGTTTCCAGATCCGCTGGATAGAGTGGCTTATTGTCACCAGAAGGGGGAAAGAAATGTCCCAGGCAGGGACTTAGGAGAAGGCTCAGGCAAAAGGCAGGCTCAGGCGCAGCAGGGGTCTACCCGCAGGGGCTCTCTCAAAAGGGAGGGAGGCCTAAAGGAAGCTATTTCACTCGAGGCAAAAATTTGGGTATTTTTGTTTGGGGGCTCTTATAGCTGCTTTTATACCTCAGGAAAAACACCGACATCGACTCTGCTAATGCTAGTTCATAGAAAGACCATTTTTAATAAGAAAAGATTAAAACAATTAGAAAGCCCCACAATTTCAGTTGTCTAATGACATAATTTCAAGTACAGTGAACGTGTGATTAAAACATCTTGTTGATTTCACAAAACCATTCAGAAGAGGCCTCGACAAAAGAAAATTGGGCCGAACCCCGAAGTGCCACGTCCCGGCTGCTACAAACCTCTGCGGCCCGGGATCCTAACGGCGGGGACAAGGCGCAGTGGCCGCGAGGGTCACCAGGGAACCCGCCGGATTCTCGCGCCCCTCCCGGGTTCACACCTGCGGCCCCGCACCAGCTGATTCCAAGCGGGGACCCACCACAGGCCGGCAGGGGCGGCTCGGGCGTCCGCGGCCGCGCTCAGGCGTTGGGGTTGTTTCTCATGAGCTCCACGTCGGCGTCCACCATCTCCCTCACCAGCTCCTGGGACCCGAGACACGGGGTGGGCGGTGAGGGAGGAGTTTCTGCCACTCTCTCCGGGTGACACCCCCACCCCCTGTGGCGCGCCCAGAGAGGCCTCCGCTACCCTCCCTCCACCCTACCCGCTTCCACCCGCCCCCTTCTAGCCCTCCAGACCTGGGGCACCTCGGGCGCCAAGCGGGCCCGGAGCGCTGCTGCTCCGGGCGCCTTGCTGCCTCGCCGGGCCGGCCGCCCCTCCGGCTGGGCCCCCCTTCGGCCCAGCCCGGCAGCGAGCGGGCCAGCGGAGTCCACCACGCGTAAAGAAAGGCACTTACATCAAAAGCGACCCGGGGTTTCCAGCTCAGCTTCTGTTTCGCTTTGGTGCAATCTCCTTGCAGAAAGTCCTGCGGGGGGAGGGAAAGATAAAGCTGACGTGGGTCGGGGGCGGCCGGGGCCCGAGTCGCAGGGAGCCCCCCACCCTCCCGCTGCTGTCAGTGGGCGAACTCTTGAGGCACACGTCTCCCCGTTTCCCTCCTTTCGGTCCCCGCCGGGCACGCTCAGTGCAGCTCCCCAGCCGTAAATCTTGCGAAGGTCGCGTTTAAGAATGTGCCGCGCAGACCCGTGAGGATCGTGACAACGGTGCCGTCCCCAGCTCACCCAGCCACCTCCTCCTGTCCACCCCTCCCCTCCGCCGCGTCCCATGGACGCTTAATGACTTTTTTTTTTTTTTTTAAACATTAAGTTGTCAGGGACGCTACTGTGAGAACTGTTTCGAATTACTGCACTTCTCAGGCAAGGAGAGGAGTAAATGAGAAGACGCCCCCGGTCGCCCCCGCGCGCCGCGCCGCCGCCGCGTTCCTCTCCCATTGCAGGGCGGGCGGCCGGAGGCCCGACGCCGCTGCGCACCGACTGTCCCCCAGGCTCCGCGGCGCGGGGGTGCCCGGCCCGCAGCGGGCAGGCGCGCAGGGCTGGTTGACCCGGCCCTCCGCGGCGGGGAGCTGGGTGCCCCTAACGGAGCCCTGGCTAACTCTGGGCCCGCAGAACAGTTCTTTCCGGGCTTGGCTTAGAGCTTCCCCGACCCACGGGCGGCTCACAACTGCCGTCCAGCACACGCACAGGCGCATAAAACGAAACTGAAGTTTCACAAAGGGATCTTCGCCCTTACTGTCCAGGGGCACGATACACCGTATTTTCTATTCTGTTCTGTTCTATCCCCTTCCTTAGAAAATAGTGATCTCGGCCCACTTACTTCATTCACCTCAAGATCCACTAATCCGTTGCAACTAGCAGTTTGAAAATAGAGCTCCAGAGAGCAAGCACCCTGCAGCTTCTTCAGCTCGGTAGCACTCAGTCTTCTGCCCACTGTTCCCTAACCGCTCTGATGGAAGATCAAGTTAATTTTTAAAGGAACCTCCAGCTCCTGTTCAGGAAGCTCAAGCTGTCATTTGCTTGATCCTTGACTTTCTCATCCTATCTGATAGGGCCTTTGTCTATATATATATATATATATATATATATATATATATATATAAAAATGTGTGTGTGTGTGTGTGTGTGTGTGTGTGTGTGTGTGTGTGGCCAATAACGCAGGTAGAGTCTGCCCTGCTCAGCTGGGCAGACATGGAACCGCTTTTAGGAGAGTTTCCATCCATTTCAGAGACTTCCTTAAGAAGGAAACTGTCTAAAAGAAAAGCTACAGGAGAACATTAATCCTGCACTTCAGCCCTCACTCACCCATTTCTTATTACAGGTCGCTGAAGACTGATTTGGGAGAAAATTGGGATGAGAATTTCAGGATGATTTGAAAAAAAGGGAGGGAGGAAAGGAGGGAGAGAGGGAGGAAGGAAAGAAGAAAGGAAGGAAGAAAAAGGAAAGACACATAACTTTGAAACAGACCATTTTGGGGGGGATGAGATAAACATTTAGCTTTTCCCTGTACGAATGTATTCATCAAATAGTACACAAGATGAGTCCTTAAAACGGAAAGATGTGAAGGCAGTAAGACAGCCAGCCCAAGTACCCCATCGAGAAGCTATTCTAGTGACACAACATATTAAAGAATGACCTAAAACCGGTTACATCGAGTGAAAGGAACAGATAATGAAACTACAACGAAGTCTGCCCCAGTGATTTTCTTCAGATTCCCTGAAAGGTAGCGGGCATACGGCATTTATGCTGGGAAAGGCCACCAGGGGCTGGGCAGGACCCAGGGTGCTCACCTTCACTGCTAAGACTTCCATATCAAAGGGTGTCTGGGTGCTACTTCTGAAGGAACAGTAGTCCTGCCTTCTTCTCACTGTCACTTCCCGAGGTTCCAGTTACCCATGCTCAGCTGGGTTCGGAGCAGGCAACCAGTCAGAAGGTCAGCAGTAGCCTAACTCTATGCCTGCCTCACGCACCTCCCTCCCTCTCGTCACTAGGTATTTTGTCATCTCACATCATCACAAGAAAAAGGGTAAGTTACAGTACAGTAAGATATTTGAGAGAGTGACACCAATTCACATAACTTTTTATTATGGCATACTGTTATAATTGTTCCATTTTATTATTAGTCATTGTTGTTCATCTCTTATGTGCCCAATTTATGAATTAACTTTATCACAGGTATGTAGTATAGAAGAGACCTAGTGTATATAGGGCTGGGTGCTATCCTAGTTTCAGGCACCCACTGGAGGTGGGGCTTGGGATGGACCCGCCTCGAATCGAGGGGGCTCCTGTACTTAGAGGCATTCTCTAGGAGAGTGCAGTCGATGGCCCTCATTCTCCATCATCCATCATTACTTTTTAGGCTTGAATAAATCAAACTCCCAAAGGCTTTGCATTTCACAATACACTGAAGCACTGATTTCCTCTCCAGGGTGTTAATAATAGTAAAACAAGTTATTTCTGCTGCTCCGAACAGTCCATATACAGGTTCTTCAGGAAAAGTAGGATACAAAAATTAATAACTAGCAATTCAACTTTGCATGGAGCTGGAAATAGAAGTGGAAAAACAAATTCATTTACTTCTCTTTCCTTTCCCTAAATAAACTTGTATATACTTCCACAATACTTCTCTATTTTACTATAAGAGTCACACAAAGATACTCATTCTTTTTCCCCGGAGAGCTGTGCAATGTGGCGTCATGAAGCAACACAGCCCTCCCCCAATTCCATAGCAGTTGCACAGCTCAAAGAAACATGGTTATTGTTTAATCACACAACACTTGCTGTAAATCAACCAGCATTGCATAGGATGCAATTCATGGCTCTGAACTTACACTTAGCAAAACCCTAAAACCCAGTTTGGCTTCAAATGATCTCAGTAGGCTTGGGAAAGGGAGCTTTGTATTGTAATTATGTTTCCTATATTTTTCTACAAGTAGCTCATAATATAAAAACAACTAGGGAACTGCAATTAAGGAAAAAGAAAAATGGTTTTCAAAAGCTTCGAAACAGACCTTGCTACCATACACTGTAAAAGTATTTCATTGAAACCAGAGACGCACCCAGTTAAACTTCCCAATTTAGTTTTGAGCCCAACTCCTACATTCCAGTCTAGCAGCTTACTTTAACCTTCTGCCAAGGCTCTGTCTCCCTGAAATTTAATTAGACCAAGAGACCTTGTGAAGGAAAAGGATGAGGTTCCATCAAAACAAAGCAGCAGCTCTCTACGCCAGCTGCTACTGAGCTAACATCTAGACTAGTCCATGCGCCTGTGCTCCAGTCAACTTCAAGGGAAAGATTAGGGACATCCCCGCTTATTTTACACTTCACTTCTCCTAAAGGACTTTCTTACTTCTTCCTGTTGTGTCCTTTCGAGGAAAGAGACAGTAAATTGTTCAGGCTGCAGGGTTTGGGGACACAGGACCGACGAACTTCCAGGGTGGTGTGGGGAAAGTGTGGCACGGGAGTACACAGGACTCTGGAATGACAGCACGGACATAGGAACACTACTTTAAATAAAGCTTCCGCCGGCATGAAGAGAAACGGGACTGTGGAAGCTGGACTCTTACAAAGAATCAGGAATTAACTGCTCGGCTCACAGGACTGTGTGGAGCAATGGAGGGGGACAGATAAGGTCACAATATAGTTTCCTTTTACATTTCACAAACCCTCTCCACTAGGGCGTGATCAGCTCCTGAGGACGAGAGAGAGGAATGATTCATCTATTTTGTTCTTTTCTTCTTTTTTTGACAGTTCAGTTCCTTCTTTATTTATAGGCTCGAAGTCATAGTGTGACAACAGGGGCAAGAAATGATTAAGGAGAGGATTTTATGTAAAGTTTCTAAAATGGACTTTGTGCACTGGGTGGTCTGGAACTTTTCTTTTAAAAAAGAGACAATAAAGCTCTGGGAAAAATTTAAAGCATTTCTATGTGAATATGACATTTCCTGAACTCTGGCTTCTGGTGTCTTCACTGTTTCCATTGCTATTCCTTAGGTGAGCTATACAGTTTCAACATGTGATTTATTATTGTCAAATTCAATTAGGTTTAGCTGAGCATTTTACAGCAGCAAAACAGCATGAGCAAAGAGAACGTGCATGTCCAGATGCCTGGAGCCCCCTTAATTTTTCTCGGACTCCCTGACTACCGTTGACTCGTCAGACCTTTCGGAGCTGTCCTCTGACAGTGGCTCTGTCTAGGCATAAACCCTACAGGCCCAATGCCAATGGCCCGAGTTGCAAACAGCAGCACGGTAGGAGGGCATGTTTTGCTGCAGCAATTTTTCAGGCTTTCCTGGCTTATGTTCTTGTTATAGTGAACTGATAAAGGGCCAGACCAAATCCTGGAAAAGTCATTAAGCCAGTTCCTGAGCCCACAGTAGTTAACATAAAATCCAGAAAAGTAGAGACCATGCTGTGCCATTATCTTCTACTATAACTATAGTTCCCTTTCCTCAAATCTCCTGGGTGCCTTTTTTAAAATCTCCATCAAGATAACAACACATCTTTAAATTACACTGCTTAGTGTAATTCCTCCCCCTCCCCGCAATCTTTTTTTAATTTTGATCATTATTTAACACATTAAATGCCTTTAACACCCACCCATCTTCCCTAAAATCACTGTGGGGAATGCTATTAAATAGATCGATCGCACAGGATAATTTTTCAAAGTTCACAGAGTCATGTTCTTTCTCTCCCCTTTTTCACTGTGGTTGCATTGGGAAAATTTTAATATTTATTTCAAATTATGTGTTGGATACCATGTTTCTCAACAGGTCAGCTGTGAGGTTTGCAAAGGACATCTGTTTAGGTAGAGAAACATTTTGAAAGTGTGAGCAGGATGTTGTTAAATTTCTAATGTGCATATTGAAATAAACTGACTCTTGAGTGCTATAAATAAGGAGAAGATGTATGGACAGGGGATGTTAATAAGGAAAATTAAGACGGGTGAAAGCCCTGGTTAGACGTCTTCAAGAATTTAAAAGATGGAAATGTGAGTAACACTGGGTATTCATTTCTTTCCTTCTACTTTTCAAAAAAAAAAAAAAAAAGGCAAAATTGAGGAATAGCTCAGGTTCCAAGGGAATAAAAGAATGAAACAAATTTGGTTCTTGATCTAACTTTATGCTAATGTGGAGTGAGCAGGAAAACTTTACTCTTGGGGAAAGGCTTCTTTTTAGAAAGAAATACTAAAAGCAAAACAAAACAAAACAAACTTCAGTAAAATGGAAAAAGCTTTAAAGTTGCACAGAATATCCCAGTCAAGATTCAAGACGAGCAGCTGGGAGTCGGAAAGAATGGGAAAAAAAAAGAAACCAAAGAGTTCCCCCAGAAAGTTTGCAATATAGTGTGTCTCTTACCAGGCAGTTTAAACTCTTACGTGCTCACAAATATATCATTTGATTGAAACCCTTCTGGACAGGGAATGAATCTCGCAGCAGTAAGAAAGGCAACGGCTTTAATAACGGTAACGAACGTTTCCCCCTCTCTTCCCTTTTACTGCTGTATATCAGCACAAATTGAAGTTGAAGCCAGGCCTCTCCTTTAATGACAAGGGGTGATAAGAGACAAGAAGAAAACAGCAGGCTGTCTCGTCTGCTCAGGAAGCTGGACTCAGTGGGACTGTCCATCAGCAGGGGCTGACAGAATGCCGTCAGACCCCAAACAATGCTCGGGCTCAACCTCAGGGAAATTGAGTCAGTCAGCACCGGCTCCGACAGGCGTACTGACAGTAGAGATAAAGTGGCAAAGGGAGCAAAACAGTGTGAGCCGGCCCTGCATTGTGTTCCTGTCCTCAGTTACCCGGGTGGAGGCTGCTGGGAGGCACTTGGCACAGGGCGACACATATGTACCCTAGACTGAAAGCCTGGCAGAGCCCTCACATCATCACCGCTGTCACCCCCACTGGTGGCCTGGCATGTGAACACTGCCTGTTACTTATGGCTGTACTTCAGTGACCTCCTGCTTGGTGCCTGAGGGCGTCTCTAGGATCCTGTGACCCCTCATTGATCCCATTTTTCTGGGTTGAGGGCCACTTAGTTTCAATGGATAGCATTTGTCATTCGGAATCAGGAGCTATCAGGAGCTGCTAAACAAGGGAAAGAAATAGATCTGTCCATGGGTATGTCCCAGACACTACCGGAAAAGCGTACCTAGCATGGCAGAGCTCTCGTGGAAAGTAAATGAGAACATTGTCTTCCTTAGGCGTCCACTTGTATGTCAGTACGGCCTAAGGTGGTAAAAGAAAGCATTCACTGTATTAAGGGAGAACCCAATTAATGGCATTCATAGTGCAGCCGACATATGACACGTCTTTTCTATGTGTACTCTAAAAATATGGTTAGCATAAAAAGAGAAATGTGATTAGACAAAAAGGGTTCTAGAAGACACACTGACAACACAATCGTGTGGGGGAAATACAGGACTTAAACACACCAATTTCCTTTTAAATAGTTTTAAAAAATGCTATGGAGGAAGTCCCTTAAGGCAGACATGCTTGAGACATGTAGAGACGAGGACAGTGGTCCTCTATCCTTCATGGAACGGACACACAGATCCATACAATTCATGCCATGCTGAGGCCTGGCTTCTCCTGCCGCAGGAAGGGAGCAGGGTGCCCTTTCGGCACCGTCCCAATGACTGTCCGGCCATCTGCACCCTCTGGCACCGGGGGCCTGTGCGGCCTGTCCTGTTCCGTCAGGCTTTGAGTGAGCTGAGCAAAGGAAAGCATTTTTTAGAAGCTGTGCCTTATAGCTGTGGGGGAGCTGTCTACTCATGAGTCGGCTGCTTTAAATAAAACCAGCGGTACAATTTGGGGAATGCAGTCTTGCATCACACACATTGATGAGGCCCTATGGCTTTTTGTATCTGTTCTGCACCTATAATTGTAATCTCAGAGTTAATTTTTGCTGTTGCTGTTAGCTTTATGTCTTGATCCCCGGTGCTTACAGGAGTATCAAGCTAGGGAAAGTTGGATTAAGTACTGTAACTGGAGCCCTCTTGGTTCTGATTTCTTCACTGATCTTCACTCTAAGCAGTTGATACGGGGAGCTGACTCACAGTTGTGATGCAGAGCCGCTTAATGAAAGGGAGATAAGATTGTTAGTGACCTCAGCATTCCAGGCTTCAAAGCCAGCACCATCTTCGCTGGAAATTACGGGTTGCTCTTAATAACTGGATCTCGGGTGTGAAGATTTACCCATGCTGGTAGGAGGTGACACAAACCCCGAGGAAAGGAGATAAAGCACCTTTAAGTGGACCGATTAAAGACTGTTGTGACCTAATTGGCAAGTGGCACTCTGGAGCACGAGAAGCAGGCGGCCTTGCTTTTGCCATTTAGTACTTTTTACCCTCAAAGCACTTTACACGCATCAGCTAATTAAATCTCCAGACAATCACATTCAAAATGCAACTCAAGAGATCTCATATCTGTCTCAGGTGGCTGTTTGCTAGCGATGAAAGCATCATACCAAGTATCTGTGGGGATTAAAGCCCAGCTCTGTCCCACAGCTTATCTTCAGCCTGCCTGTGGCTGGGAGACACCTTGCCACTCGAGGAAGGCCGACTAGGGCCACAGGAGACCCCTGATAGCACCAGGGGAAGGTGATTTTCCATCAGCTTGTTGCCTTTCAGTGTAATAGGAAATATGCCCCACCCCATAGAAAGGGCTCTGCCTTCCCTTTGAATAATAGTGCCAAAGAATATGGCCAGTAATACGAATGCCTCCTTAATATAGATTTTTTTCCTTTGGGGTTTTTCTTAATTTATATTGTACCACACACCAGTAACCCTTCCTTCCTTCTTTTAATTCATCCATACATCCATCCATCCATCCATTCATCCTTCTCCCAACCAAAATAAAAATTATATGACAGAGTCATTCAAATGTACACACCTAGATTCCTTCCAACAGTCATTCCCTCAGTAACTTGTTAAGAAACTCTAGGATTAACCAGGCAGCTCACTACATCCAAATTCTTGTTTTTCTGTTGTTTCTCTGAGGACTTTCATATTTGAGGAGAAATTAAGACAAGTACGAGGACATTTGTTAGTAAGGGTTTTGAGAGGCATGGGGGGAAAAAGAGTATTAAGACAGATATTTACCTTTCTATGATTTTTATCTATCCATTCATTTGGTTTCCTATTATCATGGTTAATAGAGAGCTTACTAGGCTGCTGCATATGTAACCTGGCAGTCTTTCTTATGTATTTTTATAAGAGGAACAGAATCCCATATCCGAACATGTGTATAGAGACCTTTAAAGAAATAACTTGATTAATGTCACAAAGCCAGCTAGTGGTAGGGTTCTGGACAAAAAGTCAGGATTTCTGATTCTTAGTCCAGCACTCACAATGCTCAGTAGGACAAACTCTCCCTAAAAGTACCATGAGCAATATACTTTATGCTGCATTATTGAGTGGCACAAAGGTCTCTAAAGAATAAATACTGTATCAACATATGGAAATATCAACCTACTCCAGAGCTGGATGAAAGAGATGAATGGAGAAGAGTAGATACAGTATGATTCAATGCGTATGACATTCCGGTATCAGCATTCTAATCGATGGTGATAGATATTAGATAGTAGTTATAGGGGAAGAGGATCAACGGGGAAGGTATGGGAAGAAACTCTTGGGTGATCTTCTCTGTATGATAGGAGCAGAGCAAACATGAGTGCATGTATTTGTCAAAGTAGACCAAAATATATAGTGAAGAGCTGAGCATGTCACTGTATATAACTTAGGTCTCACGAACAAAGGATTCTTTGGCACCACCACCAACACAGAGATATCAGGGGACAGACCCGGCTTGGTATCATGGCTTAACCACATAGCTGTGTGACCTTGGAGGGCAAGTTTCTCAGTGTTTCTGAGCCTCAGATTTTAAACCAGGTGTAAAATGGGGAAAACATCACCTATATTGAAGAGCTGTGAGAATTCAAGATGACATATGGAATGTAGCTAGTACTATTTCTAATTTATTTAACACTGTTAGGGCTAATATTGTTGCTTTTATCACTAAGGTATAGGGAAAGCTATCCTTTTAATTTCTTATAGTAACATCATGGATGAAAATGTAATCTTTTAAAAAAGATTTGATTAAGGGCACCTGGGTGGTTCAGTGCCTTAAAGCCTCTGCCTTCAGCTCAGGTCATGATCCCAGGGTCCTGGGATTGAGCCCCGCATCAGGCTCTCTGCTCGGTAGCAAGCCTGCCCTCCTTCTTCTTTCTCTGCCTGCCTCTCTGCCTACTTGTGATCTCTGTCTGTCAAATAAATAAATAAAATCTTTTTAAAAATCTGATTAATTAATTAATTTAAAGCACATTGGGGGAGGGGCAGAGGGAGAAGGACAGAGAATCTCAAGCAGCCCCTGTGCTGTGTAGAGCCGAAAGCAGCATTCGATCTCATGACCCTGAGCCAAAATCAAGATCTGACGTTCAACTGACTGACAACAATGTAATTTTTTCAAGTGGGTTGTCTTATAGTGTTTCTTTCATGCTTTCAGTTTACTTCAACCTTGCATGTAATCTGACTTCTATTTTTAGATCATTTTTTGAATAATTGTAACCACAGTATGCAGGATTTTGTATTCTACTTTTCCCTAATTATTATAAATGTTTCATATGCTCTAGATTGTTTGTTGCCAAATGTTTACAGTGTTAGAGCTGGGAAGTAGCTGTGGACAAGACAAGGCCCTTGCCATGAGCTTATGTTCCAGTCGGGGTAGACAGTCCAGAGTACAGGAGATGTGAGTAAGACCATGTCCACTACTGAGAGTGCTAGACGAAGACTGAAGAGGAAGCCAGCTGGATAAAGAGTGGGAAGGCTGGTTGGAGAAGGCCTTCCCGAATAGGTGACATATGATCCAAGATTTGAATGACAAGAAAAAGCAAGTCACATTAAGTCCTGAGGTAGGAGGGTCTCCTGGGGACACCACAGGTACGTGGACTGTAGGGAGCAACACCCCCGGTCTGAGGGGCAGAGAGAAGGCCACTGAGTCTGGACAAAATGAACGAAGGGAATCAGAGCCCAAGACGAAGTTGGAGAGGTAAAAAAAAGGCCAGACCATGCCTGGCCTGCTGGGTAATTCCTCCCATGGGGCCCAGGTCTCTCCCAGCAAAGCCATGTTTTTGCAAGACTTTACTCTCTAGTATCTGCATCTGGTCGGCCACAATCATATAGCTGGCTAGCTCAACTAGTTCAGAAGTCTGATTTTCAGATGCCAGTGTAATTTTTCAAAGTAAGTATGGGACGTTTAGCTAAATGTTTAAAAGGGTGGCTAAGGGACTTTTGCCCAGCATGCTCCAACCCCTTTCCCTCCTAACAGAGCTGCCACTCTTTAATGTGTTTGTGCCACCCAGCCTAGAAACATCTGGCCACTCTTGAAGGGATTAGGTCCAGGCTACTGCAGTTAGGAGTCAGGACTCTGCCCAGCTGGCCCTGTAGGACACAGGACCCAAGGCACCTCCCGGGGCCAGGGGCAGGAGCCTGGCCTCCTGTGCAGTAGAAGGGCCGGTCCTCTTCTGGCCGAAGGAGGACACGTTTAAGCTCCCGAGGGCGGCAGAGATGGTGCCCCACCCTTCACTTCCTCCTGTGTGAGCAGAATCCTGGTCAGACTGAAACTGTCCCTACCAACTCCCCTTTTTGGAAGGCACCTTCTTTTTCTCCACTCGTTCTTGAGAGAATGGGACACAGCACTGAAACATGCTGGAATTTTCAATTTTTTACCAAAGTCTATGTACATAAAGGTTCACTCACCTGGCTTTGCTTTAAAATGCATAGTCCTAGGGCACCTGGGTGGCTCAGTCTTTAAGTGTCTGCCTTCGGCTCAAGTCATGATCCCACCGTCCTGGGATCCAGACCCACATAGGGCTCCCCGCTTGGCAGGAAGCCTGCTTCTCCCTCTCCCACTTCCCCTGCTCGTGTTCCCTCTCTTGCTGTGTCTCTCTGTGTCAAATAATAAATAAAATCTTAAAAAAAAAAATAAAACGCATAATCCTTCATCAGCCCGCTACCCACAATACGGATTTGGATTGTGTTCTGAGCCACTAGAGGCCTCAGGCCCTAGGGGCACATGCCCTGTTGGATGTTTTCATGGGCTCCATGCTAGGCAGGAGCGGGGCTGCAGCAGGAGGAGAGGCTGCGAGAGAGGGGAGCGTGCGAGGCGAGCAGAGAGAAGACTCACCGAAGGACTGGATTTGGAGGAAAGAGGATTTATAGGGAACTCCTAGGATTTTGGCTTGAATCGGGGGGGGGACCTTTCTATCGCTTTCAAAGACATTATATGAATTTACAAATGCTACCAGCAAAGTATGAGTGTAACTTTTTATCACAACACCAGCATTAGATTTTATCTCCTTTTGAAGGAAAGCCCTCATTTTCATGATTATGAAACAGAGACTCTTTGAAAAGATTACTTTTGTGAAATTACCTGTGTTCTCTTATATCATTCCATGGAACACACTGTCTTGTTTTGGATCTTGATTTGATGCCAAAGCTTCTCAGCTGAGGAAGTCTGGTTAACTCAGAGAAAGGAGCTCGGTTTCCACAGGCCCCAGCTGTGTTCGTGTGAAAGGAAGGAGAGGGGAAGGCAGCTCACCTTCTTCCATGACCCCTAGCTAGTGGACAGCTTCAGCTGTGCCTTAGCATGTGCAAGGAAAGGGTTAAGCCACCCTGTGTCCACTAGGCCTTACTGACATGGTCCGCTTTTAATCTATGGCTTGTGGCAGGAGGAAGTCCGAGAGGTGGCCTTTCACATGACATCATAAAAGCCTGATTTATCGCCAGCCACCAAACATCTAGAAAATCATAACATCCTTTCAGGAAAATGCAGTGGAAAATAATCAGGTTGACTTTGATGAAAGCTTTGGTGGGGACTCCAAGTGTGACATTCTGCACAGTAACCCTTGGCAGGTGCCCTGTTTGCAGGCCGAGCAGCCTTCATGACAAAGCCCGGAGTCTGAGCTGCATGGCTGCCCACAGCAGAGCAGGGCTTTCATGTCCGCAGATAAAACAAGAGTTTGGTTCGCACTCTGCCAGCTTGCCTAAAATAACACTAGAGTGTATGTGAAAATGCTCTGGAAATAACAGCTCTATCCAGATGTGAGGAATTCTTGATTATGGAAATATCAAGATCCTACTCCTTTACCAGACCCGCCGCCATGGCAGCAATGCCTAACGCTGCTGCTTCCTCTGCTGCTTCTGTTGACTTGCTCTTCTCCCCCTTCCTAGGACCACCTTTAGGACACAACTCTGCAGTCAGAACATTTTCCTATGTAGTATTTCCAGAGCAGTGTCCCCGGTGGTGTCATTCTTAATATCTAGGGGAGCTAATAAGCGATGACAGAGATGACACACTCCAAAATCAAGGGGTGAATTCCTCAGGCCACAAGGAATTGGCCCCAGGAATGTTGACATCTCTGTGTTGTTTCTCCTGCTCAGTACGTTGATAAAAGCACCAAGCAGGAACCTCATTTTGTTTGGTGTGCATGATGTACTCTGCAAATAAACATAGGAAAGGGGGACAAAGACTAGAGTACTGGATGGTTCTAGAATTCTGGCCACATCAAGTCTACAAAAGCTCACTGGCATAGAAGGTAGGCCTATCTTTGCAGATTGACATCAACACGGAAGGTCCTGGGATTCCTGAGCCTTGGTGAAGAGAGGTGTTCTAAAGATTGGGCAAGGACTGACAAGGGCCTAGTCAGGGTTGAAAGTCTGGCAAAAATGAAGACTGGGACTCAGTTCAAAGTTATGTTCACTTTGTTTTACTGCGACACCTCAATTGTGTTGTACGGAGACTTCATAGGATCAAAGACTCAACGTCATTAGACAGAGTCCCGTGAAGGTTCCCAGAAGGTTGGTGTTTGGTGGAGGGAGGAGCCCCCAGTTTGGAGGAGCTCAGAGCTCGGGCCCTGCCACTATCAACCTGAGAATGGGCTTCCTACTGCCGTATCACCCGGCCCTCACTGCCACCACTGTCAATTCCTTCAGAGTTTGATTTCTGAACTGGAAAGGCCTGCCCAAACCTGATCATCCCAGGATTTTGTACAGGAACCAGGATGATGTGGGAGCTAGCACAGGGGTGAGGCCTAGCTCCGGTCCGGCCACCTGAGTTCTGTCACTTGAGCTTTCCTCATCTGTCAGCGAGGGAAGGGAGAGACTGGAAGAATTTTCAAGGTCTCTTCTAAGGCCCTGCTTGCTACTGGGCTAGGATAGCTGGTGTCTGCACAGGGCTGCGTTCCTTACATCAACCCTTAGGGATCCTGTGTGGTATCTCCTTGCCTAACGACGGCTCATTGTCTCCCAGCGGCCGCGGCAGAAGTAGTGGCTCTTGAGTTCTGCTCCAGCGGGCCTTGGTCTGGCTTAGCCTCAGCACGGTTCCAGGTATAGCCAGGCAGTGGGGGAGCTGGTGACTCAGTGCACAGTCAGATGGCAGAAGCCTCTGCGGCCCAGTTGCACCTCTGCCCACGGACGCTGTGCCCACAGGGCTGGAAGGCTCCACGCAGAGGGCGCTGGTTAGGAGGCAAGTGACCCGAGGGGGGAGGCAGAATTTTGGGTAGTGGTGTGCTGCACGAGGCCCAGAGGGAACTAGGGCTTCAAACACTCCCCAGGTAAGCATCCCTGGACATTTGGGGAGCCTCCCACAGGGCCTGCCAGATTGAGTGTTTCAGCTCTCTTGTGGCTGTACAACACATATTGGCAGTATCTTATTGCCCAGAGCCGTGCGTGTCACTGAGGAACTCGCATGGTAAATAAATATGGTGAAAGTGGGGGATATACTTCCCACCAATGCAGTCATCACCAGACGGCCTGCCGTATGGAGTGCCGCCAGGTCAGAAAGCCTCTGCTCAGGGGGCTCTTACGTGAGGTGCTCTCTTCAGTGGGTCAGGGGCTGCCCCCACTCCCCAGCCCTGGCCCTTCAGGTCTCAGATGTGGAGGGCCCTCCAGAGGCCCTCCAGAGCTAGAATGGCTCTGTGCCCATGACTAGCTTTGGGGTGGGGGACTTGGGGAGACCTCTGAGCTGGCAGTAAGAGCATCTGTTTATTGGGCCCCTTGTCTGAGCTATGCGCTAAGAAGCACTTTACATACCTCACACTGTTAAACCTTCTAGCAGTCCTGTGTGCCCCATAAGGGAAGGGAGGCTCTGGCAGGCAAAATGACGTGCCCAGTGTCCGTTCATGGTAGAGCCTGGATCCAAAGCCCAGTCTCTCGGACTCCAGCCCAGGTAGTTAGCCCATTTCTCTAAACTCCCTCCCTTCTTCTCCACTTATAAGTGGGCTGACAGCTGATGTGTACACAATCTGTCAAGTCATGCATTCCCATCGAGCAGATGCCCTTGATGGGGACGAAGTCCCACCCTGGAGAACTTGTTGAAGACATAACAGAAGGGGACTATCCTTGCCCTCCATGGAGGTCCAGAAACACTGAAACTGCTGGTTAGACTGCCTGTGTAGGTTGTACAAAGAGCAGGTACAGAAGCGGAAACCCGAGTCAGAACAAAAAGGGGGCATACCAGCAGATACCACATTGCCATAAGCACATGGCTCTCAATGGCACCCTGTGAAGGAGTTTAATGCAGCTGTGGATTTTACAGCAAAAGTGAATTCATTGTTCTTCTCCAATGGGGAGTGGAAGTTTTTATAAGAGGGTTGAAGATAAGGTATTTTGCTTTGGTTCCTATGGTTAATGTCATCTAGAAAACACAACTCTCGGCTCCTTAACCACCATAAGGAATGGTCATGATCATGGACTTTGTAAGCAGCTGAAACAGACCAGTGGGCAATTTGCCTGTGGAAGGATTCTTTTCAATCTGTCCCTCGCCCCCCACCCCCCACCACTACTAGGCTGTGAGACTCTCATGGACGTTCCTCAGCAGAACCAGGCTTTGGGGTGGAATCTTCTAGGAACTGTTGGCTTTCTAGGACCACAAGCAACAGTGAGGGACACCTGACATGGGAGTTCTGTGAGTTTGGGAAACTTCCAAATGGACTTTGCTCAGATCTGACCCCCTCAGAATACCCTTTTCTATGAAAAGACTTCAACTCACAGAATTCACAAGAGTTGTCTGGTCTTATTTATGCCACCACCATGACCGTGACTAACAGAAATACAACTATTCCTCAGGGTGCATACCTTTTCTGTTTCAGGGTCTGGGTAGTGAAGGAGATCGCTACTGGAGTGGGTCTGGAGAACACGTGTATCTAAAGACTTTATCCAGATGGACTTAGTTCTGGAGTTTGGACAGTGAGAGCTTAAAAAGAGAGGGAGATGTCTAATTATCACCATCATGATGATAGTAACAACAGTAATATTTATCACAAAATAACAGCTGTGTAGTGCTTTACTATTTGAAAAGCATATTTTGGCCTATTTTTTTACATAATTCTGGCAACATTCAGCCATCCACACACTCAATAGCCATAATCACCTGGCCTTTGAGTGGTTCAAGGTCCTGTAGCAGAGACTAGCGAATTCGTGGCGTATCATCTGGTTCGTGCCACAGCACAGAGTGGGCAACAGAGCACGTGAACAGAGAGGGAGCCACATGAGTGCATGGAGTAGGGACAGGGTTGAGACCTGAAGAGGGACAAGAAAGGGGAGGAGAATGAGCATTGTGGTGGCCTTAAAATGCCCTGGGGTAAGCCTGTCCCTGAGGCACCTGCACAAATCAGTAATGGGAGGACTCGTCTTAACATGGTCCCTCTGGAACCAGGAAGAGCTACCCTCACAGTGGGCCAGAGAAGGGGACCGCAGCCCTTCGGGGACCAAGGCTCTCAGAGATCTTTTCAGAGTAAATGCTCCCTGAGCTGGATCGTGAACCATGAGTGGAATGGAGGACAGCAAAGGGCAAAGGTAAAGACAGTGTAGGTGTCAGATCAGGAGCTGAAGCGCACAAGGGGGTTACAGAATCTTCTGTGACTTGCAGGTTGGGATGGCTGGGGCAGCGTGGTGTGGAATTCCCCCCTCGCTGGCTGTGGACCCCAGGTTCACAGTCGGGAGGGCTAGTTTAACATGACGTGCGGAGCTGGGCCTCAGCGGAATCCCAGTACTGTCTGTCACTCACTACCCAAGCCTCAGTTTTATAATTTATAAACCTGTTATATTCCATCTGCATGTAATAAAGATCGGAGATACCGTAAGTGCTTAGAACAGTGCCTGATGCCGGGCGGGCTCTCCACAAATGGCGGCTACTGTCAGTGTGTAACGCGAAGGCTCCATCGGGGCCTAGGGCGTCTAGCAAGATTCCTTGGAGGCCATTCCAGGCCTTGGGGCTGGTTCTCCAAAGTGGCTGCCCAGCACTCCACCGCTGACACCTCATCAGACTGTTAGTTCCCCATAGCCTGTCATTGTCTTGCTTGTCCTCCTCATTTATTTAAACCGTACCCCTGTGAAAACACATGGGACTTGTGGGCAGAGAGACTTAGGCTGACAACCCAGATTCACCAGTCCAAGTGGGGGAAGCAGCTCAGGCTAGGGCCCTGTGGTGGTAGGAGCTGGCTGGTCAGAAACCCCCGAGGTGGGGTGAGGGAAGCTGTTACATGTGGCAATGAATCCAGGATATAAGGATCGATAGCTTTGTCAAAAAAGATCCCTGGATATATTTCTTCATCTGGGTACTCATCAGTCCCTCTGCCTGGGGGTGGCTTCAAGGATCCACTTGGGGAGCCTGTTGACCACCTAGGGGCTGGGGATCAGATTGGAACCATTTTAGGGCATCCTGGGAAAGGGCTGGAGGCCAGAGCAGCACACACAGCCTCTGTCAGGAGTTCTGAAGCCCAGAGCTCTCGCTCACTTGGGTCCTCATCTACATGTAGGCACCCTGGAGTTTCCGGAAGAGTAGAGTGAGACCCAATACTGTAAGTTTCTGTGGGATAACCTAAGTCACTGTCACCAAGTTAGCAAAAATAAATGGAGGCCAACTAATAGCACACAGATGGTGCCGCAGGGTTATGGAACAGAGGAGGTCTTTTAGGAGAGAAGATTTACCTTCTCCCTCTCAGAGGAGAGAGACACTTCCCCCGTGGTCAGGGCACCTCACAGCCCAGTGAGTGCCTGCCTGACTCGAGCCTGTGGCAGAACCTGAAGGGCCACTTTGATCTTTATCGGGTGACTCAGTGTTTCTTACACCACCATCCCTCTGACTGGAGCCCTGGCAAGGGCGTAGTATCCAAGGAGGCACAGAGGGGAGAGGAGGAAAAGACGCATTAGCCATCCTGGCAGATGAGCTCAGGCCTGAAGACTCAGAGCATCACGCTTCGGGGGCCTGATGCTCCCAGTTCATTTCTCCCGAATGGTTTCTCTCTCTGCTACACTCTTCTCTCTCCTTTCCTTCTCAAGGAGCCACTTACAGTAAAGGCTTTTAAATATTGGCCGACCTTCTGTTTAATACTTTATATATGTTGTGGGGGCTCCTTGTACTTCTCTGGCTTACCCTCATGGAGGGGAACTAGAAAAGCTCCTAGCAACTCAACACATCTTTTTCCCCAAAATGATGCAAAACACATTAGAAAGTTCCTTAGCACCCAAAAGAAGGCCCTGACCCCACCTACCCCTTTGGGATTTCCTGTCTGTTCTTGCTGGTTACCTGCTAAGAAGGGACGCCCCTGGCACTCTGCACCCCACATTGCTCTCTCCTTTTGTCTGGTGCTCTCTGCGTGGAGGTCATGTTCTGTAGACACCGGCGGACAGTGGCAGGCTGCATTTCTCTGAAATCTGGCTCATTTCAGCTTATTTCCTTGTCATCGGTTCTATAACTGTTCTGGCCTGTGTGAAATGGTTGGTTTGGTGCGGGGGAGAAAATACATTTCCCCTTTTATACCTTTAAAATACTGCCCTTTCCTCAGGTGAAGGCCAACCTAGCCTCGTGCTCTGGGCTGGAGAACTGGGTTTCCGGTGACCATAATCTCGGTTATAAATGAAGTGTGTTTATTCATCCTCATGAGTAGAAACACAGTGTAATATTTTGACTTAATAGAACCTGCCTCATGACCTGCAGGTAGTGTCTGTGTGCCAGCTGTGCCAGGCCTGTCAGGAGGTGGAGGAGCTGGGGCCCAGCAAGGGCTGTCCCTCGAGTCCTACAGGAAGTCATGGGACTCAGTGGTGCTCGGGGCAGGATGACTCTGATCCCAGTGCACACCAGGAGCAGCCAGCCAGGAGCATCCCCTTACCTTTGCTCCTCACGTAACATCCCTCCTCACTTGGAGCTTTTTCTTTTCTTTTTGTGATTTAATTTTTTTCCTCTTTTGGAATAGCTGCTTATGGGGGGGGGCTCCTCAGGGGCTTTCAACCACCAACTCTGGCCTCTGGCCGTGAAAGAGTGGACACAGCTACATCCTCAGGGTGTCTTCAGAGGAGGTGGGCATCAGGCAGATCAAGCCGGTACTTCCTTTCCTTTTCTTATCTGGTTACCTTTCTTGATCTTGGTCTCCTCAGCGAAATCAGTGTTCCTCAGCAAATTTGTGGATTTTGTTTAAAGGAGTTGGTGGGATCCTTAGCAAGGCTGAATGAATCAGAATTTCCAAGGGAAGCTGTCCTAGAATCACTTCCTCAGATCCATATGCATTTTGGGGTCTTACTCAGTTTGGTGTCGCTGGGACCCAGTCCACTTCTGGGTACACAACAGGTATTATAAGGAAAAATGGACTCTCCTTAAATTGCAGCCTGACTGTCCACAGTTCAGCTGGACACTTCCATGTCTGCCCTACCCGGTGAGGTTCTCTTGCTTCAATTACTCCCATCACCAAGTGGCTCCCAAGTTGCTTAAATGAGGCAAGTGGAGCCTGTAAAAGCCCCTTTGAAACACTGAAGAGCACAAGGAAGAACACCCTGGAGGTGAGCAATCCCGAGACCACATCCGGATTCCACCTCAGCAGACCTGCTCCCAAGACTCACAGGCCCCTTAAGCCCCCAGCTTCCCGGATGCCTATCCTCCCAGCGAGGCCCAGCCCCATGGCAGGCATCCTGCTGGGTCTTGACTCCGTATTTCCTGCCTGCTCCCCTGGCAACCTTGAGCTCCTCCCTGGATACCCTCCAGCTGTGCAGGCCAGGCCTGGCAGGCCCACGCCCACAGCACCAACACTTAGCCTGTAGCCTCTAGGCTGACGAGACCAACTCCAGGAAGACCCTCCCCCGCCAGGTGAGACCCCCCCCCAACCCCACCTTGAGGGTGTTGAGGAAACATGTGAGTTATGGTATGCATATGAGTGCCCTTCGGACCTGGGTGCCCGCATTATGGCTGTGACTGGGGGCCTGTCAGCAACACTGGTAAATTACCAACGTGACACGTCCTGCCAGGCTTCCAACTCTGCCCTCAACATGGCCCCCAAGCCTTCTGCTTCTCTCAATTTCCAGAAAAGGGCCATAGAGCAGCTAAACTGAACTCCCCGACCAGCTCAAGACCTTTCACAGACTGCCCTTAGCTCCTGCCTTTTCTCAGAGCCTTGTACTCGAGCCTCCCGCGCTCGGTGTGTTTTCACAGTACCACTGCTGCGTCGGTGCAAGCCTCCAGGACCTGCACACACATGTGGGCACGGCCCCCAGCACCGGCCAGGGCCCCAGCGTGCCTCCGTGCCTCGGGCCACCACTCTTTCCGCGGCCATGACTCCTGCACACGCACTCTGCGGTTCCCGTCTATTCTAGCACCTCATTCTCCCAGTCACTTTAGGTGCTAGATATCATCTCCAGTTTGCAGATGAGGAGACAGAGTAACCTGCCCGAGATCACAGAGTGGTGGCTGGGGGTGGAGGGCGATGAGCTTCAGCTTCTGGCCCGCTTTACTCCTAAGCCCTTTGCTTTTAGCCGTTGAGCTTCTTTTCCCCAGTTGGATTTAAGAAAGCTCCACGGGGGCAGAAATTGTTCCTTGCCCATGTGCAGAGGACCCACGCAGTATGCAGGATGGCCTCCTGAGCACAGACCCTCCCCTTTGGAAGTTCTCCCATCACGGTATCCTCTTAGTGTCCCTTCTGGCCCTCTTCACAGCTTGTAATTACTTTGTCAATTAATTTATTGTTCTACTGTCAGCCTTCCTAAAATGTAAGCTCCACGAGGGGCAGGATGTACCTTTCTCATTTATCTCTATCTTCAAGATCTAGCACTGTGGCTGGCACGCAGCACACACTCAGTAGCTGTTGGATGGATACAGGAATGCTTAAAATGAAGTCAGTGCATTCCCTCCACTAAATACCTTTCCTATTGCATTGTAACCATCACCATCCCCCCCCCACTGAAAATTCTGGTCAACTTTAGTTCTTTCTTCTCTTTCTTCTCTACTTTGCCCTTCAGATCCGTGTACTTGGATGACGACAGTCCCCTCTCCCTTCAAAGACCAGTGTCTCCCTGGCTCCAGTGTCCCTTCTCTCCCTGGGATGCTGCTCATTCTTTCAGAGGCTCTTTGTGACATTCCTTCAGTTAGAAAGTTCTATCAGTTGCTAAGTAAAATCCAAGTTCTTCCTCTGACTTCAAATATCTTTGACAGTTTGATCTCAAGCTACTTTTCCAGGTTTACTCCCTGCATTCAGGAAAGGTTGGACCTACCAGAAAGCACACACATATTCAGGACTCCCCCACCTTCCCGAATCTAGAAATCCAATGAAGAAGCATTAATCTCATGCTCACCACATTCTGGGTACTGCATGCTGAAAGAACACAGCTAAACACCTCGAGGCTGGAGAGGGGAGGTTAGTTAATTCACAAGTGAGGACAAAGAGAGCTGGTGGGTCTCAATCAGCCTGTCCCCCAATCAGATCTTGATGGCTCCCTTGGACACGGGAGGTCAGGCCTCCTGCCCCTTCCCTGGCCCGGCTAGGTGGGAGCTGAGCAGGAAAGGACTTTGCAGGGGCGCCTCGGTGGCTTAGTCAGTTGAGGATTCGACTGTTGGTTTTGGCTCAGGTCATGATTTCCTGGTTGTGGGATTGAGCCCTGAGTCGGTGCGGGGTCTGCTTCAGATTCTCTCTCCCTCTGCCTCTCACCCACAGTCTCGCTCTTTTTCTCTAAATAAATAAATAAATAAATAAATAAATAAAGTATTTTAAAAAATAGACTTTGCATAAAGGTGACAAGACCTAGTAGGGGAGCTGAGCAGGTGCCAGAGGGACAGGCTCTTGGCCCCTCTCCCAGGGGCACTCGTGCTCCATAAGGAACAATGACCAGAGACTTGGGAGAACCAGCCTGTCCAATATATGATTTTAAACTGTTTTATCCATTAAGATATACCTTATCTGCCACATCCTTGAAATGACAGAACGTCTTATTTGCTATGTGATGTGGAAAATGGCAGATGAAGGAGATTCAGACAAGGATGGAGAGCCCAGCAGAAGCAGGAGACGCCCTGAAGCCAGGTAATTCACACAGCTGCTGGGAGAAGAAACACCACGTTGCCTTTTGCACACGGGGACAGGAATTTAAGCAGGGTTAGTTTTTTGTTTTTTGTGTTTAAAGACAGTCCTTAGTAGGATGAAGCATTCATGTGGCTGAGCCTCCAGTCACTGAGACTGACACAGTACCTTTAGCTGTGCACAGAATTGTCCGGGAGATAGGCCTCTAAGCCAATCACGGCAGCTCAGTGACATGAGGACAGTGGAGGAAAAAAGGGAGGTGAGGTGGGTATGCATTCTTTCATGGGACAGACAGGTTTTGCAGAGGAGAGGGTGTCTGGGCTGAGTCCTGCAGAGTCACAGAAACCTTCTCAGGCCAGGGTGGGAAGGACAAGCCATTCCTTCTTCTTGGCATGTCCTTCTTTCCATCTGGACCTACTCATAGCATACCCATTCCTCAAGAGCCAGCTTAGATGCCACCTCTCCCCAGAGCAGCTGATCTTAAGTGACCTGGTCTTCCTTCAGACGCGGGCAGCTCTACGCTCTTCCCACTGACACGGCTCCGTCCCCACATCCTAGATGTGGGGGGCTTATTGCCACACTGTCCACACTGCAAGCAAATGACACATATTCCGCCTACAATGAGTGCTCAAGATCTGTTTCCTGAAAGAGTGATCAGATTCCTTGTTTTAAGGAAGGAAAGACTGATTTGATGAGAACAGACCTGGGGCTTGATAATTTGGGCCATGGTATCTTCTCTTCTCAGGATTTTCCTATTATTATTCTTTCAAAGTGATGATGTAAGTTATTCTGTGTGAAACGCTATCACAGGAAGTCACGTCTCTTAACATACCTGCACATTTCAACGTCTAGTTTGATTTGAAGAAAACCTTTCTCTCCAATGCCATGCTTTCGGAGTCGCTTCCTTATTGGAAACTGTCTATGGAGCTGCATTCAGTAACACGGGAGGCTCTACAGGTTGTCGTGACATCACTGCACCATAAGGTATGGCTCAATTTTGTAACTAGCAACACCATGTTACTGAATTTATGTGAGAAAAACATACAAAAAGCATCACTTCTGCTAAGTCCTTGCTAATCTAGTTAAGAAAGTTTTGAGTCAATGTTAAAGATACACAGTTAAATTTTCCTCTGTACAAGGAAAAGTATGGCTCTTATTTCCTCCACAAAAATGCGAAGTTGTTTTGCATAGAGAATTGTCAGATCTGTTAGTTTCATAATCCTTTAAGGCACAGGTAGCTTGGCTAATTACCACTCCCAAATAATGAAACACTGCAACTATGAACAATTTTAAATGAAATCACTCTCATAAAATAGCTACATTTTATTGGTCTAAGTGTAAAAATACTGTGGTGATCTGTGGCTGCTGCCTCCCTGTTTAACATTTCTGCTGGTTACAGCGGAGACCTTGCTGATAAAGGATCTAAAACATAAACAGTATTCTCCCTAGAGCTCCTCTTTGAATTTATTGCTTTAAATATTCAGATATAATGGCTATAAAGGCAACACTGTACGGAATCAGAATAGAGAGAACATGAGCCATTTTAAGGCAAGCTTTTAAAATACACAAATGTAATTACAATTCTTATTTTTGAAAGAAGTGTTAACTTAGAGTATTGCTACAAAACACTATTCACATGCTAGGTTTCAGATGATGCTAAAAATCACTTGCCATAAAACTGGGCTTCACCGGCACAGGTGTGCAATAACCCTTTCTGGTCATTAGAGTCCTGTTTTAGAATAATACTGTGATGCAGCTCTCAGCAAATGAACCTGGGAAGAAATGACACTATCGCGCTGTGGGGTTTTTATATAGTCTCACTATGACTCACCTCGACCCCAACAGATGAGAAAACTCAGTCTCAGAGGTCAGTTTGGGAGATTAGACTATTTGATAATTTTTCAATCTCAGTTTAACAATCTACTCATGTGTTATGTGGCAACAATATTAAAAATGCTTGTAACACTGTGTACCTAGCCTCTTGTAGAGCACAAGTAATAATACATTTTAATTTTTCTAATAATGCATTCATTAAACTCTGATTCCTAGAGGAACTGAAATCCTCTATTATTGCACCTTGTGAGATGAAAGGGTGTTACACAAGGTACAAACGTAATAGATCGAAATGTTCTTGCCCTAATCGCTACATCTTATTTATATGCAGGCCAAAGGGCATTTTTTTTTTCTCTTTTGCTACGTTCCAACTCATTCTCAAACAAAAGGTCAGTTACCATAGTAGGTTCTTTCCAAGCCATCTATTTATTCCTAAAGGAAAGTTTATTGCATCCTTTTCCAATAAAGACATTTTTACTGTGTTTCAAAGGCACCTCTTAGATGCTAAGGTCCTAATGCCTCTTTAAGAAAATAGTTCTAACATGTTTTATTTTTTTATGTGGGTGACCAGTTCCTGGCTTCATAGTTCCCCAAATTTATCTTCCAGAGAACCCTAAAAGAACACAACGAACTTTCCAGCACGCCTCCTGGCCAGCGAATCTGAACCTCACCTTATGAGAAAGGCCCCAGGTAACTAGCCGCCTGGCGGTCTGATGGTGCGAGCAGCCAAGCACTTCTGTATGGCCTCGCGTTCTTCAGCTGTGAAGGGGCAGGGCTGGGGTTGACGCCTGAAGCCCCTCTCGGCTCTAAGGCTCTAAGCTCCAGCACCGCAGCCTCTTCCTTCCCTTGCTTCAGTGTGTGGAGACTGAGGTCAATGACTGCACTCGGAGCCCAGAGAGCTGTAACTGTCAGGGCAGCTGTGAGCCCCGCAAAGGCTCGAAGGATTAACTTGCGCTCTCGCCTCTAACACCTGTCTTCTGACAGCATTCTTAATGACCAAGCTCCGCGCCAAGAAAACAACAACTAGTAACTCTACATTAATTTCTTTCTTTACAGATGGGAAGAGGCTCCTTGAAGTGCGGCCACACTCCCCCTGAGTGTGCCGTTGATGGCTTGGGACGGTGGCACCTGTTTAAGAGTATGTGCGGGGCGCGTGGATGGCTCAGTCAGTTAAGCATTTCCTTCCACTCAGCTTGTGATCTCAGGGTCCTAGGATGGAATCCCACATGGGGTTACCTGCTTGGCAGGGTGTCTGCTTCTCCCTTTCCCTCTGTCCCTCCTTCTCCACTTGTGCTTTCTTTCACTCTCTCTCTCTCTCTCTCAAATAAATAAATAAAATATTTTAAAAAATACAAAGAATATGTAAGACACGCCACAGTCCATTAGTAACCAGGTAGAACCAGAAAGGCTCCAAGAAGGCTGCCAATTATTATTTTTGTTTAAATCACCAAGTAGGATAAGATACAAGGACAGAGGGGGAAACTCCTCTTAACTCACTGTCTGTTGACTAAATGTTTTAGAGAATGATGGCAGTCTCGTTAGATTGGGAAGAAAATGAACAAATGAATGAAAGAGAAAAATAACTGGTGACCTTGCCAGGCCCTCCTGGGGAGGCAGGGCCAGCTCCACGGCCTGTGACAGAACCAGACTGACCATGAAAATTGGTGAGTGGCTTTCCCGGACTCTTCCTGGGATGAAAACAAGGCTTGGCTTTCAACAGGTACATGTTTCCCTCCGAGCACCTTATCTCAATAATTATGGCCACGCTGGGTTTCACCACCATTTAACAGTGTGCACACTCCCCTTCGATCTAATCAGGCAAGGAGCCATTTTGGGGCTGGCAGACTTGTGCCTGCCGTGGCACGCAGGCAGCGGCCCACACTCACCCCCATGGCTTGTTCTCATCCTGTCCTAGCTCACTCCTGTCATGCAAGTTAGGAGCACTCAGTGACGAGTTCAAAGAGTCAGGCTGATCTAAGTGAGTGCTCTGGAGTAAATGGCTGAGGCCTGGTGCACGTTCCTCATGGGCTGTCCTACGCATGTTCTTCGATCTGCGTTTCTGATCTTTCCCGGAAGGGGACAGAGAAGGGATGATGACATTCTCCTGGAAACAACACCCTTCCAGGATGCTCCCTGATCCTCAATTTCTGGGTCTTGGGTCCCCAAGGCTCCGACTATGCTGCGTGTAGTAGAGCAGCAGTTGGCCATGTCTGTGATCGGGGATTAGAACACATGTGGGTCTCTTGCCCAGGAGATCTATATATAGCCTTGGTTTGGCGGAGGCCAGACTTGTTACTCCTCCCGCATTCCTGACCTTGGAATGAGTGGATGTGGATGTGGCCTTTAAGTAGTGTTATACAGGTAGTGTTATAGGGGTGTGACTGCTCGGTGTTTCATGTTTCTGGGATGATCTCTCTGTACCTCCCTGTTCATCGTGGGTCTCGATTTCACAACCCTGAGGATCATGACCTGAGCCCAAACCAAGAGTCAGACGCTTAACCGACTGGGCCCCCCAGGTGCCCCAATCCCTGTTCATCTTTAGATGGAAGCCATGATCTCTGCCCCCACAGAGCTGTGAGGAGGACTAGATGAGATAATGGATGAAAATCTGTAGAACCAGGCTCTTCATAATCATCAGAATGACGACTTTCCTCCTTCCTGTCCTAAACAAACAACTGCACAGATGCCTTTTTTTCCAAGCATGGATTGGCAAGAAACGCCCTGAACTTCAACATCACATGCTCAGCTGGCTATCCTCTGCACTGTACATGCCTGGAACCAAAAGTTCCTTGTTTTATGTCCTCTTTACTGATAGTGACACAGAACTCTGAGAATTAATCTGAGCATATTCTTGGTTGAACCGGTAGATCTGAGATTGGTAGGAGTTTCCTAAGAAACTGTTTTTTTGTTTGTCTGCTCAGACACTGTCTAAGGTCTCCTTCTGTCTCTATTTTGCTGTTTGTCCTTCCCCTGCTTGTCGGATGTGCCAAAGCTGCTACACACACATATACACACGGGGTGCTGTCTTGGCTTTCTGCCCAGTCTCTGCCAGGTTATCCATTTCTGCTTAAGATTCCCCTTGACCTCTCAGGCTTGCTTGCTTTTTATTTTAGCTTTCCAGTCCACTTCTGGTCACTCAGATCACCAGCCCGCTGGATCCCTGGCCTTACTGCTTCTTTCCTCAGTTCTGCCACTCCCATCAGTCTCCCAGCGGTCCTAATGCTGGTCAGACAGGCTTCCCGCCTCTGACTCTCAGGGCATCACCTTGATGCACTCAACAAGTGTCATTTCTCACCTATGCCTTTGACTTATTCTTTTTAAAGAAATTTTATTTTATTTAAATTTAATTAGTTAACATACAGCATATTATTAATTTCAGAGGTAGTGTCAGTGATTGGTCAGTTGCATAGAACCCCCAATGCTGATCAAATCACAT
Source organism: Lutra lutra (assembly GCF_902655055.1). Lineage (NCBI taxonomy): Eukaryota > Metazoa > Chordata > Mammalia > Carnivora > Mustelidae > Lutra > Lutra lutra. The sequence continues at coordinate 25,851,544 of NC_062283.1, read as the reverse complement.
GCCCCCCTTAATGCCCATCACCGAAGTTACCCCATCTCCCCACCCACCTCCCCTCTAACAATCTTCAGTTTGTTTCCTATAGTTAAGAGCCTCTTACAGTTTGTTTCCCCCTCTGATTTTGGTGGTCTTGACTTATTCTATAATTTGTCTCACTCAAACTGGACTGTAAGCTGCTCTAGGATAAATATTAAATTTTTCCTTTTCCCCTGATCAAAGATGGTGCTGGGCTTATAATGGGCCTTCAAAAACAAGAGCAAAAGACACAAATAAATGCAAAGACATCTTGTGTTCATGGAATGGAAGACTTGATATTGTTAAGATGAGGGGCACCTGGGTGGCTCAGTGGGTTAAAGCCTCTGCCTTCGGCTCAGGTCATGATCCCAGGGTTCTGGGATCGAGCCCCACGTCCGGCGCTCTGCTCAGCCGGGAGCCTGCTTCCTCCTCTCTCTCTGTCTGCCTCTCTGCCTACTTGTGATATCTATCAAATGAACAAATAAAATCTAAAAAAAAAATATTGTTAAGATGACAATACTAGCCAAAGAAATCTGCACATTTAACGCAATCCTTATTAAAATCCCAATGGATCTTTTTTCAGAAATAAAAATCCATACTAAAATTCACACGGAGTCTCAAGGGATTGAGAATAGGTTAAAGAATCTTTAAAAAGAGGAACAAAGTTAGAGGTCTCACACTTCCTGACTTCAAAACTTGTTACTAAGCTATGGTAATCAAAGCAGTGTGGTATTGGCATAAAGACAGATGAACAGACCAAGGGAATGAAATAGAGATTCCAGAAATAAACCCTCACGTACTTTTTGACAAGAGTACCAAGACCATTCAAGAGGGGAAAGGACAGTCTTACACAAATGATGCTGGGAAACCTGGACTGAAGTTGGACCCTTACCTTTCACCATGTACAAAAGTTTACTCAAAATGGATGAAAGACCTAAACTTAAGAGTTAAAATTATAAGACTGTCAGAAGAAAACAAAGGAAAAGTTTTAGACATTGGATCTGGTAATAATTTCTTGAATAGGATACCAAAAGTGCAGGCAATAAAAATAAAGAATAGATAAACTGGACTACATCAGAATTTAAGAATTTTGTGCATCAAAGGACACAATGAACAGAGTGGAAAGGCAACCTACAGAATGGGAGAAAATATTTGTAAATCATCTATGTGGTAGGAGGATAATATTCAGAATGTATAAAGAACTCCTACAACTCAACAACAACAAAATAACCAAATTTTTAAAAATGGGCAAAAGACTTGAATAGACATTTCTTCAACAAAGATAAACAAATAGCCAATAAACGAATGAAAAATACTCAACACTGCTAACATAATGGCGACACAAATCAAAACTATAATAAGATACTACCTCACAACCGTTAGGATGGCTATTACTTAAAAAGAAAACAAAAATTGAACATAACTGTTGGTAAGGATATGGAGCACTGTTGGTGGCAATGTAAAATAGTACAGCTATTTTACAGCTGCTATGGAAAACAGTAGGGAGGTTCCTCAAAAATTTAAAATAGAATTAGTGTATGTGTTGCCAAAGCGAGCACTTAAAAAATAGAATTAATACAAGATTCATCAATTCTGCTTCTAGGTATCTACCCAAAAGAATTAAAAGCAGGGTCTCAAAGAGATATTTGCTTCTGTTTTAAATTTAAATTCAATTAATTAACATACGGTATTATTAGTTATCAGTTTCAGAGGTAGAGTTCAGTGATTCATAAGTTGCATATAACACCCAGTGCTCATCCCATCACATGCCCTCCTTGATGCTCATCACCCAGTTAACCCATCCCTCCACCAACCTCCCCTCCAGCGACTTTCAGTTTGGTTCCTATGGTTAAGAGTCTCTCATTTTGTCTCCTTCTCTGTTTCCATCTTGTTTTATTTTTCCCCTTCCTTCCCCTGTGATCCTCTGTTTTGTTTCTTAAATTCCACATATGAGTGAAGTCATATGATAATTGTCTTTCTCTGGCTGACTTATTTCACTTAGCGTAACACCCTCTAGTTCCATCTATATTGTTGCAAATGGCAAGATTTCATTTTTTTGGTGGCTGACTAATATTCCATTGTATATATACACCACATCTTCCCTATCCATTCATCTGTTGATGGACATCAGGGCTCTCTCCATAGTTTGGCTATTGTGGACATTGCTGCTATAAACATTGGGGTGCAGGTGCCCCTTCGGATCATTACACTTGTACCTTTGGGGTAAATACCTAGTAGTGCAATTGCTGGGTCATAGAGTAGCTCTATTTTCAACTTTTTGAGGGGCCTCCATACTGTTTTCCAGAGTGGCTGCACCAGCTTGCATTCCCACTAACAGTGTAAGAGTGTTCCCTGCTCTCTGCATCCTCACCAGTATCTGTCTTTTCCTGACTTACTAATTTTAGCTATTCAAAGAGATATTTGTACATCCATGTACATAACAGCATTTTAAAAAAAAGATTTTATTTATTTATTTGACAGAGAGAGAGAGATCACAAGTAGGCAGAGAGGCAGGCAGAGAGAGAGAGGAAGAAGCAAGCTCCCTGCTGAGCAGAGAGCCTGATTGTAGAGCTTGATCCCAGGACCCTGAGACCATGACCAGAGCTGAAAGCAGAAGCTTAACCCACTGAGTCACCCAGGCCCCACCCCCAGCATTATTTGCAACACCTAAAAAGGTGGAATCAACAAAGTGTCCATTAACATGTGAATGGATAAACAAAATGTGGTAGATACATACAATGGAACATTACTTAGCTTTAAAAAGAAAGGAAATTCTGACACATGTCACATGGATGAACCTTGAAGATATTATGCTGAGTGAAATAAACTGGAAACAAAAAGGCAAATATTATAAGATTCCACTTGTATGAGGTACCCAGAGTAGTAGTAAGATTCCCAGAGACAGAAAGTAGAATGGTGCCTGCCAGGGATTGGAGGGGTTGTGGGGAGGGGTGGGGAGAATGGGGATTAATATTTAATGGGGACAGCGTTTCAGTGCTGAGAGATGAAAGAACTCTGGAGATGGATGGTGGTGATGGTCTCACAATGATGTGAATGTAGGCAATACCACTGAGCTGTATACTGGAAAATGATGAATATATTAAATTGTACGTTATGTACATTTATCACAAAAAATACTCCATTAATACTCAACTGAAAAATAAATAAATTAGTCATTACTATACCAAATCTCTAACTCTCCTTTATCTTTCAAAAAGTGTCACACCAGAACTACTCCTTTAGGTGGTATCTGAGCTTTGATTTTTAATTCATTGGCACTTAGCACAATACTACTTCCATCACGGGAACTCAATATACTGGTTTTAAGAAAAGTACAGGGATGAGTACATGGACTCTGATAATTCCTTTCTTAAATTTCTCTTTACAAAATTATTTAGTTATTTTAACTACAGCGTTATATTAGGGTTCAGGTGTACAATCTAGTGATTCAACAATTCCATGTAGTGCCTAGCCTTTCTTAAATTTCTAAAGATACTCCAAACTATTTCATGTTCAACTGACATATATGTGTGTGTGTGTATATATATATATATATATATGTTGATATATATCATACGTATTTCCTTTTTTAGGTGAAAAATTTTCCATTTATATAAAATTTAACATTTTTAATACAAAACTAGAAAGAAGAATATAATGGATGTACTATACATATCACCCAGAATCTACAATTCAGAGCTTTGTTTTTGGCCATGATATATGTCACTATGGTAAACAATAATGTCCTCAGAGTCAGGGTCACATCTTTTGTCAAGTACATCCCAATGCCCAGCGCACATGTGGGGAGATGGAGATAAAGAAGCAAAGTGATTGGTCAAGATCATATAGACAGTAAATGGTGGACATAGGACGTCTGTTTCCATAACCCCAGGTATATGACAACATCTGCCAAATCCATTAGGTTGAATCTCTTTATTTTCACTTCCTTATGCTAACTGAATTAACTTAATAAGATTAATTTTCCAACATGACTTGGCCAATTTTTCAGATATGGTTAATTAAAATTTTCTTAAAAAGAAACAAATGCCAGTGTTCTGTCACTGGTATTTGAGTTTTGGAAATGTCCTCACTACTCTCTCTAAGCGCTCAGTTTTGCTTCTTGAGCCCTGACTGCTGGAAGCACGTGCTAAGCCCCGTGGGGTCCGATGGCAACAGGGCCTTCCAGCTGCGCAATTCGGAAGAGAAAGTTACTACCTCCACAGTCAGTTACTACTTAAGTTGCTAAATTAGACCCAGATTTATTCTTTTTTTTGTCAATGAGGATGCAATTTATTCATTTTAGAAAAATGTTTTTTGTCCCACTCTCCTCCCCTGTTCCCCAGGCAGGTTTACCAACGTGAATTGCAAATTCGGGCTCAAATGAGGTAGCATCTGCAAAGAGCTTTCTAAGTGGTGAGTCAGTACGTGCAAGTAAGGTAGACTGACTCGATTGTTAGAAAATGTTAACTTTATATTTTCCGATGTAAGTTTGGCTCCTGGCTGCACACCATGGCCCTTTCCCTCTGTATAACTGAACCGAGGGAAGGACCGAAGGTCTATAAGGTACAGTACACTGTGTTGGAGAAGGGCTGAGCATTCCTTCCAGAGGTCCCTCACCAAGATATACTCTACAATTACGTTCACAATGTCCAAGGAGAGATAGAGGTCTGGCCTCCCAGAAGACCATGCTGGAGGCTTTCTCAAGGGGGAAACAAGTGCAGCTGTGTGTGGCCAGACACATCTCACCAGGAACCTGTTCCAGCCAGCATCTCATTTCACTGAGTCAAACTTCCACTCTGCACCAAGCCGATCACAAAGAAACTTGTTCTGGTGGGGTATAAAAAGCCCTGATCTATTATAGCCTGTGGCCGTTGATCATGACATTGCAAGAGATCTGAATGATTAAAAATGCTGAATTAATTTTTTCATCTAATGATGTTATGCCACAGTAAGGTGGTGGACACGGCAACATCGCCGTCTCTCTCATGGAGCATCTGAGAAGTGTTTCAGTGGGCAGGGAGCGGCCATCGAGCCCTTCGTCTACCCAGATAGGTCCCAGTACAGCAGCTCAAGAATGACGATGGGAATTATCCAGCCACACCGCACTCCTTTGGTGAAGAGGACACTCGAGAGAGTTTGCTTTGCCACGGGAGGGGAATCGGGAGCCCGACTCACGGACATCTAACATCCGAGGAGGATTTCATCAGATTCCTGATGAGAGGAAGTGCAGACAACGCAGCCGTGAGCACGTTGGCTGTTCTTTTCAGATAGAGCTGAGAGTGAGGTGTGAAGGAGACAGAGCCAGGACAGAGCTCGTCTGGCACAAGCCTGCAGACAGAGTCCATTAGGCTCCACGCTGGAAATGGCGCTTATGCACTCAGGCAGGTGCTGAAACGAGAGCGCCTGAGCCTGGGGACGGTGCTCAAGTCTCGATATGACAGCTACACCGTGGATCATAAAAACCAGATGAGCCAGCAGATAACTGCTATATGGTAACTTGTGTCACCATAAAAACGTCAGTTTTCTGTATTATTTTACAACATTGACTAGCTGAGGAATGCTTTCAAGCAGGACACTGATACCCTCCATTGTTAAAAACAGACTGAGGCATTTATTAACTGGTATTCACACGGCTCTTTCACTACCTGAGTTTGTGAAGCGAGACCCGATTTCCTGTCCTTCAGGAGCAGCAACCATTTGGGTGCTGTAAAATGTTTCCATCAAAAGTGACGGTCAAGGACAGGCACCCTAGGCTCCTCGTTCCTACCCACTCATTTTCTTTCTCCCTTGAGAGTTAAGCAAAATTCTCTTTCATTAATTTTATTCTTTACTCCTTAAAAAGAGTCCTGTAACAAAGAACTGAAGTGGAAAACCTGCATAATAATTATTCTGTCCCCTGCTCCCAAGTAGGAGATGCGCTCTGTGGACAGTGTCATGCTGGCATAGGCCTGGAAACTGGGTTCCTCCCTTCAATCGTGCCTTGCGCGGCACTAGGGTCCAATTCTTCTGGACTGTTCTCATGGAACAATTCAAGGCTGGGAGTGGGAAGGGTATGTGTTTGCAAATAGATAGATATCCAAATGATGACCTAGAAAACATGGCCCTGAATTCTAAACTGGAAGACATTATTTTGAAGGTTGTCTTCTCTTCAAATGGGCTGCTTCATCGTGAACTGACTTTATAAGCATTGCTGTGCTTCATAAATGAAGATCTACGTGATACTATCTCTTTATGGGGATTTAGGGGAAAACATCAATTATTAGCCAGCAGTTGCTTCTCTAATAAGCACACTTCAGCTTGTTCACTGTTTCAAAGCTGAAGTCACAATTTGTGAAATCTCATTTTATTTAGAGTTTTCGCACCTGGACTGAAGAGCAGACGTCTGCTGACTGCTGGCCAGGACACCCTCAGCCCCCCTGGCAGAACCCAGAGATATAATCACTTTGTGTGAAGGTGGCAATCTATCATAGACATCATGGGTCAGGTGAGAAGACTTGTTTTCCATTTTTAAAAAATTCTTTATTTAAATTCAATGTAATTAACGTGTACTGTATTATTAGTTTCAGGAGTAGAACTTAGCAATTCACTGGTTGCATATGACACCCAGTGCTCATTCCATCAAGTGCCCTCCTTAGTGCCCATCACCCAATTACCCTAACCTCCTCCCACTTCCCATCCAGTGACCCTCAGTTTGTTTCCTAGAGTTCAACATCTCTTACGGTTTGCCTCGCTCTCTGTTTTCACCTTATTTTATTTTTCCTTCCCTTCCCCATGTTCATCTGTTTTGTTTCTTAAATTCCACATATGAGTGAAATTGTACAGTATTTGTCTTTCTCTGACTGACTCATTTCACTTATTTTTATGCCATGCTTCATATACTTAATGAAATAATCATATCAAGTCCAGTGATCCTGAAGAAAAAAGGAATTTCTTCGAATGATTAATTTTTTAAAGAACAAAAGAGCAAGTTTTAAAAATCTAGCATATATGTTCATAATCCTTCATCTCAAAACCAAAGAACCTGGAACACTTGAAGGTTACTTTACTCAACTTCCTTCTTATAGAATAGCGATGGAGGCACCATCCCCGGGGAGTCAATGTCTCGACCAAAGTCACCTTGGCAGCATGGTGGTGTTACCCAGCAATGCCTGTTATTAAAAATGTCCAAGGAATGAGGAAGGTGAGGTACAATTAGGGTTTGCTTAGAGACGAGAACTTTGGCCGAGAGTTGTTCCCTAATATCTGAAAGACTCACATGGGCGAGGAATTGGCATTGTTTGGGGTAGATAAATATAGAAGTTCTACAGAGGCAGGTTTTAGTTTAATAGGGAAAACATAGCTTTAATGGAAAAAATACAACAGCTTTCTGACAGTAGAAGGGGCCACCTCATGAGCTAGTGACCAACTCTTCAGCACTGAGCAATACAGACCCTGCCTGGCCTCTGTGGTGGTATGGGAGGATTTGTGCATCGGGTGGGAGCCTGGAAAATCCCACTGCTGGGTGGGTAGGACCATGGGAGATTGCAAGCTGGGAGTAACTTCAGGGAAGGCTTTTTTTTTTTTTTTTTTTAAACAACTTAACTGTCACATATTTTACATATCATATAATTCACCCATTTCAATTGTACAACTTACTGATCTTTAGTTACTTGAATGAATTAAGCAACCATTACCATACATCAGTATTAGAACGTCGTCACCCCAGTAAGATCTCCCAGGGATGCTGTTTTAACTGAAGTGCCATCTCTTGGGGCAAGGCTGTCTAGTGAGGGGCCACCTCATCTACACCAAATCGTGGTGTGTGTCACAATCTGAGCATCTTGCTGTGGGTGGATCAGATGTTGCATCAAAGAACAAAGGCAGGAAGGAAGGGCTGGATGGCAAGGAGGAGATTGGCAGGTAGGTGAGAGCCCCGGGGAGGTCAATGTCAGCCCATGGGTGAACCAAAGGACGAGTGTTGCGAGGTGGCAATAAGATAAGAGCACGTTCCTTTTCCACTGGTTCTCCTCAACCCCTTCTAAGATTCTCGTTATAATAAATCTGTTTAAAGTAATGGGCACTGTTACTCTGACAGTTTACCATAGCAAACTTTAGAGGGCTTTCAAGCATAATCACTTGAAAAAGACTGTTATTCGAGGAAACTGAAGCTAGCTGCTAGCAAGAAGATGATCATAATCATGATGTCTATTTTTTTTTTTAAACAGTAACATCTATTTTCAACCCACTTTATATCCCTAGCAAGTTAACATATGTTCACCAGAAAAAAGGAGTCCTCTTTAAACTCAGTCTCGGGGTGCCTAGGTGGCTCAGTGGGTTAAAGCCTCTACCTTCGGCTCAGGTCATGATCCCAGGGTCCTGGGATCAAGACCCGCATTGGGCTTTCTGCTCAGCAGGGAGCCTGCTTTCCCCACTCTCTCTGTCTGCCTCTCTGCCTACTTGTGATCTCTGTCTGTCAAATAAATAAATAAAATCTTTAAAAATAAATAAATAAATAAATAAACTTAGTCTCCTTGTGGTGCAAACGCCCCTTCCCCCACCCCCGCCAAGTATCAATGGCTTGAACACAGACATTCTGTGTGAGCAGAGTGTGCTTGGCTCCGCGCCTTAACTGTGTGTCACATTGCTTCTCCATCCCAAAGGACCTGCTTGTGTTCTTAAAGCAGGTACTTAAGTAGCACCTTGAAGAAAATAACATGCATGCTGTTTTATATACATGCTCACGCTTCCTTGCTTAAGCGTGCCTGGAAAGGCCCTGATAATCATATCTGGAGCAATCATGAGAAGGGCAAGGTAAATCCACCAATCCATGTGCCAATTAAAATTCAAGGGGCCTTAATGGGATTGGGTTTTTTTTGTTTGTTTGTTTTGTTTTTTTTTTAAGATAAAGCCTAGGATTTCAGCTTTAGGAGTTTTGAAGATCTTGAGAGTTAATTCTTTACACAAAACTTGGAAGAGGGAGGCTTGCATCCAACATCTAAAAAAAGAAAAGAAGAGAAAGCAACACCAACTATCCGGAAAAACCAAGAAAGCCATTTCAGCTCTTGGAAACTTTGAAAATACTGCACACATAGCATGTATTGGTCTGGCAAGGCTGATGAGGAAAAGAATGTAAGAGGTCATGAGTGGTACTTCTAGCAGAAGAAAATGAAGATGAATGTTAACGAAAAATATGCAGGAATTAATTTTTTATTTAAGGTATCAGGGAGAGTATGATCAAAGCTGTAAGTTGTGGGATATAGTCTGTTCTGTTCACTTCTTCAATCAGATGGATAAGAGCCACATCTCTAACACGGCTGGGTATAGAGTCCTTTTATTCTGATTAATTAGCAGCCATTACCTGAATTCAACCTACCTAATTCATTTGTGAGATATAAGTAATGGGGCATTACAGAAGATAGTGGCAAATCTGAAATCCAAATCCCACTATAAAATCTTTTAAAAATAGACATGACCACAAAAGAGGGGGTGCAAAAAATATTCATGCACAGCACCTGGAATCTTTCAGAGAGCTGCCTGGAAGACAAGTATATTAGGAACTCTCATTCTTTCCAGCAGAGTTCCATGGATTTGTAAATAAATCAGTGCTGGCCACACCATATGGCCTCCATTTTCTCCCATCGTGACCTTGAGATATGGCCTAAGGAGACCGCAAGTCCCAGCAAGCAGTTTTCAATCTATATCTGAGCAGCACCACATAAAAGATGAAAGCAATTACAACAAGCACCATTTGCAGCAAATACCACGATGCAGTCCTCTCGGCTTCTGGAAAATTGCTAGGGAACCCGGTAACTGGCCCAACATTTGGGCAAAGGCCTCACTGACATCTTTTTCAAATTATAAATCCATTTGGGCTAAATTCTCATGGGTTGTGCCTTAGATCCCCGAGTGGATTGCACAGCAGGTGCTATTAGAACCTCGTCGTAATCAGTGAGTGATGGTCCAGGAACCTGGGAAGGTTCTAATAATAAGCAAGGACTATCATCAGAATACTTAAACACTTAACCAGCTTTGCATCTTCAAAGCACTTTACAAACATTAATTAATTAATATACACTATCCACCCCTGTGATGTAGTTAAGTATTATTATCTCCATTTGACATATAAGGAAACAGACAGGTTAAGTGGCTTGCTTGAGGCCACACAACAAGCCCAGAGTGGGTCTGGGAACGTAAATTAGAAGCACCTGATCCAAACTCGCACCCAGGTGTGCTAGTGGTGTAGTCAGCTGGCTCACCGCACCGCCTGAGCCCTCACTGCCCGGAGCAAAGAAGCGCCTCTGGCTGAGGGCGGGCGCTTGCGGCAGAGCTGCTGACAAACCGTCAGAGGAGGCTGAGCCCACAGACTGTCTGTTGGACCTTGTCCTACTTCACAAGCTGATGCACTCCTCGGATTACTTTCCAACCCTGAATAGTTTGACCCAGAGCGGGCCAAGGGAGCGAGAGCCACGCTCTGGCTGACCCACTGCTTTGTCCAGGCGCAGCGAGTGGGGGGGAAGGACCCAGCCCTTGGCTTCTGCATCCCCTCACCATGCGGGAGGCGCCCTATGGGGTCTGGCTGCAGGAGAACGCCCAGGCAGGCTAGCTGGGGAAGGGAGTTGTGCTATCTCCCTGCTGGACGACTGAGGGAGGAAAAACTGGAGGTAAAGAGAAAGCAGGGCAGCAGGAGCCCATCACCTAAAGGTCACCCAAGACAACAGCAACGACACAAACGGACACTGGGAACATGGGGGAGGCAACCGTGAAATACTACAGCAGGGGGGCTCGGGAATTCTGAGTGGCACATGGCTGCGGCAACTGAACATGCTGGCAGAAGGCGGAAGGCAGAGGAGGAATCCGGTGACTGGGGGCAGAAGGGGACCCTGGGCAAGGAAGAGAGAGACCCAGCACTTCTGAGTGTCTTCTGTGTGCCAGGAACTACATTCACTTACTTAATCCTCAAATCAAGGCCATCAGTGGAAACAGCGCTTTATTTTTAGCCGCATTTTAGGAGTGGGAAATCGAGGTACTGACAGTCCATTTTCCGGCAGAGTTGGAATTCAAACCGGGTTTAGATAACAGTGATGACCTTGCATCGTGGGAGACAAGGGAGGACTCTGGGCACTTCAATCCATGCAAGGGCCTCCCCTAATAACCGGGAGATGGTGGAGCTTGGGGACGGCTGTAAAGGCGACCGTGGCATGGTGCTGGGGGCCCAGACTTTGAATTCTACAATCCTGCAGCGGGGGGTGACTTGAGAACAGTCTGAGGAAAGTGGGGAGGGCTGGGGTGAACTCTGTTGTGGTAACTCACCACATTATCCAGGAGTCATTCAAGTGAATGCGGCATGGGCTGGCTTATGTTAACTTATATACACTGTCATGAGAGCCAAGGAAAATGTCTTGACTCTTTAATTGAATGAAGTCATCCCAATGTTTCTCTGGTTATTTGATGAAAATGTAAATTTGGGGATTATGCTGGAATAACATTTGTGCTGTCTCCTACCAAGATGCTAAGGGCACTGAGGAACGCTGCTTTGGGGATGAATGGATGTTTGTTGAATGAATGACTGAACAAGGACTCAGAAGAGAACTTTCCTAGTCTACAAATCCTCACAAGGAGACTGTCAGAATGAGGACAGAGGTTTGCATTTATTTATTTTACTAAAAGTTTCCTACTTCCCCCCTTTCTGGATATCGTGAGAAGTCTGGTGCTCTCTTCTCAAATATGACATTTCCTTCTAAGAACCCTTTCATGGAGACATAAAATTTCTTATTTTCAGAGAGCTCACTGCTCAAATATGGTACTGAAGACCAGATTGTAGCTTTTCCTAGCATCTTACAGCTTTTCTAGAGCATGCATTGGAAAAGGAAAGAGACAAATTCAACTCGAGATGTGTTTGAAATCTTTATGAGGGCTACTGGGAAATAATGGGAATTGAGGGTGTGGAAACTATGCAGGCAGAACACACCACAGTTGAGGATGTTAGCTCAGAAAAGTTGGTCACTGCTTCCTTTTATGAACCCAGCTCAAACTGGAACACCCTCCACCAAAGCACCCCCAAATTCCCTCTTGTTCTGACCTATTTAATTGAACCCCAAGTTTCCTACAATAGTAGAAAACCAAGTCACTTTTTCCCTGCTTCCACTAGTGCCTCCTACAGAGTTCTTCCCATAGCAACTAGATGTTTTCATGAACACAAGTTGCACTGAGGCATTCCTCCTGCAAAAACAATCCCACTACAAGACATTAGAACCCCAAATTGCTAACAATGGCCTGTGTTGCCTTGTGTTGACTGGCTCTTGGTTACTTCTCTAACCTCCTCTCCTCCTCCAGCCCTTGCTCATTCTCTCAGGCACATTGGCTCCCCTGCTGTTCCTTCAATTGGCAAAACACACTTGCCACAGGGCCTTTGCACTCATTGAGCAATCTTCCTCTGAAGATCTGTATGGCCTACTCCCTCACTTCCTTTATGGCTTTGCTCAAATATCTTATCTTTAGGGAGGCCTTCTTTGATCAGTGCTTACCTTGCTTTATTTTCTTCATAGCATACATCTCCCCTGAACATACTCAATGATTTATGGTCTCTGCCCTCCCATTAGTATGTAAACATCCTGTGAGTAGGTACCTTGCTCCCCCGGGGCCTATAGCAATGCTTGGCGCCCAATAAGATTTTGTTGGGTAAGTGTTTAATATCTATATGTATCACCGATTATAATTTCTTTCTAATAATTAGGCTAAGTTGCTTACAAAGAAAAAAATAATCCATGAAGTTTTTTTTTGTTTTTTGTTTTTTGTTTTAAATCTGGTGACTCTTTTTGTCAAACTGACTCTAAGGTGTTACTCACTCCTATTCCAAAAAACCAACTTTGAATCTTAATAATTGATTTTTAAGACCAAGAATCGGGTCTTTGTTTCCTGAATCTTGTATCTCCCTTTGGTCAAAACCAGTAAAATTCTGGGCCACCTCTGACCACAGAAATTTCTGAGCATACAGGCATCTCCTTTTTCCCTCCGACTCGGGCCTCACCTGCCAGCTCCCCCTCAAATCCCATTGTCCTGTGTCATCCGGAGGGATACTGAGGTGAGCGCCTAGGACTTTACTGTCCTCTTGTATGGAAGAGAGAGAGTTTTCTCTCCTGATGGAAAGGAATCATTTCTTCTTAGAGGGGCCTTCAATGAAAGAGGGTCCTCTTAGAATTCTAACTTCACTATGTCTGGGCCCACTTTTGCATTTATAACACAGACAACCCCATAAAGCTGGGCGTGATGCTCTTCTGAGTGTAAGCCAGATGAGTAAAAAGGGATTCAGTGTGTGACTCTGCCAGCATTGATGGGTTCGAGCCTCATGTAAAATCTTTCCTGATTACCTGCAGTTCTGGTCTAATAATTAAGAGAAAAATGCTAATATTTAATATATAAACATAATATTTAATTTGAAAAATCCCAGTACAGCAGTAAAAAGGCTGCACACAGGGGTAGAGTTTTCTTTACCTCAATGATATCGAAGGTACAGGACAGTAAAAACATTTTGAAACTGAAGTTAAAATGGCCCTAACTGCAGAATTAACATGTTTTAGTTCAATAGTGTTCATCAAGCTCACTTACACATAAGTGCTGTGTAAATATATATATCCTTCTACATACACAGTTGGCTTTCCACATGTAGAACATGATTCATGGAATTGGCAGTTGGGAGTTTATCTTTTTCCTCTGTATTCAAAGGTGGCTCATGCTTTTAAGGGCACAGAGTGTATAATCACAATTACTTTAAGGGGTTTCAATTCCGTGTGTGAGAGAGGTAATGGGCTGGCCTAGGAATTGAAAGTGATAATGAAATATTAATATAAAAGGGAAAGGGAGGTAGACCTTCGGCTTGTTAGTGCAAAGAAGATAGAGACTTATCTTGGGCTCATGCTGTACATTACTTTCTCCCATTTTCTAGGGCAGGAATGAGTGCATAGACCAGGGTTTTGATGTTGTTTTTGGTCTGGGTTTTCCTCTTTTCCTGGAACAAGAACAAGCCTCCCTTCCTCTTTGGTGGCCATATAGTCCCATTCAGCATTTCATCTGCAGGTGTGCTTTGTCAATGGTTAGTGAGTTTCAACTGGAATAGAGCAAAATAGAGAAGGCAATGACAGGATGATGGAGAAGGGGGAGAAGAATATACACGTGCCTTGTTTCACACAATGGCTACAGCACTAGAAAAATAGAACTTCTGTACATGTGCTCATGTCTTAAATGTAATGAGGAAGGTTGCTCTCTGAAAAAGATTCCACTGAGCTAAAATGACAACTGTTTTCTAAATACCATCCTTAATTTATTTGGTAAGTTTGGATTTATTATATTAAGTTGAGTCATGTAATAAGTAGAATATATCCTTCTGGGGACCTTATTTCTAATTTCTAATGTGACATAGAGGAGTTAAACTTGACCTCTGGTCACATTAACAGGAATCAGCCATTTGGGAGGAATGATAATGACACTTCCATTCAAGTAGACTTGGAGTGCCCAGAAGGGCTTTTGTGTATATCACTTTTTATTCTCAAAAAGCCACAGGGGCAAGTATGTGGTAGGTTAAGTAGATTAGGCATGTGTCCCATATTATGGATAAAAAACCAAGGGCTATGTGAACCCCCTAAGGTCAGATTGCTTTGAGGTCCTAGAAGTGGGAATCACATTCTGGCCAAGGTCCTCTCACCTGCACCACAGGTATGCATCTCCTTCGCTACCCTTTTCATTTCATGCTCTGTGTCTGGTGGGATAGGTCTCCTCTCCTAGTGGTCCTGAAGATGCACCAACACAAAGAACATTGCACATTTGTGGAGCACATATGGTAAATGTGAAGCATCAGAGAATGGCTCTTCCCACTCTCACAGCCTTATCGTACTACAGAGGTAAATCTCTGCCATCATTTACTTAAGTTTTTGTCTACCTACTTGTTTGTATTTAAAAAATATTCTTGCAAATTTGAAAAGTTACACACAGATACTCAATAATCCAAAGATATAATCAAGAAGACTTCAAAAGGCCTTAACCAGGGGCACCTGGGTGGCTCAGTGGGTTAAAGCCTCTGCCTTCGGCTCAGGTCATGGTCCCAGTGTCCTGGGATCGAGCCCCACATCGGGCTCTGTGCTCTGCAGGGAGCCTGCCTCCCCCTCTCTCTCTGTCTGCCTCTCTGCCTACTTGTGATCTCTGTCTGTCAAGTAAATAAAATCTTTAAAAAAAAAAAAAAAAGGCGTTAACCAACATGAACTTATATAATAAGATTTTATGTTATGGGGTTGTGATTAATAACAGAGTGAATTGGGTATCCACAGAACATACAAGACTCTTCGGGTACTGGGGTAAAATTTGAATCAGTCCCTGGGGTATAATTTGAATCAGCTGGAGGACTTATGTAGTAGGTATCTCCTGTAACATCTATAGCTGATTTATGACATATTTACATTTTTTGGTTCCCAATGTCATGGTGTCTTTGTAAGCTAGGCACAAAGCAGCTAACTGGAACAATGGTGGAGGTCTGGAAATAACTTCACCTCTTCTTTAACAACATGAACTCAGTTGGGCACCTTCTGTCTAGCAATTGAATCTCCCAGCTGGTTAACAGCCATTTATGGAGCAACGTGTGGGGGGAGGTTACCGTGTTTTCTGTGCAGCACAGGTACCGTTAGAGTCCTCACAGGACAACAAGTCAAAGCCTGGCTAGATGAGCAAGACCGAAGAGTCACCCTTGATCACAGACTATCATGAGCCTATTTGCAGCTGTGTGCACACTGGGCCTTGGCCATTGACTCAGCAAGCCCCCTTATAGGGGGCCAGAGGTGGGGTAGAGATGGAAGAAGCAAGTCTGCTCAACAAACTGCTGGATGGCTGGACTCAGATTGATCAAAGTCTGCCATTTTGCCTTGTCCATCTGGAACCATAATTCAAGAATGAAATTGCCCTAGGTTTTCTCCTCCCCACCATTAAATTCCATTCAATCATAGTAGGCAAAACGCAGTCACGCTCAAGCAGCCAGATGTTATCATTACAGACCTTTCTTTATAAACCGATGCTGAAACTTGAGTGGTTGATGAGACCAGCTAAGCAGTTGTACCTTTGACCCTGCTGCATTAAACTTGCCCTATCAATTTAAGCTTAGTATAAACACCATTTCCCAGAGCCCCTCATGAAGTCAGCGGTGAGAAGAAGCTGACTAAGCCTAAACATTTTTTAACAGCAATCTTGTCTTACAACACCAAGGGGATTTGCTGGGTATCTGGGGCTTTATAAAACCATATGAACATGCTGAAAGAATTAAAGTCCTTTAAAAATGAAAAATTGATGGTGACAGTCCTTTCTGAAGACCAGTTGGTATAATGGCAGCATAGGAATGGGTAGAGAGTTGGTCTGAAACGCTTCTGCATTTTTTTAAGTGACATATTTTTGTGAGTTTTTCTTCTATCCCAAAGGTTTACTCTAAGGTGACCATTCCAATAAAAAATGAAAAAGTGTGTCCCAGTTATCAGTAACCTGGACATTTTAAGAGACACTGAACATATTTATTGTCCTGGTTAAGTTTCTTTCTAATGAAGATTGGGACCCTCTCCCCATGCAAGCATCTTAGGTCATGATATCATAATTTTCCCAAATCTGCATGCAGCTGACATTCCAGTCAAGTTGCACCCATATACATGCTCCGAAAGAATGAAGGTAGTGACCGTTACATTGTTCTTTATTTATTAACATCTCAAATGAATGAAACTTAGATGTTCTATAAAATATAAGAATATATTTATGATTTGTAAATAAATATACACAATGTGAGGCTATTTCAAAAAAGATCAACGTGGGCAGTGTTTAATTTTTTTTTTTTTTTTGGTTTTGTATAAAAAGAGTATCCAGTCACTCTGTGGCTTAGTTTCCAAATAAGTAGAATACCATAACTTTCTGTTAAAATGCTAAAATTGTGCACTGACGAGCAAATACTTGCATGATTATAAGATTTATTATAAACACTAATGGGAATTACCTTGAAAAATGTTTTATCAATAAGATAAAAAATCTTGGAGTTATAAATTATGTTTTCCAAAAAAAGGGCAAGAAATGTAAATATTTTCAAAGACACAGGGGGAAAAAGGAACCTAAACACCAAAACAGAACATTCTCCATTATGGGGAAAAAATACTATCACCTTAGGAATAAGGTGTTTTGGAGTATGTGTTGCCCGATTCTTGCAACATCAAACACGGAGCAAGGCATTGGCTCAGGACAACGAAAGCCAGTGAGTTCTCAAAAGGGATTGTCACGTGGACCTCATATACACTGGAATTAGTGAAGAGTCACAGATTTGAAAGGAACATATGTCTAACTCAATTCCACACTATTGAAGGCAGAATGCTCCATAGCCTTCAACTCTAATGCTGAGGTCAAAGGAAACTTGGTCAAATGTCTTGCTAACTTGATTAAAAGAGTCATTATAATTATTTTCTTCAGAAGGAGAAGGCAGAGGAGGCCTTTATTTCATGGGAGAAAGGGATGAAGCACTGATGTCGGCCTTGGGAGGGTTGGGACCTAAGCTTGGTGCTGTCATAGTCAGTTTTTGGAAATTTCACGAGCCTCTGCAGAGCCTCACCTGCTCATCTGGGACTGTGTACTTCAGAGGAGGTGGTATCTCATCTTTGCCCAGGCTCTTCAATTCTGGTTCTATGCTTCCCAGGTACGTGTTTCTCTGGGACATAATTCAGAATTCTGTGATCTTTTTTTTTTTTTTTTAAGATTTTATTTATTTATTTGCCAGAAAGATGAGAGAGAGAGAGAGCGAGCGCACAAGCAGGGGCAACGGCAGACAGAGGGAGAAGTAGGCTCCCCGCTGAGGAGGGAGCCCGACATGGGGCTCAATCCCAGGACCCTGGGATCATGACGTGAGCCGAAGGCAGATGCTTACTCGACTAAGCCACCCAGGCATCCTAGAATTCTATGATCTTTAAGACTGTTCTCATCTTTAGGTTTTAGCAAATGTATGAAACGTTTGTATAGAGAGAAAAATGGGCTTCGTGAATAACACCTTCCTTTGTCACTTAAATAAAAAGAAACAATATGCATTGTGTGTTTCGCTATTTAAATGGGCGTGTTGAAAAATGATGTCATCACCTTCTAGAGCACTCCACAGTGAATGCATCAAGTTTCCACATAGATGCAGAGGATTGACATCAAAAGCTGTCATGACCTGTCCAATGTGGTCAGGTGATGGTAGAGACCAGAGAAGCCTCCTCACGGAAGGCTGGGTGGGCTTCTCAGGAACGTCCCCTCAGCTGTATGAAGGAGTGGAAAGATTGAACAGTGTTTTTAGACCCATCCAATCTTCAGGAAGAATCCAGTGCACGATCTCAGCCCCAGCTGAGCTGGGGTGAGAATGAGGGAGCTTCGAGGCTGTGCTCGGCAGCCTTCTGGTATTGCAGGGCGAAGGGGCGGTGCCTTGGAAAGGAGAGGGTGTGAAATGCTTGAAATGAGGGCCAGAGGCAGGAGGGGATGTCTGTGCCCAGGTGTTGTACACAACTTTCAGACACAACACTTCTTTTGCTTTGATTTGAAAGGGCTATTGCAGGACTAAGGATTTCTGTTGGTTTGCCTTTTTCCCCTGCACTAAAAGTGAGATGAGAATGTCTGGGGAAACTATCTGATCATTAGCAAGCCTTTCCCACTTAAGGTATCACTGGCTGGAATGAGGGATTTATAAGCTTCTGAGGCCTCATGACTGGTGATTGATGCTTAGATTTTCTTAATTAATGAGAAGGTCAGCTATTTAAATGGCAATGGTTTATCCATATGGGGATAAGACAGAGAAAAAGTACATTAACATGAAAAGTTAGAATTTTTTAAAGTTGGTTTGTAATTAAAAAGGACATTTAAAATGAGGAAAATTAAATAGACTTATATTCTCTAAACAAAATCTTCCTAAGGTAAGAGTTCAGTAGTAAAAGAGATAATCATCTCTTGTGTCTTTTGTCTTCAGCTATATTTTTAGTTTTCATTCTGCATTCCATGATTCCAAAAGCTGAAGTCATCTGCAGGTCAAACCATGGCCTGGGGTGAGTACCTAGTACTTCTTTTAAAAAATGCATCTTCATTCTGAAAACATGAAAACTCTTGCTCTGAGGCTGGATTCAATGAACCACGCCTCTTACAAGTTGTTCATCTTTCCTCGCTCAGCCAGGCGCACTTTTGTTCAGTTTTGCTGTCACCACATTGCTGCAGGGGTTTTCGAAATTTGAGGCAATGAAGCTCATTTCCATGTTGCTCATCTCCCAGCAACCACGAGGGCCTTTGGAAGGCATGAGTCTAAGGACGGGCGGCAAAGATCTGATGGCAGTGTCCTGCAGACCACAGTAACACACAAAGGCCCCAGCACATGAAGCTTGTCCAAGGTGTTAATCAGCCTCACTAAACTCGCCCTTTCTAAGCAAACTGTGACCTACAAAGATGCCAGCCTGCCGGAGCCTTGTGGCAGGCTTATCACTCTCGTTTATGAGTTTTCAGACACATTCATGTTGGTACATGTGTTTAAAAGGCTGTCTCTCGCTCTGTGCCCTGTTCAGAGTAAGTAAGCAACTGAAAGCAGCTTTTCTGTTAGGCTGCTCTTCCGTGAAGCGCCACAGTGACGAGGTGAATGGCTTCCCACTGGAATTAGGCCAAAAGCAACACCACCGGCACTCTGCACCACCACAAAAGACTACTGATAAAGGGCATTATTATTTTCTAGGCTCATACTCACCAACGTATAGACACGTAAACCACTGAGTAAACAGAGACACTGAATGAATGACGTCATTCTGATGATTTAAGAGGTAAGCATTTTGTACATTCCTGAGTATGCATAAGAAAAATTAAAAAAGGCAAAATCACAGATCCAATACCACCGCATACTTCCTTATTGTATATCTACAGAGGAATGTTCTGTCCTGGATTAGACAATGCCTAGTAGTCACCCAGTAAAATCACACTTGGGGCTGGCTTCACGGATGATGGGTGGGGGTTGAGAGGTCCTGGCAAATTTGAAGCCATTGCTATGTTGTGTTTTCCAAAATGATGAAGGCCGTCTGGTGCCCACATCATGATGAAAGGATGAGAGTAGATGGAATCGTGAGAGAATGGGAGAGCACTGGGGGGCAGGGATGGTGGGTGGTTCAGATAAAAATGGAAGAGAGGGAGAAGTCAGTGGGAAAAATAGGATGATGTGATAGAAAGTGAGCAATTCATTAGGTGGCGTGTGTGTGTGTGTGTGTGTGTGTGTGTGCACGCACATATGCGCGTAGGCATGTGTAAATATAAAGAAACCCAGAGTTTTAATTCCTGCATCAGAATGATAATTCTGAGAAAGAGAAATCTTTCTGGAATTTCCAGTTTTATGTCAAACATTCTCTGTCATTATTTAAGTCTTTAAGATCAGTGTAAAAAGAGGCATTTCAGAATGCCTGGTCTCCTTAATAAGCAAATCAGATTCTGAGCGGCAGTTCTGAGACTGGTGAAGAGGACCCCGAGAAATGACAGACTGCAGAGGTTTCCCACACGGTGTAGAGAGAAGACCTATTTTGCCGCTGGAGTGAAAATCTCCCAGAAAGTGAAAAGAGTCTCAAGAGATTCCAAACACCTCACAAGGCAATGGAACAGTGGTGAGGCAAATTGCCGGGGGTGGGGGGTGGGGGTGGTATTTATTTATGGGTGATGTGACCCGTCTCATGCTGTATTCTTCCCTGTCTTAGGAGGTTTTCTGAGCCCTGCTGGTCTGAAGCCAGAGACGTCACCGGGCTGGAGAGAACTCCGTTCCCTAGTGTCCTTTCTGGGTATGTCGGGAAACACAACTTCTTGCTGGCTCTGCACTCCCCACCACGCCCAGCCAGACATTTCAGCAGGGATTCGGAACGTACCACCCAATTCTTAATTCCATATTTTTAAACACAGCATGAAACAAACCATCGATCAGCCAACAGCAGCTGGCAGAGGATCAAGCAGGCCCACCGTGGTTTGAACTTTCGTGAAAACAAATGAGGTTTGGGATTTCAGAGGACCTCTCCAGTTTCAGGCCATCACTAATACCGATTATTTTCTCTCTAACATCACGGGCTGTCCGGTCTGCTCACCCTCAGCAGAATGATGCCTGTGCAAATCCACAGGCTGGCTGGCTGCCAGAAATTATAGGGCCACGTGGTCAGTGCATTGCCATATCCCATCTTCCTTCCCACCACTTTTTGGGCATGATTAGTCTACAAGTTTCTCACTATGACCTCTCTTCAGTTAAGCTTTCAAAAAGGGCTTCCTTCTTTTCTTAATAGTCTGTATTTTTTAGAGCATTTTGAGTTTTACAGAAAAATTACATAGAAAGTATAGAGAGTTCCCATCTACGCTTTCCTCCTCCATTTCCCGCACAATTTCCCCTATTATTAATATAATGCATTAGAGTGGTATATTTATAACAACTGATGAACCAGTATCAATGCATTGACTCAAGTCCACAGTCTGCACTAGGTTCCCTCTTTGCCCTGTACAGTCTCTGGGTGCTGATGAATGTATAATGGCACATATCTGCCTACCATCACAGTGTTGTACAGAAGAATTTCACTGACTTAAAGAATCCCTGTACCCCACTTCTTTTCCCTCTCTCTCTCCCCTTCAGGCTGTGTCTTTTGCCTTTTAGCATATCTTATAGGTGAAAGCCAGATTTGACGTATTGGATAAAAGAAACTAAGGTCAACAAGCCTCTGGTGTGAGGTTTATGTTTATCTGGCTACAAGTTAGGCTGTGTTTATTATTTGCTGTAGCTGTGTCAGAAGCTAAAATTTCCTCCAGCATCCTTGTTTTTGTTTCCCCTTCTGTCTTTGGGTTTCCCTATAGATTCCTTCTTAAATGGAGTCTGACCCTTGCGATTCTGTCAGTTGTAAGCCCCCATTATTATACAGGGGGCCTGCTGATGTGGTGTTAAAATGGGGGAGTGGAGGAAATAGTCTATAATCCCATGGTTAGTTCTCAATCTATTGCTGGGTCTGTGTTCCTGGGCTGTGACCTTCATAAGCTCTCAGTTTTCTTCCTCTCCATCTTAAGTGAAGCAAGAGAGCTAGAAGGAGCTGGAGGTGAGTATCTGCCTTTCCTCACATCAGGTAGGCTAGGACAAAATACTTTTCCTTGAGAGAAAGCCTTTGTTAAGGGGGACCGATCTCTCTGGGCATATTTTAAAATGGTTACTTTTCTCCTCCTGACAAAAGCATGAGGGATTTTTCTTCATTCCTAATTCTCTGATCTTCACTCTGAGAACCAGTAAAACTCATGAAAGTGTGGGGTCCCCTAATCCTGGGCCCCCAAGACTTTTGATCTCTCAGCTTGTCCACACTCAACCTCCAACAACTAGTTAATCACCACTGATGTGTTCCTTCCTGCTGCTGGCCCGGTGGAAGTTTCTGCTCCTGATGAGCTCTGATTCTCTGTATTCACTTCTCTCTCCAATTTTGGGGCAACAGTTTGCCTCATGACCTCAGTTCTCTGCAGGATCTAAGAAGAGTTGTTGACTTTCAGTTTGTTCAGTTTTCTTCTTGTTGTGAGGACAGGAATGATAACTTCTCCATTTCTTATATGTTGGAGTGGAAACTAGAAGTGAGTTCAATGGACATTTCTTTTTTCTCAACCAAATGCAACTCAGATTGAATGTGAAAAGGCAACACATAAGGCAGAGGCAGTGGTAAAAATCAGATAGGTAGAACATTTTAACTTAGGACTCAGCCAGAGGTAACAGATTAAAATAGATTTTATAATTATTTTTCCATGTGACATATTTATAAGTTCCTGTAAAGAGGGATTTCTCTGTGCCAAAATATATTTTCAGGCGTTTCTTTTGATTATTTAAAATTATCATAAAAATCACTTTAAGTATTTTCATTTACACAAGCAATGGAACACAGCCCAGTCAGCAGTGTCACTCAACACTCCGGGGATTTCATTATTTGTTTAAAACAAGCATGCATCCCAGCACATTCTATGACCCAGAATATGATTCCGATAGTAAAGTAAGGTATCGTCTAAATGAGTGCTCCCCATACTTGCTGATATTGACCTCGCGGGGAGTTTAAGGTCCATGAATGGCCCATGGAGTAATGATTGAGCACTAAATGGATGTAGAGGAAGGCACACCTTTATTTGCTATGTGCTCCACTCATGCAGAACACCTGCAAGGGGAGTCTGGCCGCTGCAAGTTGCTACACTTTGGTGTGCACCATATTTTGATAATGTACAGAGTGTTTTATTGCAATCAAATAA
Organism: Lutra lutra; assembly: GCF_902655055.1. Classification (NCBI taxonomy): domain Eukaryota; kingdom Metazoa; phylum Chordata; class Mammalia; order Carnivora; family Mustelidae; genus Lutra; species Lutra lutra. The sequence goes on along the minus strand of NC_062283.1, from coordinate 25,828,270 downwards.
TATCTTCAGCTCTCACAACAGCAAAATGCAGGAACTTCAAAGGGATTCCAGTCCAACTGGAACCATCATTACAAAACAAATTTTGGCTTTATTGTTAGATAGACCACAAAGGGGCAGAGACTGTGCCAAAGAAAATGCTCTTGAAATCTCCTCTATATATTACCTTTGAACAATTAATTGGTCTCCTGGAGACAAGAAAAAAAAAAAAGAAAGAAAACAAAATAAAAGACTGACAATGGAATATATTGTTCTTGGATGTTGTACTGTGGATAAACTGCAGTCATATTGCAGAAATACCTGACAAATTGATCACTAATTTCAACTAGTCTGTAATTTTACACATTAGGCTGGGTGTTGTAAACTGAACTCAGACTTGTTTTGTAGAAGATATTTTCAGTAAGCCATAGAGAGGAGATTCTACATCTAAGAGACTCGATTGTATTTAACATCCAGGCGTTCAACAGGGCATCGTCACTGTCACCAAGTCTCAGAGGAAACCTTCGCTCACAAAGCCCTTCTCTGTGACTAACACAAATATTTAAGATGTGGGCCCTTCACTAACCTGACTTCTTTCAGAATCCTCCAGAGTGACAAGACATGGTTCTGGGTAGCTGGGTTAGTGAACAGGACAGATAGGAGATGAGTTACAGTGAATAAATGGGGGCCTGATCCAAGTAAGGAATGAAATGTTTTGGAGTTCCAATCAGAATCTCTTTGCCTATGATAATGATTTCTTTATTTCTTTCTTTTTAAAAATATTTTATTTATTTATTTGACAGAGAGAGATCACAAGTAGGCAGAGAGTCAGACAGAGAGGTGGGGCGGGGGAGCAGGCTCCCCACTGAGCACAGAGCTTGATGCGGGCTTGATCCCAGGACCCCGAGATCATGACCTGAGCCGAAGGCAGAGGCTTAACTCACTGAGCCACCCAGGCGTCCCAATACTGATTTCTCTTCTTAAATCTCTGTCCTCTGAAGTACTGTGCAACATAAAGCTTGGGTCAGATTTCAGCTCTAATTCTTTACTGTGGTCTATCTTTTACATCAGGAATGGTGCTTGTCTTTGGCTTTCCTCCCTTGGGAGCTGTATCAGAATGCGTAATGTCACATTGATAATGTTCTTTGAGATCCTCATGTTATAAGGAATTATAAAGGCAAAGTGCCATTGATGGCATATATTCTAGATGCAACATCTGAGCTGTAAGAATCACAGAGCAGCTCCCCCTGTAATTACTTCTGCTCAGAGTGCTCCCAACCAGGCAAACTATAGAACTAAGTCTGTGAGGACATCTGTCCAAGGTGAGTGCTCAAGAGTGCCTGTCATTTCTCAAACTGATGTAAGTGACCTCAAAGACTGCTTTTCATGGAAAATCACTCTGGAAGGTGTTTCTTAAAGAAGAGGCACAAAAGTGGACCAGAGATAATACTATTTAATTCTTGGTCTTTTCCCTCTGGCAGTTCACATGTATTGCTACCTCCCTAGAGGGTGGCTAAAAAGAAAGAAGCGTGCACATGCGCACGCACACACACACACACACCCCAGAGAGGTGATGGGCACAGAGTGTATTTCAGGGCAGGGAGAAGGACGTGTCTCCTCATTTGCCTCTTGGTGGTATCCTGCTACCTGGACATGTTGGCACTTGTCTGAATGTGACAATAACTTCTGCTTGACAGACATGTATGACATCACATTGCAAATTCTGTCACATTGTTGGAAAAGCCACTTATTTTTCAGTTGGCTGTGTTCTAGCATGCATGGTTCTAAAATGGCACAGAGGAAAGTAGCCCTATAGTGTTCAGAATCTGAAGTTTGGGAAATTACAAAAGGCTCCTTGCCCAGCATGGAGTGTGGCAGAACTAGGTGCACAGCACAACTGTCTGACAGAAAGGGCTTTCACCAAAGGTGGTTACCGAGGGCTGGGATGGTCCAATAAAATCCAACAGATCCTCTGGTCTCCTTGAACACCCTAATAAAGTGCTGGAAGTTGAATAAAAAGAATGCTGTGGACTTGCGTTTAGCATATTCACCTGGAAATTTCTCCTTTTTTTAAGATTTTATTTTTAAGCAATCTCTACATCCAGTGTGGGACTTGAACCTGCAACCCCAAGATCAGGAGTTGCATGCTCTACCGACAGGAGAGTCAGCCAGGCACCCCACCTCCTTTTTTAAATGGGAAGATTATGGGATTCAGACTTAGAAGATCTGGCTCCAAATTATGGACCCTTCACTTAACAAGTCTTTCAGCCTTCAGTATTTGATAATGTTCTACGTTTGTGCAATGCTCTTTTCTTCCAAAACTTGAATGCTTTCTGAACACTTACACTTTACTATTCCAATTGCAGATGTAATTGTGGGTGATTTGAGTGATTTTAAAGTACTTCAGAAATTGTGAGTGAGATTTATTTACTATATTCTACAACTTACTCTAGGACAAATACAAAGCAAAGAGAAAAAAGAGTCTACAACCCTGCCCCCGAAGTCTTAGCACACTTTATAACATGTCACACTTTTAGATAGGAAAAAGCCAGTACTGTGTTAAGCCCAAACAAGATCTCCTGGGGCTCCCCTCTCCAGCCCTTTACCCCAACCACACTAACAACCAACATCAGGCGAACTGTTAGCATTTCTCATCAGCTTCACAAAGACTCCCCAGCTAAAGGGATTCAGGTTTTTGTTCTGTGACTATGCTGGTACTTTTGCCACCTGTGTGGACCAGGGTCACAACATGCACACTAGGCCCAGGCAGCAGGCAGACAACATTAGTGTGGGACCATGCACCCAGGGATCAAGGTCTTCTGATTTCTCAGACAGAGGAATCTGAATTTTCCTGCAAAATCTCTGACATTTAAATTCCAATAAAGAAAGCACCACTATTGGTTTGGTTGTTCCTGAGAGGGTCTCTGCGTGGGCAATGTTGAGGAGGGAAAGAAAACACATGCACAGTGAGTACGTAGAAACCTCATTCTGCTGAGTTTGCTAACTTCTTTTCTGTTTGGGATTGGTTCCTATAATATGCATTTTACCCTACTGATGGCCCTAGTTTTAAAGGTTTTAGGATATCAGCTTTAAGCCCTGTCACAAAGGACAAATTATTTTAACCCCCAAAACTGGCTGAAAGGCTAATGTTGGAGACCCAGAAAGCCTGGCTTCAGTGCTGGCTTTTCTCTTAATTTCAGCAAATAGAATGTGAGCATTTACCTCCATGTGTTCCAAGGATCTGGTGGATGGGTATCATATAGAAATGACAGGATATGCTGATTTGGGGGAATAAAAGCTTTAGACATGAGAGGTGTTTTCATTTCACTTGTGTTTTCCCTAAATTTGTTTCTCAGTTAGTTAAAAATTCTCTCACACACACTCAACTTTGTATTTAGGACTCATGAGATGAAGTAGTAGGCTCTTAAGTTTGACATGTAACTAATCATATTTCATCTGTCCTAAAACCCTCTAGATTACCAACAGAAGTTTCTCTGACTTTAAGCACATTTTGTAATTAAAAGAGAGTTGGGGGTGCCTGGGTGGCTCAGTCGGTTAAGCCTCTGCCTTCGGCTCAGGTCATGATCTCAGGGTCCTGGGATCGAGCCCCACATCGGGCTCTCTCCTCAGCGGGGAGCCTGCTTCCCCCTCTCTCTCTGCCTGCCTCTTTGCCTACTTGTGATTTCTCTCTGTCAAGTAAATAAATAAAATCTTAAAAAAAAAAAAAAGAGAGTTGGTTTTTGGCACCAACAGACCTGGCTTCACACTCACGGGGTCTGCCGCCTATTAGCTATGTATGTACCTTACACAAGTCACCTGGGTTCTTCAGGTCTCAGTGTCTTCATTCATAAAATGGGAATAACAACAATAATACTTAACTTCCTACACTGTTCTGGGGAGTAACTGAAATAATCCATAAATACAAGGATGTGAAGCAACTGGAACTCTCAGACATTGCTGGTGGGAAGGCCGAAGGGCAGAGCAACTTTGGAAAACAGTTTGATAGTATCCCGTAGAGTTAAAAATATACTTCCAACCTGAACCAGCAGTCCCATTCACAAGTATTTACCCAAGGGAAATAAAAATATATGTCCACACAAACCTGGCATGTGGATGTTCTAAGCAGCAGCATTCCTATCATTCCAAAAGAAGACAACCCAATGGCCCTCAGCGGCAGAGTGGGCAAACTGTATGCAGCCACACTGTGGGATACTACTCAGCAACATCAAGGAATGAACGACTGACCTACTAAGAACGTGAGTGAATCTCACAGTCAGTAGATTAGGTGAAAGAAGTCAAAGGAAAAACTCCAAATGAATGGTTCCCCTTAAATGATATCCTAAAGAGGAAAAAGTACAGTGACAAAAAGTGGAGCAAGGAAATTAGCTGCAAAGGAGCAGGAGAGAACTTTCTGGGGAAATGTTCTCTACCTTGGCTGTAATGATGGTTATACAACTGTATGTATTGTCACAACTCATCAAATTTTACACTGAAAGAGGGTAATTTTTATTTTTAAACAAATTATACCTCATTAAAGCTGGTGTGGGAGAAGGAAAAGCCAAGCCTGGTGCCTGGCACCAAGTAAATACCCCGAGCAAATTGTTAATCCTCTTCCTGTCAGTTGTCATTGAAAATGATAACCCTGTGCCCATCTGCGTTAATGTTGCCTGTCACCCAAGCCACGCTGATCTTAGGCTTACGTGTTGCTTTTCCCCTTCAAGTACTTCTGACACAAAACTGCCTTTCCCCTCTCCCTTCCTTTCCCTTTCTTTCTTTCTTAACCTACCTTAAAAAGAAGAAGATAGTGAGGAGACTGAGCTTGATGTTTGCAAAGCACCTTGGGACATCTGGATAAAAAGGGGTATCAGAGTGCCAAGGGTTGGTATTACTCTTGTTTTCAACTATACAGACAGTAAAGTTCTTTGATTGCGAAGTGGTTTTATTAATAAAGTAAAAACAAACAAACCTCCCCCAATACACCTGTTTAACCTTAAAAGGTAATTAAGAGGCCAGTTGGTAATCTATTCCTCATCTCCTCCTATGCTGACAGATCACTGACACTCATGTTGCCAGACTTATGCCGACAGGCTCCTGAATTCTGAGAGCGGGGGAGGCCTTGCAAGGGCCCACTCGCCTTCACCCACAGCACAATCTCCCTGAGGTCTTGGGCTGGGCAGGTACATAGTAGGAACATTCAACAGGAAGAACAGAGTAAGGAAGGTGAAAAGGGACCAGAGGGGCACAGAAGTGGAAATTTTAGGCTTGGGTTGAAGGAAAAATTTTGGCCGTTTCATTCAAAATTTCTTGGCTTTACTAATTAATAATGTTAGGGTTGTTTTTTTTTTTTAAGATTTTTTATTTATTTATTCAACAGACAGAGATCACAAGTAGGCAGAGAGGCAGGCAGAGAGAGAGGAAGGGAAGCAGGCTCTCTGGTGAGCAGAGAGCCAGGGGTGGGGCTCAATCCCAGGACCCTGGGATCAGGACCTGAGCTGAAGGCAGAGGCTTTAACCCACTGAGCCACCCAGGCGCCCCAATAATGTTAGGTTTTTAAAAGCTAACAATTTGTGACAACCTTTTTAATCTTAGCAGTAAGTTCTTAAATATCACATATTGAAGCCTTCTTTTGCCACATACCTGAATCCTAATTTCCCCTGCCCATTCTGAGTAATCATGCCATAGAGCAGAGGAAAAAGACCCATTCTCTGAGACAAATGTCACTCCACACTGGGGACTTCTGGGCTGGTTCTCTATGACTGTGGGTCTCGTCTGGAGGTGGCAGCTATTAGAATAGGAGCCTGCAACTCTAATTACGAGCGCTTTCCTGGCTGGAGGCGCAGGGCTGTAAGGGGAGAGCAGAACCAAAGCAGTTTCTCATACTCTGCACTCTGAAACCCGAGATGACGTGGTTCTTTCCTGCACAACAGTGTAGAGCGTTCAGTTGGTGTTATGACTTGTCTGGTTCCCACAGAAGGAGGAATCCTGCCAAATATTTGTAATCTGCGCTGAAGTATGCAATCAGGGAAACCACACCCAGAAGCAAGTGCATGGCTGCGTAATTAAAATGATTTTGCTTGAAGACCAGATGGAAACATTGGTCAGGGGTGGAAGAAGCTGATGAATGAGCATAAATGACATCTCTAACATGTTGACTATGGTTCTGTGCAAAACATTTTCTCCTTGGGCTCTAGAAGACATGCGTCTTTCTCTACGCCCACTGATTCTTCACACTATCTTCTCTATACATGTCATCATTTAAGACAATACCTGTATCTATTTAAAAACTCTACATAGATCCCCTGATTGGTTTGTATTTATGTAATAAGACAAAATGGACTGCACTTATGTGCAAATGATCTTCTTTTTTCCTCCAAGTAAGGCATTTTGTCATATTTTCTATGACACCACTGAGTAAAAGTGCATGATATATTAATGTAGGGCAACTTTGGGGACTGAACTATTTCATGTGTTGGGGCCAGCTTCACTATATAAAATGGTTAAAACTACTCATTTTTCCAAAGTACTGGTGAGATAAAAGACTAAACAAATGAATGTATCATCCCAGGATACAATAAGATTTTTTTAAAAAATAAGATTACTTAAGTTAGTAAAGTTGAAATCTATTTTTTATAGTCCAATAATATCTATCAGCAGCGCCATCTGTTGAAATGTTATAAAATTTCCTTTCCTCTACCCCCAAATAATACTTAAGCAAAGGAAGGCAAAAATATTTGAAATCACAGGTAGAACTGGAACTTTATGGTTTTAGTCCACCCCCAGTTTTAGGCAAAATCGCAACTGCGATACTTTCTACAAGAGGTTAAGAGCTATTTGCAAAGCCCTTACCTACCTCAGTAACCTTCCCAGCGCTTACTAAACTCCTCACAGAATTTCTCCCGTAACACAAAGCTAAATAGCTCATGCTTTGACTCCCATGCATTTCCCGAGGCATACCCAACAGGCAAGATGAGAGGATGGGAACAGTTGGGCAGCACACATTACACAGTCTCTTAGACACGTCACTGGATAACTGGGGCTCAGAGGTGCAAGAGGCCCAGGCTTCCATTTTCCTGGGAAGGAGACCAAGGCCGGTGTTCTAGATCTAGGTCTTGTCCAAGGTCAGACAGGTGGTGAGTATCAAGGTCAGGACCTGAATTCAGGCCCCAGGTGTTCTGAATTTCAGCCCAGAACTCTTGCTATTGCATTCCTCTATTGGCGTAGGGGTCAGTATTAACTCATCCATGCAACACGTCATCATGGAGCAGCAGCTGTGTTCCATGCTGTCCGAGGCACTAGGCAGACGGCCTTGAGCACAAGGAGCAGAGTCTCAGTCTCAGTCTCACAGGGCTTACGTTCTAATGGGAGGAGAGATTCGAGAAGGTAGATGGTGAGCTGTGATGGGGGTAGCTGTTTTAGAGGCTCCTCTGATAGACTGACATTTATACAGAGACGGAAGGAGGGAGGGAGCCAGCTGTGCTCTCCAGCTTTCCTGAGGTAGAGCAGGTCTGTGTACCCTGGGGTGAAGGGTCAGTGTGATTTAAGAGAGGTGAGTGGTGCTGAAGGGAGGAGCTAAGCCCAGTGAGGTGGGGGGAGGGGTAGACCAGAGAGAGCCTGGTAGGTTGAGGGAGGAGTTAGGACTTCATTTTGAGTGAGAAGGAAAGCCATAGAAGGGGTTTTGAGGGAAAAGTAACATGATCTCAATTCATTGTAAAAGTGTCCCGCTGGCTGTTGTCATGAGAGTAAACTGTTCGGGGACAAGGTGGAAGTTGTGAGTCTGGTCCTGGAAGAATTCATGGCGGAGAGCGTGGTGGCTTAGTTGAAGGAGGGTTGTGTTGAAGGTGAGATGTGGTGGGTTTTGGATGTGCATTTCCGAAGGAGAGTTCACAGTTAGCTGAAGGATAAGATGGGGGTGGGAGTATGGGGTGGGGGGGATGTAGGAGAAAGACAGGAGTCATAGGTAACTCAGAGGCTTTGGGAATCTGCAAAAATAACCACGATATTTGTTGAGTACTTACTATGCATATGGCGTATCATCTCTACTAGTCTCAGAAACTGAAAGATGGGTATTCTCCCCCTATACAGATGGGAGAAAAAGGCTTATAGAAATTCAGTAGCTTGCTAAGGTCACACAGGTAGGGCATGCTGAATGGAATATAGGTCTGACTCCAAAGCTCTTTTTCTTTCTCCCACTTAAATCCGCCTACAGCAATCAAGCAATTCCAGTTCCCTGTACCTTCTAAAATTATGTGGTTCCACTTTAAATCCTCTCTGTGATTATTTCCTGAAAGTTGTGTACGATCTCATGCACATCTTTAGTTGCTGAGTCACAAATTAACCACAGCTCTTATAAGGTCTCCATTGTAAACACTATAGCCAAAATGGGAGAATTCATCTGAGGACTTTATACTCCTGTGTAGTTTGTTTATTTTAAAGATATGGCTGTAATAGTCTTTATTAGGGACATAGTTATCAAATAAAGCAGAAATTCTATAAAGATAGCCAATTAACTTTTTTTGCGGTATAGGCAGTTTTTTTGGGGGTAGTGCTTCTTCCAACTTTTGGCATTTATCAAGGAACATGAGTTTATTGGGGGGGGGGAGTAAAGTCAGCTTTCCATATACACACATGAGCTTTGCAATGGAAATAAATGATAGGACTCTGCATTGGAGATCATCTAAAACCAATGTTAGAAGATATGTATTTGTATTTGGTCATTATTGTAAAGATTACCTTCTTATAAAATGGTTTTGTTATGAGGGTTGTGTTGAAAAATGATGCTCTGAAACTGTAACTTCTCTGCCATTATCAGCACTAGCAGCCTATTACATAGGCAGACAAGCATTCCATTTTTACTTATTTATATTTATATCCAGCCATCCACTCATCCATCCATCCATCCATTTAACCACTTAAGAGATACAGCAGGAATGGCTTGTGTGGGAGCCCATATTTCCAGGTAATCACGGAAGGATTCATCTACCACTTCCCTTTCTCTTCATTTGACTGCCCCACACCCAAGACTGCAAACATTAGCCAAGAGAGCCCATAAAATTACCTTAAGTGTAGGCTTTTAAAAGTACTTTGCAATGAGTACTTAAAAGCTTTCACTAGCTATTATAAAGTAACTTTTTATTCTCTGAATGAAATGTCTCATGACTAATGTCATCTAGCAATGTAGCAATCTTGGGACACTCCCCCTGAGTCACAACTAGTGTAGAATTGAATAGAGGTATAATTTAACAAACTACACCCACATTTTTGAATCAGATACATTTGTATCTTCTGATATAGATACTGGATATTAGGAGTAAACATGTTCCTGGCAACCCTGCGCAGGTAAACTTGTAACTCTGGTGTAGATTCCATCACTCACTGACACAGAAATCTTCCTTTTCTTTTGTGTTCCCAAACGATTTAACATTCCCAGAGATTTTGTCTAAATTGCCTTTCCATTGACTATAAGTCTAATTTGAGGGCTGTCTCAGACTGTAAGCTACTGGAACATATATTTACATAGTATAGTGTCATGCAAATGAGGACTTCCTAATTGCCTTCTGAAAAATTACAATAAAATTCAGGAAGAACATGATTTCCTTAAGTCAAGTGGACCCTACCTGGCCTAATCTCAAATAAACATTCAAATTGGCTTTCAACAGTATAGAAAGCAAACGGAAATACATGGAATTATATACAAAACATGACTGCTTTGTTAAGCAAAATGAAACTGTTGTATAAAATATACTGTTGTATATTTACTATTACAAATGAACTGAGCATTGTTTCTTCTAAAGAAGTCATCCTGGACGTCTAATACTACTTACAGGCTGTCTTGGTTCAAAATATTTCTGGAGCATCTCTTTGGGAACTGCCTTAACAGTGAGTCTACAAGTCACATTAGAGAACCACTTTTATCTGGTATAGTGACAGTATTTCAAATTTGTTTTGCTTTCACAGCTTTAAGGTTCATAATTAGCATGCACTGAAAGCTACCTTCCTTGTCTTTGTTCCCATATGTCTCCTGTTCCTCTTTGACATTTTCTCTTTGTCACTGATTTTGTGCAATTTGATTCTGAGGCACCTCAGTGTCCATTTCTTCCTGTTCCTTGTGCTTCATGTTGGTTAAGTTTCTTGGATCTCTGTGTTTATAGTTTTCATGAAATTTGGAAAAAATTTAGTCATTATCTCTTCAGATAACTCTTCTGTTCTCCCCTCTTTCTAGGGATTCCAATGACACATACATGAGGGCATTTGAAGTTGTCCTCTGAAACTGATAGTCTGTTCATATTCTGGAAATTATTTTCTTCCTGTGCTTCATTTTGGATAGATTTTATTGCTATGTCTTTTCTTTTGCAATGTCTAATACATCATTAATTCCATCCAATTTATTTTTCATGTCAGACAGTACAGATTTCATCTCTACAAATTCAATTTGGGTGTCTTCTTTCTACCTTCTTTCTGCCTAACTTTTTAAAACTATATGAGTATGATTCTAAACATTGACTTACTGTCCCTGCCACTAATTTAAGCAACTAGGTTGGTTTTGATTGATTCTTTTTTCTCTGCATTCTGGGACATATTTTCCCACTTCTTTGCAAACTTGGTAATTTTTTATTAGAAGCCATATATTGTGAAATTTACCTTGTGGGTGGTAGATGCTTTTGTATTCTTATAAATAATCTTGAACTCTGTTCTGGGACACAGTTAACTTACTTGGAAAGAGGGTGGTCCTTTTGGGTCTTCCTTTTAAAATTTATTAGGCAATCTGGAGTAGTGCCCAATCTAAGGTAATGAATCCCCATTACAGAGGCAAGACCCTTCTTAAACACTTCAACTAATGTTTCCGGATTTTGAACTTTTCCAGTCTGGCCAGTGAGAACATGCATTGTTCCCAGCCCTTTGTGAACGCCTGGTACGGTTCCCTGTAATCCTTCCAGGTGGTTCTTCCCCAGACTTAGTTTCCTCATATGCATGTGCTGATTGGTACTTTTCTAAATTCTCCAGGGGCCCACTGCACTCTGGAGTAATCTGTGCAGTTCTCTCTTCTGTGGTATTCTGTCCTATGGACTCTTGCCAGTCTGGCCTCTCTGAACTCTCATCTCTGTCCTTTCAACTTAGGGACTGTGCTGGGCTCTGGCTAACTCTTGTCCCAGGCTAGATCTTGGAAACTCTCTCAAGGGCTCACTTCATTTGTTTCCCATTTCTCAGAGAGCACTATCCTCTGCTGCCTGATATCCAGAACTGAAAATCATTTCCCCATATATTTTGCCGTTTTTGTTTTGTCTTGTTCTGGACAGGAAGGTAAATCTGGTCTCTGTCACTCCATCTTGGTTGGAAGTGGAAGGCCCCCATGCTTAATTTTTGCTGTCACCTAGCATGGCCCTCAACTTGACAAGGGTGGACTTTGTATGACTTTTGCCTACTTCAGAAAAAAATCAAATAAAACTGTAAAGGATAAAGGTCTGTCACTAGCAAGCTTGGTTACTAGTTTGTTTCCCCCTTCATCATTCACTGAGCATGTAGTACACACTCCCAAGTATGCTGTGTTTTATGTATATTATCTCTTTTCAGTGTTTAAAACAACTTTATAAAGTAAATACTATTGTTCCCATTTTAAATATGAGGAAACTGAGACTTGGAGAGTAGACAACTTGTCTAAGGTTATAGAGCTAATAAGTGATGGGCTGAGAGCTGAAACCAAGTTTATCTGATTCCAAAGTCTGTGCTCTTACTGATAACACTTCAGAATACAGTAAAGGGAGGATCCCAGGCCACCACAGTGTGGAACAAGGATAGCATTCTTAACATGTGGAAGTGTACAGCACCTTCCCTGGTGACTTGAAAAAGCATAATGATAACAAGTACTCTGTTTCATTGGCTCTAACATGCAACTGGCCATAACAGGGCAACATTATTTTATCTACCCCCAAGAGAGGAAAAATCTGCCCATTAAACTATGACAGTGTTTTAAATGCCACTAATTTTAGGATTCTGAAATGAAAATTAAAAGTTACATTTAAATAAAATTTAGACTCAGATTTAATGTTTTTAAGGGTCATTTGCACAGTCATATGTATCTCAACTTGAGAGCTGTTGAACTGGAAAAAAATATGTATGTTAAAATCCATACCATAGTAATCATTTGCTGGTATCTCCTTTGAACCATTATTGTATTTGATTCATCAACATTAAAAAGTAGACATTACACTCTGCATTTCATAGAAGTAGAAACTGAGGCTCAGAGAAGTCAGTAATATGTCCAAGGTCACATAGGTAGTAAGTGGTGGTGCTGGGCTTTTGCTATTTCTTATATACTTAAGTTTTTTTTTTTTTAATCAACCTTACTGTACTACATGTTTTATAATGGCATGTTCATCCTGTGTATCTGTGTATGCTTGTGTCTGCATGCATGTGTGTCCCTGAGAGCACCTTGGGAATCAGATCTGCTGTAGCAGATGGTGAGAGGTGGAAATAGGATTGGTGAATGTTGGCAGAATGAAATTTCTCATCTGCCCACAATCTAGTGATTGAAGAATCATGCCATAAATGTACATAAACTTAGAAAAAGCTTAAAGATCATTTATGGTGGCAATAAATCAATTTTTAATTAAAATATACATCTTCTCAAATGAAAAATATCAATTGTCTTTATAGATGCCTACTCTACAGTGGTACATTACAGCCTCGAGACAAACTCTGCCTAATGAGTCTAACTGTCTGAAGCTCTGAGGTTAAGGACTGCCACTTTGCCATGCCACACAAGGAAGATTCCTCTCCAAGTAGAACTTCCATTTGTTTCCTTGCTACTCCTGTCCCTGTCTGGTGTTACAGTCAGAGAACAGATTCATTCATCTTTCTAGGAACACATTCAAACAAACAAAACAAGCTTTCCTGGAAGTAAGAGTGACCCATTAGGTGGGTCATTTACTATGACTGACAATCATAGCCCACAATGAAACACTTGAAGACAGCTAATTTCTATGTCATCACTAATACAATATGCAATGTGGAGAATGCTAAAAAGCCAGGCTGCTGTTTAGAATCTTCATTTCTGATACTGGTTAAAAACCTCCACAGTGAGTTAATATTAGAAATAAATGGATGTCTGAGCCTTTAGTAAAAATACTGAACCCAGGGGGGCGCCTGGGTGGCTCAGTCAATTGAGCATACAACACTTCATGTCAGGATCTTGGGGTCATGGAATCAAGCTCCGTGAGAACGAGACAGTGCTCCTCTCCTGACTCAAATTCTGTGCTCAGTGCAGAGTCAGCTTGGGATTCTTTTTCTCCCTCTGCCTCTCCCCCAGCTCACAGACTTGTGTTCTCTCTCTCTCAAATAAATAAATAAATCTTTTTAAAAAAATGCTGAATCAAGCCTCAGCAATCAGACAACAAAAGGAAATTAAAGGCATCCAAATTGGCAAAGAAGAAGTCAAACTATCACTCTTTGCAGATGATATGATACTATATGTGGAAAACCCAAAAGACTCCACTCCAAAACTGCTAGAACTTGTACAGGAATTCAGTAAAGTGTCAGGATATAAAATCAATGCACAGAAATCAGTTGCATTTCTCTACACCAACAACAAGACAGAAGAAAGAGAAATTAAGGAGTCCATCCCATTTACAATTGCACCCAAAACTATAAGATACCTGGGAATATACCTAACCAAAGAGACTAAGAATCTATACACAGAAAACTATAAAGTACTCATGAAAGAAATTGAGGAAGACACAAAGAAATGGAAAAATGTTCCATGCTCCTAGATTGGAAGAATAAATACTGTGAAAATGTCTATGCTACCTAAAGCAATCTACACATTTAATGCAATTCCTATCAAAGTACCATCCATTTTTTTCAAAGAAATGGAACAAATAATCCTAAAATTCATATGGAACCAGAAAAGACCTCGAATAGCCAAAGGAATATTGAAAAAGAAAGCCAAAGTTGGTGGCATCAGAATTCCGGACTTCAAGCTCTATTACAAAGCTGTCATCATCAAGACAGCATGGTACTGGCACAAAAACAGACACATAGATCAATGGAACAGAATAGAGAGCCCAGAAATAGACCCTCAACTCTATGGTCAACTCATCTTCGACAAAGCAGGAAAGAATGTCCAATGGAACAAAGACAGCCTCTTCAATAAATGGTGTTGGGAAAAAGACAGCCTCTTCAATAAATGGTGTTGGGAAAATTGGACAGCCACATGCAGAAAAATGAAATTGGATCATTTCCTTACACCACACACGAAAATAGACTAAAAATGGATGAAGGATCTCAATGTGAGAAAGGAATCCATCAAAATCCTCGAGGAGAACACAGGCAGCAACCTCTTTGACCTCAGCCGCAGCAACATCTTCCTAGGAACATCACCAAAGGCAAGGGAAGCAAGGGCAAAAATGAACTATTGGGATTTTATCAAGATCAAAAGCTTTTGCACAGCAAAGGAAACAGTGAACAAAACCAAAAGACAACTGACAGAATGGGAGAAGATATTTGCAAATGACATATCAGATAAAGGGCTAGTGTCCAAAATCTATAAAGAACTTAGCAAACTCAACACCCAAAGAACAAATAATCCAATCAAGAAATGGGCAGAGGACATGAACAGACATTTCTGCAAAGAAGACATCCAGATGGCCAACAGACACATGAAAAAGTGCTCCACATCACTCGGCATCAGGGAAATACAAATCAAAACCACCATGAGATATCACCTCACACCAGTCAGAATGGCTAAAATGAACAAGTCAGGAAATGACAGATGCTGGCGAGGATGCGGAGAAAGGGGAACCCTCCTACACTGTTGGTGGGAATGCAAGCTGGTGCAACCACTCTGGAAAACAGCATGGAGGTTCCTCAAAATGTTGAAAATAGAACTACCCTATGACCCAGCAATTGCACTGCTGGGTATTTACCCTAAAGATACAAACATAGTGATCCGAAGGGGCACGTGCACCCGAATGTTTATAGCAGCAATGTCTACAATAGCCAAACTTGGAAAGAACCTAGATGTCCATCTACAGATGAATGGATAAAGAAGATGTGGTATATATACACAATGGAATACTATGCAGCCATCAAAAGAAATGAAATCTTGCCATTTGCGACGACATGGATGGAACTAGAGGGTATCATGCTTAGCGAAATAAGTCAATCGGAGAAAGACAACTATCATATGATCTCCCTGATATGAGGGAGAGGAGATGCAACATGGGGGGTTGAGGGGGTAGGAGAAGAGTAAATGAAACAAGATGGGATTGGGAGGGAGACAAACCATAAGTGACTCTTAATCTCACAAAACAAACTGAGGGTTGATGGGGGGAGGGGGTTGGGAGAGGGGGGGTGGGGTTATGGATATTGGGGAGGGTATGTGCTATGGTGAGTGCTGTGAAGTGTGTAAACCTGGCGATTAGCAGACCTGTACCCCTGGGGATAAAAATATATGTTTATAGATTAAAAAAAAAAAAAAGTAAAAAAAAAATGCTGAATCAATAAATGGGTTTGAAATAATAGAACAAAATGTAACTCCCTCTGAGACTTCACATCAGTAACATTTTTACGAAATTAAAGGTATGTTAATGCAAAGATGGCAACAGTACTGGCCTAGCAAAGCAATACTTTAAATATGAATGATTTAATTACGTTTCCTATTTCAGAAGAGTAAGGGGTGACAGTGATACAGAGGAAACAGATGTTCTAAATGTTAGATACTCATAATCACAAAGGGTTCACTCATGAAGTAGCGGACAATGTCTAATATGTCCGTTCTTCCTCAAAGTCTACATCCACACGTTTGGCCATGACAGATGGAATGTGGAA
Source organism: Lutra lutra (assembly GCF_902655055.1). Lineage (NCBI taxonomy): Eukaryota > Metazoa > Chordata > Mammalia > Carnivora > Mustelidae > Lutra > Lutra lutra. The sequence continues at coordinate 25,812,472 of NC_062283.1, read as the reverse complement.
GCAGCTCAGTGGCACTCGCAGGATTATGAGCAGTGTGCTTCCCCCTGAAAGGTCCCCGTGCCAGGGAACCTGCTCTGTCACTCTGAGATTGCTGTGCCTTGTCTCTGGGTCCCATGTGCTCCTCTCCTGGTTCAAAATCAGTACTTGGCACCCAGTGATCCAAGAGTACTGAGGAGAAGTTGATGACTCAGTAGGCAAGCTGAACCTGACCGAGAAACAATCATGCACAGTTTTTGTTTTTTGAAAAAAAAAAACACCATCACCACTACCACCAATGATGGAGGAAATAAGAGGACAAGAGTTAACCCAGGTATATCAACTCAGATGATGAAGCTATAGGCAGCCACACCTATGCACAGAGAGAAACAGGAAAGAGAACAGAAAAGTGAAGAGGCAGAAACAGACACATTTACAAAAGGATGAAACTATTCCACGATCTTGGTTCGGTGCTCTAGAGTTCTTTATGTTTTAAGCAAAAAAGAAAATAACCACAGTGAAAAGTAACGAGACCCTTTAACCCTGAAGGAGTGACAGCTCCTGGCCTACTTTTGCACATCTGTAATCTGCATCTTCACAAGAATGTTCCACAAAGAGAGCACTCTGCCCCCTTCACTGTGCCCCTTCTGGAGTTCCCCTATTGGCCAGGGCATCCCCCGCAATGGCTGCTCTGGAATGGAATGCTAATCCTTGTAAAACCAGCTGAAGAACTATGTTCCCCCCCCTGAGAATTTTCTTCTGTTCTTTGCTAATGATGGCTACTTAAATTGCTTTGTTTCTTCTTCACTTAAGTAAATATCCTCAAGTTCTTGCACTAAATCTTTCTTTAAGAACAGGAGAAGGTTTAAGAAGTATGCACACATTAGTTTAGCACCTGGTCGGGTTACCAACAGCTTCCCAAACAGAATTTCTATGGCTTTCCAAGGCGAGCTAAGATGGAAGGCAAGGCAGGCATTATTATCCTCATTTCACAGATAAGGAAAGTTGGGCTTAGAGGGGCTAAAAAAGGGACATGGTTCAAGTTATACAGCCAAGAGAAGCAGCAGGACAAAAGTCTGGGCATCTTGACACTAAGTCCAACTATAGTCCAACTCTGCCAATAAAGTAAAAGAATGTGAATGGTTGGAAGGACAGCAGTTACTATAAAAAGACTTGGATTTAATGTTCTTTAAGGTCATAAGGTAAAAGAACAGGGGTTTGACCTGTGGTTTGGCCTCTTACAAGATCTGTGACCCCGGGGGGAAAAATGGCCCCTTTAAGTATCTGCTTTTAGAAGACAGAAATAATGATAGTTACCTGCTAGGGCTGCAGTGAGGATGGAACAAGTGGCATGTAGGAGATGCATAGTAGTGTGTCTGTCACATAGTAGGTGCACAGCAAGATAGGTGTTATTCATGGCCATAATGGTGGTTTTGCTATGTGAGCCTATAAGCCATAAGATTGCATGTTTAAAGTGTCTGAGATTCTTGCATATTCCCCGTGAGGTTTAATGAACATCACTAAAGAACATTGCTGTGCTTTGGTGACAGGTGTCACTCAAGTTCTGGTGTCATTAAATTCTGCCACCTTGCCCGTGAGACCCTAGGGTGACACATTCACAGTGCTCTCTGTGGGAGGAGGAATCCATTGGAAATGGACCTTTCTGCGTTGAGCCATTGATTACTGAGATGGCCAACCCCTCCCAGTTTGCCCTGAACTTTCCCAGTTTCAGCATTACTAAGTCCTGTGTGATAAGAATGCCCTTAGTCCTGGGCAAACTGGGATAGCTGTCACCTTATTTGTCATGGAGACCGAACTAGTAATAAAATTAAAAAGGAAAGACAAAAAACCTAAAACCTACTTCTTCTAAGATATTCCTAAACAGGGGGAAAAAAAAAAAAGATATTCCTAAACGGAGAACAGTGCAAAAACCATGCACCTCTGTGACCCCATGTTCCAAACCAGTGGTTCTCAGAGTGTGGTCCCCAGACCAACATCAGCATTGCCCAAGAACATGTTGGAAGAAAAATTTCTGGGGCACCCTGCCAGAGCTAATGTGTCACAAGTTTTGGGGATGAGGCCCAGGACTCTGAGTTTTAACATGCCTTCTGGGTGATTCTGATGGTCGCTCAAGTTTGAAAACAACCACTGGTTTAGACCATAAGCAGGAGTGACACTAGATGCTATGAAAAATGGAAACGATGGAAGCTCATGAGAGAAAACTTTCCTCCTTCGCATGTTATCATTACTTCCACCTTAATTATTCAAATTGAACAGGGAAAATACTGGGAAAGCACCTCCCACTTCCTTGTTCCACAGTAATCTAGTGTTACTTGGAGACTATCAAGTGGAAAGTATCTCCAAAAAGTCACACACTGACAAGAAAGGCATCTTTAGGGACAATCACACCTATGACATCATCTGTGGCCACATGTGAACGCTATTTATGTGTTCTAAAAAGAAAATGGGAGACAAAGAGATACTCCTCCCAGGCCCTGCACACTAGAATCTAGTTTCCTCTCCTCAGCTGGTGCTCCAGGGCCGGACTCCAGTAATAACAGCCTCCTGGGGAGATTAAAGCCCTGGCAGCCACAGCTTATCTTGGTTAATGTATACTTTCGCTTTGTGTATATATGTGCAGATACATACGCTGCAATATTTATAGATGATATACATGAGAAATATTACAGGAGATGAGGCCGGGGACGGGTGGACGACACCTATGAAGTTAGAACTGAGACCTTCCCCATACAAACTCAGTTTGCCCGAACCTCGGTCTGCCCCTGGGTGGTAAATACACATGTGCGCCTGTGTCAGGAAGAACATCCTCCTCCCTGCAAACAAGTTCAGAAGAGTCTTTCTTCTGTTTCCAGAAAGAGTCGAGTATTTTGTGGTGGCCTCTTTTATCTCTGGGGATTTTGCTTATTAGAAAAATACACGGAATCACCGATCTCCCGACTAAGGAAATGAGATGGTCAGGAGATGAGCTGACTCAGGACTGCTGCTTTAAGTCAGGTCCACAAAGTGGGGTTGAATTGGAAAAGCAGTTAGCACAAGAGTGCCTAGCAGGCCTAGCACGGAGAAGGGCAGGATGCTGGCGCCTTCCAGGCCTCCTCTCTCCCCGAGTGCGCGACCTGGGGACACAGGGAAGTGAGATGGTGGAGGTACGGCCTCTGGGGCAGCCTGGGGCCTGGTTTCCTTTTTTTGTGGTAGGGATGCATATTTCCTCAGGAAGGAGCAGATAAATTACTCCTTAAGATTGTGAATACTTTTTTGTCACCTGGCCAAATGGAAATTCCGAAAGTATTCTGAGTAGACAGTGCCACTGGGATTCATGGGCATACATTGATAATAGCCTATAATCCCGGAGTGATACAAGTGCTCAGTCTCCATTTTTATGCAAAACTAATTGGGAGCTCAGAGCTAGGACCTTTAAAAACCTTCAACCCCATGTGCTCTATAGGCTCTATCTGTTCTGCCTTTATCTCTACATATTACTCAAAAGCTCAGATCCAGAGTGTGTTAAGAGAAGTTGCCCTAAGTGTTAGAGAAGTCTGACATGCTGTGCGGCTCTTCCATTAAGAAACTGCTCAGGGAAGAAACAGAAGAGAGAAAAGGAAGATTGCACATCAGGCTGGAACAATAAGCCTGAGGGTTTATATTTTTTGAGAACGGGAAGACCAACGAAGAAAATGGGAGCTGGGAAAGGTAAAAGAAGCCAGAGGTGAGGGGTTACGGAGAGATTCACAGGGGACAGGGCCCTGAGCAGTCTGTGTGTGGGGGGGGTGCTTTCAGAAAGGCCCAACCCTGGGGGGTGTGCTATGGGGGCCAGAAAGGAAATGCTGCAGCCAGGGAAGTGCTGTGAGCTTCCTAGGGGCGCCTAACAAATTCCCACAGAGTAGGAGCTTGAAACCACACATCCTCTTCCAGTTCTGGGCGTGGGCAGGGCTGGTTTCTTCTAGAGGTTTCAGGGTAGAATGGGTTCCCCTGGCTCTTCTGGCTCCTGGAGGCCCCCCAGCATTCCTTAGGCTGCAATCCCTTCCTCACATCCCTCTGAGCCCTGCTTCTGTTATCGTAGTTCCTTCCCCACTCTGATCCCCCCACTTCCTTGTGATTAGAGTGAGCACAGCTGGATAATCCAGGATACTCTCCCCCGCTCACAACCTGCAACTTGATCACCTCTGCAGGAGCCATGTAAGGTGGCGGGGTCACGGGTTCCAGGATGGGGACAGGGACCTCTCTGGGAGGCATGATTCTGGGAACCATGCAGATCTCGGCCTGTGGGCATTAGCTGTGTCTCCTGTCCTCCCTGGTGCAACTGAGGAGCACACACACCTGCTTTCTGCACAGAACCTGAGGCAATGAGGCCCACGTGGAGCCCAGAACAGTACAGATGTGGCCCCACACATCTGTAAACAACTTCCAAAAGTTAGTTATTTTTGCATTCTTTTCAACAAGGGAGGTCCCCAAACGTAAAAATTCCCACAAAAAATGGATCTGCCTGCATTTGTCTATTTTGTCCATCTATCTGAAGACTCTCAGTAGGAAGCTGTTTAATTTGAAATACGGCTGACCCTTGAACCATGCAGGGGTTAGGGGTGCCAACCCCCCATGCAGTGGAAAATCCAAATTTCACCTTTGACTCTCCTGAACTTGACTATTAATAACCTACTGTTGACTGGGGGGTCTTATCAATTATATAAACAGTCAATTAATACCTATTTTGTATGTTATATGTATTGTAGACTGTATTCTTTTTTTTTTTTTTAAAGATTTTATTTATTTATTTGACAGAGAGAGATCACAAGTAGACGGAGAGGCAGGCAGAGAGAGAGAGAGAGGGAAGCAGGCCCCCTGCTGAGCAGAGAGCCCGACGCGGGACTCGATCCCAGGACCCTGAGATCATGACCTGAGCCGGAGGCAGCGGCTTAACCCACTGAGCCACCCAGGCGCCCTTATAGACTGTATTCTTATAATAAAGCAATCTAGACAAAAGAAAATGTTAAGAAAGTCATAAGAAAGAGAAAGTACATTGATAGTACTGTGCTCTATTTATACAAAAAAGATTTGCGTGTAAGTGGACCTGTGCAGTTCAAACCCACATTACTCAAGGGTCAACCCTACCGTGTATTTAATAATGTGGCAGAAATTTTAGAATGTATAGAAGTGCAGGAAAAGAAATATTTCTTTAAGGAAAAATCCTCATGTTCCTACTAATTTATCTGGTATAATTTTTTTATTATTTAAGGAGACTTGTCACTTTTATTCTCAACTACTCTTGGAAAGTTTTTGTTTTTATTTCTGAATTTAATTATTACGCTTGCTGGAAGAACATCAGCAATTCCTTCGTTTCATTTTCATATAGTCACAAGAGTCATCAGAAGAAAATTGAAAACTGAAAATCAGATGTTCAGATCAAATGAAATGGAGCTCCCTAGTACTTCTTAAAGCAGCAACGGAAGGGAGAGCCTGGAGTAAGTTTTATTAACTCTAATTATTAGTTTTTCCCTGGGGGTAGGGGGAGAAAAAAAGCCTGTCTATAGTTTTTTGGGTCCTAGTACTCTGAACGGAGTCGGAAGCTGTACAGGAGAGATTCTACATCACATTTTAGATTTCTATCGGTGGCTGAAAAAGTATGAATTAGAGATTGGATAGCAGGGATATTGATTTGAGGAGAAAGACAGTAACATCATAGGACAACAGTATTTATTTTAAGTGTTTTGCAGATTTGAGCTCTTTTGTCTGATGCACCTTCTGTACAGCAGACAGAGGTGCTAGCACGGAACTTACTGAGGACACTCCTCTCCATCTGTGGGCAGCGTCCTGCAGGAGTCACTGTCTGTCACTGGACCCCAGGTGCATATGTGCCCTAGACGCAAGCATCCACCCCAGCCCCGTTCTGGAAATCTGAGACTATTACTGTATTTTAAAAGATAATTGACAAACAGCGGCAGGAGTCAAGGAGAGGGGTCAACTGTAACTTATCCTCTTCATAAATCAGAATAGCAAAACACAGGGTCCGGGGCAGACTCTGGTGACACTGGCAGAGAAACTGAAGGTGGCCAGTGAAAAGGAGGGCACCTGCAGGAGGGTGGGTAGTGAGTGATGTCTGATCCCAATTCTTCATAGAAATTGTATTTATTTTTCAAAAACACAGGGAACCCCTTTTTTCATTGTGAATGTTCCAGGTATTTTCTTCCCGTGGAAAATGAAATGAAAATGAGAAAGTCCTGTCTTTCAATCCCGACCTCTCAATAAAGCACTCCTTCCCTACTTGATTAAATACTCCCTGCTGAGGGGTTTTCAGGTATAAAACCCACATCTACTTTGACAGTCTTTCCTTCACTGCCAGACCAACTTCCTCCCTCAACTAAGGCAATTTTTGAACATAAAGACAAGTCTGTACAATTTAAAGGGTATATATTCAAATTTATGAGAAATTAATTTTACTTTCTCTAATGTTTTTGTGATGTCAAAAAAATAAAATAATTTATTCCATTCCATTTTGTTGCATTAGGCCATCAAATTTAAGGTCACTGGGGTAGAAGTCTTACTACTTTTACATTATATGTAAATTTATATAAATACTTACAAATAAGTTTGTTCTTTTCCACACCTCTATAAATATTTCTATAAGCTTAAAGCAATTCCTTAAAATGAATAACTTTTACTTACCTTTGAATAGGACAAATAATTTTATTTGAGCAAAACCTGATTCAAAGAGAAACGGTTTTTCCAAAGTGAATAAAGCAGATTCACAATGTAGGAGTTTGACTTTTAAAGGGAGACACGATGTTATGAAATGTCAGATATCCAGGACTTTTGAGATGGGGGTGGGAGAGATTCTTTTTGAATGACAGGTAGCTCTCTGGGGTATTACTGAACTTGAAATTAGACTCTCACCTTTAAGACCAGATAAATACTGAAGAAAGGGACCATAATGCCACCTGGTAAGAGTCAGCAACACCTGACAAAAATCTCAAGTTTTAACAAGAGTAGTGAACCTGACTTTCTGTAAAGGGTTAGGTTAAGGCAGGCACCACTGGAGGATCCTGGATAGAATCAAAGCCACGTAGGGCAGTAGGAACTCTTGGTCTAGCTCTGTGGTTTGACAGATGACACTGAGGCAGAGGAAAGCTAGAAAAACACATGATTCGCTGGTCACAGAGCCAGGACAAAAACATTATCTACCCAAGAGCTTGATTAAAAATACCCTTTGTCCACTCAGGAGGTTCATGCACTCCCCTTTCCTAACAATACTGGCCCTGGTTATGTTTTATAATTCTATGTGGGGGGTGGGCCAGTCATAAGGAGAACTAGAAAGGGTAACGCAGCACGTACTGAATCTTGCTCCCTAGGGAAGAAGATAAAAGTGCCTCTGAGAGAAGCCACAATGAAAACACACACCTGTGTGCTCACTGTCATTCTCTGTTCCCTCTCCTGGTCCCCAAGCCACGGTGTTACTAACAGCACTGTCAGTCAGGGTGGCGTCAGCGGTGGTGTAGCGGGGTGGTGTGGGGAATGACGGCCTTAAGAGCTTCCAGGGGTAAGTTTCTGCAGGTTTCCAGGCTGATGCCTTTAAGCCATAAGCACTTAGGGTCTTAGAGCTCAAGAACACAGAGCTGCAGATAACCATGCAGCCTCACTGCCCTGCTGGTGACCCTGGGGGAAATCACTTCTCTATGAAAGATAAGTTGTCTGTGACAACACCAGCCCCATCCACACTGAGAAAAGATCCAATTGTGTTGACTTATGACTGCTGGTTTTTGTGTTCGAGATCACTATCCACGGAGGATTTCCTAATGCAGTTGGACAGGAGCCCACATATGCGAAGACAAGTTGAGCTAATGAACAAAACGCATGCCCCAAGTTACAGCTGCAGCAGTGTATTTTGGTTGAGAAAGCTGGAATCTTTCTTAAGCACAAGGATGATGCCTGTGTCATGGGTTCCTTCTGTGAGAGCTCCTCTCGGATGACAGAGCTGGCGCATGCGCTGGGCACGGTGGGGGAAAGTGCGAGCAGGCAGAGTCCTGTGCACTTCTCTCCATCTCCCTCCCTACTTCTTTCCTCCCTTCCCCTCCCCTTTCCCCTCGTCTGTATCTCTCCCACTCCCCCTACTCTCCCTCACTCTGCTCTCTCTCTCCCTCCCTCCTTCCATCGCTCTCCCTTCCTTGAGGAGAGCAGCTGTTTTAACTGAGAGTTAGTAAACAGACTTAAAGCAGGCAGTTGCTATCTGAGCTCACCTTTCTTATCTCCACTTCCACCCTAAAGTGATACCTCAACATATCCAAACACGTCTGTCATACCAAAACGGAGTCTGCCGCTCAAGTATTTGGAGCTTTCATTCAAAACTTTCCTACAAGTTGCTTTTGTATGTGACTTTTTCTATACTGGGGAGAAGTCCATTAAAAGCTGTTCCGTAGGCACAACACCCTCTCCCACAACCAGTAGATCAGTGGGCAGCATGCCAGCCAGGCTCCCTGGCTGTGTCTGTCAGCACCTTGGTGGACATTGAAGCCCCTCCTGAGCATCGCACCACCACTGAGGTGGCCTAAGACATAGCTGCAGTTTTGAGGATCCCGTAACACTCCCTTGGTTCACACTGAGCCCGTGGATGGCTACAAGGCCAAGGCTTTTTTCGTGTGTGGTGGTGTTCCGTTGTGACCCTTCCATAATTTGATATTTAGATCCAGGTTTAGGACTTGAGGTATCATATTTCTCTTTTTTTAAAAATATTTTATTTATTTGAGAGACAGAGTGAGCAAGAGAGAGAGAGAGCGAGACATAGCGAGAGCACGCACAAACAGGGGAAGAGGCAGAGGGAGAGGGAGAAGCAGACTCCCTGTTGAGCAGGGAGCCCAACCCAGGTGCCCCTCTTCTTTTCTTTTCACCTCTGATATGGGCTTCTTGTAAAAATGAGTTTAAGAACATGGTTCTCAGGACACCTGGGAGGCTCAGTCAGTTAAGCATCTGCCTTTGGCTGAGGTCATGATCTCAGGGTCCTGGGATTGAGCCCCACATATGGCTCCCTGCTCAGTGGGGAGTCTGCCTCTTTCCCACTGCCTCTGCCCTGTTTGTGCTCTCTCTCTGTCAAATAAATAACTAAAATCTTAAAAAAAAAAAAAAAAAGAACATGGTTCTCCTGTGTGAGAGATGTGTTTCTGGATGTTGGTGCACCCCGACTTTCTAGGGTCCACCCCTCACTGTATTAATCATCATCATTTGTCTGTCACAGGGGCAGGCACTGTGGAAGATACAACAGCAAGACAAGACATGGTTCTTGACTCAAACAAGTTAACATTTTTGCTAAGGGGACAAGATCGACACTATGATATAATCAGCCAACAACACAAGGTTGTCTGCAAGGATTAAATTCTGTGCCTCCCCACTGCAGGGGATAGGAGAGGATGAGACTGAGCAAAGGCACTGAAGATTCCAGGAGGGGGCACGTGTGGGGAGTGAAGGGACCACCCTGCCTGGTGGTGCTAACAGGGAAATCTGACAGCTGGGCAGAGCAGTGCGGGCTCCGTGAGACAGGCAGCTGGGAACCACAGCAGGTGACAGGTAAGAATGTGCTTGTGAAGAAGGAAGGTTGATGTGGTAGTTCTTCTATTCAAGATGATTTGCTGAAGGAAGAGGACGAGGCACTGAGACCGGCTAGAAAGAAACTCAGGAAATCACAGGAATAACCCAGAGAGGAAGAGGGCCTGGACAGATGAATAGGGAGGATAAAAATACATGCCTCATGATGATCATGATGTTATTGAAAAGAGTTTATGAGAAAACGCACTAGGTGTGCTCGGCAGAGTGCCTACTATATAATGCATGCCCAGTAAACGCTACACTTGAACTGTTGTTTTGTTATTACTGCCACATGTGAGAAGAGAAACAAACAGACAGAAAGTGACTAAATAAAACCCAGCCCCACCTATATGCTTCCTGCACTAATATCAGGGCTATGTGGCTATGAGAGCCATTCTTCTATCGTTTGAGAGAGGTTGATACACACATTTGTCTGCCTAAAATTTACCTTTAAAAATGTGTTATTGGGGCGCCTGGGTGGCTCAGTGGGTTAAGCCGCCGCCTTCGGCTCAGGTCATGATCTCAGGTCCCTGGGATCGAGTCTCGCGTCGGGCTCTCTGCTCAGCAGGGAGCCTGCTTCCCTCTCTCTCTCTCTCCCTGCCTGCCTCTCCATCTACTTGTGATCTCTCTCTGTCAAATAAATAAATAAAATCTTTAAAAAAATGTGTTATTAAATGGCTCTGGTATTAAAATATTTAATGACAAAACTTATGGTTAAAATGCTGAACAAAGCCCAGGCAGAAGTTTTCTAGAGCAACGGCTCAATGACTTTTGATAATGAGATGCTAGTTCCACAGTTATCAAATATGACTGAAAGGCAAAGTGATGAATATTTAAGTCCATCCAACCAATAAGTATTGGTAGCTTATTATGTGTCTGGGAAGGCACTGGGGATACAAATGGAACAAAACACCTCCCCTATACTTATAGAGCTTAAAATACTGTGGCGGAAAGAGATGCAGAAACCAGCAATTAGGACCCAGGTGTGCAATCCCTTCAGTGAAAGACTCGGGGAACACTGTGGAATTAAGATTTTTCGGCTTTCAGAAAGATGATGTGACCAACTGTAGCACACACAGGTGAATATCCACCCTGGTAAGTCTGGGCCAGCCCTATTTATAGCTGTCCTAGTATTAATTGGCCAGTGCCCCTTTTGTACTCTCTGAAATTGGATGGCGAATGTGGTTGCCCCAATGCCACCTTTCTGAACGCCCCCCCCCAGCAATGTTTGGGCAGCACCCCATAATAAAATACATTCATGTTTCTTCAGCAAAATTAAAATTATTCAGCAAAAAAGGTATGAAATTATGAATATTTGCACTAAATGACATAAAGACAGATTTTAGATAGTCTGTGTCCATTCAGGCCAGACTGTGCTGCCAGATGAGTTATGAGAAACATCTGATTTTTCCAGAGATTTCTGGATTTTAAAATCTTGGGTAAGAGGCCATGGACTGCATAGGGTGGTAGGCAGCACCTGATACGTGTAGGTGTAACAGGAGAATGGAAGAGGGAACACTTTGCTCAGTCTTGGGATGCTGCGGGAGCTTCTTGGAAGAACTTCCAGTGGCCCCAAGAGCTGAGGAAGGAGGAGAGTTAGCTGAAGAAGAGTATGGGAATTAAGAATAAGAATAAACAAATACATTGGCGGGTGGAAGGAACGAATGCATGTCAGAGTCCCGGGAGGTGGCAAGGCATCCCCAGTCACCCCACGGCTGGAGCCAGACAGAACAGAAGTATGGGCAGTGAGGCAGGACGGCCACTGTGAGCAAAGGGCTGCGTCCGGAGGGCCTGAGGCTGGGAGGAACACGGTCAGTTCTGCACTTTCAAAAGAAGTTGATGACTCTGAGGAGGGGGCCAGGGAAGGGATGCAAGTGGGAGGTAAGGCTGGCTACACCAGACAGGGTGACACCCGCAGGGGACATTCAGGAAGCAGAATCAAAGGCTTGGGCACCGACTAGGGGTAGGGGCCCATGAAGAAAAGGGTGAACCCCAGAGAAACATTCAGGTTTTTCTACCCACTTGTTCTAAGCTGAGGCCTATGAAAAATACCGGTCTCTTTCCTCATGCTTTTCTTTACATTAAATGATGAGAACAAATCTGAGATCTCTGACTAACATATTTTTTTCCTGTCCATTGTAAGATAATATATGTTCATCAGCAAATACTTGGAAAATACAGAACATTAGGGGGAAAGCCCCCTTACAGGTCCATCGTCAAAACAAAATCAATGTTAACACTTGTGCTGGAATGAGGCCTGAACACGAGAGCTGTCTAAAGACTGGCTGAATGATCATTTCTTTCTAACATTTTCTTGTGTGTATGCAGGTTTTCTTATATGGCTGTGATCATACTATTTGTACATGTTTTAATACAGCTTTTCTCACTCAATGTTTTATGTCAAGCATTTTCCTGAGTTACTCCACAGTCTGAATGAATGCAACTTTTAAAGGCTTTGGTGCATTCTGTCAACGTGAAGTATCCTGCACAATCAGCTTTTATGATCGAACATTATGCTGTCCAACAGATCTCTAAGCCCTAAGGAAATTATTTTAAAGGCAAACTCTCACGAGAATATTTTAGGGAAGGAGAGGAAGTGTTTGGCATTGCTTACTAGGTCCTAGCTTCTAACTTTCCAAATTCTCTTGCTGTCAGCTGAACCAGGCATGGAAACATTTATAACTGGTGGTTTGTGGATGACAGAGTAGTATTTTAGCAGTTAAGTGAATCTCAAGTTTCCGTACCTCTCAAATGTTGTTTACCCAAAATTTCAATATTATTATTGGTTGGGAATAGAAAGAATTAAAATTACATCTCCATTGTGCCCACCAGAACCACGTCTCTGCTAACCATACTTTTTATGTGACTTTAAGAAAGCAAAACCAACTCATAAGGTTTCGAGGTCAAAACTTGAGCCAAAAGATTGTGATTTTTAAAAATATCTGTCTTTCCATCCATCTCTCTATCTACTGCTAAAAAATATTCTGGGTCTCCTACAAGGGGGAGAAAAGGCTTTAAGGATAGACTGAACAGTCATTTAGTTGAGAGAAGTAAGGAGAGGACGACTTTGTCAAAGGCTCGGTTCCAGAGCACTCTTACTTCGTCCAGGAGGGAGGCACTGGATGGAAGTGGCCTTTGTGTCCCCCAGGGCAGCCCTCAAACAGAGTGACAGCACCAAACTCTGGCTAGAGAACCTCTGCTGGGCACCGTCCCTCCCCACCCACTGCAGTCCTCCTGAAAGACTCCCGTCCTTAGCACCCAGGTTTGGAATTCAGAATCTCTGCCCCCATAGAAGAAACAAGGTTCTATGTGGTAACGAGGCATGATTCAAATACTGTTTTCAGTATTTTAGATACATTATTGGGAAAATAGGTTTCTGTTGGACAGGGCTGGGGCCCTAAGATCATTTAAAATAAGCTTTATGGGAGAAAAATGCTTTTGAGGATGAACTCTGTTATTACACGGAAGCTTTCATAAAAGAGGCTAAATAGGCGATCCCCTTGTGCTCATGAGGGTAATTATATTTTCCTAAACATTTTCTGGAATAAGATAAGGTATAAATAAGTGACATAAGAATAAACAAATATATTGTTCATCCTATTCTAATGGCAGAGAGAGGAAACAACAAGGAGCACCAAGTGGGAAAGGTGCCCATCCACACCTTCCTAAGGCTTAAAGGGCCATAAAGAGGGAGCCATTTGTTCACCATTCACAGAAAGTGTGTGAAACACAACATGGCATCTTTAGATATCTCACAGGTAGGAAGGAAACAACTAGAAGGCCATAACTCTGTAGATGCTGGAAATGTCACTTTTTTGCATTCCTAGCGAGCTATGAGGCAAGTTCAGAGGAGCAGAAAGGTGGAGGAAGGGGGAGGGGGCCTGAAGAGGGGGCTTATGGTCAGAACCCCTCTGGGGGCACTGTCAGTACAGAGACAGCCACAGGACAAACATGCCACATGTGGTGGGTCCAAATCTGGACTGTTTAGGAATAAATCAGTAGTTGTGTAATGAAGTATGATATTCACCATGATACAGTTCTGATATGAAGAGTGTGTTGGGGAGAGAGTCCCATTGCATCAGATAAATGGTCCATAAAATGGTTTGGATAGAGGCGCCTAGGTGGTTCAGCTGGTTAAGGGTCAGCCTTCAGCTCAGGTCATGACCCTAGGATCCTGGGATGTCCTGCATGGGGCTCCCTGCTCAGCAGGAAGCCTGCTTCTATCTCTGCTCCTCCCTCTTGCTCTGCATTCTCTCTCTCTCTCAAATAAATAAAATCTTTTATAAAAAATGGTTTGGATATTGGTAAAAGCAGATTTGGTTTCCCCCTAATTATGCCTATCATAAATGCTTTGGTAGAATTTTCCTTGTCAGTTAAAATCTGGTAGTCTACTCTAAGAATTCCAAGGACACAGGAAAGAAAGAACAGTGCCTGCCAGGTAGGCCTTACCAACATTCCCCAGAGCCCCGGGGGAAGAGCATTTGTTACCTGAAAGAGCAAAAAGCCACTAAGGTCACATCTTATTATGCTGTATCTCCCTAGCTTTGATTTTTCTTTTAAACGTAAGCCAGAAGCACTCCTCGAAAAGACTTTTCCGTTCTAAGTAAAATGCCAGCCGGTCACACACTAAAAGGACAAAGAGCCATTGTCAGGTGATGTGGTGATGCACTCCAGCTGGGACACAGCCCCTCCCACTTGTCCATGATTCTTCAGGACCACTGGGGGAGAGCGGCCGTGAATCATGGCCTCTGATGGCCCATGAGCCGTTCACAGCGCCTCAACTCTGCAGGGAGACAGGACAGGTTTATGTGCTCTGAACACATCACCGGACTCTGCCTGCTGGGTTTATAGTTTCAGACCATTAAGTAGGTGCAAACACAACTCACTGCAACAAAGAAAAGCTGTGCTGAGAAAAGGCCAGGGAAGACCTTCACAGAGTCATGGTGCCAGCCAGCCTTCCTGGTGCCACAGCTGACGGCACCCAGGCTGGAACGGATTGAGAGCAGGTGTCCCTGAAGGCCAAGGGGCAGAAGGCAAAGGTTTTGGGTGACCTGGAACACATGACCCTGGAGGAAAGGGAGGGAGGCTTAATGGGGAACCACAGCTTGGAAACTGGCTGGGCCAGTACCACATGGCATGACCTTGGGCAAGTCACTCAGCCTCCTGGTGCCCCAGTTTCCCCATCTGAAATGATGATGAGAAAGATAACGCTTCCCCGGGCACCTGGAAGAAATAACAATGAGGTTCTGTGCTGGAGAAATCACAGAGACGCAAGGCAGCAGAGATCTGTCACACTTTCCAAATGCAGTACAGGCCAACACCAAGGCAAGGTGATTTGTTGCCTGCGTCCCTAACCGCCACCCCCTTCTCCCCACCCCAGGACCTGGGAGAAGCACCTGAAGTTTTTAGCTGATTTTCACAAGAGCAGACAGAAGTGAATGAGTGACGGACTCCTCTTTGTTTCCTAAGGCGAGAACTGGATTCTCTGAGCTGCCCTTACATGGCTCTGAGAAGAATGGGAAAGAGAGGAATTTATCAGGAATTTATGCTCTAAGTAGGATTTAAATTTGGGACTGAGGGTTATGTTTCAAAACCAGAACTTGAAGTTTTGGGGGAAGGAAAATATCTCTTCTATCAATGAAAAATCGTCTTTTAGTTCGGCCGGATCAGAGCACCCAAGAAAGAAGAGTTTGCATCCCAAGCAACAGCTTGCGGCTTACCTGCAGAATTATTTCTGGAAATAGTCAATAAAAATTAAGTGTATATAAAACGATAAAACCCCAACCCATATAAGCTCACTTAATGTAAATGATTTCAGATCTTAAAAAATTGTTTTTATATTGCCTAAATCCCTGAAGTCTGAGCCCATGATGTAGCTGGAAGCTTCCCAAGAATCACTGCTTGTCAACACCATTCCTGCAGAAGTCAGGCTGTTTACCTCCACCATGCCTGTCAAACTGACTCTGCTTCTAAATACTCCACCATACAGGGAGAAGCATCTGTGTATGTGCACACTCCTGAGAAGCTTATCCACATTACGGCGGAGAATACAGTGGATATATTCATCAACTTGGTAAAGAAAATCGATTAAAAAGCCAGTCAGATTCTGTCAGTACAGACCCCTGTGGGCCACATGGATTGAGCTGGGTAGAGGGACTATTAATCTGGCATGATAAATGCCACCAGGAACACTCAGGGCTGACGTGATGCGGTAGCCAGCAAGCACCTGACGGGTGGCTGGGCTGGATGGTCACTCTTGGAAGGTGCCTTGCAAACCTCATCCAGTCCTTCACCTGAATGTTTACTAATACCTGACACATTTCCTCTGTTTACAGTTCTGTGACCATGACCTATTCTCTAATGCTCTCTTACACATAGAAACAGGCTCCAGGATCAAGAGAGAAAACTCCAAGAGATCAGAGGTTTGGGACTTCACAGCAGATACAGAGAATGTGATTAATTCAGCCAAACTAATCCGGACTCCTTGTTTGAGGAGTGTTCTTTGATAAGAACTGCATCATTTTATCCTAAGATGGTATCTTTGGTCATAAAATCTCAACATGTTTCACAAACATTAATGTAGCCTCCCATTACCTCTGTGCAGGTTAGCACAATCACCCTTCTTTTAAGAGACAGGGCAACTAAGATGATGTGTCAAGTAGAAGATGTTGATAGCTAAATGAAAAACATTCTAATGCCGCATTCTATCTTAACTCCTAATGACCTAACCGAAGTGTTTTTCCTTGTTCTTTCCTTCAGATGAACAAACTAATATCGTTGCCAATGGTCTCCACAAACAATAGTAACTACAAAAAACACATTCTAACCTATTGTTTATAGTGAAAGTGGAGGCACAAAATGTCACCCACACAGAGAAGATGCAGAAGAAATAATGACTTATCACCTTATGTTTAAAAACAAATACACACTTTCCTTTAAATCTGTGATACAGATCATAAAGTATAAGGGAATCAGAAATGAAGTTCCACTGCCTGGAAAAATGATAAAGATGAAGGAGGGAAAAAAGAAAAGAGGTTCAATTATTTTTTAAAAAAAGAGCAACATCATGAAAATGTAGAAAAGGAGAGGAGAGTATTTCTAGGAAGTGATGGGTTATGTAGTTTGGATTTCAATATTGGCTGGTAGCAGAAAAATATAAATATTTACATGGGGAAGGGTTGAGGAGAGAATGAATTGAATCAAACAGACTGACAGACATACATCCACATATGGGGACAATGGGGCAGATGTGTAAAGTTCTTTCTGTTGTAGAAAGCTAGAAAGCAATGGCCATGTTGTATCTGTGTTTATCTCCAAAGCAACGAAACAGTAAATACAAGACTATGTAGAACCAAGTCACAAATGTAACACTGATAAATAAGCAGACATATGCCCATAGTGAATGCTGTAAATGGATAAGCAGCTAAATTTTGTTTTATATTTTGCCAGACAAACCCAAATGACAGGAGGTTAAGTGCCAGCCTTTTCATAAATACACTAAAGAAAACCATGATTAAAACCATTCCCTTACCCACCACTATCCTTATGGGATAAGAAATGTCCTGGTTTTCCTAATGGACTCTAGCATTTTATCTTTTCACTTCCTTTCTGGATCAGTTGGTGGTTGCTCAGCACCACATGTGATAATTGGGTACAAGTCCTTGCCGCTCCTGGGCACCCACTACCCGCCCACACTAGGATCAGATGCGTGGGCATTATTTGTTCAGTGTCTCCTCCCTTTGCTGCACTGCCTCCCACTGCCCTCCGTCACCAGCTCAAAGAGGAGACAATGCATTGGTATCAACAGCCATCCCACCTTTAGGACAAGTGGGAGGTGTTGATTCATGAAGAGAGTATTTCATATCACCGATAGAAAAACAGGCTTTAGATCCACGGACTTCCCTTCCCCCCACCCTCACACTACACTTTACAGATGTGCCAAACTGTGTACAAATGTCTTCTCTCTCAACTCACTTTAGCAGCACACAAAACAAAGTCCTTAAAAAAAATAGCAACTGTTTTGATCCACGTTCTCCCTCTTTTCTTCTTCCTATTTGTCTGATCCATGGATCCATTAGAATTATTTCTACACATCCTCAGTATAAGATAGCATTTTTAGCAAGAGAGCCATACTCCATACTCAATCAGGCACTTCTCTTCATTTGGGAAACATGATATTAAGAAAATTATATGGTGTGTCTGTGTGTGTGTGTATTACTCAGCCGCCAAAAAGAATGAAATCTTGCCATATGCAGTGGCATGGATGGAGCTAGAGTGTGTTACGCTAAGCGAAGTAAGTCAGTAAGAGAAAGATAAATACCATATGATTTCACTCATATGTGGAATTGAAGAAACAAAATAGATGAACATATGGGAAGGGGTGTCAAAAAGAGAGAAAGAAATAAACTATAAGAGACTCTTAGCAATAGAGAATGAACTGAGGGCTGATGGAGGGAGGTGGGTGGGGGATGGGCTAGATGGGTGATTGGCCATAAAGAGGGCATTTGTTATGTTGAGCATTGGGTGTTGCATGTAAGTGATGAATCACTGAATTCTACTCCTGAAACCAATATAAGACTTACATTAACTGACTAGTATTTAAATAAAAGTTATGAAAAGAAAACTATATTTTATTTTGTTTTTGGCGGGGAGGGGCAGAGGGACAGGGCGAGAGAGAATCTTAAGCAGGTTGCACCCCCCAGCATGCAGCCTGACCTGGGGCTCCACCTAACAATCCTGAAATCATGACCTGAGCTGAAATCAAGAGTCGGACACTTAACCGAGTCGCCCAGGTACCCCCAAAACTGTGTTTTAGAAAGTAGGTCTGAAGCTTATTCCAGTGCTTTTGACTGTATTTTTCACCAAAATGGCTCCACAAAGAGGAAGACATTGCAAGCCTTTACTGGAAAATCTTCTCTGCAAGTCTAATGCTTATTTCAGAAATTAAAAAAAAAAATACTGTGCTAGATGACTATTACTCTTATTACATAATTATACATTTACATTTTAGTCTGTACTTAAAAAAAAAAAGGAGAAAAACACTGAAGATTCTAAGTGAGAAAAGGAAGCAATAACATGCCATTGGGCTACTGGTAGACTTTGGCTCCATAGTAAAAGTACCAGCCATTGTAGCTATTTTCAGATCTATACTCCTCCCCTCCCTTTTTTTTCAGAGTTTTGGAGATGAAATAGCAGAAGAACATGTGCAATGGACAAAGCAAGAGAAGAATTAAGTGTCTCTTACGTTGCATGATACTTTGCTCCACAAATAGAGTCTTAGGGCAGGTAAAGAAAGATGGTAACTGTCACTGGGGCATTTCTTATCAGCAGCTCAAAGTTGAAAATGCATCCGTTTGGAAGGTGTACTCTTCTTAGATTTTGCATATGTGATGCTAATAGTGCACTCCTTCCAAGACGTCAATGGCAACAGAAAGATTCTCATATGGGCTGAGCACAGCAGTGTACCCACAAAATACCATGTGG
Organism: Lutra lutra; assembly: GCF_902655055.1. Lineage (NCBI taxonomy): Eukaryota > Metazoa > Chordata > Mammalia > Carnivora > Mustelidae > Lutra > Lutra lutra. The sequence goes on along the minus strand of NC_062283.1, from coordinate 25,793,431 downwards.
ATGCCAAAGGCTCCTTGCTCTAGAGTCGGGCTCTTCCTGTAAGGAGGCACCAGTAAACAACTCTGGTGTGTTGGAATTGATGATAAACAACTCTGGTGTGTTGGAATTGATGAAAAGGCTAATTTGACATGGTCAGACTTGCTTAAGAAAGAAGTTGCATGGAGGGAAATGGGGAAACAAACAGAACATAGGGAAAAAAGAGTTTCAGAAAAGACAGAGAAAAAAAGAAGAGAATATCAACAAAAACATAAGACAAGAAAGTGACAGAAAATAAAAATGAACTCATGAAAGGGGGATATACAGAGACAGAGGGATATAAATGGAATATTAATTTTGTATAAAGGTTGGATGTACAGATGTAAGCTATGAATAAATTCAATACTCATCTTACAATAGAATTTCAAAAAGAAAGAAAAAGAGAAAAAATATATTTTTACTTCTTTGCTATTTGGAAATTAATTACGGTTTATTAGAGTGGTTTGAGTAATTTTGCTTATGCCAGAGCTCACTGGAAAGCACAAGAATGATTCCTTGATGTGGCCTACATGCATTCATTAATTGATCCCCTACTGTATACCAGTATTCTCCAAGGCCATCAAATGTCATTCCTGCCCCCAAGGTCCCAGGTGGAAATGACATATCACAAAACAATGGGACAAGTGCTTCAAAAGAGCTAAGTGCTAACTTTGCCTGAGGGAATAAAGGAAGGCTTCACCAATGGGCTGACAGTTGTTCAGGGCCTTGAAACTAATAATTCATCAGTTTTTCAATATGCCCTTTGAGACTGTGGGAAAATAGTCATTGTTATGTTACAGTGGAAAAAAAAAGAAGGAGAAGTTAGAAGCTTTAAGGTTTACAAAAGTCAGGGTTGGGAGTAAAAACTTACACTTTTTACATTTATAAAGCTAGCCAGTAGAACATATTCAAATTACCACTACACTTTCTTTTAAATTTTATTTTTTTATATTATTATTGTTTTTAAATATAAACTTTTATTTTTTTTTATTTGACAGACAGATCACAAGTAGGCAGAGAGGCAGGCAGAGAGAGAGAGGAGGAAGCAGGCTCCCTGCTGAGCAGACAGCCAGATGCGGGGCTCGATCCCAGGACCCTAGGACCATGACCCGAGCGGAAGGCAGAGGCTTTAACCCACTGAGCCACCCACGTGCCCCTCTTTTAAATTTTAGAGTATAAATGAGGTAATATAGCACTCTCTGATCTTCCAAAGCTAAAACTAATTCATAAACATGAATTCCCTTCAATATCTTCACCTGGAGAACAGATAACATGTTTCCAAAATTTCACAGGTGATTTTACATGCTCATTTAGGTGCATTTTCCCTGCTGACCTTTTTTCCAAAAATAATAAAACAACTTGAATCTAAAATGTAGTGTCTAATACCACTTCCACATAGAATTAATTTCATTCTTGGGGTGCCTGGGGGGCACAGTTGATTAAGCATCTGTCTTTGGCTCAGGTCATGGTCCAGGAGTCCTGGGATCCAGCCCCACACTGGGCTCCCTGCTCAGCGGGGAGTCTCCTTCTCCCTCTCCTTTTGCCCCTCCCCTGCTTGCGCTCTCTGTGTGTCAAATAAATAAATAAAATCTTAAAAAAAAAAAGACTCATGATAGCAAGGAAAGAGAAAGTGAAGTACAGGAAGAAAAATACAGTAAGGTAAAAATATAGGAAGAAAAAGACAGTCTGGAGACCCACAGCAGGGAATATGGGATGCACTGCAGGCCAAGTGGAAGTTGGGAAGGAAAGACATTATTGCTTTGCTGGACAGGCTCTCTCCATGTGATGGGCTCCTTGCCCTTTGTCTCTGTGGGCCCCACTGGTTCATTCCCAGGACACCTCCTGCCCCAACCTGGAATGCATCCTCTTTCTCTCTCTCTCTCTCTCTTTCAAACCACAGAACTTTCCAAAACCATAGTCTAAAGCTCCCACTCCTTTCTTGTTCCTTTGCCTGGTGTTCTCTCAGATTTAAGGATGGTGTATCTTCATTTATAGCTGTTCAAGTACATGCTAGTGGGTTTTTTGAGTATGTACATTATGAAATTTTAAACTGACAATAAACTATTGTCATTCATTTCTATTAATTTTTTTTATTTTTAAAGATTTTATTTATTCACTTGAGAGAGAGACAGAGAGAGCACAAGCAGGAGGAGAGGCAGGGGGAGAGGCAGAGGGAGAAGCAGACTCCCTACTAAGCTGGGAGCCCGATGGCGGGGCTCAACCTCAGGACCTGGAGATCATGACCTGAGCTGAAGGCAGACACTTAAGCAACTGAGCCATCCAGGTGCCCTGAGTCCTTCATTTCTTCTTTCTCCTCAACATGATTAATAATGTGCTTTCTAAACAACAGAAAGCACTGTGATCCAGCAATGTTCTCTGCCCATAGAATGCCTCATAGCCGGAGAACACTTGAGCCTCCAGAGGGGACACAGCTCTGTCAATACCTCGATTTTAACCCAGTGAAACTCAGTTGAGACTTCTGATATTGAGAACTATAAGATAATTAATATATGTGTAGTTTTAAGCTGCTAAGTTTGTGATAACTTGTTATAGCAGTAATAGGAAACCAACAGAGATTCTAGACTGTAAAAGTGGTATCTAGCTGGTTCTAAGAAGCAAGTACAAAGATTGGTTTTTGCAGGAAGATTTCGGAGGGAGGAGTGAAGGGTCTGGTTGGCAGGTAAATATGAACATGACTCATGGCCCAATTGTGTTCTCTTTGGTGGCTGCTTTCTAGCCTGTAAGGGACCTCAGGGATTGTCACAGCTTCTAGCAATACACAATTTAGGCAGAGTCAGGAGCGAGGGTCACTAACTCTACTCCCTTACTCTCACCATGATCATCGTTTCTGCCATTAGATCAAGAGGTACAGAGCTGGCAAGTAGCAATAACCTTCTCTGCTTGAAGTTATAGATACAAAACAAAATAAATATTTAAATAAAAGAGAATCTTGGGAGTCAAAGACCTCAAAATGTCCTTTCAGATGTCTCTTGATAACTAATGACTTCACAGCAGTGGAAGATGACCATAATTAATGATGATGACAGTAATAAAACGGGTAATATGCAGCGCAAAGTACCTTGTACTTAGACAAGCTCTTTCATCTTTAAGAATTCTAAAATGCTTTGCAACCTGACTTCTAGAACATATCAATTTGAAATGATATCTGAATTACATCTGCTTACACCTGAAATTCAGTTTTGCCTGAATCGAGATGTAATCATCTGCCAGTTAATGTAAACTCATAGGGAGTTGATCTGTAGGGAGCCTCGAGGGCAAGGGATACTTGTCTAGGGTGGGAGACACTTCAGTCTGGCTCTGAGGCTCTTGGATCCACTTGCTTGATTTGTGAATTCTGTGAATTCTCATTTTTTCAAAATTTTTTCAAAATACGCTTCTGAGGCTTATCTCCTAGAATTCAAACTTGCCTGGCTTTGTGACCAGCTCCCTGTTCATGCTCTTCTCTCCTGCCACCTGCCATGCTCTCTTTCCGGGAGCTCATCTCAGGGATTTAAGTCTGACTTTCGCACAGCTTTCCCTAAAGCTGACCTCTGTGCTTTACACCAGGACTTCAGCTCCAGCTCCTGCCTGATGCTGCCACAAGGGCATCCCCAAGGCAGCATGAATGTAAGGGAACTGCTCAACTCTTCCCCCTGCACACCGAGTCCTCTGGCTATGTCTCTGAGGTAGGTTCTGGCGGCATGATCGCCCACCTGCCTTCACTGTTTAGCCTCCATGCCAGGGAGCCACTGTCAGTTGTGGTCTGTCGTCCACATGTCACCGTCCAACCCATACCTAACCCTGTGGTCATCATCTCTGCAATGTCCTGGCATCTGTCACTGTTTGTATCACCTCTGCTGCCCTGGTTCAGTTCATTCCTTGTTATACCTGCCCTAGGAAGTAGCTTCCTAGCTGCTCCCCTTCATTTGTCTGAGAGTTACTATTGGACAGAAGCCTTATCTCATCCATCTCTTCTCATCCATATTTCTCACAGTGCTGCTAGGACTTACCTCTATGGTAGAAATTCAATAATTATTGCTCTTGAATTGAATCTCTAAGACTTCAGTCCTATAAGGATATTTTATTTTGTATATACTGATATATTTTGGAAATGCTAAAGGTAAATAAGAGTTTTTTTAAATATACATGATGAGCACACTATTTTTAAAGGATTCCTATAATAAATCCTAAAATTAGGGAATCGCTTAATATCTAGAAACTATCTATTTCTAAGTTTAGAGATTCTTACACCAGGAACTAGTGCATCTCTGGCTTATCCAGGGAACTAGCAAATTTATCACAGCAGTACAAAAGGTACAAACTGGATTTTGCTCCTAAAGACAGTGTCTATACTGAACAGCAGCCGAATGAACGAGATATCCACTAGCAGGCCATCTTTTAAGTATAATTGTCTCGGAGGTAGACCAGAGCTACTGAGTTAGACCATCAGCTGCAGATATCAGCTTGGAGGTTTCTGACCAGAGGAGTCAAATGAGCTCTCAACTTTGCTAACAGATGTGACAGTGAGTGAAGAAACCAGTCCGTCAGGAGCCAAGGGCCTGGGTAATGAGGCAACAGGAGACCTCTAAGGTAACATAAAGATAGATAGGAGCCCAAAGTAGATGCACATGGACTAAATTTTGGTAGACCTGGAATATTTGGTGTCCTCCAACAAACAAAGTACTGGGGGGAAAAAAAAATCAAACTTGGTGAGGAATAATTAACCTTCATGGAAGGATAAAGCAGACTAGGATGGAGGACTGAAACCACAGATATCTATTATCTGTTATCTATGAAATCTCCACGAATAAAGATTTTTGAATTATAGTTATTTTAGAAGATAAATAGAAAGAACAGTGTCAATTTGTTTAAAAAACAAACAAATGGGGATTTCTAAAATTCCTGAATATAGATCTCACTGGCCAGATGAAAATGAGGAGGGAACAGCTGATCGCATCAGTGATGGATGGGCCTCGCATAAGTAACTCAATACTTGGAGTGAGCTGCACCAGAGCTAGTTGAGGTAGAAGCAGAACGTTAAGTACTGACTGTTCTTCTGAAGAAAAGGAACTGCAGAGGCTAAACCAAATTTCTGAGATTTTGGAATTTCTGTTGCAGATGTCAAGAGATCAACAATGTAATTATAAGTGGGGGGTAGTCATTCGCCCGACAGCTTTTTTGGAAAAAAAAAGTACAGATTTTATAGGAATTCCTTATTGGTGCAGAGAATAAAATCAATCTATATAAGGATACAAGAGAGTTTTTGGGACAAATACAAAAAACATACACATGCTTTTAAAGATTTTATTTACTTATCTGACAGAGAGAGAGAGAGAGAGATATCACAAGCAGGGGGAGCAGCAGAGGGAGAGAGAGAAGAGAGAGAAGCAGGCTCCCAGCTGAGCAGGGAACCTGATGTGAGGCTCGATCCCGGGACCCTGGGATCATGACCTGAGCCGAAAGCAGACGCTTAACTGACTGAGGTCACCCAGGTGACCCACAAAAAATATTTTTAAACAAGAGAAAGTATATGGTTATGTATGTTCATATAGATTTTATGTATCTTTAATTATATTGCTCTAATCAGGATCTAAGCATGAGAAAATGTTTCAAGGAAAAATAGGACGTTGGGGGCATTATAAGTAAGTACACAATTACTGTTTCATTAGATATGAAATGCTTTTGAAGAGGGTAGCAGCCAAGGAAAGAACACAGGCTTTAGGAGGAATGTTATACGCCCCTGGGGGTTCTGTATGGGATCCTATGAAGTATGGAAAACATACAGTGGAATATTTGAGAATCAACTGAAGAGACTGAAACTTAAATCTCCTTTGGTTAAGTCCAAGGAAGGAAAAGGGCAGGAAAGGCCAATGTGATTAAGGAAGGATATAAAGATTAGTATGAGGAGCCTAAGAGGGAGGCTTAAAATACATAAACAGTGATTTAGAGATATAAACTATTTATAAAATACAAGCAGTAAGAAGTTCAGAGGAAGCATTATGATGGGACATTAGTGCTAGCATCCCACTCCACTGTAATAGTTGTAAAAGCAGAGAATGCTAGGATATGAAAATTGGAAGGGATCTTACAGAATAGTCTTTCCTTTTACAGGTCCAGGAATGCAGATAGAAAGGGACTCGCCCTTAATTTGCTCTCTCTGCATCTTCTTACCCTGGCTCCCACCAGTCAAAACAAGGAACAAAGAAAAGGAGGGGCAGAGGGTAGGATTAGAGCTTTGGAGGTCAGAGGATCAGGACAGGGGAAGATCAGCTGGCTCTACCAGCGCTGGAGAAGATGAAGAGTTGGAGTCGGGAGGATCTAATTTCCTGCTCTGGGAGGGGAAGTGTGAGAAGGTGGTGAGAACAGCGAAGCGAGAGAAAGGGGACAGTTTCAAGAACTCCAGTACCCAGAGACGGAGCTGAGGGAAGCTCTAACTGGTATTTATATACATCCTCTGGTGACAGATCAGATTCCTGAGGTCTGGAAAGTGTTACACAGCATTATTCTAAACAGGGCTATGAGATAGAGCAAGCAATTATGGGCCATTTAACTTAACATCATTTACAGAAAAATATTAGGGAAAGTTTGCAGAGGGGACAACTCGACAAGCATATGGTAATTTGATTAGAAACAGGCCACATGTTTTTACTGAAGGAGGGTGTTATTTTAACTAGCTTGTTGGACTTCTTTGAAGTTATTGCTTTCTCAAATCTGGATTTTAACTCATGATTTTTCTACTATCTATAAAGAATTGGAATAAACAAAGTATCTAAGCAAATAGAACAAAAAAAATCACAATTGAGGACACTTGAAATACAACGGTAAGCAAAATGAACGTTAAGATGAATAATATAGCAAGGAAAAACTTTAATTTACATCATCTAGTAGTGTTAAAGTCAAGATATTTCTCATGAAAGATATGTGATTGTAATTTTGGCCTGTGAATGTGTCCCTTAGGCCATTTCCTAAAATGATCTGCAGAAAAAATGATTTTTGTTAATTTCACTAAACCAAAAAAACTAAAATCTTAGCTTTTTTTTTTTTTATCCCCTTAAGTGGATTGACCTTTTGGTGTGGTTAAAAATTTGGCACATTAGGATGAATTTCTCATTAATCCAACCTTTGCAAATTTTCCAAGTGAAAAATTCTCAAACAAAATGAAGACATCTTCATGGTTAGTTTAAATTAAGTAATAAATCAGTATAAATTTTCTCATATTTATAAATGTTCATACCAGTGAATAGCTACTGAATCTTCAGAAAGACAATCAGAAAGAACAAAAATTAAGATAAAGCAAGAATAAAAATATCAAAGTACTTATTAATATTTGCCTGAAGCCTTTATTATACATTATCTACTTTTTAGTGGTTAGTCTGTAAAATTCACCATGTGTCATTCTACTTTTCAAAAGGTACAAGATTTAAGTAACTAATGCATACCTCTATATATACAATCTCTATGGGGCAGGCAGGGGGTACTGCATCTGTTTTGTTCATACTGTATTCCCAGGGCCTCACACAGTGTGCGGTAAATATTTGGTGAATGAGTGAATAAATAAATAACAATAACAGCATTGATACTGGGTATTTTGCTATGTGCCAGATACTGTTTCAATAAGCATTTTGTATGATTGTTAATTCTTCAACCCTTCTATAAGCTTCTTGCTCTTCTATTAATTAAATTAAAGACAAGGAAACAGAGGCACTGAGAAGTTGAGTAACCTGCCTAAGGTCACACAGCTAGCTACTCATTGACATTTCTTGGACTCAGGCAGCCTGACACTTAGGGCCCCAACGTAAGCACGATGCTACTTCTTCTCTGCGAATGAATGCACGTCGCAATGAATCTGTGTATAATTGGCTGCACACATAGGAAATTAGATACATGACAGGAATTTTAAGAGGCACAGAACTCAAATATTAATATTGCCATCACCAAATACTGGAATTCAGGGGGCAATGGGAGACTTAAGGTCTAATTTCCAGGATCAAGATCTTCACAGAAGCAAAACTCCCAAACATTTAAAGGAGACACAGAGATTTATAGGTAAAGAACCAAAAGAATGTGACTCCATTCAGCTCTAATGGGATGCTAGAGCCCTCAGCTCGGAACAAAAACCTCTAAGACTTTCCATGTCGGTAACAGAAGCAAGATTTAAGGTTTTGTGGTGGCTAAATCAATGAGGACCAAAATTACTGGTACATGTACAAATATGTTCTGTATGGAATCATTGGTGGCCTCTTTTGGGTTAGTGCTGCCCTATGCTGGGTAAAGAGCCTTTTTAAAAACTAGCCTTAATCTTATTAGGAAAAAAAAAAAAACCATAAAATTCTATGTTCCTTTAATTGCATTAGGATATTGATGTTTTGAGACCTGATATGTTCTTATTACACTTTTTTTTTCAAATTTTCTTGATGGTATTTTTTCCCGCTATCAATCATTCTGGAACCATTTCACTCTAAGAAGATTTAGTTTATGTTTTTGGCTTTGAGTGCCTTGTGTGCTGAAAATCTTGGAGGGTATATGATTCAAGCTGATCAGGAGATCAAACTTTTAAAAGAATTCAAGGAAGAAAGAAAAAAAGCTTCTGTCACTTGCAAAATAGATTTAAGACACTGAAATGGGAAGGATCCAATTAGGACATGGGAGAATTCCATGTCCATCCTACACCAAGTGCTGACAGACCTCAGAGAAGCTCGGCACTTTTCAGGACTCGCACTGAATGACTCTACATGTGTTGGCTGTTAGGGCCCCACACCTAAGTGAAAGCTCATTTACAAGTCAGTCTCCAGTTCTGGTCACCTTTCAACTGGGGGAATACTATCACCCCTAAGGCAATTCAACATGAGTTTGTCAAGCTGGTCCAAGTTTTGGGAAAACTCTTGTTCTGAGGAATGAGGTTAAAAGTTTAGTCTCACTATACAAGAAAAGCTTGTCCAATAGAACGCTAAGTTGAAGTGGGATGAACCAAATTAACACAGCCTAAAGACTTAGAAAGATGAAATGCAGCTAGAAATCCCAAATCAAGTGGGGAATCCCAAATCAAGCGGGATCCGGGGTGAGAGCTCCAGCCGTGAAAAATTAAAGCAAGCATATGAAATAAGATGCCGCACTTATGTTCAAACAACATCAGTCTAACCAGAATTGCAGAACAGGTATGATGATGACATTTGAATGAACAAAAGAAAGGAGAGGAGGGATACAGTGTCGGGGCAGGAAAGAGGGGTCGATACAGACTCCAAGAATCGTCTTGTTAGTCCGAGGGTCCTTTTCCTGTTCTGCAAATTCTTTTGTTCTCTGTCCTTATCAATCCCACACCTTGCCTGAGTAAGAATGACAGACAAGCCATTCTTAATGACTTCCTAGCTTTTGAAACTATTTTGGTGTCAGAGAAAGAACTGTGTTTAAATTGTTACAAGGATTGAGGTTTCTGTTGGCTCAGTACATTTTCCACTCTGAGATGACAATGTTTGTCAGTGAGGAGAGAAACAAATTTATCCATTTACGTGACCTGTGCCATGTTCCAGAAAAATGGCACTCCTGTGGCACCTCTTTGGGGCAGGGGAGCAAAGGCAATGTAGCTAGGGGGCTCCACAGGCACTCCTTGCTCTGTCAGCAGGGGTGTGCTGGTATCTTCCTCCCCCAGAGACCGAGCACATCCTCTCCTTGGCACACCCACTTGCCATTAGCACAGGGAACCATTGTTCACTGTGTGTCAAAGACCCAGCCACGCCCTGTGCCAGGACAATGCACTGACTCTATAGCCCTAGTCTCCAAGCACTGCTTACTTCCTTTCCTTTTTATTTCTCCCTGTGTCTAAGAGTCCATGAAATGAAGTTTTTTCTTTTGTTTAAAACAAGACATTTTAAAGGGTGGTTACTGATGACTTACTCACTTTCAGCCTTTCTTCACTGGGTTTTTCCTAATCTCTGAAAGGTTGTTCAACAGATAGGAATTTGGTTCAAAGCACATATAAGATGGGTTCTATTTTCACAGCTAATGTATATTTCATTAGGTAACATCTGAACATTTCTCTCTGAAGATGCTGCTTTCTATTATCTTTAGATATACTTAACATGTTGGGTTTTGTCAACATGGTGTAAAGGTAGACCACACTGAAGTGATAACACCAAGCTAGAAATTATTATAAATTTAGGAAAGCAGGATGTTACATTCTAACAATTTATAGGTTATTTCTTAATACAGAAAACTTTTGTATTCATCCACTGATCAGTCATTGTTTATGAAGCACCTACTTTTTATAGCCTAAGATATCAAAAGAAAAGTCCTTATTGTCAAAGCATTCACAGTTTGGTAAAGAGAAGGTCATGTAAACAAACGAGTACAATAAATTATAATAGGTGTTATAGCATAATTATGTACAATGTATAATGTATATACAAATGAAGGAGGAAAATTTTAGTGGTAGCAGTGCGTCGACCAGAAAAGGATTCATAGGACAGTACGTGAGCAAAATCTTAAAAATTGTACAGGGGGATCCTTTATGGCTTAGTTTGTGTGGGTGTGTGTGGGTGCATGTGAATGTGTGTACATGTGTGATTGTGTGTGCCTGTGAGTGTGTGTACATGTGTGAGTGCATATGTGTACAGAAAGACAAGCAGCCCTCCTGATCTCAAGATCCTGCAGGTCATGGAGGGCCTTGTAAGTCTGACATCCCATGGGTATCAGGGATCAACCATCAAAGTTAATAATGTGAGGAAATCTGCCTTTGATAGAAGTCTCCATTTCTCAGATCAACTCTTTCTTTGGCTTAGGAAAGAAGGACATTATGTTCTAATGATCTATATGTCATTTCTCAATACAGAAAACTTTTGTACTCATCCATTCGTCGGTCAATATTTGTCTTTCTTTATAAAGCAATGGATTATGTGTTGGGAATAACATCTCAAATTCAATTCACTGTATTCTGGTTTGGGAACTGCTCACTGATGGACGTCAGGGAACCCAGTGGAAAGCTCTGAAGACCGGCTGTGGATATTCAGTGAGAATATCTTCCCAGCCAGCCAGGCAGCCAGCCAGCTGGCCGGCTGGCCAAATGTGGCCCTGCCCTGGGTGGCCAGGGAGTCCTTACCACTTCGGTCGGTCGGTAGTATTTGAGATCCACAGTCACGTGAACTTTGCCGGTCTCTTTACATCTACCCACTTCATTTTCATTCTTTCCTTCCCACCTGAAAAGGAGATAAACACTTAATCAGCCTCTAATTGCTTAGGAGTATTTGCCATGCTGTCTTCCCCCAGGATGGCTCAGCCTTCTCCCTGCAGGAGTGTATAAGCTCATTAACTATAGGAATACAAGCTGATGTGTAACCCTGTTATCAGGGCAGCAGTGACTTTAAAAGACTTTCCAGATCTGCTTAGAAAGGGCAGGTTTTCTTTTCTTTCTTTTTAAGAAAATCATGATGGTTTCAGAAGGGAGACTTTAGTTAAAAAAAAAAAAAAAAAAGACTTTAGAAATGAACAGAGTAGCCAGAATAAGGAATTGGGCAATGTTCATGGATTTCAAAGATCTTTACTTCTTTAGACTATTCTTGATAACATCAATTATTATTAATTAGTTAATGTCTTCTGTGTCCTCCTTATTTTTTTTTAAGATTTTATTTATTTGACACACACACACAGAGAGAGAGAGATCACAGGGTAGGCAGAGAGGAAGGCAAAGAGAGAGGAGGTAGAAGCAGGCTCCCTGCTGAGCAAAGAGCTGGATGTGGAGCTTGATCCCAGGACCCTGAGATCATGAACTGAGCCGAAGGCAGAGGCTTTAACCCACTGAGCCACTCAGGCACCCTGTCCCCCTTATTAAAAAAAAAAAAAAAAATGTAGTGATGTTTTTAGGATATTTATTGTAACTTCAATGCATTCCAGTTTGGAGTAAGTTTCATACCCTAAATTAGCCATTAGTTTCATCTTTGTATTATACATAAGTTCCCTTGCTCTACCCAGTCAGCAGTAGGCCTCATTAATAAATCTCAGATGATTAAACCTCCAAAAAGTACACAAGTGGTTTACTGCATACTGAGAGAGTATACGTTAGCATCTCCAATTCAGCTACAATGTTCTTTGGACTTAGGATTTCTTCCTTAAACATCCACAGTTGGTAACAGTACCCTGCTCAGGTCTATACTGCACATTACACAGTATATGCTCATAAGCTTAAGGACAAGCTTGTTAGGATTCCACTGTATGTTTTCATTTTGAAAGAAATGAAGGTACTGGTTTAATGTTAACCTCTGGATTTCTACAATCTAATATCCAAACATCAGATGACACTATACAATTAAATTATTTTTGCAAATGAAACTTTTCATGAAAGAAAGAAAAGAAATTACAAAGTAATGTTTGACTTTAATTCTTATTTTCAGAACTAGTTTGCTTTATCAGTTGGAGATGAATCCTATGACAACAGGACAATTTTGTGTGCTCCCTAGATCAGAGCACAGTGGGGATCAAAGAAAAGAACAGAACATTAAATCAGTTACTTGACTATGTCATTCAAATGTGTTATTGAGGATGAACATGACTGTTGATGACGGCTTTATTTTGGACACAGGTTGGGTATTAGAGATATAAACTACCCTTACAAGATTTATTCCCCAACAGTCATCTTAATGTTCTATCCTCAATTTACTTTTTTACAGCAAAGGGATAATATTTCATTGTTGAAAAAAATCAGTTTAGAAGTACACTGAATTTGCCAATGCACTCAAGGCAAATACGAAGAACATACAGAGAATTAAAATGTACAACTGGCATTTTCCTATGACTTTTATATTTAGTTGCCTCAAAAAGGGACTTGGTTTACTTGGTTTAATTTGTTACTATGAATTGGACTAATTTGTCAGGATCAGAGCTATGTTTTTGGTAAACTGACCTGGAAATGGCATGTGGATGCTTTAGAGAATGCGGACTAAAAATAATGTGAAATGAGAAAACCTAAAGTGGTGATAAACCCTATACATCTCTCTCTCTTTTTAAAAGATTTTATTATTTATTTGACAGAGAGAGAGAGATCACATGTAGGCAGAGAGGCAGGCAGAGAGAGGGGGAAGCAGGCTCCCTGCTGAGCAGAGAGCCCCATGTGGGGCTTGATCCCAGGACCCTGAGATCATGACCTGAGCATTGTGACCTGAGCAAAAACTAAGAGTCGGTGCTTAACTGACTGAGCCATCCAGGTGCCCCATCCCTGTACATCTCTTAAGGAAAAGACAAATATCTACAGTAAGGGAAAATAACTGGTAAAATCATTATTTAAAAAAAAAAAAATTCCCTAATTCCAAAGTTAATGTTTAAGTGAAGCCTTCTCTTTGGTTAGGCTTTCAGTAAGTGAAAGGATATTTGTACCTCATAAGCATGTTTTTATTTTGGCTCCCATTTTGTACTCACAAAGAGAAACCAGTTCAGCATGTCTTCCTGACGGTATCTCCCACTAAGCCAAAAGGGTTAACAAAATTACTGCTCATAGTTTTGCTGTTTACCCCCAAAGCAGCTAGGTATGTAATCTACCATCTACCACGGGTCACACTGATTCACGTGTACACATACATACTGGGAACACTGTCCTTCTTATTGATAAATCCACTCAGATGTCACAAATGTGATAACTGGACGTTCAAACATAATTTTATTTCTTTCTTTGAAACCACACATAAACACACAAGACCTGGAGAGCATTCCCTGACTGGGGAGGGAACATGTGGGGCAGGAAAGGGATGAGGCAGAGCCAATTGTGTCCCTAGAGCAGGGGCTGACAGAAAGGTTTTAGGTGTTACAGATCACATACAGTCTCTTTTACATATTCCTCCCTTTCCTCCTCCCACTTCTGTTCTCTTCCTTCTCCTTTTCCTCTTTATCATCATCATCATCACTTCTTTTTTTTTTTTTTTAAACTACCCTTTAAAACTGTAAAAACATCCTTAGAGGAAGTAGAAAACAGGTGAGGTTTTGGCCTGTAGGCCATAGGTTGCTCACTCTGCTTTAGGGGGTGAGTTAATGGTATATCCTCATGCTCAACTAAAAGAAAGCATTTAATTCCCATTCATACCAACAGGTTGTATTGCTGGACCAGCTTGAATTTTCCCATTTACTACTGATTCCCTCTGACTACTCTGCAGCCATATGCTAACATCTGAGATCGGTAAAGAGTAGTTGAAATGGAAAAAGACTGATGGAAGGAATCTGCCAGTTAGATTTAAGTTTGCTGTCACTTGGGCACCTGTGGATATGAGCTGCAGGCACACAAGCCTTCTTGGCCTCTGTGTGAACACTGTCTGCTGGGCGGCCATCTTACAAATGCTGTCTACAGTTCAAACCATCCCAAACCAGGGGCATGGCATTCCCCCTACAATTAATCTAGTTGCACTGAATAATCAGCTGTAACCAGGAAATGGCTCAAAGCAGAACGGAGTTGGCAAAAACTACTTTGCAATTTGCAGTAGGTCTGCATGCGGGCAGTAAGTAAAAGTTTCGGCCAAGGGCCAAAAAACATTCAGTTACAGCAATACACAAAACACTTGTATTAACAAGCAAAAGGTAACAGCTAACTTGTCCTAACAAGCAATGGTGTGACTCAAAGCAGAGCTGGGATGTTAAGAAAGGAAGATGGCTTGACAGGGAATCAAGGATTCAGCTAACTAACAGGAATTGTTACCCACCAATTTAGATCAGCAGCTCTCTGGGCAGAGGCCCTGTATAATTCAATTTTTAAAATACACTGTTGGCTCCTAATAAGCATTAAATTGCAATAGAAAGCATTCAAGAATAACGGAATCAAGCACAATAAGGCAAGATGAAGTGCTACTAAAATCTACTCAACTAGGAATTCCTTTAATGAACAACAAAAGCAAAGTCAGCTGTATTAAGTTTAGGAGACACAGTTAAAGTAAGGGAGGAGATGAGGCACTCCTTTTAGCAACCTGAATATCACCGAAGTGCTCAGGAATTATTTTTAAAACTACTATTTTATTAGGACACAGATATGGAAATAGGAGGTTGCCAGAGGCTATGATTTAGAAAATGACATAAAATCATCCTATAAGTTTTATTAGGTTCTGGATAAAGGTGGTGGTTTGTACACTTTTGCTCCTTCCCCAGGCCTCTTTCAAAAAAGGAATAAACTCACAAGGGCTAAAAGAACAAGAAAGAGACAAGAGAAACCAAATTCTGGAAGCTGGAAAGCCAGATGGATGAGTGTTAAAGGACTTAGCAGAAGCCCTAGAAAACAGACTCCTAAGCCAGCAGTGGGGAAGCTGAGAATGAACCCAATTTACACTTGCAGAAGCCCTCAGATGTCAGGAAGTGAGGGCGGATTATGACTTTCCCTGAGAAGCAGTGTGTTGCCCAGTCCCCTCCCAGATTCCACATCACTTGGCAACTGCTTCACCCTCCCTGGAGAACAAGGTCCCAGGACTGAAGGTCACTGGGCTTGCAAAGGGTGGGGTCACCATGCTGAAAAGAAGGGAAAATTCAGAGAGGTATGTGTGCGGAATGCTGAGACTCCACAGAGCTCTGGCAGTCAGGCGTATCTCCTTCCAGGCAGGAAACGAAGACTCTTCTCTGGGCATCAGAGATGCTCCAACTAAATGGTCCTGTCAGGTCTCCCTACAGTGACACAGTCAACAAGCTCTAACCATGTTCTCAAAAACCCCCAATTAGGCTTTTAGGTTCCCATTTAAATTTTTTTTTTTTTTTTACTTTTTTAATCTGAAGAGCTAACAAAAATTATTTATCTATTTATTTATTTTAGTTTCAGGAGTACAATTTAGTGATTTATTAGTTGCAAATAACACCAGTGCTCATTACATCAAGTGTCCTCCTTAATGACTATCACCCAATTATCCCAATCCCCAGCCACCACCCCTCCAGCAACCCTCAGTTTGTTTTTTAGTTAAGAGTCTCTTATGATTTGCCTCCCTCTGTTTCCATCTTATTTTCTTTTTCCTTCCCTTCCCCTATGTTCATCTGTTTTGTTTCTTAGATTCCACATGAGTGAAATCACATGGTATTTGTCTTTCTTGGACTGTCTTTTTTTGCTCAGCATAATACCCTCTAGTTCTATCCACAGTGTTTATTGCAAATGGTAAGATTTCATTCTTTTTGATGGCTGAGTAGTATTCCAATGTGTGTATGTGTGTGTGTGTGTGTGTGTGTGACCTCTTCTTTATCCATTCATCCATCGATGGACATCTGAGCTCTTTCCATAGTTTGGCTATTGTGGACGTAGTTGCTATAAACATTGGGATGCATGTGTCCCTCTGAATCACTGTTTGTATCCTTTGAATAAATACCTAGCAGTGTAATTGCTGGGTTGTAGGGTAGCTCTATTTCTAACTTTCTGAGGAGTCTTCATACTGTTTAGAGTGACTGCACTCATTTGCATTCCCATCAACAATGTAAGAGGGTTCCCCTTTCTCTGCATCCTTGCCAACATCTGTTGTTTCCTGTGCTGTTAATTTTAGCCATTCTGACCTGTGTGAGGTGGTATCTCATTGTGGTTTTGATTTATTTCCCTGATGCCAAGTGATGTGGGGCATTTTTTCATGTTTCTGTGGCTAATGGTATGTCGTCTTTGGAGAAATATCTGTTCATGTCTTCTGTCCATATTTTGACTGGATTATTCTTCAGGTGTTGAGTTTGATAAGTTCTTTATAGATTCTGGAGACTAGCCCTTTATCTGATAAGACATTTGCATATTTCTTCTCCCACTCTGTAGGCTACCTTTTAGTTTTGTTGGCAGTTTCCTTTGCCATGTGAAAACTTTTTGTCTTGATGAAATACCAATAGTTCCTTTTTGCTTTTGTTTTTCTTGTCTCTGGAAATGTGTCTAGCAAGAAGTTGCTGTGGCAGAGGTCACAGAGGTTGCTGCCTGTGTTCTCCTCTAGGATTCTGATGGATTCCTGCCTCACATTAGGTCTTTTATCCATTCTGAGTTTATTTTTGTGTATAGTATAAGAAAGTGGTCCAGCTTCCTTTTGCCTGTGGCTGTCCAATTTTCCCAGCACCATTTGTTGAAGACACTGTCTTTTTTCCATTGGACATTCTTTCCTGCTTTGTTGAAGATTAGATGACTACAGAGTTGCGGGTCCATTTCTGGGCTCTCTATTCTGTCCCATAGGTCTATGTGTCTGTTTTTGTTCCAGTACCATATTGTCTCGATGATTACAGCTTTGTAATAGAGCTTGAAGTCCAGAATTGTGATGTCTCTGGCTTTAGTTTTCTTTTTCAACATTATTTTGGCTATTTGGTGTCTTTTTTGGTTCCATACAAATTTTAGAATTGTTTGCTCTAGCTCTGTGAAAAATGCTGATGGTATTTTGGTAGGGATTGCACTGACTGTGTAGATTGTTTTGGGTAGCATAGACATTTTTACAGTATTTGTTCTTCCAATCCGTGAGCATGGAACATTTTTCCATTTCTTTGTGTCATCCTGAATTTCTTTCATTAATGCTGTATAGTTTTCAGAGTATAGATCTTATACCTCTTTGGTTAGGTTTATTCCTAGGTATCTTATGGCTGGATTGATTCCTTGATTTCTTTTTCTTCTGCTTCATTGTTAATATACAGAAATGCAACTGACTTCTATGCATTGATTTTATATTCTGCAACTTTGCTGAATTTCTGTATCAGTTCTAGCAATTTTTCAGTGAGGTCTTTTGGGTTTTCTCCAGAGAGTATCATGTCATCTGCAGAGTGAAAGTATGACTTCTTCTTTGCTGATTTGGGTGCCTTCTATTTCTTTATATTGTCTGATTGCTGAGGCTGGGACTTCCAGTACTATGTTGAACAACAGTGGTGAGAGTGTAGGCCCCACTTTTATTTTATTCATTTATTTATTTTTAAACTTTATTTTATTTTTTCAGTGTTCCAAGATTTATTATTTATGCATCCCACCCAGTGCCCCATGCAATACATGCCCTCCTCTTAATACCCACCAACAGGAAACCAAGTACTACCAGACAGATGTATAAGGAAAACATTTTTGAAAGAGAAATAACAAATGAATTGAAAAACTGAAACTTGGGGGAAATAGAACAAAGAGGGAAATAGAACAAAGAGGAAAGGTAATTAAAAAATAAAACAAAACAGAGAAAAACTCTCCTATTCCATCTTAATATCTTCAGAGATAAGAACATGTACCAAGGAACAAAAATATGATACTATATAACAAAGGACAATCTGGAAAAAAAAAAAGAAAAGAAAAGATTTGAGAAATTGAAAAGTTAAAATTCAAGAGAAGATTTTAGTGATAAATTGAGGAAATCTCCCCGAAAGGAGAGCAAAAAGATGGGGATATGAAAAGCTAGAAGGAAGATAAGAAAATCAGAAGATGGCCTCAAGAGGTCAGTATAATAGGATTTCCAGAAAGAGTACAGAAAAAAATGAAGCAGAGCAGAACAGATAATCAAGTAAAATCAAGAAAATTGATCAGAGCAGAAGAACATGCATTTCCAGACTGAAAGGGCTCAATGGAATGCCCTAAATGATGGATGGGACTCATGTCACATGAAATTTCAGAAGAGCAGGAGAAAGAGAAAGACTGACAGAGAGAGAACACACAGAGACAGGGAGTCAGAATGGCTCTCAGCCTCCCACAGTAACACTGTAAATTAAAAGGCAATGGAGCAAGGCCTTCACAATTCTGAGGGGAATGTATTTCCAACCAACAAATATAGATCAGCTACCTTTTAAATTCTGAGGACAGAATAAAGGTATTTTCAGATATACTTGGTCAAAAATATTTGCTTTCCATGCATTCTTCTTAGGAAACTAATTAAGGTTTTGCTCCATCAAACCAAAGAGTTTCTAAAAAGATGCCAGGAAATAGAGAACCCAGGAGAGTGGCTGAGAGAACCCTCCCAGATGAGAATGAAGACAGATCACAGAATGACAACTTTCCACCAGTCTAGATGGGATTAGATGGGAAGGTTCCAGAAGACCTGCTACAGGAAGACATAACTGAGGGGAATAATCCACAGGCCTGAATGCCTTCAAAGGTGATTTAGACAGCTGGGGCAAGGTCTGGGGTAAATTTAGTTGTAAATACATAGGAAATAATGCAAATGAAGATAAATGAGAATTATTAGCTTTATGGTAAACAAATGACAATTGTATGGAAAATAAAAAGTAATTGTGGTTTACTGGAAAGCATATCATGGATCAGTCATGAAAATGTAACACTGAATATTAAGCTAGCCTCCAATTAAAATATAAAAATAGAATATTCAGAGAATGGAGGGATAGGGCAAGGGGAGGAAAAGAAAACAAGAAGAAAACTAAACACTCATTTTGAAGAGAAGGAGGCCAATAGCAACACCTAGAAGAGGATAAAAATCAAGAACCAGAAATAAAAACATTTTACTTTGAAACATGAAGGTAAATGCCAAAGTAATCAGCTAGAAGAGTATAATAGAGTGCAATAGGATTTCCAGAAAGAGAACAGAAAAACATGGAGCAGGGCAAATATTTTCTTGGGGTAAATCAAGACAATTTACCAGAGCAGAAGAGCATACATTTCCAGACAGAAAGCACCCAAAGAATGGCCCAAACAGTGGGCTATTTCACAGCAATAGCTGTGAAAATGTGGAAGAGGGAGTAGAGGGTGGGAGACTACTCAGGTTTGTGACAATTCCCATGCAATGACTAAAATTTAAATTATGTGCCAGTGTAACTGGAAAAAAGAAACCCCAACAAGGAAGGAAAAAAAATCATTCTAAACAAAGTTTAGGTTTACAAACAGCGGACTCTGACTGACCAAGGCCATTCCCACCTGCTCCCTCTCAGTGGTCTGCTGAGCTCAGCCCCACCTCCACCCGCTGAAGACTCAGTGCTTCCTCCACATCTCCTCCCTTCTGCCTTCTCAACAACTGGAGGAGCTGATGTTGTGATGCCATCGACTCCCCAGCTCCCAACACATCCACAGGGGAAACACTCATGCGGCAGGTAGATCAAGTCTGCAAAGACTGAGGGGGAACCATCAGGGAACAAGCCGGCAAACTGTAGAGCTAACTGTAGGCAAACTGTAGAACAGAGGAAAGAGGGGCACTTGCCAAGGAAAGGAGAGCACATCAACAATGCCAGACAATGGGGAGATGTCAAGAATTGGAGAATGAAACAGGTCCGTTGGATTTAGTGCAGTGCAGGTCCTTGGGGATGGCAGAAAGAGCTGCTTTTGACGGTGTGATGGGGCAAAAGGTAGACTGAGGTGTAGGTGTAGAAGGGAATGGAGGGAAAGAAAGAGGTGGCGAGAAGAGGCAACTCTTTGGTACCTTTTGATAGAACAAAGGAAGAGCAGTGTCTGAAGGGAATGCATATTTTCAGGGATGCATTTTTTTTTTTTTTAACAATATAAGGCATTGGCAACATCAAGATGTTGATGGGAAGGAGCCATGAAAGACAGCTGAAGGGAGAGATGACTGATAGTTTTTTGAGGAGGCAAGAAGGATGAAGCCTAAGGCCAGGGGGAGGGACCGTTCCCAGAAAGGAGTAAGGGGTGACTGGTTAGTGGAACAGGAGAGGAAGATGGAGTATAATTTTTATGTTCAGGGGACCATTGTTTTAATCACAAAATCTACTCTAATTTCTAAGAGACAAAACTAGTGTAAAGTTGTAGAATGTGTGTATGAGAACTTAAGTTGTGCACAGAAAGACAACATTGCTATTGAAATGAAGACTCCATTCATGCTCAGTCTTAATCCATTTAATTTACATTAATAATGATAATTGTTACTAAGTAAGGAGGTTTCAGCTATTACATGCCATTAATGAATAATCAACTACACCAAAAAGTGTAAAATTTCAATCCATTACACAGCTGTTCCTGTTACTTGTTAGAGTAACGACTACATTTATTTTGTGCTTTCCATATCATGGGCCTCTTGTTAAGGCCAACGGATGAATCTCCACACCAGGAGTCAGGCAGGCAGTATAATCTGCAGCTTATATGTGGAGAGAAAGGAGTTTAGGGGGCTGAACAATTTCAGGAAGGCCATGAGACGACACCTCTATCTCACACAGTTGGAATAAGCAGAACGGGTGTGGTGTCCTCTTAAAAGGTCACTGTCATTTTCCTGTGGTGCCCCTCCCAGACATTATTACCAGTAAGAGTTCTTGATTGGTCAATGTTTTCCTTGCTTTCTTCTTTTTATCAGTATTACTGTGAAACTTAAATTGTACTTTCAAAGTGTCTTTCCTTATGCTTTATCTTTGAGAAATCACGTTGGTATGATTAACTCAATGAAAAAAAAGTTTTGTGTGGTCATCATGTCTAATGAGGGTAGCTCAAAAAATCAAAAAGGAAAAAGTCCAGAGATGGTTCTTCTCAGATGTAAAAGTGGCAGTGAAGGGAAGTTCAAATGTGTCGCTAGTTTTTAAGTGAGCCTTGGTGTTTCTATGCTATCCTTGCTTGGATTGCTAACCAGGCTCTAAACTACCTGCTTTATTTTTATTTCTTTTAATTCAGCTGGGGCGTCCTGTCTATACCCAAAGAATGCAGGTAGAGTTTCTTCTGTTTTATAGGAGTAAGAAAAATGAACGGAGGTCTTACCAAGGGGCTGTGGTGGAAAAGTGCAATTTAAGGATAGTGGCTTGACATCTGTATGAATCCCAGGCATAGCTTAGGGCTTCCGTCATCTGTACCTTCTTTATTCGCCCAACCTTATCTATCCATCTCCTCTCCTCCTACCTCCTATCAATCTTCACTGAGCACCTATTAAGTGTCTACTAGGAGCACCTAGTAAGCTAAGCCTGGTGCAAGACACAGGTATGAATAAGCTAGATGGTCTTTGTCATGAAGTCTCATGGCCATTACAATATAGTGTATGAATGATGAGAGAAGGTGGAGAGTGCTATTAGAGGACCGGGAGAGCACCTAGCAAGACTTGGTTGAGTGTAGGATGCTGGGCTAGGGAGGATGTCTAAGCTAAGACCTAGAGAGTGAGTGGGAAGTACAGTGAAGCAGAGGGAATAGTAGGTGTGAGTATCTCTCAATATGCCCAATGTGGTCAGGCTGGTCCAACCCAGTTTATCAGCTTGCCTTTCGCCCACATACAATTTACTAACTCCTGCCTTCATGCCTTTCTCATGCCTTTCCACCCACTTGGAATGCTTTCCCTCTTCTTAACTACTGTCCATATCTCCCACTTTGGCCAAGAGCCCGCTTAAATCCATCTTTCTGCAGACATTGCTCCAATTGTGATCATGGTGATACTAGTTCAGTACGGATACTCTAAATTTGCACAATATCTACATCCATTTGTGTATATTTGTAAATAACATGTTCTTATTGTCAGGTAATTAGAGCCTGAACTACTCAAAGGAAAGGAAAGGAAATGTCTTCTGATTCTCTGAGATGCGTTTCACTTTGAGAGAAAAAGAAAGTAGAAGAAATGAGCACGTTTATTGAGTATCTACTATGTCTTAGGAACTATGCTGGCCACTTAACTAGGTAACTTACTGAGGAAGCAGTGATTTTGAGGAGTGCCTTAGGGCAGATGCACCAGTCACAGGGGTACAAGATTCACATCCTAATCTCTGTCCACTGGCCTTCCACTTTTTACAGGCCTCCTCACCCTCATCCCCAAGGCGCAAGGGCCAGAAATCACAACCACCAGGGAGCAATTCCCTGTTAAGGGAAGTACATGCATGAGTACAAAATGACTTGTTATCTCAGCCAGAACGATTTTGGAAATGGGCTTCTTTTTAAATGTATAGTAATTTTTGCCCCTTGCCGTTCTTACTTAAAATGTAGACAGAGTGCCACGAAGTATGATAAATATTTCCATTGGCCAAAACATCTTTTTTTCCCCCCAGCACAGACGGTGGTGGCTCACCAGTATGCAGGCTATTCTTACGACCCTCTTCTTAAAATTTAATAAGATTAATGACAGAAAATTAGTCAAGAGAAAGATTTGCCAGTTTAGCTTATGCTCCTGTCACTTTAATTGTAGGAGAAAAGTGCTTCCTTTTCACATTATTTAGTAATAAGTTGATGGGAAAGTGTAAGGCAAAACATCACACTAAAAACAAACCCAACAATGCACCCTCCTCCAAATAAACAAACACCCTGGGAAGAACACATTTGTTGTCATAAGGATGCCTTGTCAATACAAGTGACCAAATGGGAACTTAATTGTCCAGCATATCACCTTACATGGTATCAGTATTGCACTTGGTACTGATCTGCTTTCAAGTGTCTTCTACTCACCTACACTGAAATGGATGTACTATTTTCTAATAAATTCAAAGCAAAACTCACTCAAATGATATCAAAGAATAAATACTGGTACCAAGTCTAAACATACAGATGGCAACACATTTTCCAAGCTTTTCCAGTGAAAATTACAAGATAATTTCAAAAACAGTAACAGAATTGAAAAGTGATTAACAGATCTTAAAAGAGCTAAAGTGAGAACGCACCAGATGCTGATTGTGTGTCTGATATGACACTCATGTAATAATGAGGTTGAAGGAAAAGTTCGTTTTAGAGAAAATATCTGTAACTCTCCTTTAAGCACATAAAGCCTGGCAGGCAAACTGTGGGAGGGCAGAAAGTTTTCTGTCTTAATGACGGCACCACTAATCAAGCTCTCCCTAACCTTCTAGAGCCAATTGTTCACCAAATCCTACTGATTCTAAGTCTTTCTCAGGTGAGCCCATATGCTCCATCGCCACACCCTTGTGTGCAGTAAGGTCCTTATCATCCCTCCTTAGTAGCTCCCAGGGATAAGAAGCAGAGTGGCTTCTCTGTAGCTGTCACCACCAGGAAAGACTGACCCATGATGAACCTAACTTGGGCAAGTTAGGGTGATAAGGAGCATTCTTGGAAGGCTTTTCTGGACAGTGGCTTTTGGATATCCATTTGGACTCAAGTAAGAAGGTATCATAGGCCAGCTGTTGTAAGCACTGAAGACAATGGTGACTGAGACAGACACCCGGCCTGTCTCATTCACTTACAACTGCAGATCTCAAAGGACCGGAGGTGCTCAAGGAACCAGAGCGATGCTACAGGTTGGGGGGATTTGCTTCTAGTGGAAGAGCTTAGAAACAAAACTGCAGAGAGTGAAGATTATCCTTGGAAGAGCCTTCAAATCTTGCTTTTTCCATCAGAACTTGGGCTTGTGAGGGCTCACAAGCAAGATTTAACTTCTTTTGCTCTCTTGGCATTCTGGTTGGGGCTTCTCTTTCATAGAGGCATGTGGGCCTGGATCTGGTTTTTCAAGTTGTTTGCCTATGATGTGACTCCACTGTTAGCATGCAACCATCACATTTAGAGTATTTTTTTTTAAAGGATGGAAACAAGTAAGAGGAAAAGTACAATATAAAGAAAGGGACTCTTGAGTCAGAAAATGCTCAGTTTACACATTGGCTCTACCCCTCACATAGCTGAGTAACCTCCGGAGGATATTTAACTTCATTGTGCCTCAGTTTCCTTCTCAGTGAGAACAGTGCCCCCAGCCCTGGAAACTAAATTGAGTCAGTGGTCAGCTCATAGCACATTTTTGGGCTCATACTAAATGATCATTAAATGCTATGTGAACATGTTGTTTTTGCCTGCTGAATATCACTTTCTGCCTTTCTTCTAGAAATAACACCCCCTGTTGGGGGAAGGACCTTGATCCTCTCCTGGGTTAGATCAGTGACTTCGATGGGGTTGCCAAGCACAGAATTCTCTATCTCTAACAATAGGATGGGAATTAGGAACTGCCCCAAACTCTGGATTCTGTGAATGGTCTAGAGGTTACCATGGGCCCAATGGGCCCTGTCAGAATCCTTCCTCAGGAGGTTTCCACATGGATAACTATCAAAAGGTTCTTTTCTTCATTCACCATGTTAGTCTATGTCTCCAGAAACGCTATCAGCGATGTCCTCTGCACTAGGGACATGTTGAGGGAATGAAGGCAGCTTTCCAAGAAGCAAAGAGAGCCCTGACAGACTACCAAGTCCTGGATCTGACTATCTTCAAGGCTATTTTGAGTTTGGTTTCACTTCCTTAAAAACAAAAAAAAAAATTCTGACTCCTAAAAATGCTCACTCACTTGTCTCTCCTTCCTACTATAAATACTTTCATTATATTTAAGATTTCATTAGCATGGATATTTCACACACTAAAAAAAAAAAGGAATTTATTTTATATCATCCTTCATAACTTTGGGAGCTCAACAGAACACCCCTAAAAATAAAATGTCATGTTTGATTCTTTGAGAAAACACGAACACAAAGTGCACATATTTTTACAGACTAAGAGGTTAAGTTCCTTCTGCTGCACAGTGGAGGATATTGATTTCTTCTAATGTATACATTTTAATAAAGCCTTTAGAGGGTCTTTTAAAAGCAATATGAAGGGACGCCTGGGTGGCTCAGTTGGTTAACCGTTTGCCTTTGGCTCAGGTCATGATCTCAGGGTCCTGGGATCAAGCTCCGCATCAGGGTCCTTGCTCAGCAGGGAGCCTGCTTTTCTCTCTACTTGCCACTCCCTCTGCTTGTGCCCTCTCTCTGAAAATTAAATAAATTAAATCTTACAAATATTAAAAAAAAAAAGCAACATGAATTCTATATTTAAAGGTATAAAAAACCCCTCAATCCCCATATAAGTAATCCACAATACATTTTTAAATCAGCAAAAGAATATGGAAAATCTTCTTGAAACATGACATAACCTCTGTAAAGTAGGAGATTGAGGGCATAAAGATAATCTAGATGACTAAATTACATTTCAAAGGTACACTTTTAATTTTTGTTTAAATTTTCAACCTGCAGCATTGTATTTAAAACAAAAAAGACCATACTTTGCCTATACCTTCTTTGATTTCTTTAATTAATGTTAGATTCCTGCAAAATGTTTTTTTTTACGGAAAATAAATTTATAAGTCAGCTAGCTTAAATAAGGAAGAAAACATAAGTGAATGAAAAATGATTTATACAAAGTAATTCAAATTAAAATTTTTTGCTCTACATATTACAATTCAGAAGCAAAACTACCTTAAGAATACTACAAATAAGGACATTGGTCATGGATTTATGGACTTTCACAGTCTTAGGATTAAGCAATGTCAAATGTTTTAAAATGTAAAATGTTATAGGAAAGCATGTTACATTTTCCAAAAAGATAAGCTCCTGGACATTCTCCAATTTGCAGGTTATTTTTGACAGATTGCTATTATAATGTTTTTGAGGTAAGCAAACTATAAAGTAAATGATTAGTTCATTTGTAAGAACTTGATTCATTAAGAACTGGTAGGCTTGGGTACCTAATGATTAATAAATAAACCAAAGTTCCTTAGGTTCTGACATGACTTGTATTACAAAAGCATAGCATCTTATCTCATATTAGGGATTGCTTTAGTCAGTAGGACCAGAAGCAATTTCCAGAAACTTTGGCTTTATTCTTTAGAGGTTCCAGTCATCTATTGGTCTACCTTTTCCAAGCCACATGAAAGAAAAAAGGGGTGTATGACTTTTGGGTTTTAGATTTCTTCATCTCATCTTAGTGCATTCCTGAATTTATTAATGGCAGAAATGGAAAGTCCAGAGCACTCTTTTTTCTTTTTTAATATTTTATTTATTTATTTGACAGACAGAGATCACAGATAGGCAGAGAGAGAGGGGGAAGCAGGCTCCCTGCGGAGCATAGAGCCCGATGCAGGGCTCAATCCCAGGACCCTGGGATCAGGGCCTGAGCCAAAGGCAGAGGCTTTAACCCACTGAGCCACCCAGGCGCCCTCAGAGCACTCTTTTTACCTCAATTTATCAGATGATAAATTCAATCCAATTGCAATTAAATTCAACTGGCACTTAGGCGATATTATGAGTACTGGAGATGGAAGGGATAGGATGGAAAAAGAAGAAAAGGAACAAACCAGTTGCAGGTGCTCACTGAACTGTCCTCATGGAAAGCCCTGGAATTTTTAAGTCTTTTCATTTTTAAGCAAGGATTCCTTCACCCTTTCAAGACAACCCTAAAGTCAAATCTTCCAATTTCCAAAAATTATTTTTCCATTAATTAAAATGTTGATTTTTTATTTTACTAAATGTCTGACACTATATTGGGCAGAATGAAAGGAATGGAAGGGAACTAGAATTAAATAATGCTCTGAAGGAGCCCACTGTCTAGCCTACCAGGGAAGGCAGAATCAGAGATGACTAACAACAAGGTAGAAAGTGATAAGGGATTGGCCTCGATGATTGTCAAGGTTCACGTCAAACCTGAGATTCTATAATTCTCTCAGGCTTTGCTACTCAAAGTGTGTTCTGTGGACTAGCAGTACGGGCATCACTTAGGATCTTGTTAGAGATTGAGAATCTCAGGCCCTGCCCGGACCTACTGATTCCAAATCTGCATTTTAGAAGTTCTTTATAGATCTTGGATATCAGCCCTTTGTCTGTAGTGTCATTTGCAAATATCTTCTACCTTTCCATGAGTTGCCTCTTTGTTTTGTTGACTGTTTCCTTTGCTGTGAAGAAGCTTTTTATCTTGTTGAAGTCCCAAAAGTTCATTTTCGCTTTTGTTTCCCTTGCCTTTGGAGATGTGTCTTCAAAGAAGTTGCTGTGGCAGATGTCGAAGAGGTTACTGCCTGTGTTCTCCTCTAGGATTTTGATGGATTCCTTTCATCCATTTTGAGTTTAACTTTGTGTATGGTGTAAGAGAATGGTCGAGTTTCATTCTTCTGTATATAGCTGTCCAGTTTTCCCAGCACCATTTACTGAAAACACTGTCTTTTTTCCTTGGATATTTTTTCCTGCTTTGTCAAAATTAGTTGACTATAGAGTTGAGAGTCCATTTCTGGGCTCTCTGTTTTGTTCCATTGGTCTATGTGCCTGTTTTTGTGTCAGTACCATGCTGTCTTGGCAATCATGGCTTTGTAATCTAGCTTGAAATCAGGCAATGTGATGCCTCCAGCTTTGTTTTTCTTTTCCAACATTTCCTTGGCAATTCAGGGTCTTTTCTGGTTCCATACAAATTTTAGAATTGTTTGTTCCAGCACTTTGAAAAATGCCATTGGTATTTTGATCAGGATGGCCTTGAAAGTATAGATTGCTCTGGGCAGCATAGACATTTTAACAATGTTTTTTCTTCCAATCCATGGCATGGAATGTTTTTCCATCTTTTTGTGCCTTCTTCAATTCCTTTCCTGAGTGTTCTGTAGTTCCTAGAGTATACATCCTTCCCTCTTTTGTTAGGTTTATTCCAAGGTATCTTATGGTTTTTGGTGCTATTGTAAAAGACATGAACAGACACTTCTCCGAAGAAGACATACAAATGGCTAACAGACACATGAAAAACTGTTCATCATCATTAGTTGTCAGGGAAATTCAAATCAAAACCACATTGAGATATCACCTTACACTAGTTAGAATGGCCAAAATTAACAAGACAAGAAACAACAAATGCTGGAGAGGATATGGAGAAAGGGAACCCTCTTACACTGTTGGTGGGAATGCAAGTAGGTGTAGCCACTTTGGAAAATAGTGTGGAGGTTCCTCAAAAAATTAAAAATAGAACTATCCTATGACCCAGCAATTGCACTACTGGGTTTTTACCCCAAAGATACAGATGTAGTGAAAAGAAGGGCCATATGTACCCCAATGTTCATAGAAGCAATGTCCACAATAGCCAAACTGTGGAAAGAGCCAAGATGCTCTTCAATAGACGAATGCATAAAGAAGAAAATGCAACATTACTCAGCCACCAGAAAGGATGAATACCCAACTTTTTCATCAACATGGTTGGAATTGGAGGAGATTATGCTGAGTGAAATAAGTCAAGCAGAGGAAGTCAATCATCATATAGTTTCACTTATTTGCAGAACATAAGGATAGCATGGAGGACATTAGGAGAAGGGAGGGAAATGTGAAGGGGGTAAAATTAGAGGGGGAGGCGAACCATGAGAGATTATGGACTTTAGGAAACAAACTGAGTGTTTAGAGGGGTGGGGGATGGGTGAGCCTGATGGTGGGTATTAAGGAAGGCATGGATTGCATGGAGCACTGGGTGTTATATGCAAACAATGGATCATGGAACACAACATCAAAAACTAATGATGTACTGTATGGTGACTAACATGATATAATAAAAAAAATCTTCATTTTGAGAGAACTCCAAGCCATTCACAGAATTTCAAAGGAAAGAGTTTCAGTAAAAAGGTGTCCTAATTCTGATAAATAGCCCATTACTTCTCAGGAGGGGTCAGGAGTTAGAGACGAAGAGATGTCTCATTATGTCCACAACCTCTATCCACCTACAGGAGGACAAGTGTGTTCTTTCCCCTGCAGTGGCCTTTCTCTGATGAGTGTCTGTACTCAGTTCTGCCTGGTCACACCAACGTAAAACATTTCTCGTCTCCACACATAAAACCAGTTGTCTAATGTTACTGTTCCCACATTTTATTTATCCCTTGTTTTCAATCAATTACCCATTTATTAATCGCAAACACTTATACAGAGCTTTGAAGCATCAGGCACTGTTTTGGGGGCTTCACATATTTTTAGCCCATTTACTCTTTACCTCATCCCTGTGAAGTCAGTATTCTATTATCCCCATTTTGCAGCTGGGAAAATGGAGACACAGTGATTGTAAATGACTCTCTTTGGTAGCTATGGGCCGGGATTCAAGCTCAGGGGATGTGGCACGAGGATGGTGCTTTTACAACACAATAGCATGCCAGGCTGTGTAGATAGAAGGATGAATGTCTTCGGAATGAAAGCTAGCAGGTCTGAAATAAAAAAAACGAAAACAGCATCCTTGGGAGAAAGAGGTCTGCCCTCTTGAAGAGTTTAGAAAAGCATATTTCCACAAATTATAATCTATGAGTTACTGAGGTACAATACTATCTCTGGCCTTCCCAGCTTTGTTTAGATCTCAGTGTGTTTTCTTTGCTCCTTTCTTTGCTTTCTGACTGTGTGGACACTGTTCCCAAGAAGGACTCGCTGGCCTGTCAGAGCTCACAGCTGCAGCAGGGACTCTGAAGCCCAAGGAGCAGGCTTGGCCTTAGCACATGAAATTGCCTGTGGCTTCCCTGCTCTTCCTCCAGCTGAGATCGGTATGCTGATGCATGGGGCCCAAAGAAGATCCAGAGGAAGGAAATTGAAAAAAAAACAAACAATAGAACAGAACTTGCAGACAGCATTCACAAAACCATCATGATTTTATTATCTAGCCCTGAGAAGGAATTTGATATTTTCAGACAAACTATGAAGAATATGCACTGTAAGCATTCTGTTCCCACAACTCCAATGGTATGACACAGAAAGACCTGGAGCAGGTCCTGGGCACTAGGCAGGTGAGTGCTGCCAGGGTGATGCTCGGCCACCCAGAAGACTCTTATGAAAGTGACAAAGTGATTAGCACCTCATATCAATCTCTCTTTTCTGGAAGAATTTGGAAAAAACTTGGTATTTTACCAAAATGTTATATACCACTCAGAGACCATTTAAAATATACCACTAAAAGCTTGATTTGTGGTTAGTGTGCCTTTTGAAACAAAATGAAGTCCACTGCCTGAAATTTGAAATAGATTTTAGTAAAACCGTCTCAACTGCTTTAGCGGACCTTCTCGGAGAAACTGCCAATGGCAAGCACTACTTCTGAAGACCGGGAAGGAGTCAGACTTAATAGGTATCTGGTATTCAGGTTTGAACGACAGAAGAACATTTCCCAGCGGGTGATCCACAGAACTCTTGTTTGTGTAAGCTTTTAATATAAACTTAAAAATTAAGTTTGGAAAATGCTGGATTAAACAAAGTTAAACAGTTTCTTTACTGGCAATTCTCCAAGGGGGGTTATAATATTCAGTATTTTCTAAATGAACTAGACATGGAATGCTTTCATCGACATCTCCTGGAATAGCATCCTACTTTGTGAGGGACTGTGCTCAAGGTCAGAAAATAGGCATTTGGCTCATGGGAGTACAGGTCAGAGAATGGCTTGGTGACTGCAAACATAATCTCCAAGATGGGAGAAACACCAAGTCTCATCCACTTTTCCAAAAGAGAGTCTTTTTGGGGCACCTGGGTGGCTCAGTGTGTTAAGGCCTCAGCCTTCGGCTCAGGTCATGATCTCAGGCTCCTGGGATAGAGCCCTGCTTCGGGCTCTCTGCTCGGTGGGGAGCCTGCTTCCCCCTCACTCTCTCTGCCTGCCTTTCTGCCTGTCAAATAAATAAATAAAATCTTTTAAAAAATTTAAAAAAAAAAAAGAGAGTCTTCTTTGGGGATTCATTTATAATACTACCTGATATTTTAAAAAAAAAATGTGTGTAACATGAGTTCTCACTAAAAAAGGATATAAGTTCCTCACAGACAGTTTGGATACTGAGCAAGATATACAGTAGATATGAACATTCACTACAAACACACACAAACACACACTTTCTACATTCCACAATGTAGAAAGTGCCATTGTTAAATTTTTGGCATGTTTTCCTCTAATCTTTTATAGGCATAGTCTTAGAGAGTTTAGATCATACAACAGATCTAAACTTGTGTCCTTTTTTTTTTTTTTAGTTTAAGATTGTCGTAATCATACTTTATGTTATTCAAAGTTCTCTTAAGCATTATTTTTAATAGTGTGATAACACTTTATTAAATTCACTTAAATATTCCTTGGTGATAGGCTCTTAAAGTTCCTTGTTTTCTATTCCTTTTATTAAAAAATCAACTATATTGAGGTATATTTTACAAATAATAAAATATCTAACAAGGGTATAGTTTGATGAGTTTTGAAAAATGCCTGCATTCATGTAATCACCACTGTAGTCAAGATATGAGACATTTCTACCACCTCAAAAGATTTCCCTGTTCTTTTTCCCAGTCACCACCCCAAACTCAGCCCATCTCACTCAACAAATCACTGATTGGCTTTCGATCAGTCCAAATTATTCTTTCCTAGAATATCATATAGATAGAATTATACAGTATGTACTGTTTTGTGGCTGACCTTCTTTCACTAAGTAATTATGCTTGATTTCAAAATCATTAGATTTTAAGATTCATCCTAATCCACTCCTTTCTGTAACTAAATAGTATTCCACTGTACAGATACATAACATTTGTTTATTCATTTACTTGTTGATTGAATGTTAAGGAAGGCAATGCTTTATTAGGAATAAAGCCATTAAACATATTCATGTATAAGTCTCTATGTGGATATACATTTTCATTTTTCTTTGGTAAATGTCTGGGAAAATTGCTGGTCATGTGATAAATATAGATTTGATTTTTTAAGAAAGCCAAACTATTTTTCAAAGTGTTGTACCATTTATATTTCATCACTAATGTATGAGAGCTCTAGCTGTTTCAGCATCCTCAACAATACTTGGGCATGGTGGTCATTCTAATGGGGGTATAGTGGTATTACATTGTGCTTTTCATGAACATTTCCCAGTTGACTAGTCTTGTTGAGCATCTTTTCATGTGCTAAATAGCTGTTTGTATATTTTCTTGTGTGAGGTTATCTGTTCAGATATTGGGCCCATTTTAAATTGAGTCATTTGTCTTTTTGAGTTATAGGTGATCTTTGCATGTCCAGATAGAAGTTTTTTTGTCTGACATAAGTATTACACTTATTTTCTCCCAGATCATGATTGCCTTTTCATTTTCTTAATGGTCACTTTCAAAAAGCAGAGGTTTTTAATTGTGATATTCAGTTTGTCATTTTTTTTTCCCTTTCATGGCTCTTGATTTTGGTGTCCTAAGAAATCCTTGGCTTCACCCCAAATTGATATAAACATTCACTGCAAACACACACAGAAACCAAAAAGCCATAAAGAATAATAAATTGCATTACATGAATATGTAAAATTTTTGTTACTTGAAAGGCACTGTTGAGAAACTGAAAAGGCAGTCATGGACTGAGAGAACATAAAACATAAAAACTCTTATAATTCAACCTCGTAGAGAAACAAGGTATCTTTGCCTACCTTGAAGTTGCAAAACCTTTCCTCTATGTTTTCATCTAATGGTTTTTTAGTTTTAACTCTTACATTTCTATTTATAATCCTTTTTCAATTAACTTTTGTATGGTATGATTTATGGATTGAGTTTCACTCCCTACCCCTTATGGTATGGCTATTCATGATTCCAGCACCATTTATTAAAAAGACTATCCTTCCGCAATAATTACCCTGACATCTTTGTAAAAATTTAATTGGTGCAAGTAAGAGTCTATTTCTGGACTTTATATTCCGTTCCTTTGACCTATAAATCTATCCTTATGTCAATATCATGCAGATTAAGTGTTAAAGGAAGTTTGATCTTCTTTTTTCAAAATGATTCTAGATCCTTTGCAGTTCCATATAAATTTTAGAATCAGCGGGTCAGTTTTTACCAAAAAAAGTCTGTGATTTTGATTGGGACTGCACTCAATCTATAGATTGATTTTAAGATTCTAAGAGAATCTATATCTTATCAACATTCAGTTCTCTAATTCAAGAACACAGTATATTCCTCTATTTATTTAGGGCTATTTTGGTTTCTCTGATCAGTGTTTTTATACACATACAAGTAAAATTGATTTTTATGTACAGATTTTGTATCTTGTGACATTGCTAAATACACCAGTTAGTTTTAGTAGTTACTTCAGTGGTAGAATACTTAAAGTTTTATAAGTACTCCGTCATGCTATCAGTGAATAAAGACAGATATAGTTCTCCCTTTCATTTCTTTTTCGTGTTTTATTTTTGGCTTGGATCTTCAAGACAGTTTTGAAAAGGAATAATAAAAGGAGACATCCTTGCCTTGATCCTGATTTTTAGGAGAAAAGCCTTCAGCCTGTCAACATTGAGCTGATATTAATTGCGGGGTTTTCTCAGAGGCTATTTATCAACTTGAGGAAATTTCCTTCAGTTCCTACCTAGTGTGTTGAAAGTTTTTTTTCTTTAATAATAAATAGTCATTGAATTTTTTTCAAATGCTTTTTTTTATAACTATTGAAAAAAATCACATGGTTTCTCTCTTCTGTTTTTTAAAATACAGTGAATTATGTTGATATTTAAATTGTAAACTTATTTTGGATTCCTAGGACAAATCCCACTTGGTCATGATATATCAACTTTTTATATACTGATAGATTCTGTTCTTACATTTATCAATTCTTCTTTCTGTTTGCTTTGGGTTTAGTTTGCTCTTCTTCTGGCTTCTTACAAGGGAAGTTACTTCTTACAATGGATAACTGGTTCGGGATCTTTTTTTTTTCAATATTGGTGCTCAAAGCCACAAACTTCTCTTGAAGCCTTGCTTTAGCTAGATCCCACAAATTTTGGCATGCTGTTCCCATTTCATTTAGTTTAAAATATATTCTAATTTCCTTTGTGGTTTCTTCGTTAGCCTGTGAATTACTTAGAAGTGTGTTGTTTAGTTTCCAAATGTTTGGGGATCTTAAACATTTCTTTTGGTTGTTAATTTCTAATTGAATTTCATTTTGGTCAGAAAACATCTTCTTGTAATTTTAATACTTTAAAATTTATAAACTTCTCTAATGACACTGAATTTGGTGTATATTGGTGAATGTTACAGGTACATTTGCATATATATGTATTCTGCTGCTCTTGGCTAGGGGGGTGGTATGTTCTACGAATGTCAATTTGGTCAAGTAGACTTATTATGTTGTTCAAGTTTTTTCTATCCTCAAAGATTTTCTGTTTACTTGTTCTGTCAATTATGGACAGAAGAGTGTTGAAGTACTCAAATATAAGGTTTGTCTATTTTTCCTCAGTTCTGTTAGTATTTTGAACTAACGGTAATGGGGTATATATACATTTAAAATTGTTATGTCTTCATGATGAATTGATCCCCTTTAAATTATGAAATGACTCATTCCTTCTAATTAAATGAAGTCTAATTTGTCACATATAAATATAGCCACTCCAGGTCCCTTATGATTAGTGTTTGCATTTTTTCTCTTTTCATCTTTTTACTTTTCACCTAAATGTTTATATTTAATGTGTGACTCTTGTAGATGGCATATAGCTTTATTTATCAAGTGCAACAAATTATTTCTTTGTTTTTAGAGAATTTATTTATTTATTTATTTATTTTTAAGATTTTATTTATTTATTTGACAGAGAGAGATCACAGTAGACAGAGGCAGGCAGAGAGAGAGAGAGGGAAGCAGGCTCCCCGTTGAGCAGAGAGCCCGACATGGGACTCTATCCCAGGATCCTGAGATCATGACCTGAGCCAAAGGCAGCGGCTTAACCCACTGAGCCACCCAGGCGTCCCTGTTTTTAGAGAATTTAATGGACCTAATCATCAATGTAGTTATTTGTTTTATATTTGTCCCATCTGTTATTTGTTCCCATTGTCTCTTCTTCTTTCTTTTAGATGAAACACTTTTTAGGATTCCATTTTAACTCTACTATTGCCTTATTGCTACTTTTTATTTTGTTTTTAGTAGTTTCTCTGGAGTTTGTAGTATGCACTTCAACTTACTTCAGATTATCTCTGAATAATTTTATATCAATTTGTATCTAGTTTAAGAATCTTACAAACAATAAAATAATGAAATGCTTCTATCCTGCCCCATACTTTATGCTACTGTTGTCATATAATTTATTTATGCATATTAGAAACTTCATAATATATTATTATGATTTTTACTTCTAACCAATTTCTTTTTAAAGAAATTTTAAAATGAGGGAAAAAACCTTTTATGTTTTCCAACATATTTATTGTTTCTTTTGATCTTCATTCCCCCCTAGAAATCCACACCTAGAACTAGTATCATTTTCCTTTTCTCTAAGTGTCTGCTATCAATGTTCTATTTCAGCCTTTGTTTGTCTGAAAATAGTTTTTAATTCACCTCCATTTTTGAAACAGTTTCTCTGGGTATAGAATTCTAGGTTGTAGGGTTCTTTCAGCAGTTTAAAACTGTTACTCCATTGTCTTTCGTCTTACATAGTTTCTGGTAACAAAACTTTCTTTTATCTGTTCCTCTGTAAACAGTTCTCTTTTTTCTCTGGCTGCCTTTAAGATTTTCTCTTCAGCATTTATTTTCAGTAATTTGACTATGTGGGCCCTGGTGAAATTTTCTTTGTGTTAATCCTGTTTGGGATATAGTGTCTCTTAAGGATCTGTGATTTTATTGTTTTCATTAAATTTGGGGAGATTTTGGCCAATATTTAATTCTTCCTCTGTGCTCTACCCACTTTTCCCCCTGGGACTCCAGTTACACATGTTAGGTAGCTCGATATTGTTCCACAGGTCACTGAGACTCTGGTTTTTTTTTTGTTTGTTTGTTTTGTTTAATTAATTAATTTATTTATTTTCCTTCTCCAGCCTTTTTTTTTTTTCTTCCATGTTTCATCTTGGAAATTTCTAATATTATACTTCTATATACTTATAGTTCAATAATCCTTTCTTCTGTAGTATTTAATCTGTTCTTGATGCCAACAGTGAATTTTTCATTTCAGATATTTAATTTTCCATCTCTAGAAGCTCCATCTAGCTATGTTTAAATATATATTTTCTCGCTTTTCTCACTAAACTCATGTTTTCCTTAAAATATTTAAGTGTAGTTATAATAGCTTTTTAACATCTCTGAGTACTTATAACATCATCTCTATTATTCCCCAGACTGTTTTTACTGATTGATTTTTCTCTTGGTTATAGGTCATATTTTCCTGCTTCTTGACAGTCCTACTAATTTTTTCTATCGAATGCTGAATGTTAAGAAATTTATGTTATGAGTCTAGATTTTACTCTCTTCTTTTAAAGAATGCTGGGCTTTGTTATGGTAGAGGTTTGTTCCTTGTGTCCTCTTGAAGTTTGTACTTAAAGTTTGTTAGTCTAAGTCTGGAGTAGCCTTTACTCTCAGGATTAGCCACATTAATTAGACATAGCCCTTTAGAATTGGTATCACTTCTCTGAGTGATGAAAAAGTTCTCTCCACTGAGACTGGCTGAAATGCAAATGCTTCCTAGACTTGAGTAAGCTCTGAAGAATGCTCAGTTCCCAGCTCCCAGGTAGTTCTTCATCTAAGTTTACGGAATTTCTTCTAGGACATTTTTTTTTTTTTAGGACATCTACATCTTATTATTCAATACAAACTGAATGCGGTCCTTATACAGATTTCTGGAGGTTGTTTTTCTTTGTAGAGCCCACTTTTCTAGAACTCTGACCCCTAATGTTAGGTGACTCAGACTCTAAATTCTGATCTCTACCTCCTCAACTCAGCAAAACAGTTTTCTCTGTTGGAGTGCCTCTTTCTGTTCCATGGTTAAGACTGTGCCTCCAGGAAGAGGCCCAGAGTGATTGCAGGGGTCACCTCATTTGTTTCTTTTCTATCAAAGATCACAGACCTGCACTACCTATTGTCCAATGTCTAAAACAACTATTTCATATATTTTATGTAGTTTCCTTTTTTTTTTTTTTTAAGATAGGAGAGTTAATCTGATTTCTGTCATTCTATCATAGCTCAAAGTAGAAGTCCTTTCTTATATTTCAAAAATGGATTTTGGAAAACAGTTTGGCAGCTTCTCAAAAAGTTAAACATAATCATATAACCCAGAAATTCTACTCCTAACTATATATTCAAAAGAACTGAAAGAAGGAACTCAAATGAATATTTGTATATCCATGTTCACAGCAGCATGATTTGCAATAGCCAAAATCTGGAAGGGACCTAGTGTTCAACAAAAGATGAATGGATGAACAAAATGTAGCATATACATATAATGGAATATTATTCAACCTTAAAAAGGAATGAAATGATGATACAGGCTACAGCATGAATCAATCTTGAATATATTGAGTTTTATGAAATAAGCCAAACACTAAGGACCGATACTATATAACTTGATTTATATGAGGTACCAAGAGTAGGCAAATTCTTTGAGATATAAAGTAGAATGGTGGTTGCCAGGGGCTGGGGGGAGGGATGGATGGCAAGTTACTGTTTAATGCGTTCCAAGTTTTAGTTGGGGAAGATTAAAAAGTTTTGGAGATGGATGGTGGTGATGGTTGCATAACATTGTGGATATATTTATTGTCACTGAAATGTATATTTAAAAATGGTTAAAATAGTAAATTTCGTGTATATGTATATATGTTTTAACACAATAAAAAATTACCAGAAAAAAAAATTCCATCTATAATAAAGGACTCCAGAAAAATCTTGCAAACATTCCAATAAAAATTTGACTCCAAAATCTATGTAACACAACACAAAAATGCAATGCATGATTATAAACTAGATCATTTTGGTATAAAGCATATCATTGGCCCAGCTGGCAAAACTCAAATGAGATCTAAGGATTAGAGAGTAGCAACTTATCATTGTGAATTTCCTGATTTTGATGATTGTACTGTGTTTATGTAGGAGAATACCATTGTTTACAGGAAATACACACAAAAGTCCAGGGTGATGGGGCATCAGGTTGGCAACCTACTCTCAATGGTCCAAAGAAAAGAAGACTGTTTGTAATGGACTTGAAATTTCTTTCAGTTTTTTTGTGGTTTCAAAATTTTAAAATATAGATGAAAATGTTAAAAACAATTGTATAATATTATCACATTGATCTGGTAAGAGTAGAATTACCTACAGTAAAATCACAGTAAACCATGTGTCAGCCATAGCAAAAAGTTTAAAATTAAAGAAAAATAAAAAACTTTCAAAAAATTAAAAAAAAAAGGTAAATTATAACTGGGATTGGATGCAGCGCAGAACAAAGTCCCTGTTTCATACTGAAACTCCATGTATTGCTCTACAAGAGACTAAACGGGGAAAAAGACAAAACCAAGGTGGAAGAGCAAGCACACATGCAAACCTGCCAGCAAGTGTCTGATACATGGCCGGAAATCAATTCATACTTACACAATCGTTTTTCCAATGTGCAAAAACGATTTTTCTACAAATTCCCGAACACTATGGACTTCCCCAGTCGCTATGACAAAATCCTCTGGCTCATCATTCTGCAACATCAGCCACATAGCCTAGAAAGAGAGAGAGGCACATCCAAGTTAAAGTTGCATCCAGCTGTCACTTGAGAAACATAATGGTATC
The DNA here is from genome assembly GCF_902655055.1 of Lutra lutra. Taxonomy (NCBI): domain Eukaryota; kingdom Metazoa; phylum Chordata; class Mammalia; order Carnivora; family Mustelidae; genus Lutra; species Lutra lutra. The sequence goes on along the minus strand of NC_062283.1, from coordinate 25,754,415 downwards.
AAAAACATGTAACTGGAGGGTTGTAGCATGGTGGGTTAAGCCACCAACTCTTGGTTTCGGCTCAGGTCATGATCTTGGGGTCTTGAGATAAAGCCCCACATCGGGTTATGCTCTCAGCATGCAGTCAGCTTAGAATTCTCTCTACCTCTCCCTCTGCCCCCCCACCACACGTGCACTCTCACTCTCTCCCTCAAATGAATAAAAAAATCTGTAAAAAAATAAAATTATATATGGACATTGCTAAAAGGTAAACTGAGGCACATTAATTTTTTTCCCCCAAGAGTTTATGGGAACATACATCAATTTGAATAAGGCAGCACTAAATCAAAGGTGGTTAAGAGTGCTATACCAACAGGAACTAGGAGTAGGGTTTTCATAAAGTAGACACTGAAGCAAAATAAAGGAATTCCGTGATTGACTATAGTTTACACGTTGCCTTATTTGAAAAAGCAGAGGTAACTGTTTGTGTTTGGTTGTTCCTAAGATTCCTTTTGTTGGATTTGAGTGCACTCACTCTGGCTTAGGTTTTGGTTCACTTACATAGGCTGTTAAGGAATTAAAAGTCACCTCAGTCTAATGGCCTCCTTGTTTGAATACGTTGACATGCACAGCTAGAAAATAACCAAGAATTTAAAACAATATTCTCAACATCACAGTAGTGGTTCTCCAACTTTAATGTGCATCAGAAGTATCAGGGGAACATCTGAGCATACATGCCTGGGACACAGAAGTTCCCACCAATCGGCTGGAAGACATGTTTTAGGCACCTTGATTCTCACACAGCAGGTCTTTGGGCTATAATTTAGAGGAACAAGACGTTCAAGAACATCTCTGGCAAATAAACTTTCTATAGTATATTTAAGAAAAGAAGAGCTTACAAAGAATTGCCCAATTTTCCTTTCCATCATGGACAGAAGGTAAGGAAAAGTCATTTGAAGACAGATCAAAAGTAGAACCAAATTTCCTAACAATAAAGTTAGAAATTTTCCAGGGTGTTGACATCAAAAAGCAAAGTAAATCAAGAATCATTAAAGGGAAAACAATTATGTAATGAACAGTACTGCCACTTTTAAAAAAGTTATTTGAGTAGTAATAAGAATGTACCAGAGTTCAGGATTCATCAGGCAGCATTTCAAGGTCAAGTGCTCAGTGTGTGCTTCACAGTGGTGCACTTTTTCAACAGGAACAAGAAGTCTAGCTGGGCAATAGTGTGATTGAGTGTCTCAGACACAAACTGGTGGCAATGGTCACAGCCCTGCTCCACTCGATTATAACAACTTTTATCAGCAGCACACAGGCCTATCATTTCTATAGTTTGGAACTGTGCATTAATTTTAATGATTTTGTTATACAGATTGAAGATGTAGATTAAAAACCACAAAAGTATAGCTTGTATGTGATTGCGGCATGCCTCTTTATGAAAAACCCAAGCCTCCACCAACAACGACAACTGGTTTTTTCCATCATTTTCATCCACTTTTCAAAATAAAATAGGTGTGGGCGCCTGGGTGGCTCAGTGGGTTAAGCCGCTGCCTTCGGCTCAGGTCATGATCTCAGGGTCCTGGGATCGAGTCCCGCATCGGGCTCTCTGCTCAGCAGGGAGCCTGCTTCCCTCTCTCTCTCTCTCTCTGCCTGCCTCTCCATCTACTTGTGATCTGTCAAATAAATAAATAAAATCTTTAAAAAAAATAAAATAGGTGAAAATATCAGGCACCTCACTAGAACACAGTCCCCAACATTATGTGTATTACACTCTGGTTCTAACATCTAAAGAAAACTGTTCAGATTGGCGTCTCCCTCCTTGGTATTGAATCAGCTGAAAAACAAGCTGCTAAAGCCAGTGGAGCACCTTCTTTCTCAGAGGATGTAACCCAAAAAGGCTTAATTCCTCTTTATTCACTTGAATTGGTGGCACTCTTCTAAAAAATTTTTTAAAAAACCCAGATATTTATCTTTTACTTGAAGTTATTTCTTGTGAAAATTTTGTATTCTTGGTCTATTATAAGACTTTTCAATATTATCTTTGTTTTATGGAGGATGAGACTTTTGGCAGTTTTATGTGGCTTCGAGGTGCGCACTCTGGGTGGGACAATGGCAGTAGATTGGGGTCAGTGACACACTGAGAAGTAATTAATGAAAGTGTCTTGGCTAGGAGGGAGTTTTGCTGGCATTCATGAAAATATCTACAGGTGTCATTTTGCATTAAGAAATCACAGCTGATGAACTGAGTCACAACACTTTAAAAATTCACACTAGTAAGGTTAGTATTAATAATAATACTTGTTCCATTTTTAAAAGGCAGGAAACGTGAGGTTCTCTTTACTGGGATAGTCCATGCAGCACAGAGTCTCCAAGATATTTGTAGCTCCCTGAACTCAGGGCTTTTGCCCACTATTAAAAATGCTCTGGGCTGAGAGGAGTGGGCTCTGAAACGCAGCCCAGATCTGCTGGCCAAGCCCTGTGACAGCACCCTCTGTTGTTATGGTCCTCACAGAGGTGTCTTTTGTTGCAGGCCCGGAGGCACATGTGCATTAGTAGAGACCTGGTGGGGGGCTAGCTCCCTGTGTCTCCATGTCTTGCATGTGCAGTTCCTGTGGCCTAGAATGCCCTCTTCTCTCCTCTGTCTGGAAACTCTGACCACTCCTTCCAGATCCCACACAAGAGCCCCAGGTCTAGTCCTTGGAATGAATTCATATTATCTCACTGAGTTTCCGTGTGACCAATGGCACACAGTATTGTTGGCTTCACTGGGACTGAGCCTGCCCTTTGGCCACCCTTCCCCAGCTAAGCTGACCCTCCCACCTCCCTTGAGTGTATGCACACGCTCACACACCCACACCCACCCACCCACACACATGCACGAACACACACACACACACACACACACACTTGTTTTGGCTTTCTTCAAAAATACTTTCAAAGTTTTTAGGAAAAACTAATTATGCTTCTGGCTAGAATTTCTATTTGAACATTTTTCTGAGGGATTAGTGTACACACTTACATGTGTTTTACTCAAATTTCCATTCTAAAAATAACATTTAAAATAGGTCTTTCAGGACTGCTCAGCTTACTTTATTTCTTTTGAAACACTATGTTGTGCTAGAATGGTTTTGAAAAAATTATATTTTTAGTCATGTTAAAGAAAGCAAGGGCTTGCTAAAAATAAAAGGAGAAAATACGATTACTGGTTAATGGTGGATTACTTTAAACACTACTAAGTTCCCTGGTACTTGTTTTGTTCCCCAACAGGAATTTGGGGATCCGTAGGAGCCTCTCACTTTCACTAAAGTGAGTGCCAAGAATCTGCTCTTTTCTTTTCCATCAGACTATCTGTGGCCTTTGACCTATCAATTTCTAGGCATTTCCTCTAGAGTTCATATTGTACCAGACTCCAGTCTGGGAATGGGAAGGGAAAGGATATACAGCTCCAGATTTATTTGTTATTACTGAATAGTTTACTGGTTTTAACAGAGGGAAAGGGCTTTGTTTAAATTTCCACCGAGCATAATTAATGGTTATTGACTGGTAAATGAAGAACAGGTGACATTCTGGATTAGAAGATAAATGATCTTGTGTTCTGGTGTGATAATGGGTTAGTAATTTGCCACAAAGCCGAGGCCCAGTGCATCCCATCATAATGCTAGATCATGTCCAGGACACAAAGGCCCCTGTGTGAGAGGTACTCAGCCATTCACCTCCTTATACAGCTGCACACGTTGATTTGGTCCATTTATTCTCTGATGGATGGCACAACTGAGGCAAAAGCTCACCACTTCTCACCTTCCTGTTCACATGCTGAACATATGACCCATGACACAGCCAGGCCACAATCTGTGATCAAATCGCCACTTGGCTTTGGCTTCTGACTATAGAAACAATTTTGAGGTTACATGTTTTAGATGTCAGTCCTCTCTCTTTGTCTCTCAAGGAATGAAGGAGAAAAAAGAGAGTCTTCCCACATTCTTTGAGTGCCCTTTAAGGATATGACTGACTTATCCACTTCCTCTGATACTTATTTACTTTCTGCCATGACCTGATCACCAGTGCAAACAAAAAAATCTCCTGCTTTATAATCCATCCCACAGGGAGGAAAGACAATCAGTTAAGGAATGAATGGACCAAGGCTTCAGATTCTTCAACATAAAAATGTCCCTTAATGGCAAATGAAAAGTGCAGTTTTCAAATCATGTCTCACATTCATTTTGCTTTTAAGGTACATGAAGTACAGAAGAAATCTGAGGCCATGTCATTGACCTCTGAAGGCCGAGTGTAGATGGTTGTGTATTAGTTAATCTGGACATGTATTTTTTTTCTAACTGTATAATTATAGATAGAAGCTATCTGTTTTCTAAATCTAATTAAGAGAAGTCAAAATAAAACTGTAGAAAATTCGAGTGAAAACACTGCCCCCCACAATCTACTCTTTGGCCATTCAAGTCATGAACGCGGAAGTAGGCAGCGAAGGATCATTCCTCTCTCCTTGATTTGGTAGCTCTGGAGGCTGTTCACAGCTGGACCAGTGAAGGAGAACACCCAAAGTACATCACCACAGCCGACTAACTACACCTGATTCCATGCATGCCATTTGGGGTGTGATGTGTGTTTGTCTTAAAAATCTGGATTCTACAATTGCTTCTACCTCGCCATTAACCTCCAGTTCAGTATCCAAGCCACAAACACTTATTAACTGAGCTGTCATCCATGAATAACAAGATTTGTTAATCAAGGTTATGTTTAACTATGTTTATTTGACTGCTGCTTTTTCAGCCCTGTGCTTTGTGCTTTATGTGCTACTGTCATAAAAATCTTAAAACAGATTTTTCATTGTTTTTATTAATTTATTATCTAATGATTCTATATATAGATTAATTAACATATAATAATTAATTAACATATAGTTAATCTATATATTAGGGGAGAAAGTCTATGAAATAATTCTAATAAAAATCAAAAGAAATTGAAAAAATGGATATTAAAATTCCTGATTAAAAAGTGCCAACTGGGGTTCCAATCACATACATTTTGTCTTTAAACTTTGTTCAGTAGCTGTTTTCATGATAACAGCCTGGTATGCACAGTTTAGGTCAGGACTTCAAGTAGTCTTGCACTAGGTCAGGCCTTATGCTTTGCAGTACGTTGGTAGTATGTAGTTCTGAGGGTTAGCAGGGGAGACTCCCTCTTACTATGACATAGTTGGGAAACAGGTGCCACATGACTATATAAATAAAACAATATCAAGAAAACCATCTAGCATAAAACCCGGGGCCGGTCTTAAGGACTTTTTAATCTACTAATTTTCTTCATGGCCAAAAATACTTTGGTTTGTGGATTCATTTGATAAAGAGTCCTTCATCTTCATTTTAAAGATCCCGAGTTTCTAAAGAGGAAAAGAATCATTATATAATAAATTAATAAGAACAACAGAACACAATTTAGAAAGTGACAGAGCTTTTACTTCTTACTTTTGGTGTTAATGTATTATTCTAGGTTGATATGCACCAAAAGAAAAAGGCTGTGTCAAAATCTGCCCTGCTCTTTGTGTTTTTCTTCCAGCCACATACACCAATCTATAAATTCCAAGGCTGAGGTTAGTTTTCCTCATCCTTGGATGAGAACTGAAAACCTAAAAGCCCCTAGTCTTGTGTGAATCATTTGGAAATCAACTTTTCTGGCATACCATATGCAGATTCAAGTTAAGTATTTATTTCTTCTATGAATCTTTTAGTATATTTCCCTCTTTTATTGTTCCATTTCTTTCCAGGTGTACCAATTATGCTCATGTTGTATCTCTTTTCTTCTGCCTTCTATGCCTGTTATACTCCATCTAATCATTTTTATGCTTGGTCTTTTCCATATTATTTTATGTGGTTTCTTCCTGCTTGTTCACCTGATTGTTTTCAGTAACATTTATTTTAAATTTTGTTGCTCAGGTGGCTTCAGTTTCTGGACTGATTTCCTTTTTCTCTTCTATATCTTTCCTGATTACTTCCAGCTTAACTTTTTCATTTATTTTCTTTAAGCCAGGGGTCAGCAAACTTTTTCTTAAAGGGCAAAGTAGTAAATATATTAGGCTCCTGAGCCATATGGTACCTAACACAAGTACTCATTTCTGCTATTGTGGCACGAGATGAGCCACAGACAGAACAGAAACAAATGGGCATGGCTTGTTCCAATAAAACATTATTTACAAACACACTCACTGGCCCATGGACTGTAATTTGCCCACCTTTGCGTTAAGCAAACCGAACACAAACATGTTGCCTATAATTTTCTGAAAGCTATGGAGGACAATGAACTGAGCTCCAGCCATGTATTTTTCTTTGAATAATACTCTTAAGATAGGGGTTATTCATCTGTTTTGTTCCTTTTCTTCTGCTTGCAATCCTTTCTTCACTTTCACCTCTGGTATAGATCCTGGGGGTAGTGCCTTTTCAATTATTAATACTGTTCAAACAAGGTGGCATAATTTGCTGAAGAATCATATGAGAAGACACAGGAAAGCATACTGAGGGCGGCTGGCTGCAGCATTTCAAACTTCTCTCTAGACCCTCTCCTCGAACTCATAATATTCTCTGTTTCAGGATGTGGCTGTCCTCCTTTTCCAGCCCTTGGGTGGTTCACGTTGCTCACAGAACAGTCCATCAATCACCACGCTGCTATGGTGCTGTCTGGCAGCATTGCCTCCTCTCTGCCCCTTCCCGGATCACAGCCTGCATCGTCTCTCAGCTCGAGGGCTATGGCACCGACAGTAAAACTGGTTCCTCCTTCAGCAGCATCTCCATGCCAACCGGCAGTATTGACACGGTTATCTATAGTCTCCCTTCCTATGTAATATCACTTTGTGGCCGCTTAGAACTGAAAATTAATTTGAGCAAAATCTACAGCTTGTATGTATGTTTAGCATAACATATTCTGAGTGCATAATGAATTATTTCAAGTTAACTATATATATCCCAAAATTATGTGACCATAAAGATAATATATAAAAAATCTTTAATGAAAAATCCACATATAAATAAATCCATTTGTCTAATGCTGCTTAATAAGCCATCCTAAAACTTAGTGGCTTAAACCTTTTTTATGCTCAGGATTCTATGAACTAGGAATTTTGGAGGGCTCGGTGCAGATGGCTCATCTCTGCTCCCTGTGGCCGAGGTGATCTGACTGGCCTCCCTCACAGGTCTGGGTCCCTGATGCTAAATGCACCTCAGTTCTCCTTCATACGTCCCCCAACCATATGGTCCCTCACCATCTAGCTCAAACTTTACAAAACAGAAGCTGCAAGGCCTCATGAGGCCTTGGCCTAGAAGTGACCCAGAGTCACTTCCTCTACATACTCCTGTTTATAGGGTCAGCCCAAATTCCAACAAAGGGGAAACAGATCTCCCGCTTTATCAGAAGAGTAGTAGTCACAGAGCAAATGGGCCTGCTGAATGGGAGGGATTATCGCAACCCTCTCTAGAAAAAATCTATTGCAAAGGGCTATCTTGTGATGACTAACATAAGCTGATTGCTTCAATATAGTAACGAAATGACTATGTTTGTCTTTGACATAAGCATTACTGTGTTGGCCTGTAGTTTCTATGTAGAGAGCTCCGTCTATCTTTAACTTCGTGCAGTGTTAGGCTTATGAGAGGGCAAGAGTAATTCGCAGACTAACACCTGGAATATGGAAACTCACTTTCAGGTCACTGTAATTTAACAAATGCTCTAACTTGGCCCTAACACCATTACTGTCACAACATACTTCCCAGAAGTGGTTGTTTCCTGGAGCGTGCCCAGCCACCTACCTCAACCAGGTGTTACCAATTACCTGTTCCCACTCGCATACCCAGGTAAGCCATTCTAGAATTAGTTCCTGGCTCAGCAGGAACAATATAAAAGCTGTGGGCATGCAGCAGGAAGTTACTCTATCCTCATGACCACCTGATCGTCCATCTCCCTCCTCGTGGTTCCTGGCCTAAACATGTTCTCAGGAAGCCAGCTCTGACTTTTCTGTGACCTTATCCTTCAAACCCGTCCTGACCACCTGGTTCTACCTCTCAGCCTGACTCTGACCTTTGGAATCCAACTTCTGGGCTGGTTCTGGGCTCCCTGAACAACAGGTCCTAGCATTGCAATAGCTCTCTCAGTTCCAGGTTTGATGATCGTTGTTACCAATAAATAAAAAACTATAGACACACCATATTATGTACATTACGAGAGATATAGATAGGACTTTACAAGCTTAGTCTGAAACAATGCTGCCCAAGAGAAATATAACGCAAGCCACATATTGCATTTAAAAATTTCTGTTAGGGGGCGCCTGGGTGGCTCAGTGGGTTAGGCCTCTGCCTTTGGCTCAGGTCATGATCTCAGGGTCCTGGGATCGAGCCCCACATCGGGCTCTCTGCTCACCAGGGAGCCTGCTTCCTCCTCTCTCTATCTCTGCCTGCCTCTCTGCCTACTTGTGATCTGTCTGTCAAATAAATGAATAATATCTTTAAAAAAAAATTTCTGCTAGTCACATTAAAAAAGTAAAAGGGTGAAACTAATTTTTATGTTTTATTTAACCCAATATATACAGTGTGGTATCATTTCAATATAAAATATTATCAGGACATTCTACATTATTGTTCTGTGTACTCAGACTTTGAAGTCCAGTGTGGATTTTGCATTCATACCCCATCTCAGTTCAGACTGGGCACCTTGCTCGTAAGCACAGGCACCTAGTGAGCCCTGCATGGGATGGGTCATGCTGAGGAGTCGGTTGCCCTCTTGTAGGGAAGGAGAGTCCACATACTGTGTGACGTGCTGCCACAATTCTGTTTGCTCAACTTGTCAGATTCAGCTAGGGCTTCTTGGAGGAGACCTCTTCATCTCTGCAGCAGAGCTGGAAGAATAATACTCCTCTTCTTCCTCCTCTGTGATTGTCTCCACCTCCGGACTTTTCCTGTACTGATTTCATCAGTGATGGCAACTAGGAGACAGAGAGCTTGAAAAGCAGTCTAACTAGCTCCTAACTTATGATCACCTATGTTTGAATGTTTGCCTTGTCCATGTACAAATGGGCAACAATATCACATCTCTAGGTATTTACTCCCCAATTAGCATTCCTGGGGAGTAAATACCTACAGAACCACTTACGGGTATGTTGAAAGGCAGGGTTGAAGAGAAGAGACAGGAGCTCTCAAATTTTAGTGTGCATTAGAATCATCCGTAAGATTAAAACACAGATTTCTGGCTTCCTCCAGCCCAAGAGTTTCTCATTCAATAGCCCTGGGGTGGGGCCTAAAGATTTATATTTCTAAGAAGATCCAGGGCTAAGCTGAGTTTGCTTGTCTGGGGACCACACTGAGAACCACTGCTTGTTGTGGCTGGAGCTCAAACTTGGATGGACCACCTGTGTTTAAACTCCAGCTCCAGGACTTACCTGGTAATTTCTGGCAAGTTCCTGAATCTTCCAGTCCCTCAGACAAATGAGAACAATAACAGTATTTACCTCATAGGGTTGTTTTTAAGATTAAATAGGTTAATATAGGTGAAGTGCCTGGAACAGCGCCTGGGATATAGTGAGTGTTTAAAGACTATTATTTATCATGATGATGATGATGATGATGACAACGATAATTATGTAGCCTGTGAGGGTTATTGGTGCCTGGGAGGATACAGTTTCTCTCCATGATCAAATTCTTGCACCCATATACGGCATGGGGAGGGAAGACTGAAAGGGTGGAGTGAATTTAATCCTGATTCTGTTAGTCAGAGCCACAGAATTTTATAGCTGGAAGGGACCGCAGAGATGTTCTCATCCAGTTCAATTCATCTGAGAGGTGAGGCAACTGAAACCAGGGAGAGTATGTGACTTGCTTAAAGTCACATACCTAGTTAGTGCCAGAGCTGTAAGTAGACCCTCAGTTCCCCCTTTTAGTGTTCTTTTTACTGCATTAGGCGAACATGCATTTTCATGTAAAAATTCTGTTACAAATGGTTGTTAGAAACAGTTGCATGGACTTCTGTGGGCTAACCTAGTACTGTTAGTCAGTCAATATTCATGAAAAATTTAGGTGCCAGGTGCCAGGCACTCTGCTAGAGTCTGACAGTCTATCAGGGAGGGATAAACAAGGTAGCTGCAGTGCCTGGCTTATGGACCACCAACATTTATATACGAAAAGTGTTTTGAAAGTTTGACATTTAAGAAAGAACTTCTGAACCATAAACTCCAGGTCGTAGCCAGAAGACATTAGGCATGGAAGCTTCCTAAAACCTTTTCCCTAAGCAGACTATCCTTACCCACAGCTCTTGCTGAGGGAGTGAAACAGGCAGCCATATTTAAGCCCCGTGACCTGTCTTTATACCTCCTCTTCTTCCCAACTCCCTTATCATAGATGGAGACCTGACATATTCTGGGTCAGTCAGTCTCAGAAGGGTCTGTATAAGAGACCCAGAGGCTGAATGAGTAGGACAGCACTGAACACTGGGGCTGGATGACTACCACACAGAGACAGTCAGCCCTGCTGAAGCCAAGGGGAGGCCAGCAGAAGAAGCAGAGCCGAGCACCGAGACATATTTGGGCAGAGGAGTGGGAAAAGTCAGACTACAAGGCTTGGGGGGCAGGGAGAGGAGAGATGCACAGACAAACAGGAAAGCAGATTTCACTTCCCAGTTCCTATAAAGTATCCCAACACTCTTCATGATAAGTCCCATTTTACTTGAATTTCTCTGAGTTGGTTTCTACTCCTCATGCCAATAAACTCAGATGATGACAGCTGCAGAAGGAGCAAGACTTTCAGAACTTTGCTGAGTCTGAGTGCGTGGGACCAATCATGTATCAGGCTCTGTACTCCGCGCGGGAAGAAGTTCCAAAGGCGATAAGGCACCATTAGAGATCTTAGAATCCACACAGAAGACTGCCAAGTGCCCAACAGCAACGAAAATAACATAATGCCAATGAGATAAATGCTAGCAGGAAAGGAGGTATGGAGCAGAAAGGAGACAATTACTGCAGAGGAGAGGAGCAGGAGAGTTCCAGAGAATTCTTAGTCTTTTTCATTCCCAGTGAGCACTGTTCACTGCTCATTCTTGAGCTCCTCTAAAGACTGCAGGCTAGGACACATGTACCATCTTTCTAACTGGAATCAGTTTCCCACTTAACTTGTTCAGTTAAACTCATTTCAAATGTGTTTCTCCACAATGTCCTCATTCACAAAAATCAGGATTTCAAATTAAAAGTCACTCTCCCACTCAATTCTCTTAAAATTATACTTGAATAGATTTAGACTTAATCATTATGTCTTTAATTTTTGGTTGCTAAATATAAAAATATCCCAACATAAACAGTGTTATTCTTCTGGGAGGTCAAATCGCCGTTGTGGACTTGGTCTTATCCATGAGTGTAACGTTTCTGTAATCATAATTATTTCCTAGATGCTGACTCTGTAAATGTCCTTGATTGAGAGAGATGAAAAGGGAAGCAGTATATTTAAGACAACATTTACTATAGCAGCAATATTGGAACCTAGTGATACAGGAGGAAAGAAATTCCACTATATATAAAAAGCAATAATTTAGGGACAATTTCCCCTTCAATAAGGTCCCCTCCACACTACTGAAAATTGAACAAAAAGCCCCTTTGTGTTCTCCAAATTAAAAAAAAAAAAAATCAAGAGAGCTCCTAAAAGTTCAATTATTTTGAAAGCACATAGATGGTGACAGGAGATTTTTCGGGGAGTATTTATAAATCTAGATGAAATCTAGAAAAACAAGCCTTTAATATGTTGAATTAACATTTTCAAAATATTTAACTTATCAAGTATTTGGAAATTCCAAACTGTCCAAAAAATATTTTTAAAAATCTTTAGCAAAGCTTACCTCAAACTACCAGACTCTGGAGAATAAACATTTATTTTTGGTGACTAGAATTTCCAGTAGTCTGACCAGTATCAGTGACTGCTTGAGATCCGTTATTGACAATAAAAAATTGTCTATTACTACACAACATCATAAGTCATGTCATTTAACAAACAGTAAAGGTCAAGAGCTGAGGAGCAATCTTTTCTGTTAATATAACACAACATTTTTCACATTCATTTCATATGAATGAACAATGTCTTCATTGTTTTCCTGAACACTAATTTAGTGTTGTATTTTTTTGCTTGTGTCAATGAGTGTCAAAATATTGTTCTTTAAATACATGAAAGTATTTGCATAGAGCTTTATTACTGATCTTTAGATGTTAGCCAGGGGCAAAATAAAACAGAGAAGCTCCAGTTGAGAAATCTCACTAGCAATGAAAAGCAAGAGTCTTTAACATATTCTGCTTTTCTGCCAATTTTTTTTCCCAAGTACACAATGGTTTATTTACCCCACAACTGGTGAAATTAAAAGTAATGTCGAACACAATAAAACTATACTTCAACTACAAGATGCGAGGATTCCAGTTCCCTAAAAATGAAACAGAAAGTTTGCAAGGAAGAATACAAAAACCTTAAGAGGAAGTTCTAAGATCCTGACATGAATTAAAATACAATACCATATAAACCAATTACAGAAAAGCCAAGAGACACAGTGTATTTCAACAAGGAACTGAGAAACAGATGGATAACTTTTATTAAGTTATGCCTTTCTGCATCATCTCATCATTAAATGCTCAATTACCTGTAATGGTTTGCATTTATCTCAGTTATTAAGAAAAATAAAGCCACCACATTTTCGGTCTCTCCAAAGGTGAAGAGTCCACAACCAGGTATCTGATGGGTTTTCGATTCTGTTTTTTTCCCTCCCTAACACTAATTATCTTGCCATCACGGTACTGCGCTAAAAGACAAAATGCCCTTTCACAGAAGTGCAGGCTCCAGCTGATGGGTTACTCACTACGAAACTGAAGGGCTGTACCCTGGTTGCGGTCAGGGAAGAGCAGTCCCAGAACTCGGTGCCAGGACAGGCTAGTAAAGGCCACGCTCGCACGGCGAGAAACCAGACCAGCCTTTCAAGTCAAGTGTTGGCTTGTAGACATATAAGTTAATCAGCTATGAAATAACCACCACAATGTTCTTATTGATCACGAAGGGCTAATGACGCAACTCTTGGCGTGGAGAGGATCTGTGCTTCATTCTTTTAGTCTCCAGCTTTCAGAGAAAGAGAGAGCACTTTGGGAGTGGTGTTTACAAAAGAGAGACACTAACTTCACGATTTGAACCATCCTAGGAAGATGTGCAACGTACCAGGTCTTCAAAATGGAAGGTACCAAGCCCCTCACATCCACATTCCTATGACGCTTTTCCAAAGAACATGATAGTGTTTCCATTTCGTTGCACTTAGGAAGAGTCAAATGGAATTTAGAAAACCTCAAACTGATAACATTTCAAAACGAAAATTTAAATGCGTTCTCAGAAGTCTTTTTTCTTCCCTGTGAGACACTAGGTAATGTTGGGAATTTTGTTTTAAAAGCGATGTTACTAATTTAAAGAACAGCTGTTGAGCATTAAGAACCTGGTAATTTTAAAGGACTGAGATGTGTGCAAGCAGAATATTCTACAGTATACTTTGACTGCTCTTGAAAATGAGCAAATCTTCAGTTCCCATTTCTACTAAATTCTTTATAAAATCATAGAGGGAAAAAACTAAAGTGGGTGAGGGTGATTTGTGCAGTTAGAGCTTTAGAACATGTTCTAGGATGTTGCAAACTATGGGCCACTGGGTCATCCACAGATGTGACAATAAATAAGGAGTCCTTTCCCATTAGGCCAGCTCCATCATTCAGGGGGTATCTTCTGGAATAAATCCTCTTGAAGAAAACTAAAAAAGAACAAACTCGGTACTAAATCTGGTGAGAAGACTATGTAGTAAGTGGGCTGAAGAATCAGTGAATTAAGTCTTTAAGAGAGACATTCAGTAAAGCAATTCTCCAAGGGCATGGAGATAAATTCCCAGTGTCTCCCCACCAGTAAACCCGGCTGCCAAGTGATAAATCCTCTAGTCCCAGTGCACTACCCTCATTATCTGGTTAGGCCTCCAGAAGCATGTGTCCACAGACATTAAAGAGCTTGGTCAGTGAGAGAATGAACATGCTTGGCTGTAATGACAGTTGCACAATTGTTCCTGCCTTTCTTTTTTCTTTCAAATAGATTGCCTATGTGTGACTGACTCCAGAACAAACAGGGATGGAAAAAAAAAAAATCAACCATTGTATTTCCAACAGTGAAATGGACTGCAGGTTTACCCTAAAGGGAACATCCCAGCCGTCCTGCAGGCATGATGACCTACAAAGCAATGAGTACCAGTCTGTCAGTTTGCATGACTCACTGTTGTCTCCAACTCAATATCAGATTGTTTTAAAAACTTTGCTAGGACCATTGAGAAAAAAGGACAAGTATTGGATGTTTGCTAGTAATGGTGAACAGTGCCCCCCACCTGGGGGACACAGATGTCCTGCTCGCTTGGAGGAAACGGCACCCCCTGCTGAAATTCCAATCTACTTTAGCTGAGACACGCGCTCTTCCCCAGCACCCCACCTGCCAGTTTTAAATGATTTTATTCACAGCAATAAACAGTGCTGCAATCTTAGGCACTTTTCCTCTGAGCACCTGTGTACCATCATACAAGATAGGAGGCAATTATTGAAAGCTGGGCCTGTGGTGTGACACTGAATACAAAAACACACACTCCGAATGCAGCTCTGTAGCTGGATGTGAGAGCTGAGAGAACTCCAGGGGCAAGGGATGAAGGCCTTATATTTAGTCATCTTTGCAAATGAAGTGGTTTTTTTTTTTTCTTTTTTACAGGAAAATAGGCAGTCATAAAGGACAGTCTTAATGTTATGTAGTGAAAAGAACTTGGACAGAAGTCCTAAGACTCTGGGCTTGTCACTTTAGGTAAGCCACTTATTTCACTCTCAATGTTCTTCACAGGTTCCGGGGTTTTAGGTATCCCATTAGATAATCTATTGAAAGCACTTTGTGATCTACTCTATGTTATTGCCATTACAAACGATAATATTATTGGAGAAAATTCCTGGGTTAATGCCTAAGAGATCAGTGTTCCATAACGATCACTGAGATATGATGTGATAATTCCATAGACTGTTATTATACTTAAAACACGGCATTTTTCAGTGCACTGATTCTTTTAAAAAATGTGTTTTAGAATGGAATCTGGGGTTTCAACATTTCCATTCTTAAGAATTTCTGATTCCTTGCCCAAAATAGGTCAGTTATATTCAAGTTTTGAAAGAGTACAAAAATCCAAATACTTACGCATTTGTCTCGCATGTGGGCTTCTGCTATTTCACGAAAGTGGATTTGTGTTACACAGGTAGATGTTTCAGAGGGGCTTTAAGTCTTTTTTTTTTTCCTGAATAGTTAACTTCATTAATTGTTGTTAGATAGTGTTCCTTTGTTTAAGTGTTCCTAAATAGTAAATAGTTCCTAAATAGTAAAAACTTGTCAATTGAAGTTTCTTCAATGAAGAAAAACCAATTAGTAGAGCCTAAACTGTGGAGTGATCAGATTTAAATAAATGAAATCTTTAAAGAAACAAAATAAGACCTTTTGAAAGAGATCAGTTAACTGGAGATTGTGCTTTTTGGAACTGGATTCTAACTTAAGCATAATAATAGGTCTAATGCCATCTTCTATTCAACATCATTTCCCTAATTATCTTGGTCTAAGTGTTTCCAAACTTTATTGTTTATTTTGGCATCAAGATCTTCTACCTCAACTGGCTCTCTTCCTAGAGTGGGGGATGGTGTCAACATGAAGGTTAGGTGGGAACACAACACATTAATATGCAGCAAGAAGGCTGTGGTCTGAAAACTTCCTCCCATCGGAGAAAAGGGCACTAGAGAAGAGTGAATTAAAGGATGGATGAAGGCAGAGCCTCCATGAAAAGCTCCCTTGGCCCCTAGTTTCAACAAAAATCATCAGAAGAGCTTCCTAACCTTTCTGAAAAAGAACGTTCATGTCATCGTCTTATTTTACAGATGGAGAAACTGAGACATGCTGGGGGGAATGACCTGCAAAGGGGTCACGCGGCGGCAGAATGAGGAACAGAAAGCAGATTTCCTGATCTCTGTGCCAGTTTTCCACCCAATCCACCCCATCTAAATGAAACGGCAGAAGCTTAGTTTTGATAAGCAGTTCCATGAAAACACGTCCTGTGCCAGATCCTCTCCAGTGCCCAAGACACTTCCCGATGGTGGGTTAAGGCTTGAGGCCCTTTAACTCTTTCAGCACACCCTGGCTTAGGAATGGCAAGACTACGACAGGGGTGGGGGAGGCGGTAGGCATTTCCAAAGACACAACACGGGACCCTCCTCCCTTACCCACTTTTCAGCCTTAACACCAAGGGATTTTGAGCCTTCAGCCTGGGTTCTTTAAATATCCCCAAATCCCCTTATTAATAACTCTACTTCAGATAACAAGGGCAAGTGTCCTCAGACTGGCCCCACAGACTGACGGACTGCACTTTCGGAAAACTAGAGAGGTAAAATGGGAGGGGGATTATTGGAACGATTCTTATCTTTACAAAGGGACTCTCTGCAGGGTCTGCTGTACACAATACTCCCTCAGGGCCTCAACATGTTTGAGTCGATGATAATTATTATGATTTTTTTTCACAGATAAAGTAAGGAAATTAGGAAACCTATGCTAGTGTGTGTTGAATCACTGGAAACCGAACAGTGGCAAAGATCACAGAGCCTTGGAGAGTTGGCAGGCTCGTTTGGGTATTAGAGATACGAAAACGGGTTAAACAAGGTACTGCAGATGGCTAGAGACAGGCTTAGTTCTGGAGCCCACACCTTCCAGGACAACCCTCTTTTTAGGTCACCATGTAGAAGATAAAAGCATTTAGAATCATATTGTGAACCAGTGAGGAAATGACTATTTTTCTATATCAGCATTTATCCAAAAATTAGGAATAATTTTCCAAAAATTAGGAATAACTTTCTGGTGAACAAAATATTTCACTTTGAAAATCATTTCTCTTTTTTGACAGGGTACTGGAAAAGAGGCCCAAGACAGGGTCCCCAACTCCAATGCCTTTTAAGGCCCTCTAGTTGGGTTCACCCCTGGTATTCTAGACAATATTGCCTTCCTTCCAGAAGAGACAAAACTTTACTCCAGCAGACAGTTCCCATAAAGGGATGTAGAACCAGTCTTGCCAGATCTTCTGGTTACATAAAAGAAGTTGCAAATCTGAAATGCTAAAAACTGAGAGTTATGCTAAAAAAAATAAAACCTCTCAAATTCTGTTAGCTTAAAAAATTTAATACATTACCTGGACTAAGCAAAGCATACCAATGAAGCCAGATATGAGGTCTGCCTGTTTAGTAATCTGGCCTACAGGAGTATCCCAATAAGGTTGTTGTGTTGTTGTTTTTTTTATTTTCCTTCTCCCTTTCTCTCTCTCTCTCTCTTTCCTGGAATCTGACTTGAGTGTAAAATCAAGCATGGATCTCCAATCCTTCTTCTAACACCATTACTGCAGGGCACACTGAACTTTATTCAATTTATTAGAAAATAAAACTACACCAGAAAATAAGCTATAAGATGTAGCTTCTTAGTTTGTTTATAATATAGATACCACATTTAAAAATACTCTTGTTTTCCTACTTTTCTGAAATTCTTCATATAGGAAATATAAACCACAAAGAGAATATAATTTAAAACCGGAAATAAATTTTCCAATCCTCCTTCACCCAAATTTCATTAAATGCACAAGAGAAAACATCCTTTGTAAAATAGTTAATATAATTACAAAATAATCAGTTGCAGAGGTCCTATATAACAAAAACAACAACAACCCTTAAATTAAACTGCATTCATCAAAAATCAGGGAACTCAGTATTTCAGAAATAAATATACCAGCTTATCTAAAGTAAATTTGGGGTTAAGAAAAAAGAAAAAAAAAAAAAAAAGAGCCAAGCAAAATTCAGCTCTAGTTCCATCCCCTGCTCTGTCCACCTTTTTGAATGTACTTCAGATAACAACAAATGACAAAGACAGAGAGTACTATTGCTAGACCTCCCTTGAATTCTTCTTGGAGCTGCCACCTCTCCCGGTCCCCAGACTGACCTCTGAGTCAAGCCAGATGGGATTGAGAGAGATGTCAAGTAAGTGCTGAAAAGGTGACTTGAGTATCTGGCAGCTGAGTCTGGAGTGAGTTTCTCTGCAAATTCTCTGGGGGTTGCTGCTTTCCAATTTCTCAGGAATGTTTAATTCTCCTCGTCCCTTCACTGAATCTCTCTCTGGAGAGGTCAGGGAAGCCTGTGACATCCCCGGAGGGCACTGCCTGACTAAATTAGCATGAGATAACTTTGGACTCTCTTCCAAACATGAAAATACAAGGGAGAGAATTTCATTAAAAGCAGAAGACTAGGTGATCCAACTTAATCCCAGCTCTAAGCTGCTGTAGAAATGCTCAGTGTTTATGTTTGACTCTCCACTCTGTGATAGAGTTCACCAACTATAATGCCAGCGATGCTAAGTGTCCAACTTGACCTCGGCTGACCAAGGTCTTAGTTTCATAATGAAGGTAAAATGTGGGTTTGCTGGTGTTAAAATGAATATTTAGCCTGTTTACAGGTCACTATATGAAGCAGTAAGATCCCAAGGTCAAAAATAAACATTTCAGTACTTTGGTCTTTAAATATCTTTTAAATTAGGAAATAGGAAACTTTAATAGGTAACATGAGTCATTAACCATATGTAGGTGTGTAAACATGGGAATATCTAATGTCAATTCAGTAAGGCATATAATGTCATGGGACATGTTTTCTATTATATCTACAAATATTTGAAAGAACACATTGTAAATATTTAGAATGACAGTATAATTAATAATATCTGTCCAAAAAGTGCAAGGATAATCATTTTATCATTTGTTTCTAAAAATTTTAATTAAGAGAGTAGCTCTAAAAAGAGGTATCAGTGCAGCTGTCTGTGAAATAGGACCAATACACTATTAAAGAATTCAGACTTGGATACGTATCTTGGAGCTCTTCTGCTTCAACCAAGGAAGTACTAACTTTACTAATTCTTTGATGAATAAATGTTTCTTGTTAGCTACTACACCATCATGTTATTGTTTCACTTTGGTTTAAAAAATCTTTCCTGTCTTCTGAATATTCATAATTTATTCATCTATTGACACTTTGCAGGCTAAAAGTGAGGCTGTATGCTTTTCAACCTTTTCTGCAAGTACTTTTAGAGATTTTTAACTTTGGATTCCTTTTAATATTCCTTGATCATTGTAAGAGATAAAAGGTCTAGAATAATATTGCCCTGAATGAGGGCTTACTCTGCCCGATTATACTACTTTCTACTATAGACAGGAAAGTACTCAGTGATAAAAAGTATATTGTACTTTACATTAGGTTATCTACTGCTGTAGTTTGTTCCTAGGAAAGTCCTCTGTTTTGACCTAGTGATTCTGTGCAATATGTTCCCAATCATTTCACTAAAGCCTCACAACAATGATTGATGCTAACTGAATACACAGCATATGATGGCCAGTGCATCTTGTATTTATAGAGATAAAGAGGAAATGGACTCTACCCTTAAGAAACACTCATAGTAACAGAAGGTATGTAATGTCTTATGAGTAAATAATGTTCTTGAGTGTCAAAAGTTGGCTTAGGAAACTCTCTCAAAGCAGGAGGGGTTTTTTTGTTTGTTTGTTTGTTTGTTTGTTTTTATTTTTTTTTAATTTTTTTAAAGATTTTATTTATTTATTTGACAGAGAGAAATCACAAGTAAGCAGAGAGGCAGGCAGAGAGAGAGGAGGAAGCAGGCTCCCTGCTGAGCAGAAAGCCCGATGCGGGGCTCGAACCCAGGACCTGGGATCATGACCTGAGCCGAAGGCAGCGGCCCAACCCACTGAGCCACCCAGGCGCCCCTGTTTGTTTGTTTTTAGCTTGTGTTTAGTCACTTCTTAGCTGAAGTACCAAGTTGTACGAGTACTGGAAATAGGGATGGAATTGACTGGCATACTCCCTGCCCTGTTTTTAATCCACCATGGGCATTTTCAAGATGGCTGGTGTGACTCAGTAAAATCCGTGGCCATATTAGGAAATAGGAAGACTGAAGCCCAAGCTTCAACCTCACTTGTTTTAGGCTGTAGCAAACCAAACTCAATTAGCTCAGACATAAAATGTTGACAGCCTTTAAGTCATACTGAGATTAAATCTAACTTTCTGGTGATTTTGATCTTTTGTTACAAATGCTAAATAAAATCTTAAGATATCTTGTGGCTATCTGTTTAATTTTTTAAAGCAGTAATTATTAACATGACTCATTATCTGGGTCATGAAATCCTTTGAGAACTGAAAAATAAGATGGATTCTTTCTTCACTGAAAAACATGTGGATGTGTGAGCCTATACATGAGCATATTTTGCCTAAGCTTTTAAGAGATTCACAGATTTCCCCTAAAGACCATCTCTGGATCCTAAGTTAGAAAACACTACAGTTTTCACTGATTGTTCCCTCATTCATGCTTCCACCTAGTACACATTTACTGAAGGTCAGGTTTAAGGCACTGCACTGAAAACTGTGTGGGACACAAAGAAATCTAGCACAGAATTCTTGCAGTGGAAAATAGGATCATGAACCAGATATGGAATGAAACTGTAGACATTGTCAATACAACTGCTCGAAAGCATTCCTAGGATGGCAGTTTCCTCATTTGTGATTTGGAGTCCTATGACAGTGACCCCCCAGCACTGGGCGTGAGACAAGAGGTGTGAACAGTGCTTTCTTTGTAAATGGTAAACCACTGTGGAAATGTTAGTTGTTGGTTTTATGAAGTCAAACTTGCCTTCCTGTTCTGAGAGCCAACCACTGAGTAGTAAAGCAAAAACTTATACCAGGAAGTAGAAGTGAAGAGGAGGACAATTCATCAGAAGCGTCCGTAATGGTCTTCTTAACAAGGGCAGATCATTTAACCAAAAGCATCCAGTCAACCATTTTGAAAGGATTTTTAAAATGACAATTCTTTACAAAATAAAGCTGCCAACATAATCAAGAAGTATCTGTTAGAGAGTGTCCAGGAGCAGAGGGCTCAGCCTTACTTCATGCAGTCTTCATTTGGTTCATAAGATACACAGATTAGATAAATTAAACCAAAATTAAACAAATATAATAAGTTAAAGGTGCATAAGACATTGTCACTTTTGAAATTCACTGATTTCTTATACCTTATATGCCTAAACACCCTCATCTCCCCTGGTACCCAAACGTATTCTTTTGGAGCTAAGATACCTAAGCTTGAAAATATGATTAACCTGGGGCATATCAGCTGCAAGACAGTCAAACAAATCAAAATCAGTTTCAACTGTATCCTGCTGAGGATAGCTTTGATGGTGGCTTCTTCTGTCTCGCCTTCCTCCTAACTTAGGGTGCAGAGAGAAATCGTGAGGAAAGCCTGGGCATTGGACAGGCCCTAGTTAGAACCCCAGCTCTGTTAGTTAATGTCTAGGAGGCTGGGCAATTCACTGCAACTGTAAAATAAGGGTAACAATACCTCTAATGCAGGCTTTAAAAAAGATAAATAAGCAAATGAGTGTAAGTGCTTATAACAATGGCCGGTACATAGTAGTAGATCAATAAAATGGCCACCATCACTAATTAGCACAGTTATAATCCTACAGTTATAGAGCACTACGTGCTGTAGTTTGTAAAACTATAGTTTTAGTTTGTAAAACACCCTCATAATATGCCATTTGATCCTCACAACAAACTTGGAATTAAATAAGGAGGCATTACTGTTTCTCTTTTACCCATGAGAAAACCATGGATGAGAGCTGTTAATTGATTTGCAAAGTCCAATAGTGTAGAAGTAAGAAGTGGTCCAATTGAAAACTGAGTTTTATAACATCTGATACGTCCAGCCAGGAGAACATTGTAGGTCACCAGCATCTATTGGTACAGTATGATATCTGAGCCGAACTCTATTACTATTATAAATATTCAATAGACGGTAAAAGAGAGGAACTATCTGGGGAGTGTGAACAAATAATATGGAGACAATCAGTCTCAAGAGAAACTTAAGAGTGAAGGAAAGAAAAGGGAGATCAGCAAAGAGGTTTTTGCTGGCTTCCAAGAGCAACAGAAGGAACAGCCTTGCAAGCAGAATCCTGCACTTACTGAGGTTTACCTTTTGATGGACTAGAAGAATGATATTTATGAAAACAGGACAACTATGTGTCGAAGTACACACTGCCCTTTTGTAATCTCCAGAATCTCACGCTATTTTCAGTTACTGCTACAAGGAAAATAAAGGAGAAGGAGACAATGAATTGAAGACCAAAATCAAAACCCAATGCGTTCTCTCTCTCTCTCTCTCTCTCTTAAATTCCTGAGGATGGGACAAGGAAGGAATAGCGTAAGGAAAAAGGGAGATATGTTCCTCATAATTGGGAAGCACCTGTATAGTTCATCCTTGAACATGCAGGGGTTAGGGGTGCTGACCGACCATGCAGGTGAAAATCTGCATGTAACTTTTGACTCCCCAAAAAGTTAATTACGAATAGCCTATTGTCCAGCTGAAGCCTTACTGATAACATAAACAATTTACATATATTCTCTATGTTATATATATTATACACTGTATTCTTATAATAAAGTAGGTTAAAGAAAATGTTAAGAAAAGCACAAGGAAAATACATTTACAGGATGGTATTGAATCGGAAAAAAGTCCGTGTGTTAGTGGACACACACAGTTCAAATCTGTGTTGCTTCAGGGTCAAGTGTACTTATTTGCACTAAGCCTTTTCATGAAAGGGTTCTGGGTGTCCCAGGACCACAATAATTAGAACTGTACGAATGAGAAAAGAGGGCTGCCACTTGCACAGGCATGTGTGGCATCAGAGGAAAATCTGAATGTCCATGGTATAACCACTTCACAGCATGGGCAACAGAAGAGAGCAATTCACTTTGAATGAGGTCAGCTATCAGCTAAGAACTCACAGGAAGCAATTCTAACTGCTGCTGGATGGACTGGCTCAGTTCTCAATTAGTAATGTCTAGCTAACATAGGAGTTCTACAAGGTCAATTCCTCTTGAGAGACTGTGTAGAAGAAACTATTGAAGGAGTCATATCTTATTCCAAGAATGAGTTAATCAAGACTTAGGTCTCCTTGGAAAGGATGGAAGAGATTTTAACATAAAAGGGTGCAGCTTGTTTTTAAAAAAAATATCAAATCCATTAACAGTTTATGAGTATCTTTGAGTTCAAATATTTATTATTGGGGTCAAAAGTTCAAACCACTATACATGATACATTTTTGAAAGATAGATTAGATTGAATTTTTGAATAGTAGCTTAAGCTCAAAGCACAGAAATGACTACAACTATTTAAATCAACAACAGAATAACATATAAAAATTAAAGAAAGTCATGAAAGAGGAAGGCCATGACCATTGCTTTTTCTTACAAAATTCCCAAAGAGCACTGAATATGCTGGCAAAAAGGCCTTATAAATAAATGAATTAAAAACATAAGAATTCTATTTCCCTCATCTCTCCTCTTAGCTACATCGTTAATATAAATATAGCTGCAGAATAAAGGACAGTATTTTATCTGGTGTGGAGAGATATACTGTCTTCTTAATTCACTTGTGCCTCATCACTCCTGTGTCACAGGGTTTAGCCTCCCCCTCTTGTGGAAATAACATCCTTGTACAGCATCTATCATGTGGCCTTTCTGCATACATGGAGGATACACAGAGTAATGAGTTGATATGAGATATGAAGTAGATCCCACAAGTAAGAGAGGCAGGCTCTCCAATGAATTAGGGTTATTCCTTCACAGCTGCAGATAGTTTTCATATTTTCTAAAACAAAACATGATGCAATCTCTCACTAGGCTATTAAAGTGGATTAGGGCCCATCAGCATCCCCAAATGATGACTGTGTGTAAATGTGCAGACACAGACAAACACAGGCATAAACACACACTCTTTCTGTCCCACCAAAAAATCGAGGAAAGATGTTTCAAGCTATGGCTCACATTGAAAACATATGTGTGCAAGTTATAGTTCAGAAAAGCATGGTAACTCATGTCAGGGTAGAAATTTTTCAGTCCAGACAAAAAAAGGAATGGCTTCCAAAGTTTTCTTTTGTGTTTATAAACAAATTTTCATATTTAATTATTGCAGTAATCCTTACCAGCCACTCTGATTGAATCATAGACATCTATAACTGAAAGTATCACAAGACTTCTGATGACCTTAGATTAAGAAAAAGAAACTGAGCTTCAGAGTGTTGAAGGTGGAGCCAGGACAGACTAAGGAGAGATTTCTTTTGGACCCAGCATATAATTGCCTATTCCAGGGGAGAGGGTAGGGGAGGGTACTGGGGATTTCCTAGATGAGGCCACTTGATGGCCCCTTGTCTTTGGCTTCCTCCAGAGGAACATCTCTGTTAGGGAAAACCACTTAATCAAAACCCATAACACCTAATGTGATTATTAGAAAGAAAGAAATAAAATTCAGGCATCCAGAAGCAAGGAGAAATACCAAGTCTTCAAGAGAAGAGCTGAATTCTGCTAGCAAGCTAATGCCCTCGATGAAAGTAAGGAGTCTGACAGGCAATCGCACTAAGACCCACTGAGATCTCATGGCTCATCTCTGTGTTTCCATTTTCTTCAGTCACAACAATGGGCTTGTGTCTATTTGTACAGACTATGGAGCTATCTGAAGGGGAGAGACTACATAAATGTTACTTATGACAATCACTACCACTTCATAGTGTGGCTGCTAGCTCAGAAGACACTTTTGTGTGCATTAGAAAAAGGTGCTTGGTCCTTTTATTCAGTAGACAAATTTTATTAATATGTTGATGATTATAATGTGAAGCTCTACTGCAACCGGCTAGAAAATTATCTTAATGAGTATGCAGATCAAAGCTGTCTATAAGAATAGCCCCCATAATACACATGATGGACCTGAACCCACTATACTTTGAAGCTTCCCTGATCTTATGTTTAGCAGGGCCAAAACACATCCATCTTTGAAGCCTGTATATGGAGAGAAATTCACGGACCAGACTGATGCCCTGCTCTAGAAATCCAGGGATGGGAGGAGGCAGAGTCTTGTCAAATATTCTCTCTATTGCCATGAAGTGAGATAAAGGTGACTGGCCAATTTTTCCCCCCCTGGAAATCTGCATTGCTTACAACTCAAAATGTTATTTTCCAGAATACAGAGAAATTATCTTATAATTTAAAAAAAATGAGTGATAGGTGGTTGCTTCTAAGTGTTGGGTGTTTTTTTCCTTAACTTTTCTAAAATGGATGTTTCTTCTTCTCTGTCTTTATGATGAAAAGAAGAGTTTGTTTTTAAGACATAAAAAATGGGCTCCAGGAGGTGTGTGGGGGTTTATGGCTAGGATTCTACTGAGCAGTCTACTCATGTTTTGTAACCCCCCTTTACTAAGTGTGGATAGGCATTTGCATTGCCACAATCCTGGAATCATGTGAGCAGCCAGAGAAGTAAATCTGCTAGGTTCAGAGACTCAGTACCTCCATCAGCCTCTGCACTGAAAACCATGCATAATCTGGAATTGACAACACAACGTGATTAAGAAGATACTCTCTTTTCTTAACCAGTCATGGGAGGACAGTGAATAAATACCATTTCTCTATTTCCTTTGAGTCTGGAGTCATGGGAGAGCTATTGCCTTTCCTTTGAACTGATTATGTTAAACTACATAGATTTCCATTTAAAATCTAAGGTATTTCTGTTGTTACAAAGCATTACATCCACACAACATTGGGGGAATCTTAGATCTTTGATACAGAAAGAATAATTTGTGGCTTAGCAGGAACTGGCATCACCTGAGAGTCAAATATACGGAACCTCAGTTTCTACCCTGGACTTACTGGATTGAAACCCACATTTAATGAAATTTCCAAAGCATGATTTAGCTCTTTTCTATCTGGGCACTTAACGTCCTATCCCAGAGAGCCTGTTAACACAGGAACTCATCAAATACAAGAGTGAAGACTGACACTCTTCTCCATCAACAAAGTCATGGGGGACATGGCCCGAGGCTCATCAACCAAGGAAGCAATGACATGGGACATCTGTAGATGGCCATTGGACAAAGGGTCACAGATGATAGGTGTCAGACAGTCACTCATGTGAAAACAAATGGTGTAGACACAAATTCTAGTCAGCTCACTCTGGATAATAAGGCATAATAGTAATAAAGCCCACGACTGCCTTCCATGTGCCAGGCACTGTATAGGCACTTCATGTATGCCCCAATCCTCGCAGCGCCTTCTTTTTTTTTTTTTTTTTAAAGATTTTATTTATTTATTTGAGAGAGAGAGAGAGAGTGAGAGAGCGAGCACAGGCAGGCAAAGGCAGAGGGAGGAGCAGGCTCCCTTGCTGAGCAAGGAGCCTGATGTGGGACTCGATCCCAGGACGCTGGAATCATGACCTGAGCTGCTTAACCAAATGAGCCACCCAGGCGTCCCCTCGCAGCGCCTTCTAATTAGGGTGTGTTGCCCCTCCTTGGTGGCAGAAGAAATGGAGGTCAGATGTATCATTGTGCTCACCTCATACAACTCCTAATTAGCCTGGGACTTTGTCTACATCTGCCTGCTTCAAAGGTGATGTTCTTTTTCACTTCCTTAAAGTTCAGGGGAAATGTGTGAAACTTAAAAAAAAATTTTTTTTTTGATGTGGCAAGTCTAATAAGAAAAAGAAGCCTGGGGGCGCCTGGGTGGCTCAGTGGGTTAGGCCGCTGCCTTCGGCTCAGGTCATGATCTCGGAGTCCTCGGATCGAGTCCCGCATGGGGCTCTCTGCTCAGCAGGGAGCCTGCTTCCTCCTGTCTCTCTGCCTGCCTCTCTGCCTGCTTGTGATCTCTCTCTGTCAAATAAATAAATAAAATCTTTAAAAAAAAAAGAAAAAGAAAAAGAAGCCTGTTTGCATTTTTATATTTTGATGTAGCTCAAAGCAATGTAGTTTAAATGTACTGCTGAAGGCTGAGTCATCTTGTTTTGAGAAAATTAAAAATAGATATAGACACACATACACATACACATACACATACATACATGTATGAACTCACACACACCTATGCACACATATATATTGTGTACCCAAACATGCACACACATATATCTACCTATGAATATACACATGCACACACACACAGTCTGTACCATCTGTGCGGCCTGGCTCTGACGGTGGGTGTTACACCATCAGTCTTATAAGAGTTTGCTAAAATCATAGTAACATTAATATTTCTAGGAAAAAGGGGAATGTTGAGCAAGTCTCTGCTCCTGAAATGCAATCGCACGCAGTCTGCGGCCATGTGTAGAGGATAGAACTGGAGTTTAATTAGATGTTTTTTTGGATGAAATTCACATTTGTAGAACACATTTTCTTTGGTGGGTGAGGAAGGGACAACACGAAGGTATAAAATGCCTTCCTCATTTTAAAACACAAACTGCTCTCTTCAGACTACTCACCATGAATAATGAACCAGGGAATTAAAAGCTTTAAACCTGTTAAAGAAGCAATATTAAGTTTGGTATAAATATAGCTGAAATAATCCAGGCAGTTTTATGACCTTACACCCCAAATAAAGGTGAAATGCTGAATTCTTTCCCTAGAAATAGTGGTAAACACAGCTAACAGATGGAAGAGCTGAATGGAAATTTCAATAAAGAAGGCCACAAAGAAGCATTTGTAAGCTCAGGGGTGCACGCTTTAAAAAAAGAAGCTGAAAAATGGAACTTTGTTTTATTTGATAGAGTGCCAAAACAGTACTGCATTCCTTAAAGAGCTGAATAAAGGATCGAGTTAGACTGGCCTTCTCAACACCTCTCGAAAAGCCCCCTTGGGTCTCATTTTGCTGGGATGACTATTTATATGACAGGTAAGGGAATAATTTTGCTGGATTCAGTTACACTTGGGCCCCTGTGACCCCTAGGTCAAAAGAGCAAAGGCAAAAGTGACAATGTAGATAATTGCCTGTTTAGGATAATGGAATACTGATTGAAGTCAATGATTATAACACCTGAAAGATAAATGAGCTGATGTGAAAGGTTCAGTGGAGATAGCAGACAAGTGGAACAGCAGGCCCTGCACCAGGACTGGCCGCAGAGCTGTGGAATTCAAGGGGAGGGGCAAGTTTCCTGACCTGGAACTCACTCCAGCCTGCAGTGTTCCAACATCTAAAATGGGTTAGTTTGTAAAACATGCCATAAAACAGAAATTTAGCCCAATGCCCCAAACTGCAGGATTAGAGCAACATTAGTTAATGTGGCCCTCCATTAATTTTCACTGTAACCTCTGAAGGCTTCGATTTGCCCCAAATCCATTATTTTTGTCTGTCACTGGAGGGAACTTTCCCTTCCTGCCAGCCAGGAAAAGGCCTGCTGACGTTTGCAGTTCAGACCTCAAAGCGCGTCGACAGCAGTGGCCTGACCAGTGTGGGCCAGCGCTGTACCAGCTCCGCCGTCAGAACTTGGCCCCTTGGATTTTCTTTCTTTCTTCTTCTTCTTTTTTTTTTTCCTTTAAGGCAGAAGTATGCCTCAAAATGGTTTTCCAACTTCAACACCCCCGCTGCCCTCCCAGTTCAGGTTTCTTGTTGCTGTGGCTGCTCTTTCCAAGGGCTTGTCCTGTCACCTTGCAGGAGCTGGCATGCCCTCCCAGGTGGCTCACTAGATCAATCTTGGCTAGGGTCTCAGGCAAAAAAAAGAAAAAAAACAACAACAACAAAAACCTCCACTCTGTTTACAGGTTAGGCCGGAGGTGGGTTACCATACTCCACAGGCTTCCACTGGGTGTGGGGTGGCCCTTCCCTGGCAGGTCACTCTTGTAGTCAATGCTGGGCACTTTTCTGTCCCTGATCCAAGATGCCACTTGCTGGGAAACTTCAAAGACAGGCCTCTCTCATTCCTCTCAGTGCTCCCCTCTGATCTCTAGGCCCAGGTCTGTCCCTTCTGACACAGGCCCAATGACAGTCTCTTAACCAATGCTTTTGGAGCTGAATATATTCCCTTTGCTTCCAGATGAATTCACTGAGGCCCAAAGCCATACATCTGGTGAGTTAACAGCCTGGAATTCTACCCAGGCTTTCTTCCTCCAAATCCTCTTCAAAAGTGACCAAAGAACCATGAGTGACTTGAGAAGCTTCTAGAGATTATGACTGTGGAAGGAAACTTTTGACCCAGCCTCTGATTTTCCAGGGAAAGACCGTGCATCTGACCCCTGTGGAGACATCCGTCTTCTTCTTGATGAGTACATGTCTGTGTAAATAGGAATGTCCTTTGACAGGAAATGTCCTGAAAATGCTCTTTTGTTGCTCTCCCCCACTGCCCTGAAGAACAGTACGCAAGCAGCTGGAAAGCAGAATTCAATATTGTGTACTAATCATTCCCTCTAATCGATAGAGGTCAAAGAAAAATGCCACTGATCAATCCACTTTCTTCCTTCATTTGTTGAGGGTCACGGATGAATGGAACAAAGCGTCTGTCTCTACTTGCTCAGGACACTGAGAGGGAGCCCGCTCCGTAGCTGCAGGATCACGTACACGATAGTGAACAACAGGCACAAGCAGGCAATTATGGAACCGGTGGCCGGAATCACCAGTTCCTCAGTCCTGCCTCCATTGGTGAGTCCCATTCTGAGTTTAGTCTTTTGAGGACACCCCCTGCCACAGAGCTTCCTCAGGCCACACATAACTAACCATGCTTTCTGAAGAGCTGGTGAGGGACTCCAAGTATAAAAAGAGAAACATATTTAATACAGGCTGTCCGCCTGCAGCCTATTGCTCACAGATATGAAAAAAAAATACATTTTGGTAACTGTATTTGTGGATATAGGCCCCAAAGTTTTATTTCTAAATAACTATTTCTCATCTTTTGGGTAAATCACTTACTTCTCTAAGCCCCCTCTGCACAATGGAGATAATATTACGCAGTAGCACAGTGGTTCTTATGAGGACTAAATCATAGTACTTAGCATGGTGGGAGACCCATGGAATATATTCCATAAATGGAAATAATGACTATTCTTTGAATAGCTTATACTGTGGCTGAGGTGGCCCTGAGGCTTCCTGAGGGTTGTCCCCGTTGGCCTGTGAGAGGGGAGGGACAGAAAGGTCTATACACCCGTGTGTCAAAGCTCCCTGAGTAGTCCCTCCATGGCACGGGGAGCCTGTGGCCATCAGGCAAATACTACCTTCTTTTCCTCCCTGTTCCCCAGCCTGTGGGGCTGTATGTCCTGGTTAGGGGGGACCTCTCCACTGGCCTGCCTGGGAAGAGCTGGGGATGCTGGGTCACCAGGCCCATGGAGTCAGGAGCTTCTCTGCTCTGCCCATTTGCTTTTCCAGGAGGAGCAATACTGTCCAGCTCTCTTGTCACTTCTCAAGCCACACATCTCACTCCTGTCACAACAGTAGCTCTAGTGTCTTTTGGGATGTGACTTAGAGAAAGACCCTGCTGTCCTGTTTTCTATTATTATACTTGAAGGTGATTTTTCTTTTTAACCAGAGAGACTGAATTGTAACCAGAGATTTACAAGTGCAAAGTCCATGGAGAGCTGTGACCTGCAGTAGGCCTGTGATGTAGCATC
This sequence comes from Lutra lutra, assembly GCF_902655055.1. Lineage (NCBI taxonomy): Eukaryota > Metazoa > Chordata > Mammalia > Carnivora > Mustelidae > Lutra > Lutra lutra. The sequence continues at coordinate 25,723,845 of NC_062283.1, read as the reverse complement.
ATCTCACCACATCATTTTTTTCATGTATAAATTTAAAACCATCATGTCAAAGAACGCAACTCTAAATTTTAAAAACTAGAGCCAGATTTTTCTTTTTCTGTAATATCCCATGACACACACAATTTGAGTTTGAAGAATGACCTGCAGGAAGTAAATTTCTTTCTGCAACTGTTGCAACTGTTGAAGTCGGATGAAAACCCATCTGTGCTATATGATCACCAAGGTCATAGGCACTGACTTACGTGGGAAGTCCCTGATCTGTGAAGATGCAGACATCACTGGAGGCCCACGACAAAAAGCCAGTTAGAGAAAGCTCTTTGCTAACTAAGCAATAGTGAGAAAATGGCATTTGTTTAAGAGATCTGAAGCAAGACCTCCCCAAAGGAAGCCCCTGCCTTCCTGGTCCTCCAGGTGTCCCTGCTGCTGACTCGGATCCCTGGTGAGGGACAGAAGCCATGAGGGAGCTCTATTCCTGCTACTGTCTTATTGCTAGTTCTCTCCGGTGTGGGTTTCTGATACTGTGTTTCTCTGAGCTGTGGCATGGGCTCCTAGCCCTTTGCTGCTCGAGCTGACTCTGGAGCCTTCTGACTGCTTCCTTGATAGCCTCACTCTGAATTAGCCTCAGGTGGGGTTCAGCTCCTAAGTGTGGAGGTCAAGCTCTTTGGCCTGGTTCCCTCTGCTGTCCTCTGCCATCTTTATTCCCAGGCTGGGCCACCTAGCATGAGGGACAGTGGCAGCTCTACCATGTGGACTTGAACCTTACTGCATTGTCAGTTTGGAGAATAATGTCCCACTGTGAATATCCTCTGGAATGAACCCCGCTGATCATAACTTCCTTTCCTTTCAACTTGGTACTGAAAGATGAGTCACCAGGTTCCAATATTCTTAATGGTTGTGGAGCCTTTTATAATTTTATAGTATTGTAGGAATAATAAGTTAGAAGTAGCACAATCCTCTCAAACCAGCCCCCCCCCCCCTTTTTGGCAAAAGCCGATTTTCAGAGAATCCCAGCTGTCCTGAAATATTGATGAGCAGGGGTAACATGGGCTAACTTCAAACACAAACCCCTGTCCCACCCTCACAGCCAAGTTCAACAGACTGCACAGCAACAGGCTGTTGTGCTTGGATCAAAAGAATCTGAGAGTCTGGAGGCAGGCTTGAAATATAACTGATTTTATTACGAGTAAAATTAATTCAATGGAATTCTATTGAAACTGCATGGGGGAAAGAGAATTTGGCCTGGTTTAGTCCAGACTCACAGAATTTGGTCCAATTCTTTCATTTATTTCCTTACTCCAGCCTAGCCCCAAAGAAATTCCTAGCAAAAGACCTAGTTACATGTACTTAAAAAGCAAGAGAGAAAAACAAAACATCCAAACCAACCCACCCAAATCTAGGTGTGTTCTGAGAGTCACTGTTTCTAGATACACATAACAAAACACAATAATCTTCAATTCAAACTTTGTGAGCTTTCATTTTTCTTAGTTACCTTGAATAAGGACAATGAGATAACTTAAAAAAATCTCACCAGAGGCCACAAAATGCTCCAAAATTTATCTTCTAATAGTATCTTTATAGGCCAAGCCTTAAGATAACTTTGTTAGGACCAATAAAAACCTGAACTTAGAAAAAAAACAAAAACCTGAATTTAGAGCAACTAGGACCATCATCAAATGCATCAAAGGATCAATGCTCTATACTAAGGGCTTTGGATAAAAATGCCTCATAGCTAAATATCTCATTTAAAAAAAAAAAAAAGATTTTATTTATTTATTTTTTAGAGAGAGAGAGCACAAGGAAGCAAAGTGGCAGGCAGAGGCGAAGAGAGAAGCAGGCTCCCCGCTGAGCAAGGAGCCCAATGCAGGACTCGATCTCAGGACCCCGGGATCATGACCTGAGCCGAAGGCAGCCACTTAACCAACTGACCACCCAGGCATCCCTAATTATCTCATTCTTAAAACTTACTGATTTTAATTCAGTCTTGGCAAAGAGAAATATTAGGAATTGCTAGGAAGGCATGAGTGAGGGTTAAATGGTTATATACCTAAGTGCTTACAATGTACTAGGCACCATGTACAGCCATGTTTTAACTTGGCTAATTCTCAGAACAACACTGAGAAGGAGACACAACTATTTCCCAGTCCAGAACCAAGGATCAGAGAAATTCAGAGAGTGGCTTCACTAGAGAAAAACTGGGAACTTGATAACACAACTCAAAGCATGTTATTAGCTCAAACACTCCTGACATCCCTTCTTTTGGAAAGTCCTATTGGATGGAGTGCTGACACACGGGTATAGTCTTCTTGGACCTTGATATTTTAACTGTGTGCTTGTGTGTTCCCCACAAAATGATATATGTCCCAAGGGTGCTTCTGTCACCACTGTATCCCTGGGACCTGACTTAATAAGTGTCAGACGAATCTTAAATATTGCTCAGAATCCACACATCCAAATAATCCAAAGGAAGGGCATAGTTCTCAGTCTTTGGAATATAAATTCTGAATAAACTTGTGAACTGAAATAATGAAATGCATATTACATAAAGTTAACTTTTTTTTTTCTCCTTAAGAAAAACTGTGATGTTTTACACAGGTAATGATAATGCTGTTGGAGTAAATATGGCTTTGCTATCTTAAGAAGTGGCAATTGAATTACTATTGCATATACATAAAAGGGAGAAATGTGAAAACATCAGTACCAGCTCTCTGATACTGCAGCTCATTCATTCATATTAATGAACTTTAAATATACACATGACAAAGACAGGAGGCATTCTGGTACTTAGCGACAGAAAAGATGTTAACATGTTAAGGTTAGTGTGGGTGACTTATAAAGTCCTGCCCCTTCACCCTGGGTCTATGGCCAGCTGAGGATGTGTGATAATTGCATAGGTGGTCAGGCTAGATGGGCTGGTCTTAAAAAATAAAAACATAGGGGCACCTGGATGGCTCGGTGGGTTCATCCTCTGCCTTCAGCTCAGGTCATGATCCCAGGGTCCTGGGATCGAGCCCCGCATCAGGCTCTCTGCTCAACAGGGAGCCTGCTTCCCTCTCTCTCTGCCTACTTGTGATCTCTCTCTGTCAAATAAATAAATAAAATAAAATTTAAAAAAAACATATAAGCTTTTCAACTCTAATTGACACAAGTAAAATAATAGGAAATTAAATCTTCTGTAATGAAAGTTACATTTTGTATGTTACAGGTAGGGTATTTTTGATTGCCAATTTAAAAAAAAAATTCTAAGAGTCTAATAGTATGTGACAAAAACCAGAAAAGTTCATTTTCAAGTTTTTACAAACCTTTTCCCCCTATTTCCTGCCTGAGGATGTTTAGTGTTTGATCCTAGGACTATCTGGTGCTGGGAGGAATACTGGCGAAAGAGGAAAATAAAGAGGCCAGAGACAGAAGGGAAGAGAAGAGTCAGATTACATGGAATTTTTAGAGAAGAGAGTTTGGGGCAGAGATAGGGTAAAAACGGAGCACATTTGGTGGATGGGTGAAGAGAAACTTCCAATTCACTGCTTTGCAGAAAAGAATAAGATAACTTTTCAATGTTTCTACAAAGTTGGATTTTTGCTTCTTTTGGATGGGACTGACCATACAGAAGCCTATTTTTTTTGCATTGGATTTATCAGAGATGTGCCTTTGCAGATCTGAATAATCAATCATGGCAACATGCCAATGCAAATTAAAATTGTCCAAAAATTTCAAACATTATAATTCAGAAAGCATGCAGAGAGAAAAAGAGTTTCCCAGAGTAGTTTTGATGGAGAAGTCATCTATGTTATAGCATAAATTTTTCTCTAAAAGAGCACACAAGATGTCTGATAGACAAAGATTAAAATAAAAATGTGCCAGAAAAAGCTGTAGTAATACCTCCAAGTCCTAGGAAGTTGACCCATTATTTTCTAGCAGAAACTTGTATTAGCTAAACAGGATTAGGAGTATAATTCATAAAGGTCTTTGGCCATAACAAATCCAGATGGCTTATAATTGAAAAACAGGATTAAAAACATGTTTTTATGTGTACTCTTAATAAATTTTGGAATGAAGCATAAAAAAATAAAAACAGAGCATATTGATGGTGGGTTAAGAAAGAAAATCTAATAATTAGAAAGAAAAAACAGTTTTATCAGCTGAAAGTCGTAATGTTATATACAATTATAATAGGTTGTATTATTAGGTCTCATTTCCCTAAAGATAGTAATTTAACCAGGACTGTGGCAAGTGAACACCATGACAATGTTTTGTAGAACTCTCTTATTTCTAAATGACATAATAGAACAACTAGATTCTCAAAGTCTTAAGAAGTTAAAAAATGCTTAGTTTTAAGTTTTAAGAATGTGGATAACTTCTCACTCTGGAGAAATCAATTTCTTTTTTTTTTTTTTAAAGATTTATTTATTTACTTAAGAGAGAAAGAGAGAGAGCACACAGAGGGAGAATGAGGGGAGCCCACTCCCCGCTGAGCAGAGAGCCCGATACGGGGCTTGATCCCAGGACCTTAAGATCATGACCTGAGCTCAAGGCAGATGCTTAACCAACTGAGCCACCCAGGTGCCCCAGAAATCAATTTCTAAGAAAACTGCGTAGTAGTATTGTAGGGGACAGGGCCTGCAATTGGTCTGGGAACCAGGTAACAATACACTTCTGAATGGCACCATTGTGTTTGCTCAGGTAATTTGTGCTGCTGTAACAGACAAATCCTAGAATCTCAGTGTCTCAATATAGCCTCATCTACCAGAAATGACACCCACAAAGTCACCCACAAAGGTATCTTAAAATTTTCTAGTGCCCACAATAAAAAAGGGATTTTAATAATAAAATGAATTTTAATATGTTCCTTAATCTAATATACCTAAAATATTGTAATTTCAAATTGTAATTCATATAAAAATTGAGATATTTCGCAATTTTTTCTACTTTGGAAATCTAGTATCTAGTTTACATGTACAACAATCCTAGTTCAGACTAGACTTGTTTCATGGGCTTAACAGACACATGTGGCTACAAGCTACGGTACTAGATGGCAAAGTTTTAACATAAGAGAATCCTCTCTCCATCCTTGTTGCCTTTGATTCATTTGGGTATTTAATGATAGTCTTCTGTATATTGATTCAGGGACCAATATTCTTCCATCTTGTGGATCTCTCCATCTCCTAGCGACTCAGAGAGCTTCACTTTTAGTTGGTATCAGGAGAAGAGAGGAAGAAAGCTCAGGAGTGACATGTCATTCTGCTCTGAGGGGCATTAGGAGATGCCATTTTGGGCTAAGTGGCTGCTTTCCAGTAATAATTCAAGAGAGGGAACACGGGTCTACAGAAAACTGGCAGAGTCTAAACTTCCATTTTTATTTTTTATTTATTTATTTTTCTCTCCAGCAGAGCAAACTGCATGCTCATTTTGAAGTTTCTGTATGTTCTTAACACCGAGCCTGGCTGGCTTTATCAGAAAGGAGGTGATAAGCACACTGTGGCTCAGTGTTCACATGGCGCAGGGTCAGCAGTCTGGGTGTGGGAGAGGTGAGGACTTCTGCTATTGGTGAGGAGCCATGGGGCCATGATGTGATGACTGAGGAGGTGTGCTGAGGTATGAATCTGAACTGTACTCTCGGAGGCTGGTCTGTCTGAACTAGTCCTCTAGTGAAGGCTATGGTTACTATGTCTGAGTAACAAATTTTCCCAAAACATAGTGTCCTAAAACAATGATTTACTATTTTTATAAATTCTTTGGGTCAGCCATTTGGACAGAGTTATTGTCTGGGGCCTGGGTGGAAGACACCCAGGTTTGAACAATGGTTCACTCCTATGTCTGGAGGTCAGTGCTGACTGCTGGCTGTGAGCCCCAGTTCCTTTCCATGTAGGCTTCTCCATGTGGACTGACTTCGACTTTCTCATCGGGTGATGAGTGGATCCCAAGAGCAAGCAGCCCCATAACAGCATGTCAGGTAGGACCTGTGCTTCTATTCTATTCACTGAGGCAATCACAAAGGCCCACACAATTTCCAGGGGAGAAAAAAGAGGCTCCACCTCTTGACAGGTGAGTGGCGAGGTTCTGAAAGAACATGTGAGGCTGCAAATATTGCTATGGTCATTTCTAGACTTATAATTGGCCACAGTGAGTGACCATGCTGAGCAGCTCTGTGAGTTTCAGAAGGCTCTGGCCTCTGCTTACCATTAAATACTGAGTTACTCCCATGAAGAGGTGAAAACTTCTCTTGTGAGATATGTTCTTAGAAATAAAACTAAATGATGGTGCCTGTGAAAGAAATGAAGAGGTCTAGCAGAGATGGTTCTCAGCCAGAAAGTTGAAATATTAGATAAAAGAATGAGATGTTAAATACAACAGTGGTTAAGGAAAAAAAAAGTCCACCTAAAACATGTGCACTACTATTTCAGAATGAAGTTATAGTTGTCTGAGGATTTGGAGACTGTGAAGGTCCCGAAAAGTCTGTCTAGTGATGCTCAAGGTCAAACTATTTATCCCATACAGAATGATGTTATTTCAATATCTCCACGGAAATGGTTAAACAATGAAGCAATAGTACAGTTAAAGTCAGTTCACCAGAATTCATTAAATCACAGCTATCAATGAGGTTGATAACCATAATTCAGAAAGGTGTAAATGACATATATCATGCAGTCAGTATAGAACCTCAGCTAAGGGTGAGGAGTATAGGGAGAGGAGTCCACTGGGGGCAGGCACCCATATGAACCCTAGGCCATCAGGCTAAAGAGCAGGGCACTGGGCTCTGGGAAGTAGAATGCAAAGACTCAAGACAGAGGCCTCCTCTCATAGCCTGGGCAAGCCCAGCAGAGTTTAGAGGAAGATTGTGAGTTCAAGGGTATGGGGGGAGATCTTAGCATCCTAGACTCATGGGCTTCAGACTGGGCTTCAGCAAACCAAGTCCTAGCCTTTGCCTGCTTGTGAGCATGCAAATTGCTTAGGTATTGCTGGGAGTGCGGCTAGGCAGTCCTGTGCCTATGCACTGAGCATACCGAGGCTGAAAGGCACTCAGAGCAATACTACTCACCCTCGTGGGAGATGGGTTTTTGCTGGGAGCTCAGGAGGTCTGGCATCTCCCAAATAAAACAGTTACATATTTCAATTATTATAATTAAGGAAATATATCAATAATTTGTGGTATGTTTATCATTCTGAAAATTGTAATTATTTTGGAAAGAATGAAAACCCACTATTGATCACTAAAAAAAAAAAAAAAGGTAATAAATTAGGTCAATTGAGTGTCTTGTTATGCTGTATCAGTTATAGACACATTAAGATGTCTTAAATTATCTCATCTGCTCAAGGACCCCGAGTAAATGTGCCGCCCCCAACAAATAACAATCCTGCAGTTATTCATGACTCTCCAAATTTATTTGTGTCAAAACAAAACTAAAGTTTCCCACTTAATAAAAATGAAAGGCTAATAGACTTGAACATTTACTGCATGTTTTTTAGGTATGCCTTAATCTCCCCCTTGGCTAAGTTGCCATCATATAAATCAGGCCCTTAAGTTATCATTGTTATAGTAGCAATAAAAATAATAATAAAAGTACTGTGAGGTCAGAAAATGTCAAGAACAGTCAAAAAAATGAGAGTGACATAAAACAAAGTATAAAAGACCAGCTAGGATTGGAAAAATTCAGGTACTGTACCTCCAAGTGTATTCCAGCAGGAGGTAGCTGCCACTGCTGTTTTATTTAATGAGTCTCCACATAAATCCCAGCTGCTAACCATGTGATAAGTCCATCTCTGCAAACAAGAGACCCCATTCTCTATCCGTGTTCAGTCCTGGCTGCCACTAATGGGAATTTCACTTACAATAAGGGAAAAAACAGATCTTGAAATGCTCCTTTGGATTTGTGTGGGTATTTAAAAAAAAAAAAATTTAAACATTAATTGGCTTGACACCTTTTTTTTTTTGCAACAAAATTAATATGTAAAGTCTCGAGATCCAAACACATGAAAAAAGCAAGAGAGCAGGCTCTGGATATTTGAAATATTTTTAATGTGAACAAGGTATAAAGACATTTTCCTGAATTACCAAAGAGAGAACTTAGACTGTAAAGTAGAAATAAAGCTTAACTAAATTTCATAAGCTTCCAATAATGACTGGATAGAGAATTTTTGGAATTTTTTTTGTAGGACATGCATACTTTTGTCACTTTCTTGACACTAAGGTTTCACGGGCTGACCCACGGTTTTCAAAGTGGAGAGCCTGCAGGACTGACATGGAGGCATGCACCTGGTAAGGGAGGCTCGGCTGGTGGGGACCAGCATGGAAGAATGGAGAACACAGCCCTCAGGCAGACAGGCTGGGAGCCCAGCCCTGCCACGTGCTCACCGTGCAGCCTTGGCAGGTGACCTACCCTCTCTGTCTCAGTCTCCCAGATGTCAAATTGGAATATTAATACCCAGAGGTTAGACCAGGCAATGAGGAAAGGCTTGGCAAACCAGCCAGAAGCAGGCACGGAGAGGAAACCATGAGTCATGGGGCAGGGGCCAGGAGACTACTACCAAGGCACGACAGTCAGGAGGGCGAGCCAGAGTTCAGACCAGGGGGTGAAGGAGTCGACGGGGAGAGAGGCAGACTCACAGGATCCAGGGAGAAATCACATAGGAAAAGAATGCCTTTTCACAGTGTACTCCACTGGATGCCTTCATGTCCTCAAAATTAAAAAAGAGAGAGGGGTGGGGAAGCTAGAGCACACAAATGGATTTCTTTGGGGACTTTCGTGGTAGATGCTAAAAGGCATGGATCAGTTACGTCACGGGCATGGAGTGACTATGTTGGGGTCTCTAGGCAGAAGTACCTGAGGAGCTTTGATGCAAACAGGAGAGGGAAGAAAGGGGCCATCTGTGATACTTAACCAGCAGCAATGGAGAGGGAACGATAAGGGCCGCAGGTGATGACATCATGACTTTAGGGAAGAGAATAAGAGCTTCTGTCAGAATTCCACAGACCTCTCATTTTAGGCCAAACTTCACTTTAGCTAGTTAAGAAATATCAAAGCTCCATTTGGCTCAAATGCTGCTGATGTAACTTAGCACTCTATATTTTAGGTCAAATAATTTTAGCTCTTTCAAAAACCGTATGTTTGATTTAATTAACTGTCTTGGATTTCTGGGTTTTCTTTCATTCTCCCTGTTAGTGCAATATTGCTACACAATGCTGACACTAACCACCCAGAGTCAGACTCCACAGATCAAAGGGCATAGCCCCAACAACATGCCCTCACTTCTGAAGACAGCCACAGTTCTGGGGCCCCCAAGCCACTGTACTTCTCACCAACTGGCTATAAATTCAAGGCGTTTCCATAACTCCCTTTAGGTTCCATACTTTGTTAGAATGACTCAGAGAATTCAGGAAAGTGCTACTCTCATACACCTATGTAAAGGATACAAATCAAAACCAGCCAAATGAAGGAATGCAGAGGACGGTCCTGGAGGGTCCCAAACTTGAAGCTTCTGTGTCCTCAGGACATGAAACCCTCCCAGCATATCACCAACCAGGAAGCTCCACTGAGCCTTGAGTCCAGAATTTTTATTGGGTGTTCATTATGTACACACAAGTGATCAAGTTACTGGCTGTGTGGTTGAACTTAATCTCTAGCCCCCTTCTTTCCAGAGGCCAGGAGGCTGGGCTGACCCATCCCATGGTCCAAAGCTTCTACCCTCCAATTACGTGGTTGGCCTTGGTCAGGCCCTGTGCTCCAACTATCTGGGGGCCCACCACCAGTCATCTTATTAGCATAAACGCAGGATGGTTCAAGGGGCGCATCATGAATAACAAAGATAGGTCTATCACTCCAGAAAGTCCAAGGACTTAGTTTTCCTTCCAGGAATGAGAGAGAAAAGGCCAGTCAAATTCTCACATTTATAAGTTAGATAGAACTGAACAACACATCTGATTTTATCTTACTGTTGGCACCATAGCTAAATATTATACTAGCATTCAAAAGAGTGGCATCTAATCTCACTCCTGTTTTAATAATATAATACTTACATTTAGTAGCTTCTATAATAAAAATCCTTTGTGATCCACTCTGATATATTTTATTTTTTCCCTTCTTCTATCTATCAAGACACATTTTTTTGTTCTTAAATATATGGTGTTACATTTATTGCTATTGAAGTTCTTATTATTTTCATGAAATGCTTATCCCATTTTCAAAGTCACCCTGAAAATCTCACACTTTCTGCTAACAATCTTATTAATCCTATTCACTCATTGATCAATCCAGACACAAAAAGGGTCACTCTAGTATGACAGCTCAGGAAGATACTTCCAGGGCTTAGAGTTTATTAGTTAGACAAGTGCCTTTTGTGAAGAAGATAAATTAAATTAATAATGAGACTAAACAAGAGCTTATATTTTTTGAAATTAAATGTCTTTAATGTGTTAAGCACAGGACTTTGTCCAAACTCATACAGAAAGCGACAGAGTTGGGTTTAAATTCAGTTATTTGATTCAAGCATCTAACTGACATGTATCTTGTTTTAGTGGACACAATTGATAATTCCACAAGTCAAATTCCCAAATTTGTCAAAATAGCAAGGTTTTCAATAGTTTCAAATTAAATTTGAATTTTCATCTAAACCTTGAATATAAAAAGGAACGTGGCTCTTAACAAATTTCAATTCATTCACAACAATCGTGATTCTTGGGGATTAAGTGTAAAGAAGTTCTGTTTGTTCATACCTGCTGGCTCCCTTTACCTCTTGTGTTAGGTTGAATACTAGTTCCCCAAAGATGTCCATACTCAAGTTGCCTAACTCGTGAGTAGGTTACTTGATATGGCAAAAGTGATTTGAATATGTGATTAAGGATCTTGAGTATGGAAGATTATTCTGGTTATCTGGGTGAGCCCAGTGTAATCACAAGATCCTTAATAAGATAGACAAGAAGATGGGAAAGGCAGAGAGGGTGTTGTGAGCATGAAGCAGAGGATGACATGCTACGCTATGAAGACAGAGGAAGGGGCCACAAGCCAAGGAATACAGGCAGCCTGCAGAAGCTCCAAGAGGCAAGGAACAGATTCTCCTCAGAGCCTCCAGAAAGCACACAGCTCTTCTGATACCTTGATTTTAGTCCATTAGACTCATCCAGACTTCGGACATTCAGAACAGTAAGATAATAAATGTGTGTTTGTCTTAGTCAGCTCAGGCTGCCCTGACAAAATACCATAGATTCAGTGGTTTAAATGATAGACAGTTATTTTTGCCCAAGTCTAAAAGTGAGAAGTCTGAGATCAGCGTGACCTGTTCAGTTCCTGGTGCAGTCCTCTCCCTGGGTTGTAGCTGGTAGCCTTCTCACTGTGCCTTCACATGGAGAGAGTGCAAGAACCCTTGGGTCCCCCGTCCTCTTCTTAATTAACAGGGCACTAATCCCATCATGAGGGGCCCACCCTCAGGACCTTATCTAAGTCCAATTATCTCCCAAAAGCCCCATCTCCAAATGCCATTACAATGGGGTTAAGCTCCTTAGCACATGAATTTTTGGAGGACACATGTCAGTCCACAGTAGAGCTGTTCTAAGCAACTAAGTGTGGTAATGTGTAACAATAGCAATAAGCCATTAATATACTCCTTTCCCTTCTTTTTTGAGATAAATGAAATGAATTGAACATTTTACATTATTAATTACAATTAACTACAGTTAATGGTATATTTGAAAATTGATTAAAAGTCCTTATCACAAGAAAAAAATTTGTGAGTAATGTGGTGGATGTAAATTAGACATACTGTGATCATTTCACAATATATACAAATACTGAATGACTGTACCCCTAAAACTAATGTAATGGTATATATTCATTTTATCTCAATTCCTGTTCTTAGAATAGTGTGTATATTTTGGTATATTTAGTAGAGATGGAACATATTCTTTAATTTTAACGTTGTGTATAACATAGGGCCAAACTGTATTTTTTAAATAAATTTTCAAATGAATGAAAATATTATAGGTAAACAATATAAAAAATTTAGTGCTAAAAGACAGTATTCCCTTCTTTCCTGCTCCTCCCAACTTGTCAGACCCTCCACAGTCGCTTTCAACGCTCATAATAGGTTGCCAAAAATATGCCTGTTCTGTTATTTCCTGATTATCCATTTAAGGCATTAACTTTTGAATTCCTATTATAGCTGTAGGAAATTTTTAATATAGTCACACACTTTTCCACCCTACTTTCCACCTCTAATTAATTGTCAATTTTTTGTTAAGTCTATATCCACATAGCCATTATTGATTTCTAAATAAATGTTACTCACTTCTGAATCAACCAGTGGATTATAATTTCAACTCCTTTCTTAAAAATCCCCTCCTTCTCTATACCATACTTATAACTGTTATTTCCCCCCACTTGGTTGGTTTACTTTGATTGCTGAGTTTTCTCATACCCTTCAACTTTCTATAAAATACGTCTCAGTTTAATTTTCCACGCCCTTAAAACCATCAGAGTACTTTTTAATTTTTTTCCTACAGACATACTTCCTTGAGCCCTCCACCTTCAATTACTAATTGTTTGCTCTAGACCTACTGCTGTTGTCTTCCTCAGACTTCCTTTGTTTTCACCTTGAGAATGCCCTACTCCCTCTTTCTGTTAGATCCCCTACCCTACATCCTGAATCCTATGCCCTTCTCTCTCTTGGTTTACTTCCTTATTCCAGTGGAGTACATCCTCCAGTACTTTTCCCAAAAAAGTACACAGAGGATAATTTCTTTTAAAATGCTGCATATTTGAAAACGTCTATAATATTTTGACCAGATTTAGAATTTCAGATTTAAAATAATTTCCAAAATTTAAAAGGCTTTGTTTCATTGACTTCTCATTTCAATGTTGGAACATAAATTAAGCACCAGTTTTACTCTTGATTTTACCCTGGATCATTTGTATGTAACCAGTTTGTATTGCTGGAAGCTTTATAGGATCTTCTCTTTGATCCCAATGTTGAATGTTGACAGTAATGGTCTTTGGTGTGGGGTCTTTTTTCATTCATTAAGCCAGACATTCCCACGGCTTTTGCAATCTCAAGATTCATTATTCTTTAGTTCTGGGACATTTTCTTCAAATAGTCATTTTTCTCAGCTTGAAAATTTTTTTTTTTTTTTAAGATTTTATTTGAGAGAGACAGTACAAGCAGGGTAGGGAGAAGGGCAAAGGGAGAGTGAGAAGCAGATTCCCTGCAGGGAGCCTAACAGGGGCTCAATCCAGGACCCTGAGATCATGACCTAAGCTGAAGGCAGGGGCTTAACTCACTGAACCACCCAGGTACCCCTGTCAGCTTGAAATTCGCATTAGATGCTTTCAATTTCAATATATCCTTTAGTTCTCATATGTTTAATCTTCATGTGGGTATGTTCCATGGGTGGGTATGTTCCATGGGTTGGTTCCTCTCTCTATATTCACTCTAAATGTGATCTCTTCCAGTCTCAACAAATGACTTTTTAAGGTTTCCTTGGGGCACTATGGGGCATTCTCTTGGGCTATTATGAATTTCCAGATGCCCCATCTTCTTTGGTAGTCTCAGAACCCATAATAAAATGACTATGAATTTGTGATGCACTTCTCAACTCTAGAATGAGTTTAGGAATATATGGGATTATTGTAAGGGGACACATATGGATTAAGGTGAGCAAGCCCAAGAGCCTCAGCTGCTTTCAGAACAGTTATAAGAAATTCCTATGAATTTTCTCCTACCCTTCAACTCTCTATAGAAGAGATCTCAATTTAATGATAAATTCCTATGTTCCTTTAAAGTAGGTCTGCAGTCAGCATGGGAAATCATAAATGACCTCTTTTCAGAAGTTCAAGAAATGAAAGCCTCATGTATGCCCTTAAGATGCCATTTACTTGATGAGTCTGTCCTTGTGTTAAGTGAATGTAGTCAACGTCAAGAAACCTGGATGCTTCTAAACCACCCCAGGTGAAGGCTGAGGGCACTTCACATGCAGAGGTGATAGATATAGTATATTGTGAAGGCCACTAATCTTCCTCTTTTAAAATGCCAAAGGAAGTTAAAAGCCCTTTGGGAATAATTACTATCCTTTCCCTTCCTGCACTGCAATTTTATGGTCACCTGGAATTGTGGGTACTCATTTTGCTTAGTATTCCTAAATGTAGGCAAATTCTCTGCCTCAAGGCTAAGAGCTTTTCCCAAATGTTCAAGACTTAACAGAAAGTTTGACAGTTCAGGGTCAAAAATGAAGAGATGTTTGTACTCCGCTTAAAGTACAGTATGCCTGGGTCTTGCAGGAGAAGGAATCCACCAGGATGGCAGAAAGAGAAGTGATGAAAAGGGCTTTTTAACATGCTTATGTGGGAATGACTTAAGTTTTAAATGGACAGATGGAGAAAAATACTGCTAAACTAAGAAAGGATGGGAATATGAACGATGTCCCAGGAAGGCATGTTTTAATGAGAAAGAAAATGAAACAAACAACAACAAAACCAACAAAGAATGGTGTTAGATCTATGAGCAGTTTCTTCTAACCTTCTGAAGTGAATTTCTAAGCCACTTTCCCAATGTCATAACCAACCCTAGTGAGTTCTTCCTTCTTTTATGATAAACCCATGGAGATCCCCATAGTTAAATCACTACACTCCAAATCCTATTTCTCTGTATCTATTCTACATTATGGGTTTCTCAGTCTAAGATATTTCTTAAGAAACCAGTTCATTGAGGAAAAAAAAAACTTGGAAAACTGTAGCTCACTCAGGTAGCACAAACATGTGGATAAACACAGATACACGCATATCAGCAAAAATCACAAGGAAATTGTGACATTTTTTTTTTTTTTTAAAGATTTTATTTATTTATTTGACAGAGAGAGATCACAAGCAGGCAGAGAGGCAGGCAGAGAGAGAGGAGGAAGCAGGCTCTCTGCTGAGCAGAGAGCCCGATGCGGGGCTCGATCCCAGGACCCTGAGATCATGACCTGAGCCGAAGGCAGCGGCTTAACCCGCTGAGCCACCCAGGCGCCCCGGAAATTGTGACATTTTATGGAAAGCTCTGTGTTTGGTGGTTGAAACCATGGAATCACCAGTTAAGATGGTTTTATGCCCAAGGTCAGGGTTAGAGTTAAGTTACTGGAAATATACTAGCCTTGGGAGAGCATGTCCTCAGCTTGACTTCATGAAAAAGTAGAGTTAGTATTGTCGAAGGATAAAGGAAAGATTATACATCATTTCCCAAAGCTTCCGATCAACTCTGAATATTAACAATAGTTCCCAAATAATTTTACAGATTGATTAAAAGCTATGTGTATTTAGTGAAAGGACTTTCATATGTGTATTATATAGGACATACTTGTCATTCTTACCCTAGGGATATGAAGTCCATTTGGAACCTTTTTTTTTTGAAGATTTTATTTATTTATTTGACAGAGCGAGATCACAAGTAGGCAGAGAGGCAGGCGGAGAGAAAGAGACAGAAGCAGGCTCCCTCCCGAGCAGAGAGCCCGATGCGGGACTTGATCCTAGGACCCTGAGATCATGACCTGAGCCGAAGGCAGCAGCTTAACCCACTGAGCCACCCAGGCACCCCATTTGGAATCTCTAAAAAGAAGATAGAAATGTCCCATTCCAGACCAAATGTATTTAGATATTAATAATATCCTAAATGTTCTAAGTGAATGTATTTTTATATAAAGATTTCTATATGCTGTCAAGGACTCTGAAGTATTGACTTTTTAAAAAGATTTATTCACACACTTTAGAGAGAGAGTGTGTGCATACATGGAGGGGCAAAGGGAGAGGGAGAAGGAGAGAAGCATATTCCCCTCTGAGTGTGGCACATTATGTGGAGCTTGACTGCATGATCCATGAGATCATGCATGACCTGAGCAAAAATCAAGAGTTGAACGCCTAACTGACTGAGCCACCCAGATGCCCGATATTTTTTTTTTTTAAAGGAACTATCAGGTATGCCTAAAACCCATGAGGTATCAAGCTTACACAGATGCACACAATGTCAAACTGCTTAAATGATCATGTGGAATTGAACGACTGATTTTCCTTCCAAATATTCCAATCTCTTTTTCCATATGCATATCTTTTAAATCAGCTATTAGAAAGATGGTCTAGGTAATATAGTTCCTCACAGAGAACAATTAAAAGCTGGAAGAAACTTTCAGATTTAAAACTAATAATCATACAGTGACAAATGAACAAATTAGTAGAAATTATACCCTGAATTCAAATAAAATTTGGAGGTCAGTTACTTCTAAACTTGAAGTCCACATGAAATGCATCAATAATGGAATGGGCTTTGCAATATAAAAAATGTGTAAATAGATGTTCTTTTCTGAAAACAGTTCATTCAGGTTAAAACAGTCATTCACATTTTATGACACTTAAGTTAAACAGCTTTGATTTAAAAATATGCAAGAAACATTTGCAACACGACCCTAAAAAAGCATTTGAATGAGTGTTGATCATTTATCATAAGTATGCATAATCTGTATTTATAGTGACCCTCTTTCCAATAGCCAGTGGAGCCAATGGGTGGGAAGAAGGTAGGGCCTGGTAGGTTCCCTTCTTTCTATGCCACATCAGCAGGATGTCTATAGCTCTAGTAACCAGAGCTGTGACCTCAGGATGAGTTTCCTCTGAGTATATGCGCGGGTGTGTGTGTATACCTTTCCATTAATCACCACAGGTCCCAAGAGGGCTCTCCAGCTGTGAACCATGGACAAGGCCCTGAGGAGACATCACTGCAATGCTATCGCCAGATGTCCACCCACCTTCAAATTTTCTCCTTAGAGGCTTAGAGTGAACTGGGGTCCTTCTATCTTAATTTAGGAAGATGTATAGAAAAATATATAAAATTTGTTGTTTTCCACTAACAAAAACATAAACTTAGATGAATGAAAAAACATAGCTGGTTTAAGGGCTCTTACCATGTGTATTTCGAATCAGTTTGGGTGCTTTAAAAAAATTCAAATTCTCAGGCTTCACTCCTGCAGACTGCAATTAGGTAAACTGGTGAGGGGCCTGGGAATTCTAATCTTATAAAGCTCCCCAAGTGCTCTTAACAATTAAGCCTTGTTTGGAATCTCAGATTTGATGCTGTTTAGAAATTTTCCTTGGGATATTAACTTCTCAAATCATAACCCTCAAATTTTATGTAAATTTGGAAGATTGAACTACTATATATATTTGCTCTCTTAGCAACACAAAAATTCACTGATTTATGTCTTCATTTCAATTGAAAATAACAAACACAAAATATTAATTTACTGTATTTTCCATTGTTTTAGTAGCAAGAAACTTGAGGAAGCAGAAAATAAGACTTTCCTTTCCTCAGTATTTACTAAGCAGCTCATCCCTCAAACTCTAGTCATTTTTACTCATTTAATATATTCATAGGGGTTCTTGTCCCATTCACTACTAATCACTCAGAGAAAAGTTATTTTGCTTCTTACAAGACATGTTTTTTCAAATGGTTCAAGAAAGTAAACAGAATTGTGTTATTACACCCCCATCACATGACCACTATATGACAACTTTGCTGTGCTGAGGATAATTTAAATTTTATAGCTGGTGTGATAAATAAAGCACAGGTGCACCTGGTAAAAAGAATTCTCCCACTTTCCTCTTTAGGTAAAAATATATATAATAGACTTGTTTCTATCTTTTAAAGATTTATTTATTTATTTATTTATTTGAGAGACAGAAAGAGAGAGAGTCTGAAGCAGACTCCCTGCTGAGCACGGAGCCCAACATGGGGCTCAATCTCAGAACTCCAAGACCATGACCTGAAATGAAATCAAGAGTTGGATGCCTAACTGACTGAGCCACCCAGGTGCCCGTAGACTTGGTTCTATCTATGCCCACTTACTATGAGATGGGACGTTCCTCCTCAAGAAGCATTTTGTGATGTTTTGATTTGTGTGATGCAAAACACAGTGGCAAGTGCGTGTCAATACCATCATCACTATTAGTATCATAGTTATTAACATTTTAAAATATTCAGGTTCATGGACTTTACATTGTATTTACTCTCCTATTGGAGTCCTACGAAGGAAAGATTATTATCATGTTTCTTTCACAAATGGAGAAACTGGAGCACAAAGAACTTAAGAGTCCACCCAACATTTCATAGCTAGGCAGTGACAAACCTGGTTCCCGAACCTAGGAGGTCTGGCTCTGAACCGATACCATGAAATTAGGCTCCACGGGACATTGTTCACATAGATTACAAGATACGTTGTGCACTTGGAGTTCCCAGTGAGTGCTGCCTCCTGGACCAGTCTATAACTATCAGACCCCAGGACTTTGGGGTTCTACCAGGACGGGCTTGGGAACAGGTCAAAATATATGCTCTTTGATGACAGGCAGGGCGCTGCAGTTTTCTATTTCAGCTTTATCTCTCACTCATTTTGGGGTATTGATGCCAGGAATGTCACATAGTTATTTCCTGGTTTTATACACTCAAAGTACTCCTGGAAAACGCCGTCCTGCAATTCTTTCACAAACAAGTCAAAGGACACGAAATTTTCACATTTTTCTAGTTTTGGTTTCGATCTCAATTTATGCCACTTCAGAAAAGCACTCATTCCATTCCATAGTTCTAGAAATTTCTTCAACTACAATGGCATACTAAAGGAGGCCAATTTTGCCCAGATTCTGATTTAAGAGATACAGCAATGAGACAAACACACACACACATACCTTAAGGGAAATTTTTTTAAGGATTTTAAAAGCTATTATTGAAAATGCAACTCCATACGACCATTTACAATTTTCAAATAAGTGGCTACACTAGATCATTTTGAAAGAAACCGGATTTTAAAGGATGTGTTCACAGTAAACCTTCCTGTCTTCAGTTCTTCTCAGGTAAGAGCAGAACCTGTAGAACCACGGAGTCTTGTGCAAACCCTTTGTGTGGGAGGCTCTGGAATAGCACCAGGCTTTCTGGAAGCTGGTATGTGAGTGAGGAGCATGTGGCGGGTAGTAGGGAGAGTCTCTTTTTGATCAGAAGGGCTTTATAATTCTCCCTGCAGCCAGCAGCCCACTGAATCTTCAAGAGAAAGGATTCCTCCTCTTGGCATATTACGTGTTTGGGAGTCCTCCAAGTGAATGTCCCTTATATGTCAAACAGAACCAGGCACTATAAAGTTCTGTTTTGCCAGCGCCTTCCTTGCAACCGGATCCCACTTTTTGGTTTTGGCACCGTGTACCTTGGAGAGTAAGAGACAGCTTTGTTGACACCTACACTGGGGGTGTGAACTGCAGGCTATGACACATCAATGGCAGCACAAACCTGCATTTTGCTTGCTTCAAAACATGCTTCTTACTTATGGGAAGTAGCCAGATAAATTTAGTAAGGCAGGAAACTGGACACAAATAACACAGAAACCCCCAATTTTACTTCTGTCTCATGTATGGTGTTCTAGGCTTAGTCCTCATGAGTTGGTAAGAGGCATTTCAATCACCACTACTTATTTTTAAATACAAACTTTCTAAACCTTTACTCCTAACAATCCCCAGGATATCACTTAGCTCAAAGATGAGTGAGGGAAGGGCCTCAGAGCCAGGGAGCTGGAGCTAAGGAGGAGAATAAATGAGCGCATGGAAATGAGGGAGGGTGGGCTCCTTACAATCTGTGCAGGTCCAGAACTTCCCACTGGCAGAAGAGACAGCCATCCCCTCCTTCTTGCCCTCAAATTCATATAATAAAAAACAGATCTCTTTCAAATGTCAAACTGCTCAGGATTTAATTTCCAGTGATACAAGTGAGTGACCTTAATGTGTTGGATCAGACGGCATATACTGATAAGGCCACAGCTTTAGCAATGTGGTGTCTTTTAATATAAATATCTTTGGTCTTGTTTTCATTTTCAAATTGTGATCTCTCTGATGGGTATACAAGAGAACTATGATCAAGATAACTTTCATTTTAAGTCGGAAGGTCTTCTTTATTGTCAAAGGAGGCTGAGGAGAGCAAGAAAACAGAGTTCTGGTTCTCTTTCCATACTTGCTCACATTTTAGAATAACGAGATGTCACATGACCCTAACATGGAAAGGAAAAGGATCACCAAGGAGGAAAGTCAAGAGAAATTGGCTAAGGGGCTGGGGAATGAGGGAGAATTAAAATCAGAGAGAGACTCTGGAGAAGACAATGCATTTATCCAAGCATATGCTCTTCCTTACAACTGACTTCAGAGTTACATCCTACCAAACAAGCCCCATGGACTTCATTCCTAGATACAATAGTTGGGGGACTCCCTCTTTGAATAGAGAAGAAAATCTACCTACTCCTTCAAATACCTCCCACACATCGATATCATTTAGAGATTTATTTGAATTAACAAACTCTGCCAGGTTTAAGTTAATAGACCATTCACATCTGAGTGTCGATTTTTCTTCAATAATTAAAATTACAGTGAGGGAAGATAGTCTCAGTGCTTCAGAGCTTTACTGTGCGGAAGGAGCAGGAGGAGGTCAGAGGAATGCAGCAGAAACGGTCACATATTCACCTGCTCAGAGCTGGCCTTCACTTCTTTCCCCTGGCTGTGTGGCTCTCCCTCCCTTCCATCTTAATGAGGGATGCTTGATGACACCCATATACATGGTGGCTGACTTCTGGAAACCATTCCTTCTGAACAACACAGTCTCCTAACTAGGTTTTCAAAGTAAATAAGGTCTAGTTTAAGTAGTATGATATATGGAAATAAAGAGTCTTCTGATTCTGAGAACTCTGGGAATGAATCTTAGCAACCCCACATACCATTTGTACTGATAATGGTAAAGTTTTGGTTTACTTGTTTGTAAAAAGTGGATAATCGGCCCAGTCTGTCTCAGAGGGGCCACTGTGAGGCAAAATGGCTAAAGTATCTGTAAAGGGTTAGCACAGCATGCTAATGGCTCCTACTAAAGTTCACTGCTTGCTTTCTAGTACTGCACAATAATCATTGACTCCTGGGGACCTGGGTAAAGCATACACAGCCTAGCCACAGAGCTGCCCTAGATGGATGTTGCTCTGCATCCAAATGCAGAGACTTGGGCTTGGGACTCCAAGATCAGAATCACACCAGAAGACGTTGAAGTCTAGGAGCAAACTTTTGGGGAGAACCTCTGCAAGAGGGAGCTCTGGAGACTGGTTATTCCTGAAAGGGTATGTCTTGGTTTACAGCTGTGGATATGACAGATCTGGGCAGCAGGCAGCCATCAGCTGATCCCTGATCCTGAAAAGGTATGCTCCGAGGACACAGTCTACATCCAGGCACTCTTGAGAACATAGCCCTGACCACGGGAGCCCACAGTCAGTACAGCCTGCCCTAAGTTTTAGAAACCAAAGTTCTCTGTAAAAGTTTCCCCATTCTTCAAGACCCAGGTTAAAATTACCTGTCAGAAGGAAGAAATATGCTTTCTTTAAAGAAGCTAAGCATGGAGGGCACAAGTCTCCCATTTCTGGTTTGTTCTTTTGAGTTTTAAAAATGCAAGCCATGCTATTTATATGAAAGAGAATGTTCCCTTGTTGGGAAAATACTAAGTACGTAGATTATTGTTGTTGTTGTTCAAGTTGCCAATCCTAGTAGCTATTGAGTAGATAAGTAATTAGTAACAGTTTTGTTGGACCATGAATATCAGAGATTCATACCCTTTGAATAGAACCTTAATACAGCAGTAAAGGTTTATAGCTATATAAAGCTGTCCAGCTGGAGTGGAAGCAACCCACAACATTTTCCATGCAAAACCCACTCACATGATGCATTCTCCACCTCATCTCGCTCCTGCTGGCGACGCAGGGCAGACGAAGCAGATGTTTGCGCAGGAATTTTCCCAGGGCTTAATTCAAGAAGCTAAAACGGTGAACACACCTGAGCAAATGAGGCCTGGATCTGGCAGGTAGCCCTGGGCCGTAGCCCCACATTTTTCTAAGACTAAGGTTTTCAAACACAGAGAGCCACAGAGTAGAAGAAAACAAAGGCATTTTCAGTGTGTAAGGTTGGAATTCTAGCCGCTTGCTGTAGTAATGTTTAATCTTATCAGCCTTCCAGAGGGGATGGTAGAGGGCTATAGTATTTTTAGCTTGTTGAATTCTTCAGTGTGTTTAATATATTTCAGAGAAAACACCTCATCTAATGCTATACCTCCTCCCCATATATAAATGACACTGGATGCTCAGATGCTGAAATAGGCAATAAGTGACCTTAAAGCACTGCTGGTGACAAACTTTAGATACGGACATTTACCCAGTTGTGTTAAACAAAAGCCCATATTTGCTTAAATAGAAAAACTGAGATGTGAGGAAAGTGAAAAAAACAAAACAAAACCAAAAACCAAAAAACAAAACCCACAACAATTTTACTTGATTATTCCAAAGCCAAGTAAAATCTACTTCCCAAAATATTGTAACAAAAGGATAAGTTTTCATTTGAGAATCTGAATGGTACATGCATTAATGTCACCTTAATGAATGTGTAAGTATCGGAGACACCAGTTAACTCAGGGCCTTGTATACACTTGGTACTCAAGAAATGTTACTTAACTTGAACCGAAGGACAAGACAGAATTCTGTGCGATTAAAAAGAAAAAAGAAAGTTTCTACAAAGCCAGCATTTTCTATAATAAGCATATCTCAAACTAATAGGCAGGAAGTATATTTAAAAAAATGTTTTTGCTTTGGGTCTAAAAGATTTTCCTTTCCAACTATAAAACAGCTGAAATCATGTATCCTCAGCCCAACGTAATTTCACGCCTAATTTATGGAAACAGAATACCAAAGGGCTCTGAAAGGGAGAGGGCAGGCAGGAGGGAAAGGATAGTGTGACATTGACACAGGGACCTGCTACTCTGTTGTTTGGCAGGGAGAGGCCTGGGCCATTCTACCCTACCGGGCAGCACAGTAAGATTCCAGCAAAAACATGTGTTATGAGGGAAGGAGGGGGGTACTCAGCTGAATGAACTTACTGTTACCTTTTTCCCCCCTAACATAAGTCTTCTTTTTCCTGATACTGTCTGAATTTGAAACATCTAATTTAATCCGTTGGAGGGCCAGTCTTCCTTTTATTTCCTGTCTGTACTGAAGCAGTCGCCTGTTTCAATTACGACTTTCTCCAGCTCCTACATTTCTTGTGGTCCAGCTGGCTCAAAGTGCACTTCCTTGGAAGGTAAAATGCACTAACTGTGCTGATCGGAGACTGATAGCTGGAGAGCCACAATATTTAATAGCGGCACTGATAAGGAGGTTTAAAAAAATCCATTTTTGAGCCTAAACAAAAGGATATTATGTAGCTGTATGTTCAATTAAGATCTAGTTAAATTCTTTTTTCCCATTATGTGGAACTTCATGCAGGCAGCCGACATAATTCATAGTGTTATGGCAAATTTCATCGGCACTGTATGTTTGAGAAATGTTTCCCTCCTGCTTTTCAGTTAGTTACTGCTGATTTGGGACCAGCTTGGTGCAATTATTTCAAAGAACAGAACTGTGGGATTGATATGGCATTCTTGCAAAACCTTGGCTGGCTAAAAATAAGACTGTTTTGTAGTCGCAGAGGCAAAAAAGGTCTCTGGGCTGTAAACACCAGTCAATGTATTTCTTTTCTGCTTTATGAAAACCACAGGTTTTTTTTTTTTTCTTTTTTCCATCCCTCCTTACTCATAGTACAGTTTAATTACAGTTTAATCTCTTTCAATGAGGCGCTCTGGAGACCCTGTTGTTCCACCACAATATCATCAAGGCTACAGCTACAATTTACGGCAAAAAGTAGAGGCTCCCCTTAGAAAATCCAAAATTCACCGCCCTCTGTAAGTAAGCAAGCAAGTAAGTAAATAAATAAATAAATAAATAAAATAGTTACTTTATTACTAACTCACACTGCAAATTTTTATGAGGCCCTAGAGATGTCAGCCCAATAATTAAAGAAATACCTGAGAGGTGTTGATCAACACTTACCCTGTTTAACTCTGCTGGGTCAATAAATCTGAAGGAAAACTTTCAAGTTAACAAGATTGTTTGGGCCTCCAGTTGCTGAAAGTATTCGGTTACACTGAGGGGAAATGAGGTGGGAGAGAGTGGAGGAGAGGTTCAGAAGTAAAAAAAAAATGAACTCTCCACACTCAAGGTACAGGAAGTATACAGTAGAGCTTGCTGCATTGGAGGGGTGAATAAGGTCACTAAATTATTTGTACTCCTTTAAGCTCACAGGTGTAATTTAGTGTCTCATTTTTAGTACGCATTTTTAAAGAGTTGCCAAAATCCTAGCGGTTTCAATAAAGAAAAAGGTGTACCTTGGTCTTTCACAGGAACAAAACAGATGACCAGGATAGGGCCTCAAGTTCGAGATGAAACCCGAACCACTGTCAGTTGCTTCCTTTACTGTCTTCATGCTTTAAAAGGTCAGTTTGATTCAAAAATTCGTTTTCTCTAAAGAAGCAGGAACAATAAGAACCTTTTATTCAGTTTACCAGTGTAAGCTTGCTACTCAGAGGCTGACTTTCACACACCAATTTGGTTCTAACAGAAGCCGTTCAAACCACACGGCCTTCCCTTCAGTGGGGCCATGACGTCCACAAGACTTAAGTCAGCTGCGCCCAGGGAGGGCCCCGGCTTGGCGCACCTGGGACCACCTTAGCCACCACCAGTAATTGTGGACTTCCACGGCCACTCTGATTTTTTCTGTTACTTTTGGGATTTTGTGCCCAAAGTGCTGTTTTTGCTAACTGCCAGTGAGTCAGAACGTCCGTGCTTGCTAGTCCTTTCCATTGATCCATTGATTCCTTTCCCTTGATGCTGACTAGTTCCCCTACTACCAGAGAACACATATGCCTCTTAATTATGATGCATTGTGCATAATTTCATTTGAAATGATAGAAATTCAGAATATGCTACACTTTGTCCCCCCAAAGAAGCCAATAAACTGAAAATTCTGAAAACCTACTAGAAATTTACCTCTAATCCTTATAAATAGACACTTTCACATGGCAGAAATGTGTTATTCTATTTTGTGTTTTTCTAAAACACTTCAACATCATATGTTCATTTTCATTAGCAGCTGAAATATATTGCTATTAATATTTTCTAGGCAAAAGTCATCTCTGCCAAACTTTAAGGTATAGAATCTAGGGTATCACTAGAATATTATTCTAAGTGCTGCAACAAAATTAAATCTTTTGTTTCAGAAAAAAAAAAAAAATTGGCCTCCAGGTATCCTGTATCCATCCTTCTAAAGAAGTGGTGTGGCTTTCTGTTTCAAAGAGAAATTAAGACAGAATCTGTCTATAAAAGTGTCAGCTTTCCTCCTTGTTTTATCTCATTTTTGGAACTGATGGATCTCTTTTCCATCACACAGAACTTGTAGTTCTAGCTTTCTATCCTTAGATTTCTGTAAGGTAACTTATTTGTATAGTCTTTTGAGATGGTTCAATATTAAGCTGTTTGATTTTATTAAGTACAGTTGACCCTTGAATAACAAAGGTTTGAACTATGCAGGTCCACTTATATATGGATTTTTTTTTTCAATAAATACCATAGTACCGTAAATACATTTTCTCTCTATGATTTTCTTAACAACATTTTCTTTTCTCTGGCTTATTTCATTATAAGAATACTGTATATAATACATATGACATATAAAATAGGTGTTAATTGACTATGTATGTTATTAGTAAGGTTTCCAGTCATCAGTAGTCTATATTAGTTAAGGTTCTGGGTAGTCAAAAATTATATGCAATTTTTGACTGTGTTAGGGGTTGTGCCCCTAACCTCTGTGTTGTTCAGGGATCAAATGTGCAGATCCAAGAAGTGGTCTAAACTGTGTTTTATCTTTATTTTTCCTGTTGTGTTCTATGTGCATTTAAATATTATAAAATGCATTTTGTTTTCTAAGTGGGGGAGCACATAGTATTAAAATGTATCATTAAAAGCAGACTTAAAGCACCCACATGTATGCCATTTTATAAGACTGTATGGTAGCCTGCTGTATGTCTCTACTATAGCTGCATAAACATTCCAATCGCACAGGCCCCAGAGTTCTCAAAGTACGTTCTAGGGATCCCTCCAGGTCCCTGGGATCCTTTCATTTGGTCTTAAGGGCAAAATTATTTTTCCAATAATACAAAGACATTTTTATTTTTTATTTCTATTATTTATATTACCATGTTATTCTTTAAAAGAATTAATAAATATCTCTTAACTATCACAATTTTATTTTCTAATATGGTAAATGTTGGTAGATATAACCCACATAAGCAAACATAGCTTGAGGCTGTCAATAATTTTTAAGCCTGTAAAGAAGGCGGGTGAGGTTCTGAGACAAAAAAAGTTTGAGAAACTCTGATAGAGGGTATTTAGATTGTTACCGATTTGGGGCTACACTATTTTGGAACTTTAATTTATGTGGAAATATGGATATATACATATAATTGTTGGTCTGTAGGTAAAAAATGTGTCTAGATAACCAATCTCGCTCCAAGTCCAAATTAGTTCCTTCTTTTGAAAATGTATTTAACTATTCAAAAACCAACTTCAGAAGCTGGAAGAGAGTTATTTCCACTTATAGAATAGGTCCTGGTTTTGTTTATTATGGCTAATGTTGAATATGACTAAAAGTTCTTAGAAATTTAGAACTTTGTTCTTATAAATTGAGAATTTAGGTTTGGATTTGAGAGGCAGATTCCTTCGGATTAGAGTGTATGTTGTCAATGGAATCCAAGTCAGAAAAAGGCTCTGAATTTGGGCATAGGTGCTCCCTCCATTGTTAAAAGAAACTACACGTGCATCTACTATCTTATCGAGATCTGAATCTGGTAGGCCCATCTGTAACAACATATTAAGCCTTTAGAAACACTATTTCTAACCCTATCAATTTTGTTTTTTGGTACTAAAACCTTTTTCTATTATAGCCATTAATTTGTTAGTGATATAGAACAGATTTCAATTTGCCTTGGTGAAAGCATTTTAAAACAGGTAAAGGCTCTGTTGATATTTTCACATACTGATATCTGTAACTGAAGCATAGGGTTTTATTTAAGCAATAGTGATCTTTCAAAAATAGAACCATAAATACCACTGAGATTCACAAATCAGCTAATGATTCTCCCTTGGAGTTGACAGCCAATGCTCAGTCTCTACGTATCTGTCATGCTCAGGACAAAAGACAGCTCAATGTTCAGCCCCTTGAGTTCTGTCAATTACTGATATATTCAGTCATGATGTTATAACTATAATCTGCATATTTGGTCTTCATTTAAACCAGTCAATTTCAATATTGGGTGAGGGTATTGGAGAGCAGAGGCAATTTATGTGCTGTGGAAAAGTATTTTTAGCATTGTAATTGTTTTGTTTTAATCACAATGTTTTTAAAATTCAAAGAACAGATTAGAGGAAATGGAATTTATTGATAAGAATCTTGTGCTTGGGGCACCTGGGTGGCTCAGTGGGTTAAAGCCTCTGCCTTCGGCTCAGGTCATGATCCCAGGGTCCTGGGATCGAGCCCCGCTTTGGGCTCTCTGCTCAGCAGGGAGCCTGCTTCCCTTCCTCTCTTCTCTACCTGACTCTCCGCCTACTTGTGATCTCTCTCTGTCAAATAAATAAAATCTTAAAAAAAAAAAAAAGAATCTTGTGCTTACAATGACAGATTTTTAATCTATACAATCCTTTCCTTCTGCAATGTCAATCAAAGGGAAGAACAGTGGACTGCGAACCCTGTGAGAGTAGGAACCATGTCTGTTTTCACTCCTGTCTCAACAATGACCATAACATGAGTTCATTTAAATTCACTGAAAGAATCTATGGATGAAAGACTTTTTAAAATTCATTCTAATTTTTAACAAAGATACCATAGCAAATTTTTAGTAAAGGCACCAAAGCAATTCAATGGGAGAAGGGAAGATGTTTTCAATAGAGTTTTAGAGCAACCAGATATCCATCTCTGAAAGGATGAATCTGTACGCCTGCCTCACACCATACACAAAATCAGTGGAACATTACCTAAATATAAAAGCTAAAACTGCAAAGCTTCTTGAGGAATCCAAAAAAAAAAGAAAAAAAAAAAGAATATCTTAATGACCATGGAGAGAAGCAAAGATTTCTTAAGAAAGACACAAAAGCGCTATCCATAAAAGGAAAAAAATTGATAAACTGAACTTGATTAAAAAGAAATCACTAAGAAAGTGAAAAGGCAACCCACAGAAAAAATATTCATATTGTACATAACTGACAGAGGACTTTATTTCTAGACTATACAAGGAACTCCCACAAATTAATAAAGAAAAGCCAAGAGCCCAATCATTTTCTAAGCAGGATCAAAACAACCAGTAGAGAGGTAACTTGTGTATTCATTCAGGCATGTTGCTGCTACTTGATCCTGTGTTAGAAACTGTGCACGTGCACAGTTGATAAAATAAATGGCAAGAAGCTTTCAGTTTAATCAGGGAGGCAGAAAAGTGAATGGGAAATTATAATAGTGTGAAATGGCAGTGAAAGCCTAGATGGTGCATGGTTAAATTCAAGAGCAGCCCTGAAGGTCACATGACTGGTTTCATTTCCTTGTATTCCCATTTTCATTAGTGCCACTTCTACCATACATACTTAAGGCTCTCTCTATTTTATACCAAGATATGAGGCCATGACCACGGTGAGGTTTAATTAATTACTCGTAGAATGGAAAGACAGATGCAAAATTTCAAATGGAGGGACATTCTTGGAATTTTCTTGTTGATCACTGTGGGTGTGCGGCTTTAGACCCAACTTCTTGAGAGTGTTTCATGCTGTTAAGTATATAATTGAATCTCTCTAATCCTAGATGTGGTGTACGTGTATAAAAATTACACTAAAGGAAGTACATTTCCAGCTTAAAAAAAAAAACAATAAAAACTAAGTACTGCTGAATGTCACTATTTAGAAAAAGATCAACTTGCTTTGTTGAAGCTTTCAAGATTATCCTTTTCTACAAACATATTTAAAGACAAGGGTGGCAGGAATTAAACTGAAGCCAACATTACAAAATAACTACCAATATACATAAATAATTTCAAAAAATAAATCCTCGCCGTGCTCGGAGACACTTGTTTGTACTAGGGCATGCTCTCTCCCTGTCTATGTGTGTCTCTGTGCATCTATACACATACATGTACATGTCTACCTATCTGTAACTGTGTCTATGTCTCTCCTCCAGGCATACTTAGTTAAGTTTAGGTCCTTGTCTTTTTTCTTTTCCCAAGATGATTTTACATCAATAATTTCTATGAACACATCTGGTGTTTCTTTAGAGCCTAAATTTACTAAATGTTATATCTCATGAAGGAAGGACTTATGCTTTTTAAACATAAATTCTTTTTCTTTTCTCTAGGCTCCTCCCTCTCTACTCAAAGCTGATGATTTCTTAAACCAAAATGGTTGGTTAGAATCCAATCACAAATATAACGGCAACTGAGTAAATAAAACCATGAAGTAAGTGTAAAATATTAGTGTCCAGACATCTGAGATGTATGTGGCTACTATGAACCTTCCACAGCTGTACCGACCTGGAGCTCACATGGTTCCCCAGATTTAACAGGACCCATTACCAGTAAGAGTTTTATTTGCTTAATAAATTACATTCTAAAGCACAATAGCCTAGGTTCATAGCTGTAAAATTCCCAAATATTGTCAATGACCACTCTCTGGTCATAAATAACAGAATAATCTATGACTCATTGGATTTTTGATTCCCAGGGCAATTCTTTCTCGCCATTACTCAAAAATGTAAAAAAGTGCCTCTGCGTGGCATTTTATGGAGGTTATAAATTACTCAAAGGAGATGACATAGGACAGATTTGTAGGCCGAGTAACAGGAACCAGCCAACCAAATGTGTAAATTAAAGAACTAGTGACAAAGAAGAGGGCTGGTGAAAAATTCTGAAATTCTAAGAATAGATTAGGATTAACTATGAAAAGAGAAGAAGAGAATGGAAGGAAAGTGATGCAAAACCACTCGTGGAACATTTGTGCTAACGGTCCAGGGCAATGCATTAAGTAATTGAACTGTCACCTGGTGACTTCACTTGGAATGTATTTTATATTTGCAGTCTTATTTGAATATATCAAGGGTAGATGCTGATATCGAACAGGTGCCACACAGATTAATCTTGGAAGATTATTTTTAATAACTAATATCAATTTTCAAACGTGGTTAATAGTTCCTTTATTTAGGCATCTACCACGTACTGAACAGTTGCTGTGTCCTCTCCCCGCAAGGCCAGTAACTCAGGTATTGAAATTAACAAGGCACAGCCCTGCTGTCCCCTGGAAAAACTTATGGTCGGGGGAAG
This sequence comes from Lutra lutra, assembly GCF_902655055.1. NCBI lineage: Eukaryota > Metazoa > Chordata > Mammalia > Carnivora > Mustelidae > Lutra > Lutra lutra. The sequence continues at coordinate 25,693,578 of NC_062283.1, read as the reverse complement.
AGGGAGATGGTTAAATCAGCAACCACACACACACAAGCCCTGAGCTATCACAGGGGAGGCCCCCGCACCAGATGGTGTAGACTAAGGGCACCTAACCTAACTGGGCTGGAGATGGGGAATGCAGGCTTGGGAGAAGGTTGCTGGACAGTACAGTTCAAGGAAGTTGGGAAGATTAGGACAGAGAAACGGTTTTCTTGGCAGATGGAACAGAGTGAGTTAAAAAGGCATGAAGAGCCTATTCAGGGAACAGACAGGGAGAAGTGAGGGTGGGGAAGGTAAGGGGGCAATCACGATAGGGTTTCCTCTGCCAAAGAGGAGGGCGGCATTACTCTGCAGGCAAGCAGGACAATGACAAGATCAGATTGGCATCTAGAAAGATTATTCTTTCAGCACCATGGCTAATTTCATTATAACACCATTTCATCAGTCAAGCATTTTTAGCTTTTAAACAGAACAATCTAGGAAACTAAAAATTTATCTTTATGAAAATTAATTATGAAAACCAGAACAAAACAGACTTGTTTATATTCTTCTTATCTGTATGGAACATGTAGGAGGAATCCAATGATTTTCTGTGGAAAAGGAAGGTGTCCCTTTCACAATGATAGCTTAGGCACATGCAGAGATGTGTTGCTTTTTATGTCTTGATTGCTCCCTCTCCTTTCATTATGTTTTTTACTTTTTTTTCCCCCTCAGTAAAATTTTAGCTGAGGCCCTCGTAGAATGAAGAAGAGCTCATGAGCCAGAAAGGCTGTGTTGCCCAGCATGGTAAAGATTACAGCAAAGGTACAAGGGACTGAAAGTGCAGATAAGGGAATGCTCCTTGTGATTCATGTAAAGAGCACATGAAAAGAAAGATTTGAGTCAATAACTTGGGACCAGATGAGATCTTTAAACTTTCCAAAGCTAATGGTGAATTGAGAAAAGTAGGGAAAACCAGAGGTTCCCAGTGTGAGGAGCTATAGAATCTTCTAGGAAATTCAGGAAGGGGATATGAGGGAGAAAAGAAGAGAAGACAGGAAAAGGGAAGGGAAGGGGGCTTGGGGAAGACAAGCAGTGAGAGAAGGAACAAAAGGGCAAGCCAGGGGAGGGCAGAAAGGAGAGGAGAGGGGAAGGGAGGGGAGGAAAGGAGAGGGGAGGGCAAGAAAGGAGAGGAGAAGAGAAGAGAAGAGAAGAGAAGAGAAGAGAAGAGAAGAGAAGAGAAGAGAAAAGAGAAGAGAAGGAAAGATAGGTCAGAGGGGAGCACAACTAGATTTTCAGTCCCTAAATCCAGGTGGGCTGACCCAGAAGCTACAAGTGAGGGGCCTGGGCCTGTAGCTCTAATGTGGGTGAGCAGCCAGGTTTGGGATCCTGGTGAATTCTCAGACTCACTGAGAGGGAGACAGGCTCCATTTTTTGTCTGTTTTTGAAACAAATAAAGTTCCAGTTAGATATAAACTTCTTAGACTCCAGGGCAAAAATAATGTACCCTGGCAAGGATCCTTTTTTTTTTTTTCTTGCTTAAGTTTTCCTTGCTTTATCTCTTTGATAATTCTTTGCAACTTTGTACTTCTGAAATGAGGTATCAAGTATCACTTTCGGTTTTCAAGAATCTCAGGAAAGAATAAAAACAAATACATACCTAATAAATAATCATTTTAAAGGGTTCTTTACATGAAAGTTCATAAGAGAAACCCAGAACTCAACAGCCAAAGTGAAGTTATTTTAGGAACCACTATTCCTAAGTAATTCCTATCATCATCTGACTTGAGAAAAAGAAAGAACTCTTATGGGCTTCCTTTTTCATTTGAAAATTTTACATGATGTCCCAGGAGAGAGACAGAATCATAAAATCCCTAAAGAGGTGCCTTGGGGGTAATTAGTTCTAGATAGCTAATAACATATGCTTGAGAAAACAGAGACAGCTCCAGAGGTTTTAATAAGAGCATCTTTCCAAGGATTACAACATTCCCACAGGACACTTAAGATCCTTAAGTAAGAGAGAAGAAGCAATTCACTGACTTTTCCTTTAGTCATGAAGCTTTACTAACTTATGCTCTTCCTGTATGATTTAAAACAAAGAGTCCTTTTAAAATTTTTCTTAGCGCAATTCAACTAAATACAGAATTGTTCATCCTATTGTTTGATAATTGGAAACTGAAATATTGGGGGGAAAACACACAATAAATTCCATGCATTGTTTAATACAGACAGTATTAAACTATCTCCAATAGTTTAAGCTACACTCCAATAAAGGAATGTAAAGATTAAATAATAAAACACAATTGCTTCATGTGAGCAAATATTGAAAATCTGGCATTAAGGACACTGTGCTGTACTCCTAAGGGAGCTGGGTGCTCAACTTCAACCTGAAAGCCATTCATTTTTTTTGTGCTTCCATTTTCATTTCGATAGGGTCCCACGTATTGATGAGAAAAACTAATACTGACAACATACTTTTATACCAAATCAGAGTATCAGTCTAGCCTTAGAGTCTGAGTAATTCTACGTTGGCCCAGGAAGGTTTTTAGCTAGCATCATGACTGGGGAAGTTTTCATTATCCTCATTCATAGGACAGTCTGTAGCAGAGACAGGAATTTATTTATTTATTTAAACCAAGAAAAAGCAACCCACTTTCCAAAGCACTGAGGCTAGAGTGGCCTTTTCTTTTTTTCCTTTCTAGAAGTGCACATTTTGGGACCAGAAGACTATTGGAGCATTATGCGAAGTCTTACAATGTTTTCAACATTAATACCTAAGATAAGGGTACCCAGAGAAAAAAAAGTACAGCTGCCTTTGGAACATTCAGGACCACCCAAGCTGTATTCTCGAGGTTTGTTGATGTGCTATATGAGGCGAAAGAGGAATTTAAACACGAGGGATATTATGAAGACTTAAATAATGTAAGATTTAATAATATAAAGCAGCCACTTAATGTCTTTTGTTTTAAAGAACTCTCAAGTGGAAGAAGAGCAAATTTAAATTGAAGGCATTTTATGTTTTTATTTAAAAAAACACATAAGTGTGTGGTGTGTATGTATATATACACATTCGAAGTTCACTCATATGAAACAACTCTGCTTTCCAATTCAGTCTCTAAACTTGTTTATACAAAACCAATTAAACTACTGGCATTTATTTTATGATTCTGTAAAACTTCCTGATGTTTCAGTTTCCAATTTAAAAAATGATAGAGTGAACAGTTCTGTACTTCGTTGAATTTTATTAAGAAAAGATAAGTATTTATTTTAAATCCAATAGGAGAAGGACACAACACATTTGGGGACAACAGAAGGCATGCAATAAAATATCATAAGTTCTAAGACAAAACATACATGACTATGTTATGAAACAGCCCTCTGCTGCGGGTTAAATCCCCCATGTACACAGTACATCTCTCACATAAAAAGGCGGAACTTTTCTGTATGTTGGAATACTTTAGATAATTTAAGACAATTTTTTTTTCCAGTGCATGAGTTGCCTGCAATAAAAAGGCAAGTCATTTAATAACAAGAAAAATTACCAATTTACCTTAGGTTTGAGGCAAGTTTAAAGTGTTAGCCCTATAAATACATTTCAACCCAACAAGTTGTACAACAAATTGTACATGCAGACAAGCACAGAATAAGTAATATTTTCACAAAGTCAACATTAAATAACTTAATTATTTTTGGTAGAAAATTTCAGTGTCTTGTTTTTCCTATTAAATTCTAAATACAGTCTACTTATGGTCTGGGCCTTATTGATCACACATGAAAAGATGCCTGGACATCTTTTCATGTGTGATGAAACATGTACATGTACATACATGTATGGGCTTGAAAGGAAACATTAATTCACCTTGATGAATAAAGCCATGGAATAATCTATTTCCTGGGAAAGTAGAGAAAATTAGTCTGACCTTTTGTTTTTCTCTTTTTTGATGGCCTACATGCTTTCAAACATCTTTTATTAAAAAGGATCAATAAAGACCATTCAAGTGAGATTTAAAAATAAACCCATTCCCATTCATACAAGGCAAGGAATAAGACTTTCAATTCCTCAATTCCTCTCCTATTTTTTTTTCCTGCCTTCTTTTTTTTTTTTTTTTAAATAAGAAGTACATGAGTATTAAAACGGCCAAGGTAAGTTCTATAGGTAACTTACTATTTAGTTAGCTTTACTGTTTTTGATGGCCCTCTGCCTGTTTACACCTTACATTGATGTTCAGCTTTGTTTTTACTCTTCCAGATTTCTTTCACAAAAAAAACCCAAAAAAACAAAAAAACAAAAAACTCAGTCCGACAGAATATTGCATAATAAAGAAGAAATGAAAACTTTAGCGGGGAAAAAAGTCTTGCTCACAACACCGAATACATGTCCCATCTCTAATATAGTATACTTGCTAATAATGCCAGCTACTTGCAATGAGAAGTAAATGAGAAAGAGTGCTTACTGTCCCACAGATGGGGGCACAGAGCTAAGAGGGAGGCTTGTACTTCTCGCTTTGATCTAACATTGACTTGGTGGGCAAGAGGAGAGAGTGGGTCAAAAAGTAATCATTACTCATTTATCCATTTGTTTAATATTTGTGAGAGCCTGCCATGTGCTTGGTAATACCCTAGATGGCATTAGCGGAAGATGTGCTATGGGCTAGCAGTTTTATCTGCATTCGTCTGTGTACCATCTTAATAGAAATAATATTTTTAGATTTTATGACTTACTTTAGATGGGGAAACTGAGGTTCAAAGAGCCTATTTAGCTTTCTTAAATCACATCAACCAAGGATTGAGCTATGACGCGTCCCAATTTTGTCTCATTTCAAAGCCCAGGAGCTCTTGACCACATTGTGGCGATTCCACAAAACACCATTAGATGTATTCATGTGAAATAATATCACCCTCTTCTGAAATACGGGTATCATCCGGAGAGGTAAACATGCCCGACTGCTATCGACGATTCACAGTACATTGTAAAATACGTTGCCGTGTCTTCCTCTTTTCTATAACTTTAATATAAAAGTAATAGATTCTCATTGTAATAAATCAAAGGACACAGAAGTGTATAAAGAGTTAACAGGCTTTCTCCTCATCTTTCAAACTTCTTTTAACCAGTATTCAAAGTTTGGTATTTTTCTGTTCATACCTTTTTCTCTGCTCATGCTAACTGCAACAAATAAATACAGACACGGTTTTTTATAAAGCAGTAAAAATTTTTCTTTTTCTCTTTTGATCATAGATGCTGCTTCAATGGGAATTTCAGTGGAGGGGTGGTGATAGAGTTTTGGAAAACCAGGGAAACTGCCAGAGGAAAGTAGGTCTGGGTGGAGTTATCAGAGTTTAACATTTCATCAAGAAAACATATTTTTCCTTTCTTCTCAGGCACTATCTAGAAAACTAGTCATTAGTAAATTAGCAGCGACTATACATAATAGCAGCGTGACTATACATAAGCTGGTGTCTACACACGTATATTTAATAAATTGCTCTCCCTCATATATAAATACACATGATGCTACTGATAGATTGCAATCTAGAACATGCCTTCCTGTTCCAATACAAATGGGTCTGCATTTTCTTTTAACTTGGCAGGGTTAAAAAACAGACTCGTCATAAGTGTGTAATGTCTTGAACTAAAATAGACTTCCTTAATGATTTGTTTTCTCCAATTTCACCACAAAATGTAATGCAGCCAACAAAAGAACTATTCTTCCCCCACGTATAATAACATGTTATTCAACAATCATGTAAGAAAGCCTATACATAAGACTGCCAAGGATCTGAAATTGAGTTTCTAACTGAAATGTTTGGGAAGAAAAAAATTTTTTTGAAGTTTCACTCCAAGGCTTTGAGTGAAGTGATGTAAATATATAGGAATATACAGTTTGCTTTACTACTGTAACATGCTTACAGAAGTAGTTATGGTTTACTTTATAACATGGGTCACTGAAAACATTAACCATAAAAACATATAAAAATACAAACAAGTTCTCAGTAGCCCATTTGCTTTGTAGCAGAACAAACAATTTAATTGCTTCTGTCCCTGTAGGGGCGAACAGCTCCTGATGAAGTTGGGTCAGGAGCACCCTTCGGCTCTTGTGGAGCTTATAACCCACAAGCCATTCACCCCAAATCTCTCAAGACATCAAAGGAGCCACACCTCAGCAAGTAGGTAAGAGCCTGGGTAAGAGAAGAAAAGGCAACCCTGGCCCAGTATACCCTAAAGGAAATGGTAATGAATTAAGTATCTTTTTTCTTTCTTTTTTTAAGGAGAACTGCAAAAGAAAGAAGGATTACAATGCTATAAAAGCTAACTAAAGAGAGAGAACGCGAATCTACAAGTCTTCTAAAAGATAGACTTAGTCTTATAATTTACCTCATAATCACGAGCCCAAAAGAAAATCATAAAACTACAATATTGAAGCATATAAACATATCATCTGAATGAATATTAATGCATGTTTATGGTACAAATATGACAATGGGTATCAATATTACCAAAAATGTAGGTATCTCCTGAATCTGTTATATATCTGGGAAACATAACTGGGTAACATAAAATGTTAAAATGTAACAGCCAAGAACATGGCTAATGAATTTTAAAATTAGAGTATCAAGGACAGATTGTTGTAAAGACTGAAAGTCCGTTTTCTCTAAATAAAAGTTTTCTCCCAAGTGGGGGTAAAAAATGCTACCTGTGTGGTAGTGGGGGCGGGGAGACTAGTACCACACACACACACACACACACACACACACACACACACACACATTTATACATACGTGTAACATACATATAATAGAGGTAGCACACATATACACATGCGCTGGTCTAAAAAATAAGTGAATTTTTGCATTTTGGAGTTAGGTGGGGAGTCTGGGTTTAAATCTCATCCATTATTTGCCACTTCCATGGTTTTAGGTAAGTCACTTCACCCTTTGTCTTGTGGAAGATGTCTGCTCCTTGAAAGATATTTCCTTATATTCATTTTAGAGTCTATACTTTGGGTTACATTTCTCACGGAGACAAGAACATGACAGGTAGAAACTTTGGGGGTAATGTTAAAGAAATTTAAAAAGTATGGTAAAAATTAGGAATCCTCATGCTAAGCGAAAACTACTGCTGCAATTTTGAGTATTTATTTTGGCAATGTGCACAATAATAAATACATATGTCATACAAAAACTTCTGTCTGGTACTAATATAAAAGCCCTCTGATAATATAACCATTATTTGGTGAAATTTCCTATTTCCTAAACTGTTGTTATAGTTTATTAGCTGTGTATCTTTGACTCAGCATTAATGAGATGAAATTTAAAAGACTGAAAACATTTAGCATAAATTGTAAATGGGCAAAAAGAACTTGGGGCCGTTATCTGCTATCCATGTGTTACTGAAAGAAGAGGCATGAACTTTATTAGGAAAAAAAAATGTGGATAAAGAATCTTTTGTAATAAAAACATACATATAAAAAGTATTGGATTTCACAATCAAAATCCAATGAGACTTCTCCCCCTTTGGCAATCAAACAAAAATTCCAGGAAAATAGTTTAAATTCCCTTCACAAAGTTCTAATGTAGCTATTGGTTATTAAATTGCAAATATAAGAACTAATACTTAGGTATAGATATCTGACCAATTCTTGCTTATGTACCCTATAAAACTCAGTGTTTTTTGCATTTAATATAGTTAACATGCAAATATGGTTACAGCATCCAACGTCTATTTACTTAATGTAATTTCATACAGATGTATTATAATCTCCTAGAATTCTATTTAAACTTTAATATAAACAATTCACCTAGAGGGATAAGTCGTATTTGTGATTATTTTTGAGAGAAGAATGTTTTAAAGAAGGGGGATAACTTGATAATGAATTAAGAATAAGTCCATTTAATTTCTAAAATTCTGATAAGCATAACTTACATAATGCTCTGTACTATATAGGGCATAGCTTTAAAAAAAAAACACATGCATGCCCCTAAATTCATATTTTAAAAATACAAACGATCAGTTAGGATTTGTCTGCTTGTAAGCCTGAAGAACACTCCGTGGCCGGTCAATAGGTCGTTCGGCACATGTGGGTCAGGGCCTCAGCTGGGAACCTGACCCTGAGGTTCTAGCTCAGACCCCCCTGTCATTAACCCGCTTTGTGACTTCACTGGAGTTGCAGAGCCAATATGTCAATATGTCCCACAAGGAAATTTACAAGAACAGTCACACAAAGTACTGAAGGATGTTACTTCATTGCATCTTATATACATGGATTCTATATACAGATGCATATATTACAGCCAATTACAGCCAACCCAAAGTGGAAGGATCTTTTGAGAGAGGCGATTATTACAGCGAATGAAACAGGAAACATTCTTTTTCATTGCTCAGGGAAACACGGACATTTGTTTCTTATCTCCTGGTAAAAGCAGAAAAAACTCTCCAGTATTTCAGAAGTTAGTGGGTCTCCCCAGAGGTTCCGAGAAGAGCCTATGCTAAATACTCTTAAGCTGAGGCAACCTTCCTGGTTCCTTCCTGGAGGCTCCATTCACCAGCAGCGACTGCTGGCAGCACACTCGGCTCAAGCTGGACAGTCGATGGTGGACAGCCAGGAGGGTGGGCGCTATGGGGAGTGTGCCTGGCAAGGACGGCTGGAGATGAGGAGGGGGAGGCTGACATTTCTTTGGTAATAAAAATGCAATTTATATAAACTATAGGAGACTTGGTGAGAAAGTAAAAGAGGTAATTGTTCACATTCCAAACGTTTTAATATATAAACTGTGTAACCATCACTCATGAATAGTGCAGCTGCTAACAATTTCTGTTTTTTTTCCTCAGGATAAAAATCATGCTGAAGCCAAGAGATGTTTCTCTAGTGAATGATATTTTGAAACTCTGGTCAAAACATAACTGTGACATAATAAATTTTTAAGAAGTCAGGAAAGCTTGTAGACTGAAATTTGAAAGAAGACCCAGTTTTTACCCCAATTAGGAAGGACCACATTTCAGCTTTCACTACAGTGGCAGGCTCAGTCTTTGGAGGGGAAAAAAAGGCCAATTCTGCATGCACATCTGTTTCCAGTGTGATGCTGGTATGCAAACTATTGTCTATTGGAAGTGTGTTGTGGTAACGTTTGCCAGGGTTAAAGGCTGGGTCAATTTGATCAAGAAGCTAAAATTAGCTTCTGTGTGTTTTCCTGAAAAGAAAAAAAAAAATACTGTAAAGCTCTTTGTTTTCCTTCAAGTGCCGTTCTCAGATTTCAGTTTCTGGTGTGTAAACTACCAGGAAACAGACGGCTATGACAAGTGACTTCTTGTTCATTGCATTCTGCATAATGAAATGGTGCAACACGTTACCTGAGCTGAAGGACACATGGAAAAAGCAAGCATTCGGACCCAATTCAAATTTTCCCATTTAAAAATATTAACATTATAAAATTATTTAAAGTGAATGCATTTGGAAATTCAAAACCATAGCTATATTTTAAAGTATGTGATGGTTTGGCAAAGCCCAAACACATTAAGAAACTCATCATTCTGAGAAGTATTGGGGTAAGTTTTAGGTCACATATTCCTGGTAGTCTTGACTGTGCTCTGATTATTTTCATAGGAAGTGAGTTTCTTAAGACTAAAAAGAGGGGAAATTTTTCATATAAAAATGCCAAACCAGTAACAATTTGACAAATTCAAAGAGCAAAAAAGAATCACAGAAAAAAAAATGCAGTCATGAGATGATTCGAGAAAAATATTAATATACTTCTAGATAAGCAACATTACTTAGACAATTAATAGTAAATATTCAGATATATGGGACAGAAGAAAATGAGAAATAAAATGATCTGTTATGGTTGAAGACTGTGTGATGAGTACACAAATGAACCAAAAACAGATGCATGTTTAGGACATTTATACTCTTAGAGTACAAACTTTTTCTTATATTAGATGCTAAGTTAGATTACAGTGATCTACTTTTACTTCAGTAAAATGCCTCTTTAATATTTTAACCACTTAAATATTGTTAATTTTCAAAATGACCTATAATGACAGATAATTTTAAAAATGATCTTTTATGTAACAAGTATTTTTAATTTTTCTGTTTTATTATAAATAGTGCTTAATAAAAAGAAGTCTAAGAGAAGAAATAAAAAGCTTTTCCTCAAAATAAAAAAATGTAATAGCAAAGTACTTCAACCTAGTTCCACCAACATGAAAAAACTGTGTATTTGGGTCATTTATACTACAGGATTTCCTTCTTTCTAAACATCTTCTCAATTTCAGTGACTTTTTGTACTTTTTAAATTCAAACCTTTAAAAATCTTTAAAAAGATTTTGTATTGCATACTCAAAATATGTGAAGTATTTGGCAAAATTAATTTACACATAACATCTACTCATTTGTAAGCAATTCATAAAATAACCTAATTTTTACATTTAAATGCCTTCTTGAGCCTAACACAGAACTGTTAGGTAGTGACTAAGACTTTGATCATTTTTTCTTGGATCAGAAATTACTGAAAATAATACCCATTATATATTTTGACATCAAATTAATAAAATGTTATATTATCTCTCATTTCTCACCACCCACTCTTCAGTTGAAAATCCATCCTCATCTCACAGAGTTGTTTCAAAAAATGGGAATAATACTTTTAAACAACAATAACTGTCTATTCATCAAATCTAAAGTTTTTCAGATATTATCTTCCTAATTGTATCTTCAACACGGCTACTGTTTTCTCTGAAGAGATTCCCTGGAGTTTTTAAGACACTGTCCTAGCCAAGTGCTCTTCTCTCCCTCTTCTGCACATGGCCTGATGATTCCCTCCCTCCTCCTCCTCTTCCTGACACTCGAATTTAGGCACTTCCTAAAGTTGTGACCTTATCTTCCTTCCTTTCCTTTAACATACTGTTTTCCAGTAAATTTGCTCACCAATATGACTTCAAATATCTGTATTTAGCATAAGAATCTTTAACCTAGGTTCAGAAGGTCTATGAATGGACTTCAGGGGGTCTGTTAGACTACTGAAATTATGATAGACTGGATGAGAAAATATGTGTTTTTTGTTGACAATCTAAAAAATTTTATTGAAAGTTGTTCATGATTTAAAAACAAGGCAAAACAATGATGAAAAATCCCATTTTACAGACCAGTGTGGCCATTTCTAAGAGTCCAGCATCACCAATACTTCACATCCAAGTCCGTCTCACCATCTGCCAACTCCTGAGAAAGTTGCTTCTCCTGTGTCCCTTATTTGGCTATGGTACTGCTAACCCTCAGACTTCTTTTCTTTCTCCTGCACCCAACATCTTCAATCAGCTACATGTCCACGAGCAGATGCAATGCCCCCATCTGTTCGCAACACCACCCCATCAGTCTGTGACTCTTTTTTTTTTTTTAAGAGTTCTTTCAAGCTTTTATTTCTGAACACTTAATTTTTATGCAAACTTCACCTTCCTGAGATAGTCCTAGTTTTATACATCACTGAATATTTTTTTTATTAATTTTATTTTTTATAAACATATATTTTTATCCCCAGGGGTACAGGTCTGTGAATCACCAGGTTTACACACTTCACAGCACTCACCATAGCACATACCCTCCCCAGTGTCCATAATCCCACCCCCCTCTCAACCCCCCTCCCCCCATCAACCCTCAGTTTGTTTTGTGAGATTAAGAGTCACTTATGGTTTGTCTCCCTCCCAATTCCATCTTGTTTCATTTACTCTTCTCCTACCCCCTTAACCCCCCATGTTGCATCTCCTCTCCCTCATATCAGGGAGATCATATGATAGTTGTCTTTCTCCCAGTCTGTGACTCTTAAATTATGTGATGGTTTTGCCTCCTGTCTCCCGGTCTAGGATGGTCAATGTTGCACAAATCCAGGGGCTGCAACTCATGTTATAACCCATGTAAATGCAATACATGTCCATGCAACATGAAGGGAGCCTCCTGGAGCAGGGCACACAGCCCAAAAAATCCAAGCACACATTTCTGTGCCCTCTGCACCATCTTTGTCACATCCCTCTGCAGTCTGATTGTCTACTATACCTGCTCTTGCTTCCACAATTAACTATTCACAGCCTCTGAATATGTTCACATTTTTAAAAGCCTTTGTGCCACAACCTCTACTGATCCCTCTGTTCTAGAAAAAGAACATAAAATCCTTGCCTCTCAAAATGCCTGGCAACCTTGCTTCTGTAGGTCTGTCCTAGGACACTCTCAGGAAAGCATAGTGTTCACAGTAATAAGGGTGTGGTCATCACATCAGCTCCTAAACCCAGCTCCAGCAGGAGCTGTTCAAGTAGTCTTCTATCAACTACCTACACTCTCCACACTCAGAGTCTCATTCTGAAGTGAAGATATTATTTAACATGCAGGATGTTGGAATGCAATAATGCATACTATGTGTCTGGTACCTTTTAAGTGCTCAATATTTTGCAGCTATTATTTTAATAGCCTCACTCCCAAGTAGTGATTTTGCTCTCTTTTTATCTTCTTCCCTGGATTCTAGCACTGCACATTTGTTGTTTTCTTATGTCCTAAATATTATTTTAGATGTTGAGTGCATGAATTATCGCATTTAAATCACCTTGAGCATGCAGCAAATTGCTTTATGCATCGTAGGTGTTTATTAAATATTTGATTATTTTTCTAAACGTTTTCTTATCCAGAAATTACAGAAGTGGAGAAGGGAGGGAAAGGAACCACACAAAGTTTTTTAAAAAACTTTCTTTTTTAACATCTATGTCTTTACTTGCAAATAAATATGGAGTCAGTCACCATTTCATAGTTGCATGTGGTGGGGGCACCTGGGTCACTCAGGCAGTTAAGCACCCGACTCCTGATTTTGGCTCAAGTTATGATCTCAAGGTTGTGAGATCGAAGCCAGGGTTGGGCTCCTTGCTGGGCATGGAGCCTGCTTAAGATTCTCTCTCTACCTCTCCTTCCTCCCCTCCCCCATCCCTCTCTAAAAAAAAAAAAAAAAGTAGTTGCATATGGGACACAATGCCTGACATTGACATGTACCAATCATTAGGTGAGACTATTCCTGATAAAGTTTAACTTGCATAGTGTCCTTTAAAATATCTTATTGTTGTGAGAACATAGGACATACAGAAAACTTAACATTTTCATAAAACATATGTTTTTGTAACTTTAAAAAATGTATTAGACAAAGTATATTACATAATTTCAGACTTGCAAAATAAAAATAAAAGTTTGATTAATTAAGCTATGTCAAATAAATGAAGCCAGTCTAATATGAAAAATTAGTTTGAATAACTGTAATAAGAGGATCATAGAATATTTCTAAGTAGAGAGCCTATGAAATCTACATTTATATATAGAGAGAAGATTTATATTAGCAAATTGCTTCCATGCAAATAGAGGCTCCTAAAATTATGTTAAATGCTTGAAACTCTTTTGCAGGTAGGCACCATTTTCACTCTGCTTAAGCTGTTGATATGCTAAGCAAATTCTTTCTACAGATATCGTAAAGATATAGTTGTAAACTCCATATTAAAAGATTACAAGCCAATTTCTCATCCAAAATCTTGGAGGCCAGAAGGGCCACTGGTTGTTATATTCTAAGTGCTGAGAGAAAAACCTTGCCAACTGAGAATTCTATAGCCAGCAAAATTGGCATTCAAAGATGAGAGGGAAATTAAGACTTTTCCAGATAAACAAAAGCTAAGAAAGTTCATTACCACGAGACTTGTTCTGCAAGACACGCTAAAGAAATGCCCTTCGGGTTGAAATAAAAAGAAGCTTAACACAGTAACTCAAAGTCCTATGAAGACACAAAGATCCTTACCCAGTAAAGGTATATACATAGTCATTATAAAAGCTAGTATTGTTGTAATTTTGGCTTGTAACTTTACTTTTATTTTTTACATTATTTAAAGGTAAAGTATATAAAAATAATTACTAATCTATGTTACTGGACACAAAATGTATAAGGGTGCAATCTGTGACATCACTCATAAAAAGGGGTAGTGATATAGCTGTAGTGAAGTCAAATTGGTACGAATTCAATTAGACTGTTATAACTTTAGGATGTAAAATATAATCCCCATGAATATCTGTATCTATAGAAAATATACAAATGGAAATGAGAAAGAAAATGATAAGGATTTAGTTCTAGCTCTGTCATTTACTAACCATGTAGTACAAGGTTGGTCACTTAACCTTTTGGAATCTTGGTGTCCTTATTTATAATTAGGGTTAATACCACCTGCCATGACTAATTCACAGAGGCAGAGTGATCTAATATAAGTAAAATATTTAATAAACAGTAACTTTCCATAAAGAATTTGGGTGATGAGAAAATACATTTTATTTGAATTTACATTGTTCTACTTAACCCTGCATTTCTGATGTCTATAATACCTATGCTCATGCTCCTCCATTCTTTTCACACATATAAGAAGAGAATGATATGGAAGCCTTACTCTCTTTTGCTCAATGGTACAAATAGTAATGTTCTGTGAATAGAAAATATTCTAGTGTTCTGAATTCAAAATGACACACTCCATTTTTAATTGTGTGGATCTCCTGGTACTAACTCAGGAATATCCATGTATTAGTATTAATAGTCTTTGAACATATATACTTTAAAAAAGATGAAGTATTAATTTACTTAGTTCCAGCCTTTGGTACAACTATATAATCATGGGGTGCACCTTAGAAAAACCATTTTCAACCAAAGAGATATGTGCCTCTAGTGGGCTGCAATTAGTTTTTAGATGACTCTCTTACCTTTAATACCACGAAAGCTTGCAAATGATTAAAAAACAAAGATCATGAAATTGTAGCAATTCAGTCACATGTTTAGGATCCACTTCTAATTCTAGTTTTCCTGCTATTTCCACTACATCTGCAGTTACTTCCTCCATTGAAGTCTTGAACCCTTCAACGTCATCCATGAGGGCTGGAATCAACTTTTTTCAAAACCCTGTTCATGGTGATATTTTGGTCTCTTTCCACGAATGTTCTTAGTGGCATCTAGAACGGTGAATCCCTTCCAGAAGGTTTCCAATTTAGTTTGCCCCGATTCATCAGAAGAATCACTATCTATGGCAGCCACAGCCTCATAAAATGTATTTCTTAAATAATAAAACCTGAAAGTCAGAATGACTTGTGGAACCATGGGGTGCAGAGTGGATGTTGTGTCAGGCGTGAAAATAACATTAATCCTGTACACCTTGATCTGAGCTTCTAGGAGACTGTCAATGAACAATAATTTTTTAAAAGATTTTATTTATTTATTTGACAGAAAGAGAGAGAGAGAGAGAGATGACTAGTACGCAGAGAGGCAGGCAGACAGAGAGGGGGAAGTAGGCTCTGTGCTGAGCAGAGAGCCTGATGCGGGGCTCAGTCCCAGGACCCTGAGATCATGACCTGAGCCGAAGGCAGAGGCTTAACCCACTGAGCCACCCAGGCACCTCAAGCAGGAATATTTTGAAAGAAATCTTTTTTTCTGAACAGGTCTTAAAAGGTAGGCTTCAAATATTCGGTAAACCATGCTGTAAACAGATGTGCAGTCACCCAGGCTTTGTTATTCTATTTAGAGAGCACATGCAGAATAGATTTAGCATAATTCTTAAGAGCCCTGGGATTTTAGGAATGGTGTATAAGCATTGGCTTCAAGTCACCAGTTGCATTAGCCCCTACCAGGAGAGTCAGCCTGTCCTTTGAAGCTTAGAGGTCAGACACTGACTTCTCTATGAAATTCCTAGGTAGTGTCTTCTTCCAACAGAAGGCTGGTTCCCCACATTAAAAATCTGTTCTTAGGGAAGCCACCTTCATTAATGATCTTAGGCAGATCTTCTGGATGGTTTGCTGCAGCTTCTACATCAGCACTTGATGTTTCACCTTGTACTTTTATGTAGCAGAGATGGCTTCTTTTCTTAAACCTCATGAGCCAACCTCTGCTACCTACATCCTTTTCTTCTGCAGTTTCTTTTTTTTTTTTTTTTTTTTTAAGATTTTTTTTTATTTATTTATTTGACAGAGAGAAATCACAAGTAGGCAGAGAGGCAGGCAGAGAGAGAGGAGGAAGCAGGCTCCCCGCTGAGCAGAAAGCCCGATGTGGGGCTCGAACCCAGGACCTGGGATCATGACCTGAGCCGAAGGCAGCGGCTTAACCCACTGAGCCACCCAGGCGCCCCTCTTCTGCAGTTTCTTTACCTCTCTTAATCTTCATAGAATTGAAGAGAGTTAGGGCCTTTCTCTGGAATAGGCATTGTCTTAAGGAAATATTGTGGTTTGATCTTCTAGTTGGACCACTAAAACTTTCTAAATATTAACAATCAGGCTGTTTTGCTTTTGTATCATTCACACATTCACTGGAGTAGCACTTTTAATTTCTTTCAGGAACTTTTCTTTGGATCACAACCTGGCTGTGTGGTACTTTTGGCCTGTCTTGGCTTTCAACATGCCTTCCTCACTCAATTATTTCTAGCCCATTTATAGTGAGAGATGTGCGACTCTTTCTTTCACTTTAATACTCAGAAACCTCTGCAGGGTGGTTATTTGGCCTGATTTCAATAATGTAGTGTCTCAGGAAACAGGCAGGCCCGAGGAGAGGAGAGAAAGGTGAACAATCAGTGGTGCAGTCAAGTATATACAACACCAATCAGTTAAGTCTGCTGTCTTATATGGGTACAGTTTGTGGTGTTCGAAACAATCACA
Organism: Lutra lutra; assembly: GCF_902655055.1. NCBI lineage: Eukaryota > Metazoa > Chordata > Mammalia > Carnivora > Mustelidae > Lutra > Lutra lutra. Next base: position 25,676,935 of record NC_062283.1, on the reverse strand, counting down.
ATAGTAACATCAAATATTATTGATCACAGATCACCCTAACAAATATAATAATAATGAAAAATTTGAAATATTATTAGAATTACCAACATATGACCCAGAGTCATGAAGTGAACAAATGCTGCTGAAAAAATGGCACCACTAGATTTGCTCAACACAGGGTTGCCACAAATCCCCAATTTGTGGGAGAGAAAGCAGTATCCACAAAGCACGACAAAGTGAAGTGCAATAAGACGATGTCTCCCCGTACAGATCCTTAGTGAATCCCCCTGATTTCAGAACTATGAGTGACGTCTGCCCTCTGTGATATGTGTCAACTCCTAATGTAAAGTTTTCTGGGTTTGCTGGGCAGGTAGGATCCCTCCCTGAGTCTTGCGGCCCTGGTTCCTCCAGGTGTGGTCCTCACAATAGCAGCATGTGTGTCAGCTGGGAGCCCTGTCCGAAATAGAGAATCTCAGCCCCATCTGAGACCCACCAAAGACAGGCTCAGAGCAATTCACATGCATGTTAAAGGTTGAGAAGTCCAGGGCGCCTGGGTGGCTCAGTGGGTTAAGCCGCTGCCTTCGGCTCAGGTCATGATCTCAGGGTCCTGGGATCAAGCCCCGCATCGGGCTCTCTGCTCAGCAGGGAGCCTGCTTCCTCCTCTCTCTCTGCCTGCCTCTCTGCCTGCTTGTGATCTCTGTCTGTCAAATAAATAAATAAAATCTTTAAAAAAAAAAAAAAAGGTTGAGAAGTCCTATTCGGAAGAAGCTAATTTCTTCTATTCTGCTTAGCTCATTAATATTCTTTGATCTGCTTTGTGTTCAGAAATTAGATGAGATCCCTCCTCTGCTCCTTTTTTGATGCTGTGAGCATATAATCTTTCATCCTTTTACTATCTTTCTAAGGGGGACTTCGGCAGTAGAAGAAACAAATGCTTGTGTCAATTCCACTTTCTTGACCTGGGGTCCTATCTCTCACATTATGGGGCTTTCTCTGAATCACTTTATTTGGAACACCAAGATATTCTTTCAAGAAGATTCAATAGCTTGAAAAGGGCTCACTCCCTGTCACTTTTGAATGCCACTATAGAGGCTGACTGATAGAAACAGTCACACAGGAGGTATATTTGATGATGATGTAGTTTGTATTCCTGAAGATACAGCCTCATTATTGCAATGCTACAAGTTCAAAACAAGCGTTTTAACGATAGGTTTAAAAAGAATTACAGAAGGTAGTTACCTTGGGGATTTCAAGAATATATACATAAAGGATAAAATAATAATAATAAAACTAACCCAATGTTATGCAAGCAGGTACCTATAAGAGGAAACAAATTGTCCCGGGGCAGATTTTTAAAGTGCTATACACACAGATTTTCTTTATTTGGGGTGTGGGGAGCAAGCAAATACAAGCAGGAAGGACGGGCAGAGGGAGTGGGAAGAAGCAGACTCTCTGCTGAGCAGGAAGCCCAATGCGGGGTTTGATTCCAGGATCATGACCTGAGCTGAAGGCAGACACTTAACCAACTGAGCCACCCAGGTGCCCCTGTACACAGAGATTTTAAAAGTGCTGTATCACAAACAACTTGGATGGAAGTGAGACAGTGTGTTCTGGGATAGTGGGTAGATAATGCAGGGGCTCTAGTGATCAGTAGCAACTCTACACCAGAGATGAAACTGAAGAGCTCGAAAAAATATTACTTCAGAAACTGTGAACTGGAAAAAAAACAAAGCATATATACTTTGCAACATACATACATACATATATATGTGTATATGTGTGTGTGTGTGTGTGTGTGTGTGTATATATGCAGATATGTATACATATATCTGATTCTAAATAAACGTATAATGAAATCGAAAAACATTAGATTTTACAAGTAGACATTTTCCCCTAAAAAGTTACTTGTGTCATCTCCCTAACCTGTTTTTTAAGTGAATCTTCTCATTAGGTAAATAGGAATATTACCTTATATTTACGTCACTTTATATGTGGGCATGTTTTGTACTTTTCAATTCTTCAATATTCAGTTTAAGAGAAAGTGACTCTTGCCCAGGTCTAACTCAGATTTTTTTCTTCTGTGTTCCCATGACACCTCTCAGGAGTCTGGTTTTAAGAGTCATCTCACATGGAGCTGTCATCGCTGTTTAACACATTAATCTCTTCTTCTAGACTTTTGCTGTCCAATACAGTAACCACTGGCCACAAGTAGTTTTTTAATCTAAATTTAAATTAACAAAAATTAAATAAAATTTAAAATCCAGTTCCTCAGTCACACTGGTCACATTTCAAGGGCTCAGAGTCCACATGTGGCTAGTGGCAACCACACAGGACAGTGCAGCTATAGAATAATTTCATCATCAGAGAAAGTTCTGCTGAAGAGAGCTGCTCTATCTAGATTAGGGTTTCTGAACCTCAGCACCACTGACATTTTCTGTCAGTGCTGCTTTGTCACGGGGGTCTGTCCTATGCATTACAGGGTGTTTAGCAGCTTCTACCCACTAGGTGTCAACAGTATCACCCCAGTTGTGACAGTCAAAAAGGTCCCCAGACATGGCCCCTGATTGAGAACCAGTATTCTAGACTGTGAACATCTCGACAAGAAGAAATTTGTTTGTTTAGCTTTGTGTTCCATATAACCGAGCACAATGCCTGGTGCACCACAGGGCCTCAATGTATGTTTAGGCAGAAGAAAGGAAGGGAAACAGAAAAGGCCTAAGACATGGGTGTTTTCCACTCTAACAATGGTAAAACTCTTCTCTAGTTTAAAAGAAAAAAGCCAACAACAAATACATTTCAATATAGTTATCTTTCTCTAGAGGATAAATGAATGATAAAGTCTGCCTGGCATCTGCTCAGAAATCTACACTTCATAATTATTATCGAAAAGATAGTAACGATGCCTGACACTGAAATAAAATTAAATCCCCTACACAATAGCAAGACATCTCAAAGATAAAAAAATGGAGATAACTATTAGAGCCTCTTTGAGAATATTGCCCCATTTTACACTGGCATGTGAAAATTTATGCAAGCACTCCAGAAAATCTAACTCCTTTACTCATATCTAGAAAATTATTTGCCAAAAGTGTTACAATTTTTTACATTATTCCTCAACAGCAATTCCATAATCATGAAGGTAGTGATCTTGTTGGCTTTATTTTGCTCATATAGATATGGGTTTCATGTTTCCAAATCAGAAGGAACCAGCAGAGTTATTGTGGTAAGAGCTTTTGTAAATTGTTTCCTGACCGGCTACAAAGGTACTACCACCACCACAGGAGTAGAGGAAGTCAGATGGCTCTCTCCCCCTGGCCACACTGGCCTCCTCACCATTATGTCAAATCGCTCCCATTCTGAAACCAAAGGAGAAATCAGTGGCCATGTCCTTGTTGCCATTTGTGACAAGCAGTCTGAGCAAGAAGGCCTTCCCTCTAGCCCCGCCACTTAGCCAATGGTGCTTACCAGTTTCTTTAGTAAAATGATGATGAATCACAGTGATCCTGCTTTATGCGGTTGGGGGAAGGGAACGTCTATAAACTGCAAAGCACCAAACAGATGCCAGGTTCACTTTTATTTAAGTATTTTAGTAAAGGTGATCAAGTTTTTAGCAGAGGGACTAGGGACCTGAAGAGCACTGTGAATCCAAGAATCAGGTTTTAGGGGAAGCATGATTTAATAAAGTAAAAACAAACACTGCGGAATGCCATGTCACTCAGGGGAAAGTCAGTCTTTTTTTCTACCTTTTGGAGGAATCAGCTGAACAAAGGTGTTCCTACTCTTCTTAGGTTTTTGATGAAATCCTGAAAGCTATTTGAGCACCTGTAGGGATTATTTGAGGAGTTGAAACTCACTTCTAGAGGTATTTAGCGTACTGAAAAATGAGATGTACTGTAAGTGAAAGCCTAGTTCAGGTGCATACCAACTACTGATCGCTGGGTCTCTGTGAGGCCACGGAGCAAGCGCCAGTTAAGATCTGGTGACTTACTCTTACCACGTCTACCTCTATGCATGACAGGTTTTATAAATTAATAATTCTAAGGATGAGCTTCTTTATGGTCACAGGTGATCTGTCCTAGAACACATAACCAGAAGATGCTTTTGAAAATAACCTCAGAAATTTCATAAATTCGATGAAAGGTTTTATGATTTGGTTGGAGCTGGACGAAGACTGGGATGCAGAACGGAAAAACTCCTTAGAGGTACATTTTTACTTGTAGCATTCTGACCCTTGAGTTGAAATGATGACTTTTTGTTTTGGTCCGGAAGGACATAAAAATGCCAGCACTGCTCACCACGCAGATAACACAAGCAACAAGCTGGCTACCACGACTGTCTGGATGTTCTGGAAGAAAAAGCGGCAAGTGGGAAAGGCAAGGCAAGGGAAGAGAGAGCCAGACACTCGGGTCTTAAAAATACTCTGCCACGTGAATCTTTAGCTTGACTGTCAACATTCAGTAAGAAAGGGAACTAACAGAGTAAGCATTCGCATTTTAGAAAGCACATCTGCACAAACCCTTTAGCACAAGGGTTAACTTTTCATTTCTCTCTTTTAAGTTAAACTTCATCTAATGCAGTTCCCAAGAGCTCCAGGGAACATGTGACGCCTATAATGAACTTTATCGGGTTGTGTCTCTGTGGCCACTTTCCAAATCACACATTCACCCAGCAAAACGTTCAGGTCACACAAGGAAGGAAGTCTTCGGCTACTGAAGATCATTACTAGCACTGAGCGAAACCACTGTCAGTTTCTTGGGGTTGGCCTCTGATCACTCATACAAAGGACGGAAAATTGTTGGCGCCACTGGACCTCTGCCCAGCTCAGCCGTCAGCGGAGCATATGAAAGGCTCCTTCTTTAAAACCAACATGCTGGAAGGGGGCAAAGGGTGGCAGGGACCCTCAGGCACATTAATCAGCAGGGGAATCGGCCCGATGTCACCTCCTGCTGGGCTTCACTGCCCAAACTACATGTGTCAGTGACTCCCAGAAAAAGGGAGGCCCCAGAATAACACTGGAAGCATCAAATGTCCTCCCTTCTCTTCATATGGAAAGCTCATCTCAGAGGTGTCAGGATAAAACATGAGAACGGCATTTGTCCTCAGAGACAAACACGAGTGATTCACTGTTTCACGACACAATGAGAGGAGGAGGACACTGTAATAAAAACTTTATAAGGTGAAATCTAAATCCTGAATGCAGTACACATTTAAAAAACTTTTTTTTTTTTAAGTTTTCTTCCTTTCCTTTCTCCTCCCCTTCCTGAGGGAACACAACACAATGTAATTAAACGGCAAATTACTTGAGAGAGAAATGTTTAGACTCATGACAAATCTTTGTGCAGAAAACAAAACTTCACACCCCACACATATTTTGGATGACCCAGTTATCCTAGCAAAATAGAAAATGAAAGCCAAGCTTGTAGTTTTCAATTTTCAGATGGAAGGGCAGTGAGTTGAAAAATCTTCATTACTTAAAAGTAAGGTAATTTATGGAGGCAGAAATTAACATGAACTCAAGTTGCTCATTAAATAAATAAAGTAAATTAAGAGGTGGCTAGTTAGCTTTTCTCTATTTCTAGTGAAGGTCTAAATGGGAAAATCACAATGTGCACATTCCTTCAAATCCTCAGAACAATTCCAGAGTTCCTGTTCATTAGAAAATGAACACTTGTTTATACAGACATAACTGAATCATCAAGGCAGAACTTGGGTTTTAGTGAGATTTATTTTAAAAAATTAAAGAAATTATTAAGGGTTAATATTTTAAAATCAAGTAGTTAAAATTGAAAAGGTAAAAATTGAAAAGTTAATTTGAAAACTGATTTGCAGGTTAACATGTTTGGCATACTTTGAAATTAAACCGGCTGACATTAATTTCATCAAGTAGCAAGAAAATGAAAGATACTTTACAAGGTTTCATTAAGGGTCCACCGAAGGTTAAAAAACATTTAAATCTAAGAGAGATTCCATTTAAAATGTTCTCAGTGGTGGAAAAAAAAAAAGTTGGTCTATTTTAAGATACTAATTTCCATCTGGCAGAACAGACCCAGACCTACAATGCTGCATTTCCCTGAGCAATTGCGCTGAGGTCCTGGGGCTCCTGGGGGTTACTGAGTGTCAGAGGCACCATGATACATCTTCCCTCCGTTGTCCCCAGTTGGGATCCATCTTTCTTAGCACATGACATCTGTGTGGAGAGTCAGCAACTCCCTCTTTCATTAAATAATAAAACACAGCAAAACCCTTTATTTACAATGTTTTTGCGAGGTTTGATTTAAGCACCAGCATTTGGTTTTTAATATAGTTTTAATTTGAATACAAGATTATTTTTCTCTTATATAAAAGGACTGAAAAAGTTTTCTTATTAAGCTATATCATATGTGAGAATTCTAGAAAATCTAAATTTTAAAAAACAGAAATTACATTCACGTGGTTAAAATCTCAAAAATTAACAAGGGATATACTGAATTGTCTCCATCCATTCCCTGACCACTACCATGCCCAGTGGCCCCTCCTCTCCTGCCTCCTCCAACCAGGCAACCACAGTAACATTCGGATCTCCCTACCCAACTTTTTAATACTACACTATATACACTATTCTCACCTTACTTTATCATCTTATCCTATCTTAGAGGTGTTCCTGTTTCATGAAGAGTGTTTTTGTTCTTTCCTATGGCTGCAAGCAAGTAATATAAAATTATCATAATTTAACTGTTTTAATTTAGGCATTAATTAGTTCTCTATTAATGAATACAGACTCCCCCTCACCCCCATTTAAAAAAAGGGAAAAAGAAAAATTGAGAAAACTGTTTTGGACTTTTAAACCTTATCTTGATTCTGTTCTGTGATGCTAAGAAAGAATATCTGATCACTCAGGTTTAATTTTTTTGGTCCTTGAGTTTGATCCAAAACTGAAGTCTGTCATCTGTCTGTTGTAAATAATACAGTATTCTACCTTTAATTTTTATATTTTCAAGAAGGATTTATTAAACATCTACTATTATATATCTAGCTCTTGATACCTCAGGTATCAAGCAGAGGTAGAGGTGGAGGTGGGGGGCGGGGAGATGATTTTAAAAAGTAACCAGCATCCACTAGGGGTTTGTAATGTTATTAATGAGACAAGTCATACAGACAACTCAAAAAGGGTCAAAAGCACTATGTGACCAGGTGTCAAAATAACGGCTGCATGAGTTTAGATGTTCCTAGGTAAGTTAGTAAAAAATAATTTTTAGAAATTGTTTCAGATAGCAGGTATTTTAGTCAGACACCTTTGAATTCAAATGTAGACTCTGCCATTTACATGATCTTGGGCAAGTTCTTTTCAACTTCTCTAAGCCTCAGTTTCTCTGAGTCTGTGAAGGGGATTTTCTTCCTATTTCACAGGTTTCCTAAAGGAAATGAATGAGATCACACATATCAACCCCCCAAAAGAGGATGGGCCCCCAATATGTCACAGAGCCTTCCTGATCTCTGGCAGATAGATGACCTCTTACACACCAAGGACGACAGTTCGTTTTGGCATATATCTTTCACTGATTCAGAGAGAAAGAGAGAATTAACAAGTGTTAAGTGCTAAAATGAGATGATATATGACATAGGTGAGAGCAGGAAGGACATGGACCCTCGTTCTCCTCCCTAGTAGGAGACTGTCAGAGAAGCTTTCCTTGAGGACTGGTATCTAAACCCGCTGAAGGAGACAAGGAGTCAGCCCGGTACCGAGCACACAGGGACACACAGCTGGGGACTGGGTAAAAGTGGCGGGTGCTGGATTGGGTTCTGGGCCTGTGCAATATTCTACCATCTCTGTTCTTGCAGAAGTGGAAGTGAAATTCCTAACTGAGAGTATAGTTGCATTCTTTGGGGGAACTTGTTATGTCCAGTTCTGGGCATTTTTATCCTGCTTCTATAGAAATTAATGTGAAAAAAAGGGAGCTAGGTCATGATAAAATGATAATAATCACATCTCAGTAATATTCACATTTAAATCACTAAATTAAGTTTATGTCTATTTAGGTTTGATGAATCAACTATTTTCTAAGTTCTTAGACTTTTTTGTATTTGTAACTCACATGGTAAGTGCAGGAGGTGCGTATAAATACCAACTGAATATTTACTGTGCTTTTTGATTATATGGTTTTTTCTTATCAATTTTGTTTTTTTTTAATTTATTTTTTGATTCCCTAGTGTCTTATCATCTCTAGGAGATACAAGTCTCTGTTCCCAGTGGTTCTGCTGTATCATTAAAGAAAATCACCTAAACATAAACTCAGATTTTGACATACGAAGGCCTGTAGAGACCAAAATAAATGCTCACAAATTGGTGTGTGTATGTTACCACATCACCACCAACTTAATAATTGTTACACCATTTCACTAAACTCAGAAAGGCATCAGCTTGCTTGCTCTAATTTGTGTTTATGGTTAGATGTCTGTCAGTATTTTCTATTACATTTCTAAGTAAAGACATTTTAATGTTTCACTGAATCTGAAAGCATTTGGAGAACACTGCTGTGTATTTTAAGATGAAGTAGCTTATGATCTTGCATTAGTAGAATAAAAGCTAGCTATTCCAGTTTGCAGAAAAATATTCTTATTATGCAATTAGCCTATAAAAGAGAGAGTGGGTAAAGTGGTTGATGAACTGGTTATGTTAACATGTGTTTCCTCACTGAATTCTGTCAGCGTCTCCCTTTCTTTTTATAAAATTCTATGGGTTTTTGCAAATCCCTTTCTTCTGCAGCCAAGCTCTCACTCAGAATAGAGGACACCTGAATTACATAAATCTCTATCACAAAGTTACATTTTCTGTGCAGAGCAAGAGCTTGTCAGGAAAAAGGTAATGAAGAAGAATAGCTTAGACAGAGGGATTTAATGATATCCAGCTGCTACTCTATGTTACTTGCTGATAAGACTTTAAGTTTACAATAGAGAAAGTTTGGGAAAAGGCTAAAAATTCATATACAGGAAGTGGAAGTCTTTATATTTCATTTGTTCAATTTCCGCTAACTCTTGCAATTATGTTCATACAAGGTTTAATCTTCAGAATGTTCAAATGTGTGATTATAAGGCTTTAAAAATAAAATTTAAATTGCATCCAAAAGTGTAGAAATATTGCACCTTAGGGAAAAGACACTTAACCTATTCGGGCTCACCACATGTTTAGATGATAAGATAAACCTGAGAAAGCACAGATTGTTCAATGTTTACTATAATTGTATGTCATTATTGTGGTGATGTTTCTGCACTTACAAAATGGCAAGGGGTGGGCGGAGGGCTCAGAGGGAGAGAGAAAGAGAGTTTTTCTCCACTGCAGGGGATGCAGTCATTGCTTCAAAACTACAGTAAGTTACCATAAAATTAGATAAATGCAACCTCTGAAGAATGGGAAAATCCTAAACAAATTACACTTTACTGAAGATTCAAACCCTTATACAATCAGAATTTTAGATTCCCAATCTGTTACTTGCATACACACTGCTAAAAGGGCCTTGTTCATAGTGATGACCAGTTGACAGACCCCACTACCAAAGTCTGAACTTTTCTATGGGCAGGAATGCATTATGATTAACTCCTGTCTGGTAAAGGAAATAACCAGAAAAAAAATCTCTGTGGGAGCAAAGCAATTATAATTCTCTCAAGAAAGGACTTCAACATCTACAATGTGAACACTGCCCTCAACGGATTTACTGCCTTAGGACCCAAAGAGTTAAAACGAAGGAGCGATGTTCTTTCAGGCTAATGAAACCTTCCTGTCTGGAGTCCCTTTCCCAGTGAGTGGGAAAGGAACAGTTTGAATAGCTGGTGTTCTGTGCACTTTCCCACAGGTCTGGACAGGATCTCCAGCTCAGCATCTATGGCTTGGAGAGGAAGAGGCTCACGGAGGGCAGCCGCTGGAGACCCAGGCCTCCCAGGGAGGAGGAGACAGGAGGACTGCACAGACACAACTCAGGCGCTCCCATATGGCTCAGCTGCCCACCGTGGCTCTGAGAGGCTTGATAAAGAAAAGCACTGCTTCTTTTTTCTTAAAGGGCAAAAGGTACACACGAAGGTCAGTGGCAGGTACCTGTCTGGAGGCATTTTATGCTATTGGTGCAAACCTCCCACAAGCTGAACTTAAAGGAATGTTCCATCCTTGCAGGAAGTCTCCAGATACAGGAAAAGCTAATAAAATGAAAAGGGAGGAGGCTCTGCCTTCCTTCCCAAACTCAGCTCCTACAACATCTCACATTACAAATTTGCAAACTAATTACTTAGAGCCAGACATATTAAAAAATTCCCCCTTACAACTAAGTGAATATAGAGAGATTCAAAATAGAGGACTTGGCTCCAGATTTAGGGCTCTGAATTTAAAAGTCTAATTAAGGCGAATCGTGTTTGCTATGTAGTTCTCACAAACACTAGCATTATTGAAATTACACCTAACGACTTAATTGATTTAACCAATACCTCAAGTTAAAGATTAGGGAATAATTAGTTCAGCCTGCAGAAGCTGCAGTATGAGGAATGACAAGGTTTTTCCGTAATGGCTTTGGCTATTTTTTTCTAAAACATCAACTTATTTCTGTGAAATTTTGCGTTAGATAATTCCACTTTAAACAGACATATCAATGGACGTCAATATGTTAAATAGCTGAAATCCTAACTTAAATGGGATAATTTCTTGATTAGCTTTAAGCCCAGTACGGGGTGTGGAGGAATTCTTTCTCTGTCTCTTTCCCTGGGAGCTCTCTTTTGAAAGGAGAAAGGGGAAATGGCAGTATTTTGTGACTCATCCTTTGGAGCAGCATTCCAAGTGTGATTTACTTAATATAGCCCTATAAATCACCTAATGCAGAAATAATCTCAAGATCTGCATGTAAACATAGCTATTAAAATATTACAATTACTCTGTTTGCTTAGTGCTCATAAGGTATAGCTCATCTTAAGGTAAACAGCTTTTTCCAGAGGTGGGGCATCTAAAGTAGCGTCCAAATTATATGCCCATCTAAGAATGCTGAATTTAAGTAACATATCTTATCATCTAAGTATAACAACAAGTGTGTGACCAGGAAAGGGACTATTATACCTTTGGCTGACATTTCTCGGCTTTCAATTTGCTGTACTGGTTTGGAAATCAAATTTGCTAATTTCATAGCTGGCTATTACACTGGCTGGCAATTACTAATCACAGAAAAAAATTTCAGCTCAGAAAAAGAAAAAAAAAAGTGAGCATGCCTTTTGACTGCATTTGTTTTAGGGATTTTCTCTGAAGCTGCCACAGGGCATTTAGTTTTAAACAAAAAGTAAGCCAGGGGACCGAGATCTATCGGCCTTTTGGTAATCCTTATTTTTGACTCACAAGACTTAACTTTGTTTAGTGTGGTGATCTGTAACTGTAAGCAATCATCCTCCAGATTACTATTGGGTTAAAAACTGTAAACCATCTACAATTACTAGCATGATCCCTAACCTCTGTAAGGTGGTAATCCAGTATTGGTTGTTAACTGTCAAATTTATTTCCCTTTGGTGAAATATACCCTGGATTTAATTAGCAGTCATTCTTAATACTTTATGGAGCTGAGCCCAAGCTCTGTGGCTTTGACATTTAACCTCTGACCCTTAAATATTTACCAGCTTTTAAACTGGTTGTGTACAATTATCCCTTCAAGTATATCTCAGATCCATCATTTTGACCACTCTGGTCAATTCCAAGTCAGATGTACTATTCCAACTGATGCTGTAATTCTCTCCCAGAAACTGGAAAAAAAACCTTGTTGTTCCACAATGAGCTCTGTCAGACAGAGCCAAAAGCACTTGTCACTAGAAGCTACCTGTGGAAGGCACGGCGTGGGCTGCCAGTCATGCTGACAATGCGACGAGGCGGCGGCAGGGCTGAGTGGCCATGGGCCCATGTTTTGGCTCTCGTGAACCCTGAGCCTTTGTGGGGATGTTTTGGAATCAGTTGCCTCTTTAACTCATAGTCATGAGAGGAATACTTTGGGAACCATTTTCGTTCATTTGTTTGTTTGAAATCAACTTTACTTTGATTTACTTTATGCTTTGGGAAGTATTATTTTTTAAACTCCTCCCAAGTTTTCGAGGCAGCAGACACCTAGCGGGAAGCACCCATGAGGAGAGACTACAGTTTTCCTCCCCTCATTTAAAGCCCCCAGAGCATCTAATATACAAAACAAGTGCTTTTCAGATGTTCAAATTTTAGGAACATATTTTAATCCAAAAGATTGGGAAACAAAAAGCCCTCATTAGGCAATAGCAAATGTTCAAAGATAAAACGGATGTTGCTCCATGCAGACATTTCAAGACTTCACACCTGGAAGAAGCAGCTAGGCCATCACCTCAGGAATGACAACACGGCTCACATGTTCCACTTGCCTTACACACACTTCCAGAACACATGCGTCGTGCCTGGTGGGTTCTCAATAGCAGGTTCTCAATAACTGGTTTGGAATGGGTATTAAATAAAGACGGTAGTCACAACAACAGCTTTGCCAAGGCAAAGGTGACAACCAGAAATGCCAAATAGATTTGCACAAGTAGAAAGAAGAAGGTTCCTGGAAATGAGAATTCAGGGAGAAAAATAGAAGCATGTATTACTGATCTCCTCTCCCCAACCTGGTGTCCTGTCCAAGCGAGAGAGGAAAGAGAGTAAGAGAAGTATTTGCTGCTGCTGCTGCTAGTGGGGAGCCCATAAGCTGAGTCTAAATTAGGGCCAGATGCTAGTTTTTGGCTACTTTAAGAAACCAAAGTCTGGGTCAGCTGCACTTCCAAGTAGAACACTGAGTAGAGAGTCTGGGCTCTGGTGTCCAGCTGATCCAGAAGCCTGTTTTCTGTAGGGAGCCAAAACAGGCCAAGTGAACAGGCTGGACTTTTAAAAGGTCTGTAGAATAGCCGTAATGTGTGGTCTCCACTGTCGTCTCAGTAAACGGCATTTGGGTTGGGTAAAATGCCTCAGTGGCAGTTTGGTGCTTACCGGATCTGGTAGCCATTTACTTTGTGTGGGTGGACTGCTGCATAATCAAGGTCCACTGTATGCATAATACAAATTAAAAATAAATAGCACAGACTGAAATTTATGAGTCAAGCTTTCTTCATGTTTCCCCGACATTGACACATGGACCAAGAGTATCAAGAGACGGATCAAGCTGTACATTTTAAATTCTCCAGAATTTGTTTTCAAGTTTTGTTAACTAATGCTTTAACAATGTAAAAAGCTCCTAAGCAGTAAAAGAGGACGGCCGATAAGTCTTGGGCATTTATCTTTAGGGAGTGCCAAAGGGCTGGAAGTGCTAAAAATAAAATGGACGCCCTCTCTATAATCCCTTGCTTTCAGAACATCCCCAAATATTTCAAGGCATTCCTTGTTTCCAGTTTGGTCTTTAGTTCAAAGGTGAACTTTATTTAGGGAGGAGGTTGACTAAGCATATTTTAGTCATCTGTAAGAAACATGATACTGGAAAATAGTATGTTTCCTCCCAAGCTCTAATTACAAAATGAAATTTACATGTAACCCAGCAAATTCACAAGTAGATAATAGCCAAATACTGAGGGTTGGAATGACCAATTTTCTCTAAAAATCAGCTAATCAGAAATCACCAAATCTTTCTTAAAGAGTCTTTTTTTTTTTTTTCAGTATCCTCCAATTAGTGAAATCATTCTGTTACAAGTTTTCTAAAAACTGGGAAGGGGAAAGCCATTAATATTACAATGGGGAAGAGAACAAATAAAAATTAATATTTTGCACACGTGTCCCTACTTCTGCAATGCCACTGGGATAGAAATTTCTGTGTTTGTGTATGTGTGTGTGTATGTGTGTGCATGTGGGCAAAGAGACTCTATCAGAAATGATGCTAACACAGGTGACTGCAGAGGCTGAAGGACCGGGGACTTGTCAGGTCCATCACTTGGCTCCTTTCTCTTCATTCCCTTCTAGCCCACTGGCCAGGAAGTCCTGCAACCCTGCCTCTGAAGTATTTCTCTAAAGATCACTTCCTCTCCATTTTCCCAATCTTAGTCTTAATGCAGAATCTTCCCCATATCTAGCCTGCATATTCTATAATTTGGAGTGGCACTGAAGCTTGGGCTGTGACATAAAAAGGCCTCTTCCTCAGGTTCATATCTCATTATTGTCATTCTCCATAGTCATGTACTTATGGTTCCCTCCAAAAGGCCATGTTACTTCAGGCATCCGAACTTTCTGTACATGTTCTTTCCATCTACTTAAAATTTCTTCCTTACCTTCTAACTTTACTTATTTTTCAAAACTCAGCACAAACATCCCCTCCTCCAGGAAGTATTCTGTGGTGGCTTTGTTGTAATGGCTTGAGTGATTTCCTACCTTCTCCCTTCCTAAGAGAACCCCAGTAGTTTGGGTATCTTTGTACCTCAGGGAAGCAGACCATAGCTCTAGTGTAAGATTATCAGAGCAATTCCACTCATTTGACCAGCAGAAGGCCAGAAATGGTATATGACTCAACATAAGCCAATGAGATAGGAGAGGTCTGCCAGGGAATTCTGGAAAAGCCACTGGACATCATCTCTATTTCTCTAGGTGGGAAGGAATGCGGCCCTCACTGCTATTGGCAGCCGACCTACAGGCATCTACAAGGGCCAACCTGGGGATGAAACTTATACTACAGACAGCAGAGAGGACACAGCCTGGGTCCTGGGCAACTACGGATCAGCCAACAGTAAAGCCTAGTGTTTTAGGTCAGGTGTGACAATATGTAAGAGTTAAGGCCAATTTAATTTGAGTTTTTCTGCTACTTCTAAAGCTAAAAGTATCCTAATTTGAGAGAAAGGGCTGGGAGAAAGAAGACAAACTGCCTTGAAAGGTAGTAAAGAGATACAGAGGCTTAAATTGTTTATTTTTAGTAAAAGAATATCTAACTTTGTGTCATGGTTGGGTTCTGCCTAGGGGTAGGTAATGGAAGGTAGGGACTACGAGTCACATGCTGATGTGCCAGTGTCACCGTCCATACCCAAGTGGGTGGCCCTCAGAGTGGCAGGAGGTGCCGCCTTGAGCAGCAGGCAGATCCACTGATGCACCAAGCAGGCCATGACCATGTGGATCAAAAGGAGTCATCTGTCAATCCTTTTGGGTCTCCAGACCCCTATTTTAGAAAAGAACCTACATCAATGTACAGTTAACGTAGAAAACAACAAAACCATAATGACTGGGGCCCTATTGTGGCTCTCTCCAATGCAAGGCCCATGTTGTTAAAACCTACCCTGGCCGAGCATGGGGCAGCCACTGACATCACCATGCCCTACACCGCTGGGCCCTCCAGAAGAAGAATGGGTGGCGGGATGGGTGCCACCATGCCCACACAGCTGTCTGAAATGCTGGTACGTGATGATGCCAGCCTTCTATTCAGATTTTCACTCTAGAACCTTTCTCCTTACCTTGTTTGTAGGTTTTACTTTCAACATAAATATACAGGTGATCATAACAGCAACAAATATATTTATTGAATATCTACCAAGTGCTGGGCACCATATTAGCAGCTTTAAATATGCCCACCAGATGTAATTCTCACAGTGATCCCACTCACATGTCTTATTGCCCCTGTGTTCACAACTGGTTAAGTGGCAGACTTGGGGTTTAAACACAAGATTGCCTCTAAACCTTATATTTTTCAAGTGTAGTATATTGCCTAAATAAAAACATCTTAAAAAAAAAAAAGGACTCCAAGTAGAATGAACTTTTTTCAGTTCAAAAGACTAGAGTGAGTCCTTGCTGAATCCTTGCTGAATGGATTATGTGTACTTGAACCATAAGATATATGGTCGACTTTGGTCTCTAAAATAGTTAATATCACAGCAAACCTACTTCGAACAGTTTTTACCTATCTCAGGATTAAACTTAAAATTCTTGGCATACCACCCTTTTTGCATTTAACTTGCATCTTGAAACTTAAATGCCTGGCATATTTTTTACATTTAGTTTGAATTTTTCTGAAATCACTAGTCTTCATTATCATAGAATATTTTTCAAAACTTTATATCAAGAAATATAACAATCTACACCTTTTCTCTGGAGGGATCTAAAAAAAATTGGATTTTAGCAGTGTCTTTTTTGTTGTTTATAATATTTTGGTTGGAAATTATGGCAAAGATAATGAATGTACATGCTGCCTGTATCTAGCAACTTGTATTACTATATGAAAATACATTTCAAAAGAACTTTTGGCCTAAGTCCAAATTCATCGTTTTTATAAATAGGTTGACTTCTCTCTTAGATAACTTCATTTAAGTAGAAATTAAAAACAGAGAATTGCATCTGTAATCTTAAGATAACATTTCTTAATGCAAATGGATAATGACTAAATTAAGTGGCTCTCTCCAAATGAAATGAAAATTTGGCCTTAGAAGAAATCTTTAGGTTTTATTGCACTGCTCAGTAAATGCTGCTATAGCTCAGTGCATTTAAATCATGTATTCTTAGTATTTTGCTCATGTTCAAACTGATTATGAAATTGACTCTGGTAATTGAGGAAAATGGGACATTTGAAATAATGCAAAGACAAATTGTTTTCACGTTGCTTGGCATTTTACATCTAAGATTGAGATAATTTGTCAATATCATGTGACTCCTAATGATTTCTATATTACACATTAAAAGTAAAATAAGTGGCTTAAATAAAGTCATAAATGGATTTAATGGCAGAAAGCAGGATGGATCTCATATCCCCAGTTTATTATATCATGCTCAAGATTTTGTTTATGCTTTTAGTGGAATAAAAATATGCCTAAATTCTCTTCGCAACATTCGTCAATGAACATAGATGTACACACATGTACACATACCATAAACAGACATATACAAACAGTTCTCATATAAAATGCACTAGATTATATCTGAATAATACGCTGGCTCATGATTTTGTTTATCAGCCAGTCACTTCATTGCTTACAAATATTAAGTGGGTATCTACCATAATTGAGACCCTCTCAGAGTGCTCTTTATTATTTTGGTTTATTCACGGAGTGTCCGTCTAAGTTCTCACAGCAATATTCATGCATGATAACATAGGAGGGCAGGTTTGAACTCCAGGCCTACAGTGTGGGTCCCTGGGAAAACCATTCACCCTGAAGCTTCCTTTGTAATGTAAAGTGGGGAACTGAAGGAGGAGGCCAGACAAGACGACTTCTAATGTCTTTTTATCTCTAAAATGATCAAAACCAATAAAAAGAAACAAAACTACTCCAAAACTGGGTTAAAGTGAACCACAGTTTATTTAAAAAAAAAAAAAAAAGACTGGGTTTCTCTTTAGAGAGAGCAGGAAAGATGGGAAAACTAAGAGTCTGGTTGGAATGGAGAAACCGGGTTTGGAAGGCATAGGGAACACCAAGAGAAATACTCTACATCTCTTGAAATCCTGCATTACAAACTCCTATCTCCTCTACTGGAGACTAATAAATTGCAACCTGTATTCTGGAAAATTAAGGTTGGGCAAGAAGAGCAGGTGATGAGAGTAAGTGAAAGGTCGAGATGTGGCCAGAAGCAGGGTCACATTTACCACGTGACAAAGCCCTAGGAGAGCGTCTGAGCCGATATTTTTTTTAACATTTGAAGTTTCACAACCCATATCTTTTAGGATGTAGCAAATTTGTCAGTTTGACTCTACTGATCCAAGAAGGCAAAAACTCCCGCAAAACAAATGGTTATGGTGGAAATGACTCTACGGGAAAAAGAGCAGCTGACATCATTACTGACCCTTCAGATGTACTAAATAAGCACTACTATGCCTCCCCCCCACCACCACTTTGGCTCAGCTTCAGCTTCTATTACCCAAGTTCTTTTTATTAGAAACTCCTTATTATGAACCTAAGTGTCAAAATCTATGTTGTCTTAAGATGTAAATGTTCCTAAGAATTCTGGAAGATCCCAAGAAAGACAATAGGGGCAGTGGTGAAATTTCCCTTCTTAACAATGTTCAAAAGATCAAAATAGCAGAACCTATTCAGTCCATCTCGGGTTTTGAAATACCCCTAATGTAGTTCACTTTCACATCTGAACCTGCATGCCCTGTTCTCTTCCACGTTTCCCATACCTGCTGAATTTCTCCACACTACCACTGACTCAGCATGTGCAACATGGAACTCAGCTTCTTTTCTACTGGCTGTGTGTCAACCCATTTGTTTTCTACCCCTATTAATGCACCACATGCTCCCTATTAGGCAAGCTTAGAACCCTAGAGTCATCCTTGATTCATCCTTCTACTCTATCCCAATATTGATCAGTTGGTAAATTCTCCAGGGTCGGGCCTATGCAACATCTCTGTCAACCAGGGTGAAATTCTGATCTGTGCTGGTCTTAGCATTTGGGTAGACCAAGACGGACAAAGTCCCTGACTTAAGAGTTTACAGCCTAAGGGGACAATAAGCAGCATAGGAGGAGGAAAGATAGTGACAAGATTTATACAAGACAGGCAGAAGTTACCATGCGAGTGGGACAGCAAGGGCATTAAGCCAAGCCTTGGGAGCCGCGGAAGACTCTGAGGAAGTGACACTGAAACTGAGACTTGAAGGATGAGAGGTGAAAAGCAGTGGGTGGTCCAGGCACTGAGATTAGTTTAATCTTCCTGAAATCCACCTAGAATCATGTCTATTGCCTATCTTCGTGGCTTTCCACTGCCTACAGAGTAATGCAGACTTCTCAGCTTTGCGTTTACATTTTCCATGCTCAGGCACCAACTAATTTTTCTATTTTCATCATCTAGTACTTCCCTTCAGTAGGCAATGCTCTAAACAGAGCATTCCATCACATATTCCATGGTCACAGTCCCACTTTTTAGTCTCTATACCTTTGTTCGTCTATTTCCTCCACCCAGAATCCCAGGCAGCTAAAATGCTATGTATCTTTCAGTGCCCAGCTCAAATGCCACCTTCCCCGAACAATATCCATGGATCTCGACTCCTCCAACTCCCCTCCAAGTCCTCACTGCTCTTAAGCATAAAACACTTTATCTGCACTCCGAGCGCCCGCTGATACCTTCTCTTGACACTACTCTCTGCCTTGGGCCACTCTTACAGCTTGAATTAACATTTTCTTTTTTGAGTGCCAACCATGTGCTCAGCAGAGTGCTGTGAGCAAATGTTTGGAGGGAAGATGAATTCTGTCTTAGATGCTCTGTGTGTGAGATAACCTTTGAGACAGTAAGATGGCAAGAGGGCAGGCTATACAGGGCTGGGTACATGGAGAAATCTGGAGTGGAGACAAAAATTTGGAACTCGAGTGCACATGGGTGTTGACACTCCAGGAATGGAAGAATCAACCATGGAGGGTGTTCGTGAAGTATGGTGAAGAAGGCTGGTTGGCAGGAACAGCTGTGTATAGGTCTTCTCTTCCATCAGAACAGTTTTTCAGCTGGCTTGTTCTTTGCTGGTCAGCTGGCCTGTGCACTGCAGGAGATGCAGCCGCAGCCCTAGCTTCCTCCCACTAGAGGCTAGTAGTACTGCCCCCAGGTTAAAACAATCAAAATTGTCTCCAGACACTGCCAGCAGTCCCCTAGGGACACGATCGCCACTGGTTGAGAAACACTGGCCTAGACCTGTAAGTGTACGCTCTAAGGATGTTTCTTTCTTCCTGTGATTTGGTCACTTGATTAAATTGTTAAGCAAATGCTGTGTATCTATTATGTATAAGGCATTTGTGATAGCACTGAAAGCCTAGAGACTTGATACATATTCAGTAAATAGACCAAAAAAAAAAAATGCTACATTTCAGAAAAAAAAAATCTAGCAAGGATTTTCATAAAGGAATGTGACTACCAGATCAAATGGTTTAGTGTTCATGCATCGACGGGCCACATATTCTAATGAACAGACAGCACAGGCAGGCAAGCAGGAATATAGTCACTCGATGATTATGATCTTTCTTAAAGTAGATAACATAGATGAAGAAGCAAGTGATGCTATTTCTTTTACTCTCCAGATGCAAAAAAGTTTGCCAACTTGTTAACAAGTGTAAAACAAGCACAAAATAACACAACAGGAAAGCTTATTTGCGAGTAACTTGTGAATACCCAATAAATGTTCTTAGGTTATGCCAAGTAAGACAATTTTGTCATTGTAAAAACAAATCCTAGAATTGCTGTTGCTGTAGCTTTTCCCTGAATCAGACTTTCTTAAATCTTTATCATAACCTCCTCATTCTAAAAAGAACAGACCATAAGAATTACCCTATTATTTCTAGAGAATCAGAAGTTCAGATTGAAGCTGTCATATTATGTAAAAAAGCAAAACCATCGGTATTATGACAGTTTTGCAATCCCTTCTTTCTATCTAACAAAGAACTTTTCAAAACCTTTTTCGTGGAGCCAGAATTGCTCAGAAAAAGTGAGTGTTCTTTGCAAAATATGAAGCTCGTTTTTCATAATAAGGAAGTTAGGTCTTAAAGAGCTTTTGTACCTGAAGACATTTGCTGCATATAAAATACCATTTGTTTCCCTGTAAGTGATCCTTACGTGCTCCGCTGCAGAATGTTCAGAGACATCCTATTTTTCCTGGTGTGTTTTCTTCCTAATTCTCCACATTTATTCACAAGCAACTTCCAAATAAAGTGTCTCCAAATAAAGGCACAAACTGGCAGCAAACACGTGGCAACTTTCTGAATAGTTTCTTCCTTGTGCCAAGTTGCTATCGGATGTAAATACATTCCCAGACTGTGTTAAAAATGCCCTCCCCCCCTCTTTGGTTCAGCTTCAGTTTCTATTACCCAAGTTCTGTTCATTAGAAACTCCTTATGAACCCAAGTGTCAAAATCCGTGTCGTCTTAAGGCTTTTCTGCACACACACACGGTAGAACTTTCATCTAGACCTCTAAATAACGCTTTTCATCTGTCAGTTTTCAATTAATTTACAATGCTGGTTTGTTTATCAAAACTGGAATTGGGCCAGGCCCTCAGTGTATTTGATGAGTCCTACAATAACCCTGAATGCACCTGTTAATTTTGCCTCTGGGTAAACAGTTGAAAACTCCTCAGCTATTTCCTCAAATTGGGTGGAAACAAAGAAACATGAGATTAAAAAAAATGTCTAGATTAGGGAATTGGAGATGCATTAATTTAAAAAGGGAACAGGGTCAAACTAGGGGCTAGGAGGCTAATAAGCACAGAGCACACAGCAAAAAAGCTCCCAGCAGGGTA
Organism: Lutra lutra; assembly: GCF_902655055.1. Lineage (NCBI taxonomy): Eukaryota > Metazoa > Chordata > Mammalia > Carnivora > Mustelidae > Lutra > Lutra lutra. The sequence continues at coordinate 25,655,804 of NC_062283.1, read as the reverse complement.
AGAGTTCACTTAATTTATCCAGGCGATCTATTCCAGACGCAGTCAATGATACATTATTGGATCCAGACCTGCAACTGCTTCCTAAGACCAACCTCACGTAAGTGTCATTGCCCTCCCTTTTAGAAATATCACTGTTACCCAAACCTGTTCACAGGGAGGGCTTTACTCAGCTGGTAACCCACTAACTTTTGTTCTTTATGATGCTCCCTCTAATTCCCTTCTCTGCTGTGGGAATTAGGCATAACAACCACCATGCAAACCGCAGAACACCCAAGTTGATCCTACTCTATGAGATTTTTAGTACTTTATTACACAGAAAGCCAATCCCAGGGATAACAGACTATAAACAACAGCAAATGCTCTATCAAGCAGGCTGCACAAGGTTAAGGACTTTGAGAGATTTACTGGAGGGGTTGTGGAAGGGGATGTTCCATCAATCAAACACTCTTTCTTACATGTTAGATTAAAAAAAGAAGAAAAGAACATAAGACAGGCCAGTTAAGACATTTAGAAAACACTTGTTTGTTCTAAACAATGAGGGGAAAGGCTGAGTGATTACTATAATTATGACTGTCTTCTAACCTTTTAATTATTATTAAGGTGGGGAGCTCTAAGACTGCAAAAATATATTTCATTGCAACAAAATAAGTTTTAGGTGTTTGCTGATGTCATTTAAACATTTAAATATTTAAATGCATTTGGTGAACAATAATATAATCCTATACTCATATTAAAGGAGTTTACTGGAAATAACATACTTTATTAAACTTAGGAGCTTCAGGGCAGGAATTCGCTTCTTGCTTGTGCTGCTATCTAATTGTTTCAGAACACACATACTGTACAGCAGAGCCCACACTGAATGGCAGAATTTAATATGGGGAGCGTGTTTGTAGGGCTGTAAATGCAGGCCAACTAATAAGGAAGTGATCGCCAATAGTGAAGTGCTAGGGAGCTTACCCTGGTGTTTACCACGAAACACTGTATTTTTAAAAAAGTGATAATTTAAAAAAAGCTGAAATTGAGAACTACCCACAGAAACAGGAACTGCTTTTAATGACAATCTGAGGTGACTCTTCTGTCATTTCTATAGCAAGGGGATTTCCCTCTCCTAAGTGCCTTTTGTTTCGTATTCAGAGTAAGATTAACCCTTCCAGCAGACACCACTGTGCTGTTTCTGTGACAGATCCAATCAATGTCCCCTGCTCTTGCCGACAGCAGATGGGAAAAAGGGAGAGAAACTCCACTGACACTAAATCACAAGGACTCTCAGAAAGGAGTTGAGAGGGCGACATGGAGTGCATGCTTCTAAACAGAAAGTAAAGTATCTTCTCTTCCCGGACCACAGAGAATGCTCTGAAATATGTCTCTTCCATAACTATCACTCCAGCCACCAGGATTTTGGAGGCAACTGGAATGCAAGCTACCCTTTGTAGCAGCAGCAGCTGATGGATATGCAGGGATATTTGCACTCCCTCAAGAGGTCGCAAATGCCCGTGAACAAAGGCGTGGACACAGATGTGCAGTATGTGAGCCATGAACTTAAAATCAAAGAGTACATTAAATTTACTAAGGCTTCTTTTTGGTCAGAATCTTTCAAGTACTTTTTCTATAACAATAAAAGGTTTTTGCTTAATGACAACTCAAAAATGGAAGCCAACACGCATATGTGGAATCTTTAGTACCCTTTCCATTCTAGAAACAGTGATACATTTTCTGCCCGGTGCTGTACAGCAAACCAGTTGAAGAGCATATTTTGTTATGCTCGTAAATATTTCAGTATTTTCCACAAGTTTTCCCCTTCATTAAAAGATGTTTTTCCTCCTAACTCATGCTTTGATAATTTTGCATTTTATCTTTCCCATTCTCACTTCTTTCTCTTGACTTTCATTATTAACCGTCCTCAACTACTTTTTCCATTCCTGAGGATGGTGAAGGGCAGTAGGAAGGGGCCATCAGTCATGAAGTTTGTTTATCACTTGGAGAAGGTTCTCATTTCCGTCCTTGTGGAGAGGAAGAGGAAATGCAGGTGGGCCTTTCGTAGAAGCCCTTCCATTTCTTTTCTTCCCTCCCCACCAAGTGCAAGTAGGAAACTGAAAAGTATCTGGGACCTGCGGTATTGCCAACACCAAGCACAAAGTATAGTCGTTTTGTAAAAAGTTGTTTCAAGATTGTACAAGGAGATAACAGGATGTGTGCGTGCGTGTGTGTGTATGTGTGTGTGCATGCACTTGGGACAGTCATGTGTATGGAACAAGACAAAAGATATTATTTCAAGCTGTCCATATCTGCTAGGTTTAGAGCTACTGAGTCTACCAGGAAATTAAAATAGTAAGTTAGACTAAAGAGAAATGAAGTCTATTTGAGAGGCTGCTTATCATTGGGCAATCATTTTAGCAGGTTCAAGACTCAGTTAAGATAATCTGAAAGACGGAACCAGAAGCATCATCCTCAATTTGATATACCACTGGTGGTGAAACATACAAATCCTATGTGGATCAAGCCTAGTTATTCATTTTAGCAAATCCCCTGAGTTGAATGAATGAGTCATGTATGTAAAGTGTATTTTTTATTTTAAATTATTTCCCCCACTCTGATATCAGTGCCAAATCCTTCCCCTCCTCAGTCCTTTAGCACCATTCAGAGGCAGACAATGCCACCACTGTTTTCAGAACACAGACACGGTCAAGAGTGGAATAATATAATGATGCCATTCGAAGCAGGGCAGCTAAGGTTGTGTCAGCATTTCCATTATAAAAATCTCTTTTCAAGAATTAATATCTCAGTTGTAAAAATTCACACCCAGGTAAAATTTGGTAGCAAAAACAATTTCATTTTGTAAAACTGGAAAATACACTTGCTCACAAAGTAATATTTTTAACGCATACCAAATTCTCACGTAAGATACGTGAGCAGAGAACTTAAAGATGAATATATATATGTCTCTGTGTGTGGTTGAGGCCCCTGGCATTGAGGCTGACCTTGGTGGCTTTATTTTACTGAAATTAAGGGCAAAAATACCATGTACTGAATTGGAATTTCAGTTCTAAAAACTCAGATTTTGTTGCTATATTTTTATTTGAGAGAGCCAGAGTGAGCGCATGAGCAAGGGTAGGGGCAGGGGTGGGAGAGAAGCAGACTCTCTGCTGAGCAGGGAAGCCTGACCCAGGGCTCAATCCCAGGACCCTGGGATCATGACCCCAGTCGAAGGCCAATGCTTAATAGACTGAGCCACCCAGGCACCCCTCAGATTTTGTTGTTATAAATACCAAAACACACTAAGTCTGAGGATAGATTTCTAATATTTTCTGTTAGTGCCATCCTCTAGCACTATCTAACCTCCATCTATCTTTATAGGACAGTGGTTCTTGACTGGGGGAAATTTTGCCCCCCAAAGGAATCTGGCAATGGCAGGAGATACTGGTGGTTTTCACAATTGGGATTGTGTGTACTACTAATGGGTGGAAGCCAGGGATGTTGCCAGGCACAAAAGACTGCATTATATGGCCCCAAATAACAACAGTGACAAGGCTGAGAAACTAATCTGGACGTTATTGCCAAGAACCCTACTGCAGAGCCATCCTCTTTCAGCATATGAGCACATTAGGTGCAAAGCTGTCCACAGCTCTACTCCCTGCTCTAAGGAGGGAGTGAATCCGGTAGGGAAGTGTCCTCATTCACAAATAACCTTATTCCCAATGTCCTGAAATGCTTGTTTGTGTCTTTTCTTTCTTTTCTTTTTTAAAGATTTATGTATTTATTTGGGAGCAAGAGAGAGCAAAAGCAGGAGAAGGGGCAGCGGGAGAGAATCCTCAAACAGACTCCTCACTGAGCACGGATACTGACATGGGGCTTGATCCCAGCACCCCAACAAGATTATGATCTGAGCCAAAATCAACAGTCAGACGCTTAACCAACTAAGCCACCCAGGCGCCCCTGGGTGTCTTTTCTTTTTAAGTTGATAGAAGACACTTTAAAATCTCAAATTAATTATGCTAGACTATTGCCTTTAAAATAGAATGACTTTTTTGGGCGCCTGGGTGGCTCAGTGGGTTAAAGCCTCTGCCTTCAGCTCAGGTCATGGTCTCGGGGTCCTGGGATGGAGCCCCGCATCAGGCTCTCTGCTCAGCAGGGAGCCTGCTTCCCCCTCTCTCTCAGCCTGCCTCTCTGCCTACTTGTGATCTCTGTCTGTCAGGTAAGTGAATGAAATCTTAAAAAAAAAAAATAGAATGACTTTTTCTAAAGCACAGAGATAATTAGAAAATAGAAAGAAAAGGAAGATGAGAAATAGAGACGTGTGCTAGGAACTGATACTTATTTTTTACATTTTCATTAGAGAGAGAGAGTACTGTTAGAGAGAGAAGAGAGTACTGTTTCATTAGAGAGAGAAGAGAGTACTGTTGGCATTTAAAAATCCTTCATAATAAAACAAATGAACAAAGGAAAAAAAAGAGAGAGAGAGAGAGACAGAGGTAAACCAAGACACAGACTCTTACCTCTAGGGAACAAACTGATGGTTACCAGAGAAGAGGTGAGTGAGAGGATGGGGGAAAGAGGTGATGGGGAGTAAGGACACTGGGTGAGGTACAGAAGTGTGGAATCACTGTATTGTACACCTGAAACTAATATAGCACTGGATGTTAAATAACTGGAATTTAAATAAACAATTAAAAAAACAAAGAAGAATCAGATTAAAAATGAAATAAAAATCCTTCATTGACTTTGTTTATCTGTGACAAATGCATAGCTAACTCATATTTTATTTATTTATTTTTTTCCAATTCCCATATTTTAGCTATCTGTTAACCAGTCACTCAATCTCCCTACTTTGTGTCAGCAAAGATATCAGGGGGCTCTCTGTGCCTTGATAGTCTACTAGAGAAACTGTATGGACCCAACACATCCGAAGGAGATCCCCAATTCTGTTTTCTGTCCTCGGTGTCAGTATCTTCTCCAGTTACCATAGATTTGCTAAAGCCATCAATCAAGTAATATATTCTGGTAATTCAGATTTCAGTTCTTTTTCTTTCTTATTTCTATCATTGAAAGGACGGCCTGCTTCCTAAAGAATGAGTGAAGAAGAAACAAGCTATAGGCTGGGCAGAGTAAGTAGTTAAAACTAAATAGAAAGAGTTCTATTTTTGAATTGAGACAGACCACGGCAGAATCCAGAACTCATGAGTTCAGTGATGGTAGATTCCACTCCCTCAAAACACCACTGGCAGGACTGCATATGATCACTTTCCTCTGTTTTCTTGATGGTTACCATGAGGGAGTGGCAAATGATGTCAAACGGCAGGGGAAAAAGAACTGAAGGGATAATACGTTAAGCAAAATATTCAACTGGACCAAGCAGTAAAAATATTATCTTCGTTAACCAAAATACAGTGTGCTAGCAGGAGGCCACATAGCAGATTGACAGGAAGCCAATATTTTTCAGGAGAAAATACACACGAATTCACCATTCCAGAATTTGAAACATTTAAAATGGAATTTAAATTTACCTTTCAAACAAATTTTAGGCATGGTACCATACATTCCTTGCCCTTCTCTCTCCTACTATGGTTACTACTTCTGTAACACACACACGCACAGGCACACACATGCAAACTCCCCTAAATATGCATGTGTGGACACTGTGGGGAGAGTCTGGAGTTGTGAGACTGGATTTACAAACTAATATTCATAGACACTAGGTGTGTCTGAGTATCTAATCTCTCAACTCCAAAATTTCTCCACAACAGTTTCAACATCCCCCAAAATTCTGGATGGTTGAACAATGAACACTTGAAGGCTTTCTGGAATCGAAACCTCCCTTTAAGTGCACAGACCGCCACAGGGGATAAGGCTTGTATTTCGGAGTACGGTTAGTGAGGATCAAACATGCTGGTTGTTGGCGGTAGTGATAATGGTGGTGTATGTGTGTTTAAAATACCTTAACTATTTTCATCCCCTGATTCTAGTGAACAAAGTTGCTGAAAATGGAAACCTTCTTGATAATTCACCTGGGCCTGCTGCCATGTCACAGAAAACTGCCCCCTAACCTACCTGCTAGAGTTGCCTGTATCTATTCCTACTTACAACTCAGCACTTCCACTCTCTCCCTTTACTTCCATAAATCAGAAAACTCCTCCTGGCCCTAAAAACATTATTAGCTACCATATGGAGTGCCAAACTTTGCCACTGATATAGCTAGACATTGGCTCTTCAAATGGCTGAGAGCTAACCTATCTGCACAATTTGCATTTTAATAGTCTGCAGCTGCAGCTGACTTGCTCTCTTTATGATGGGGATGCCCCAGCTTTGCTCAAGACAGGCTGCACTGGCCTGCTGCCCAGAGCACGACAGCTGTAGCTCATTTGGACTCACGCAACAGGGTAGAGCCTCTTACTTCCAGCAGGGTTCAACATGTAGAGGGCTCCACCCCAACATCTAGCTTAAAAGAGCTTCATCTAGAAGAGCTCCTTAATAGGCTCAGTGGTTTTGATATGCCCTTCTACACATCTCACCCTTGTGATCAACCACGTCATTCCTGACAGACCACGTGGACATGCACAGACTCATTCCTCATGTCAATGCTGGAAGTGAGCGACATGAATTATTCTATGTGATGGAGAGATAGAGCAAAATATTAAATACTATTTATGAGTTTTTAATCACACTCATGGTCTAAGAAATGAAATGAAATCAGTCCTAGAATGCATATAGTTGTCCCACATGCTAATGAATTTGACACTCTCAAGGGTTCTCGGTGCTTTTCAGAGGGAATGAAAGTGCCACGAGTACACACTGGCGGCACACATGCTCAGCACTCATGTCTAGCTTCTTGACTCATGCCTGAGGCTTGTGTCTTCGACAGTACTAACTTCACTACCAAATTGCAAAGTGGGAAAGGGACCAGGTCTTAGTAGGAGAAAACAGATAAAGGGCATTCATGGTAGTGAATGTGACTGGGTCTTGCTGTTTTGCATTTCAAGAACTCACTTGACGGTCCTATGGGCTGAGTTTGGTTCCAGATATCATTACGGGAAGCACAGAATTACTAATAATAGTTTCCAAAGCCCATGGACAATGAATTAGGCCTGAGGCACACACAGTAGCAGACTCTGCCATGGGCTTATGCTGAATCTGGGCTGAGGAGGGACGCCCATTCTAGGATCCCCAGCTCTTCACACTCCAGGAACTGCTGTTTGGCTCTGGCTGGTAGTTGGTTGTTTAGGCTCGCAGGAGGGGCTAATTTGGAAAGTGATCCTAACCTTATTTTTATCAGGAATGGCCTCTTAAGTTTGAATGCACTGGCTTCCCATTTGTGAGTATAAGAACTACCCAGCAGAATGCAAGTGTCCCAAAGCCTTGAGAAGATGATGTCTCTACTTTTTTTTTGCATATATATTATCGGGAATATAATATAATGTATTTGTATTATTCATTATGTAACAGGACTGAGCCATGCTCCATGTGCAGAATTCTTGGTTTTGCTTATTACTTAAGTCACAAATATGGCTGCAACCATTCTGACAATCTAGAAGTTGCCACTGGTAGGAGTCACATTTGTGTAATTACCAGCAAAGTACACTGAGGCAGCTGTCTATAAACATCTTGGAAAATTCAAGATCAAGTACTGCCACATCCACCACAAGCTTGGGTTGTATTTACGAACAAACATCACACCATAAGGGCAAAGTGTGTATATTTATTAGAATAAATTATGTATTATATTTATGAAGATCTGTGTCATACATATCAGAGTAAAGTTATAGAACTCAGAGTTGGGAGTCCTACATCTAATTAACCTATAACTCCAAATATCTCAGGATGTTGGATAAAACATATAAAAAGAGACAAAAAGGAACCATAATGTAAAATCTTCAAACCATAATGAAACCTAGAGAAAACTGCTTAGACGTTACCCTTCATTTCTTGCAAAGTAAGCTCCTATTTAAGTTCAGATGGACCAGGTTAACAATCACTATTTTTACTGTTAAAATGCCCCAGGGAAGTTATAAACGCACCAAATATGCTGTTAACCTTCCTTTATATTGTGTGCAGCTGTATGGCTTTGTACCAGGGACCAAACTTCCTAACTGGGCCAGCAACGTGAAAGAGGCTTTTTTCCAAAACCTTTCAATAACAATGCTTTGCTTGTCACTAGATTTCCATTTCGTTTTTTCTACTACTTCATACTAGTATTTGGTTTAGATTTTACTTATTCCAATTACTTTCTTTGGTTGTCATTTTTGCCGAGGAGTGTAATATATATTACCAAACAGGGATGAAAACAGGCAAAGAAACTCAATGCAGAGAAAGAAGAGTAAATTCAAACACTTATTTCTGACATCCAGAGTCAGTACTTTCTTACCTCACAGTCATTGCCACTGACAAGTTTAAAGATACATTTGCAACAACTCTGTTCCTTCCTGGCATCATTAATATTAACGATTATCAACTGATCTTATGAGAATTTAATAAAGATAATGACTTTCATTCTTTTTTTCCTTATTGTCTACATGGGAGGTTAAAATCTACTCAACTTTTTAAAAGAGAATTTTAATGGTTTTAGATCATTTACAAGCTTTGGCAGGCTACATTAAAGGAGAAAATGTCAGCCATATTTCAGGGTTTTGTTTTCCTTTTTCTTTTTTTCAATATAGGACTAAGATGACATCAGAAGCACCGCGGAGAGAGTCTCTGGTTTGCGGAGACACATTCTGCCCTACTGGTTTATATATACTCAGACCTATATAAAAAATGATAAATTCAGTTTGAGCTCTGGAAGTGATTAACAGGCTAGGATACTGTTACATGATTTATCTATTTATTTATTTTGACATCCAGACCCAGCACTTACCTAGGAGATCAACACAGTAAACACTGATACCTCATCAGAAAACAGAAATGCAACTATGATCCCTTGTGCCACTTTAGCTCTATTGATGGAAATGCTTTCTTCAAATGCCCTTGCTTATACAAAGGCCATCTACAAACTATTTACCAAAATGAATCTCATGACACAGAACAAATAAAACAAAAACTTTCTTAGGCAGAAGGTCAAATTGGGCTAGGCTACAGTATGTTTGGATGAAAAAAACTAATACAATAAATGAATTCGATTTGGTTGAAAATCACATCTTAGCTACAATGGCCACCCAAAGTGCAATGAAATGAGTCTAACTGCCATAACAAGTCCATACCTCTTCATGACACTGAGCTTCAAACTTCTGCTTTTTAGGTAAGGAAAAGTTATCCTAAAGTACTTGTTTCTGAATGGTCTGTGTCAAAAGACCACAAGCCTCAGAGAGAGAGTTGGGAGTGTTGGAGTCCACCAACCCTGTCCTCCCACCAAGTGGACCCCAAACTTTCTGAGATTCCCTAGTGCAAAATCAGGGAGCCTGTCCAGATGATTTCTATAGCCCTTTTAACAGTTACATTTGAGTTGCGAGCCATAACACTTGGTTGTACCCAAAGAACAAACATCATAATTTATTTGTTAAATGCCTTCAAATAAATTCAACCTTTATTTTAAGAAAATACTACTTAAGTACAAATTTTAAGAGATTAGAAAATCTTGTTTAGAATGAGTGGATGAGAAGCCTATAACATGGATTGACCTATACTGAGCAGAAGACTGTCTTGTTTCCCATTGGTGTTCTAGACATCATATTCTAATTAGGAGAGAGACTAAGTGAGCAAATGAAAGTTAAAACCATACAAAACAAAACAACAACAACACAAAAAAACCCCAACTGGTAATGGGTTAAAAAAAGGCATACATGAATTCAACACAAGTTGTTGGCCTCAGACTAGTTACATACACTTAAAAATGTTGGTACTACATGTAATATAAATCTGATACACAGTTAAAACGTTATCATGAAGTTCTGTCTTTTTTTTTTTTCAGTTAAAAAAATAGGTGATCCATACAAAAGACAAGTACTCAGCAATACAAAAGGAAAAACTATGGATATAAACAATAACAGGAATGAATCTCAAATGTATATGCTGAGTACAAGAATCTGGACTGCAAAGCCTACGTGCTAGAGAATGGCATTTATATGGCATTCTGTCAAAGGAGAGACTATGGGGCAGACAACATATCTGTGATTACAAGGAGTTACATGTAGGCGGAGGAGAGAAACAGTTTTTAGGTGATGGACTGTTCTGTATCTTGATAATCTTAATCTTGATTATGGCACTGGTTACAAAGCTATATGCAGTTTCAAAAGTCACAGAACTACACTGAAGAGGGCATATATAAGTTACACCTCAACAAACTTGACTCAAAAAAAAAGAGTGTTATTTTTCACTAATATATGTATATTGTCCCCCGCCAAAAAGGGACAAGAAGAGTCTAAGATGTCATGTTGTAAGCTATACAAAAGAGGTCTTAGTCCACAGGGTTGGATTTTTAGGAAGGTAAAATCCAACCATGCTTTCAGAAGGTTAAAGTTAAGCTCTTTAATTGCTGAGGTACACAGCAATGAAACACTGATGGGAAGAAGATAAGAATCTGAATGTTTCTGCTTTTATTATGATTACACCACCTGGGCAAGGTGCTTCTTCCCATCCTGCTGGAGCAGCTGCTGGTCAGTGACCAGCATGCTGGCATTTATGCGTCTTGGCCCAGAGCCCACCAGCAGGGCAATGAAATCTCATGTCTCTCCATTTAAGAATGTAATTTACAGAAACAAGATCTGTCTTTCCTCTGCCTTCCAGTTAGCGCACTGTTAAACTAAATAAGACATCTGCTTTTGAGCTGGACTGCTGGAGGGAAGTTTTATGAATTACCTGCAGGGTAAAATGCACACAAGGTGAAAACACCCTCAGGATGTGAAGGACCATAAAACCAGACTGACATCTTCGAAGTTCTGGGCTCATCATTCATGTGTTAAGTTTATATTCATTCTAGGAGGATACATACATATAAAAATAGGAAAAGATGATGAAACCTATTTAAACAAAAGTTCGTGTATTGAACAAATAGGACTGACAATGCAAGGGTTCTAGAACTGAAAGATTAGCACAAGGCCACTGCTTTCCCTGCACCTGAATTAGCCCTCACCATTAGCAACAACTCCGGATCTTAAAAGTTTGCCTTACACACACACACACACACACACACAAAATATTATTTTGATCTCTGGAACAATAAAGATGATTTCTATTTTCTCTATTAAATAACAGTCTTTCAACTGTGAAAATGTAGCTTTCAGTTCCTACTTTCAGCGAAAACATATATTGCAGTAGTTTCTAAGCAGTATTTAAAATTACCAACTAAATGAAGCTGATTCCTTGAGCATAGTCACCACAAGTGTCATTCTGTGTCCACGTCTCTCTGGTGGCCAGCAAGTCAGCCTTGCATCATTCAAAAACCCTAGGACCTGAAAGGTTGAATCGTCTCAAAAACAGATGCTAGAAGTCTCAGATTGTTATCCCAGACAGTGGTATCGTCCCATCTCAGAGATGTGCACTCTTCAGGGAATAAGAACCAGGAAAGATCACTCCAGCTTCATGCGCCTGGGGAACCATGGGGAGATTTAATTTGGTCACTTAGCCAGCGGGTAAGCATCTTGGGTCTTGCACTTTAGAGGAAAATCAGGAGAACCTGGTTCCTGTGAAAAAAGCAGCCTACAGGGCTGGGTTGTCAGCCCTAAACAGGCTGATCCAATTCCTCTGATTTCAGGGCATGAAGCAGAAATGTTAGTGGCTAAAGGTCATCACTGGAAACCTCCCCTCCCTGCAAAAAGTAAAAAAATCAAGAGGTACCCACCGGTCACAGGGAAGCTGGCTAATTGGCTGTGAGTGGTCTGGCACTACATTAGCCCTCTGACTGGCTGCCATAGCCTTCCTCTGTGAAAAGATGGTGTGAAAGAACTGGACAGATGCTGTCGAGTCCCTGATCACGAATAAGTCTAAGGGTTCATAAACACCCTTGGTTGTATTTGACTTTTCTTCTGAAAATGTTAGTCTAGACTACAAAGACAAAATATATTTTCCCTATTCTGCTGAAAATTATTTTTGTTAAAATTTCAAGCTGAAAAGCAGATATTGCTGAATAAGTTTAAGAACAGAGAACATCAAAATTACACAAACCTTAAAATAACAAGAGTTGCAGAGAGAATACTTGCTTCAACCACTTCTCAACAATGCAAGTTTTGGTTGTACTTTAAACCTTTGAGTATTTTACTGGGACTTACAGAAAATAACTTGAAAGGGAAGGGAGATAATGATGATGAAAGAACAGATATTTCTACACTAGGACTTCTCTTTCTTCATAAACCAGACCAATAAAAATAAGGTTTTATTTGATGAGTTAAACTCATTTATTTATTTTAGAGGCTGTGGGTGAACCACCAGTATTGAAATAGAAGTAAAAAAGTTATTTTGTTTAATATTTCAAACTAAACTAGTGGTTCTCCCTTTACATAAACACACCTTGTGCAGAAGACAATAGAAAAAGAGTCCTGCTCCGAATGGAACAAGATCACTGACTTGCTGTTTGTTAGCAACCCTCACCACTGCTGCCCTAAGTGCTGTCCTAAATGCTGGGTACAACACACCAAGCTATTAAAAGAATTTGCTGACTTAAGAAATGTATCTCAGAGAAGTTCTTTGCATATCTAGAAAAAGGTTAACAAATATTGAAATCTTTCATAAAAAGAGTCCATGATTTATACATTTCCACAAGTTGCTATAGCTTGTGCTGATTAGTTTCTGCTGAAGAATCTTTTCCAGCTGCACCCAACAAAATCCTCAATCGACAACAATGTCAAATTAACTTGAGAACATCTAATGTTTTATTCATATGTATTTTCCTACGTAAGAAATTCTGGATGTATTATTTTGTACCACTGAGCTGTATCTTTCTTTAGTTATAAATAATGGGCATAATATAAAATCTATTGGGTAAGAGAGAATTTTTATGCATACAATGTTTATGACATTGTTACGAATAAGTCTTTCTAAGGAGCAGTCTCCCTTCCAATATAAGACCTGCATAAACAACTTACATGAAACACTGGGAAGTGGGAACATCTCTAAAATTAGAGAAGTTACATACTGAATCTATGGGCAATTTATTATGAGTAGTAACTGCATAGATGCTAAACTAATTACATTATTCTAGTTTTTAATATATAAGAAATGATGGTTGTATATTGACTCTACAGAACAGGAAGAAAGTGTTTTAGGGAATCTTACTTTAGACATTAAGTTCCAAAGCTTCTTCCTGTTATCTGTTGCTTGAATGACCTTTATTACCCGTGTGATTGTAAAGGAGGTGGCAAAGACCTCAACAATGGGTTGAATATATCAGTGAGCTCTTAAGAGGTGTTATAACCACATACAAGCATTAGGTTTTTGGTTTTTCAGGAAAACTTATCATAAGATAAGAAAAACTTATCATTTTTCAGTTGACTTGCTAGAACTCTAGCAAGTCAACTGAAATTTTTTTTTTTAGGATTTTGCCTTAGAAGGATTATTTTTCCTATTTGGTTTAGTAGATTTTTGTGTATAAGGAGAGTGGGCTGGAAACAGGACCCATAAGCACTTGACTGTACAACTCTAAACTATTATGTAGTGTGCCTACATCTTAATTCCTTACCTAGAACTTCTAGACACATTAGGAAAACATTTTGTGTGAGTGTATGTGCATGCATGTTTTCCAATATAAATAGAGGAGGGAGGGAAAACCTCCTCGTAATTTTACTCAACACCTGTAAATTTACAAAAAGTATCTGGATAGCATTTTTAAAAAATTTTTAAACAGCATGAGAATGGCTATTTAATTAGTAGTAATTTAAAGATTCTGACACCTCCTAAAATCTTCTTTTGAATCTTATAAATTAAATTCACTCTAAAGTTTTAGACATGTTTACATGTTTGCTTTAGCTTACATAATAATAACTTAATATATATGTTTAAACGGCAGTAGCTTGCTGTCTATACACTTTATCTTTGCCATTATTGCAAAGTATATATTTATCAATAAAATGCAAGCATTTTATAATATTACATTATTACATTAATACATTATTACAAACATCTACATTCCTTCATTTCTGCACATTTTAGCAACATCACAAATCACTAACCTTTGAGGTTATCACAGAATTTAAAAATGAGTTTGAGACCTTATTTTCTGGTTGCATCCTTTAAAACGACATTAACCAATTTCAAACAAATTAGCCAATAAGCCAGCAGAAGAAAAAGGAGTCATTTTCAATTGTTAAAATTAAGTTATCTAAGAGGAGTAGATCATTACCTTCTACTTATAAAAATGTTAAGTCACTTTTTTATGAAAATAAGACATGTGATTTTCACTTTATTATCAATTCAAAACCAATCTGAAGACACATAGAAATCGAAATTATTTATATAAACTTCTCTTATTATTTATTGGTATTACTACATAGGAATGCTACTTTCAGTAATCTTTCAAAGCAGGGATTTGAGAAGCTATTGCTAATATCTGTATTAGGAAAAAAAGATAGGGAATTTCAATACCATATAGTTTTACATAATATAATTCCTCGCAACACTTTTAAAAATGGAAGTTTAAATTTAAAGAGTTGTGACAAAGGAAGAATAATAAATTAATGAAATAGCATTCAATTCTTATTTTCAAAGGTTAGAAGTAAATTATTTTTACTATTAATGAGAAGTGTTAACTGAACATTTTAATTATTAGGCTACTTAGTCAAAACGATAAAGCAATGGGTCAATGAACAATGACATGAATTTTTCTTTTTATCTGTTGTGTGTTAGCACATAACAGGGGTGGAAACAAATCTGTGATCCCCCTTCCTGGTCTTCATTCATTTAGTAGTGTGTACTAAATGTGGCAAAGTTAGATTTGCTGGTGATGAACTCAGGATAAAATGAAAAAAATGTGAACCTTGACCTTTTTAACACTACTTAAAAATCAGAACCAGACCCATCAGCACACCACCCCACGGCCTTCAGCCTAACAAACTGGAAACCTGATCTCCGCCTCATCCGCTGCAGAAAGTACCCTTGTCAGACTGAAGCTAACAGCAAA
Source organism: Lutra lutra (assembly GCF_902655055.1). NCBI lineage: Eukaryota > Metazoa > Chordata > Mammalia > Carnivora > Mustelidae > Lutra > Lutra lutra. Next base: position 25,640,770 of record NC_062283.1, on the reverse strand, counting down.
CTCCTGGTGCTCTCTGTAGCCTACTCCCTCCAGACCAAAAGCACAGAAAGATTCTAAGTCAAGTCAAACTTCACACGGTATCTAGAATTTACAGTAATATTGTACCTAAGACATATTTCTGAACTCACCATTTCCTGTGCCTTGTTTTCAAATTTCATTTCTAAGACAGAAAGAATATAAATTTTGACTGAACAAGAAAGAATGCTTAAATTTTTATTGCTGGACCACAGAAATGCCATCATCTGTGCTCACCACATCCACACTCTTCAGTACTTCTCTCTTCATAGTATTATTATCATGTGAAACTGACCAAAATATCCTAACTTAATCAGTCTGCACTTTCATTGACTTAAATTTCTTTCTGTAAGAAATGTTTCTCAACTATTCTCAATTTCAAAATCTTTCTTTCCTATTTTGTCCTTGATCACAGGAGCTTTTATTTTAGATCTCCGTTCTTACTTCTCCAACCTCGTACATTTGTAGTAATAGAAAAAATAGTAGGAAGATGACAACTATTTGGTATAAAGTCTAGTACACAACTGAGTTTGTGTTTATTTCAAAGAGAAACAAAGATGACTGAAAATACCTGTTGTCCTCTATTTTTTTGAAATTGGAAAACATGGAACCAGGCAAAAATGAGGTGAAATTTTACAACAAATTAAGCTAGGGTGATAAAATCCATGGAGGAAGAGGAGGAGATTAAATGACATTAAAAAATATCCAAGACTTCATTTGATTAACTTTAATCTAATTATAAAAAGTCACTGCTCAGTTCCCAACCAAACAAGGAGACCTCAGAAGGTTTAACTAACAGGGACAGGGGAAAAAAAAAGAAGAAGAAAGAAAAAAAGAAAAAAAAAGTTGGTTAGAGAAGTAAAAATAATGCTGAATTAAAGCACTTGGAGGCCAATGGCTTTGAACCTGGGCTTCACCAGTCATTCCAACCAGCGAGGCCGTCTGCAGAGGTTTGGGCTCTTGTTAACAGAGCCCTCATTGTTTCCAAGGCAGTTAGAAAAATGCTGCTTTATATCTCCTCACACCACAGGCTCCGTGCACAGCCCCGAGAAAAGGCGGCTGAGAGTGTACAATCCACAGGAAGAAAAAAAATGCATGGATATATACACAACCCTTAACCTCCTCACCAACCTCCCCCCCCATACAGAAAAACACATTTTTCTGCTATAAACTACCTCAAACTCAATTCCTGGCTCACAAACTGTGGTAAAGGATGTTATGGTGGTGCATAATTTATAACTGGAAATTTCTGATTCATGTGGGATTTGGGGCATTTCTTTGCCCTTTACCCACTGCCTCTCCGTTTCCACCTCAAGCACGGGGAGGTGAAAGCCGTCAGGCAGTGGGGCCAATGCCATCAGGCAGTGAGGAGATAAACACTGCATTTTTGAGAGTGCAGTTATTCCACACCTGTTTAAAATGTTTATACAGTAATTAAAGATTAATGCTTATTCCAGACCAGATAAATATTAGACAGTGCATGTGTGTATATACATATATGAATCTGCAATGCTGCAGAGAACAAAGATTTTATTGTATCAAGCTAACTTAGAGAAGGGTACACGCTTTAGAAAAGCCTGAGCTTCACAGAGTTTACATTACAGAGGGGGAAAAAGGCTTAAAAATGCTAAGTGGTTGGAGCTACTGAGTGCCATACAGAAAGCAGGTAGTTAGTTGTGAGTATGAGCTAATTCTGCTGCTAATCGTTTGGTTTTCTATTTACTGAAGAGTGGGCCTCAGTTTATTTCCAACTGGCAGTCAGTTCAATGGGTCAACTCTAACTTGCTTACTAAAGTTCAACAATTAAAATCTACTGAGACCATGACAAGGAAAACATTTAAGTTTTTTTTTCTTTAATTACTAACTATATGATAATAAGTTTTATTCCTAATTTGGAAAGAGCAAAGCAATAAACTGGTTTTGGTTAAGAGCTCTGGGCCACACTACAGCATCATCATCCTCCAAAAAGAGTGGGAAGCCAAATGTGAACAGAGCAGAAGCTGTGATGGTGTCCTTGGCCCAGGTGCCCCAAGGGAGTCCCCAAGTCCTTCTGGACAGTAGTACATGGTGCATGCTTAGCATGGTTTGCTAATGTCCTTTTCAGGAAGAAAAAAGCACCCAGCACACCACCTTATGGAATGATAACACAAATACATTTTTTAGTTTTTAATACATCGATAGTTTTTGTTAACATTTTAACTAACATCAAAAAAAGTAGTAAAAAAAACTCAGTGTTGTCTTTCAGTTTATGCCAAAATATGCTTCTGACAAATTGTATGGATGTATTCAGCCACATTTCCCAATTTATTTGCAATAAGTTTATAGAGACTAGGTGCTTCTTTCTGATGATTTTTAATGTATGGAAAATCACCTTGAACTCAAAAAAGTTGTAATTAGTGACAATTTTTAAAATCAAAATATTCACACATTGCATTTTCTTAAAGTGCACACCAATAGAGTCAAAATAAGGATTACTTCAAAAAGTGGTTAAATAAGTCTCATAAAATAATCTTAACATGTTTCCCATAAAAGAAAAAGGTTTTCTCCCCTCTGAAATATTAACAAAGATACATTTTTATTGATACTATTATAGGATAATACACACAATTAGGCAAGTTTTAAAGGTAATAATAGGGTTATTTCTGACAGATTTGGTAGAGTTCACAGGCAAATATAGACAGAAATTATTTTGACCAATCTAGAATCCATTCATTTGGACTTTACAATACTGTGCACTCAGACCACCAGAACACCGTGCATTCTACCACCAGCCAACTTACTGACGCCAACCCCACTGAAGAATGCAAACCTGAAAGGCTTCTCTAATCACTGCACAAGAAGGTCCCTACCATAAAGATCCCTAAGAAACGTGTGGACACATATCTTGGAGAATAAAGAGATAAGAGAAAATTTCCCTCTACTGCTTGAGTAATTTTGAATTACAGAAAAGTATGGCTTTAAGATGTTTAATAAAAACAAGTCATCAAATCAAAGAGAATTCTAAGAAGACAAATCAGAATAAAGGTTAAAATTGGCTTATGAAAATATGAAGAAAAACACACCTTCAGGAATACTGATAACAGAAGGCAGAATGGAGGTGGGAGAAACAGGCTATCACTAATCCTAAAAGTTCTCAACACACACACACACACACACACACACACACACACACACACACACTCGTTTTCTTTTAATAGCTATATGAAATAAAAGATGTTAATTTAATTTCTTGTGGTAATCATTTTGTAATGTACAATATATATGACTTAAGTCATCATGCTGTACACCTTCAACTTGCACAGTGCTGTATGTCAATTATATTTCAATAAACAGACAAAAAAGAAATAAGGAGTAGAATCTTAATTTAAATTTTAAGTTTAAAGTGTTCATTTAAAATCAACAACTCACTGATTTTATCTATTTTCCTCCCCAAAATATTTCAGACATCTTATAATGCCTAAATTGAAATAACCTGAAAAGGAAATATTAAAATAAGAATCTGAAACCACACTGTGACAGGAGGAGAAAACACAGGACATTAAGCTTCCTTTAGTCCCCAAGTGGATACACAACTGAAGCAAGAAGGGAGCCCCACTGGGTTGCGTAGTTCATACCGTTTGAATAAAAGGAAAATGCTACTTCTTCAGGAATACTTTTCTCTGGCGAGAGGTGCATGAATTCTTATATACGGATACTGAGTAACACAACTGGGAATGTTTGCAAAGGTGTCTTTGGAGATGCTAAATTTTTCCTCTAGTTTTTGACCTTCCTATTTCTAACTAGCACCATTAAATAAAAGGCAAAGGCATCCATACATCATAATGTAGGGCAGGCCATTCAGGTGTGGGGAGAGAATGAAAATATGGTTCAGGTACGTTTCTCTAGGGTGATCTAATTTGAGGCAGATAGAGGATTTATAAAGTAAAGAAGAGGTTGGCCTGCTGTCATGCTTTTAACAGCAATGATTTCAGACTTGCTTTTGGCAGAAGCTGGGGAGGGCTGTCAAGATCTCACTCCCTGGTGAATGTCTGGTATGTGGGTATTCTGAACTGTCGATCTGTGTGAGAGCCGTCGCTTTTAAGATGTTCACGCAGTAACATTTCTGACATGGCTAGGAATGCTGAAAAACCTGGGACCGTCTTAACCCTAGTTTGTTGGCAGGGCAGGAAAAGTTGACTGAAATGCTTATAGGCGGAAAATAAATTTTAATGTTGAAAAATAAAAAGCTGAAAATCTGCAGAAAAAGAAATCACAGGACCCAATGTTTAGAACCACACTGTGGGATAGAGACAATCTTCTCTTGGAACATTTAGTGGGCTCTTCTTTCTCCTTTCATACTCTGGAGAACAGCTGCTAATGACCAGAGAGAGGGGTCTTCCCCAACTACCTCCCTGTGCTTTCTCTTGGTGTGCTACCACCATAAGCCCAGGCAGACTGATTTCTCGGGGTGTTTCCATAAACCCTGGCATAGGGGAGGCAGCCACTGGCACTTGTATGCCCTGGAGGAGATCCTCTTACTACAAACTAGGAGCTGCTGGTTATGGCAGTCTCTATGCTTTTCTACCATGAGCTGCCCCCAGAGGAAGTGGCGCCTACTCTCTCTTGCAGGTGGGGAGGAGCATGTCACACCTGGCGCTTGCTTTTCTGGGTAGAGGGGAGAACAAGGCCATGACAAGCAGTTGGACACCACTGTGCTTTGCCAACATGCTGTTTTTGGCACTTGACTTAATTCAATGGCCACTTTATGCTGGTTTTTCTTCAGAAATAAGCAGTAAAATCCATGCTAGTTTCTTTCAGCCTCTCTTTGCTCCTCATTACTGGATGACAGCCCCATACCTGTACGACAGATCTGCGTATAAAGCCAGGACATACCTGCCATTGCACATGACCGAGAAGAGCTAAGGAGGAGCATCCAGCTTGTACTTTTAGCAGTGACTGTGCACTCGATTCTTAGAAGCAGAATATGTACCGGTGTCAATCAACCCACAATCTCCATCTCCCCCCTGCCCCAGCATGTGTACACAGCACAGGTGCAAAGCAATCCAAGCCAAATCATCATTGTGGCTCTTTGCTTGTCAGAGAGGAAGCCTCAGATTGGCTGTATGTGTACAACCTCAGCACATTTTGCCTTTTAAGAGGAGGAAATACAGTCCAGTGCGTTACCTTGAGATAAATATTTTTAAATACCCCTTTCTTTGCACATATTCCTTTTAACAGAATCATTATTTTTGTTATACCCAAGACATACCTACAAAATTTAAGAAGTCATTTACAAATAGTATTCAAAACAAATACAAAATATACATGATTAAACTAAGCTATATCAATAGTTTTTTTTTTTTAAGATTTTATTTATTTATTTGACAGGCAGAGATCACAAGTAGGCAGAGAGAGAGGAGGAAGCAGGCTCCCGCTGAGCTGAGAGCCTGATGCGGGGCTCGATCCCAGGACCCTGGGATCATGACTCGAGCCGAAGGCAGAGGCTTAACCCACTGAGCCACCCAGGCACCCCGATATCAATAGTTTTATTTTCCTATATTTCACGTTTCATAGAAGGCACATATGATAAATTTTACCCATAAATTCATGTAAGAAAAAAAAAAAAAAGAATGGGGCCCAGGGAATTGATAATACCACCTATGCCATGTGCTGTAAAAATAAACATCAGGGTCAGCCCCAGACCTTTACTATTTTGCATATGAAACAAATCCAGGTTTGGGAGGCATCCCCTTATGAGAGAGTAAATACCCAATTCTCTCCAAACTGAACACAGCCATTCATAACCCTATCCCCTACCCACCCCAATACTTAAACTGTTATCTAGTTACGCTGTGAATATCCAGAAGGAGAGTTACCAAGTACCATGGATTAAGAAAGAGCTGGCCAGGAAAGGGGTGGAGGGAAAGGGGAGAACAAACTGGAAACCCTCCAGCTGGGGCCTGTTTGTAACTTCTTGGCCTCACTGTTTGAGACTTTCTGGCATCTTTATTGCCTGTTGTCTCAGTGATAATGTGCAAGCATAGAGATATATTAAAACCCTAAGTAAATATATTCAAAGAGGGAAAAAGAATAGGTCATTAGAGAAAAGAGCAGAAGAACGTTCATTTTGAAGTAACACATATAGAGTATGCGATATTTTAATTTTTAAAATTGCCATAAAAGTGTAAGTCAAGGCTATTATTATTTCAATTGAGGGCTTTGGGGAGCACAGGCAAATAAATTATAAATGACATTCCATGAAATGAAATGCTAAAAGAAACCCTTGGTAAGCTGGACTTTTCCTATCCTTACTTGCTACAGAATTATTTCTTCATGAAATTGTGAAAGGACCAATCTACCAATTTTATAAAAGAAAAGCATAACTTACCTCATTTCAGACAGATTTGTTCTATGCTAAATAGAACAAAATTGCTGTTGTAAGCTGCTGTTGCTAATAATAAGGAAAGCCAATTATGATGTATTCTTGTAAGGATTTTTAAAAAATAGTTACAAAACAGCTCAATTCTTTTCTTATTAGTCACATAATACTTTTGACAAGAACATAGTCCAGACTAAGATTAACAACATGGCAAGCTGCTTGCCCTTTTTTCCTTTTTTTTCCCCCAGAGCAAATATATGATACTGTTATCACGGTCAGGCAGTCCAGATGTGCTGGCAACTTAGTCTTTCTGTGTGGTGCACTGAGCACCGTTAGGTACCAGACTCTTTCCTGGGCAAATGAAATACTTAATTCTAACTTCTAGGTAGTAGAGCATACTCCCATCCCTATGATTGGATAGTTATCTTCCCACATCTCCTTTTACAAAATAATCTTTCCCTTGCCCGTCGTTCTCTCTTACCCACTTACTACCCTGTGTCTTCTCACAGTGGACAACAATGCCCTTGGGGTGGCCCACAGCACCCAGCCCAGTGTCTGTCCACAGCATGCAGTGGTGAGCTACTGAGGACATCCACCGGGCTGTTAGCAGGAATATCTTATTTTTCACAAAGGCAACAGATTATATTTTAACTGTAAAAATTCAACCTGTGTTAGTGATAATAATTCAATACTTTTATTTACATTCTTTCGCCTATGACTTGCATGATGTGTGATATAGGTGCCTAATAACCAAGAAAAGTGATGATGAATGCTTTATGGAAAGCTTGAAGATGAAATGAACATACTGGTTTGTAACTAGACTCTTTAAAGAAAATTTTTTCCCCAATTGCTCCGTCAGAACGTACTCTTTAAACAGGGATATGATAGTCCTCTGAATAAAACAGCCTGCATTTGCTAGCTATACGTGACAACATCCAAAAGGGGTACAATATATCACCAAAACAGCTCACAAACTGGCTAGTCACATTATTTATTACGAGCCACACATGTGACAAATTATTTAACTCAGTTGATCCTAATAAGTCAAAGAGCAAGCAATTAGCTAACTCAGTCAGAGGGCTGTTTGTGGCAATTTATAGATGCGCTCAAGCTGTCCCAGCACTTCAAAGCCCCATTAAGGGGAAACCTTTTAATGACTCACTTGAGATGACAAGTATTACACAGCACATATGGCAGCCAAGAATCTGGCAGCCTATTCTGTTACACTCGGCCTCCCCGCCGGCCCACCCCTAGCCCCCAACAGCTGTTTACGTGTTTTCAGTCTGTGCTTTGCTGTTGTAAGCAGACACGGCACCACAGAATCAGGCAACAGTGTTTTCAGGAGCAACAAGTGGCCCTGGATTATTGCATCACACAGGTTTCTGGAAACGGCTAAAATCTCCACATTTTTATGGGTTTGGGTTGAGTTATTTCACAGGGGAGGAAGGACAGAGAAACAGGGACAGACAGTGTGGGCCAGCTCTGGTGACTTTAGGCAAGTCACTTATTCCAACGCTGTGTCTCTATATGAAAATGGAAGGTAATAAAACCCTACCTTACAGAGGTGTGGGGAGAAGGAGCTAAGTGAAGGCAAGTATGGCGCTCTGAAGATGGAAAGGGCGGTCGTCAGGATGGTTATTATTTATGGCATCATGAACTGTGTGGATCAGAGGGTGTTCTGCACCCTGACCTTCTCACAGCACTTCTTCTTTTTTTTTTTTTTTTAAAGATTTTATTTATTTGACAGACAGAGATCAGAAGTAGGCAGAGAGGCAGGCAGAGAGAGAGAGAGGAAGAAGCAGGCTCCCTGCCGAGCAAAGAGCCCGATGCGGGGCTCGATCCCATGGACCTTTAGATCATGACCTGAGCCGAAGGCAGAGGCTTAACCGACTCAGCCACCCAGGCCCCCCTCACAGCACTTCTTCTTAAGACAGTGTTCACTTGGGCTAGATCCACATCTGCATCCTTAATTCCATCACTAGGCCCCCGAGACCCCTTTCGGAAGAAGAGTGCAATGCCACAACTCAGCCGTTCAATAAAGGAATGGAATTTTGAGCAACAACTTCCCAGAGGGACGCCTGCATTGGGGCCACTTGTTCCCTGGAAACAGGACCCACAACCAGTTTAGACACTTAGAAATGAAATACCAGCTGACACTCTCAATATTCGGGCAGCACTGAAGAAACAAGCGCGGTGGGAACAGGACTGAAATGGCTGAAGATGTTGACTATGTAAGAAGCTGAGAGACCTCTGGGGCACCTGGGTGGCTCAGTGGGTTAAAGCCTCTGCCTAGGCTCAGGTCATGATCCCAGGGTCCTGAGATTGAGCCCCGCATCGGGCTCTCTGCTCCGCAGGGAGCCTGCTTCCTCCTCTCTCTCTGCCTGCCTCTCTGCCTACTTGTGATCTCTGTCTGTCAAATAAATCAATAAAATCTTTAAAAAAAAAAAAAAGAAGCTGAGAGACCTCAACACCAAAGCAGCATGCTTCTTTTTAAGTGATAACGGTCCTACTTCTTTATCTGTGGTTTCAAGGACCTCAGTTAAGGCCAGCCTGGTGAAAGACAAGCTGAATGGATACGAGCAGCTGGTGACAGCAGGAAAACACAACACCCTCTCGTACCTGTGGAGGGGCCAGAGTGTACGAAGAAAAGGCAAGTGTCAACTTCTTTCGAAGTACGGGCAGCCATGAGAACTCATTAAATCCTTTGACACCATACACTCACTTTACTCCTGTGAAACAATCCATTGATTGTGCTTTTGTGTTCCCCACCGCCACAGCTGCATCAGAGCCATGCTGTAATTATAGCTTGCAGGAGGTGAACGCGCCAACAGGAGGAAGGGGAACCATGTTCTTTCACAGGGCAGAGAAGTATGCCACCCCACAGGGGACAGGACAGCCACCCGGCCTGCAGTACTAGGACTCACTCTGTTCTTGACTCTAGCTGTTCACTTCGGCCCGCTGGGATTTCAAATTTGCTATTTTGGTTGCATAGAAAAAGCTCAACAGAAGAAATGTGAAGTTTAAGAGGTGATACGGAAAAAAGAGTGAAGAGGTAGACATTGCTTTCATAGTTGCAATTAAAATTTTCAAATCTTCCTGCTAATACCCCTTAGCAAAATGGGAGTCACCTCGGGGATGCCTGGGTGGCTCAAGTGGGTTAAGCATCCAACTCTTGATTTTGGCTCAGGTCATGATCCAAAGTCATGGGATTAAGCCCCGCATTGTGAGAATCGAATCTGCTTGAGGTTCTCTCTCTACCTTTCCCTCTGTCCCTCCCCCTGCTCATGCTCTAAATAAGTTTAAACAAACAAATAAACAAATAAATAAATAAAATCTTCTGGGGTCCCTGGGTGGAGTAGTTATCCAAGCAACTGATTCTTCTGCTCAGGTCATGATCTCAAGGTCTTGAGATCAAGGGTCCCCCTGCCCCAGTCCACTCTGAGCTCAGGGAGGAGTCTGCTGAAGTTTCTCTCTCCTTCTGCCCCTTCCTGCACTTGCTTGCACTCTCTCTAAAATAAATAAATAAATCTTTAAAAAAGGGGGAAGGGGAATCACCTCATATTTGAGTCCTAACAAAATCCTGCTAATATATTATGGGGCAGCCTCTCAATTATATTATTTTGAAGTGCTATGTTGGGGTGGCTGAGCGAGAAGGAAGAAATGTTAATTAAACATCAATCAATTGTAGTTGCCAGGCTTCAAGAGGGCATGGAACAACCTGTTTTTAAAAAGAGGTTAAAAAATATTGCTGTAATTATTGCAAGTATGACCTCATAATTATAAGAGTTTGATGTCAACAATACTTTAGAAAGCACTTTGAAAAGCAATATATTAGGGATGGGAGGCATGACTATATATATGTCCATGGGATGAATGAAATAGCAGATGTCCTCGTGTTATGCACTGAAGACTTGTGGCATGGGACAGACCTTCCAATGGCAGCACCAGCAACGGATTCAAAAGCCCGGGATGAACATGATGTGCTCTGAGAAACAGATAACTCAGGGAGGTATCAAAAGTGTGTCTAAAGATAATGAATAAAACTGTTTTACAAAATGTGAGTAGAAAGAACCCCCATGATTTCTAAATATCCTAATGTTATTTAAAGTATGTATATACCCTTAATTTAGTAAATTAAAACTTATAGTCATTTGACCATTTGTCACATTCCTCAATGTTTAATTATTCAGCTGGCTTAGAATATTTTTTGTTTCTTCTCTTTGGAAACTATGTGACTGCTTCATATTTGAGGTTACTTGTCCTTGGGCACATACAATCTAAATAAAAAGAAAATAAAACTATAGAATAGTGTAAGAATATACAAAAAATTTTATTGAAAGAGCTGTTTCAAACCAACGAACTTGAAATAATTTCAAAGAATACCAGTTTTGATGTCTGTGATTCAGATTTTAGTTACAGAAAATATTGGCATATCTTTTAACAAAATATGTTGTTTCTTCTATTTGCAAATGCATATGTAAAGTCTATAAGGATATGTACCAACCCGATCTCTGCGTGTCAGAATTAAAATGATTTTTAAAGGTGTATAGATACCACGAAATATATTATAAAAAGATTTTAGTCAGTTAACACACACACGTGTGTGCATGCACACAAAATAAAACCCAAGGCCCCTGTGTTACTGACTCAAAACAACTAAAAACCAGAATTATATAAGTAGATTAGATATCTTATGACATTTTCAGGGTATAGATTCTTCAAGATTATTCTTAAAGTAAGTGTATTATATCTCAAGATACTCAATGCGTTGTTCCTTGTAGTACCACCAAATATTTTCACAATTTCTATTTGCCAAATATTATGCCAAAGTAAACTTGACAAAGTAAAATTTGCTCCAAATAAGAATAACACATTGTTAATCTTTTAAAATATGTGCTCAAAATAACCCTATGTAATCTTTTATTGTATCTTCACTTAAAAAAATAATGTGGTGTTAGTAAGGCTGAAGATATGGTCTGACTGTGTTTTCTGTTATGCTCTGGAGCTGACAGTGATGAGAAAAAAAAAAGAGGTTTTTTGAAATGAAACATAAGAGATCATTTATTGATTTATATAATCCTTAACCTAAGGATGTAATCCTCAGGATGTAACAAATAGACTCTGGATATGAGTGCGATAATTTGTTAAAGAAACAAAGCCATGCCCAGGGTATAGAGAGGCTGCGTGTCAGGCTGGTAGAAAGCAGAGTAGAAAGCTGGTAGAAAGCAGCTGGGAGTAGAAGACCTATGTTCACGCCTGGCTTTTGGACAATTCCTGATCTTCTGTGATCTTTCTATCTCTCACTTAACGTGGGAATAATAGTACTAATGGCGCTATCTTCAGGACTGATTAAAGGAGGCTACTCACAGGAGAGATCTCCAAAAACTCTGACATCCAATAGAAACATTAGGTATTTGTACTGGGTGGGTCTTCTCTCTTCCCATCAGGGTCACCTCAGAGAAGTCCCACTGCTAGAACTGGATGCTGTCCACCCCTGTGGTGGGAGGAACTGTGCTCACATTACTTTCATAAAGTCTCACAGTTAGACCCACAGAAGAGTGGTCTCAGTTTGCAGCATATTCCCAGATGTTCAGCAGAATGGATGGGAAAAACTAAAGGGACTAAAAAAGGGTAAGGATTGAAGGCACACCTTCTTTTTGTCAAGTTGTCCATTATCCTCTTTTGACTTTGGATATCTATAGAAAAGCACATTCTGGAGGGGAAAATGAATTTTAGACACATCCAACACGGGTCATTTGTAATATACCGGGAGAGACATTTAAAGACTAAAATGGCTGGCAGGTGCACTGGTTTGTTGGCCACCTGGCCTAACAGATCTTTACCCTGTAGATCCTAGGATGTGGCTTTTAGAGCAATTTCACATTTTGTGAGTAATGCTTCCCCTAGGGAGTAAAATTATACAAGATATAAGAGCTATACCCAAACTCTTTGGCTCTATGAAGCAAACTTTCACCAGTTAGAGGTCAGCCACACCTATCTGCACTCTCAGCTCGCTGGATCATGTGACTGGCTCACATCCTGTTCCCAGTATCTGTGCTACATAATTGTGTGCAGAATTACCATCTTTTTTTTTTTTTTAAGATTTTATTTATTTATTTGACAGACAGAGATCACAAGCAGGCAGAGAGGCAGGCAGAGAGAGAGAGAGGAGGAAGCAGGCTCCCCGCGGAGCAGAGAGCCCGACGCGGGGCTCGATCCCAGGACCCTGGGATCATGACCTGAGCCGAAGGCAGAGGCCTCAACCCACTGAGCCACCCAGGCGCCCCCAGAATTACCATCTTTTTAAAAAGTCCTCAGTTAGTCCTTAGTAAAACAACCTACATTAGTTTATTGCTTGGGGATATCCTTCCAGTTTTACAACTGGGTGTTCTAAGGGAGGTTGTGATGTGTTAACCCTCAAGAACATAACCAGAAACCACGGGGGAATTCTTGGCTCTGCAGAGGTATTCCATTTTGTGTAGATGTGGAAGTGTGACACCTAGTCCTGTGGGGCTGTGCTCTAACATTTCTACTGGCCACACAGAATGTCGTGTGAAAAAAGAAAGTTACATTCACAGGAATGTGAGAAGGCTGAGATGAAAAATGCCAATGTACATGTTAATGCTTTTAACAGATATTATTTAATCCCTAGAATTGGGAATTGAAGTCTAAACAAACCCAGGGCACTTTCCACAGAATCAAGTGGAGAACCAGGTTAAATAATTAGATATGTGGAAAATAGCATTTAAGAATAAAATTTATAAGACTCTAAGAGAGTGAATATTTTCCCAGTAGATAGGCACACAGGAGTGCAAATGATAGAAAGTAGAGTATGAAACGTTCCTAATTTTTTCTAAATATCCCTGGGGCCAGGGCTGTCATCACACTCACCACCACTTATTATAACTGATCTCCCTAAGTATGTACGGTGACCACGTAAGGTCAGAGGCTGCGGTGTATTAATTTCATTATCCATACCAAGCAAAACAATTAATTCTCAATAAATGGGTGTGGTATTCAGTAAATATTTGCTAAATAAATTATTACATAAAGTTGTGAATAAAGAAAAAGGAAAAACAAATTCAAAGTGTTTTTTTAAGATTATTTATTTATTTATTTATTTGACAGACAGAGATCACAAGTAGGCAGAGAGGCAGGCAGAGAAGGGAGGGGAGCAGGCTCCCCACTGAGCAGAGAGCCCGATGCGGGGTTCCATCCCAGGACCCTGGGACTACGACCCGAGCCGAAGGCAGAGGCTTTAACCCACTGAACCAACCAGGTGCCCCAAAGTGTTTTTTTAAAAAAAGATTTGTTTATTCATCTGAGAGAGAGAGAGCATGAGCAGGAAGGGCTGAGGGAGAGGCAGAGAGAATTCCAAGCCCGATGTGTGACTCGATCCCAGGACCCTGAGGATCACAACCTGAGCCAAAACCAAGAGTCAGACGCTCAACCAACTGTGCCACCCAGGAGCCTCAAAGATTATCTCTAAAATCTAGTTATGGATATGGGAAAGATAAAAATTCACTATTTTCTATTTACAAAGGTATTGGGTACAAAATATAGAAAATTATTTAGCTCTAAGTGGGAAGGATGATTTGACTGTAAGAGGGTCAAACCACTAAAAAGGTGACTAAGGAAAATAGAGGTTCTCAGAGTTCTCCGAAATCTTTCAAATGCATTCCTGAAGAGTTTGGATATTGACTTGCTAATAAGGAAACAAGCTGGCTGGGTGAGGAATCTTCAAGTGAACTCAGAATTATGAATCAATATAGGCATTTTTATGTTAAACAAAAAAATAAATATTTCTCAAAGACAGAAATTTCTTCTTCTTTCTCATCATGTTACCCAAGTTTTTTATATTGAGATAATATGGAGAAGTTCCATATTAGAGAGATTTTCTCTCATTTTTACTTCTTTGTATTTAAGTAGCAGAAAACTCACTTTATAGTAACTTGCCAGGGCAAGCACAGGACAGATGGGTTTAGGTGGTCACTTTGGAAATGTACTGTGTTTCTAAGACATCTCTTAAAAACTTCGTTCACGTAGTTCTGATCTAGATGTTATGCATGAGACATAGAAGAGTGTTCCAAGAGGGGGCAAATTCTATATGCACTGGCAGGATAACCTTTCTAGGTGACAGCACTCTTGACCCTGGTTCTGGAATGAAAGGGCCTCGGGAGGCTCTATTCATTTTGCTTCACGAACATATGACCTCATTCCACATTGGTGATATAGAGAGCTCTTGGATAAACATGAAGAGGGAGATAAAGAATTAGTTATATTATTCAGCAAATACTTGAGTTGCTATGTGGGAAAGTGAATAACAATAAGTGATGATATATTTTCTTTAGTAGAGTTGTATTACAGGGGTAGTAAGGCAGAACCTGAGAATGAAAAGGAAGGGAAGGAAAATTTACAGAAATATTTTACTGTTATAAGAAAAAATTTAAAATTTAACTGGGCTAAGCTGGGGCTTACTATTCTTGTTTTACCCAATACTGCTTAGTAACCCCCCCCTTTTTTTAAGCTAGTATTATAAGCACACTGCTGTGGAGTCTAGCTATTTTGGTTAATGTCCAAACAGCTGCTATGGTTGGTTAGTTCTGCCAGGGTAACCAAAAAGTAGGCACTTACATGGTATCTTTCAAAGCAAAGATCCAAGGCAATATGTTTGGTGCAGTATTTTCCCAATGATAACCAAATTCCATTAATATACTCAGACAATCATTAGAAACAAAGATAATTGCAGCAGCATAAACAATGCCCCACATCCAGCTGGAAATCTCGGTCACTGTTTACCCATGACAAGGTCTTTGACCATATTCTGGAGGACACTGAAATTAAAAAAGTAAGTATATATCCCCACTAGACAGTGATAGTACTTGGTAGAAAAACTGAACTAGTAAGGAAAGATATAAACTGTTCATGAGATATGACAGTAGAAATCAGAGGAACAAAAAAAGAACATCCTATTATCTTGCCAATTTTAGACTGAACCAAAGGTAAAACAACTCCTGAAGTATATTCCTAGATGCAAAACGATGAAATTTTGGAAATGGATGTTCCTCTCAGTAAAGAAGGCATTCATCTATTAAAAAAGAAACATGCAAGAGGAAAAGATGGGCACTGAGCAATCAAGTAGATTGAACATATTGGAGAAGCAGCCTTCTCCTATGGAACTAGAACCAGTGATACAGACAATAAACCTGGGATGTAGATCCAGAACATGGAAGAAATGAGTAAGGAGATTAAACTCCTCCCCGCCCCAAAGAGAGAAAGACAGAGAGAGAGAGAGAGAGAGAGAGAGAGACTATACTATTCTATACTACATTTTAACTGATTTGCAGCCAAGCCCCTGTTTGGAAATTAAACTTGAAAGACCAGAAATTTTAAAAAAATCATTAAGTGATTTTAAAAAGCTAAACAACTGAGATTCGAAATTAAGATGGCTTACTTTTGGGGCACCTGGGTGGCTCAGTGGGTTAAAGCCTCTGCCTTCGGCTCGGGTCATGATCTTGGGGTCCTGGGATCGAGCCCCGCATTGGGCTCTCTGCTCGGCGGGGAGCCTGCTTCCTCCTCTCTCTCTGCCTGCCTCTCTGCCTACTTGTGATCTTTGTCAAGTAAATAAATGAAATCTTAAAAAAAAAAAAAAAAAAGATGGCTTACTTTCTAGGCAAAAAGCAGGCTGAATACAGGTTTAAGTTAAGTAATTTCAAATACATCCCTGAAGCGCATCATCGTAAATCTCTGCCGCATAGCCGTGTAAGGGCAACAGTGACCAGTCAAGAGAAGTGAATCTGAAGAAACACTGTGTTTTACTTACAAATGCAAAAATGCGGTCAAAATAAGAGCCACGTAAATAAGACAGATTTATCTATCAAAAAATGCCTGTTCTGTTTTTCAGTAAACCTCTCATCTTTCTTCTCAGTGTTTCAGCAGGACTGCTCCAACCTTCATCCCAGAAATCCTACTGAGTTTACTGGAAATAACAGGATTCAGATTACTCAAATGGTTGAGAGCATCTGCTTTCCTGCAAGACGCACAGCAGGATGAAGCAAAAGACATCACTCAAGATCTGGCACGTCGACCAACAGTCAGACGGAGATCTGGCAAGGATTGTAAATAGAAGGAAGCCTACATAACTTTCCAGAATCACAGAGAAAGAGCAGTGTGATTCCAAGTCTTGCAGCTACAGAAAAGTTTAATAGAGTCTTTTCCCAGATAGGTACCATGTCAAGGAAGCTTCATCCACAAAAGATAATCAAAATGATTATTTTTGAACACATATATAAGTAGATTTATTTATGCTGAGAGTTTTATTTTTAGAACTTCTTTTCTAAATCAAACAAGGAAGGCACTGGTTTAAAAACAGGGGGTGGCATTTTCAAACTGGAAAATACAGTTTATGCTGTCTAAATAAAGCATATTTACCAGGCAGCAGGGGTCTGAGAATTCTTTACAGTTCTTGGTATCTCAAAACTGGAGAAAGAGAAAATTCATGCACAGTACTGTCAGTGAGGTTGACCAAAGAGCTATTAAACCATTGTTGTTGATTTATGGAGATATAAAATTACTTAGAAATACAAATAATTGTTATTAAATAAATAAAATCATCCCCCATTTAGTTGAGCATGTATGAAGATGTACATGTATGTGTGCAAATGTCAAATATTAATAAAAGGCTGGAGTGAAATAAACCAAAATGTAATCAGAAGTATTCTTTCGGTGCTTTTATGATGAGATGATTCGCTGACTAAAACGTTTCATATTGTGCAATTAGAATGATTGTGACTTAGGATCACTAAGAGAGAAATAGTGAAATGAAAAGACTCCACATATGGACTTAGGAAGGAAATAAAAACTCTTAAAATTCAGTCTTGAACTCAATGCCATTAGCAACACCTGGCAAGTAACTCACAGTCAGCATCAGTGATCAAGAGAATCCTAACACAGTTTTGGTTGTTGATTATTTGATAAGCATGGCTTATAAATATAGCTACAGATAGGATCTTATAATTCTGTGGCTCTTGAGTTCATTACCTAATGATATCCCAGAATGGATTTATAAGGATAAGGCAATATGATGTAATAGAAAAAAACATGGGTTATCCAGTTCAGAATTCCCTTGTGTTTATTATACCTTTGGGCTTAGCTCCAGTTTTTTCATCTGTAAAAAACAGAGTTAATAACATGTATCACGCATATAGTTGTGAGGATTAAATGAAATAGTATAATGTCACTTAGCCTGGTTCATAGTAGCTCATAAAATAGTTATGCTAGCAGTAGCAGTATAAGCCATTACCAAGAGAAAAGGTCACTCTTTGTACACATATGCAACTTATGACATTAAAAATAATTGGCCTTTTAAAAAATATATAGTTTTATGGAATTAATCACAAATTTTCATTGGTCTATTTTTATATATTGATCAATGGATTTTAAAAGTAATAAAAAGAAAAATGAAATAAATACCTTAAAGATTAATTTAAAGAATAGAAAGATCTTTCTTTTTTTTTTTTTTAAAGATTTTATTTATTTATTTACTTGACAGACAGATATCACAAGCAGGCAGAGAGGCAGGCAGAGAGAGAGGAGGAAGCAGGCTCCCTGCTGAGCAGAGAGCCCGATGCGGGGCTCAATCCCAGGACCCTGAGATCATGACCTGAGCCGAAGGCAGCGGCTTAACCCACTGAGCCACCCAGGCGCCCCTAGAAAGATCTTTCTAAATATATTACAAAACACATTTTGAAAGCTAGAAAGACTCTCATATATTATCTCTCCACTCTAAAACCCTGTCTTACTGAAAAAATTTAGGTGAGTCTTTAACTTGCATAGACACATACAGATTAAGGAACAGAGATGCAACTAAAAGTCAGTACGCCTGGTACCTAGAGACTTTTCTTCCTACCTATGTGCAAATTATTTTGTATATTAAGCCAAATGATTAAAAAATTTCCATCATTAAAATATTACTATTTAAATTTTAACATTAATGTAACTTAAATATAAAATATACCAAAAAGCAATTTTGATATCATGTTTTGTTGCCTTATTAACCAAATAAAATGTGCCATGTGGGGCTATGCTCTATCATTTCTACTGGCCACAGAGAATGTCGTGTGAAAAAAGAAAGTTACATTCACAGGAATGTGAGAGGGTTGAGATGAAAAATGCCAATGTACATGTTAATGCTCTTAATAGATATTATTTAATCCCTAGAAAGTACATCATTACATGTTTATTTAGTCAGAACTGTTTTTTAATTATTAAAAAACTATCATCTAGTTGTATTTCCAGTTCATTTAGAATTTATAAATGAAACAGTACCTATGTAATATTTACCATACAATTTTTAACTAGTGAAGATCTTGACATAATGGAATTACAATTAGAACAAGAGCCTCAATTTAAGGAAAAGACCACGATCAACCTGCACGTGAGAACTTGAACTACTCAGTCATTTTACTTCTATCCCTTGCATTTTACTTTTCTCACCAACTGGTCCCAAATACCCAATCAAATATCTATGTGAAAATCAGATCCAGACAACCATTCATGAAACTTACACAGTTGAGAACTTTCTTTATAAGAATTATAAAGATCAAAAGAACACTGCCAACAAAGGAAAACGTGATATAGGAGGGTGATTTATATAGAACTCAAATCGTCAACATTTAATAAAAACCACAAATCCCGGAGTCATAGGGAGGAAATGATGCAACGTAAACTAGGGAAAGCCTACAAATAGGACTGGTAGTCAGTTATGTCTTCACCAAAGTGGCATTTTTGCCAACAAGACTCTTGGCAGCCCTTAGGGGGCTAAGCTAGTACAATTTACCAAATATGGTGGGGAATGCGAAAACATCACAGATATTAGCATTTATTTTTGAGACTAACATAATGCAGTCCACAGGCTTGCCATCGGAGCCTGCAGCCACTAAGTGATAACTGAAGCAGTGGAATGCAAATAATCCATTGGTTCACATTAGTGTCACGCTCATTTGTAAATGTTCTCAGTCCCCTTCTGGCCCTTAGGGTACCTCACTTACTTTTTAGGGGCATAACTCATGGGCAGTATATTTAAAAACGAGTTAAATTGTGAGAGCACCAGTTAGCAATGATTTACTCATTAAAAAGTGCATTAGGCTACAGTGCCCTGAGCTGCTCGACCTTGTAGCTGATCACTTCTAAACTGTTTGAATAGAAGTTAGTTATTTACCTACTGGCAGTGGCCCAAGATTTATCTATTTAAAAAGCTACAAGGTTCTATCATTTATCTGTAAGCTCCCTACTCAATGTTAAAATTCTGAAATGCTGATTTAACTATAGGAGGAAACTATGTTGAAACAAGTGAAAAATGAATATAGAACTCTGATAAAACAGGAAATATTTAAGCAATCTGGCACCTCTCCTCGGAGAAGTTAAAAGGATGTTTCAGATAATTTATGGATTTAAGGGGATAAAGCCCTTGTTATAAAGAAATAGGGTCAGAAGGCCCAGAGCACTTGACCCAGAAACGCCATATTGGACTTCTGATTCTGGAAAAGAGCAAAACTCTATAATTTATTAGAAAAACCTGCATGGAAATTAATTTACAGCCTCGTTATCTCCATGCCACAGAGATAAATATAATTATTTCTCATTTTGAAGTTGAAAAAGGAAAGCTATCTTAGAATAAGTGGATTCTCCCACTCATTCTCTTTCTGCTTGTTTATGTTCATCATATATCAAATTAATGTGTCTGCAAATCCAAGTAAAGAAGTCAAGTGCTTTAATCTGAACTTTATGTCACTTTCTCATACCAAGGAAGAGTAGGAGAAATGGTGGAATATATCTAAACTGACACAGGCTAAAGACTACAAAGGCAAAGGGACAAAGCAGTGTTTTCATAGTGTTAAAAACAACCTTGTGTTTTTAGTTTATAAAGATCACAGTAGAAAGTGATGAGGTGAAATCATGATTGTTTCAGCCTCTGGGCTCCCTAGGTGTCAAGGGGCAAAGAGAGTCCATTTTGCCAGTCTGTGGGCTGGCTGTCCACTTCCTCTCCAGTATTTTCCATCCTTTCCCTCCTCCTATGTTACCGCCCACCTGCCATTCCCTGAGACACAGCCGTCCTTTGGTCTGGAGAATGAAGCCCACAGACTTTGTTTAAACCACTTCAATGGTGGGCCAGCCAGGCCACTGCACGGACATCAGTCCCAGGCAGAGTGTCCAGCTTTGGTCTTTCCTCTTGTTCTACACCCCAAGACAGAGGAGACTTCTGAACTCCTGGGGCTACACTGACGAATCAGACTGTGCGTGGCTTCCATACTGCTTTGATTACTGCTGTCTGCAGAAATGCAAAGGACAGGGTGAACCAAAGTGACTTAGCTGGGAATCACAGCATGCTATTCAAAGTGAATGTTTTGTAATTTATAAAAAATTTCCTGCTTGGTCATTTGTCTGAGAAAAGAAGAAAAGCTATGATATTCCTCCTTCCCTTCCCTCCTCCCCAAAGGTAAAAGCAATGCCAAGAATGTCCCCTAAAAAATAACATTAATTTCCAACTTCAAGAACTTAACATCGTGCCATCAAGTTCAATCTCCATCAGAAATCCATTAGGGTATATACTTTTAGGACCTATCAAATCATTCCTTCTCGGTTGTGTAATTCTGTTGGAATTTTACTGTAACAAGCACTAAAATATCAATGGAAAAAGGATAATGACCAGAAATGGCATAGATTTTATTCTGCAATAAATCAAATAACTTCATCGCATATCAGAGATGGAAAGGTAAACATGAGTTAGAGACCCTGTTGTCGTGAACACAAATAGGCTTTGTATTATTAAGACATTTCATTTGCAGTGGCATATAAATCTGATAGCTACCTCATTAACAGCATCTTAAGTAAGAAAATGTACTGTTAGGAGGACTTGTCAGTGCTTCTTACTCTGACCTGGGAATTTCACAGTGAACAATGATCATTTCACATTGATGCCTTATCTACTTCATTGCAATTAATTTTTTTAAAATCAAGAACAAAAACATTATTTTTATTACATTTATCAACACCAATGACTGAGGGGGAAAGGAGACTTGAGTGTGCCCGCCAGAGGTAGTACTGTGTGGTTATTGTAATAAAAGATGAGATCTGACTCTTTCAGCAAATGGTAAACATTATCACAGCAGCGTCAGACTTTAATTTGAATAAATGATTAAGTCAGCAGACCTCATTCTTATTAGCTCTCATTAATTGGAGAAACTTTTTTTCTTTTTTCTGGTTATTAGATTTTCACTCTCACTTGTGGCAACAGCAGCAGGAGCTGCTGCCACCACTTGAAATCATTGAGCACTTAATGATGCCCCAGGCTCTACGCTTACAAACATCTTCTCATTTACTCATCGTAACAACCATATGAGCTCTATCTTACCCACTTCTCAGCTGAAAAAACAGAGGCATAGTGAGATTGCCCTAGATCGGAGCCCATAACTGTCTATTCCAGTGCTTTCTTTACTCTTTACCAGTTATTTTCCAGCTATACTTTTCAATAATACCTTTCCAATAATTCTATCAAAATCTTTGCAAGCAGACATTATTATTACTGTTTCTGAACTGAGACCACATACTTAGACATGCTTACAACATTGTGCCCAAGCTCTAAAGAGGCAGTGCTGGACCCCGAGTTTACCAAACCACTGGCCTCTAGCAAGGAAGAGTCCTGCCAGTGTTAGAAAGAGCACAGATTTTGGAAACCTTTTACAAAATAACAGGCTATCAACAGCTGAGGTATATTTTTCATTCAGTTAAAAAAAAAAAAAAAAAGACTAACACTGTAGCTTCTGCCTACCTCCAAAATGGAAAGAAGGGGCTAGCGGGGTAGGGGTGGGGTGCTAAGTTTTTATAGAGCTTAGATCCAGAGTTTTACTTGTAATGAGTTTTCTTCTGCTCTGCACTAATTATCAGTCATTCCCCTCTCTGGCTCCTTTCCCTCTACCTCTAAATCTTAAGATTTTCCTTTCTAAACAATGTCATTATCATTATCAACAGCAGAACCTTCCTTTAACCCCAGTAATTTCTTCTTTCTTTTTCCACCCAAACTCCTTGAAAACCTAGTCTATATGACCTTCTGTAAGCCTCATTCATTAAAACTTTGTATCTGGCTTTCACCTCCACAGAACTTCACTGTAAAATTACAATCTCCCCAACATCAAAGTCAATTGCGTATTTGGTCATTCCAAATTTACCCTGGTAAACTACCTCTTCTGTGAACCCATCTCTCTCCTTGCCTTCAATTATTCAGTACTGTTCACTGTTCCTTCCTTATCTCTCAGACCATTCTTCTGACTTCTGTCCTTAAAAAACATAGCTGTGTCCCCAGGTTCTGCATCCCCACAACTGCACTATTTTTACTCCACGTTCTCCCTGGATACTTGATTCACTTTCCCAGCTTCATTTACTCTAAACAGAGCTGCATGTGTTTCCCTTTGGCCCAGACCTCTCTCCCAGGTTTCACTGGACTTTACCCTTGTATATACTTCTGGTTCCTTAAGATTAACATTTTTATTTCTTTAAAAAAAGAAACAGCTTTTTTGATAAATAATTCACCAACCACACAATCCACCCATTTAAAATTGTATAATTTGATGGACCGGAGTATATTTACAGAGTTGTACAACCAACACCACAATCCAAATTCAGAATATTTATCATCCCCAAAGAAATCCCATACCCTTTAGCAATCATTCTCCATCCTTGGTCCCTGTCTTAGGCAACCACTAACCTACTTTACATCTCTACAGCATTGCCTATTCCAGACATTCCATATAAACGGCATCCTACAACATGTTGCCTTTTAGGTCTGCCTTCTGTTACTCAGCATAACCTTTTCAAAGTTCACCCTGGCTGTGCCCTGTACCAGTGCTTCTTTCTTTTTATGGTGGAATACTATGCTGTCTAATGGAGTCACAGCACTCCGCATTCTCCACAGTTTGGCTTTCCCCAGTTTCCATTAAGATGGCCCAGAAGATCAACTGTGGCCCAGAAGAGGATCCTCCTTCTGATGTCTAGCCAGAAGGTCAACAGCAGCCTAGTGCTACATCTCAGTGTCCATGTCATTTTCCTGGCTTCACCTCATCACGTGGGCACTTTACCATCTCATGTCATCACAAGAAGAAGGGCAAGTACAGTACAATAAGATATTTTGAGGGGCGCCTGGGTGGCTCAGTGGGTTAAGCTGCTGCCTTCGGCTCATTTCATGATCTCAGGGTCCTGGGATCGAGTCCCACATCGGGCTCTCTGCTCGGCAGGGAGCCTGCTTCCCTCTCTCTCTCTCTCTGCCTGCTTCTCTGCCTACTTGTGATCTCTCTCTGTCAAATAAATAAATAAAATCTTTAAAAAAAAAAGATATTTTGAGAGAGAGATGGAGACCGCATTCTCATGACTTTTATTACAGTATATTGTTACAATTATCCTAGTGTATTATTAGCTATTTTTAATCTCTTATGTGCCCAATTTATAAAGTAAACTGTGTTTAATATTTTGAGGAACTGCCAAACTGTTTTACAAAGTGGCTGAACCATTTTACATTCCGACCAGTGATGAATGAGGGTTCCAATTCCTCTACATCCTCAGGAACACTTGCTATGTGTCTGTCATTCTGTTTACAGCCATTGTAGTGGGTATGAAGTGGTTTCTCACTGTGGTTTTGATTTGCATATCCTTAATGACTAACGATGCATCTTGTCATATGCCTATAGGTCATGTGTATACCTTCTTTGGAGAAATGTCTATTTAAATCCTTTGTCTATTTTTAATTCAGTTATTTGCCTTTATTACAGAGTTATAAGAGTTATTTATATATTCTGGTTTCTTTTTTTTAAAATTTTTTTATTTATTTGACAGACAGAGATCACAAGTAGGCAGAGAGGCAGACAGAGAGAGGGGGGGAAGCAGGGTCCCCGCTGAGCAGAGAGCCCGATGCGGGCCTCGATCCCAGGACCCTGGGATCATGACCTGAGCCGAAGGCAGAGGCTTTAACCCACTGAGCCACCCAGGTGCCCCTATATTCTGGTTTCTTGTCAGACATACAATTTGCAAGTATTTTCTCCCATTTGGTGGGTTGGCTTTTTACTTTCTTGATGGTGTCCTATGAAACACAACAGCTTTCCATTTTGATGAGGCCCAATTTAACACTTTCCTTTCGTTGCTTGTGCTTTCGATGTCATTTTAAGAAGACTGTGTGATTCAGGGTTGGAAAGATCTCCTATGTTTTCTCCTAAGACTATGATAGTTTTGCACTTATATTTATGTGTATAATCCATTTTTCAGTTAATTTTTTGTGTATGGCATGAAGTTTTTTCCACATGAATTTTCTTGGTACCGTTGTTGAAAACTAATTGATCATAAATGCATGGGCTACTGTTCTATAAATCAAACCTTGCTTTCTTCCCCAAAGCTAGTTCCTGACTTTTTAAAAAAAATTTAAAATTTTTTTGTAAACATATAATGTATTTTTATCCCCAGGGGTATAGGTCTGTGAATCGTCAGGTTTACACACTTCACAGCAATCACCGTAGCACATACCCTCCCCAATGTCCATAACCCCACCCCTCTTTCCCGATCCCCTTCCCCCCAGCAACCCTGTTTGTTTTGTTAGATTGAGTCACTTATCTGACTTTTTTGTTTTTTTTAATGGTACCACCATCTATTCTCTTGTTCTGATATGCGGAGTCATCTTTGATTCTTTCCTTTGCTTCCCATGCACAAATATTTGTCAAGCCATGTAGTTTCTATTTTTGTAAGTCATTTTCATCCTTTCCTTTACATTCTCAAATGTTCAATACTGTTGGCCTCTAGACAGTTGAGAAATAAATCCATATTTAACCTGGTATACTGACTGAGCTGTTCCAAATCAAAGCTATCACACCTTTGATGGTCAAAGCAGAGTCGTCTAATAATGGCTGGGTTGTGGAATAAACTGGTCCTATGAGTGGCTGTGTCAGAGCAATGGCCTACTCATATTCTTAGCCTAACCCCTAAACTTCCAGAACAGATTATGCTAATTTAGAAAAAATGTTAGGGGTTGTCCTGAATGATTAGAAAATGTCTGACCTATTCTAAAGCAGTTATTAACCTAATAAATATTTGAACTAATTTAGCCATTTCTGAACTAAAGTAGGCTATTTTTTTTTTCAGCTTAATATGACTACATCAGTGCCTCTTCTAGATGCTGAGTGGGTAGTGAGAGTAAAGATTTCCACAAATTCAAATGACTACCCACATTTAGTAGATATGTCAAAATGATATAGCTAAATGTATAAATTGTTATAGTCAATGGTTAACTTCTGAAGGTATTAGACTTCTAAAATTATTCAAAATTAGTGTTCTCTGCAGGAAAAAATGCGCTTATTATTTTGATATCACAAATTCTATATGTATAGCAGAAGCAACATAGTACAGATCTAAATAGCACCTATTTAAACTATGCTCATATTTAAACATGACACTTACTTTCTCTTGGTTGAGATGGAAGTATATAACCAAAGAAAAACAATGACACACACAGTTTTTACCTAGAAATTAATCCTTCTTAGACTTGGAAATCAATCAGGTTTTGGAATCTACAATCTGCTTGCATGAATTTCAATCACATATCTTTTTACCAAAGCCTACAATAAATCCTCTTTTAATTAACTGTTTAACACCCCATATGAATTACTTGAAAATAACTTTTGGATTTAATAGACAGACTCAAATTTAGCAGGGTGGCTTTAAGTTCAATGGTGTTTGTAAAAGGGAAGTGTTACTATTTTTTACCCCCAGCCGTGTAAATGTGAACATTTGATGCCTTGGCCTACTTTGATTAGATATGCATTCTCATTCACAGCTGCAAACTGTTTCCCCTTCCTATGGCTGCTCCCAGATAAGACCGTGCAATTTTGCCTGGGCTCTAAACCTCTCCTGGCTACTGCTGCCCTCTCCCCTCCAGCTGCTGGTTTATACCAATGCTACAATTAAACCAAAGTTAAGTAGAGAAGCCCCAAGGACAGTGACAAAAGTGCAAGGCTCAAAACTGATTTTCAGCTTCAGCTCCCCCGCCCAGCTCCTCCCCATCCTACCTCAGTTGAAGAATATGGAACCAGAGGCCGGGTAGGGGAGAAGGAAGGAACACCAGGAAGAGGATTACAAAGGGTTCTCATCTCCTTGCTCTGACTGTCTACCCCTGTCCCAACGTTCTCCGTCCTCTTCATTTTCATTTGCCATTTTGGACTTTCTTCACAAATTGAATCCTGTTTTCCAAATTGGCCAGTGAAAAGTTTTTGCCATGTTGAAATCATTTCCAGAGCTAAATCGGGAAACCTGAGGCAGCCGGGCAATCTTACAGCTGGCTGGAATGTGGCTTGCAATAAAAGGCAGTGTGAATAAGGTGCATTGAAGCTAAATTGGATTCATGTGAAGGGCCATTTATTCAGAGGGGGTGGAGATGGAAGGAGAGGAATTAATGAATATAAGAAATTAAATTAGCTCAAGAAACCCTTTAAAAAATATACTGAAAAATATCTGACCTGCCATGAACCTTTTTACAAACCTTTGGGTTTAGACCACGGGAGTTCAGTGATATTCCTCTCCAAAGAAAGCCTTCTGGAAGGAAGGCACTTCTGAGTTAGATAAGACAGAGCTTGAAGGTGGCTGTGAGGAGAATCTGATTTCTCCTGACCGCAATCAGAAGGATGGAAGGCACGGTTGTGAAAGTCAATACCTAGCTGAGAGACAAGAGGTCACCCTAACCGATGAAAATATTTAATTAACTAATCACAGAATACCTAACACAAAAATAAACCTGTCTTCTCATCTTAGCTATCACATTTTTCTTCAATGAAATGAAAAGAAATCATGACCTATCATGTTCTTGAAAAATTATTGATCAATTTATGAGCCTAATGCTTTAATTGTTTGCAATAATATTTTACTCACACTTCTAATCTGATCTGACTGCCACTCTGAGAAAAGCCATGGGGAATTCCACTGGAAGAATGATGGTGCTGTTATAAGCAAAAGGATTTACAGACATACATTAATATTGTCCTATGAAAATAATCCTGTTGCAGAAAAATTTTCCTTCCCTAAATAACCATCTAATTTTGTCATTAAAACATTTAATAACATCAAAACATTAACAGAATGGGAGGGAATAATGATATTAAATATCTTAAAAGACTGCTTAGTGTTTTCTTTATAGTGAAACACACATTTATCTCATTTTCACCTAAATTTTTCTTATTATATAGAAAGTAAGATGTTACATCTATTGTTTTATTTCCATAACGACATATCTGGTAAGGGAATAAGCATACACAAAATAGTACTACTACTTGGCTATGTTGCCAAAACCATTAGAAAGAAATTGAAACAAACAAAAAAATCCTGTTTTTAGAAATCAAGTTTTTATGCAAAAGATTCTGGGCTCAGTGGAGTTTGAGATTATAGCAGTGGACATTCAAAATATATTTGCTGGTTGGGCTATGGGATTTTACTTATTTTATTTATTAATCAAAAACTTATTTTCTAAAAAGTACATCCTCTCAAAGTAAATTCCAAACAAAAGGCATTCTTTTCTCTCCATTAGGCTCTATAATTTATTAACAAATTTGATCTCTTCTAGAATTAATTTATATTCATCCCCATTTGAAGGTGGCACCTTCTGAATCTGTTCAAAGGTCAGAGAGGTTCTCAGAGTCCTTACAGCACATCAGTGCGGCACGGTTTAGCAGTGGGAATATTTTATTCCATGGGCTGTGAATCTGGGAGGATGTGAGGGTGGTGGTCCCTGGCTTGCCTGTCATGTGTTTTGATTCCTGCACAGCTGAGCCTGGCTTCAAGTCACACACTGAAGAAGTGACTCTGGGAAAATGGACTGTTTCCCCCCTTGTATTGCTTTTTCATTTTTTAGAACTTTGTGTCACTTATCATTCTTGCCTGCCTAAGATCAATCGGGATAAAATTAACAAAACGATCCCAAGACCACCCTGTGTTGTGGGCAGCCTCAAACACACGTCAGGGCTGCACTGTCCATTACAGTAAGCACAGACCACAGGTGACCATTTACGCTTACTTTAATGAAAACGAACAGAATCAGAAAGTGAGCTCGAGTTGTACTCGCCACACCTGTGGCTTGTGGCTACTGGACTGGACACTGCAGACAGAGAACATTTCTAACACTGCAGAATTTTCGATTGGGCAGCAGTGCTTTCCATTTTATTTCTTCCACCTTCTCCTATCTGACCTCTCACTAATGCATAGTGGAAATGGCTATCAAAATGAACCTGGGTGCCAGTCTCCAAGAGTCATTTCGGCACTAGGGTCCTGGCTGGGAAGCTTCTGCATAGTTTACCATTCGCGCTCCACCTGGCCCCTCTCTGCATTTCCAGTCATAACCACCAGATAAAGAGATGCACAGCTGGTGTAAGTTTAAAATGCAGAGGCAAAATTGGCATTAGTATCTTTTGCCATTCATTTCTCTCTTCATGCTAACTCAGCTATTATTTCCTTAGTCACGGGTCAGGCACTGAAAGCACAAAAGGTTCCCAGCCTCAAGGAACACAATCTAGGAAGGATATGGAAAAGTAAAGCCACAATCAGGGAGTAATTTCCCAAGAGCCATGCCAAAGGCCCAAACAGAGCAGTGGGGGGCAGGGAGCTTGACTTGGAAGGACAACTCCCTACAGGATAGAAGTTAAGGCAGAGTTTCTCAAATCGGCGCTATTGACATTTTGGGCCAGATAATTCTTTGTTACCCCACGTGTGGTAGGATGTTTAGCAGAATCCCTGGCCTTCATCCAGCAGAGAAGATAATCAAAAATGTCTCCAGGCATTACCAAATGTCCCCTGGGGGAACAAAATCACACCCCTTTTTGAGAACCATTCAGCTAAAGTCTTTAGGACACATTCACTATTCGCCCCAACAAAATTCACAGGGCAACTACTGAAAACTAATTGATGAGGATAACAAGATGAGAGGACAAGTTCTTTTTATTAAGCAGCTTAAAGTCTGGTAGAAACCAGAATGAAGAGGTAGGGTGAAGGTAGAGGGAATTTCAAATGGGGAAATTGCATGTGTAGAAGTACAGAAGGATGGGGCACCTTAAGAAGGTGAGGGAGGACCTGCCTTTGGCTCAGGTCATGATCTCAGGGTCCTGGGATCGAGCCCTGCATCTGGCTGCATGCTCCACAGGGAGTCTGCTTGCTCCTCTTCCCCTCCCTGTGTCCATGCTCTCTCTCAATAAATAAACAAAATCTTTAAAAACATATATATCTTAAAAATAAATATATATTAAAAATATATGTATTTGGAAGTGCAGAAGGATGACAAAACATGGGAACTCCACACAATGGGAAATAGGTTGGTGCTCTGAGGACAGAGGAGTATGAATGGCAGAAGACAATTTGAAATAGGGAGGCGGGGCCAGAGTGTAATGGTGTCTGTATATTGGATGCATTTGCATCAAATTTAGAATTTATTGTCAGGCCATTTGAACATGGGAATAACATGATCCAGAGTATATTCTGAACGGTGGTATAAACTTTGTGCCATCAGAGTATAACAAAAAAAAACCACAGGTGCCATCAAATACCTAAACTGCAAACAGGTTAAAACCCTTTTTCTAAATGAAAATAATAAAGTTCCAAATTACAGGTGACTCTAATAGGGATGAATATGGACACAGGGATCTGACTGACGTCTCTGGAAGTGCAACAATAGTTCTTCTGACTCACTGTGGGGTTGGGGGTGAGGAGGAGGAGGAGAAGGAGGGAAGATCTTTGGGGTGATTTCCCAGTTTGGGGTAAATACAACTATATACATGGGAGGGAGGCGGTCATGTGAACGAAGGCTGTAGATTTAAGAGGAGGAGCAGGGTGGTAGGTGGGAGAGGTCTGTACCAGTCTGGACAGACACAAGGGCTCACTGTACCGTGCTGGCTGAAGCCATGGGTTAGGCTTTGTGCAAGGAGAGTGGACAGGACAGGAAGGCTGTGTGAATTGGTTAGGGCTGCCACAACAAAGTTCCACAGACAAGATGGCTTAAATAACAGACATTTATTCTCTTAAGATTCCGGAGGCCAGAAGCCCAAGATTAAGATGTCAGCCGGTTTGGTTTCTGGTGAGGCCTCTCTCCTTGGTTTCTAGACAGCCATCTCCTCCTGGTGTTTTCCATGGACTATAGCATTCTCCTCATATACTTTGTCCCAGAAACTATGGCTTACTTCCTGTTCCTCAAATGAGTCAAGCCCATGCCTGTTTCATGACGTTTGCCCTTGCTATTGCCTCCCTGGCTCTCTGCATTGCTGGCTCTGTCTCATCATCCAACTGTCAGCTCAGATGGCACCCCTTGGGAGGACAGGACTTTACCACACTTTCACTGTCCCAGCCACCCCCTCACAGCACTGTGCTTAGCTTCCTCCAAAGCAGAGACAACACTTTGTCTTCAAGTGCAAGTCTACTCTCATTCAGTCATAAGTTCATAGAAAGCAGCAACCTTGGCAGCTCCTTCACTGCAGCTCCTGCTCCCCCCATACTGGGAGCAGAGCTTATGCCTATTAGGGGCTGTAATGTACTTGTGGAAGGGAGGGAAAGAAGGTAGGGAGTGAGAGAGAGGAGAAAGGAAAGATAAAAATGCATTTGTGGGGGGGGTGGGGGGCAAATGCAAAAGTAACATGAGTCCTAGGATGTGTTTATGGATGTGGCACTTTGGACTCCACTGGTGACATTAATCTGAGCTGTGGTCAGAAGTACTGGGTGCTCAGTGAAGGTGGTTAGTAGGTGGAGGCTGCTCTCAAAGCAACACAGTCTCAAGAGAATGAGTGGCCCAGAAGCAGGAGACAGAGGTTCAAAGAAACTTAATTTGAGACACTGGGCTTTAATTTCATCCCCACTGAAAAGATCCACACATCTTTGTCTCTTGCCATGACATGGGCCACCATCAGCTTTTTAAGTGAACTGTCATGGGTTTCTTCCACCTCCTCAAATGAGCTACAACCACAGGCCTTGAAACACAAGGCCATGCCTGAAAATCTCAACTCAGACACCCCTAGGGAGATCCAAAAGGCCAGATCAGGCTGTCCAGGGACAAGCTGTACCTTCTCTTCCGGTGCTAACCGCACATCACCATTGTGCCTCTGATGTTGACTGACTAACCTTTCCCTTGGAATGTGTCTTCTCACCAAGAAGCCAGGGCACCTCCTGCACTCTGCTCTTCATGTAACTGGCACAGTGCTCAGTACCAGGTGTGGTGTGACTTCTGCCACAATTATATATCTTAAGGAAACATCAGACATTGGAAGTCTATGACCAAATGCAGGCATGATGCTTTTGGAGAGCTGAATTAGCCCTGGTGCCACTTTAGCCAAGGGCACAAAGTAGGAGTGCCAGATAAATGCAAGGTGCCTGGTTAAATTTGAATTTCATGTAAACAATGAATAATTTCTTAGCATAAATATTTTCATGCAGTATTTCAGACACATTTAAACAAAAATTATTTGCCATTTATCTGAAATTAAACTTACCTGGATTCTATTTACTGAACCTGGCAACATATACCATGAAGGGAGTGCCTACCATTTTATACACACTTCAGGGCAGCTCTGATCACTCACCATCAATAGATAATAAATTAAGGCTGGAAGAAGACACATGCAGCCACTCAACAAATTTCACTGTGGATCAGCTGTATATAAAAGCCTCATAAGCACTATCAAGACATATGAACTTTCTTCTAGAACAAAGCCTACTAGGGGAGATAAAGCAAGCAGGTAAAAATGAGTACTTGTGGAAAATGGTAATTTGTTACCTAAGCCTAGAGAGGAAAACCCTATCCTCGGAGATCAGGATGTGCTCCTGGACAAGAACCTAAATGAAGAGGCTGGGAAATGGAGTTAGGGTAAGCCACACAGGGCCACGACGTTCAGGCCAAGGATTGTGGGCTTTATCTTACAGACCAGAAGCCAGTGCCCTGACTTCTGCATCTGCAGAAGGTGGGCAAATGCATCTTGCAGCTGCAGAATCACCCAGGGCTGCGAAATCCTGATTTGACAAAGCTAGCCTGAGCCTACATTCCCAGTCTGATATACCTCAGAGGTCAAAGCTCACAATTCCCCACTGAAAATCTTAGATTATTTGGTCACAAACTATACGTGTGCCATGGATTCAAGGTCCATTTGAACATGTGTCCTGTGAAAGTACATGAACCTCCAAAATTCTAGCGTGAGAACTTTTTGGATTCTGGAGGAAAAGAAAGGTGAGCTAGGACCCAGCTAGGCAACACAGAGGAGAACCCGTGCTCAGAGGCATTTTTTGGCTTCTCATGGAATTGAGAAGACAAATATCTGAAGAGGGAGAAAAAAGCCTCCTGAGGTGAACCATTATGAAAGAGATGGGTATGAGAGAAACTCCAGACAGTGTTTCTTCAATCAGTGTTGATGAGGACTAGTAATGCAAATGCCCAAAGGTGTGCAATTATAATGCATTCACCCAACACTGTATCAAAATCACTGCACAATTCTATCCACAGGACAGATGATAGTATATATTGAGTAAAAACTTCTAAGTCAATTTTAATTATGTTCTTTCAAAGACTGTTGCATTTAAAATGCTCATGAAAGTAATCTGGCAGGAAAAACCAAAGCATCCTTTCTCTACTCCTTTAATAACTTACCTACTACTGCAATTGTTGAAATTTTAAAACTTTTTTTATATGAATTCAAGTACAAAAAGTCCAAAAGAAACTAAGAAATTGCTTTCATAGTTTAATTTTTAAATTGAGCTTGGACATTTTCTTTGGCTCTAGAGAAACTATTTATGCCATATCTAGCATACATTAAAAAGGTATTATAAAAAATTAACATAAAAATTACAAAGAATTGTGAGTCATTTAATTTTTTTTAAAAAAGTAAAGATGATTTAGTGAAAAGTATCTTACTCTTTGACTTGAGTTTTGAATTTTCACAAACCTATGCATTCCATCTAATACACGAAGTTTAAAATGGAATATGAATGTAATGTGGTTGACTTCAGATATTGTTATCCATATTAAATATTTGATAATTTACAGATATGATTAAAGTGCCTAGAAACACAGCATACATAGGCTCAGAGGGTAATTGTATTGTATCTAGAATACAATGAAAAAAACATGCTCAAGTTGTTAAAAAATATATAAATATAAATGTAAATGTAAGTATAAATATAACCAAACATCAGTATTAAAAATAGAAGTCTCAGAAAGAACTATCATCCAAAATCTCAAGTAGAATGGGAAGCTGAATCATATACAATCATACTTCAATTTTTGCACTCTGAAGATATTGCAGGTTTTTTTGTTTTGTTTTGTTTTGTTTTACACATTAAAGGTTTGTGAGTCAAACAAGTCTATTGGTGCCATTTTTCCAACAGCATTTGCTCACTTTTTGTCTCTGGGTCACATTTTGGTAATACTTGCAATATTTGAAAAGTTTTCATTTTGTATTATATTTGTTATGATCCGTGATCAGTGATCTTTGACGCTACTCTTTTAATTGTTTGGAACGCCATGAACCACAATCATCTAAGACAGCTAACTTGATAAATGCGTGTGTTTCGACTGTTCTAATGACCAGGCAGTCTATTCCTCTCCTTTGGCCTCTGTAGTATTTGACATACAATACTGAAATTGGGCCAGTTACTAACCCTACAATGGCCTCTATGTGTTCAAGTGAAAGGAAGTGTTAGTTACATGTCTCTCACTTTAAATCAAAAGCTAGAAATGATTAAGCTTAATGAGGAAGGCATATTGAATGTTAAGACAGGCAAAAGGCTAGGCCACTTGCACAAAACAGTTAGCCAAGCTGTGAAAGACAAGGAAAAATTCCTGAAGGAAATTAAAAGTGCTACTTCAGTGGATACACAAATAATAGTTTGGTTGCTTATATTTAGAAAGTTTTAGTGGTCTGGGTAGAAGACCAAACCACAACATTCCCTTAAGACAAAGCCTTAGAAAGGCCCTAATCCAGAGAAAGGTGCTAACTCTCTTTAATTCTAAGAAGACCAAGAGAGGTAAAGAAACTGCAGAAGAAAAGTGTGAAGCTAGCAGAGGTTCGTTCATGGGGTTTAAGAAAAGAAGCCATCTCTGCTACATAGAAGTTAAGGGTGAAACAGCAAGCACTGATGTAGAAGATGCAGCAAACCACCCAGAAGATCTGGATAAGGTCATTAATGAAGGTGGTTGCACTAAACAACATATTTTCAATGTAGGGGAACGAGCCTTCTATTGGAAGAAGATGGCATCTAGGACTTTCATAGCTAAAGGGGAGAAGTCAATGTCTGACCTCAAAGTTTCAAAGGACAGGCTGACTCCTCCTGGGAGGGGCCACTGCAGCCAGTGACTTAGAGTTGAAGCCAATGCCTTTTTTCCATTCTGAAAATCCTAGGGCCCTTAAAAATTATGCTGAATTCACTCTCACTATGCTCTAAGAATGGAAAAACAAAGCCTGGATGGTAGCACATCTGCTGAAAACATGGTTTACTGAATATTTGAAGCCTACTGTTGAGACCTACTGCTCAAAAAGAAAGATTCCTTTCAAAATATTCCAGCTCATTGTAATGTACCTGGTCACCTAAGGGCTCTGATGGCAATGTCCAGGGAGAGGAATGTTGTCTTCATGCCTGCTAACACAGCACCCATTCTGCAGCTCATAGATCAAGATACCATTTTAAATACCATTTTAAATGCCATTTCTTGGTATTTAAGAAATACATTTCATGAGGTGGTGGCTGTCATAGATTGTGAGTCCTCTGATGGATCTGGACCAAGTAAATTGAAAATATTCTGTAAAGGATTCACCATAGACACCATTAGGAACATTTGTGATTCATGGAAAGAGGTCAAAATATCAATATTAACAGGACATTAGGAGAAGTGGATTCCCACACTCACGGATGACTTTGAAGTGTTCAGGACTTCAGTGGAGGAAATAACTGCAGACGTGGTAGAAATAACTAAGAGAACAAGGATTAGGAGTGCAGCCCAAAGATGTTACTGAACTGTTATAAGCTCATGATAAAACTTTAATGGATAAGGAGCTGCTTGTCATGGATGAGCAAAGAAAGTGGTTTCTTGAGATGGAATCTACTCCTAGTGAAGACTGTTGAAATGACAACAAAGTATTTAGAATATTACATAAACTTAGGTGATAAGGCAGCAGAAAGTTGACTTTCAGTTTTGAAATTCCACTGTGGGTAAAATGTTATCAAACAGAATCACATGCTGTTGATATCACATGAGAAATTCTTCCTGAAAGGAAGAGTTAATTGATGTAGTAAACTTCATTGTTGTCTTAGTTGAAGAAATTGCCACAGCACCCCCTAAAATTCAGCAACCACTACCCTGATCAGTCAGCAGCCATCAACATCTAGCTAAGAGCCTCCACCAGCAAAAAGACTGACTTGCTGAGATCTCAGATGATGATTAGCATTTCTTAGCAATGAAGTATTTTTAAATTAAGGTATATATGTGTGTGGTGTGTGTGTGTGTGTGTGTGTGTGTGTGTTTAGACATAATGGGATTTTTTTGTTTTTTTTTTTGGTTCCCCTACATTGAAAATATGTTGTTTAGTGCAACCACCTTCATTAATGACCTTATCCAGATCTTCTGGATTGTTTGCTACATCTTCTACATGATTTTTTAGACATAATGCTATTACACAGTTAATAGGTTTAAATATAGTATAAGCATTATTTTTATATGTCCTGGGATATCAAAAATTTATTTAACTTGCTTCATTGCAATATTTGCTTTATTATGGGAGTCTGGAACTGAACCTGTAATACCTCAGATGTATGCCTGTACAAAGTACCTGTGATACTGATTAAATTACTTTTAATGAAGGGCATGATTGTATATGTATGAACTTCTTTTTGTAACTATTGTGATTTATCAAAATCACAATCACAATAATTTTTAATATACAAAAATGTATATAACCAAACATAGACTGATTACTGTATAATCTGTACACGTAAGCACACCATAAAAATTATCATAAATACCAATAAGACCTCCTTTATGGTCCCAGTTTTGCATCTTCAATGCTTATCTTCTGATGAGCATTAAAGAAACATACATTTTCAGAAATTCCTTGGGAGGTGTCTTAGGTTGCTAGAATGAGGCTGCCTTCCTAACCATATTGTTATTTTTAGAATGCGAATTTCGATGAACTTTTGCTGTAGGACAAAAATGGCAAAAACATGTTGCTGGTAGATGGCACAACTTTGGGAGACAAAAGTGCAAGAAGACAGCTGAGTTTCAGCTGCAGCTTTAAAACCACTAGAGCAGGCGAAGAAGAAAAGAACACGTATATTCCTGCAGAGGCAGAGCCCACAGCCATCCATTGCTATGGGAAGCCAGGGCAGCATAGAGCGTTGCTGTGCTGAAAAGTGCAGATGAGTTTCAAGTTCACAGAAGGCTTGATCATAGCTACGTTGGAGTCTTTTCAGGGTAGTCTAAGTCCCTAATTACTGATGTGGGATGTGTTCTGCCAACTACTGTATTGGAAGACATGTTTGGTAAGCAATTCCTATGGCCTGATGCTTTCCTTTTCCAGGCAACTACATGTTTTTACACCAGGATGGGGTGCTTTACATTTCATAAAAGTCTGACACATTATATGAGGTACATAGAGAAGCAAAGGATGTGTGTAAACCAAAAAGATACGGCTTTATGTTTTTACTGTACTAGGAAAATCTCATGACTCAAAGCAGCCTGTAGGGAGTCCTTTTGTGAAGTGAACTTTCCCCTAGTTTAGAAGTACTCGTTTTGTAAATCAACTTGTTACAATCCTCCCCTTTCCCCCATCTGGCTAGAACATAATTTCTAAGTCCACACAAATAATTCGCACATCCTAAGAAGAAAGATGTTTTGAAGTGTTAACTCTAATGTGACTAGACAGTGTTGTCCTATGACAACCTTAAGCTTCTTTATGGAAAAACACTGATGAACTCGTGAACCAAAAGTGCACAACTACAGGAGCTAGACAGGTACCCTGGTCCTAATACTCCGTTATCTGGACCGGGGTTCTCCATTTGTCTAATACTGAATGATTCCAATACAGCTTTTCACTGAAAGGAATCTCCTTAAAACTTGAGGATACCTGATACCTTGTGAAGGCTGGATTCCTATCAAGTCCACTCCCCGCTCACCTGGGGAACAGTGTACCCTGCTGCTGCTGCTTTCATCTGTCAGGGCTCAGAGGGGACAGCAGGCCCACCCCCTGCCCACTCCTCCCTTCCAAGACCCTGCTGCCAGAGACCCCCAAGGTCTTTCCTCTCACTTCTGTCCACAATAAAACTTGCTAAAGAAAAGAAACCTTCTCAATTAAATTATTTGGGTTAAAAAAATTAGAATCGCAAGATACTTTAGAAACTATTTAGTTCAGTCTCTGTATTGATACCATCAATGTCTATCCTCCCAGATGCTAAGCTACTGAAGGTGGCAATTATTTTTTATGGAGTAGATCACCTATGAGTGTTTGGTGAATAAATGAATGAATGAATAACTATTGCTTGAAGGTTCCAGCTGTAGATATAGTATGGGTAAGCACAGCATGTTAATAAAAGTCTCTTTTTTGCCCAAGGAAGAATCACCTGACCTTGTGACTATTTTCATAAGATTCTGAGGGATTATCACAGGGAGCATGATCCCTCCAGGAACTATAAAGAAGAAATCTTTTACTGAGATGGATGGATTTTGGGGTGTGGGCATATACCCTTCAATATGATGTCTATGGATATACCCCTAAATATGATGTCTATTTCACCTTAGGGAAAAAAGAAGAGACTGCTTTAGATTTCTTCAAGAAGAGTTTCATTAGAGAATTCCTGAAAGGAACCTGAGCCACCCTAGAAATCCTGAGGTGAGACACACCTCCATCTTACTGGAGACAACTGGGAGAGGCACGTCAGCCTGATCAGGCAAACTCACACTTGGTCCCTGAGGGAGATGTGGAACTCATCAGCCATTACTCCTGGACTTCATTTTCAGATCCCCTTCCTGGAGGTTGCGGCTGTGTCTCTCAGGACCTGGAAACTGTCTTCTTCAGAGAGCATCATGAGGTAGATTTCACACAAATGAGTCAGTGTGGTGTGGTGGAAAACCACAAGACATAAAGCCAGGAGACCAGCGAATAATAGTTCCACCACCTACCATCTGACCTAAGTCAAGCCATTCACCCTCTCAGGTCCAACCCCCTTTCCTATAAAGCCCCATAGCAATGGTGTCCACCTTCCCTGTTTGGGGATTGCTCATTGTTTGTTCATTCAACAAACACAGACTAAGCATCAACAATGAAAAATCACACACAGGCCAAGCCCTCCTGAGCTTGACAGAATAGCATGGAACAAACTCTCTGAACAACTCATTACAAGTGTTCTGTGGTTTCAAAATAAAGAACAAGATGCACTGGGAGATTGTGAACAGATTCCTAGACTGGTGTTCAAAATAACCTCCTAGGGGAGTCACACATAATGGGATGGTACTCTAAGAATCCATTCATTTAACCAAAACTTCCGTCTAGCCTATTATGGGCCAGGAAGAGGGCATGTGGCTGGGGATTTAGGAGTGAACAGGACAGATGCGGCCACACCCTAATGGAGCATACAATACAGTGGAGGAGAAAGGTCATCACAGATTACACAAATAATAAATTAATTACTATTGTGAAAAACACTGTGAAAGGAAAGAACTGAGATAAAGTATATAAAAGTGCTTCAGGAATTAGCACATCCTTTATAAATGTTCCTCTCTGTTAAGAAGGCTGTAAGTGGCAAGAGGAGAATAAAATTAGAAGGAAATCTTTCTCTCTCCCTCTTTTCTTTTCTCTTTATTCCTTTTTTTCCATCCATCCTCCCTGTGTATAGAGCTGGCAAGACAACTGGTGTGAATAATAATTGAAGTGTCAGATTTATATTTATTCATTTATTTATTTTAAAAGATTTTATTTATTTATTTGACAGACAGAGATCACAAGTAGGTGGAGAAGCAGGCAGAGAGAGAGAGAGAGAGGTGGGGCAGCAGGCTCCCTGCTGAGCAGAGAGCCCAACTCGGGGCTCGATCCCAGAACCCTGAGATCATGACCTGAGCCAAAGGCAGAGGATTTAACCCACTGAGGCACCCAGGTGCCCCTGAAGTGTCAAATTTAAATGTGACTAGTGTTATTTTTTTCTGAATGCTTTTATCTAATGCTTATAAACTGGAATAATGAATGATATCTAACTTTATTACTAGGAGGAAATTTAAAACCACTGTTTCCATGCATCATGGCTACATGGAGAAGGGGTAAAGTGCAGAGCAGTTACAATACTCCATGGGGTAAATTGGGATAAAGTTAATCTAAGAGATTTTTAAAGAGGAGCATCCTTTAAAGAGAGAAGACTTTCCCTAAGAAAACCCAGTGCTCAGGCTGCACAGAACCAAGACAGAGAAAACCCTCAGGCCATTCCAGGAAATGATGGAAAAAAGCAGAACTTTTAATAAGTTTACTATAAAAAATATTAAATTTCAAAGCCAAAAACCAATCTCCTAAGCCTTCAGGAAAACCTTAGCTCAGACTATTTTGTAAACATGACCTAATCTTTATTGAAGACAGCATCAATTGGGATCTGGCTGCAAAGAAGCCGGGCAAAAAGAACACAGTCACCTGTGGCAGGATACCTGTGTCAGTCCCTGAAGAAAGTCCACATAGCCACCCACACATTTTTAGCGAATGTTTAAGTCACTTGATTTTTCTACATGAACTGTTCCTTCTCCAGGAAGGACAGCTTGGAGAAGCAGGAGGCCCTATTTGTGCCAAAGGAGTGGCTTGGAAGCCCTCCCCAACAGTCAGAGCCTCCCACCGGGCAGACCAGGAGAGAGAGTGCAATTGTTGGGATGACCTCCTTGGGGTCTAACATGGGGTGGATGGCCACCCAAGTGGAGGCGGTTCCTCAGCAGATACAGATAACCGCTGAAATATAACAATCCAATACTTTTATCGTGTGGAGTCTATAGCAAGCACTGCCAACAATGCATGAAGGAAAAAACTATCTGATACTTTAGCATGGAGAACAGAGCAGTCATCAAATCCATCTCTTCATAACTATCCCCTCAACTTTAAGAGCTAAGCACACATTACCACTAAAAATAAGTTCATAAAGACCTCATGCTGCTAAGTATGATGTCAGATTTCATAAATGATGACATTTTTAAGGTAATATATTGAAGTATAACATAAAATAAAAAAGCACATGTATGAGGAGCATATGGCTAGATGTATTTTCGGAAACTAATCATGAAGCTTTATGGTCAACTTCCAACAATCTTTAAAATAATGTGATAATATGAGAAAATAGTGGAAAGAAAAAAGAAGGAGCAAAAAGGCTGAGAGGTCTTTTTATTTTTTTTAATCTCTGGCTGTACAACACTGAATAAATCATTGACTTCTTTTGGTCTTCATTTCCACATCTAATCAGAATAGACAACTTCTAAGTGTACCTCCTAGTCTAAAATGTTACACATTGAAAAAAAGAAGTTATACATTGAAAAAGTAGCCCACTTTAAATTCAAAAAGTGCTTCTGAACGGTATCACTTCAAGGGTATTTCAGGCAATTCATTTATGCCAATATGCTATATTAACACACTATTATACTAGGGAGACAGTTAGATTATGCTGTAACCTTTTCTTCCCTCCCTAGGCCAATTCCTCATACACACAACCAGCAAGAAACATATGTGTCAGCAACAATAAAAATTAGAGGCAGAGTGCTGGCAGCAGAGCCCAAGCAGGCCCTGGGAGCCAACCATATTTTCTGGGGGAGCTGAAGTATCAGAGCTGCAGGCTTCTTGATCCTTCTGCTCCTAGTCTTAGCCCCTTAGGGCAAGCAGACCTGAGCCACCTCCCAGGCCCAGTACCTTGGGCTATGGACAGTCTGTGTATACTTAAGGTATACTTTGTACCTCAATGTATAACATAATTCTGACTTTTGACTACAGTAAGCTCTTAAAATCGGTCTTTTCTGAACAGTGTGTTAATACTTGGGCTTGGTAATAAGATGTCCTTGCTGGCACATGTAGTGTCATTCTAAGAGTGCACATACTCACACTTACCAAAACTACATTAGGTCTATTAAGTCAGCTTTCACTCGATGTGATTAAAAACATATAAGGAAAAATGTATAATGAAAAAGATTATCCTAGGAGCCAGGCCACCTTTTATAGGGAATTGTAGTAACTCTGATCTATTGAGGATCATATATTACTGTTCTAGAAACTAAAAGTCCCTCAAGTAGAAAAAGTCAGTGCATCTTCTCCAAGTACCTTATTGTACTAAGAGCTTTCTGTTCTTCCTCTCAGAGCTGGGAGACATTTCCAGGTAGTAATTTTGAAAGGCTGTCAGAGAAATCTGCTGTCTCCTCTGGCATACATGGCAATGATATATCAAAGTGCTCCTTAATAGTCTCCTGTCTATTCAGTCATCAGCATCTACTGAGTTCATCCTATGTGCTTGTTACTGAGCTCGACACTAAAGAAATCAAATCAAGCACAGCATTGCTGCCCTCAAAGGATTTGTAATCTGTCTGGATAGACAAACACATAAATAACTTAAGTAATAAATTATCACCTTGGAGCTGTATGAACTAACAGGCTAGATAGTAGAGAAGACCCTATTGTAGCTGCTGGGAAGATTATAGTCCAAAGATATGGTAAATATGAAATTTACTTATGGACTAAGCAATAAGGCATGAAATGGTAAAACTTGTGAAAATATCAGTTTTCTGTGCTAATAGGAATGTAAGTTTGCAGTAATTTCTTTTTTTCTAGATAACTAAAATAAGAGGGGTTCCTTGAGAAAGACCTTAGAAAGCCAAATATTTTGCCCCTAGATCCTTTACAACCTCAAATGATCTACCAATCTTCAGTAATCTCAACAGAAATAGGAATAAATTTCTCAAATAGAAAATCTCATATGGAAAACAGCTGACATTGTTATTTCTGACAAACTACAAAAGTATGTTAAGGTCTAAATTGCTATCTCAACCACAAGATATTCAGATTATAGGATAAAAAATACTAAGAAGCTATATATAATCACTTATAATGCAGCTATTAAAAGTTCAGTAGTTTAAAAAGATCCTTACAACTGGATATGGTTGTATATTTAAATCGTTGGGTCAAATAAGAGATATAAAAACGTTCAGATCACTTCAGTTAAAACCACAGTGTTTTTCTGAAACTTGTCGCATTTACATGCCATTTCATTATTTAAGTTTGTAAGAAACAGAAGTTTCATGTCTAGAATGTGAACATCAATATAACATTGTGAGAAAATCTATCATTCTGGGAAAAACTGAAGTTTCCATTGATAAAAGCTTAATGTTCATATAAACACATACTATATAAAATAGCAAATTCTCCTAGTCACAAATAGCCTTTTTTTTCCTATCAAAGTATTCTAATTATTAACCCCAACTGTCTACTATAGATTATTTAGCAATCAGGAGATTGCTAAATACTTTATTTATAAAGTTTCTAAATAGTCGATTTTCGGATATTCAGCACACATATTACCAGAGAAAAGATTGCTGATGTATTTTTAATCTTTGATGGTGCCCCCCCCCCTTTTAAAATCCAACTTCAGAATCAAATTTCTACAGTGGTAAATATTAAGTTTAAAGTTATACAAAAACATCGCCACTATGTAAGGTTTTAAATTATATATTTTGTTTTCTATTTCAAATGCAGTATCTGGTTTTGTACATATTTTTGTACATATTTTGTTTGTACATACAGAGAATTAGTCCATCTTGCATAGTCACTTTCATATAAAAATGTTCATGGGCATTTAATCTACTGACTTTTTTGGACGGCTATGTGAAATCATGTAGAACTAAAGAAAAAAACTGGGAGTAAATCCTAATCCAAAAGCTATTCCTGTCTAATTCAGCCATCTGTGAATAAAAGCACCTCAAAGGTGTTTTATCTGCAGAGCTTCTTTGGGCTAAAAAATTTACAAGTTCACTATGAACCAGGCATTAATTTTATTCATTTTTTTTTCCCCTAACAAGGAAAGCTCCTTTACTTGGTTCATTTTGTCTCCTCAATTAAAACACAATTTCTGAGCTATTATATTTTCCTTCCATTTAAATACTGCATATACACAGCCTGACAGAATTTTTCCCTTGTTGGAGAGCTTGTTCTATTTCCTCCAAACTAGATAAAGTCCACTCAGATGCGTTGATGGGAGCCTCCCTCCCCCCTTCATGCCCTCCCAACCTTGGATGCCTTTCCCGTCCTCCTCCAGCATATTCTTGGGTGGGCAGAAACCTGGGGAGACGCAGCCACCAGGCAGCTTGCTACTCTCCTAAAGCACATCTGGGCTTTATATCAGGCCTTTAATTAATCCTCAGTGAAAGCCAAGCTATGACATTTTGACTGGGCAGGCTCCAGTTCTGGACAGGTCTTGATTTATTACGACTGAGTCTCAACCAACTTTGATTTATTTCAGCTTTGGGGAGGAGGGCAAGCTCAGAACAGAAAAGTGCTGTTGAATGTAGAACACGTGATGTCAGCACAGGACCTCCAGACTTCCGAGAGCTGTAGGCAGGACAAAACGGTTCAGAAGAGAATGGCCTCTGAGAAAGCCATTTAAAAAAAAAAAAATTGAGATTTAAATAACCCAAAATTGTACATAACAAAATAAATGCAATCATGGATGAGAGAAAATGGCTCCCGACATAGCTGGCTGATTGCAGTGGGATAG
This sequence comes from Lutra lutra, assembly GCF_902655055.1. Classification (NCBI taxonomy): domain Eukaryota; kingdom Metazoa; phylum Chordata; class Mammalia; order Carnivora; family Mustelidae; genus Lutra; species Lutra lutra. The sequence goes on along the minus strand of NC_062283.1, from coordinate 25,596,597 downwards.
GAAGCCTTGGCCTTATCTCTTCCAAAAGGACAAATCCCAGTGGGGTATTAGTGTTAATCAGGGCACTCATTTGCATGCCGCAAGCAGTGGCCCAGCCAAGCCTCTCCTTCCTAGCTGTGGGGAAAATTCTTCAGGACCCATTTCCTGGTTAGCAACACCAAACATCTTTTGGCTGATCAAATAAGGTCAGATTTCCCATGCTGATTTTTTTTTTTTTAAGATAGGATAAGCCAAAAGAAGTTACAGTGACTTGATTAAACAAAGACAAAAGAGTTAACAAAGTTAACTACTGAATTTGTTTTTGTCATGGGAAGGCTATCCATAATACCCTCCCCCAACTGAAGCTTTGACAATGTGCTGAGCTCACTGCCATCTAGAGCATAGCCATATCAGAATGGGGACCCCCCCAAGTGTCAAATGAGCATCCACAGATGGAAGTTCAGCTAATGCTTCTCTGCAGCGTCACCTGGCCTAGCCTGATGCTCAGCAAACAGCAGGGGCTTCTACCACAGGATCTTTAACTACTGACAAGCCCTCTCCCCTCCCTGGAGCACAAAAGCTGGTACATGTGGTCCCGGCCTAGTGTCATAAGGAACACATGGATGACACATGGATGACAAAAGAAAGTGTCAAAAATCATTGCAGGCAAAGTGAAGAAGTTCCCCAAAGGGAGATAATGGTAGAAAAATGGGTTGGGGGGAAAAAAAAAGAAAAAAGAAGAGATGAAGTACAGCAAAGGGAATAAAGGCATCAGGGATAGAGGTAGCATGGCATAGGAGTAGAAAACCCATTCAAACTCCATTAGAACTACTACCCACACACACTCTGGGCAAGTTACTTCACCAAGTTGAGCTGCCTTTCTTCACGGCCAAAATGGGGATGAAAACACCTATTCTGCAGGGCAGCTGAGAGGAGCAGAGGACTGGCTTGGAAAGCTCCTATCACCTATCACATGGGCATTCCAGGAACTGACAACACAGGTAGGGTGCTATGACAGGGACACACAAAAAAAAGTACTGGTGTTGACCTGTGTACCTGTCCATACATGCAGCTAGGGGCTTTGGTGGGTGAGCACAACCCTGAAGGGTGTCTGGGACCATGTGTGCAGGAGTGTCTGAAAAAGAACGCCCAGGTGGCTGCGAGTGGGTGCCCTCCACCATACTGTAGCATTGACTCCTCTCTTCACAGAGCCACAAATAAAGGCTGTTCTAAAGATACAGTCATCTTTACCTAAAACTACTGAATGAGTGATACTTGTGACAAGGATTAATAGAACTGATGCTCTGTGATTAGACTTGAGGTCGAAGCTGCTAAGCACAATTGTTAGGTAAGCAGCACATTAGAGACTCTTCAGAGGGCTATCACGTTTCAGAGCTGGCTTCTCATAACAACATGCATATGTAGAGCAACCATCTTGTTGGTGGTCGGTCCGCCATTCCTGCGAGTGCTCAGTCACCAGCTCTGAGGTGGGTGTGCCAGGATTTAGGAGGCAAGTGCTGAGCATGGCAGGAGACACTGCACTTCGATTGAAATCCACAGAATCCCTGAGATTCTTAGGCACTATTCAGGCTACGCCAAAACACTGCAAATGAAATAACCAGGGTTGAAGTGAACATTAGTACCATGAACGGAAGCCAGCAAATTGTAATTCTCTTACGGCCCTTCCTTTTTTTAAGCTAAAGTGAAAGTTACCTGAATACATCTATTCACTGATTTTGGAAACTAAACTCTTCACGTCTCTGTGATTCTCTAGTTTCTCAAAGAGATTTTGAAGGTGGCAGGTTACAGAGCCTTGACTGAGAAATGCTGTACATTTACAAAACCTATTTAATGTAGGGGACCTGGGTCTGCAAAGCAGTCCTGCAGCTCCCAAAGCATTCTGTGCTGGAAACGGGGGTGGGGGGGCTCTGTCCCTTGGGAGCTGCCTTCTCATCACAGTGGGCCAGCGGGGCTGAAGGGGTACACTGAGTGCTCTCTGTTCTCTGCAGGTCAAGGTTACCAGCACCACAGCTTGCAAGGTCCTTCTCACCAGTCATCATCTGCCCAATAATACTGAGACAGCAGGAAGGGGTAGCCCAGATGCTGCAAGGAGGCAGGAGTCAGATGGCACTTGTCCCTCTGCCCGACCGCAGAGGGTCAGTGCTTAGGCACCCAGAAAAGCTTTGGCCAAGTGCTGCCAGGATCCATCACGTCCTCTGTCAATTTGTGAATAGGATGATGAAGGCTGAGGGAATATGTCCATATGTTTGCACCAGCAATCTCACCCTTAACATCATTTCCTGTTTTCATATATGTGGTTTCTCTCCCATTTGATTCTTGGCTTCTAGGGGAAGATAGCCATACATGCATGGGAGTGAGTGTGCATCTGTGTGCCTGTGGATGCATCGACATTAACTTCAACTCCCCCTTCAACACACACTCAGATATTTTAAAACTTCATATGACACAGAGGAAGAAGATGACAAACCAGGGGATGAGTTCTCACAAATCATGGACCACACAGTTCTGTGTACCAATTTTCAGAGCAGAACTTGCATAGAATTTAAACAAATAAACCTGGCACATAGCAATAATTGTGACCTAGGCATAGAGGTAACTTTCTACAAGGATTTATAAATAAGTTTTGTTTAGGTAATCAAAGACCAGATACCTGCTCTGGGCTAGTACAATGAAGTAAGGAAAGTATTATGAACACTCCTAGGAATGTCCTAACTTCGAGGGGGTCTTTCAACTGAAATAGGTGTACGTTTTTCCTATAGGACATAGTGTATTTATTTTCCCAGATGAGTAGGCCAATAATTTCATAAAGCAAATATCAGTGATTTGTTCACTGTAACAAAGCAAAGCTGTCACAGAACTAACACATAAGTTTTCCCACTGTCAGCCAGTTTGGCTTCGGTGGAGACACACGTTTTACAAAAACACACACACAAAATTTAAATTAACGTGCAGTTATAAAGAGGATGTTGAATGTTTCTATATTAGAGTTAATACCTGATTAATAAATGAGCTATACCATTTTTTGTACATTCCTTTTCTTACACCACCTAAGATTTCTCTTTGAAAAGGAGTTTTCGAGTGTTGACCAGTTTTGTTCTGAATTTCTTTAGGGAAAAAATATTTATGGGAATCAAAAATTTCTTTGAGATGCATGTAATTTGGTTTGTGATATAAACTTCAATAAAGATGGTATCACATTAATGTCATGACCCCAGTTAACAGAACTATCCAGAAAGGAACAAAGAGGTCATGGAAAGTAAATCACTTCATTCAGCCATAGTTCTTTCCTCTTCTTGATTTACTTCTTCTGATCATCACTCTGATCCTCAAACAATGTCATGGCAATTGAAAGCATAAATTGTTTACCCCTTAGCTCAAAGACTAAAAAGTGAGATGGAGAAGTATGGACTTTGTTGGGGCTATTTGCTCATACACAACTGGACAAGTATTGTAATGGTCTCTAGTACCCTTTTCCTTCATATTTTTAAATAACTAACAATGAGAGCAGAAGTCCAAGAATCAGGAATCCCAGGCTAAAAATCTCAGGTTTGCCCCAGACCCATGGCTGACATTAAAGGCAAACCATTTTAGCTTCTAGGGGTGTTAAAGCATCCACAACTCTGTAGTTAGGAAAGCTATACCAACTTGTTCAGAAAAAAAATAGATTGAAATCCTTGGAAAAGAAGATGCTATGTAAATGGAAGAAAGGCAAGGATTCACCTGAAACCTTAGTATATTAATCATACGAATAAAGTTATAAATGTTTAATTTATTTGTCTTGCTGTCCCTAAGAATAAAAAGAACACACCATGAGACTTGATGAAGTTCCTTTTAAACAAAGAGTTTTGGGTTTTTGTAACTGTGAAGTTTGGCAGTCTTCAAAATTGAGTGGAATAAATCGTACAGAATAATGCAGCTAAACTGTTCTCCAAAATTAAATAGATTCTTAGTCTGAAGTTAAAGCACGTAATTAAATTTAGTCCAGAATTCCAGGTGACAACTGAGTTTCTGCCTACCTCTGAATCACCTGTCTAAAAGAACAGTCACAATGAATCTGTCTAGTCTAAATCAAATACCTAAAGATATATACATACCCTGTTCTTAATGGCTAATCCTATGTTAACAACTACACGCTTTCTAAGGTCCTTTACTTTAAAAATTCTGGGATTCTCTGGATGGCAAAAGGATCTTGCCCTAAGGCTTAATCTGCTTTCTTTAACTGGTATCCACTGAATCACAGTGATTCTTGTGTGACTGCTTTTCCCCAAGGGTAATCTGTATTCCAGACCTCTGACGATATCCACTTGAGCACGGTGCTGGCTACCAAAACCTCCAAAACCTCCATGAAAACTCTCACACTGGGAAAAAACTGGGAAGAAAGTCTGCCTGCTCTTTTGAATGTGAAGGGACTGCTGGGCTGTGGTCCGTATCCGTTACTAGTGGGACAAAGGCCACCGACATCAAGTCACATATCACTACAGAGAAAAATGACAACTTGCTTATCCAAAACATGGCATCATACAACCATCCACAGATGAATCCATTTTCTCACTGATATACTTCTCCAGGATACCATTAACTATATGCATGACTGCTGGTTTTAAAACATGCAACTCTGTACATAAAGATCTACAAATCTACAGAATTTGTATATCTAAAAATATACAGAATTTGACTGCATTGTTGTTCACTACAGTAGGAGCTAGTTTGGAAATGTGACTGGAATGTGGCTAATCCGAGTGGAGATTGGCTGTGAAGTATAAAATACATTGTTACATAAATTGTAAAAACTTAGTAACAAAAAACAAAGAATATAAAATTTTTATAATAATTTATATTTTTTACACATTTAAACAACATGTTGGATATATAAATTTGGTTAAATATAGTATTAAAATTAATTTCACCTGGTTCATTTTACTTTTTTAAAATGTGGCTACTAGGAAATTTAAAATCATATAAAATTAAATGGTTTGTATGTGTAGCTTGAATATTTCTATTGGATAGTAATGTTCTATAGAATTTTTTAGCTTGATAAGGAAAAACAAATAAATGTTAGCTTAAATTACTCCAGAATAAGTGAGGAAAATTGGGGTAAAAAAGATGAGATTGGGCTGTATAAATGATTTGCATCAGTGAGGAATTTTACAGGGTCAAAACATGAAAGCATACTCTGCATCACTGAAAAAAAAAAACCCACATTTTATACTAGATGGTAAATAAGCCTTTTATGGAAAACGTGTTTATTAAACTAGAATCGTATTCTCAGATTATGACTCTTACACTATGTAGGATGCTAGCTCCCTCACTCTGAAGAGGAGAAAGTTAAGATACAGGATAGGATGATAAAGTGATTTGTTTGAAGCTCCACAGCCTTGTGGGCAGCAAGCAGCAGAGCCTGAGGACCTGAGACAGCAGGAGGCACATGGCCTTTTTAGGTCAGGCTATACCTTCAACTTCACCACAAGATATTCTCAAAACAAGCCAGATTTCATGCTCTATTTGGAGAGAAGTTCCACAAACATATATTTTGTTCTAATAAAACTAGCTCATGAGGTTAGTGCCCTCTAGGAAACATATGACAGAAGAATTTCCCTAGGTGAGTTGAGTATTAACTCTTAAAAATTGCTTCTGAAAAGTTGGTTTTGTGCTTTAGGAAAAATCACAGCTAACTTGGGAGAAAGGGCATTTAACTTCATCACAAAAAGTTCACTGCATTAACCATCACTTAAAATTGTTCTACAGCATTTGTGACTGCTGCAATGATTTCTGCATGAAGATGGTCTGGCTTATTTATTCATCCTAGTTACTAAAGCACCTCTTTCAAAGTGGTCTAATTTGGGATAGGTTCCCATAGTCTGGCCTCTGCAGTCGGGGATACAGTGAGGATCTAGTTCATTTCTAACATAAAGAAAACAGCAATACATACCATATATTTGATCTGAGTAATAGAGCCATCCAAGAGTAATGTTTCTAAAAGTAACAAGCTTTCTCTCCATACTGATTCGAGTAACCAGAGCTAGGGAAACTGTCTCCAGGGACATGCTAATGTCCCCCAAAGAAGGCCAGTCAGAAAGCTCAGCTGTTCTATCTTTGGATTAATATTGGATGTTGAGTCAGGCTACATCCCAAAACACCTACAACTGAAAAGTAATTCTTCTCAAATGAAAACTGGCATATTAAGTGTACCCTCTGGGTTTGGGGAATGTTTCCCATCCCAAAATAAATTTTTAAGCACAAAGAGACAGTTAGAAATGGTCACTCCACTGATAACTATGTTTTATTCAGTAATCTGTGAAATAAGGGAAAAATGGCAAAAAAAGGAAAAAAACCCAAATGCAGAATTTTACATTTTAATTTCCTTGTCCCTGTTCTTTCTTCCATTTAAAAAAAAATGTGCAGTTTGTCAAAAGAATGAACAAAAATCTCAAGAGTACGATAGGCCTTCCATGTCGCATTGGCTCATTTTCAAGGGAAAAGAATTATAGCAGAGAAAGGATGTTGCCACATGTATACAATAATAGCATTAACCATTCTGACTTGCAACATAAATTGAACCATTAAAGGATTTAAATGTTCCTCATTAACTTTTATGAGCCTCAATTTTTAACTTTTTCTCTTCCTCTTAAAATTAAAAATGAGCATTCCCTTCAAATTTGTACACTGTCAAGCAGCATTCAGGCTAAGCAAGTTCTTGGAGGGACAAAGACTAACATAGGAGGAAAAACACTACAAGTAGCTGAATTCTCTGGCGCAGAGTGTCTTTCAGTGTCCCCCATCATAAAAAATAGTAAGTCTGAGCTCGCAGTTTTTAAACTTCATGGAAGAATCAGATTTCATAGTCCTATACTTTTATCATTTACCATCCCTAATCACCAAAAAATTAAGTATTTTGGAGAGGGCTTTTTTTTTTTTTTTTTTTTTTTAGTCCGTTCTATGTGTAGGCATTAGGTTAAGTACTTTATTATCTTATGTAGTAAAATTTGTCCCCAAATGTAATGTCTATTGCTTGATGAACATGATACCTATTTTTTTTTTTTTAACATGATACCTATTTTAAAAAGAGAGAGAGAGAGAGAAATACCATGAGGGTCTTCCTCTCTCCAGAGCTTATGTATCTGAGTTCCATGTAATATCGATGGATGGATGGATGGATGGATGGATGGAAGGAAGGAAAGAAGGAAGGTAGTCAGGCAGCCACATATACAAATAAAAACCTTTTGATTCCACATTACATTAAAAAGCAGCATTTCAGAAAAGAGAAAATAAGGGCATATATGGCGAGAAATTTTTCAAAATCTTTGGAATGTTACAACATAAAAATACAGAGTTTCAACTCCTTATACACATACTCTGTGGAAATATATCCAATTCCCAGATGATCTCTGAGTGCACTAAAAGGCCAAAGCAGCATTACAAATCACCTATCAAAAGCAGATTTATCATCCCTTTGGTCACACAAAATAGAGAGTAGAGAGAATCCTTCATTTACAAAATTGGCTTACTGTTATTGTTAATTTGATCCTTTAAGAAAACTAGCTATTTTACAAAAACACACACATAAATATTAATTAGCCATAAAAAAAGAAGGAAATCTTGCCATTTGTGACAACATAAATAGACCTTGAGGGCACAATGCTAAGTGAAATAAGTCAGAAAGAGAAAGACAAATACTGTATGATTTCACTTACATGTGGAATCTAAACAAAAACAAAAACAAACAAACAAACAAAAAACTGAGCTCATAGATAGAGATAAGAGATTGGCAGTTGCCAGAGGCAGGGCTTGGCAGCTGGTGAAATGGGTAAAGGTGATCAAAATGTTCCAAATATCATGGAGGACAAGGGGAGATGGAGAGGAGAAGGGAGTTGAGGGAAATTGGAAGGGGAGGTGAACCATGAGAGACTATGGACTCTGAAAAACGATCTGAGAATTTTGAAGGGGTGGGGGGTGGGAGGTTGGGGGCACCAGGTGGTGGGTATTGTAGAGGGCACGGATTGCATGGAGCACTGGGCGTGGTGCAAAAATAATGAATACTGTTATGCTGAAAAAATAAAAAATTAAAAAAACAAAAAAACAAAAAATAAATAAAATATAAACACCAAAAAAAAAAAATGTTCCATTATAAAGTTTCATTATAACTTACTTACAAGTAACTAATGGGATGTAAGTTACAGTATGGTGATTACAGTTTTAATACTATACTGTATATTTCAAAGTTGCTAAGAAAGTATGTCTTAAAGTCCTCACCAAAAGAAAAAAAATGTAACTATATATGGTAATGGATGTTAACCAAATTAGACTCACTGTCATGATCAATTTGCAACATATATAAATATTGAAAAATTATGCTGTATACCTGACACTATTATACAGTGGACCCTTGAACAATGTAGGGGTTAGGGGCATCGACACCCTCCACAGTCAAAGATTCATGAATAACTTTGACACGCCCAAAACTTAACTACTGACAGCTTACTGTTAACTAGAAGCCTTACCGGTAACATATACAATTGATTAATACATATTTTGTCTATTATATATTGCATTCTTACAATAAAGTAAGTGAGAGAAAAGAAAATGTTATTAAGAAAATCATAAGGAAAATACATTTACAATGCTGTACTATATTTATTTTTTAAAAGATCTCTGTAAAAGTAAATGTACACAGTTCCAACCTATGTTGCTTCAGGGTCAACTGTAATGTTACATGTTAATTACAACTTACTTTAAGGGGAAAAAAAAACCTAGTTACCGTTAACTGACTCTTAAGAAAACTTGCATATTGTAAGCATGTCTCAATTATATTTTCAGTCACCTTAGCTTGCTGGCATGTGAGTTTGGTAGCCCATTATCTAAAAGATATTTTATAAGCATTTTCTTCTTCAAAGAATAGAATGGTATAATTCTTTTCAAAAGACCGATTTCAGTCGCAGAAAAAAAATAATGCTATGTCAAAATGACAATAATATGCATTTTTTTTTTCCACCTTGGAAACTTTAGACTTGAAAGAAGCCCATAGTGTAACTTTTCCATCACTCCTGTTGAATTCTAAGACCACCAATGTAACAGCACCACTCGGAAAACCACAGGGCTGGCCTTGTTAGAATACACATAGAGTTGCTGAGGAACAGGAAACGAAGCCAGATGGTTCTGCTGAGGGAAGCACTTTTTTTCTTTATAAAACCAAAAAAGCACTAATAGGTCAAACTAAAAAATGCAGATATGGTAAAACGGAAAGCTAACAGGGAGATTTATGTAAATAAGACAAGCACAGTTTTGCATTATGTTCCCATCCATACCAGTAAATGGATGTTGAGGGGTGGGGGAAGGAAGGAAAACACAGTAGATCTATACCATAGATCTGAATGGTTTTCTTGATGGGGAGAAAAGCTACTAGCAATCTTTAAACAGGCATTGTTGCAAAATTTTGGAAGTCAATAGCATACGATTTGGGTTAGACTGAGCACCTATGAATTATCACAAAAATGATTAAAAAAATAAACCTTTAAATACAGAGTCTAAAGTAACTACAGTCTAACTCTGGCTTCTTGAACATCCAGTTTAATGTGGTTGTTCACAATCACATGAAGGTCAACTGTAGTACAGTACTCAACACACACCTCTGGGGTGAGGCCAGGAGAAAAGCATCGTGCTACAGGTTCCCTGTCCCTTGCTCACCGTGGCCTGTGCAGAACTATACCACTTGCAAATGCACAATGGGACAAAGGTAAGTGTCTCCTGCAGCACCCGGTCTCTTTTCTTCTTTGACCAGAAAAAGAGGCTGAGAGACTAAAACCGTGGCATCATGATCTCCCTTACCAAGCAGGGTGGCCATGGGCCACGGCTCTGGCTAACAGAATGCTAGAGCTGGTCCCCCAGAGATCTGCAGCCTTCTCTTCCTTGACACAATCCTTAGGGGATTTGCAGAGGACAGCTGGGACTGTTGCCACCCTGGAGTCATGAGAGTAAGAATGTCCAGAGTTTGGCCCTCGCATCTATGAATTGTGCAGTGGCTTGCACCTGCCTCTGGACTTTTCATGTTGAGCAAAGTAACTCCTAGTAAGCTGTCACTTGTGACTGAGTGTAATCCCTAACTGATGCAGGAACCACCTAGATGATGAGTCTCCACAGCTATGACAAAATGCATCTTACAGCCATTTCATTGGTCATGTGATCTGACGGATGGAAGTGACCACAAAAGACTGCAGTTATGTTCACACTCTGAACCAGCTGTGTTTTGTTATTTATTTACTTATTTCTCAAAAAGAAAGAGAGAGAGTGAGCACACACAATCAGGGGAGTGGCAGGCAGAGGGACAGACAGGCCCCTTGCTTGGCAGAGAGTTGATCTCGGGACCCTGGGATCATGACCTGTCCCAAAGGCAGACACTTAACCAACTGGGCCACCCAGGTGCCCCTGAACCAGTTGTTTTATCTCAAGTCAGTGAGTATTTCTGAATAATGAATTGCTTCACCTGTTAGAGGAAGGCACAGGATCAGAAGATGTATCAAATTGTTTAAGTTTTTAAATTAAATGAACCAATGAAGCCAATCTGGTTTTAGGTCTATTCCTTCTCGGGTATTCATTCATTCCATAAAAACACACTGAGCACATCCTATGTTTCAGATGCTCTGAAGGGCACTGGGAGCTACAAAAGAAGGTCAGCACAGTGACCAGACATCGAGAGCTCTGTGTGTAAGAAAGCTGCCCAGCCGACTTGGGATAAGGGCTCTGGTAGCAGGGACTCAGAGAGATCTGAATAAAGGGTGACAGGACAACAGGGAAAATGGTCAATCCTTGTGGTTAAGTGGCTGAGGAAGAGAGTAAACAAAAGGAGGCAGCTCAGAGTGATCCCCAAAGTAGAGCAGAATTTTGAGAAGAAATGAGAAGTCTGGCTAACCACCTCTCAAACATGCTTGCTACAAAGCTGGAAAGTAAGCTATACCTGAAGATCTTAAAATTCTTGCTGGTGTGATATCAGCAAAATATCAGCATGATACCACAAAAACTCATGTGATAATCATGGTTTTCATGTAATGTAGGTTTTCATGATCACGATGTTTTTGCTACTCTATTCTATATGGAAAACACAGCTGTAGGAAAATGAGAGGAAGCCCACTAGCCACCTAGTCACAATATAATGCTGTTCACGCAGCGCCGAGGGCACATCAAGTAGAAGAGGGCGTACCACAGTAGTTAAATCACGCTTTAAAGAAAGGTTTCATTGAGGAAAGCCAGGTGGTTAATACTCAAATCCCTGAAAATGAGGGACTTTGCTAACCAAGCACCCTCCACCTAACACATCAGTCAAAGGGATACAAACGTGGAAATCCGAACTCTGCATGAGAAAGACACCATGTGAAGGTGCACAACGAAGGAGAAGCCCCAGTGCACTGGCCATTGAAATATTTGAAGCACGTTTGGGAAGTCACATTTTGCAGTCTCTGGATGGCTTTGTATTTGCACTAAATCAAAAAGGAAAATTTTTGTACATTTCCGAAACCATCTCCATCTACTTAGGCCTCTCACAACCCCCTCACCTGATGAGCACAAGGTCGCAAGGAGTCCCTGTTTAATCAAAGATGCTCTGTAATAAGAATCTTTGATACCACCTTACCCCACCCACACAGAGAAAGAGACAGCCAGAGACAGCATGTGTGAGATGGAGGCAGCGGTGGTAGGATGGAGAGGAGAGGGATAGGAAGGAGGAGAAAAGGAGGAGTTGGTGCAGAAGGAAGGGGTGAAGGTAGGAGAGGGAGGAGGAGGAAGGGAATATCAGGGCACAGTGAGTTAGAAAAGATCCTACTGACATGCTTAACTAAGCCAACACAATTTCTTTGAGTCTCACTAGACTTCTAACATCCCGGAGCCCTATATCACGCGCAATTAAACAAGCAAGCCAGTAATTCATTAGGGATAATTTTAATAGATGATTCATTTGGCCCAGCCGGTCAATGACGCTTTGGTTTCTCAAAGGCTCTAGCAGATAGTTAACTACAATGAAGCTTTCAGCTGCCACTGACAAAAGGCAATGGAATTTAAACCACCTATGCCATTTCTTCAAACTTTTTCAGTTTTTTTTGAAGATAAGGATCAAATGAAATGATTTCTGTTAAACCTGTATTTCCTGTACAGAGTTGATATCTTCTTCAAATTATATGATTGTACAACTATTAAGCCAACACTTATTGCAGAGGAAGTCTCCCAATTAGAATATATGACCTGGCCCTTTAATTTTTGGCTCTCCATATGTTTTAGAGTTTCTTTCTAACTCAATTTCTCTTATTTGCACTCTTTGTTTCACAGAATGGGTAGAAGGCCAGTAGTAAAAATGCAAGTTCATTTGTAATTCCTAGTGGGGTAATACTTGTTACAAGGTCAAATTTTGAAGTTAGTGAAAAAATGGCTTTAAAAATCTCACAAGAATGACTCAATATACCAAGAATCAACCCAGAAACATTGTGCTGTTTCACTCAAAGGGGCTGTGCTGAAGAGCCAGTGGGGCCAAGGCTGGAACCCATGGTTCAATACGAGGCCAGGGCACCTCTTTTCAAAGCCAGCTTTTTCATATGGAAAATGCAAATAATAATTCCTGCTCTCCTAGTCACTAAGATTTGTTGGCAGAATCAAATCCAAAGATGTAAATGATAAAGCACTACACAAATACAAGAAGATAACCTTCGGGGGGTTAAAAAAAAGTCTGGTGAAAGCTCTTTGTATCTTGTTTTTAAACCTGAAATTTAAGATCCAATGAAAATCAGCATGTAATTCTTGACCTAAAGGAGATACTATAAGAAAAAACATATGAAACCATGAAGCCTCTGGGATTTTGATCTTTGCAAGGAGAGAGAAGCCAGGGCCACACCCAGGATGAGTATTTGTATTGTGTGGACATGGTGACAGAATGGCCAAGAGGCAAGGGCCTCGGTCACCTTCCTGGAATGCAACCTGCCTCCTCCACGCTCCACCCAGGCAACCCACACACCATTGCCCCTGGGGCGGAAGCACACCACTCCACTTCTTCATGAGTCAGAAGCTGGAGGATGGACCTGGGAATAGGGATCTATGCGGCCAGGGGAGGAAATGAAATTACACACTCAGAAAACCCAAAAAGATCCTGTGGAATACTTCTCTTTTCTGCTCACTGCACAGTTTATCTAGGTTTTCTACAGCTGCCATCACAGAACTCCATATAAGAATCTTTAACTTTTACATGTATTTAAAAACAAAGTCCTAGGGCACCTGGGTGGCTCAGTGGGTTAAAGCCTCTGCCTTCGGCTCAGGTCGTGATCCCGGGTTCTGGGATCAAGCCCCACATCGGGCTCTCTGCTCGGCGGGGAGCCTGCTTCTCCCTCTCTCTCTCTTCCTGCCTCTCTGCCTACTTGGGATCTCTGTCTGTCAAATAAATAAATAATCTTTAAAAAAAAAAAAGTCCTATTATTAGAAAGTGACCTGCTGTGTGTGTGTGTGTGTGTGTGTGTGTGTTTTGGGGTGAGGGGATACAGTGGACTGGGAGTAGGGACAGGAATGGAAGAGTGAAAGTTTTCCAAAACAATAGAATCTGTGATGGAAATCCTGCTTTATCTAGAAGAATCCTCTATTAAATGAGAGTCAGGAAAACTGAGAAGAAATACAGTGAGGACCACACAAGTAAAGAGGTTTCTGAATGAGCAGATGTCAGCGTTACCAGTCATACTGAGGGGCACTTGATCTTGTAAGCTAATGCCACTTTCGTGATTATTAAAATTCTGTTTGGTAAATCATTCTTTCATTCTGCTTTTTCCATCTGCTCATATGTCTATCTTTCTTTTACTAATAGGAATAGAGTCTAATGATAGTAGAAGCTGCAGATAACTGGGAAACCTACCACAGTATGAGAACATATGGGCACTATTGAGTTTTCCTTTACGGTCTGTAAGCAACAAGACAGAAAACTGCTTAAAAACATTACTTCCTGGAATCAAGTAAATCAATCACAATTGAAACCTAAATGTGGTAAGATCACATTCAGTAGGGAATATCTTCTGCTAAATTTAGAAAATAATCCTTTAATAATGAGAGGAATAAAAGACATTTCATATATATCCATTTTTATAAATTGTATAAAGAAATGGTCAAATAGAGTATTTATTGGGAATCTGCTACTCTATACCAAGCATGTTGGGAGGCAATTACAATAATGAGAAATAATATCCACTTCCTGCCTTCAAGGAGCTTCCTTGAGAGAGACTGATACTAGACAACTAACCACATCATATCCTATGTTTGTGGAGGAATGGTTTGATTCTCAAAGATCTCAATCTACTTGGATTCTTCAGGAAGTAATGAAAAGTAATGAGTAAACCCAATCTTTTCATAATATGAGGAAAAAAATAGCAGAAGTGATCTCAAATATTTTACTTTGAGAGAAAGCTGCAAAGCTATACTAAGGAGTAATTCTATCTCTTTAGGAGCTTGACTAATTATTTCCATGGGAGACTCAAATCAACAATGCAATGGCAGTTTTGCAAGGGTTTCTCAATTTTGCCTCTAAGTAATACTGCTTTTATAAAACTATACTTGTAAATTAACTAGGCTTGGTGGAAGCCCCAGTCTATCTTTTCTAAAATGAAAAAGGGATCTCACATAATGGTATCCCAAATTTGTTCATTTGGAGCATATTTAGCTTACATGTGTAGTACCTCCAGTTTCTGGAACAACTGTAAAAGCTACATTGGAAATGTGACCCCAAGAGGATGGTGGTGGCTTTTGAATATTCTTGAGTCATAATAAGGCACAGAGTAAAGAATATAGAACAAAGTCAATCACCTACTTTAAAGCTATTTAACTGGCAAGTCAAAGTGGCAGACACTCCATTCCTTCACAGCATCTATTCCCAAAAAGGTGTATATGCCTTTTGGTCTTACAATTGCTGCCCTGGGTGAAGAGTCCATGGGACAAATCAAGGTCTCTAGCACAGAGACTGCCCCTGCGTTCAGATCAAATTGCTCTACAAACCCATCAGCTATCAGCTTTCCTAAACTCAGTAGGTAGAAAAAGAAATAACTGACAAATGCAAATGATGTAACACTCAAGAGGGGATCAAAATTTTTGCCTTACCTAGAGAGAAAAGATAAGGAGAATCTTTGAGACTTCATTGCTATGATTCTATCGCAGAAAATAAGCAGAGATGTTTTCTAGCATGATACACAAAAGCAGAAAATAAAATGCATGTCTTCACCTTACAGAACATTCTATTTGGAAGAGGATTTTTGCTTTGTGGCTTTGGATGTAAAGGTAAAATTAACATACTTGTATTAAAGGGTCCCATAAGGCTAAGCTGGGACCTGGAGCATAGGCTCCTGAGGGCAGCAAAAGCCCCTTTAAGTGGTCTGAGAAAGTCACAGAAAAGGGCCTATGGCCCGGGCTCTGTGAGGACAAAACACATAATTTTAATAAATGATTTCCTGTAAAAAAGCAGGTAAGTAAGATAAAACCCAATACTACTTGAGAATGAATGTAAAAATGAGGGTTTTGACTCTGTGTATGTGTGTAGAGGAATGTGTGTGTATGAGAGAGACAGTAATTTATGGGCATTTTTGGGCATGAGACACATTAAAGTAGTAAATACTTGCAAATCCCTCTGTCCTTTCCAGAGAGCACTAATATAAAAATGAAGCATTTAATATTAAAGATATATACCTTCTACAGGCAAAATCATCACTAAAGTTAGGTGATGTCATAGTTTATAAGAGGCAATTACGTGTATATCACATGAATAGGCTTGTTATTAAAGTTAAATAGCCAGTTTTCATTTGTGGGCAGAAGCAGGTGTGAAGTGGGCGGCACCAGGGAAAGGAGAGACAGCAGAGAGAAGCAGGAAGGACAGAGGAGAATGTGAGGAAGTGCAGCTCAGCCAGGACTGGGGACAGCACACAGGCGGTGGGCAGGCCCCTCTGGGGGTGGAAGGGGAAAGCTCCCGAACCTCAACGGTACACTTTAGACGTAAGTATAAGAGTGTGGTAATCTAAGTAACAGGAGGCTTTTTTACTGTTTTCCTAAGACTATTCTCAGGAATAGAACCGCGACTTTCTTGGTACAAGCAGTCGTTTCATGATCCACAGCGGTATGATGACATTTAGCATCAGTGGGAGTGAGCAAAGGGTGGAGTACAAGCTTCTACCTTAATGTGGTTAATTGCTACCCATTAGAACTTAAATGGCATTTACACGAAGTTTCATAATCCATTTCCACGGGCACTGTATCTACTGAATATGCAACTCCACGCCGTATTCATTTTCACTCTTTCACATAAATGCACTTATACACATTTGCCAAGCACTACTTTTCTAACTTAATGTCAGATGCTCAATTTTAAATTCTTAAAATACAACTGAAAATATGATTGAAAAATGCATCCACCTCCTGTTTCTTAACTATCTGTGGATGAAAACTAGATGAATAATCCATCTTAGAAATTCTGCTGGTGTACTCTTCATCACTGAGACAACAATTTAAACAGAGCCTAGAGAGTTTCTGGGATTTGGGGGGTTGGCCACTCCTGTGATGTCATCCCTCATCACTCAAGACCTGGCCAGTGGAAATGAGGCAACTATGACTTTTTGCATTTCTGTTAAGTGAGGCCTTACCTAAGATTCTGGCTCCATGAACACTTTAGAGAACTGAAACACAACAAGATATGGAGCTACTCTCCTGAACAACAATAACAACAAAAGTAACAGTTTGTTGACATTGTTGCAATAAGTAAGCTTTACCTTAAATAAAATCTCTAGAAAGTTTAGATGGCATCCTTTTCTTCCAGATTTGTGTGAATTAACGCAGGAGGCAAAATGCTAGCAGCAGACTGCCAGATGAGGAAGAAAGGAAGGGGAAACACTGGTTAATTCTCCCCAGCTCTGGTAACAGTCTACTTCCCCCACTGCCAGGGGCTCCCTGGCTTTCCCCAGGTCTCTGGTATCAACAGAGAACTGAAAGCTGTAAGGACAGTTAAGTCATGTAGACGACAACGGACAGCTAGGGAAGGACACCTAACTACCTATTTTCCCCAAATGTATCCTCTGCATCTTTGCCTCATATAGTCAATATAATGGGTTCAGCAAGATCTGATCACTGCCTCACCACATGCTCTCCTCCAGATATTTCTCTTCCCCCTGGACGATAAATGGCATAAAGAGAAAAGGGAGAGAAGCAATGTCTTGTCTCTCTGGGAAATGGAAAGTGAGCCAGATCCCACTGCTTATGTCGCTACTCCCCTCACATCAATGTGAATGGTTATGAGAATGGCTGATGTATCAAGCCTGGGCTGGAGTTTGGG
Organism: Lutra lutra; assembly: GCF_902655055.1. Classification (NCBI taxonomy): domain Eukaryota; kingdom Metazoa; phylum Chordata; class Mammalia; order Carnivora; family Mustelidae; genus Lutra; species Lutra lutra. Next base: position 25,579,280 of record NC_062283.1, on the reverse strand, counting down.
CTTCATTCACCTCTGCTGGCCATGGTTTTGGGCAAATCATCCCTGACCTCTCCAAACCTCAGTTCCTTCATCTATAAAGGACTGTTGTATATATCGTGGGAGATAATGTAAAGTCCTCAGTAAAGTTTCTGACACATACTCAGTGTCTGATTGGCAATTTTTATTATTTTTTTTTCTAAAACAAGCTTTTTAAAAATTAATCTATGATCCCTGCCATAAAAGGAGGAGAAGGAGGGAGAAGAAAGGAAAGAAGGAAGGGAGGGAGGGAGGGAGAAAAGAAAGAGGTATGAGTGAAAGACATTATATTAAAATTCAGATGAATCTCAAAAATCCACCCCTAATAATTTGAATGTGCCCTGGATTGCCTTTGGGCCAGGAGAACTCTTCAAGAGCAACTGTATGGTCAGTTGTTGGCACTAAAACCTCATGATATTTTTAAAATGGCTTTTCACTGAGTCTTGGAAAAAGCTCAGACTTAGGTCACTTGATTATTCATGTATCCCAAGAGCAAGGACCCTCTTATGAGTGGTAAAAACTTAAAGATACTTCTAGTCCAGCCCTTGTCAATTAGCTCACCTTTCAGTATTTTCCAGCTATACTTGTGTTCTAGCTAGTTTTATCAAGGTGGAATCACACTGGGATCTTGTTAACCAAACTGTTACCATTCATTTTAAACATATGGTGCCGTTTTCTACCCCTGCACTGCTAGATGTTAATATATATTTTTTATTAAAAGGGTGGCAAAGTTAAATAAGTTTGAGGAAACTTTATTAATCTTAGCAGGCCACAGTGCATTCACATATCCTAAGTTTGGAGAAGTCAGTCCTAGAATAAAGAATCTATTACCTTTGTGCAATTTAGCATTGAGCAGGCTTACTGGGCTTTACACAAAGTTTAAAAGACTGTCATGTGTAGCAACTACAAGCATGACTATGGTAGGTACTGAACAGAAGATATGTGGAAAGACCAATGCTCCCTAGAGAAGTTAGAGGTCCTCTACTTTGCAGTTTTCAGGCACTACTGGTAAAATGTTGACTATTTTAATTTGCTTGGATGTGGTTAACAGCCTCCAGTGTGTACTCATGAATACAAGGAGTTGCTTCAATGTATGTGGAGGGCAGCAGGCATGAAAACAGAGTGAGACAGTGTCACATAATTATGTAAGAAGATAAAAACATTTTATAAGTTTGAATTGTCAACTAACTATATTCCATAAGAAATGTAAATTCTTGATAATCTGTTTTGTGTAAACTGAGTATTTAGAGCTCTGACCCATCAGCACTATAGTAGTTTTTAAACAGTATTTTTTTTCAAACTCTAACAATAATTACTAGATGTTAATTATAGAATCTGGGCAGAGGGTATATGGCTGTTCATGGTAAAATTCATTCAACAATCCTGTAAGTTTATCATAAAATATTGGAAAATAGGTAACTACAAAAAATTTGTTTATCTTGAAGTTCAATACAGTTTAATACAGTTTTTATATTCTTCAAGTTGAAATATCACTTACCCACTCAAATTAAGTTTTAAATCATTTTGATCTAGGAAACAAGACTATAAATGGATGTTAATGAACCTGAATCAGCAACAGGAAATGGCTTTGTATAAGTTGTTGCACAAATGTTTACAAGACAGAGGTAGATTCTAATCACGAATGTATAGCATATTAATGCTAATTTTTTACAGGGTTGTTATTATGCCCTTTTCACAGATGGGTAAACTGAGATATAAAACCCTAAGCAAATCACTGATACAATTAGAATCCCTACGCTCTGTTTGTCAAATGCTTTCTACTCTTCATCGTGGAAGTTCACCCATAAGTAACAAAATATAAGTCACTTAACCTAAAGATTAACCAGTACAATATGCTTGCGTATAAATGAGAAAGATTATGTAATTAAATGTGTGTAAATAAGATGCTATTATGACTTGTTTGATCCGTACTTGCCAAGGCTTCTATATTCTAAAGCTGATTATAGTGCCAGGATGTAGATATACTTTAAACAAACAATGCTTCTCTTTTTTCATTCTTACGCTTGTTGACTTTAATTTTGGCAACATCTACTTTTAGTCATAAGTCTGTGAAGTAAACTCATTTTAATACATTTAGAAAAGTGAGGGATGGTGATAGTTCTTAAAATCGCAATAGCAAACTATGAATTCTTACTTAATAATGACACTTTTTTTAAGAAATCAAGAAATTCAGACTTCTTTCAGGACCCATAAATGAGACTATACAATGTTCCTTATCATCAAGATATAATGTGTTACTGTCTGAACCCCACGGGAATCCTTCATAGCAAAACCTACTTGTATTGTGAAACAAATCAGGTCTTGAATGCCAGTGAGAATGACCTAATCTTGTATGTCTGTTTCTCCATAAAATCTGAAAATTTTTACATTCTTACTGAAAGGCCAGAACATTTTACTTTTGCATGGATATTTTGGCTTCTTGGGCTCACTGTACTGACACCATCCCGTCAAGGAAACTTCAAAACAGCATTTGGAAAGACCTTTTTGAAGTCTTTGAGCCAAAATGTATATAAAATGCTTTTATTATAAATGAAAACAAATGCAGCCCCTTTGTTTCAAAGTTTGAGCTGTACCCAGGACGAGTGCTAGGCTTGGCATTTTGGGAGTGAGATGATAGTACTGTCCTTCTTCCAGCTCCACTGAGCTCATGAAAGACATACTCATTACTTACATATTTATTCAATAGTGCTGGGCATTTTTTTCCGGTCTATTTTTAAAATGTCATTATTTTTTTCTAATGATTGAAAAAGTTTATATTCATTTCAAATATATGAAAAATACAGAAACATAAATAGGAACTAAACATAACCAGTAATAAGCATTATTAACATTTGGTATGCTGTTTCACTATCAAAATGTATTTCTAAGACTCCCCACTGACTGTGGAGCCTGATGAGGGATTGATCTCATGACCCTGAGACCATGACCTGAGCAGAAACCAGGAGTCAGATGCTCAACTGACTGAGCCACCCAGGTATCCCTATTTCTGGGTTTTAATAAAAATTTCATTTTTTACCCTGGTACAAAAAAAAAATTAAATAGAATGAAATTTGGTCTATTTGGTTCTGGATTTAGAGAACAAGAGTTTGGAAAAGAAGGTATGTACAGATAGCTAGAATGTTACTTTTGAAAAAATTATGTATTCATTTTTATAAAACCTGCCTCATATTTTTAAGTAGGTTAGGCCATATAGGTTAGACAAAAGAGAGTTCCAGCATCTATTGATGACATCTCCTTTCTCCTACTTCTTGGAATTTCTGAAAGTATGGCCTTAAATATTTTTTAATGTAATGTTCTTAAAATGTATCTAATATCTACTGTATATAATAAATGCCTCTTTGTAAGGATAGCTTAGAAGAACATATTGAAATGATCTAAATGTTACACTGTTCATAATTTAAAATTAGAGCTATTTTTGTCTATAATATAAAATCTGTATTAGGTGTTCAAGCTTACAACATTTTTAATTGTTATAAACAAAAATAATAACACTGTCGAGACTAACCTCTGTGTTAGCAGGTAAACTACTTGTTTGCTTTCTTTCGTAAATGTTCAAGTTTCTTTTTGAATTGCATCAATGAACAAGGAAGCCAGATCCGGTTTCCCAGAGAGGAATCATTAAAGACAGAAATAGTTTCCTGAACACAGGAAATCTGTAAGCACCTAAACAAGGACAAGCAGACTCCAGGGAAAAAGACAATGTTACCAACATGCTCCTTTATGTCTGGCCACAGAAACCACCATGGATATTTAAAAGCATACCGATCAGGGAAAGGTAAAATATAACCATTTGCTTAAAAAAAATCACACTGCTTATACATATAACATATCTAACCCAAACCAAAAATTAATGTGTATATAAGTCCCAAGAATGAAAACTTGAATTTCCCTTTAACTATATCCAGAATTATGCAACAGTATCATTATTAGCAACTCTCTTTTTAATGAACAAAATTCATTGGTGTGTAAAGTCATACTTTAAGAAATGTGTAGGGTGATAACCAGAGACCAAAAACTCCATAAGAATATTACTCTTAGAGGTACCTTAGTAGCATAATGTAAATCTGAAAGTCTTGAATTATATAAATTGAAATTAGGTAGTATTTCTTGAAGCTCTGAGAACTGCACCTTTATACTTAAAAATTCTTTCAGTTAGTTATATGTATATTGGGCAGGCAAGAGGGAGAAGGTGCAAAAAATGAGAAGGAGAAAGAATCTTTAGAAAGAAAAGAACACTATTCAAACATTTTTCATCCACCATCCAAATGAATGACCAATACCTTCATTTTAAAGAACAAAAAGAACAACTGTGAGAAGTTTCCATATTCAAGGAACACTCAGTGTAATCCATAAGTAAAATTGAACTGTGGAGCCTTTAATTGAAATTAGTAAGAGTTTAAACAAATCTGCGTAAGCAAAATTTTATATGCTACCACCTCTTGTAGGTCATACTTTTCCACTAGAGGCCCAGCATTGAAAACACCAACTGATGCAGGTCTTTTTAAGAACATAATGAGTCAGTTCCTACCTCTACATAGTCCTTGGCATGGCCCCAATCTCGTTTGGCATCCAGATTTCCCAAGCTGAAACATTCCAGTTGTCCAAGGTAAATCTTAGCCACTGATCGGCTAATTTTTCGAGTAACAAAATTAGCTCCTAAAAAGAGATGAAAAGGTGTTTATCAGTATAGTACATTTGACATTTAACAGTTTGGTGAACCAAACCCAATCTCAGCCTCTGGGCATTTCTTTCATTCTTATCCCCCGCTTCTTTAAAATAAGAATAAAAGAAAATGACCATTAACTGTCATTTAGATAAGTTAAGAAGTTCTAATTCTAAGTGTCACATCAGCTCTACTTTCATAACAAACATTTTTCTTTGGGGGACGTCTTAACATTCCTAATTTGCTGCTGCTATATGTGACCCAGGCATTAGGCCAAAGAAAAGCTATTGGAATGCCAGTTTTTAAACAGAAAATTCAAAAGGGTTGTATAAAGGGAAATGCCAGAATGGAAGATGGACATCTAAGACCACCCTGATTTTTTTAAAGAACATAAACAGCATATGTTCCTATTAATAAAGCTATTTTGGGGCTCATGGGGGAATGGGAGAAGAGAGTAACTTAGCTCACAGGGTATAACTATTTAAAGGAAACAAACAAGAAATGCACTTGAGTTGCCAATAAGTGGTGATTGTTCTTCTTTAGAAACCTGCAGAGCTATCCAATTATAAATTATGACATAGTTCCAAGTCAAAAGTTTCCCCGCACCATACTTACTGAAATTCCATCTTCCAAATTCACTTCAGTACTATGTACAGAAATGGTCTCCTGAATTCGGCATAAATATTTTGAAACAATTGATGAAAGTGACCATAAATTGAAGAAAGAAGTGAATTGTTTTATATTTTTTGGTCTTTAATGAAAAAGTCTACGTTTAAAAGATTACAGAGAAGAACAAAGTTAAAAGACACTTCCGAGATGATTTTACCCAAGCCTCTGTTTCTAGGTAAGGTTATCACAAGTACCAGGTAATGCCAAAGTCTCAAGGTAATAGCACACATAAAGTCAATAATGGTTGCATACAGTTTAGATAGATTACTATCATAATTTATCACATTTCAATAACTTTAGCTTTGTTCTTTTGCAGATTAAAGCAGGGAGGTGAGTTATGATGAAAGCTTTTGGCTTCTAGAGAAACTGGCACGGGGATAAGGGGAATTTTTCTGAAGAGGTTTACTAAATTTTGGCAAGAACACAGCCCAGGGCAAGTGCAAACAGATACTAGATCACTTACTACAAAAATCTGGTGTACACATCTATACCAATACCATCATTAAAAATGACAATGGGGGGTGCCTAGGTGGCTCAGAGTGTTAAGCCTCTGCCTTCAGCTCAGGTCATGATCTCAGAGTCCTGGGATCGAGCCCCATATCGGGCTCTCTGCTCAGCAGGGAGCCTGTTTACCCCTCTCTCTCTTTGCCTGCTTCTCTGACTACTTGTGATCTCTGTGGGTCAAATACATAAATAAAATCTTAAAGAAAAAATGACAATGGGATTTCCATGGAAATCTAAAATTTTCAGTTTCTCTTAGCAGTTGATAGAGTATGCTTTGCTTCTTCAATGGCAGCTTATAAAACACAGAGCTTCTTCAAAAAAGAGCCTTTTGAAATGAGGAAATATTTAATAAGAGCAATCCTTCTCAATCTGCCACCCTTAGCAATCTTTTATTCTCTATGGACTTGTAATAAATAACTTTAAATTTATAATTAAATGTAGATTTCTCAATGTCCTTCCTTCTATTTTAATAACAGGACTAAACTATCATTCCAAATATATTAGATAAATTAGTGATGCCATATAATTAGATGAAGCTCCCAACATAAAACGGTTCAGATTATTCTCTTTACTGGGAAGCAAATATTTAGGGGTCCTCAGCAAGTATGTGACTATGTTCAAACTATCTAGGCTCTACCCTTACTGTTTAGTCTTTCAAACAGTATTAACTGAGCACCTACCAAGCACAGAGCACTGAGCTGGGGAACTTGTAAGTGACGCGGCAGCCCCTGCTCTCAAGTAGCACAGAAAGTGTAAGACAGACAAATAAATCAGGGTTGCCAGACGTTAGATGACAGATCTGCAAGAGGAAGAGTCAAGTCTGGTAACTCCATGGCTGGATATGGTCAGGAAACACCGAGAAGCAGACTGCCCTGAGGTTTCATCAGGCTGTGAGATAGGGATGGTGCTCCAGGCACATGGAAAAACAGCACAGGGGCTTCTGAGTAGGCCTTTGTCTCTTCTTCCTTATCACAACCCTGCAATGATCATGACCTCAACACCTCTGACAATGGCCTTCACTTTTAGCACTGTGCTAAGTGCTGCTCCATTGATCTATATATCTATCCTCATGAGAGTATCACACATTCTTGATTACTTTAGCTTTATGGTAAGTTTTAAATCAGGAAGTGTGTGTTTTTGGACTTTGCTCTTTTTAAAGACTGTTTTAGCTATTCTCAGTCCCTCAAATTTCTGTATGATTTTTAGGTTCAGCTGCTTAATTTCTGCAAAAAAATCAACTGAGATTTTGATAGGGATTGTGTTGAATCTGTAGGACAATATGAAGAATACTATCATCTTAACCATATCCTGTCTTCTAATCTATGAACACAGGATGTCTTTCCATTTACTTAGGTCTTTCAAAATTTCTTTCAGCAATGTTTTGAAATTCCCAGAAAATAAGTTTTGTTTTTGTTCTGTTAAATTTGTTCCTAAGTACTTTATTCTCTTTGATGTTATTGTAAATGAAATTGTTTTCCAAATTCCACTTTCAGATTAATTTTAAACATTATTGCTACCATTTGTTTCACTAATTAATTTTTGGAGAAGCTTAAAATTATTATTTTTTTAAAAATTTGCTCCCTTCGTTTTTATACCTTATCACACAAGACTGACGTTTTTAGGAGAAAACTATATAAAATCATTATATATTAGAGTGAGACTTAGTGGCAACTTTGCCCAACCATCCCAAGTGTGCAGATGGGCAGAGAGAGAGGCAGAGGCTAAGCAAAACTGCCCAACAGTCAGGACCAGTAGATGAGCCTGATCCAAGCCTGTCGTGTGTGCTTTCCCACCTGTGGCTGTTTTTATTAAGTCACAGTGCAATGTAGGAGGTATCCTTCTTCAGATTAGATTTAAGTGGTGGTATATTATTAACATATCAATAAATGGACCTGTTGCAATTATTTTAAGTGCACATTTGATTTCTAAGAGCCTTAAACTAGAAGACCTTAGCTAGGAAGAAGACCAAGAAATGAAAAGTTAGCCCAGTGACCAAAGACCAACTGTATTAGCTACTGGTTATAGTATTTTGCACCAACCATTTAAAAGGTCTGAAGTTACAGTCTCTTCTATAAACTACCAGTATACTTGCCATGTCAAATCACAGGATATGTTAATACATATCCTGTAGGTGAAACAATGCTATAGAACATAAATTACTGAAATGTAAGGAATTAGGATCATCAAGTCCTCATTTGTAAAACAAGGATAATAATAGGTACTTACCATGTAGATCTGATGTTTAAGTGAGAAAATCTAGGTAATATGATTAGGAAGTTCTCAATAAATATTAGCCATTATTATAATTACTACATTACAATGTTAATGGTATCTATAATTAAACCTAAATGAAAAGTTCAGCTTTCTTAGTTCTTTTATGACTAGGTCTCTTAATTCTCTGATTTTTGAAAATCTGAGCTTGAGAACAGATCTAAATAAAGAGCCAATTTCAAATATATAGACTCACACACTGAAAGCACTAACAAACATTTCTTAAACCAACTGCAGTTTACCTTTTCAATATAAGCTCATTAACAAAGAAAAAAGAGTGGCCACATAAATGTATATCCATAAGAAAAAGATAAATTAAGATGGATTTTAGTCCAAATCTTAGTTCTAAGACTGAGATCACCAGTTTTGCTAGCACTGACAGAATGACGAGAACTTGCATTTTGACAATATAGCATACAAGAAAAACTGCCACATTAAAAAATGCCAAGATATGCTGGATAAAATATATCTATTATTTATTTAAGCTCAAAGCTGAGTCTCCAAGATGGATTTAAGTGAGGGGAAAGCTCCAGAGCACAGGTCTGGGTGGGCACTGAGTGTTCTGAGCTAAGAACATGACTAGAGCACCATCTTAGGACCTGGAAATAGGCTTCAGTTTTAATATCCAAGCCGGGGCAAAGGACATAGTGTTGGAGAGAGAACACTGGAAGTAGGGTTATACACTATGTGAGTTAACAGTAATTCTCTTCCTTTTATAAGTGCCATTATTTTAAACAAGCATTTTAGCTTTTCAGTTTCCTTACCTATAAAATGGGAAAATAATCCATACTAAGGACCTAATAAAATACTATATTTCAAAGGCTGTAGAACACTCTATGATCGTCAAGTATTTCTGTTAGTTACAAATAGTTACAAATGTTTATTGTCTTGAATATGTTTACTGTGATCAATCTTTTAAAATAGTAAGGCTTTTTCTTTCACATTTGTCTGTATGTGACCTTCTCCACAGTTAGCTCAAGTCTGGGAAAAAATTATGAGAGCTACTTCAAATAGTCAAAAAGAAAGTTAATATTCATCTCTATCATTCAAAATAGGATTCCGTACCAAGGTAGTTAAAATAAGGTTTCATGGAAGAGTAATTTTCTAAATAATTTAGTGTTATCAAAAGCCAAGAGTGGTCACAATCCAAAGTTTCTCCCAGGTTCTGATGGGTATGCATGTGGGCTGTAGTTCTTGGGGAGAGGAGAAGAAGTGGCAGAAGGGGTTCCCAGGCCATCCTGGGCAGTGGAGAAGGACACAAACTGAGGCGGGAGAGATGAGTCTTTAGTGTTCCAACCCAGCTCCTTGGGATAACAAGCAAAGTATATTTAAGAAATCATTGAGAGGAGGAGCCTTCACCTTATTTCATGTTGGAGAGTCTGGGGAAATCTCCTTAGGATGTCACCTGGGATCTGACCTGGGGCAGCTGCACCATGATACACTGAATAGGGCAGTGTATCATGGCAGTGTACACCGCAGAGGGCAGGTGTGGTGCTGTGAGACCCAAAAGGCCTGGCCTGCAACGATGTATGGGCCCGAGGTGGTGAGGGAGGAAGCCCCGTAGTTGAGTCTTGGCGGTAAGACCATGTAGGCCACAGACTACATGTAGGATGAGACAGTGGGTCTATAGTCCATAATGCCAAGGAGGGGTAGAGTGAGGCTAACTCACCCTAGGAGCCTACTGGAAAGAGAAGCCCCTGAATTTGATCAGTAGCAGACACCAAAAAGACCCAAGCCTGAAGCTAGCACCACCGCCTTGGCCACTAGGCAAGGGAATAGCTTATACCAGCAACACGGCAGCTGAGATTAGCAGTGTGCAGAGTGTACCATTAGGTCTGAGGATGCCAGCTGCCCCCTTGTCAACACCAAATAAAATAAGACACATTTGTATCCCAAATAACTAGATGGCATCTCAAAGAGAAACAAGGGAAAAAAATGGCATATCTAGAGAAACCAGCTTCAACACTGTATTATAGCAGATACTTAATTACGATTTTTAATTGAATTTGGTTTGGGTTTTGTTTGTTTTTGTTTTTGTTTTGTTTTGAGAAAAGTGTAAATTTAACCATTAGGGACTGTGTGTATTTCCTGTGGCTGCCATAACAAATTACTACAAACTAGGGGTCTTAAAACAACTGAAATTTATTCTCTCACAGTTCTAGAAACCACAAGTCAACAGGGCCATGTTCCTTCTGGGAGGTCTAGGGGAGAAACCTTCCTTTGCTTCTTTCTGTATCTGATGGTTCCAGGCATTCTTGATTCTTATCTTACGGCTGCATCATTCCAATCTCTGCCTGCATCTTTACACCATCTTCTCTGTGTGTCTCTGTCTTGCCTCTTCTGTTTCTTATAAGGATACTTATCAATGAATTTAAGGTCTGCTCTGGTAATCCAGGATGATTTCTTCATCTCAAGATTCTTAATTATATCTGTAAAGACCCTTTTTCCAAATAAGGTCATATTCACAAGTTCCCAGAATTAGGAAGTAGGCATATCTTCCTGGGGCCACTCAATCCATGATAAGGGTCAAGGATTAGAATATTTGAAAAAGTATGATAAAACACAAATCAAGCATTGTTATATTATTTTAATATCATCTTAAGGTAGTGGTGTATCTTTCAGGAGCACAACAGTCAAAGAGTCTCCAGTTGTAAAAGATTTAGAGGGATAAAATAAGTTTCCTCTCTATTTTAACTCTGTTAAGTTTGCCTCAGTGAATCTGAATAGCTCCCTGGATCTCTTCTTCAAATAATACACTTGTACTTATAGTTTTGGACTAGAAATTCTGTGCATATACCTGTATTTGCCATTTTCCCTTTTCATCATTCTTTCTTGAGTCTTCTGGTATAATTTCCTTTCTTCTGAAAATGCATTCACTAGAAGTTCCTTTAATGTAGAGAAATTGCCTCATATTTGGAAGATAATTTTGCTAATTACACAACTGCAGGGTGCAAATTGTTTTCTCTTAGCATGCTGAAGTTATTATTCCACTGTCTTCCGGTTCCCATTTTTTGCCACTGGTAAGTGTGAGGCCATTCTGTCATTCTTTGGTAGAATCATCTTTGGTATTTTGTAGGTCATTTTCTTCCTCCCATTAAAGATTCTCTCTTTGTCTTTGGTATCCTGGAGTCCCAATTCCATGTGTCCAGAGATGGTTTTCTGCATGGTACGCCCAGTGCTTCTGTATCTGTGTCTCTTACAGCACGTCTGGAAATCTCCCAGTAATCATTTCTTCCAATGTTGGTTCTTCTTCACCCTATTTTGTTTTGTTTTCTCTATTTCCTTTGGGAAAAGGAATGCTAGACCTTCTCATTTCACCTTCCAATGTCTTAATTTCTTTCATCCTTTCTTTCTCTGTTTCCATCCTTCCCTTTTTTTTTTTTTAAATAATTTTCATTTCTTTGTCCTTCTCTGCAATGTTCTGGGTAACTTCCTTAGATCCATCTAATTTTCCTTCAGCACTCTAATATTTTAAGTCAGTCATTTAATTCTTTATTTCTAAAAAAATTTTTTTTTAATTAACATATAGTGTATTATTAGCCCCAGGGGTACAGGTCTGTGAATTGCCAGGTTTACACACTTCACAGCACTCACCATAGCACATACCCTCCCCAATGTCCATAACCCCACCACCCTCTCCCTACCCGCCTCTGCCCGGCAACCCTCAGGTTTTTTTTTGTGAGATTAAGAGTCTCTTATGGTTTGTCACCCTCCCGATCCCATCTTGTTTCATTTATTCTTTTCCTGCCCTCCAAACCCCCCACGTTGCATCTCCACTTCCTCATATCAGGGAGATCATATGATAGTTGTCTTTCTCTGATTGACTTATTTTGCTAAGCATGACACCCTCTAGTTCCATCCACGTCGTCACAAATGGCAAGATAATTTTTTTTTTTATATCTAAAGTTCTCTTTGGTTGTTTTTTTCAAATCTTCCTGGGCATTTTTATATTCTGTTGCTGCTTATTTTTAAGTAAATAAAATGATTTTTATGATTTATCATTTTATTTACTTAAAGTTGTCATAGTAATTTTATATTCTGAATTTGATAACCCCAATATTTAAAGTTCTTGGGGGCTAATTTCTTGTTGTTCTTTTTTTTTTTTTTTTCTGTTGATTTTGATTGATGGCAGTTTGTTTCCTTGTGCATTTGATGACCCTAAGAGTTCATATTTAGTCATCTTAATCTGCTGGAAACCAGAGGACAAGTCTGAGAATGACTGTTTCCTCCTGAGAGTGTCTGCATTTGTTTCTGATGGAAGCCAGGAGACACTAACCTCTGCAACCTTTCATCCCCTTCCACAGTCCCCAGGTTAATACTGTTCTGCTCTTCCACTTTGTTACTATCTAAGGCCAACAGCTGAGCCTTCTAATTAACGAGGCTGAGCATTACCTAAAGGTCTATTAAAAATCACTGCATCAGGCGTGCCTGGGTGGCTCAGTTGGTTAAGTATCCGACTCTTGGTTTCTGCTCGGGTCATGATCTCAGGGTCCTGAGATGGAGGCCTGAGTGGGGCTCTGCACTCACTGTAGAGTCTGCTTCTCTCTCTCTCTCTCTCTCTCTGTCCCTCCCCCAACACTTGAACATGGTCTCTCCCTCTTTCAAAATAAATAAATAAATAAAAACACTGCATCACACTAAGTAAACAGGATTAGATATCACTTTGGGGACCCTAGAGGTCCCTGTCTATTGGTGGGAGGGAACTGCCAGGGAGATAACAGATTTAGAGAAATAAAGATATTAAAAGAAATTAATTTTTCTGCATTTCTGGATGCAATGCAAATAATTGTGCCACCCCATACATATTTATTTTTGTACTAGACATTCAAAAAAATTTGATTTTTTTGATTTTCTCAATGGAGTATGCCTGTATATAGATACACACACACACACACATAGACACACACACATATATATATATACACATGTATACACACACACACACACACACACATGTTTATAAACATCTAAACCTGAAATTTATATCACTGGTTTGCTTGTACTTTTTCTCTGGCTCAAATACAACTACTTTTAATGATTTTTTTTATACATACTAGGCAAATATACTTTTTTTTTTCCTTATGAAATCCTAAACCAGAAGATTGTCTTGTCTTGTGGTTCTCCCCCTTTACACTGGGCCTCACTTCCTGTGAGAACAGATGATTATGGCCTGCTGTGAGATCATTCCAGCACCAACACACAGGAGGCAGCTCAGATAAACAACTAAAGCCAAATTCCTAATTTCCTGGCTTTGTTCTTATATCTAATCCTTACATCAATGTGTGTGCATATATATGCATGTTCCTTGTTAAACTTTATAGTATAAAATCATAAAATATACCAAGATAATATTCCCCTAGTCAGATACCTTCTAAAACAAGTTTAAGAAAAAGAAGAACTGACAAAATTTATAAAACATACACCCTAAATTATCAGCATTTAACTTTAAGACATGAATAGCAGCACACTTACTAAAATTAAAGAATTGGATCATCTGCTAAATCATATTCTTTACCACAATGTATTACCCTTCAATAGAGACTTTGTTTTTGTTTTCATAACATACAAAATGCAAGAATGGACATCTTATTATGACCAAGTGGAACTAAGGGAAGAAACATGAGGGAGATAAAGTAAGGGAGATAATTGTCCCTACTAGGAAAATTCTGCTTATCACAGTAAACAAAACTGCTTCTTTTTCTAACACATATTTCACTATGGCTCTGTCTTTATACTGCCTAACTCCAAAGAAGCAAAGTAGCTAAGAGTGTGTGGAAATTATCATTGTTTGTAGGTGTACATGAACACACAACTGTGTATACATGAACACATACATACAAACATATGCAAAATGTATCCCTGTCAGCATCCAAATAGTATTTGAAGTAACCACAATTTCTCTAAGAAAACTTCTATTTCATTGTTCAGTACTTTCATCCAAAAGCTTTAGATTTAAAGATTTTTTTGGAGTTAAAGTACAAAGCCGGTTTGGATGATATTCATTGCAAAACAGAAATCATTCCAATTTATCCTGAACCCCACATGAACCTCCGCCCTGGGGCCCTGCATTCCCCCACAGTGGTAGTCTCTGGCCACCCCACTGGGAACTGCCTGGGCCATGGCTCGCAGCAGACAGGGTGTAGAAAGAAGAGACACTGGGAAGGTCATGGCTGACTGAGCAGACTGCGGAGATCAGAGAGCTCATACCTCATTTGCTCACCAAGTCCTGCCAAGAGCAACACTATTTAACTGCAGGTACTCAAAATCCAACAGGCATGCTTAAAGGAATCTCAGGCTTACAAGAGGACCATTCACAATGTGCATTTGTTGGGGATAGGTACCACCTTTTGGCAATTATTCACAAATATGTGTTTAAAGAGAAAGATTCAAACTACTTTGCTCTTTGTATCAATGTTCAGTGTTTTTCTACTGAGAGTCAAGATGATTCAAATTCACAAATCCTTATTTCAAGGTTTCCCAGTTTGGCACTATTGACATCTGGGGGTTAGCAGCATCCCTGGCTATCACCCAATAATGCCAGCAGCACCCCCTCCACAACAGTGGCAACCAAAAATGTCTCCAGACATTGCTAATTTCCCCTGGGAAACTAACTGCCCCCCACCCTTGAGAACCACTGCCTTAGTCAAACAAACCAACGCTGACAAAGACAAAATCCCACAAAATTAAAACAAATTTATATATAAACGCTAACCTTACCCACAGATACACTGTGTTATTTTAAGTCTCTCTATTCATTTGATACACTGACTTAACCATCAGAGAACTAATAAACATGAAATATTTAAATCATGATGAGACAGGGTGAGTCTTCATCTAGAGTCAAAGTGAATATATGAGTCTGGCCTCCTGAGGAGGGTGTAGGTGAAAGCACACATTTGGGAACCATTGATGTCTGGATGGTATTTCAAGTCCTGAAACCGGCTGAGACCACCAAGAGAGGGAAGTGAGCAAGAAAACAGAAATGGTCCAAGAACTAAATCCACTGACACTACAACGTTTAGAGGTCAAACAGATGAGGAGGAAGCAGTGAGGCTGAAGGAAAACAAGAGCATGGAAGAATCCGGAAAGTCTGGAAAGCGCGTGCCTGGAAGGTTGTTAATCACCATGACTGTAGGTCAGGAAGACAGGGGACAGATGGAAAAACGACCACTGGGTATGGCGGAATCAAGGTGATTGGTGACCCTGATCAGAGTGCTTCAGAGGAATGAAGACAGAAGTCTGATGGGTGAGAGGGTTCAAGAGACAATGGAGGAGAGACTGAGACAATTTTATTTCAAGATGGGAGAAAAAGCAACATCTTTGCATGCTGGAGGGAGAGATCCAGTGATGACGAAGAAATGATCCAGGAGAGAGGTAAAAATTGCTGGTGTTGTGTCTCTGAGTTGGTGATTACAAACAGGGCCTAGTGGACGACTATTGAGCTCTCCAGATAGCTCATCCATGGGCACAGAAGAGAGGGTAGAGAGAACAAAAATTCAGATTAAAACATGTGCAGATGTTCCCTCTGAGGGCTTCTATTCCCCGCTCAGATCTTAAACAAACACTCCCCTCTACTTCATGATTTATCCTCCTGTCCATAATGTCCATCCCTACAGCCGCACTATACCTGTTCTCCAAACACGCGGAACTCCCAGCCTCTTGCTCTTGCAGATCTCTCAGTCTTTATTTCCTTCCTTTTCGCATTATGATCCATCACTTCAACCATTTTCTTGCTAATGCCCTTAATTCCTTTGCTATCCTAGCTGTTCCACTTCACATACTCTGCAAAACCTCAATTCAATATCAATGTCTTTCCTCCCATGCTGCAGCCTGAGTGCTATGGGAGAATACACCTATTCTAATTAAAGCTCCCCAACTCAAGCTAAGCTCCTGCTGCCTGGTAATCATTTTATATGACCTGCAAGTTCCCATCAGGCTTTCCTCCTGCTCACCTTGGGGGATATAACCTTTACCTCATTCACATTTCTACTTCAGCTGACAACACTGCTTGTCATTGCTTGATGAATGGGCTTACCATCTACGCAACTGCCTGGGAGTCCCCTTTGACTCTTTCTCATTCACATCCTCCAGTCAACTATCCAACACCTACTGCCTCGACTTCTCAGACATTCCTGTACAACTCACAAATCATGCCTCTGCTAGACCATGAGAGTGGTGGCTGCCTAGTTTGTAGATTCCCCCAAAGGACATTTTTTTTGTTCCTTCATTCTTTGCATGGTCCTAATGGCAAAAGCCCGAGTCTACTTTTCTGACTGCACCGATATTTTCAAGAGCAGGAATCAAACCCACACTGACCCAAAGAAGCACAGCTACAGTGATTGGTTGAGGGATGGGCACCTAATGATGGCAAACCAATTAGAGTCCTTTCCTAGGTCTTCTCCTAGGGAGACCGTTTTCCTTCAGCACAGTGAGACTTAAAGATGCTAGTGACCTTAGTTCTGGCTTCATACAAGAAAGTGTTTTAGGATGCCTGGGTGGCTCAGTCAGTTGAGCGTCTGCTTTTGGTGCAGGTCATGATAGCAGGGTTCTAGGATCAAGTCTTGTGTCAGGCTCCCTGCTTTTCCCTCTCCTCCCTGCTTGTACTCTCTCTCACTATCTGCGTTGTTATCTGTCTTTGTCTCTCAAATAAATAAAATCTTAAAAAAAAAAAGAAAAAAAAAAGTGGTTTAAAAGATGAAACCAAAACAGAAAGAGGATATGGAGCCAAGAGACACAGAGAGAGCACCCTCAAGTTACTGGAGTTCTGGTTCCAGTTGTCACTCTGGTCAGGCCAGATACATCTCTGTCACTTTCACACTTGGGTAACATCCATCCAACCTGCCCTCTAACTTTATTTCTCTGAAGCCTAGTGTGAGTTTTGACATTTCTAAACCTAGATTCCTCACAGGGCACAAGTCCAGCTCAGTGAATGACTTTGTTGGATCCTGCACCTACCATTTTCTCTTCTGGATTACTGCCACTGCTGCGAGATGCTCTTCTCACTTTGAGAAAAATCTGGTGTAAAAGCTTACAGTTTCTAAATGCAAGTCTGACCAAAACCCCCTGAAGAAAGTCCTCAGTGATAGCAATATTCCTGTGTGATCTGGCTTCTGCCACCTTCTAGTTTCTCCTCCTGCCCCTTTCCCATCTCACAGTTCTCTCCAGAAACATCCAACTGTGTACAGGTTCCTCAGCAAAGTCCCTTCTCCTCTGTGAGAAATGTCTTTATCCACATTTTGCTCCCCAACTGTCATAATTCACGTATTACTTCGAGAAAAGGATTTCCTGAGTCTCCCCTCACTGAAAGCTGTTCCTCCTCCATACTCCTCAGTCACCCCTTTCATATGTCAACCTGCTTTTATTACACTTCACTGTAATTTTTAGTTTACTTATCTCCACCATGAGATTTTTAAAGACAAGGATTATATTGTTCATCTCTTTCACCAGAGTCTAGTATAGGGATATCACATGAAAGGTGTTCAATAAACATTTTCTGAACAGGGAAAGAAGGAAGTAGGGGTATTCAACAGTTTAAAGAGTAAGATATCTTTTCATTGGTACATTTAGTACATCACGAAGTTAGCTCTTTTATTTCTTTTGCCACAATTCTAGATTCTCAGGAATGATTAACCTCTTAAACCAATATGTTTGTTTTACAGGGAGATGTATATCAGTAAGCATAAATATAACATTACAGAGGTCAGTTAATGATGAAGAAATTTTCTAGTCATACTAGGCAACTTATCTCTCTTCTGTTACACTGTAGTCATAATATCTTCTCACCCTCCATGTTTGTCAGAACCTCTACAGACTACTTTTCCCTCTATCTAGAGGAAGAGTTAGGGAGTGGGGAAAATCAAATTTTCTGTTATAGAAGATGATGCAGAAGAATCAAATTTTCTGTTATGAGAGAATACATTCAATTTATACAAGGATGGGATAATAGACATGGATATCATTTTTTGAAATCAACCCAAGTTTCTAGAAATCACTTATTAATATTAAAAATGACTTATCCTACATCATTCTATATGATGTTTGAGCTGCATTTCAGAAGTGATATACAGAGCTCTTTCACAGAAGGACAATATTCATACTTCTATTTGACATTGCTCATACTTGAACATCTTGGATTAAGTTTCTTCTTTTGCTTCTACCTTGACTCAGAATTGTAGTGACTTTTGAGAACTAAAGCCGGGCTGCTTCATATAAATTTCATGTTCAAAGTAGCTTTGAAAAAAACAGTTTGGCCTATTCCAGTGTAGAGACTGCAAAGTAAGAAAATCTTCAAAACAGATGTAATTTGATTTGATTCAAATTGTTCAAAACAGATTTGATTCAAATTCTTCATCTGACAGGAGATGGGGGACAAGACAAATATCTATAAAATGAAGCTATTGCGTCTCCTTCCACAATACATTCGCATCATGAGTTCCGAGAATATACTTGGCACTCATGATTCAGTTTGTTATTCTCTCCTGTCACAGAAAAGTAAAGATATGCAGTAGCCTAAAAACAAATGAGTACAAATGATATTTTCTCACCCAAGGAAAGCAACTAACATTTTTTCCTCTGTAAGAACTGTTGAAATACTTGGTTTGGACTTCTGTTTATGAAATATTTTTCAAAAAGGGTCAGACTCCAAGGGCAAGACAATCAGAAATAAAGGATGAGTTCTAGGTATCAGTTACCAGTCAATAAATGCCACTTTAATTGTTGATATGGAATAAATGTATATTAAGGAATGAAAAACATAAGGAAGGGTATGGCTTTCTTATTTGCTATATAGTCACTCTCCACTACTACCATCTATGCTTTCTTGATATTCCTTATCTATTTGGGGTTCTCAAGTAAAGGCCAAGGGTGTCTAATGAGCACAGAAATGGCAGCAGCATATCTAAGGCATACCAGAGCAGTGACAGAAACTGTTTCTGAAGGACCATAGAAATTAAAAAAAAAAAAAAAAAAACCCACATTCAGTTAGAAGGATGATAGTTTTTCAACTTGACTAGGCCAATGGGTGCCCAGATATTAGGCTGAACATTATTTCTGAGTGTGTCTGTAAGGCTGTTCCTGTTAGATTAGCATTTGATTGAATCCATAGACTGAGTAAGCACATTGCCGTCTTTACTGATGGTGGGTCTCATTATATCCCTCAGAGGCCTTACGAGAACAAAAAGGTAGAAGAAAGGAGAATTCCTCCTCTCTGCCTAAGTGCTTGAGCTAAGGCACTGGTCTTCTCCTGCCTTCTCCTCTGAACACTACAAGTCTATGTCCAAGTCCAAGGGCATCTAGACTCAGACTAGAACTAGACCTGGATCTCCAACTTGCTGATGTCAGATAATGGGACTTCTCAGCTTCCATAATCATGAGCTTGTCTTGAGGGTCTTGTTTAATTTGCATAAAAGCAATGTCTGTGAGCTGCAAAACCCAATATATTCTTCAAATCAGTTTTTAAGAACAAATATTGTTATCATCAACAAAAAACAAATTTAATAATCATTTAACAGTATATAAACAATATAAAGAATTCTAAAAAATGAGAATGGCTACCATTCAGCAGTATCATTGACTCCCTAATATAGAGACTATAAAATAAAACTCATGAAACTTAGTTTTTGAAAGTTAATAGACTTAGTTTCAAAATAGCTTAGTCTCATATTGCCCCAGTTTTTATGTCAACTACATGACAAATTCAAGAAAAGTAATTTGCTTTCATAACTTGCTTCATCATTCCACATTTTCACTAATTAAATTTAGGATATTAGAAGACTAAACAAGCAAAACCAGGAAAGTAAAGAAGAAACAAAATGGTAAGCAATAATAAAGGTCTTGAGGAAAAATTTGGGGTCCAAAAAAGGAGCTGATGTGACTAGAATAAAGCTCATTTGGGAAATGAAGTGTGACTGAAAAGACAGGCCATTTTAGGAGCCAGCATAACATAATGGATAATCACAGGTGCTCTGGAGTCAGGCTGTCTGGGTTCAAATCCTGAACCTTTCACTTAATACGGGAAACTAATATAATCTCTCTAAACTCCCATCTCTTCACCTATGAAATGGGTTTCACCATATCTATTTACTAGTTTTATTATGAGGATTAAAAGAAATAAGTGAAAAACAGGGTACGGTCTAGGTGGTAATGGCTAAGTGTTAGCTGCTGTTACCATTATCATCATTAATATCACTAATAGTCCCAAAAGTTAAAACTTCTTGAAAATGTAAGCTATTAGCTCAGGAGCCCTCCATAGTTCTCAAGAAGAATTTGTGCTTAAAAATTCCGGTCTTAGAAGCACTTAGAAAGAAAGGATGAATACCCAAGTTTTGTAGCAACATGGACGGGACTGGAAGAGATTATGCTGAGTGAAATAAGTCAAGCAGAGAGAGTCAATTATCATATGGTTTCACTTATTTGTGGAGCATAACAAATAGCATGGAGGACAAGGGGAGATGGAGAGGAGAAGGGAGTTGAGGGAAATTGGAAGGGGAGGTGAACCATGAGAGACTATGGACTCTGAAAAACGATCTGAGAATTTTGAAGGGGTGGGGGGTGGGAGGTTGTGGGCACCAGGTGGTGGGTATTGTAGAGGGCACAGATTGCATGGAGCACTGGGTGTGGTGCAAAAATAATGAATACTGTTATGCTGAAAAAAAAAAAAGCACTTAGAATCCAGCCGAAGAAAAAGGGAATATGCAAAACACATCAAGCTAGTGTCAGAGACCTTGGGAGACATGGCCACAGAGTGTGTTCATTCCATCAGCTGGAGGAAAGGAGTGTGTGGCAGGACAGTCACCTTAGATACTAAATTGGTACGGCTTCAAAGTGAACAGTAACTACCCAGGGGAGACTTTCCTCCTGAGAGAGGTGCCAGATCCCGACGCACAGCTCATGTGGAACCCTCAACTCCTGCAATCCCCACCCCCAGATCCATTCCAGAGAAGCAGTTTCATAACCGCCAACTCTAATTAACACAGTAGTATTCAACTGTGTCTACAAAGTTCTATTTATCTGTTAAAGAGACCTATACATGTCATTTTTTTTTCATATATGGTACATTAGCTCATTTAGTGCTAGAGGTAGAAGAATAGATTATATTCATTTTTTAAAATATTTTAATTCCCCTGACTGCTATTTACTTCCTATTAGGACTATTTCCCTTTTTTTTTTTTAAGATTTTATTTATTTATTTGACAGAGAGAAATCACAAGTAGGCAGAGAGGCAGGCAGAGAGAGAGGAGGAAGCAGGCTCCCTGCTGAGCAGAAAGCCCGATGTGGGGCTTGAACCCAGGACCTGGGATCATGACCTGAGCCGAAGGCAGCGGCTTAACCCACTGAGCCACCCAGGCGCCCCAGGAATATTTCCCTTTGTTTGCAGGCTAAGGAAACATCCCCAAATGCCTAGCACTTCAGATTAAATACTCATCATAGAGTTCTGAGAGTATACAGTCCAATGATCATTTACATGAGTATATACTAGTACTAAGGTTCTTCCTCTGAGAAATTCCTTCCTCTTCTTTAAAAAAAGGTTTGCTTCTTTTGTACAGATTCATTGTCAGGATTTTAAGAGGCACCTGGGCTAGGGTTGAGACATTTCCTGTGTACTTCAACCCAGCCTTCTTTAACATCTTATGGGTACTGGGGCTTCCCCTATTCCATTGATAAAATTATGTTGCATGCCTACCTTTTCATGGCCAGGAAGTGTCTCTTTGTGATCAGATTGTATTTTCACTTCCTTAATTGCATCCCATTATGGGCTACTTATCCTCATGTACATCCTGCTTTAGCGCCTTTTAAGAAATCCTAAACATACTAGACATTTAAAAAGTTTTATTATAATGACCTGCCTATTCTGGCAGAAATAGGCCTTCTTTAAGGTAAGTTTTGCTCACTCCAGGAATTTTTATTCTACTCATCATTAGGGTCTGTCCAGAGCAGGAATGTCTCTATAACAATAACTGGAAGTATTCATTAAACCAGGAGTATATAAAGATGGTAAAAGGGTTTGTTGAGAATGGTTGAGCCCATACGCTAATATGATCCAAGTACAATTTATTAAGTGCATTTCTGTAACTGCATGCCCCAGGATTCCATGAGTCTCTAAGTATAAAGGAGGCCAGAGTAGTGTTAGGGTCCACCTCTTGCTTAGTACCCCTACCTGCTGAATCCCCAACAATTTTAGGATTCCTTGGGATATTTCAAATATTCTCAAAACCAGTTGCTTAACGTTCGCACCCTCCTGGTATTAAACGAATTTAGGGAGAAACCACAGACATCGGCATCCTCCACGAGAACTCAAGTTACTACGTGGTTCCTGATCCTCTGACAGTTCAGAGCAGCCCGGGTTCTGAGTTTCCACAGGGCAATGCATCTCCCTCAAGGAGCTGTGCTTTACACAGAAGTGGGGGAGATGCCTCTTTCCTAGCTCATGGCCTCAGTTCATAATCTGATCCCCAAAAGAGTATTTTTGGCATCCCTATGTCCCTAGTGTCACAAATTTCTTCATTTAAAAAAACAAAACCAAACCAAACAAAAAAGGCTTTGCTGCCCTCTCTTTGTACTGTATCTCCTTTCTCAGACCTAGCTACCTGTCTCAACTTTAAGGGGTTGCCAATCCCCCTCTTAATCCTAGTTCAGGATAAGTTTGGATTATACTTGTTAGAAGTGTATTTGTAAGTATCTAACAAACTATAGAAGAGATTCAGTGGTTCTGGTAAAAATGTCCAATGCCTCCCCACCCCCCAAACAGACACACAATGATCTTGACCTAAGGAACTGTTCTGTTTCACGAAGATTCTCTCTATTGTGCCCCTTGCAGGCTGTACTGTCTTGCTGTGTTTGTTCCCAGAAGTTTATCATTATGTTTTAGTATTGGCTTATACACTGGCCAAATGCTGTCTTTAAGCACTGAAGCATTATCAGCTGTTTTTTTTTTTTTCCTTAAGGAAGAAACAATTTTATTTATTTTAGAATACATAAAGGTACATAGCTCTTTAATAAAGGCTTTTAAAGTTGTTAGATTTTACTAATTGAGACTAAGTGTTTGGCACCTGCTTAGAGTCAATTAGGCAGTCAATTCATGAACTGTGCTATCGAGTATGCAGGAATACATTTTATCAGTGAATGATTTGTCATACATTTACGCAACTGCAAATGTTATTAGCTGGTTTTTATGCAAGGTTTCAGTTCCTCCACTAAGCTTCCCAGAATGCTAATTATGGTTCTGGCATGCTGTGTGGCTTTTCTCTGATCTTCTTCTTTCTTTGCAATGATATTTTTTTTTTATAGCACAAGTTTTCTTTCGCAAAGATGAGCACAGGAAAGGAATATAGATTTTAAATCCTCTATCCAGAAGAATCTTTTCTGCTCAGAGTTTGGTCTTTATTTTTTTTATTTTTAAAGATTTTATTTATTTATTTGACAGAGAGAAATCACAAGTAGGCAGAGAGGCAGGCAGAGAGAGAGGAGGAAGCAGGCTCCCTGCCGAGCAGAAAGCCCGATGCGGGGCTCGAACCCAGGACCTGGGATCATGACCTGAGCCGAAGGCAGCAGCCCAACCCACTGAGCCACCCAGGCGCCCCCAGAGTTTGGTTTTTAAATGAATTCTGGGAAGTAAACATCCCATAAACAACAGAAGTTCAGAACTTATTCTTGCTTCACATTCAAAATTCTGTGGATGACTCTATCACATCTTGTCTGCCTTAATTACCAGTTACCAAGCTCTGAAAGCTTAACTTCCTTACTTGCTCAGGAAAGACAAGTTGTCTATCACTTTATTAATTTACTTTTCATTATTCCTTTTTATTATTATTACATTTAAAATTGTGAGATGGTACAAACTAACCCTCCTTCTCCAGATGCAACATTACTAGTAGTGGTGGAAATAACAGTAACGTGCTAGTAACTTTACTTACATTATTTCCTTTAATGCTCACAACAATCTTTTTTTTAATTTTATTTTATTTTTTATTTTTTCAGCATAACAGTATTCATTATTATTGCACCACACCCAGTGCTCCATGCAATCCGTGCCCTCTACAATACCCATGCTCACAACAATCTTAAGTGGAAATTTTATCATCCCATTTTATGGATGAAAAAACTAAGGCTGAGAGAGACTGAGAAACTTGCCAAAAGTCACTCATTTAGTAAGTGATGGAACCTGGAGTGAAGCAGTTGGATACTTCTGTATCCTTATCTGAGCCTGATTCAATTAAAAGGGAAAACAATTCCAAAATAAATAGTGAAAAATAAAGCTTTGATTCAAACTAAATTTGGGGGAAAATGCTATTTGGAAAAGAATTGTAATTTGTCTTATAATTGATAAAATTTAAATTGCAATTATACTGTTTTGTTTTTCTGTAGTATAGCCAAAAAATAAATAAAACAAAACAAAAAAATCCTGGTTTGTAAATTTTTCGATAAAAGAGCATTTTGTATTTCATGTAAGATTCTCACAGGACCATTAATAAAAATATCTGAATCATTTAAAAAATACTTCAGGGTATCATTAATCCCAAGGGTCTTATATAGGTGTTTGACATTTACTATAATCCTTCCATATTCATCAACTTTTTTGACTTTCCTATTTAAATGTTCACTTGTTTAACTGCCAAAATCTCATCTGAAAATGGCCTTTCCTGTGATTTCAGCAATCCTTCAATACTACTACATTTTTTTTTCTTTTTGAAATTCATGGATATGTCAGTGACTACTCTAATTCATCTGTAAACATCATTAATATATTCTGTTTTTGGTTTAAAACCATCTTTAATTGGCAGGCCTGTGGGATTCATATTTCTTACTGTCTTAGTCTTATGCCAATGGCCACTAGAATCCCACAAACAAGTTTGGCTCCAACACAGTATTTCACCTTAGAAGGGAAGGAGTAAAGAGATATTCTAGGTTCAGTTCTGAAAATACAGTAAGAGGGGATGGGGGAGAAGAAAGGAGGGAAAAAGAAATACACATATGTTCAAAATCTACCAGGCACTGTATTAATCTTTTAAACATACTTTCTCCTATTTTACCTTTACACTTGGCCCACAGGTAGGTAACCAATACCGTCCCCTCGATCCCCACAGTGCACCCACCCATTAGACCAGCTCTATTAGCAGTACAGAAGAGGAAACTGAGGTCTGAGTAATAGTGCAGCCAAGCAGACTCCATCCAGGCCTGGCTCTGAATAGCTTAATACACTCTTAACCATTGTGTACCCTACCTGCTTATACTGTGGGAGTTGCTCTATGTGAGATCAGACAGTTGTTAGTTTGGTTTCCAATGTAAATGTCACTGAAATTACAAGACATTAAAAAAACCAATTTAACAGTCTCAGAAGTCTCACCTCGGTAGGTGGGAAGGACCTGACTTTGTTTAGTGGTAACAACCACCTCAATTAGACCAACTATTGCTTCAAAAGTCTTTCATGTTTAAGCAATTACACCTCATCTCCCCACAGAGAATAATATTGGCAGACAGCTCTGTGAAGTCCAAGTGCAGATGTCATCTGTGAAGTATCACAGTCTACAAATGTAATAGTAAGCCAGATGATGTCACTTTGTGCCCAACCGGAAAGGCCACCTAGAATCTAGTGGGTCCAAGGTGAGTGGCCAACAATCTAACCATTTACACACAGACAAAATGGTATTGTGTAAAACTCATTAATGCTCTGCTGAATTCAAGCATGAGATTACTTCATCAGCTCATTTCACAATGGGCAGCCAATTTCTTTTTTTTTAGTACATTAAGGCTATGATATTTATCTAAAAGAACCACAAAATAGCTCTAATATATAGAAATACAAATAAAATATTGGGCTGTTGGATATTGGTTTGCTTGTTTCTTAATACTTCTATAAATGTATGATTTAAATTGCTACTCAGGCAGGCAAATATAACTTTGTAATTTTTAAAGGCTGTTTTTTACACACACACACACACATACACACAAAGATGAGTACTTCAATCTGTTAAAATTAAATAAAAACAAGTTCCAGTCATTTAATTTATATCCTGCATTCTATTATTCCCTGAAGCACTAAATATCTACAAATACAAATTATTTTAAAGGAAAATTTTTAAATAAAGTGAACATCTCACACTAATATTATTGTAATCCTATGCACTGAAAACTTATTTCGAATCCATTTTATTGTCTTATATCAAAGCCAAAACAAGGACTCTACAGCTTATTCCCAAAGGAAAGCTTTGTTCTTGTTATAACTTACAACAAAAGATAAATATGTTCATTTATTTTGGAGGTGGAAGGAAGGTCGTCATGGACCTACTTTGATGTTGTTCTGCTGACCAGTGGGTCATGAAAGTAAGAACTGAGCCACAAGTGATTTGGAGAGCCCTGCAATAACAACTGTGTTCTCTGGGCTTCCCTGACTGGCATTTGACCTGTAATAGACCATAATACTTAAGGCCTAAATGGTTTCACCTGGATCTACTTATTAAATCAGAAAGTTTTGGGGTTTTTTTCTCCTGTGTTAAGGTGAATGCTTGCTAAAGCTTGAAGGATTTACTGCAAAATAAAAGTGATATGTAAAGAAAAAGAAGATCCCAGTCTTACAGATGACATTTATCTAGATTTGGTGATAACATTCAAGGGTGAAATTCTGGAACAGATTTTCTCACCCTTAGCACTACTAACGTTTTGGGGCTGGATAATTCTTTGCTGTTGGGGCTGTCCTATGTATTGTAGGATGTTTAAGAACATCCCTGCTGCTGCCCTCATTTCCAGTTGTGACAACCAAAAACACATCCAGACATTGTCACGAATCCTCTGGGGGGCAAAGTCATAAACTCCCTATTCTCATTCCTTCACCCCTAGTTCTTAAGATTTAGTCTAACTTCCAGCAATGAATAAAGAGCAATGTTCAGAAAAAATGAAGGGGAAAATTACCCAAAATTTTACTGTGACTTAATCAGTTAATTTTTACAGGAATTATAGTTTAAAAATATGAAAATGAATTTACAGTATTAAATACAGTCAGACATGTTAAAAAGCAAAATACTTGGCAGCTTAAAAACAACAACAACAACTCAAGTCTAGAACTTGAAGCCACAAGTTCATGAACATTAAAATGTCAGATTCTCTGAGTCAGGTGAAGACTGTGTTTAGACTGATATATATGATTTCTTATGAAGCCCATATTTAGTGGAATGTGCTATATCATCTAAAAATGGCTCAATATCTAAACAGTAGTAGTACACCATCTATTTGTGGTAGCCTTAAACTGTTAATTACAGGTATATTTAAAGTATTTTATACCTTCTTATTGCCACATGATTTTTAACATACTTTGCATTAGTTCTGTTTCTTCTCATTGCCAAATTCTTGGTGATACTCAATTCATTGGCTTCATATCTTATTTACATTTAAACATTATAAAACTAATGTATTATTATTATTATTCTGCTAAATATCTGAAAGTACTATTGCCTTTAACCAAATTAATTAATGTCTTTTACGAAAGTTAAGAGCAACTGAGATAAATTTCCAACTTCTTCACTTGCTTCGTTCCATAGCACAAGTACCAGGTCTGCTTTATGGGGGCTGATTTGCTCACTTCCAACTCACAATTCATATACATGCTATTTCTGCAAATATGAACAAAACTTAAGTCATTCCTTTCTTCAGGATTATTTTAGCTTTAGTGCTGACAACATGTTAGTTTTGTCACCTTGGAAAACTCAACCTCACGCTGCTTCAGTTTCTTCATTGATGAAATAAATGGGATGGAATGATCTTTAAATTCCTTTCTAGCTCATAAGTTCTGAGAATTTGGGGGGGAAATACATACAAATGGATATTAGCTGTTTGTTCCCTAAAAGCTCTTTAAAACAAAGAATATTATCTAATGGGTTAATACACACAAGGATCAGAAAAAAATAGGTGTATGAATTTCCACACCCAAATAAAGAAATATGTAACTTAAACAAGGTTAGTCAAAATGTCTCTAAAAAGAACCTTTAGGGTATTAATTCACAATGTCAAATGCAACAAAACAGGTCAAGAATATAATATTCTTCATTGTTATATTTGATGATGATGATGATGACGGCCAAACTACTCTGATTCCCTTAGCTGGGAAATGATTAAAAAGTTCTTCTTGAACTTTTTGTACCAGCTTCTTAGTGGTATTTATTAGGCTGTATGTGGAAGACAGCATTATTTAGGGGTCAAACATGGAAGGAGAAAGAAAAGGAGGAAACCTACTGAGAAAAAATAATACCTTCTGTAGAGCTGAGTAAATGTTCTAGTTTTATACACTTAAAAAAGAAAAAGAAAAAAAGAATGGAAGAAATAGGACTGTTGACGGACCATGATTTCTTACTCAGGTTAAAGGGATCCAAGGGATGGATCCAATCACTGCATGTGACTCATTTGTTAGTAAATTAATGGTGTTGAGGTGGGTTCACATAGCCAAACTTGACTTCTTCAGTTGATTTTGGAAATAGTAGTCATTGTATTGTCCAGACAGACCTAATGATCTATACATTAAGATGAGTCAACATAAGAAAAATATCCTCATAAAAAGACTGGAACTCTTTAAACTGACCTCCTTCTGTAGCACCAGTAGCAACTAAGTGAGAGTCAAAAATCAACAGGTCCTACCACTGTGAACTAACAGACACTTAAGCCTCACCTGCAGATAGCAGACAGCAGACCAAACACATTCTTGGTGTGGCCTTTCTCTCAAGGACCTCCTCCTAGGAAGTCTCTCAAAAACCTACACCATTACTTAGCTGTAGGAGATGAGACACTATTTCTACAATCATACTGAAAATGGAAAAGTCACATGAATGCTCAATATCATGTGCATTTTACTTTTAATCACAATGGCTACAGTCGTTTAAGTCAGGAAATCAAGTTGAATCATTTGGCTTTTCTAATCTTCTGAAACTAGAAGGTAGGATGTCTCTCTTTGTTCATTCTTGATGGTCATGCAAAATATGAGGGTTTTTTAAATATTTTATATATAACATATAAATGCTATTTATAATTTTTAAAGGTCAGCAAATTAATGTGACATGCTAATATAAAAATAAAATATAATTAGCAAAATGGTTTAATTATCTAGGTGATGAATAGTAGGAATTCCTGTTACTTTACCTTCTGAATTAATAAACAATCAATGGGGTGTCTGGGTGGCTCAGTCTGTTAAGTGTCTGCCGTCAGCTCAGGTCATGATCCCAGGGTCCTAGCCCCGTGTTGGGCTCCCTGATCAGCAGGGAGTCTGCTTCTCCCTCTCCCTCTACCCTTCCCTTCTGCTCATGCTTGCTCTCTTGTGCTCTCTGTATCTCTCCCTAAAATAAATAAATAAAACCTTTTAAAAAAATTAATTATTTAATAATCAAAACTACAAATATTACTGTTAACTTTAGAAATGGGCTTGTTTTAATGTTCTGGTTTATAGAATAATCTTTAACTTAAGAGATTTTATTACTGGTAAATAACATATTTGAAAAGAAACTATAATGTCCTTATTCATGAACTACTTTTAAAGCAATAAAAAATTTCTCAATATCTTCCATAGTTTTTATAGTTAATAGCTGTATAACAGCAGTCTTTTTAACTGATTAGCCTTTCAAAAACACTTAGCAACAAAAGCTAAAAGATTTTTCCAAACATGACATTTTCCTCACAGAAACTTAATAGCTCTGGACAATAAACACAGCCTTTTTTTTTCCTGAATAGAAACTACATAAATATAGAAGCACCTGGGTGGCTCAGTCAGTTAAGCATCTGCCTTCAGCTCAGGTCATGATCCCAGAATACTGGGATGGAGCCCCGCATCGGGTTCTCTGTTCTGTGGAAAGCCCGCTTCTCCTTCTCCCTCTGCCTGCCACTTCCCCTGCTTGTACACTCACGGGCCCACTCTCTCTCTCCCTAATAAATAAAATATTTTAAAAAGAAAATATATAAATTTGTATTTCCAAAAGAAAGGTGTCAATATAGCCACATTTGTGGCAAACAGAACCCTGTATTTATGTACATATAGCTACAGAGATACGTAAATGAAACATAAAAAATTTCAAATTTGGAGAAACAATATGAGAGGAAAAAGCTTTCCAGATACATGTGCAGTTTTGTGCAATTTATTCATAAAGCAACTATCACTTTAATTCGAAAGACAGTATATTTTTTAATTTTAAATGTTGAGTGCTTATGAATAAAAGTACCTTAAGAATATTGGTGAGTATTGTTATATAATATATAGTATTCACAGAACATGATACATATCATACTTTTTCACCCTTTATGGACATATAAGTCAAGAATTTCAAATATTGTTCATTATTAATTTGTAGTAAATATTACTCAAATGCCTCCATTTTATAAAAAAGCAAACCTAAAGCATGAGCATTTCAAACATCTTGCCTTAATTGAAAGAATGACTGCATGGCTGACTGGGAAACAGAGCCCAAGTCTTTGGATTACTGATTTTATTCTCTACAACAATAATCTCTACCAATTAATTTCTGTGCTAAACACAGGTGATCCCAACTATCTTTACAGGCATTACAACCTTCTCATAACACCTTCTCATAACAAAGCAAAATAGGTATACTTAAAAAGAAAACCATAAAGGGCATATGGGTGGCACAGTCACTGTTGAGCATCCAACTCTTAGTTTCGGCTCAGGTCATGATCTCAGGGTCATGAGACAGAGCCCTGAGTCGGGCTCCATGCTCAGTGGGGAGTCTGCTTGAGATTCTCTCTCTCCCTCTCCCTTTTCCTCTGCTCCTTTCCCTGCTAGTACATGCTCTCTCTCTCCCGAATAAGGGGGAAAAAAAGAGAAAACCACAAAGTATTTGGAATAGAGAAAAGGTCAAATAGAGTCAAAAGTGAAATGTAAAGTGTCAAACTCAGGAGGAAAGGCTGCTGTAATGCACTATGCTCCTGTTCTTCAGTCAGTTCCTAGTTTATTTGGTTCTATCCCTCAGTACTTCAATAGAGCACAACAGAACCCCAGCTGACCCAAATACTTCACGAGTTCTGTTTAAGGATGGGTTACCTATTCATTCTCCTTGACTTTAATATTGGAAATCCTTTGCATAAGACTATCTTGCTACCTTGGGAGAAATATTAAACCCAAATGAAATTTCCTTGATATTGAGGAACTAATTGTTCTGTAGGAGAGGCCTGCAAATGTTTTCTTAAAGGGCCAGACAGCAAATGTTTTGGGCTTTGTAGGCCACAGGACTCTACTGTGAAAGCAGCCATAGACAATATACAAACAGATGGATATGGTTGTGCTCCAATAAAATCTATTTTAAAAAATAGGCTGGTCGGTTGGATTTGGCCCATGAGCCATTATTTGCCAACCTCTGGTCTAGAATACCTTTAAGCTGAAAAATACTTCTTCCATACTTTTTTTTTCTTCCATACTTTTTTAAGTTAGAAATTCTCATGGAATACTGTTCCTGTAGTCAAAAGGGACTTGTTAAATATTTTTCGTTAGAGAAAAAGTACACATCCCAACAAAGGCTGCATCGGTTTGGGCTCTACTAATTGGACATTTGTGGTAATGTATCTTAGAACTATATTGAGGTTTACCACTGCACTATCTAAAGAGTATTTGCCTACTGTGGTAACAGGGTAAAAGACGACTGATGCATAAATGCTCAATCTACTTAATAAATGAACTTAAAGTACCACAGCAATTATAGGTATATAGACTAAGATTATTAATTAGAAATGCATTTTATCTATTGCAGTATATCAGGGTGAATCTTTATTTCAAAATGGCCTTTAGCTACACCTTACATGAAACCAGTAAATCAACATTTATTTCACACTTTTAAATAAACCCCTACTGTTCTGTAATTCAGACTGCCCACCTTTAAAGTCTGTAACATTTTACTAAAACATGAGATATTCATTCATTCATTCATTCATTCATTCATTAAAAATATTTACTGAATGTTCATTAACAGATAGGTACTGTTTTATAAGCTGAAGATTTAAAAATATAATACAGTCCTACAATTAAGGAATTCTCAGTCTGGCAGAGAATCTCTTTGGAAAATATAACTGTGACAAAACAATAGTGTTATGGTAGGATTAAGTTAATATGAAAATTAATTTCCAACTTTCAAAAAAGCTTTAAGTATTAAGTATTAGATATCTTAAATATTATATTATTTCCACATATACTCCTATTTATTTTTCATTATTTGATAGTAAATGAAATAAAACATGAGCTATTGATTTTCAGATATATAATAAAGCAGAACGGTGTATGCTACAAAGTCAATTTTTTAGACAAACATTTAACAAAAGCCCTCGATGTAGAATAGTGTATATAGAATAACTCTGTATGTTTAAGATAAAGACACTTGGAGTGTTTTTTTTTCTTTTTTTTTAAGATTTTATTTGTTTATTTGACAGAGAGAGATCACAAGTAGACAGAGAGGCAGGCAGAGAGAGAGAGGGGGAAGCAGGCTCTCTGCCGAGCAGAGAGCCCGATGCGGGACTCGATCCCAGGACCCTGAGATCATGACCCGAGCTGAAGGCAGCGGCTCAACCCACTGAGCCACCCAGGCGCCCACTTGGAGTGTTTTTGAAGGAATTTTAGTGGGTCTGAGGACAGAGCTGGGAGTCAGTAAGAGGGAGTGAGAGGGAAGAAAGAAGTATTAATTTTAAAATAATTTTTTTAAAAGATTTTATTTATTTATTTCACAGAGAGAAAGAAAGATCACAAGTAGGCAGAGAGGCAGGCAGAGAGAGAGAGGGAAGCAGACTCCCCGTTCAGCAGAGAGCCTGATGCGGGGCTCGACCCCAGGACCCTGAGATCATGACCTGAGCTGAAGGTAGAGGCTTAACCCACTGAGCCACCCAGGCGCCCCTTAAAATAATTTTTTAAAAGAAGGGTTTAACACTGACAAAGACAAGAATTAGTTCTCATTATAACATATGCAAATAGAAGATTTTTTGGGCGGGGGGAAGGTCATATTTTAATGTATCTTTTCCTTCTGCAACTAAAAATATTTTTCCCTATCCTAACCTGATCCAAAACAATTGACTTTTACCTTTTTTTTTTTTTTAAGATTTTATTTATTTATTTGACAGGCAGAGATCACAAGTAGGCAGAGAGGTAGGCAGAGAGGCAGGCAGAGAGAGAGGGGAAGCAGGCTTCCTGCTGAGCAGAGAGCACGATGCAGGGCTCAATCCCAGGACCCTGGGATTATGACCTGAGCTGAAGGCAGAGGCTTTAACCCACTGAGCCACCCAGGTGCCCCTTGACTTTTACTTCTTTATTTTGTTCTGCAGGTAGAAAGTTGAAAGTGGAAAAGTACAGACACCCAAATAATGGGTATAAACATGTTTAGGAGGAAAGAGGCAGAGGCTATCATTTACTGAGCAGGTGCCTTGAGCATCCTGCATACCAAATGCCGTGGCCAAGGAGAGGTAAGATTTTCCTTTTTTTTCTTTTCCCTCTACTAAGGACACTCAGAACCACAAAATTATTTAAAGATATCTTTCTGGCTGCTTATTAAGTTGCTTTCTTTTGGGGCAATTGGCATGACAGACTGGGTTCTTATTCTTTAGCATCATATAATGGGAATTTTTAAGTTACGCAATTATAAAATAAAAATGTATTGGTATTTAAGATACCTTTATATATCTGTCACTTTATTCTTTCCTCATCACTTGTAGGTTAATTATGTAGCTATATAGTCACATAAAATTTCATTGAAAAAGTTATAAGCATTACTAGTTGTTGGACATGAAACAACTTATAACATTTGGACTTATGTGGACTTTTCATTTATTCTCAAGCTAAAAGGCTAAATGATAGTGAAATTGTATAAAACATCTTAGAATTAGATTGTACAAATAATTTTCATTTTGTGAAGAGTACACATTTTGTAAAGATTTCTCATGCTTCAGCAAATAAGAAATAATGATAAGAATACACATTTTCTTATTTAAAGCCTAAAATTTGGAACAGAAAAGCTAGCATGTTGCTGACAGTCTCAACAGCAACTGTGAAAAGCAAACAAGCCAATGCAAACAAAACACAGTTTTCTGAAAAAAAAAAAAAAAAAAAAAAAAAAAAGATAATGATTCTACATATCAGCACTGATTTCAAATTATTTTAACATATACTTTAGAAGCACAGTAATTTATGGATGTCTCCTTAAATGGAATATAAAGAAAGAATACTGAATATCTAACGGATTCAAAGTAATATACATATATTCTACAAGTTGAGTCTACATGCATAAGAGTGACTTCCAGAAACAAGCATTAGTATATTCCTTTCCATTCATTTGGAAACTTCCTAATAATTAGGTAAAACGTGCTTGATAAGACCTATTAATGAAAATGGTAAAATAAGAACAGTGTATAGTTTTCATGTTTAATAAAAACCTAGCAAACATACTAAGTAATTAACTTTGGATTTACATTTCTTAATTTACCACTTCTGACATTCACAATATAGTTGATTCTTGAACAATATGGATGGGTAACAGATGGTGACCCTCCATGCAGTAGAAAATAGGCATATAACTTCTGATTCCCTATTTAATTAATAGCCTACTGTCGACTAGAACCCTTACCGATAATATAAAGTTGATCAACACATATTTTGTATGTTATATGTATTAAAGTTGATCACATATTTTGTAAGTTATATGTACTATATGCTGTATGCTTACAATAAACTTAGCTAGAAAAAAGAAAATATTAAGAAAATCATAAGAGAAAATACATTTACAGTACTGTACTGTAAAAAATCCTTATAAGTAAACCTGCAAAGTTCAAACCCATTTTTTCAAGGGCCAACTGTAGTTAAAAGTAGATGTGAAGTTTTCCCCAGTCTATACAGTACATATGCAGAATGTAACATACAACTTTTTTAGTTATTGTTAGTCTGAAACTGTCTTGTCCATTACCATATTTACTGACCTCTTCTGGGACTCTCATGATTGAAGAGAATGCCATTCACTGCGAAGAGATTATATGCTTCCCGGAAGTTTACCACAATCCAATAGGCATAGAGTTTAGCAGCCCCTGTTGGAATAATTTTTTAAAAGCAAATAAAAGATGGTGTTTTATAATAAAAGACGGTGATTTTTCACTCACCTTAAACAAGTAACAACATGCAAAAGTTAATTTGTAATATACTAAGTTAGAAAAAGATAAGAGTCAAAGCCAATGACTAAAGGTTCCTTTGCCAGTTAATCATGTGCACAAGAAAATATTTAAAATTTTTTTTTTACTTTTGTAATACCCACAGTTCTGTCTTCTACAATCTAACTGATTTGGTGATAAAGTGAGCAATAGGTAGAGTTGACCTAAGGTCTTATTTCCTTTTTCCTAGTTTTAAGGAATTAGAAAGTGAAAAAAAAAAAAGAAATCTTAATATTCTAGATGCTTTGAAGTTTGCACTGAAGCCTTTCATGAATACTCTTTTTACAAATA
This sequence comes from Lutra lutra, assembly GCF_902655055.1. Lineage (NCBI taxonomy): Eukaryota > Metazoa > Chordata > Mammalia > Carnivora > Mustelidae > Lutra > Lutra lutra. The sequence continues at coordinate 25,543,696 of NC_062283.1, read as the reverse complement.
CATAAGATGTAACCGATCCCCTTTAAAAAAAAAAAAAAATTGAACCCAGGGAAACTTCCATTGGGGAAATAAAAAACATGAAACCTATCACTTCAGCAAATCTCACAACAGTTAAGTAAAAAAAGTCTTGTGGGTTTAATTTTCCTTTCAAAGTGATGTGTACAGAAGGGCTGGATGAACGTGGATCACTCAAGTGAAGTGGTAATTTCGTCCTGAAGGCAGTGACAACAAATACTTAGAGTGAGCAGTGTATAATGTTCTGCTTCCCAATTTCTAGTCATTTTAGTCTAATCTTAATGTTAATCTCACAGTCAAATGACTTCAGACGAGAGACAGGAATGGATCTAAAGCAGAAACACATGCATGCCCCATGCCAAGAGAACATGCATGGCACATGCACAAGGCTGTACCCATGAATTCTCACCATACGGTGACCGAGGATAAAAAGGAGTTGTCTCCTTCTGGGGTATTTCTTGCACTTTCCCATAGAGTTCACTTGTTGAGGCTTGGTAGAACTTCACAGAGTTGATAAGGCCACAGGTCTTAACTGCATCCAGAAGTCGTAAAGTGCCAACTCCATCAACATCCGCAGTATATTCAGCCAGGTCAAAAGAAATCTGGAAATAGCAGGTGAAGATAGTACCACATTAATGGGTAGCAGCAACAAAGGTGCTGACAGTGGTAACAAACACATCTTACATTTCACAGACTTAGAAATGTTATGTTTGTGACAAAATATTATTTTCTAATAGCAGAATAAGTGCATAAATGTCATCTATTTTTAACATCAAATGGTTGAAAATATCTTAAGATATACCAACTAATTATCTATGGTAAAATGAAGAACAATTCTTTTTTCAAAGGCTTTATTTATTTGAGAGAGAGAGAGAGCACAAGTGGGGTAAAGGGCAGAGGGAGAAGCAGACTCCACTGAGCAGGGAGTCCAATGCAGGATCCCATCCTAGGACTCCAGGATAGGACCTGAGCCGAAGGCAGACGTTTAAATGACTGAGCCACCCATGGTCCCCAACGAAGAACAATTCTAGGCTGAAGTTCCTAAGGCAGTGTTTCTCAAAATACAAACCCCTGCTCCTCTGAATCATCTGGGAGATTTCTAAAAATTCAGAATTGAACCAATCTCTTGGGGATGGAAGCCTAGAAAAATCCCCGTTTATGAGTCCTAGTTGACTTTTACTCTCAGAGAAGTTTGAGAACGTGTGCTTTAGATACAGTTGATTTTTTAAAATATTGTTTTTAAAATATTGTTAATTTTAAAATATTGTTATTAAAATATTTTTAAATAAAATCAAGAATTACTTTTTAGTATATTACATATATACATATAATCTTTTAATTATGAGACACTGACTACAGTAAGATGTTAATGTATAAAACTGAATGATTTCTAAAAAGAGGGTGTTAAGGAATAATTCTGTATTTTTTAGTTTCTTAACATATTCCTTAAAAATAAAGGTGACTGATATGTTTTTTCTAAAATTATTTCTAAACATAATAAACAAGTTAACCTAATATTAAAATATCCCAAAATAGTAAGGCTGAAAATCTTTGTTGCTGGTTTATTTGCAGGCCAAATACAGCTGGTCACAATGCAAAGATGCTTCCCTGCTGCCTGGAGAATGACCTCAATACTCACCTGGAAAAACCCGGCTCTGGGTTGAGGAGGTTACTGGCCCACATTGCTGCTAGTCCTGAGTGTTACTTGGGCACATGCTACAGTCTTGTCTGTGCACACGGTATTTAGGGAACGGGTGACAGGTGACCAGGCACCTGACTCAAAACTACTACACTCATGTAATCTAAGCCTGTTAGTAAAACTCACAGCAGCTATGAGATAAAACAATAAAAGTATTTTTCATCCCCAATCTTTCAAAGTCAAGAAAGCACAATTTGGGGTTACTTTATTCTTTTCAAATAATGGTTTACTGCAATAAAATTTACATACCATAAAATTTACATACATTCTAAAGTTTACGACTCACTGGTTTTTAGTATATTTACAGCATTGCACAGCCATCACCACCGATGAATTCCAGAATGTGTTCATTATCCCCAGAGAAAACTTGGTACCCATCAGAAATCTCTTACTGTCTTCCCATCACACCCCCACGGCCACTAATCTACTTCCTGTATCTATGCAGTGACATATTCTGGATATTTCATATATAGAATCATAATATGTGGCCTTTTGTGACTGATTTCCTTTATGTATCATATTTTCAGTTCTCTTGGACATGTACCTAGAAATAGAGTCATTTTCATACAACATGTAACATTTTGAGGAACTGCCACACTGTTTTCTAAAGTAGCTGCACCATTTCACATTCTCACCAGCAGTAAATAAGAGTTCTAACAATTCCCTACCCTACTCAGTACTTACTGTGGTCTGTCTTTTTGATTTTAGACATCCCAGTGAGTGTGAAACTGTACATCACTGGGCTTTTTTTTTTTGTATTATTATTATTTTTTTTTTTTTTAAAGATTTTATTTATTTATTTGACAGAGAGAAATCACAAGTAAGCAGAGAGGCAGGCAGAGAGAGAGAGAGAGAAGGAAGCAGGCTCCCTGCTGAGCAGAAAGCCCGATGCGGGGCTCGAATCCAGGACCTGGGATCATGACCTGAGCCGAAGGCAGCGGTTTAACCCACTGAGCCACCCAGGCGCCTTTTTTTTGTATTATTAAGGTATAATTGATATAACATTACCTTTGTCTCAATTGTATGTAATGATTTATGTATATATCATGTATATTTATGTATATATCATGAATCACCACAATAAGTCAAGTTAACATCCATCACTACAGAATTACAAAACTTTTTGATAACTTTTAAGATCTACTCTCTTACAAACTTGCAAACAATACAGTATTAACTACAGTCACCATTACCATTAACTACATGTCCATTACTTAATCATTTTACAACTACAAGTTTGTACCTTTTGACCACCTTCACCCATTTCATCTACTGTCCACCACCTCCACCCCCTTGTTTCTGGCACTCTGTATCTATGACTGTGTTTGTTTTCTTCATTCCTTTTTTAGATTCCATATATAGGTAAAATCAAATAATAGTTGTCTTTTTCTGTCTGACCTTTTTTACTTATAATAATGTCCTCTGGGCTCTTATATGTTGTTGCAAATGACAGGACTTCTTTCTTCCCTATGACTGAGTAATATTCCATTGTGTATGTATACATGTGTATGTATACATACACACACACACACACACACACACACACCCCACATCTGCTTTATCCCTTCAGCCATCAATGGACACTTAGTTTCCTTGTGTATCTTGGCTACTATAAGTAATGCTCCAATCAACATGAGGATGCAGCTATCTTTTTCAGTTAGTGTTCTCATTTCCTTAGGATTTTCTGGATCATATGGTAGTTCTGTTTTTAATTTTTTGAGGAAACTCCATACTGTTTTCCATACTAGCTACACCAGTGCATTCCTCTATTCCCACCAACAGTGCACAAGGGTCCCCTATTCTCTACATCCTCACCAGCGCTGGCTCTCTCTTGACTTTTTGATAACAGCTATTCTAACAGGTGTGAGGTGGTATCTCATGGTGGTTTTGGTTTGCATTTCCCTGATGGTTAATGATGTCGGGCACCTTTTTGTGTAGCTGTTGGCCACGTGTATGTCTTCTTTGGGAAAATGTCTATTCAGATCTTTTACCCATGTTTAAATTAGATTGATTTGGGGTTTTCTGTTTGTTTGTTTTGCTATTGAGTTGTATGAATTCTTTATATATTTTGGATATTAGCCCCTTACCAGATGCACGATTAATAAGTATTTTCTCCCACCAAGTAGGCTGCCTTTCCATTTTGTTGATGGTTTCCTACACTCTGCAGATTTAATTTAATATAGTTTGTTTATTTTTGCTCTTGCTGCCTTTGTGTTTGGTGTGAAATCCAAAAAATCATCACCAACACCAATGTCAAGGACCTTACCACCTGTGTTTTCTTCTAGGAGTCTTATGGTTTCAGGTTTTGTGTTTAAGTCTTTAATTCATTTTGAATAAACTTTTGTATTTGGTGTAAGATAGTGGTCCAGTTTAATTCTTTTGCATATGGCTGTCCAGTTTCCCCAATACCATTTATTGGAGAGACTGTCCTTTCACCATCATATATTCTTGAATCCTTTATCATGAACTAATCATTCATATGTGTGTTGATTTATTTTAACAGTCTCAGTTCTGTTCATCTAACCTATGTGTCTGTTTCTATGCTGATATACTATTACCATTTTCATTGCTATAGTTTTATAATACAGCTTGAGATTAGGAAGCATGATGCCTCCAGTTTTGTTCTTTCTCAAGATTTTGCTCTGGTTATTAGGATTCTTTCATGGTTCCACACAAATTTCTCATTGTGGTTTTGATTTGCATTTCCCTGATGACTAATGATGTTAAGCCATCTTTTCATGTGCTTACTGGCCATTGGCATATCTTATTTGGAAAGATGTCTATGCAGCTCTTTCACCCATTTTTAAGACTGGTTATTTGTCTTTTTATTATTTAGTTATGAAAGTTCTTTATATATTTTGGATAAAAATCTCTTACTGGATACATGCCTTGCAATTTTCTCCCATTATGAGAGTTGTCTTTTCACTTTTCCCCTCAGCTTTATTGAGATATAACTAACACGTATCATGGTGTAAATTTAAGGTACAAACAGTTTTCACTTTCTTAATGGTGTACTATGAAGTACAAAAGTCCAATTCATTTAATTTTGCATTTATTGTTTGTGCTTTTGGTGTCATATCTTAGAATGCTTTACTTAACTCAAGAACATGAAGATTCACTCTATTCTTCTATTCTAGGAGTTTTATAGTTTTATATCTTACATTTGGGTCTTTAATCCAGTTTTAGATAATTTTTATGTATGTTATGGGTTAGAGGTCTGAATTAGTTGTGTGCACATGGATGTCAGGTTACCCCAGCACCATTTGTTGAAAGGACTATGCTTTTTCCAAGGACTATGGTCTTGGTATTGGGCCATTTTGTTCTCACAAAAAGCTGTGGCCCCATATTGAGGGGACAGTGCACTGTGTGGGCCTCAGGAGATGAGGGGTCATGGCTCTGTCAGTTCTAGAGCAGGCCACTCAACTTCCTAGCTGCAGTTTTCTCATAGTACAGTGCCACAACTGTACATTTATAGGACATTTACAATTCAAAAGTGCTTTTGTTGGGGCTTTATAACAATTCTAGGAGAAATAGAAAGCAGTCCTGAGGTTCAGAGAGAAGGATTTTATAAAGTCACACTGAAAGTCAGCAACAGCAAATCTGGGCCTCTGTTCCTGGAATGGTGCTCACCACAAAAGCAGGGCTTGGCCTTTCTGAGGCTCAGACTCTGTACAGATATCCTGAAAGCCTCAGACTCTCTGGCGAGAAACAGAAATACACATATGTACAAGTGTACATGCACCCAGAGAGTTGCCGTGTTGCCTACTAAGGATTCATGAACTGCAGATGAGAAAATCTTGAACTAGATGACCCTTTAACATCCTTTCTAACGTATTGTTGACAATTAAAATGTTATTAATATTAGATTATTATAAGAGAACATGAACTGTGTCCAATTAGTAGAGTGGTTTCCATATGGTGGTGATTGGAGCACTCCCATTTTTACCTATTATAAATGATCACCAAAATTGAATACTTGATGTCAGAAATGTCACACTTTGAGATTCCTCACCCAAGAACATTCCAGCCCTTGAACTTAAGATCTTGGCTATTTCCTGAGAGACTGCTGATTAAGAACCATTTTGGAATTTTTCAGGTGAGGCCCACTGCCTTACTTAGTGGGTTTTTCAGTGTTCAAACTCATTCTTATGCTGATCTTTATTCTCTATGCTGACTAGTTTCTCTTTTTCATAATGAGAATATTTAGGGAACAACCCTGAACCAAAGCTTAGCTATGAGTTTTATTTTTTTAGTCTATAGTGAGGCAGATGGCTCTAGTCACCAGCAAATATCCAGTGTGAATAGTTTATCAAAACTACCCCACAGATACCCCCTCATACTTTCTCTTACCTCAAAATATGGATTAAAGAGTACACATGTTAAGAATTTTAAAAGCAAAAGCTGAGATGAATGAAAAAACGAAAACAAAAACAAAAACTAGTCCCTGCTGCACATATACACTGGACCGTAAGCTTCACAGGGGCAAGGACCTTGACTATTTCTGTTCACCAGTCAATTCCCTAGAGTTGCACACAGGTGAAAATATATCTAAAATTTAAAAATGAGGGGCGCCTGGGTGGCTCAGTGGGTTAAAGCCTCTGCCTTCAGCTCAGGTCATGATTCCAGGGTCCTGGGATTGAGCCCCACGTCGGGCTCTTTGCTCAGCAGGGAGCCTGCTTCCTCCTCTCTCTCTGCCTGCCTCTCTGCCTACTTGTAATCTCTGTCTGTCAAATAAATAAATAAAATCTTAAAAAAAAAATTTAAAATTCAAAAATGAAAAGCCATTTGAAGAAAAATTCTACTTACTTACAACAAAATAAATGAAATATATTTAAGTACCCTACAAATACTAATAGAACTCTTATCTTCTAAAGTAAAATGAACTGGAAAAACATATTTCAATAACAATTTTAGTAAGGAAAAATATGTCAAAAACAATAGAAGGAAGAGAATTTCATAACAAATTGATAAATAATGCCTCACTTCTTTCAGGTTTTTCAGCTGAAACAAAAAGAAAAATTTATGGAGGAATTTAAGGAAACATAAAATTATTTATAATATATGTTGCCCTAGACCACATATGTCATTTGCCTTTCTGGGTCCTTATGGATGAATGATGCTGCTTCCAAGTCCCACATGACTTGGTCTCTCCAGCCTCACTCCCTACCTCCCCCATGCCAGCCCCACTGGTCCCTCAGTGCTCCCAGTAAGCACTGCCTCAGGGCCTGGGTGTTCACTCACCTCTCTCCTCAGAACATTTTGCCCCCAGATATTTGCGTGGCTCACCCCATCCTTTCTTTCCCTCACAAGGCCTTCTCTGACCTTGCCATCTACAACAAATAATTCCCTTCACTCCATCTTCTCACTGAAAGCTTCTCTTCAGAGTATCCAGCACATTTGACTGTAAGGAAGACTGCTCATGTCTTCACTTGTCTAGCTGGCCTAAAACCCCTCATGCTTCCTACCACTTAGAAGAGTCCCTGCCACATATAAGTTGTCTAAGAAATATTACTTGAATTAATAAGGTGGCATTAACCCTGAAGTTTGCGCATATAATTCCTCAATGACCTTATTATACAATTAACAATGGAGTGAACTTCACATATGAAATACATGAAATTTTTAAAATCTCAGTGAATGAGCCAAAGTTTCCTGAATAAAAATGTTGCCTCAGAAAAAAGATTGGTTTGGCAAAAGAATTAGATGTGGGAAAAGATAACCAGAGACCAGAAGAACATTTCCTCTAACCTTTGCTTTCAGAGACAAAAGGAGGCTCAAAATATCAGTAGGCTGGAAATACCTAAGACCACACAAGCAGCTGCACTATTTTACTGTTCCTCAAGACTTTGAATCTACAAGCAAAAGTTGTTAATCAATGAGAACAACAATAAAACATTACTTTCTACTGTGAATCAGTCTTTCTCAGCAGAAATCCAGCAAAGCTGGCATTTACGTAGCAACTAGGACTTGAAGCTCATCTGTTTTAATAGCCACAATAAGAGTATGGATCCAGAAGAATTTCAGGTCAGTGGGCAGGAAGGGCTTTCTCGAGGGAATCTAGAGAGGGTACATTCCTATTTTAGAAGCACCTTCCCTAAGCAGCAGGGCATCATGTCCTGATACAGGAAATACAAAGGTGAAAAGAAACAGTCCTCTGTCCCTCTCACCCGCCTTACAGGTAATGGATGCAACAGGGACTAGGAGAGGCATGGCTGAAATGTGTGTGCAGCCAGGTGGGGGATAGGGAGTGAAAGAAGGCGAGATAACCAGGACAAATCAAAGAAGGGATCAGGGAGGAGATGGCCTGCATAAGCAAGTGCAGGGGGGATGTGAAGCATTCTAATGGATGGGCCAGCATGAGCAAAGGGAGGGAAAATGCACTGGCCATGTTTGGGAAATAACAAGTTTCCAGTTTCAATGGAGAAAAGGACGAGAAACAGAAGACACTGATTTTGTACACACCAGTAGAGGCCTTTCTGGAACAGGCTTTCTGTGTGGGTCTGTAGTTGGAGGCAACAATGTTTCAGAACAGAGGAGCAGCATCATTCCCACCATGACTTCTCCCTAAGCACGACAGTCCCAGTCTTAGCTCTATTTGCTCCCAGCCCAGCCAAGGTTCAGCTCAGAAACTTTTATTCCTCACATTTATAAGCCTAATTTTATATGATTTTTCCTTACATTGTGCTTATATTTTTGTTCAAAACCTTTTATAATTATGAATTGGGGCATCAAATAATCATAAGGTTATTACTTCACTGAAGTGATAAACTCCTGCTAGACTAAATAAATGTGACATCTTTGTTTACCTTTGTATGCTCAGTGTAAATTAATATGTAGTTTCCATTAATTTTTTGAAATCTTCTAAGCAGATTGGGAATCAGAACTTTCATTATATAGAACAAGGGAACGATTCCCAGACAAACCACACTCTGTAACAACTTTGATGAGAGTCACTGCAACACCGCACTGTTTCTCTTTCCACTTCCCACACTGTGGGAAAACTCTGTAGGGACCAGAGTTTTCCATGTGTCATCCTTATTGCTTACTATCAATGTAGGGTATGAACAGATATGTTGAATGAATGAATGACTAACACTAATTTTTTTTTCACAAGTTAACATTTTTACCCCTAAAGACAAATTGAAACTTTTACTAATGAGAGTGGAAAAGATATATGGTACTCTACTCTCAGGAGTTTTCTGATATTTTTGCTTTCTTGAAGAGCACAGTTCCTGCTGTGGAAGGTCAACCACACTGTAGTGCCTTACCAAATCTTATAACCCTTCCCATTTACTATTATCTAAAGGAAGCTCAGCTATCCCAAGGACATTCCTTCAGTTTGAAAATCTTCATTTCTGAAATGGGTTTTTTCCCTACTTCAGCAGTAACACCTCAATCACAATGCTTTGCCATATTCTGTATCCTCCAAGAATATCTGGTCCCATTCCTTTAAACTTTTCTTGACTTCTCATTTAAGAAAGGCCACAGATTGATAAAAAGAAAACAATTAAACTAAGTCTCTTTAGCTTTGTAGAAAATCTTAATTTAAAAATACTTTGTGACTCCAATTATCACAAATCAGCTATATCATACATCTTTTTCTTTTCTAGTTTATAGGGTTGTATCAGCTGGTGATAAACACAGAAAAACCTGTAATGATTTTTATGTGAGAAAACAGAATCAGAAGTAATTATCCAATTTTTCAAGAAGCTTGCAGAGATTCTTTACTGATAAGCAGAAATAATCAACAAGTTTACTTCATGAAATTCATTACATTGGGATGGTTAACCAAGGTCCACAAGGTCTACGGATCAAATTTAAGGAGGCACACACTAATCTGGATGAGTAAAATATACACTTCCATTTTTATCAAATTCTATATGAAATTTAGAATTTCTCTCAATTTTGAATATAAGCAAAAATCCTTGGCAGTAATAGCACCACATGTGACTTTTCCACCAATGTCTATAGCAGACATTTTTATACTACAACATAGTTGTTACAGAGGTCTAAAGTATTACTTGCATCCATCACTGCTTTGAAGTAACAGTGGTGACTTCAGGTCTTGTTATATAATATATCACATCACATTATTACTTCACAAGCTTGCCTTGCAAATATTACAACATTAATATATGAATATAATTAGTTTCTTTTGTAATCCTAAGTGTTTTTGCTTTATACTTTTGAAAAACATTACTCTGAGAGTTCCTATAGGTTTCACCAAACTATTGAAGGAGTCATGGCATAAGGAAAGAATGTCTGCTGTATACCAGTGGCATCAAAGAGTATTAATATTTCAGAATGTGGTTAAAGAAGAAAAGCTCCATCTAAGAAAGATCCTATTGTTAGTTCAGAAAACAAATTTAAGAAAACCTGAATGATATCAAACACCTTTTCTGACCACAAAGGAATGAAACGAGAAATTAAACACATGAAGAAAACTGAAAAATATGGCAAGTCAACAACTTGCTATTGAAAAACCAATGGGTAAAAGGAGAAATCAAAAGAAAAACAAACAAAAAATACCTTGAGACAAACACAAATGGAAATGTAATATACCAAAATTTATGGGATGTATGCCTATCTCAAGAAATATAGAAAGTTTTAAATAAACAATCTAACTGCAGCTTCAAGGAATGAGAAAAAGGAGAGCAAACAAAAGACAAAGTTAGTAGAAGAAAGGAAACAACAATGATTAGAGGAGAAGTAAATGATATAGAGATTAAAAAATAAAGAAGACAATACTAAAGATCAATGAAACTATGGACTAATTTTTCATTAAAGATAAACAAAACTGAAAAATCTTTACCTAGACTTATCAAGAAAAAAAGAGAGGACTCAAATAACTAAAATAAAAAATGAGATGTTAAAACAGAAACCACAGAAATGAAAAAAAAATCCTAAGAGACTATTATGACCAATTAAACAAGAAACTAGACAACTTAGAAGAAATGAATAAACTCCTAGAAACATACAACCCACCAAGACTGAATCATGAAACAGAACATCTGACCAGACCAATTACAAAAGGAAATTGAATCAGTAATTAAAAACCTCCTAAAACACAAAAATCCAATACCAGATGGCTTCATTGGTTAATTGTGCCAAACATTCAAAGAAGAATACCAATACTTCTTGAACACTTGCAAAAAACAGAAGTGGGGAAAACTTTTCCAAATATATTTTATGAGGCCAACATTACCCTGATACCAAAAGCAGACAATGATGCCACCAAAATAAATAAATAAATAAATAAATAAATAAATAAATAAATGGCTAATATCCCTGATGAACATAGATACAAAAATTCTCAAAAAACTTAGCAAACTGAATTTTAATGATCATTAAAAAACTTATATACCATGATCAAGTGGAATTTATTCCAGAGATGCAGAGACACAAGGATAGTTCAACAGCAGCACATCAGTCATTGTGACATATCAAACTAACAAAATGAAGGATAAAAATCATATCATCATCTCAAAAGATGCAGAGAAATCAACTGACAAATTCACCACCTGTTTATGATAAAAACTCAACAAAACCAGTAAAAAGGAAATGTATTTCAACATAATAATGGCCATATACAACAAGCCCAAAGCTAAAATCATATTCAGTAGTGAAAGGCTGAAAGCATTTCTTCTAATATCAGGAATAAGACAAGGATGCACACTTTCACCACTTTTACACAACATAATATTCGAAGTCCTAGCCAGAGCAGTTAGGAAAGGAAAAAAAAAAAATTTCATCCAAATTGGAGACGAAAAAATAAAACTATCACTATTTGCATATGATAAGATATTATATGCAGAAAACCCTAAAGGCTCCAACAACAACAACAAAAAAACCTACAACTGTTAGAACTAATAAAGTCAGTAATGATGGGGGATATAAAATCAATCCACAAATATTTATTTTGTTTCTGTACACTAATAGCATATTATTAAAAAAGAATAATTAAGAAAACAATGCCAATTACAATTGCATCAAAAAGAAGATAAAACTAAAAATAAATTTAACCAAGGAGGTGAAAAGCCTATATATGGAAGATTACTAGTCATTGATGAGAGAAACTGAAGAAGACACAAATAAATGGAAAGATATTCCACATTCATGGATTGGAAGAACTAATATTGTTAAAATGTCCACACTACCCAAAGCAATATACAAATCTAATACAATCCCTATCAAAATTATACTGGCATTTTTCAAAGAAATAGAACAAACAATCCTAAACCCTGTATGGAATCACAAAAGACCCCTAAAACCCAAAACAATCTTAAAGATTTTTATTTATTTATTTGACAGAGATCACAAGTAGGCAGAGAGGCAGGCAGAGAGAGAGGGGGAGGCAGGCTCTCTTAGCAGAGAGCCCGATGTGGGGCTCAATCCCAAGACCCTGAGATCATGACCTGAGCCGAAGGCAGAAGCTTTAACCCACTGAGCCACCCAGGCGTCCCAACCCAAAGCAATCTTGAGAAAGAACAAAACTGGGGGCATCATGCTTCCTAATTTCAAGCTATATTATAAAGTTATAGCAATCAAAACAGTATCAGCATTAAAAACAGACACATAGATCAGATGAACAGAACAGAGACCGCTAATATAATCAATACACATATGAATGATTAATTCATGATAAAGGATTCAAGAATATATGATGGTGAAAGGACAGTCTCTCCAATAAATGGTATTGGGGAAACTGGACAGCCATATGCAAAAGAATTAAACTGGACCACTATCTTACACCAAATACAAAAGTTTATTCAAAATGGATTAAAGACTTAAACACAAAACCTGAAACCATAAGACTCCTAGAAGAAAACACAGGTGGTAAGGTCCTTGACATTGGTGTTGGTGATGATTTTTTGGATTTCACACCAAACACAAAGGCAGCAAGAGCAAAAATAAACAAACTATATTAAATTAAATCTGCAGAGTGTAGGAAACCATCAACAAAATGGAAAGGCAGCCTACTTGGTGGGAGAAAATACTTATTAATCGTGCATCTGGTAAGGGGCTAATATCCAAAATATATAAAGAATTCATACAACTCAATAGCAAAACAAACAAACAGAAAACCCCAAATCAATCTAATTTAAACATGGGTAAAAGATCTGAATAGACATTTTCCCAAAGAAGACATACACGTGGCCAACAGCTACACAAAAAGGTGCCCGACATCATTAACCATCAGGGAAATGCAAACCAAAACCACCATGAGATACCACCTCACACCTGTTAGAATAGCTGTTATCAAAAAGTCAAGAGAGAGCCAGCGCTGGTGAGGATGTAGAGAATAGGGGACCCTTGTGCACTGTTGGTGGGAATAGAGGAATGCACTGGTGTAGCTAGTATGGAAAACAGTATGGAGTTTCCTCAAAAAATTAAAAACAGAACTACCATATGATCCAGAAATTCCACTCTGGGTATTTGCCCAAAAAAACTAAAAACATTAGGGGCACCTGGGTGGCTCAGTCAGTTAAACAGCTGCCTTCAGCTCTGGTCACGATTCCAGGTTCTTGGGATCAAGCCCTGAGTCAGGCTCCCTGCTCAGGAAAGAGTCTGCTTGTCCCTTTTCCCCTGCCCCTTCCCACCGCTCATGCACTCATTCTCTTGCTCTCCCCCCCCTCTCAAATAAATAAAACCCTTGAAAAAAATAAAAATAAAAAACCCCCCACAAATTCAAAATCATATATGCACTCCTATGTTATTACAGCATTACTTACAACAGCCAAGATATGGAAACAACCTAAGCATATATCAATGACTGAACAGATAAAGGAATATGGTGTACATACACACACATACACACACACAGAGGATTATTCAGCAATAAAAAAGAATGTAGGGGCACCTGGGTGGCTCAGTGGGTTAAGCCGCTGCTTTCGGCTCGGGTCATGATCCCATAGTCCTGGGATCGAGCCCCGCATCAGGCTCTCTGCTCAGCGGGGAGCCTGCTTCCCTCTATCTCTCTGCCAACTTGTGATCTCTCTGTGTCAAATAAATAAATAAAATCTAAAAAAAAAAAAAAAAAAGAATGTAATCTTCCCTTTTGTGATAACATGGATGGACTTTGAGGGCAGTATGCTAAGTGAAATAACAGAAAGACAAATACTGTATGATCTCACTTATATGTGGAATCTAAAACAACAACAATAGCAACAAAAACCAAGCTCACAGATACAGAAAACAGACTGGTGACTGTAAGAGGACAGGGCAGGGGAGTGGGGGCATAGGAAGGGCTAGAAGGGGTTTGAGAGGTGGGAGAAATAGATTAATTGTTTGGGGTTTTTTTGGTTAAATAAACTGAATTTTTAAAAAGAAGAAGAAAAGCCCCTAAATCCCTCAGAACCCCTATCTAGCCCATTAATAAGCTCTAATCAGCCATTCTGGATTCTGTGTATATATAGCCTGAAGTATTACTATTACAACCTTTTATCCTATGGTCTGAAATAGTCAATAGATTCCTTACCTTGATGTCTATGTATAAAAATGATGTGAGTACACTAATGCATTAATGTAACACTAGAGTCGTACATGAAAATCAAAATGAGTAATCTAATTAGCATTGATACATATTTTATAATTTTTTAAATTTTCATCTTCTGAATTATTTTGATCACACATAAACAAAATGATCTAATGCTCCCCCAAGCTCTCTGTTAACAAAGGGTGATGGCACAGGAGTGAATAGAAGTATTACTTAAATCAGAGGTGCTTAACCAAGAGCCTTAAAATCTTAAACCAAAGGATTAAATATATTTGTTGAAGATAATCCCAAAATGACGAGTGTATTCAATGCTTGCTGTCAGTTACTACTCAGATTACAGTAACTTGGGGTGTTCTCCGTACAGAAAAAATAATGAATAGTTACTTCAGTTGTGTATAAGTGAACTGAAGCACACAGTAAACACCTTATAGTCTTCATTATTATTATAAAGCATTGCTTTCCATTTTATGACTACTATAATTACATTTGGAATGACCATACTACTAACAGTAAAGTAGGAACAAAGCATTTACCCTTATACCTAAACAGCTAATCATTCTTTAATTTACAGATCGCCTGAACACAAACAAACAAACAAAAGAAACGAGGACTTTCTGAAATGGTTAAGTGAGTCTGAGAAACTAGAACATGGCCTTAGGTGGCAATAACAGAGATCTCAATATCCACACGGGAACAGTTCATTAAGACAAGAAGTACAGCTAGAGCCTTTAGGACAAATAACTAGGTAAAGAGGCTTTAAGAGACCAAAGCAACATGGTATTTGGGTAAATAAACAGTTTTCTGTCCTTCCTTGCCTCCGTTTCTCTTGTCTATTCTCTCTCCCATAAATAGCATATACTCTGTCAGTTTTAGAAGGAATAAAATAAAATATCCAGGCCATGGGAGAAATGAACAAAAGTCTTGTTTTAATAAGTAACTCCTTACAAGAGACCTAGAGGTTTTGTTGAAAATATTTTATTGAAATCCCCATGAAAATGAACAGGAACTTAAACAAGAACTGTGTGGCAAACTGGCAAGCAAAACAGGCAAAACAGGGGAAAAGATTCATTTGCTAAAACTAGAATAAAATAAAATTAATGCTCAAGAAAGACAGAGGTGAGGTTCAAAGAGAAATCAAAAGAGGTGCATGGGAGGCTGCTGGAACATGCAGGTAAGGGAGGAATGCAGGGGCCCCAGGAAGAGATAACTGAGGACATTTTCTCTCTATTGCTGTGGGAGATACAGGGTGGGTTCTGCTGTCTGAAACTGGTAGGAAGGAACAATGCCAAATACTGAACTGTTTTAGATCTAAGACACAAACTAAAATGCTGGCAAATCACTAAGACTGATGGTCATTCAAGAAGCCCTGAGTGATCTTATGAAACTATATGCACTATGATGAAAATGCCAATAGATTACTAATAGGACTTTAATGCATAAAAAGGTAATTTGATGGTCAGACTGGAAAGGAACTCAAATCACTGGGCTGCTGGGTGTCTTTTCCATAGTGAAATATCTAGCAAAGTGTAATGGGCAGAACCAATGAATAAAGATATGTCCCAGCAGAAAATAAAAGTGGCTTTGTGAGAGTAGATACTGCCTCATTCCTTTTGCATAATTCTTTAAGGAGATAAATAAGCACACAGGCAAGGAAGACTGTGGGGAAAACCAATGGATGTAATTCACCTAGATTGTCCAAGGTCTTGACAAATGCCATAACAAAGTTCATTTAACGAAGAAATTGCAGTAATTCTGCCACTGGGAGAATATCCCAGTGTCTTTTAGGCACCATCAGTGAGCTCACTGCTCCATCCTCAGTAGCCTGCACCCCATTCAGGAGCTTCTAGACAGACTACTAAAAGTAAAAATAGAAACAAACAAGCAAGGGGCACCTGGGTGGCTCAGTGGGTCCAGAGTCTGCCTTCGGCTCAGGTAATGATCCCAGGGTCCTTGGATCAAGCCTGCATCAGGCTTCTGCTCAGCAGGAACCCCATTTCTCCCTTTCCCTCTGCTTGCCACTCCCCCTGCTTGTGTGCGCACTCTCTCTCTCTCCCCCACCCCCCTCTCTGGGAAATAAATAAATAAATAAAATCTTCAAAAAAAAAAAAAAAAAGAAAGAAAGAAAGAAAAAGAAACATACAAGCAGGAAGAGCAAAAGACAAAGAGTAGATCCTTGTTAGTAGCCGGTTTAGGGACTATCCTTATTTAATGTTTTGAAACAGTCTGGCAAAGGAGGTACACTACAAAAATCTCCAAAGCTTCTGTTGTTTTTCCAGAAAAGTGGAAAGTTACACTAGAAATAGCAAATTGCAAGACTTCATGGGGCTGCCTAAAGGAGCTGAGAAATGGCAAGATACTTCAAAATGGACCACATGAAAATAATGCATGTAATACAGGAAGGAGAAAAAGAATGATTGGACCCATGTCCTCTGGAGTTCTGAATATTTCCTGAAGACATGAGGCTTTGGTTTGACACTAAATGGCCAATAAAGTGTGGAGTCTCACTAAAAAGAGCAGAGCGAACAGAGCAGAAAGCAGTGTCCTTTGTTGAAGACCATACTTCTTACACCCCTGGGAGGCCATGAAGTCCTAATAACTGTGTTTTAAGAAAGTCCTCTGGAACTCAAAGAATATCTAGAGCACTAGGAAAATATTTAAAGGAAACAAAGCAGTTGTCAAATGAAGAGAGGGTTAAAAAAAAAGTTAGACTTTGGTTTGTGAACTCTCAGCCAGGAAGTGGGTACAATGACTAACGCTTTGTAGAATAATAAAGGATATGAATAGAAAGACCATAAACCAGCTCATTAGGAATCCAGAAGGCTTGAATGAGGCACACCCTTCACTTAAGTCTGATTAGGCGCTAGATTAAAAAAAAAAAGAAGAAGAAGAAGAAGTCTGTCTTCAACTGAGTGATATTTGAAGAACAATTTACTTAATCTTCATTTGGAGCATACCTCTCATTCTATTGAGAAGCATATTATGCATAAAAGAAACCCAAATTTTAGAGGGAAATTTAGTAACAGCATACATGCCAAGCTTAGTGCTGGACACATAATTGGCCTTTGGAGAGTTTCTCGAGGTAACGAATAATAAGAACAGAGTATTTCCATTTCATCAAATATGGCAGAGATGCTCAGAAAAGACAGGGACTTCAAAATTACTCCTTCCTCCACAGACACCTTTTTCTAAATCCATGTGTTAGTTTTTGGAAGAATCATTTCCGTAATAACAAAATGATGAAACAAACCTGATGTAAAGCATAAGAGTAAGGCAATTCAGTAAGATATATTAAAGTTATTCTCTGGGAAGAAAAAATCATGAAAACTAGTATTACCACTGTTAATATTCTTAGTATTTGTTTAATGGAATTGTACATTATTTTAAAAGTAGTATCTTTTTATAACAAAAAAGGCACTAGGAGGTATTAGCCACATACTTTCAAAGTGAGAAAAAAAAGTAAGTGCTGTGTTTTCAGGTTTTTTCCACATTGAAACTGCTGGGCCATACAAAATTTAGATTTTGCAGGAAAACAAAGGTCACACTGAACAGGATCTGTCTTATTTGCTTTTGAATATTGTCCATGAGGATACTGGCTGCAGTGTGAGTGGACCTCCACTTCCCTGAGCTCTATAAAGTGATCAGAGAACAGCATGGACACTGAGGCAGGACAGAGAGAATGATGGAAGAGAATGGAAGACAGTGAGGACTGTGCCTACAATACTTATGGGAAAAAAGAGGAAATAAGCACAAAAGGAAATGGACTATAAAGTAAAAGGGGAAAATAATCATGATTCAAGTTGTACTTGAAATGTACATGAAAACAACAACAAAAAACCCCAAAGAATTAGAACTCATGAGTTTCCAGAGGCAGAGAAATACTAATTTTTTTTTTTTAAGATTTTTATTTATTTTACAGAGATCACAAGTAGTCAGAAAGGCAGGCAGAGAGAGAGGGGGGGAAGCAGGCTCCCTACTGAACAGAGAGCCCGAGGCGGGGCTCGATCCCAGGACCCTGAGATCATGACCTGAGCCGAAGTCAGAGGCTTAACCACTGAGCCACCCAGGTGCCCCGAGAAATACTAATTTGTGATAATAGTAAATCCCTTGTGTTTGAGTGATCAGTACAAGAGAAACCAGAAGAAAATGACACAAGAATTTACTGATGACAATTACTTAAAATGCTAGGGCTTTAGTCCTTATTTTGTCAAGAACCAAATCAACCCTGCTAACCCTCAGTCTCCTTCTGCTAAATGAAGCCTTTTCTAGCCCTTTCTCTTCCATGTAATTCAGGATACCAACATGTATCCAGCAAACATCAATTTGACTAATATGAGAATTAGAAGGAGCAAGAGAAACAAATGTTCAAGCTTCTATTCCAAAGAGCCAGTGAGTAATATAATCAGGAGACAAGGCTGGATCTGAAGGTTACTGCCATCCCAGCACTGCTGGCTATACTACCCACAGGTCTATACATTACTCAGTGCTCATCACCGTAAGTATACTCTTATTCCCTTCACTTATTTCATTCTCTCCCCACACTGAGAAGGGGGTCTTGAGCCAGGCATGCTGCTTAACAAAGGAATGGGGCAGAATTTCTGGCCCATGAAAGGAAAATGAAAAAAACCTGGGGCGCCTGGGTGGCTCAGTGGGTTAAGCCGCTGCCTTCGGCTCGGGTCATGATCTCAGGGTCCTGGGATCGAGTCCCACATCGGGCTCTCTGCTCAGCGAGAAGCCTGCTTCCCTCTCTCTCTCTCTCTGCCTGCCTCTCCGTCTACTTGTGATCTCTCTCTGTCAAATAAATAAATAAAAAATCTAAAAAAAAAAAAAAAAGGAAAATGAAAAAAACCTGCTTCTGATAGCATGAAACTATGAAGTCTTTTTTTTTTTTAAGATTTTATTTATTATTTATTTGACAGAGAGAGATCACAAGTAGACAGAGAGGCAGGCAGGTGGGGAGAGAGAGAGAGAGAGAGGGAAGCAGGCTCCCTGTCAAGCAGAGAGCCCGATGCAGGACTCGATCCCAGGACCCTGAGATCATGACCTGAGCCAAAGGCAGCGCTTTAACCCACTGAGCCACCCAGGCGCCCTGAAGTCTTTATTTTAATATAAAGCTAACTATCTAAAAAGAGAGGCACAGGGCAGCACACAAAGCTTGATGTGAGGATCTCCTGTAAGAGATGCCAGATAGCTTTGTCACAGAATATACCTACTGAATTTCTAATATCAGAGCTGGATAGATACTCTAAGCCACCAATACAGAAGTGGTTCTGTGCTAGAATATTCTAGAGACTGAGTGGTGGCCACCACAAAACCATTAACAATAAGGGATAAGGACAGAAAGAGATGTCCTGTTTAATACACGCCAGCACATCAATGTTAAAAGAAGAAATACTAAGATCTACAATTAAAGGAAGAATTAACTCTGGAGGAAATGAAAACATTATCACATTCTGAAAATGATTTTTAAATATATCTCTTTAGGGGCACCTGGGTGGCTCAGTCATTAAGTAGCTGCCTTTGGATCAGGTCATGATCCCAGGGTCCTATGTCATTGGGCTCCCTGCTCAGCAGGGAGTCTGCTTCTCCCTTTCCCTCTGCCTGCTGCTTCCCCTATCTGTGTTCCCTCTCTCTGTGTCAAATAAATAAATAAAATCTTCAATAAATAAATAAATCTCTTTAATATTTAGCATTGACTTTAAAATATATCTTAAAGAGATGATAAAAAACATCAGCTAAAAACAAAAAATAATTTTTTAAAAAACAGGCAAAATTAAACAAGAACAATTTGAAAAAGATTCCAAATCTGAAAATAAAACATATAGTCAGCAAAACCCAAAATACGAAGATTGAAGAAAGGAACAAGTTTTTTTTTTTTTTTTTAAAGATGTATTTATTTATTCAAGAGAGAGAGAGAAAACGGGGAGAGGGAGCGGGAAAGAGAATCTCAAGCAGACTCCCTCCCCAACACAGTGCTCAATCCCATGACCCTGAGATCATGATCTGAGCTAAAATCAAGATTCAGATGCTTAACCAACCAAGTCACCCAGGTGCCCCAGAAAGGAACAAACCTTTAGAAAATACACCTAGATGCATCACAGCAAGAAAAGATGACAAAAGAATGGGTATATTTGGTGAAGACTTAGCTTTCCTCAAACCTCAATATCTAGCGCCAAGTCAGGAACGTAGTCAGAACACATATAAGATTCATCAAAAGAGAGAGAGAGGTAAGGAAGGATGATCAGGAAGAGTTGGATTACCAAGACTGGCATCTTCAAGAACTGAAATGCAATAGATGTTTACCAATTTTGAAACCTACCTTGGAGGAACATGGGCAAGGCAGATTTTGCCCGTGGTAGAGATGGTATTTAGGAAATGGTTTTTTCCTGTACAATAAATAGAACCTCTCTTGTTTTTCCATGACTTCATGATGCACAAAGCTTAGCTGGGGCCAGTGGCATATTTACAATGATTTGAAAACTGGACAACCTAGAACTAGGGAATGCCAATTATTTCAAGTTTTAGCATTTCTTTTAGTCAAAAGAACATCACTTTCTTTTAACATTTATTATAATAAGACAAAGTCTTAAATCACTGGTAATTTATAAAAGACATTCTTTGTGTTCTTAAAAATATCCCAGAAAAGGGGGCGCCTGGGTGGCTCAGTGGGTTAAAGCCTCTGCCTTCGGCTCAGGTCACCAGGTCCTGGGATCAAGCCCCGTATCAGGCTCTCTGCTCAGCAGGGAGCTTGCTTTCCCCCACCCCCTCTCTGCCTGCCTCTCTGCCTACTTGTGATCTCTGTCAAATAAATAAATAAAATCTTTAAAAGAAAAAATCTCAGAAAAGGACTTTTGTTGGGAGTTCTCTAAGATAAATGAGATATTGTTACCTACTTTACATACCTGAAATTATTATGGGTGCTTTCAAGATTAACTACCCAGGGAAGCACAATTTGGAACAGGTGTACTTCCATCTATGCCAGACACTGACACTGCTATGACACTCTTCAACTTACAACTGTCAATGGCTCACAACTTTCATTTGTGAAAAGCTTCAACTATTTCTGTGTTAGTTTTCCCTATGAAACCCAGTCTTCTGCTACCTTACAGAGAGCTGAAAATATAGTAAGGATTAAATAACAAAGAAAGATGCCTGAAGTTCCTAAAAATGAGGTACAACATAACCACAAAATTTTATTAATAGTTTACCTTCAAACTTCTATATGAAAGTAGATTTTACATAAATAAATACTGATCTGAAAACAAAATGAGGGGTGAAGGAGTGACCTCATGAGCCCGTAAGAATCACGATGACTCTAAGCCCTGTTACAAAACTTTAAATTTGCCATTAGTTTTACTTATCTCTCCATTCATTGCTACTAATTTAAGGGGGCTTAGAGGGGGCTGTCAAAGATATTTGGTAAAAGCAATTGATCTTTCAAGATAATCTCAAACTCACTATTCAAGACCTTTTTTGCTTTAAACTACACAGTGTTTGAGAGTAGGAGGGCAGCAATATGCCACACTTCTGAAAATTGTTTAGGCCCCACTCTCTTTATTTCACACTGTAAAAGCTAACCAACAGTGGAGCCAGAAATAGTTTTGCTGTCTGAAACCATGCTGTACCCTCCATGGTGAGTGACATGGCAATGCTCTGAGTTTGCTTACACAAGCCAGATCCAGCTGTGCTGGCGGCTTAACTGCTACTCAGAAGTTAAGGGGCAGACAAGGGACTTGAGAAATCACCAGAGAACATTACTATGAAGATGTAAAAAGATAGCCCATTCATTTTTCCTTATTTGTGTCAAGGGAAAAAGGAGAAAGAGCCTAAATGTGGGAAAGGAATTTTTAAAACCGTTTTAAAACTATTTTTCGTTTTTTCTATTTATAGACATATTTAAAACACACTCAACTTAAAACCCATCTAAAATTATAGCGTCTCTTTGACATGGAAGTTTCTCTCATTTTATTTTCATTTTTTGCTTCAGATACAGTGAGTCATAATATTTGTAAAACTATCATTTGATCATTTTTAAATATTCTTCTTCACTGAATAGATGTTTGTAGAACAACTCATGGGGCTCTGGCACTATTCTAAGCACCAAGAATACAGCAGTGAATAGAACAAGCAAAAATACTTGTCTTTGTACAGCTTACTTTCTAGGGAGAGGAGAAGAAAATGGACAATATAAAGAAGTAAAATCTATAGTAAGTTCGATGGTGAGAAGAAGTATAGAGAAAAACAAAGTGGGGAATGGAGATAGGGAATGTTGGGTTGCATTTTTAAATAAGGCGAGGCTTCACTAAACAAAAGGGGTAAACATAACAAGAAAAATGTAGTAGCTACAGAAGTATAGTTGTAGTAGAAGTCATAGTAAGAAGTGTCTGAAACTTGCCATGCGCCAGGTACTGGGCCAAGTGCCTTACCTTACCAGCACTCTGTCATTTAGGCATCATGACAAGTATATGAATCAGGGACTACTATTATATCTATTTTACATCTGGAAAAAATGAAGCTTAGAGCAATTAATGAGCTTGCCTAGGTCACAGTCAATAAGTAGTGGAGGTGGAAGTAATACTAGGGAAAAAAATAATAATATAAGGGAAACAACCAAACCACCACCACCACTACCACACACACACACACACACACACACAGCACCATCAACATACACATACATCCATGTATTCTTTAAATTAGCCTTTACCATAATACATAATATTTTCTATAATCACAAAGTAGACACAGAATTGGTGACCTAACTTTTCTGTACAATTTAATACTAGGTTGATGCTTCACTTTTTCTAAAAGCAAGGTGGCTGTGACTGGCAATCAGGTTCCCCATAATATTACATTTTTAGGACTTTTTTTCCACAAAGATTATTTATTTATTTGTCAGAGAGAGGCGGGGGAAGAAAGAGAGAGAAAGAGAAAGATGGGCAGACAGACAGAGAACCAGGCTCCCCACTGAGCAAGGAGCCTGATGGGGGACTTGATCTCAGGACCCCGGGATCATGATGTGAGCCGAAGGCAGACACTTAACCAACTGAGCCACCCAGTTATCCCTAGGACAGTTTTCATAATTCAGAATATATTTTCCCATAGATGCACTATTATAAACAGTGGCCTGATTTTCACATAAGCCTATCTGATTCAGAAAACAGCTTAAAAAAGAAATTCAATTTTCAATATTCAATGCAGTTAATATGTCCTCACTGCAACTAATTCCCACTTGTCCCACCCAAAGCTATCCTTGTCATCTCTGTTTAGGGCTCCGCCCCTTTGGGACAGAAGCCACTCCCTCTGCGGGGGCTCTAAGTCCAAGGGGCAGGGTGTTCTCCAGTTTGGGCTCCCTTTCCATCTCACCCTCTAAGCATGTTCTTCCTTGGTGGAGCACCCCCTCATGTGAATTTTAGGAGCATGCATGCCATTGGTAACAATGAAGTTACCAACAAATAATTATCTCATACTAAGTGAATGTGCAGAATAAAATGGCTGTAGTCTTTCATTGAAATTGTCAATGTTTAAAAACAAAATAAAACCAATGCCCTAAAATGAGGAACAGATTTTTCAATATCAAAAAAAAAAAAAATAGATCTAGCTTTGAAGGAGGGATGGATGTAAATAAATGGCATGGAAAGGAAAAAATAATACCTATGAAGAGAAACACAAAGCTTCAGGAAACTGCCAAGCATACTTGAGAAAGCTGCGCTTACACAGACAAGTTCTGCCTGAGGGAGAGTGATGCTTGGGTAGTGGGCAATGAGGATGGAAAGGGTGGTCTTCCTACATTACACTTCAGAATGTTCTTACAATAACATCCCTGAGAGTAGGAATGGAGAAAATTTGTGAGGGTTTATTCCACATGACAGAACCAGAGGGTCAAGGGGGAATTGGGATCTTGGCAAAATCCTACAGGTTGTAATCTAGTAGTTAAATGTAATACATTTTAGGAATTCAAGCCAGAAGAGCCAGAAAAGGGCAAGGAAAGAAGTAGATAAAGCTGAATAATTAGAATGCTCTAGCAAAGAAATGGAGATACTCTTGGTGTGGGGAGGGGTCATACTCTTGGTGTGGGGGTAAAGAGGCTATGAGGGAGAACAAAGTTACATGTGTAAATCCCTAGGAAACGGTGGTGCCTTACACCAGAATGGCCAGGCTGGCATGTGGTCAAGGTCAGGGAAAGAAGAAAGACACCAAGGGCTTGCACTGGGGTAACTAGGGGACCGAGAGACTCCCAAAGAAGAAAGGCTCTGCTTTCACACATGAGTATTTTCACCCAGAGTGACAATTTAAGTTTAAATTAAATAGAAGGAAAATTGACTCTGAAAACTTGAAAGGGTGCAAGAGATCTTGTCTAGTCTCTGAAAAAATTTGCTCTGAGTGCCCAGAGCATTGCAGGCATTGGATAATGATTCACTTCTTCCTGTGGCCCCTGTACAACAGACTGGGGAGGGAAGACTGGGTATACATAGGTCCAACGGTACCCACTTTCACGGAGGAAGAACAAAGGTGATTATGTTATGTGTGATGAAGAGAGGCTGCTCTTCATTCTCAGGCTTTCCTCTGCTGTTTCTCATAGAATATGCATAGTAGGGAGATTTCACAAAATAAGTCCTAGTCCCCTCCTCAAGCTCTCCAACAATTAGAAACACTTATTTCAGCAGTAAGATTTTTTGTGAGGAAGTGAATTTCTTTTCTGGAAAACCAAAGATTAGCAATCTAAGTAAGTATCTTTTAATTATTTATATTTCTAAAATGCTCCCCTACCATTTAAAACACACCAGAAATAATTTAAGTGTTCTTAATATGCCAACGCTAGGACTATAAACATAAATGACTGTTGAAAACGGTGGAGCACTTATGAATGTTTTCATCTATACCAAGCATGCTTCATGCTCTATGCTGAACCATGATAAAGCACATACAAAATTAGTAATAGTCCCTGTGTTCCTCTGCCTCTGGGTCAAACACCTGGCCTGCTGCCCTAACCTATCCTCACAGACATAAGAGGCCAAATGCTCAGACCTTCTATAGGCTCAGCGCCTCTTGGGTGTGGCATGCGGTTACAGGCACAACAAATGTTTAATGAATGAGGAAAAAAGAAGACTGTTCATGATGGACAAATTACCACAAAAGAAAGTTACAGAAGGAATGATAAAGTTTTAAAGAACAAAGGGAAATAACAAAGAATAAACAGAAGGACCCACAGTATGCTATGAAGGAATATATCCAAAGGTGTCCAAAGTTCATGCTACACTGATTATTAACCCAGAAATGGAGGGGTTTAGATTATTCAGGGAAACAAAGCAAGCTTCTGTTTTTGGAAGTTAGATACAAAATATTAATCCCAAATATTTCAGTGTATTTGAAGCTAACCCTTCCATATTGATGTTGCTTGAATAGGCAAAATCAGAAACTTTAAAAACCTAACATGTAGAGTTACAATTGTTTATTATCTTTTTAAGATAAATACAGACCAGATACGAATTAAAATACCATAAACATTGCATATAAGTTTATTCTCTCTGTCCATTAATTTGTTTAGTCCTAGGAAATGCCAAAGAGACCAATCAACATACTATTCAAATAGTTATTTGTAATTTTTTTTTAATTATTCACAAATTTTCTCCTTTGGGACTATTCTTTATTTTCCTGTTATATATATATTAACAGTTCTTAAGAAGCTTTAAAGTTCTGAATATTTAATATGCATTCTTTTGAAAGAATGCATAAATTCTAACAAGATAAAAAGAGCTTGAATGCAAAGCTCTGCTCACAGTGTACATGCCTGTAAATGACGGTGCATGTAGGCAGGTTTAGCTTTAAGACACTCTGGTTCAGAAATATGAACTCAAGTTTTACCTGTACAGTGGAGACATAATGGTTGGAATCTCTACACATCTGTGGTTCTGTATCATCAGGGAAAAGAGTGTTTGGGATTCACCCTTGAGGTGTTTTCTAGCAAGTGGAGGAAGTGGGCCTTTGTGGTCCCATGAGCTCTGCTCACTTCTCTCCTTCCTCTGACAACAGTAATCCTCCATAAACTGTTAGGGTTACAGCTGGGGCCCCATACAGCACTGTATGCTAACGGAATAATAAATGAACGTAAACGCACTTAATAAGAGGATTAGCTGAGCACAATGGCTCCACACTGGAGTTGGAACCAAGTGTGGTGGAGCTATTTCTCCCTTGGACGTAACACCTCGATGTCATTTTTTTCTGCTGTAAAACAAGGCTAACAACATTTTTCTGTCCTATGCATCTATATCAGAGCTTAAACACTTTTGGAGGTATTTGAGATTCATTTACATGAAGTGGGGTAAGAACAAAAAGAAATAGTTTTTTCATACACATCTTATCTCGCACAATATTCTGTGATAGTAAACTAGAGCGGAGAGTACAAAAATCAAGTCTTCAGGAGGGAAACTGCTGCCATCCTAAAATTCATTACCTCAGGACTAATTTAGGCAAATGACTCCTGAGTTATCTCTTGGTGCTCAATTTTTTCCATATCCAATTAAAAATCTACCTTACTCCTTAATTTCTCTTTCTTCTGTCTTGTTGGTGTAGAGAAATGCAACTGATTTCTGTGCATTGATTTTATATCCTGACACTTTACTGAATTCCTGTACAAGTTATAGCAGTTTTGGAGTGGAGTCTTTTGGGTTTTCCACATATAGTATCATATCATCTGCGAAGAGTGATAGTTTGACTTCTTCTTTGCCAATTTGGATGCCTTTAATTTCCTTCTGTTGTCTGATTGGTGAGGCTAGGACTTCTAGTACTATGTTGAACAGCAGTGGTGATAATGGACATCCCTGCCGTGTTCCTGACCTTAGTGGAAAAGCTTTCAGTTTTTCTCCATTGAGAATGATATTTGCAGTGGGTTTTTCATAGATGGCTTTGATAATATTGAGGTATGTGCCATCTATCCCTACACTTTGAAGAGTTTTGATCAGGAAGGGATGCTGTACTTTGTCAAATGCTTTTTCAGCATCTATGGAGAGTATCATATGATTCTTGTTCTTTCTTTTATTAATGTGTTGTATCACATTGATTGATTTGCGGATGTTGAACCAACCTTGCAGCCCTGGAATAAATCCCACTTGGTTGTGGTGAATAATCCTTTTAATGTACTGTTGAATCCTATTGGCTAGTATTTTGGTGAGAATTTTTGCATCTGTGTTCATCAAGGATATTGGTCTGTAGTTCTCTTTTTTGATGGGATCTTTGTCTGGTTTTGGGATCAAGGTGATGCTGGCCTCATAAAATGAGTTTGGAAGTTTTCCTTCTATTTCTATATTTTGGAACAGTTTCAGGAGAATAGGAATTAACAATTGCACCCAAAACTATAAGATACCTAGGAATAAACCTAACCAAAGAGACTAAGAATCTATACACAGAAAACTATAAAGTACTCATGAAAGAAATTGAGGAAGACACAGAGAAATGGAAAAATGTTCCATGCTCCTGGATTGGAAGAATAAATATTGTGAAAATGTCTATGCTACCTAAAGCAATCTACCCATTTAATGCAATTCCTATCAAAGTACCATCCATTTTTTTCAAAGAAATGGAACAAATAATCCTAAAATTCCTATGGAACCAGAAAAGACCTCGAATAGCCAAAGGAATATTGAAAAAGAAAGCCAAAGTTGGTGGCATCACAATTCCGGACTTCAAGCTCTATTACAAAGCTGTCATCATCAAGACAGCATGGTACTGGCACAAAAACAGACACATAGATCAATGGAACAGAATAGAGAGCCCAGAAATAGACCCTCAACTCTATGGTCAACTAATCCTTGACAAAGCAAGAAAGAATGTGCTATGGAAAAAAGACAGTCTGTTCAACAAATGGTGTTGGGAAAATTGGGCAGCCACATGCAGAAAAATTAAATTGGACCACTTCCTTACACCACACACGAAAATAGACTCAAAATGGATGAAGGTTCTCAGTGTGAGAAAGGAATCCATCAAAATCCTTGAGGAGAACACAGGCAGCAACCTCTTCGACCTCAGCCGCAGCAACTTCTTCCTAGGAACATCGCGAAAGGCAAGGGAAGCAAGGGCAAAAATGAACTATTGGGATTTCATCAAGATCAAAAGCTTTTGCACAGCAAAGGAAACAGTGAACAAAACCAAAAGACAACTGACAGAATGGGAGAAGATATTTGCAAATGACATATCAGATAAAGGGCTAGTGTCCAAAATCTATAAAGAACTTAGCAAACTCAACACCCAAAGAACAAAGAATCCAATCAAGAAATGGGCAGAGGACATGAACAGACATTTCTGCAAAGAAGACATCCAGATGGCCAACAGACACATGAAAAAGTGCTCCATATCACTCGGCATCAGGGAAATACAAATCAAAACCACCATGAGATATCACCTCACACCAGTCAGAATGGCTAAAATTAACAAGTCAGGAAATGACAGATGCTGGCGAGGATGCGGAGAAAGGGGAACCCTCCTACACTGTTGGTGGGAACGCAAGCTGGTGCAACCACTCTGGAAAACAGCATGGAGGTTCCTCAAAATGTTGAAAATAGAACTACCCTATGACCCAGCAATTGCACTGCTGGGTATTTACCCTAAAGATACAAACGTAGTGATCCGAAGGGGCACGTGCACCCGAATGTTTATAGCAGCAATGTCTACAATAGCCAAACTATGGAAAGAACCTAGATGTCCATCAACAGACGAATCGATAAAGAAGACGTGGTATATATACACAATGGAATACTATGCAGCCATCAAAAGAAATGAAATCTTGCCATTTGCGACGACGTGGATGGAACTAGAGGGTATCATGCTTAGCGAAATAAGTCAATCGGAGAAAGAAAACTATCATATGATCTCCCTGATATGAGGGAGAGGAGATGCAACATGGGGGGTTAAGGGGGTAGGAGAAGAATAAATGTAACAAGATGGGATTGGGAGGGAGACAAACCATAAGTGACTCTTAATCTCACAAAACAAACTGAGGGTTGATGGGGGAAGGGGAGTTGGGAGGGGGGGTGGGGTTATGGATATTGGGGAGGGTATGTGCTATGGTGAGTGCTGTGAAGTGTGTAAACCTGGCGATTCGCAGACCTGTACCCCTGGGGATAAAAATATATGTTTATAAAAAATAAAATTAAAAAATTTGCACGAAAAAAAAAAATCTATCTTACCCCAAAATTGTTGCTAGGTCATGTTTTTGTCTAGAAGCTACTAGAACTTGCATGTAGATAGATTTCAAGATAAATTTTACGTTATTCACTGTGAATTTCAAGGTTTTCCAACATTTGACTCCATCCCACTTGTTGAATCTTATCTGTTAAATGTTGGGACCATGCCTGACGGACAAGAGGTCAAAGGGGTTCCTCCAGTACAAGTCCATGGAAGGCAACGAGTAATACTCACAGATAAACAGGCTTTGCTTATCATTATCTGGAAGCCTGAAGAAATGAGTGTCTGTTTTTCTCACGATTTTGGCAAAATCAACACAAAAGTGTATTTCTGACACATATTCTTGATTTTAAGAGGTATCTTACCCCCCTTAAATTTAAGTGGGATATATAAAAACTGTATCTAAAACTCATGTTTACCTATATATTAGGTAACTATTTAAAACTGATTCAGAAGTTGCATGACCAGAGATGTGCCAGGCAGGACGCCAGCTACCAGGCACGACGCCAGCTACCAGGCACAGCCTTAGGCTTCTCACAACAACCCTGATCTTACTGGAACATTCCCTTCACATCACTCCTCTCCTCAGCTCCTTAATTTCTCATGAACACCTTTATGGTCAGTTGCCCTCTCACATCCCTGCCCAGGCCTATCCTGACTTCCATGGTCTGGAGAGGATCAGAGGTGGCAAACTGAAAATGCAGGATGTGCCCATAGGGCCAGACTGCCTGGTTTGGAGTCCCAGCTCTACTTTTTAGCAGTAGTTCAATTTTAGACATGTTGTTAAAACTTGTGGCTCAGTTTCCTCATCTGTCAAAGAGGGAATATTATTAACATTACCTACCCTGTGAGGCAACGGTGAAGATTCTCCACAGTAAGAGCTGAGAACAATCAGCCACTCTTATCCCCACCTTGCCCTGCTGAACTCCTTCCCTTTCTGGCCTTCCACTCTGACCTCTGTAGGCCACATTCTGGGGTGAAGAAAATTCTCCATTGATTAACCTTTTGCTCATATGTTGTCTCTGCTTCCTTTTGGAAATCTAGCTGGTTCCCCACTGGTCAACTAACTAATCTATATTCTTACTAATACTGGGATACAACGCACCACTGACAACTCCCAATTTCTTCTTGTTTTTTGTTTGTTTTCTCTTTCTGTTCTAACTCTTTGGCTGCCAAAGAACAGCATAAGTGAATAGGGCAATAACACTGTAAACTTACAGATATCAATGAGCAATCATTCTGTGCAGCTTGTAGTCAATTCACATGCTATGAATTAGGTCCCTTTTAGGTTCCCTTCCACTCCTTTCCTGCTTCTCTCATTCTCCAACACACTAGCTCTCTATTTCACCCAGAAAACAGAAGAGTCTTTGGGGAATACATTTTTTTAAATATTTTACTCTACATAGATAAACTTCATTAGTCTCCCCTCTTCTGATACTGTGGTTTATTATATATTTGGTTTTCACCTCCCCCTCCACCCCGGCCCTTTCTGTTACAGAACTCCTAAAACCTTTGGACGATGGGACTGATAAAGGACTTTTGATATGTTACTAAGGTGACTATGGATGGGGAGGACTAAGGAGAGCCAATAGAGTGACTAGAGGGTTGGAGCTTTTAGTCCTACCCAGGGAGGGTGGGGAGGCACCTAGAGGTTGAATCAGTCACTAATGGTTAATGATTTAGGCAATCATACCTCTATAATGAAGCCTCCGTAAAAACACCAAAGGACAGGCTTCAGAGAGTTCCTTGGTTGGTGAACACCTAGAGATTCTGGGAGAGTGGCACATCAAGGGAGGGCACAAAAGCTCCATGCCTTTCCCTATACCCTGTCATACGCATCTCTTCCACTTGGGTGTTCCTGAGTTTCATCCTTTTATAATAAGGATAATAACCAGTGATCTAGTAATATGTTTCTCTGAGTTCAGCAAGCAGCTCTAGCAAATTAATCAAACCAGAGAAGGTGGTCTAATTAATTTATGATTAATCTGGTTTTACACACTAACTGATTTATAGCCAGTTGGTCAGAAGTACACCAGACTTGTGACCGGCATCTATATAGTCCAAGGAGGGGGTCTGTAGGCAGTCAGTGGGAAGCACAGGTAAAAAACTGAGCTTGCAACTGGCATCCGCAGTCAGGGAAAGTGGTAAGATCTCCATCCCACTTGAAGAGCATCATTGACACTGCTTTCCCTTTCTGAAGCCTAAAATGGCATCTCCTTTCAGTTCCTGCTGCTATTTTCCCAGGCCAAGACCACAGCCATTCACCTACACTGGCCTCTGTGCTACTCCTCGAATCTGTCATGGAAATTCCTACCTTAAAGGCTTTTCATTGTCTATTGCTTGTTACCTGAAGTACTTTTCCTTTAGAAATCTGCATGGCTGAACCCTTCTACTTTATTCAAGTTTTACTCAAATGTTACCTTCTTTTTTTTTTCCAGTTTTTTTATTTTTTATTTTTTTCAGTGTTCCAAAATTCATTGTTTATGCACCACACCCAGTGCTCCACACAATACAGGCCCTCCACAATACCCACCACCAGGCTCACCCAACCACCACCGTCCTCCCCTCCAAAACTCTCAGTTTGTTTCTTAGAGTCCACAGTCTCTCATGGTTTGCCTCCCCCTCCGGTTTCCCCCAACTCACTTCTCCTCTCCTTCTCCCAATGTCCTCCATGTTATTCCTCATGCTCCACAGTAAGTGAAATCATATGATAGCTGACTTTCTCTGCTTGACTTATTTCTCTCAGCATAATCTCTTCCAGTCCCAACCATGTTGATACAAACATTGGGTATTCATCCTTTCTGATGGAGGCATAATACTCCATAGCATATATGGACCATACCTTCTTTATCCATTCATCCATTGAAGGGTATCTTGGTTCTTTCCACAGTTTGGTCATTGCTGCTATGAACATTGTGGTACAGATGGCCCTTTTTTTCACTACATCAGTATCTTTGAGGTAAATACCCAGTAGTGCAATTGCAGGGTCACAGGGAAGCTCTATTTTTAATTTTTTAAGGAATCTCCACACTGTTCTCCAAAGTGGCTGCACCAACTTGCATTCCCACCAACAGTGAAAGAGGGTTCTCCTTTCTCCACAGACTCTCCAACACTTGTTGTTTACTGTCTTGTTAATTTTGGCCATTCTAACTGGTGTAAGGTGGTATCTCAATGTGGTTCTGATTTGAATCTCCCTGATGGCTAATGATGATGAACACTTTTTCATGTGTCTGTTAGCCATTTGTATGTCTCCTTTGGAGAAATGTCTATTCATGTCTCCTGCCCATTTTTTGATGTGATTATCTGTTTTGTGTGTGTTGAGTTTGAGAAGTTCTTTATAGATCTTGAATATTAGCCCTTTGCACTGTCATTTGCAAATATCTTCTCACATTCCGTGGGTTGACTCCTTGTTTTGTTGTCTGTTTCCTTTGCTGTGCAGAAGCTTTTCATCTTGATAAAGTCCCAGAAGCTCATTTTCGCTTTTGTTTCCTTTATCTTTGGAGACATATCTTGAAAGAAGTTGCTGTGGCCAATGTCAAAGACATTACCGCCTATGTTCTTTTTGCCTCATGTTGAGGTCTTTTATCCATTTTGAGTTTATCTTTGTGTATGTGTAAGAGAATGGTTGAGTTTCATTCTTCTACACATAGCTTTCTAATTTTCTCAAAATGTTACCAAATGTTACCTTCTAAATGAGGTCCCCATCACCCATGTTCCCTTCTACCTCAATCCCTAGTACTCCTGATTCCCTTGGCCAATAGTATTTATTGATCACCTTCTAAAATAATATAATCTGTTTGCTTGCCTGCTTATTTAGTATACCTGTTTAGTATTACATTAACATCCACCTCACTAGAGCTTACATTGGTCCCCCATGGGTCCCAAACACCTATAACAGTGCTTGGCACAAAGAAGGTGCTCAATAATTGTCTGCTAAGTGACTTAATCTAGAGGAGACTAACAGACTTCTTTAGAGCATCCAGTCTCTGGGGCGCCTGGGTGGCTCAGTTGGTTAAGCAACTGCCTTCGGCTCAGGTCATGATCCTGGAGTCCTCGGATCGAGTCCCACATCGGGCTCCCAGCTCCATGGGGAGTCTGCTTCTCCCTCTGACTTCCCCTCTCATGCTCTCTCTCTGTCTCTCAAATAAATAAATTAAAAAAAAAAAAAGCCATTGTGTTAGAGCATCCAGTCTCTAGCTTCTGTCCTACCCAAAAGATCCCACACATCGCCCACAAAATATACAGAGATTTTTCAACGGATATTTATTTGAAATAGTTCATGAATAAAAAAGGGAAGAACTACTAAAAGGAAAACAATCCAGCACCAGAAACAAGCAGATCATCCAATTGCTTTTCCTGCAGAATAAAGTCCAGATTCTCCCCTGGGACACTCAGAGCCCCTTAACCTGGACGTCTCTACTTGTTATCACTGTGCCTTCCTGTCTGACCCTTGCCCAGACCCACACATTACTCACTGTACATTCATTCCACCAAACTACTCTTCATTTTCCAAATAGGCCATGGATATTCTTAGCTCTAGGACTTTCTTCACCATTTATTTGTTTGTTTCATTGCATAGAATGCTGCCTTACTTATGCAATGAATTCCCAAGTTCTCATCCC
The DNA here is from genome assembly GCF_902655055.1 of Lutra lutra. NCBI lineage: Eukaryota > Metazoa > Chordata > Mammalia > Carnivora > Mustelidae > Lutra > Lutra lutra. The sequence goes on along the minus strand of NC_062283.1, from coordinate 25,509,687 downwards.
TTTTTTGGCAGGAACTGAATTAGAGATTTCTTCCTCTATTACTTTAGATATTATATCATCAATTTAATAGATGACCCTGCCACCCTGATTGGCTGACTCCCTGAGGGCAGGGTTCATTTTGTGTTCTAGCATCTCTGCAGAGGACCTGGCAGATAGTAGATGTTCAAGAAACTTCTGTTGTAGGAACATGATGAAATAAAAAAGAAAATTTTACCACAAAGCAAAGGATTATCATCAAGAAAGAAACAAAAATATATTAATAGAGATTTTCTATATCTATCTCTTTGAACTGTATTTCATTATTTATTTGTTCTTCATTCTCCAATGTTATCAGAAAACTCTATTTAATAAATGTTTACACAGTCTTAAGTTAAAGCTAACATTAGAAAGATTTTTTGAATTTATTCTCCAGACCCCAATCTTTAATGGCTCCTTCTCTAAAAGGAAAAGAGCAGAAAGGGAAAAGAGGTTTGTATGAGTTCAAAAGAATTTTTTTTTTTTTAAATACAGACAAAGACTTATCATTAGTCATGTCTGGAATTTAAGTGGATTCTTTTTTAAAAAGCTAGCTCTGGCTGCCAATTTCCTGTGTTCTCCCAGTGCCAGCAGGACTGTGGTGACAAGAATCACTGCTCCATGAAGCTCTGCCCACCTCTGATCACTCACACTATATCTCTGATACATGTCATGGTAACCCTTAAACCCTTAGTTCTTTTTTTTTTTCCTTTTCTTTCTCTCCCCTCTCTCTCTGTCTTTTTTTTTTTTTTTTTTTTTTTTTTTTGGTATTTGAAAGAAATGAAATTAGTATCCTTTAGCATATTCTACTAGAGCAATTGCTATTAGTGATATAAAGGGAAGCTTATACAAAAAAATATATACAAAACTGGTTTCATGAGTACACATTACAGTTAGAATCTAAATAATTTTCTTATTCGTTCAATCTGTACTTATATTCTTTGGCTCTCAAGATGTATACTGTCTACTTTATTTGATTGGTCTTTATACACTAAAAAACATTTAATTTATTTTCCCTACACACACACGCACCTTCCCAACTATCATACCTCAACCAAAACAAATATGGATACAATCATGATATAAAGTCAGTATGTAAAAGCAGAAGACAAAACTCGTACTACATATTTATATCAGTTCTAAAATTCTTAGTGTTTCTTTCCTAGGAGGGAAACAATATGCTATATTCCACAACTTAAAGCTTACAATTTTCATAAAGCATCAAGAAGGCAAACCATAAATGACTCTTCAACAAATATGTATGACTTATTACTAGGGCCAGGCACAGGGAATAGAAAGAGGAATGAAGTGCAAACTCTGTCATTAAGGAATCCATAATGTAGAAGGAACACATATATGCAAATAAGGAATATACTAAAATCTATTTAATGCACGATCAGAATGATGGCAAGTAATAGTAACACAGGAGAGGGAGGGAGGAAGTAAATAAGTCCCGGGAAGTCTGGGTCTTCAAAGAGGGGTGACATTTAAACTGAGCCATGAGAGATTACAGGTCTTCACTGGACAATCTGGGGGAAAGGGCACAGAAAGCTAACTGAGTGCTCAAAGGTCCAGAAATCCCTTCTTTTTTTAAAGAAGAAATCATATTGAAATCACCAAAGCAACATAAAACTAAGAAAAATATCAACAGTAGTTCTCGAACACAGAGAAGGGCATATTCAACAAAAGAAAAGTTATAAAGAATATTTGAACACTATCAAGAATGTCTAATCAGATTGGGCAAAAATAATCAGTGTTGAGTTACAAGCACCATGACAGAAAGAGCAAAAGCCTTATAAGTCATCCCACAAACTAGAGAAATCTATGCCCATAAAAGCAGCAATCTGACTTACAACACAGTCAGGAAAAATGGGGCCACAGAAACTGAGTGGCCACCACTGTGATGACCTTAGGTTTCTCCTGGAAACCTAAGGGGGACTGTGCCACAGACAGATCACAGTGAAAGATAGGGGTCACAGTGATGAAGACAGAATGCAGAAATCCCCTTCTGTACCTACCTCCACATGCCTCTGAGCAGACTCCCCACTAGCTACAGCTCTAGATGAGGCAGCTTGTGACTCCCACTGTATCCACAGATGCTACCAACACAGGAAAGGAGAGGGAACAGAAGGTGGAAACAAACAAACAGACTAAATGAATATCACAACCCCCAAAGAGTGGCTTGCCAAGTGTTCCATTGTTGTTTTGTCTTGAGGAAGATCAATCAACTCTCACCTACATTAATATTTCTACAAGTACCTACATAACTGGTTTATTGTAGATTCTGCACTTGGGGAAATACAAACATGAAATGTTTAAAATTATTCTCTCCACCACTGTCCCCAACTGTACAACTTCAAATATTCCTTTCCTTAAGCAAAACTCTCAAACACATGTGGGCAGATCCTAGAACTTGCTGGTTACTCTCAAATATCATCATTCTGATTTCCTAACTGCTCCACCAATGCAGGCCAGTCTTGTACCCAGGGCACTCGACTTAGCAAGGCCATGCTTTGCTCTGATCCTTTCTCTTCCAACCCAGCACCTTTGACTGGAGTGGGGAACAGTACCTGGTGCACCCTACCTGGTGCATCCCAGGCCAGTGTAACGCTTGGGCTTAGTTTCCTATTTTTTGGTGATCTTTGCCTAACAACGAGCAGGGTCATTGAGCCATGGGAGCACATACGTTAGCTAACTCAGGCATAGTTTGCTGGAGTGAACTCCTGGAGCAGGATGTAGCTGCACCACTACCCAGCTCCCTAGTTTTGGGATAGCTTGTCTGATATGCTCTCTACCTCTAACAGCTGCCTCCAGCAGCACATCCTATAGTCTCCTCTTGGTGGGGTTTCCTTACTAACGGTCCAGTATTCCAGACCAGCAAGAGGGTGGCTATTCCACTGTTGTCCTTTCTTTCTGCCCTACCATTTCTCTTGAAATTCTCCTCTCTTCCACTCAAGTAGAATGCCTCTATTAGTTAGGACTGGGCTCACATGAAAGGATGGGAAGACCAGAAAAGAGACGCTTTAATAATAAGATGAAGGTTTAATTCTTTTACTAATATAGGTCCACTAGTTGTTAGAAAAGACTAGTACAGTATCTCCACAATTATTAAGGATGCAATTTCTTTATATTGTTCCACTATCCACATCATATGGCTTCCAATCCTGGGGCCAAAATGGCAATAAGAATTCCTGTCATTACATCCACTTTCCCAACAAGAGGATTCTATCTCTTCCCCTTTACAGACTCATAAATACACACACACACCACACACACACACACACACACACACAAGATTACATGTCATTTCTATTTGGATGAAATTTAAATTTGAAAAGCAATTTCTTGGAGTGTAGTCACATGTGTACACCTAGATATAAGGGGAGGTAGAAATGTTGTTAATACAGGATATGTATTCAGGATAAAAATTCAGAATTCTATTTCTAAGAAGGGGAGAAAGAAATTGGGGGACAACCTACAGCTTCTACCATACTACATAAACAGAATTCTAACCGAGGAATGAGATATGAGTAATTTTCTTAGAGCATCACCAATTTTCCCAAGTAATTCTTTTGATGCCCACCCCCTCTTAGCTTGGTCAGAGGAAGAAACAGCCACAGCATTCTCCAGTAGGCCTAATAATCCTTTCCTCTTTTCCTACTCAATCCATTTTGATGGATGGGGAGGAGGTTATAGGGTTGACAAAGAAAGAAAGTTCTGGCAGACAAAAAAAAACAAACAAACAAACAAAAAACTGGTTTTGATGCCGCTTCTTAAGACTTAATAACGGAATGAGGTCCTAACTATTGATGGTTCTCTTAATGTAAGGATGTCATGGCTCTAGGATCTCTAGACACAAATCACCAATTGTGCGGAAACAGAAAATGTCCCACTCAACATCCTGTGATGTCCTCCTAAAAGGGGCTGTGACCTTCTTGTCCATTCCCAGGCAACACACCTGGTAGGGAAGGCCACCTTTTGGCCTGTGAACCCCCTGGAGCTCAACCCCACTGACCATTTGGTGGGACGAGGCCCCTTGGAGAGAGCAAAAAGAGATTTCCGCAAGTGCTGAGCGGCGCTTGCCAACCACTGTACTGAATCAGTTCACACCTTTCTTCATCAAAATGAGCAGGCAGAGAAAAATCACACGCACTGGGATAGGATCAGTATCCAAAAACAGGAGGGAGGGGGAGCAAGTGGAATAAGCAGAGAAAAAAAACCCTTAATCAGTATCTCTAAGGAGATCTGAAGTAATGCCATCTCAGAAGCAAGATAAAACTGCTGTGAAAAAATAAAGAACTAAGGATTAAGAAATAGCTAGGAAATTAAGAACACAACTGCTTAGGTGAGATACTTGTTGAGGATCAAATAAAATACTCGGGTAATGAAATAAAATACTCAAGAAAATGAAATTCTTCATTTAGAATACCAACTCAGTAATTTTCCAGAATGTAAAGGGAAGAATGATGAGAACAAATAAGAAGTGTGCATGTTGCATCAAAGAGATACGTGAAATTGAATGGGTGAAAGAGAAGAAATAATCCACAAAATAAAATCTTCTCTCAAGATAAAGGGTCCTCTAAGTGCTCGGCCAGAATATTGGCAGATCACATATGCCCAAACTCTTGGTGAAATTTCTAAAGATAAAGAGAAAATCACTCTGAGCTCCCTAGTAAGAAATAAGGAAGGAATGGGAAAATGAAAAAAATGAAAAAGAAGGGAAGGTCAGGGAGGAGTGAGGAAGGGAGGAAAAAAGAAAGAAGGGGGAAGACAATTCTAAAGGTTAGACATAGTAGAGCAATAATTATACAAATCTGAAAGAAAGGATTCTGATACCAGAGTATCAAGATACATTACTAAATGTGAAGATAAAACAAGATACAGTACTAAACAAGATATATTACTAAATGTGAAGCTAAAAGAAAACAGTTTTTGAAAATGGTAACTCTTGGAAAGTATACTACCAATGCATTCTTGAGAATTATTACTTGAGAAAGTACCTAAAAAAAAAAATCTAAATAAATAAGTCAAGCAATGTGTGCTGAACAATAAAGATAATAAAAACTACAGTTAGCCCAAGCCATGTCTTAATAATTAATGCTGTTATGGAATTACCTGCAATTATTCAGAAACATTAAAAAAGATATAACACAAAAATCTGAATATTTAAAATAAACATTATTTCTACAAACCTAGGATTCAAGTAGGAAAGAGTGATAGGCAAAAATCATGCATAGAATTTCTTTTTATCCTTAGCAAGGATGTAGTGAGATGCAGATACTATTAAATTCTTGGAATTCATAGTTTCAAATATTCTTGTGAGAAACCACCAACAAAATATTGGAATACAGAATTATTCTGTATTATTGGAATACAGAACTACAAAATAACTGGAGGTGGAATATAGCTTCAAGAATATTGGGTAAATATGAGAATCAGAAACAAAAGAAAATAAACAAAAAGCATAACAAGTTTTTAGAAACATAAAATACAATAGCAAGAATTAGGACAAATAGACCAAGAATCAAAATAGACGTGAATGCCCTGAATTCTTCTATTAAGACTGAAAAGTTCTTTTGAGTATTAAAAAGTTAATTAGATGCTATTTTCAAGATACATACATGAAGCAGAAAGATTGAAAACAAAAGGACAAACAAATGCTAATATAAAATAAAGTAGGGGCACCTGGGTGGCTCAGACTGTTAAGTGTCTGCCTTCAGCTCAGGTCATGATCCTGGGGTCCTGGGATCCAGCCAGCTCTGTGTTGGGCTCCCTGCTCAGCTGGGGACCCTGTTTCTCCCCTCCCTTCACCCTTCCTCCCTGCTTGTGCTCTCTCTCTCTCTCCTGCTCATTCTCTCTTGTGCTCTCTCTTTTTCTCCCTCTCTCTCTCTCAAATAAATAAAATCTTAAAAAACAAAAAGTAAAAGTGGTAATACTAACATCAAATAAAGCCTAATTTCAGAAAACAGCATAAGTCAGGAAAAGATATTTTATCTAAATATAACACATTTTTATATTTTTATATTACATTATATATAAATATAAAAATATGAAAAAGACATGAAAGAATATATAAAAAGAATAAAATTTTTAGACTGCAAATCAACATAATGGTTTTCAAATGCATAAAGCAAAAATAATTAGAAATTCAAGCAGAATTAGGCAATACAATTTTATTTGCAGGATTTCTATGTCAATCTTAGAATATAAAAGGTTAAGTAGTCAAAAATAAATAAATGAAAGGGGTTTACGAGGAACAGAGAAAGAACAAGAGAGCTGGAGAAGGTATATTCAGTGCTTTCATTTTCCAATGTTCTATACTATGTATGTTCTACCAGCATTAAAAAAGTGAGAAGCAAGCCAACTACACATAGCTGTGGGAGAGTAGCCATGATCAGGACACAGGGCATCAAAGGACAAATCAAGAACAGCAACACCATGGGGTGGAATGAAACACAAGGAACTTAAAAGTTGTTTGGGACCAGATCAAAAAGTCCTGGATGTCAGGGTAGGTCGTTTGAATCTTTGCTAATACGGGTGACACACCCAGATGTCTCTGTTGGATACACTCTGAAAATGGGATTGAGAATGGAGTGGTGTAGGAAAGCAGAAGAGGGGCAGGAAGGTGAGTGGGGAGACTATGGCAATTGCCCAGGAAAGCCAGGAGGACCAGATTCTAGGAAGAGCAAATATAATGAGACACACTGAGTTCTGCACTGGCACACCCCTCTTCCTACAAACTGAATGTGAAATCTCAAGCCTCCTAATTAAGTAATAGGAATACACATGCCATTTATCTTAAATTACCTCAAGGCCACCACAAAGGCACACTCTGCAACAGAAATCACAAATACTAATACAACTGAACTCAACAATTATTTGTTAACTACTTGTTAATACCTTCAATGCACTGCACCTAAACAAGGAATCCAAACTCAACAGCCTTCTTGTCTTCACAAATTAGATGGACTTTAAAATAATTCCAGAAAAATCTATTCATCTTATTGTTGTGGAAAAGCTCTTGGTATACAGGTTATTTTGAAAAGTTGGAATTCTTTTGAACCTACTTTACAACTAACAAAAGTCATAAAAAAATAAAAATGCACAGAGTCCCTGTCTGAAATATACAAAAAAATCTTCTATACTAGCAGTGATAATAAAAGCACATGTTTCCTCAGTTATTATACCTGTAAAGGAATATAAGAATAAAAATCAGAATCCATACACAGCATGACTTACTGGTTAGCCATAATTAATTAAGTGCAGAGAAAGGCATGTAATAATGTTGTTGATAGATGATGATTATGATATCACACATTTATGTGGCATCAGGACCCCACTGAGGTTTTAGGATGCTATCTCATGAATACCCCTTATATCCCTCTGAGTAAAGAAAGAACATGTATTATTTCAATTTTGCAAACTGGGAAATTAAATAAAATAATTTACTTAAAATTCCAGAGTCAAAGCACTGTCAAGCTAAATGACCAGCAAGCACACTGCCCATTAAGACATAAATTTAGAAGGCGTTTGTCACTTACACCCCACCCACTCCCCAAAAGAATCTGTGACAAAAATTAAAGCAAAAATTTTCAAGTGGCAGCAGCAGCAAATTCCAAGAGCACTTCTTAGAGTAAGACTTGCTAGGAATGAGGAACTACTCAGGCCCTAACATTTTCCTCGATCGGAAATACTTGCCTTACAATCTCAGAATAGTCAAACCGGAATACAAGAGAATTTAGCAACTTGTTGAATTTTGAAACCTGCCTTGCACTAAGCAGGGATAACATCATCCTAGGACTAACCTCTCAAGGTAAGGGAAAGCACTGCCCCAGATTAGTGCCAGAGCCCATTAATTTAAGCTGCTACTACACTAAAATCCTGTTTATTATGACTCCTTTTCCAATGCTATGTTTGCCTCAAAAGATTATTTTATCCTAAATTTCTGGTAAAGATCCAATGTAGGTTTTTTTATATTTTGACATTTAGACATCTACCACATATTAAATTAAGACCCAGTGATACATTCACATAATAACCTGCACTATATACCACATAATTAAATATTCCATTGCTACAATTCAGCTTGCAACAAAAAGGCCCTTCTCTCTGAAAGAGTACAAAGTGTTCAAAGGTCAATTAAATAAAAATTAATTTGTATATCTCTACATTTTAAGTTATTTGTTAACCCTCTTTAGAGAATATCCATTGTCAAAAGGCTACAGGGTAATCCCCTTCCACGAGATCAACAACGTGGAAAGTATTTAATAGTCACACCTACTCCCTAAATGGATATAGATTTAAAACAGCAAAATTTCCAAAGGACTTTTTCTTGGTATAGTAGAAATTGGAACTATGGAAGCCAGCAAGAAGCCACAATTCATTATCTATCACATAAAATAGCTACCTGTTACGACCTCAAAACAACTCAAACTTTTAGTACAGAATTTAGCCATTTCTTAAATGTTACATAAACACTTAGTAGTTTATTATAATATTAGCTAATTTAAAAAATAAAGGTTTTTCTCAAATCCTTCCTCATATGATTTTATAATAGGAAACTCCAGGACTCGATATAAAGAGTCTACTTTCTGGGCTTGGTCCAATATTGGTATTGACCCAGGCTTTCTGAAATATCACTGGGCCTCAGGACTGTTACCAAAGTTCTAAACTTCGGGTATTGTCAATCACAGAATAGGAAAAGAAATCCTGAACACTTCGTCCATTTACATTTCTTAAAATTGTGCGGGGAAAGTACAGGAGTGATTAGAAATAGGACTGTGAAATAAAATAGCAAGAAATACAAAGACCCTAATTTTAAGCAACTTTCAAAGGGTTTTGGTGTTTGGATTTAATGTTACCCTTTAGAAAATTATTGAGCTAATGTTTGACATTAGCTGCTGAAAACTGTATAAAATACAGCAACTGGAATTAAACTAATAAAATCTTATACAGCATCAATCCATAGATTTAATAACTAGATAAGGGTGATTTGCAATGAGTGTATAGATAGTTTATAAGTAAGTGAGAGTTTCTAAAGTACTTAAGAAGTACTTACAGGTGCTTATAAACAAAGTCCCGTTTTAAGTAGTTTGAACATTCTTGCTAAAATCTTGTTTGCACGATTAGTTTGCTTAGTGGAACTTTTTTCAGAGACTGTTACAGTGAGTTTTAATAAGCCTCATGTCTGGAATGGCTCAAATCCTGACTCAGTGGGGCCTGGATTAATAAGGTTTTAAATTACCTCAAAACACAAGGCCTGTGCGAGATGTTAAGTATCACTAGGACTCGGAGTTCAACACTATGGTCCAAGCTAAGGTTAGAAGATTCTAGTCACTTAGTATACCATGGCCAATTACCCCACAGAAAACAATTACCCCTCTATGATTCCAACATTGGAAAGGAAAGAAAAGGAGGCAAATTTATATGGCTTGGAGTAGATAGCAACAGGAGATAACATTCTAAATCAACTGGCATTTTGACATGTGATATTAACAGTTTTCATTTTTGTCAGCTAAGAGTGAGGAAAGCCTAAATCCTATAGCCTGTCACTTCACTATATCAGGACCCATACCTCATCTCCTTCATCTTCTGTTAATCCAATTAAAACCTAACCATCTGTCTTCTCCATTCCATCAACAGAAGTATAGAGATACACTTCTAATGTATGGCTTTCAAATTCAGCTGGATCCTCAACACATGGCAATCTTTCTGAATGCATTTCACTCAATGGAACTGCACCATTCCTCTCGAAATACACCCCTTCCCTCGGTTTCTGAAACCACCAGCTCCAGTTCTCCTCTTGCTTCTCTTTTTTTTTTTTTTTTTTTTTTTTTTCCTCTTGCTTCTCTTATCACTCCTAACTAGGCTCTTAACATCTAAGACACCCTTATCTCTTGGTATCCCCAGAAGCTATCTTTTCATAGAACTCACTCTTTCCAACTTTCTTCACAGTAGTTACCAATTAATACACTAATAACCTCCAAATCCTCATCTCTAATTCAACCATCTTCTGAGGTCCAGACAAGCATGTCTAAGCTGCCATTAGAATAGCTCTGCTTGGATTTCTTTCACCACCATTCACCCAACGACAGTGACAGAAATGTGGGAACCATCAAACCCATTCACTGGCTTCAGGGCCAAAAAAGAAGAATTGGGTTCTAGATCTCTGCTTATAGCCATATATTTCTTAAAACCAGCCAGAAAATAAAATTTGTATTTATTAATAGGCAAACTTAAAAATGAATATTTTATGTAGCATTTTATTGTTTTATTTATTTCTCTATATTATCTGAAAACACACCTTTCAACATCATTCCACTATCTCTACACACCAACAATTTTCCACCACCTTTTCCATTCTGTAACCAAAAAATTAGCAAGTAATTTAACTTTCCCTCAAATAAATCAATCATCACAAATTTATATCACTTTGACCTATGAATTCATTTACATGAATCCAGAATACATGAAGTTTTCAGAGTGTTCAAAGCAGTCAGGAGAGCCATTTCCAGGGCATACTGCTAATATTTTACCCTCAAATGTGCAAGTGTTTTGAGCAATATGCTTACTGCAAGTTTTGTGTAAAAGGAAAATACCAATCTGCTGTTACATAATTTCCTGGGGTTTATCCTAGAGATAAATAAAAAGTGACAGAAGATAAAAGAAAGTCTCACACAGAGTATCCTTTGTACTCTTAAATATATGATAGGAAATAAATTACTTCAAAATTTAAAATTATTTTGAGCAAGTTTTAATTGGGTGGAGTATTACATAAAAATCTCATCCTTTTATAGCTTCAAAGTATCCATATACACATTAGATAATATATGGTATTTTTCCCCTCAACATCTGATTTTCTAAAAATCATCTTTAACTTTTTCATGAATTAAAAAAAAGAAACCTATTTCATTCTATAGTTCATAGTGATTTAAAATCATCTCTGCTAGAGAAACTGGCATTTCTAGTCAACTTATCTATGTATATAAACACAAAGAAAAAAGGATGAATAAGATATAGAAAAACAGAGTGTATCACCTCAGTGAGTTTTCAAATGTTGTGAATGATTTTAAGAAACATATTGGGGAATTTCATTGTATTAAGAAATGAGGTAAAGGTAAATATATATATTAGTCAGACCCTGCAGTAGAAGAAAATCATGAGAAGGACAATTCAAATAAGAGTAATTACTGGTCTATATCCAAACAATGACAACACACTGACATCCAGCTAGAAAGAAAGATCTGTGTCATTGAGTATAGGAAGTTTTATAGTTTGAAATAACAGTATGACAAAAGTTATTTTTCTACCATTCACATTCAAGAAAAGGACAAACAGCTCACAAGTATGTAGAGTTCAAGGGAATTTCTGGCTCTAATATTCCAAAAGCAATTCTAATTTTTGTATTCTTGAAAAAAAGAATAATCAATGAAGGAAATGGGCCATATAGAGGTACCTAGGTGGCTCAATCTGTTAAGTGTCTGCCTTAGCTCAGGTTATGATCTCATTGTCCTGGGATGGAGCTCCATGTTGGGCTCCCTACTCAATAGGGAGTCTGCTTCTCCCTCTACCTCTGCCTCTCCCCCACTACTTGTGCTCTCTCTCTCTCAAGCCTCTCTCAAATAAATAAATAAATCTTAAAAAAAATAAAGAGGCCATAGAATAAGATTTGAAAAGCAGAAAATAAATAAATAAATAAATAACCAAAACTCTACACAAAGCCTCTCCTTTTAATAAAAGTGTCAACTCTAAACCAACTGAAAGGATCCTAAGGAAAGCAGTGGACAGAATAAGAGTAGCAGAGGAGAGAAGATATACAGTTTAATGGGAATTATAAGAGAACCAGAAGTTAAGCCTGGAAGTCTTGGATTTAATTCAAAGAACACTGATGTTCTTGTAAAAGACACTGACATATTCAAAGCAGCAAATAAGTCAAGATGGGATAAGGCAGGTATAAGAGAGGGCTACATCTAGCAAGAAAAATTTAATCTGGACCAAAAAATTCTGAAATGAAGGAGATAAAAATTAGTTTAAAAAGATACTACAAATGGAAAGAAAAAGTAAATATTAAAATGTGATCAAAGCCACTAATCTCAATTAGAAATAGAAAATAAAGAAAGCAGTTCTCATATCTTCATCAGCAAAATTCAAAGAATCAGTCAAAAAATAAAATAAATGTTATGATACTCACCAAAAGAGATGGCTTAGACTTATTTTGAAGAGAGTCTCAGTGACCAATGGGAAAATATTAAGTGGTCTAATACATATGTTATTAAAATACAAGAACAGTATGTCTAGGTATAATGCTGAAAAATCATCACAGTTTTAATTTGAATCCTTCAGATCCAAGAAACCTAATCAACCCCTAGCAGAGTAACTACTTAGAAAACCATACAGCACATTATAATAATATTATTGTAAACTGGTGATACAGAGAAAATTAAAGCAGAGAAAAGACTGGAAGGGAAGCAAAGACAAGAATGACTGGAAATTACTTGTCAGAAGATGTAAAATAGAATATAATAGAAAAAAGATTTTAAAAGTGTTGAAACTCACTAGTATTTAACAGAATCTTAAAAAGAATGATACACCATCATGTGGGGTGTACTGCAGAGATGAAAAAATGATTCAACATTTGCAAATGAATCAGTATACCACGTTAACAAAATGAAGGATAAAAATCGTGATTGCCTCAACAGATCCAGAAAAGGCTGCTGTGTAAGGGTTCTAATTTCTCTACATCTTCACTAAAGCTTAGTATTATCTATCTTTTTGACTGCAGACATTTTCTAGTGGTGTGAAGTGGCATTTCACTGTTTTTGACTCACATTTCCTTAATGGTTTAATGATTTTTCATGTGCTTACTGGCCACTGACAAATGATTTCTGTATATCAATCTGATATCCTCTAACTTTCCTGAACTCACTTATTTGTGTTAATAATTTTTTCTTGTATTCCTTAGGATTATCTAAATACAACATAAGATCATATCATCTACTAATAGAGAAGTTATACTTCTTTCTTTTCTATCTGGATACCTTTTATTTCTTTTACCTGCCTAATTATTCTGTCTTGAACCTCCAGTGAAACATTGAACAGAAGTGAAGAGAGCCCACAATCTTCTCTTATCTCTTATCTTAAAGGGAAAACATCCAGTCTTTCATTTTAAGTACGATGTTAGCTGTGGGATTTTTGTAGATGTCCTTTTTCAGGTTGAGAAAGTTCTCCTCTACTCCTAAGTTTTGTTGAATGTAATTATCATGAAAGAGAGTAGAATTTTTCAAATGCCAAGTTTTCTGTTTATCTTTTGAGGTGATTATGTGTTTTTTGTCTTTATTCTATCGATAGGTTATATAACGTTAGTCAAATTTTATGTTAAACCAATTTTGCATCCCTGTGATAAATCCCACTTGGTCATGGCACACAATCCTTTTTATACATTGCTGGATTCAGTCTGTGAGTATTTGTTTAAGATTTTTGCATCTATTTAATAAAGATATTGGTATGTGTATTCTTATGATGGCTTTATCTGGTTCTTAATATTTTAAAGTACATGTTTCACCTAAAATTTTAAACTGGCATTATGTCTACAAAACTGCTATGAATCTTAGGAATTTTTTTTTTAATCTAACTGATGCTGTACACATTCATAATATTAGTCCCAAGAAAATGGTATTTTAAGAAATAAATATTGGGGGCGCCTGGGTGGCTCAGTGGGTTAAGCTGCTGCCTTTGGCTCAGGTCATGATCTCAGGGTCCTGGGATCGAGTCCCGCATCGGGTTCTCTGCTCGGCGGAGATCCTGCTTCCCCCTCTCTCTCTCTCTGCCTGCCTCTCCATCTACTTGTGATCTCTCTCTGTCAAATAAATAAATAAAATCTTTAAAAAAAAAAAAAGAAATAAATATTGGGAATAACATATACTTAAAAATGATTTGTCATGTTTTATAGACACTTAATATGTATGCCTAAAGGTTATGATTTAGGGGTAAATAACTAAAACATACACATATCACTTCTCAGAGATGCAGAATACTAAATAGCAAGATTTAAAATAATATAAAAATAACTTTAATTTTTAAATACTTTCTCAATTCTACTATTTAAATTAAGGTAGGTAGAATGCTTCCAGTTTTTTTAAATTTATTGTCTGGAAAGCAGAGTTTTACCTTAACTTTATACAAACTTTAAAATAACTATAGATAATACATTTTGAAATGCTTTCATAATCATGAGGAAATACTAAGATGAATTCGGATGTATACTTTTTTAAAATCAAAATCATCAGCTCCTTAATGAGAAAAGTGCTTGGTAACACAGAAATTCAATGGGGAAGATCACTAATACTTAACATACATGAAGCATAGCTAGAATAAATGCTTAATGAGAAAATGTGCAGGATTAGGATGATAATAGAATTTTTTGGAAATAACACATCTTGCCCAGGAAGAAATTTTATTTAAACCATACCTAGATAGATTTATTTTCCTTATAGATGGAATGTTAACTTAAAAAAGTAATGCCTGAGACTGAGTATGTGCTTATCTACTAAGCATATCTGAAAAAAATAAAACAAATGTGGAAGGTTTTTGAAAAATCATTTTTCCTCTAAATTTCTTTAGTTCTCCTACCCCCAGCTGAGATGGTCTTGTGCTTCCTCCTTTGCCCAGCTGCTCCTTGTGCATTTGGCTTTAATCAGGTGCAGAGCAGGAACTCAACATCCTGTTGCCCTACTCTGATTAGGAGGAGTCAAATTCTACAAATTGGCAGGTTTCTGCTTTTAGTGATTCTATTTGATGAATCATTTGCTTTTAAGTATTTGAAAAGGGCCATTAGTGAAGCAGCAGCCCAGCCTGTTGCTATTTTCCGGTCTATTTATAAAGATCCAAATGCTGACCCTCTTTATCAATGAAACCTAAAATTTAGGAATACAGTGAAACAGAATGGATAAATACCTACTATCTGAAATAATAACAGTAGTGATCAACAGCTAACATGCTAGCTGTTGAGGTCTTAAAACAATTAAAATATTAAGCTAGCAGACTAAGAGACCAAGGTGCCCTTTTCCTAGGAAGCAAGAGACATAAAATGAGTATGTAAAGGCTAAGTCCAAAAACTCAAGGATTTGGCCCAGAAATACAGTAAATATAAAATTACTTTTAAATGAGTTTAAAAATAATAAATATAGAATTAAAGATATAAAAAGAGCCAAAAATTAATGTAAGTAAAATATTTGACTCTTTTAGTCTCCAGATCTTAACTTAAATTTACAAAACTCTAGTTCTTAGTATAAGATATTGAAAATAACTACCATCCTGAAGGGGTAGAACACTGCAGCTATATTCACTAATGAAAATGTGCCAAGTCAGTTTCCCTCCCCACCCATTCATGGAAACAGCTTCCCCACCACATCACACAACATACAGCCCACACGCTGAAGCTCCAGTCAGGCTGTAAGGTGATATTAACAATGCGTATACCACCCAGCTGGTAGGGTGGCAAGGAGCCAGACTTCCTCAGCTGTATGTCTTGATTTAGAGGTTGTGAAATAGCAAAGTCTCATTAAGACTTGGCCACTGTCTCTTTCTCAACATCATTAAATTGCTAACACAGCAGGCCTAACATCAAATGGCCTTTGTGTAATCCTATTAAGCCAAAGGATGAGAAAAGCTGGACTGGAGGATGAGGGAATGCTTTTCATGGAAACCTGAGTTTCATATCTATTTTATGGCCTGGCAGCCTCCCTAAGCCTGCAAAGGCAACAGGGTATGGAAAGACGACACAGATAACACATGTAAGCTATGCCAAAATCAGGAAGAGGCAATGCCAAAAGGACAGGAAATGGGGTCTAAAGAAACCAAAGTGGAGCAATTTTCTTCTAAGGTTCATGGGGGGCGGGGAGCTGAGTAAAAATATAAACAAATAGATCAGCCAGAGTATGAAGGGCAAAACCATCAATGTACTAAATGTGAATGGATATAAGACACATACACAGCAAGAGTAGTCCCTGATCCCTGATGGGCAGCAACTCATGTTCTGAAGGCCAAGTGATAAGTTTGTGACATTTATCTGGTATTCTTTTGCATTTGTGAAATTTGTAATATAAAAAGAGGTACAGTGATGCTACACATTACTTAAAACAATAGAGAGTTTTCATGAGTTTTAAAATTTAAATTTTTAAAAGGAGGGAAAAAATCCCGTACCAGATAATTTGTTAAATTTACTAGCAATTATGCAGATTACAAAATGAAAATCACCACCACATTTAACACAATATAAAACTGAGCCTCTTAGGAACAAAATATCTGTTACTTATATGCCACTGGTGCTGGTGCACAAAACACTTCAGACTGAAGTATGTGTTTTTGAATTTCACTGTGCATTTGAAAATATATGAGAACACTGTTCCAAAAAAAGATAAGATTTTGCTCATATGTAAATAGTTCGGAAATCAGTCAATTACAAAGAATCCCAGGCAAATACATATATATATATTTTTAAAGATTTTATTTATTTGACAGAGAGAGATCACAAGTAGGCGCAGAGAGAGAGAGAGAGAGAGAGAAGGAAGCAGGTTCCCTGCCGAGCGGAGAGCCCGGTGTGGGACTGATCGCAGGACCCTGAGATCATGACCTGAGCCGAAGGCAGAGGCTTAACCCACTGAGCCACCCAGGCACCCCACATATATTTTTCGAACACATTAAGCAGGTAGATGAGAGAACCCCCTAAAATACTAACCAGTTTTCCTTCTGAAGAATAAAAGACCTATCCAGGCACTTGTCTTCTAAAAACTGTGTGTTCTTAACACACAATTAAGTGATTTTTAAAAAGTTATTTATAATTGACTTTGATCATTTATCTCTTTATATACTCGGGTCCTGGGTCAACTTAGCAAACATCAGGCAATACTGATGGGGGTCCTAGAATCTAAGTGAATGACTGTAAAACTGTGTTCCCAGAGGTGTTTCAAATAGTCAATTTGAATTTCATTTAAATTACATTAAAAACTATATCCATATGTAAATTACATTAACATTAAAATAATGGCAACTACCTAAATATGTACTTATGTTGTCAAGTGAAGCTCATTTTTTAGAAGATTTATTTATTTGAGAGAGAGAGAGACAGACAGACAGACAGCAAGTGCTGTCTCATACAGAGGGAGAAGGAGAAGCAGACTCCCTTCTGAGCAGGGAGTCCAATGCAGGGCTCCATCCCAGGACCCTGGGATCATGACCAGAGCTAAAGGCAGATGCTTAGTAGACTGAGACACCCAGGCATCCCAAGTTAAACTCATTTTTATTTAGACTTCAGAATAAAGCTTCTCCTGTCTTATAAAGTGTCATTAATCGAGATGGTTAAAAGCTACAAAATAATCAGACTTCTATCTCTTCCTCATAATAACTATTTGTTGGATACAACTCTGTGCTATCACTTTCAGAATTTAAACACAAAAACTTGGTTGAAACTAATGAGACCTATAGAGCATGGCAGAAGCAAAGGTGAATGCCTCTTTTTTGGGAACCCTTCTGCAGGCCAGGTTACACAGACATTGCACAGAAAATAAAGAGGGAATACCCAGAAGAATCACTCCTAGAGGAAAATAAGAGAACATGAAAGACTCTCTGAAGTAAGTATATTTAAAATATTCAGAGATAAGAGATGCAAGTAAAGCTACAGAATAAAAAGAGATGACGTGAAGAAAGCACCAAACAGAAATTCCATACAATTACTAAGATAACAACAAAAGCCATCAGAGGATAGGCTGAATGGAAGACAAAACCATTCAAGACTACATACAAGCAAAACCAAGATATTTTCAGACAAAGGTAGAATATGTAAATCTTATGCCTTCACTAGAACTACCACTCAAGGACCCACTTTAACCAGAGGAAATTAAACCCAAAAAGCAGGAGCAGAATGGAAAAAGTAAGGGTGAGCAAATAAACTGGTAAACATATGGATGAATATAAATAATTAAAAGCTATACTTAAAAATAAGAAAAATAGCAATGATTAATTTCAAAGATATGCAAACTGGACAGCAATAAATTAGAACACGAAAGGCAGCAAATCAAAGTGTTCTGAGTACACAATGAGAACTATTAATTAGATCTTGATTTTATAAAGTATGTGTGTTAAAATTAAGCATAAGAGCAGAAAGAATACAAATGGAAAATGTAACTTCTGAACCAGTAACTGAGGAGGGAAAAAAAAAAGATTAATCAAACTAACAAAAAGGAAGAAGCATGAAAAAGAAAAACAAAGAAAAAGTTGAAAACACATATTAACAAGATAGAAATAAGCACCCATACATCAGTAGTAACAGTAAGTGTAAACACATTAAATTCTCCATAAAAGTGACAAAATGAGGTTACAAACAAGAAATGCCTAATTATTTTTCATAAACATACACTTAAATGGACACTGACTGGCTGAAAATATAAGGAATAGAAAAAGAAATCCCAACCAGCCACTTAGAAAAAAAGTTGTTTCAGTAATATTAATACTTTTAGCTTTAAATCCCAGTAGTAACAAGAATAATGAGGTATACAGCATACTGGTAAAACCATTCACCAAGAAGATATAATAATCATTAACAAAGGAAAACAGATAAATCCACAATGATAATGAGAGATTAATACTTGACAAGAATACTATAATCTTCAATGTAATCATTTAGGAAACAAAAAAAAACAGACTAAAATAAATGAGCTTAACAGTCAATGTAAGAAACAGAACAAGGTACCCAGAGAAAGCAGAGGACATTAAAATTGAATTTTTGTTGAGATTCTGAAATCTAACTTGTTTCCATTTGTATTTGCATATTGACAAACCCATAAACTAAGGTCTGACAAAAAGATACCAGAGCCTACTGAAAATAAATATTTAGAACTCTTTACATGTGCACATATCCATGCACACACATAAACGAGGGTTCCTTTTGTTTGGTACTTGAAGAATTTTCAAATCAAGCATTTACTTAAATTTATATGTGCTGTTATTAAACAGGTAAATTCAACTAATATATTGAATGAATAATGACTATGCTGGCTCAAAACAAAGTGCTTTACACCTTATACTGTAACCTTTTGATCTATAAATGAATGAATGAATGATCACTCAGAATGAATAAAGATGTACTCCATGCAGCTAGTTGCCAGATCAAGATGTTCTCTGGCAATGTGAACATACTTCAAGGTGAAGTCAACATTTGGAAAACACAAAATGAAAAAAATTGGGAATGTTTTTTCTTAATCCTGACAAACCTACACAGGAAATAATTCTTGCTTGAATGAATAATCAGCTCTGTAAAGAAGAGGACTTCACTGGTCACATGTTAAATTATCAAATCTCTCTTATGCTAAAATGTCATCTTTAAAAAGAAAAAAAATTGGGAGCCTGGGTGGCTCAGTGGGTTAAAGCCTCTGCCTTTGGCTCGGGTCATGATCTCAGAGTCCTGGGATGGAGCCCCGCATCGGGCTCTCTGCTCAGCAGGGAGCCTGCTTCCTCCTCTCTCTCTGCCTGACTCTCTGCCTACTTGTTATCTCTGTCTGTCAAATAAATAAATAGGACCTTTTTATTTAAAAAAAATATACATATACATATATATATACACACACACATATATATATGTATGTATGTATGTATATATATATTAAAGAAAGAAAAGTTTTTAAACCAGGACCTGGCCCTCAGAATTTTTTTGACATGACAAAATAACTTTTAAAATTAATTGTAAGATTGCTTAGCGTATTTTGTTCAAATGCTCACATTTTACTATTATTTTTTCAATGTAAAGGTTTAACCCTCCTCAGAACAATCACTTTCATTCAATTAGCACCATTTAGCTGCCAAAAAAAAAAAAAAAACAAAACAAAAACCAGTGCTCAAAAGGCAAAGGGAGGTCAAAGGGCCACCACCTGGTCCTGGCCCACAGACCCCCTGGGCTCTCTGGCCATGTGGCTCTCTTTATCTCAGGGTGTAGAAAATCTCCCAACTTCTCTCAGTTGAAACTCAGAAGGCTCCAGACTTGGTTCTCAAGCAGCACTTCACTCCACATTCACTAGGCTCCATTTGTTCCTTTGTTGATCGCTGGCATCACTTGTCCAGCCCTAATACAAACATCTTCAGCATGCATCATGGGTTTAATGAAGTGGAAAATAAGGATAAGGACTTTTCAAACATAAAGTCAAGCAAAAAGACCTTGGCAAGTTATACATAAAACATGAAAAGAATGTTTAATATTAATGCACAAACCATTTCTCTTGGCAAATGAGAGTATGCTATTCAAAACCACCAGCCTCTAAAATAGTTACTTACTTTTTACATCCCTGGCTACAGGTACAACCTTGTCAAAGTCTGTTTTGTCTTTTGTAAGATTTGGACATGTTATCAGCAAAATGTATAATTTTTAACATTCACATGTCCTAAACTGTTCTCAACCAATCTCAATATCTCCTAGAATTTCTTCACAAGGACTAATTTTGATGATGACTATAGATACATCACAAAGCAAACTTCATAGAACCTAGTGTTTGTGGATGAGGCAGTCAACTATCTGGCCACGAGATTAAGTGGGATGTTGGTACATATTACTCAAGTCTAAATTAAACTACTTCATAAAATGAATGTAATATCTTCATTAATTTATTGAATTTTTGTCTATGGAAGAGCTTTGTACTAATCCTGAGATGTTATCAAGAAATAGGCAATGAGCCAATAAATTTTTCCAATGAATATACTGAACATGTAAGAAATAAGACAACAGTAAAGTCAAAGAAGAAGAGACAAAAAATAAATGAATAAAAACCCCAGAAACTATGGAGTACATATTAACATGTATATAAGCAAAAATATGGTAAACTAGAAGCTGGAACCAGAAAATATACAAGATTATAAAACAAAAGAACTCTGTCTAAAGTGGGGCAAGCAAGTGAAGGTGTAGGGAAAAACAAAAGGCAGTCCAGTATGACAAGATTCGCTAAACAGCTCTGAGACACAGTAAGACTTATTCTATTTTCTTTTCCTCTCATTTCCAGTACACTCAGAAGGGGACTTAGGTGATTTTTCTAAAAGTGGGAGATTGAGAAAGATGATTTTTACCTGGATATATATAAAATATGCAGAAATGGGGGGGGGGAATCCTTTTAAGAATGTCCAGGAGAAAAGTTAAGGTTTAGAATAAGAAAGACTGACATAATGATAAGAATATCTGGCATATTAGTAAGAACAAATAATAGAATTTACTTGCGTCTGAATGTCAAATAGAAGACAAAGGATACTTCCAGAAATAAATGTAAGGAAATTAGAGGACCAGCAGAGTACATGATAGCTATTGGAAAATAAGGTTAAAATGGCATGACATAATACAGACTTAACAAGAAGTCACAAATATATGTTTTATAAAGTTTACAAAAAGTCCTTTTAATAAAAAAAATAGATTTATAAATGAAATGTGAAAACTTGAGGAAATTATCTGGGTAATCAAATTGGCTTTCTGTAGTGATATAATTAAACTTACTAGCACTGCAGAATCCTTTTCTTCTACACTTTTAGCCTCAAAAAATTTCTAGTGTCCATAGCTGTTTGAACAAAGGTTTAAAAATTTTAAAAATTTTTGAATACTTAAGGAAGAATAAAGAATTTGGGCAAAAGCATGCCCTTAAAGACAGCTACTATAAAGGGCCTAGCTAAAGAGGTCTAATTTGTAAAATAGCATTGTACATATCTTACAGGTTCTGCAGTAAATCTCTGTTTTACCTTCCTTTAACCAGTATCTCCAAGTGAAAAAAAGACTACTCTCAGTAAAGCAAAGTCTAAGTCCATTTAGCATAATTAGTAAGAATAAGTTAGCTCAGTACATGACATGGATCTAAAATGCCCTTGCTTAAGTTGAAAGCAGCACAGACAAGAAGATAACTTAATTGAAGTTGAATATGTTTTAGTTTTTCTGAGTGGAGAAAAGGCACACATATTTTTAAATCCTCAATCATTTACCCTCTGCAATTATCTCATCTACCAGAACTCTAAAATCAATTTTAGTGGACTTTCATTTACGCTTTATAATAGGAAAAAATGACACATTTCCAAATTTAATTAACCAAAACAAAAATTCCTAGGACACCCCATGTAATTCTGAGTGGACTAAACAATACATCTTAGTAGCTCAGGACAAAAGGTCATTTGGAAGGGATGTGCCTTTAAGGCTTTACAAAGGCTTGGTCTTCAGTCCTGTAATAAAAGAGGAAGCACATCTCAGTAAAGGAAGGATGCCCACTTTAAATAAGGAAATGGGTTTGCAGGATGCACACATGCTGCTTTCTATTAATGATAAGCACAGTCTACAAAAAGAGCCTCAGACTGCTTTGACTTTCATGTAGAATACCTGCAGAGAATGCCTAACATAAACAAAATGACAAGTAATGTGTCCACTCACCATTTATTAAATGATTTATGTGATCATAATAGAGGCTAGTAAATACTGATGACTATATTCCAGTTAAGAGCTGTAATTACTGGTGTGATGATTGTATGCTAGGATCAACGCCAATAATGTTTTGGGAGAGAAGCATACTTTAGAGGTTTATGAGGATAATTATACGAGATAGATGGCTTTGGTTGGTGATTTTTTTTTTTTTTAAGCCAGAGGGAATAGGGAATAAGACAGAGATTTCTTGAGACCTTTATCATAACTTTAAAAAATACTTTATTGTATATATTTAAGGAATGTAAAACATTGTTAAAATTAGCTCTCCTTCAAGACAAAGTAAATCTAATCAAAATCATAATAAATGTTAATTTAATTTTAATTTTTGGCCATCACTTTGCTTCTCTCTCTCTCTCATGTGTGTGAGATACACACATTAATCAGACATTTTTCAACAACAATAAAATATGTTACAACCCTTATTTAATTACTCAGTTGGTGACTGTACAACTTGTCAGACTTGGCCTGCCACTGATCCCCCTCATATTGTTTCTCACCATCTACTGATAATCCTTGGTACATTTTCTTATTTCTCATGATTTCAACTAAGAGATATGCAATGGCAGATAAATTACCTACCTAGCCCAAACTCATTACAAGTTGCCTAGGGTATTGGTGATTTCCAAGAATTGGCTCGATGATGAAGGGAGACCAGATTACAAATTGCACCCACAATGCAGCCCAACCTCTCCATACAGTGTTAAATGACAAATTTTGTAAGACTGGGAAACTATCTGCTTATTAAGTACCATAAGATCTGTGTCAAGCATCATTCTATTAGGAAATGTTCTTGAGTTGTGTTCAAGCAAAATCTGAGGCTGAATAAGTATATTCTTGCAGATCCACATATCATCCCTAAAGAGAAAAAAATTTATTTGCAGTAAAGTTATCTAGAATTTTGACATCAAAATATTTCTTTGAAATATTAAAAATAAAAAATTAAAACTGCCTCTGAAATATTTCTTTGAAATGAAAGAAGCAATTTGCATTTAAGCATGAATTTAAGTCTTATGTCATCTGGAAATATATACTGGGGTATGGAGGAGGCAGCATAAAATACTATTTTTCATGCTTCGGGTCCCTTCAGGATTTTAATCTGATCCTGCCCTAACCTCTATTATAAAACAGATTGCACACATTTTATCTAACTGTTGAGCTGTGTTTCTCCCCGGAGATAACAAGCACCACAAGGGCAGTCCAGACAGGTGGACAGGTTGAAGGAGGAGGGAAAGGCACGGCCTTAACAGGGACCATGACACAGTCCAGGTCACTCTCCACAGCACATTATGTGCATCAGGCCAGAGTTCTCTGTTACCACTGGTTACTGTCCATCTTCTCCACAAAAGTGTCTACCTTTGGTCAGGACTTTTCTAAGATTATTTTAAAACAGAAAGTGAACAAGAGGAAATACATATCCACATTTTCTTAAAATGTTTGCAGAGGTGGTACATGGGAATGCCGGTCAAGTTTTGTGAGGGTAGAGAGCCGAAAGATAACTGAGGCAAACCTTACTTTGGTGTTTGTAAAGCGCCTTAAGGATATTTTGCTATTCTTATTTCAGCTCTGAGAATTTCTAGAGAGAAGAGAGGACACACAACTTGAAATGTTGCCCCAATTTCTGTTTTACACAGACTTGCTTTATACATATATAAAATGCTTTCTTATCTAAAATTTCCCCAAGGATCTGCAGTGAACAGAGTTTATACAACAGACTTGACCACAATAAGTCTCAAAGCCTCTAATACTCTCCAGGGATCAATGACATGTGTGCAGAGAAGAATTTATAAGACTCACTATAACAGTTCCCTTGGAACTATTACTTTCAGATGGGGGAAAGTAATAGATATTTTTAAAGAGTAACACACTTGCCAAAATACGTATTGGCTCCAAAGAAGGCTGTGTGCATTAAGCAAACATAGCAAAACTGTTGTAAAATACTACACTAAAATGTGGATATGCTGCAGGTCAAACATATTCCTTGGAAACAGTAATATACAGCCCATGTTTCACTAAAATGTGAAAAGCCTAGAACATGCCTTATCCTTGTCACTATCCTTGTGACTGTCAATACAATAAAAAGACTTTCTCCGATTCCTTTATTATAAACAAAATCAATTATTACCGTGTCAACTCTCTCACACGTAAAAATGATCATATTACTTTCTACAGCAGGGTCACAAATTCAAATGCCTAGAGGGGCAAGCATGTGATATAAATAAGCAAAGCAAGGCAGGTGCAGGCTGTGGTAAACTCCGGCAATATTCCTCATTCGTGAATGTGCATAAAGGAATCAGCTACCTTCTTTCAGTGCATAGCCTGATGTAGTAGTTCTGGGGTGATGCCCCAAATTCTGCATTTCTAATGAGCTCCCTGAGAAGTAATGAACTAGGGGGCTCTTTTTCCTTTCTGCTAATTTGCCTCAGTTGACAGTCTCCACGCAGGAATGCAACTAGGCTCAGTGCTTACCGATTTCTCAAAAGCAGCCGGAAATCCATTCATTCAACAAATATGCCAGCCTCATATGTATTCCAGGTATTCTAGGCACTGAAGATACAGTAACAAGCCAGAAAGACAATGCTGTATGCCCTCATAGTTGCCTTGATAATAGGGGGAGAGAGACACCCAACAACAAAAATATACAAAATGTATAAGCTAGCAGCTTAGGAAAAATAGATAAGTGGAAGAAGGATAGTGTTTTGGGGGGTAGCAGTTACAGTTTTCGGGTGACCAGGAATGGTCTCACTGAAAAGATGACATATGAGTGAGTCCCTTAAAAAGATGAAGAAAGCTATGAGGATATCAGGGGGAAGACAAAGCCAAGTTGTGAAAGCAGGGGTTAGAGCATTCCCGGTATGCTAAACTGAACTAATATGGAAGCCAGTGAGCTGAGAAGCAAAGTGAGCATGGGAAAGGACTGGGAGGTCATCTAAAGCCTAAGTGCTTTACATATTCTCTTCTGATTTTTAAATGCTAAAAACTAGAAAACGTTCAGCCCATGGCCATCACTTCTTAGCTTCTTTAATCCCAAGACTTTGAAAATACAATTAACATTTTAGTATTATGCTTTATGAAGAATTACTTTATTGCCTAATTTCTTCTAAATTCTTCTAACTATAATCATAATATATAACTTTATAATCAGAATGTATTATTCAACATGTGTGTACACAAAGATCCACAAAGAATAAGTGCAATTGTTAGGATCTCTCAGTGATCAAAGGGTGGAGTAAAATCCCACCAGAAGATAATATTCAGCTGTCCTTCATCTATGAAATTTGCTGCCTCTCTTCCATCATCTAGAAGACAGATACTGTGAACTGCTTCTCTGGTGGTAGTGATAGGTTTGTACTGCAGACATCTGTCTCTTCTTCAGCCTCTCTGTAATCAATGTTGAGCATTTGAAAGGAGAGCAGCCCAGGTCAGGGATGCCTTAAGATACAGTAAATCTAATTTGCCTTTTATCTTCCTGATATAGAATCCTGTATGGCTGGAAATCGCAAAGCCAAATCTACAACCATTCTCTGGGACATCTATAGAATTCCACGTATGCAATCTTTACACTAATCTTATTCCTGGTACTATCTTTCTTTGTTACCTATCCTTTCCCATTGTCTCAGTTTCTTCCTACCAATATCAAATTCATTTTCTCTTGGCATATTGTATGTATCATCAAACTCCTTAAGATTCCTTAAATCTTTTTCAAAACAAGTTGTGGAATCCATTCATTCATTAACTATTTATTGAGTGACAGGTATTATTTTGGGTGCTCAGCATATATCAGAGAGCAAAACAAAGATCCCTTCCCTTAGGGAGCTAACAAAAGTAAAAATATATATACAGGTAAACAAGAAAAAAAGTAACTTGCTCACAAAGAGTCTGATTTAACCAACAACATAATTAGTAGTAGGATCTCTACTCTTCATTGTAAAATTGCTAATTCACTGCTGGTTAAAATGTCTTCTACAAGGTCATGGTAAAAACAGTGCCAGCATTTAGAATATAACCCATCTTGAGAGACATGAAATAATTCCTCTCACTGATTTGCTATATAATTCACTGAGGCCTAAAGGAAAAGAGTACAAAAGAAAATTTGTACACAAATTGGAGTTCTTCAAATTTCAGTTTTAAAAATTCTAAAAGTCATAAAAATGAAAGTAAAAAATGTAACATGTTGTTAAAATAAGTTACTGGTATTTATTCAAAGGAAAGAATATATTAAATCTTGCAATCAGATGAATAAATGATCATGCAAGAAAAGAAAGATTCAGGTCTTTGCAATTCAAGTCATTTCCATTACTAGATTTTTTTCTTAAGATTTTATTTATTTATTTGACAGACGGAGATCACAAGTAGGCAGAGAGGCAGGCAGAGAGAGCGAGGAGGAAGCAGGCTCCCCACTGAGCAGAGAGCTATACGTGGGGCTCGATCCCAGGACCCTGGGATCATGACCCAAGCCGAAGGCAGAGGCTTTAACCCACTGAGCCACCCAGGCACCCCTACTAGATTATTTTTAATCGATATTCATTTTTAATTTAAGCCAAATCATATGACCAATGAAATAATAATTATATAATCATTGAATCAATGATTCATTAATCAATGAAAAATTGCTGAAAGAAACCATGAACCCAAGCATGAGATTAATAATAAAGAACTCAGTGAGATGTTCTCAAAGTATCACATTATACTTAAATTAATTTAAGTATAATGCTCTTAAATTAATAAACTAAAACAATATTTATTTCCCTCAAAAATTATCAAATTGATGAAAGGTGGTAGGGTTGGGGGAAGTGGTGAAGGGAGCTCCATTATCTTTGCTCTAAGGCCCAAGGAAACCTTTACAGACTTTCCAGAAACGATGTACATTGAAACTGGTCAGGCAAGGAAAAAATTCTTTATCATTGACCCCAAATTCTCTTCTCTTAAACCTTCTTTAGAGTAATCCCCACAAAGCAAGTAGCAATGTTTGATTCATAAGAAGAAATTTATTTCTTTAAAGAATGGTCTCACAATATAGGGAGGTTTCATGAAATTAATTTAAGGGATTAAATTATCAGATGTTTGCTGCCATTGTCTTTTATTGTACTGTTTGCCCCTCAGTGTGTCTGTACACGGTACCTTAGATCCTAAAGATACAGAGCAGTGGTACTTAATCAGCTGGGTGTACTTATTAAAGTGCAGATCCTTGAATTCAACCTCTAAAATATCTGTTTCAGTAGGTCTGAGGTGGAGGCCTAGATGCTATATTTTTTTTAAAGGTTTTATTTATTCACTTCACAGAGAGAGACACATGGAGAGAGGGAACACAAGCAGGGGGAGGGCAGAGGGAGAAGCAGAATTCCCACTGAGCAGGGAGCCCGATGTAGGGCTCAATCCCAGGACCCTGGGATGAGGACCCAAGCCAAAAGCTTAACGACTGAGCCACTCAGTTTATAACACACAAATATATTAGTACAAGATTAAGAGTACAAAATTTATAAATATATGTGCATGTATAAATGCATATGTGTATAAGTAGGGGCTTCACATTCAAAAATATCTTTTTGATCAAAAATACATACACTGGGGCACCTGGGTGGCACATTGGGTTAAGCCTCTGCCTTTGGCTCAGGTCATGATCTCAGGGTCCTGGGCTCAAGCCCCGCATTGGGCTCTATTCAGCAGGGATCCGGCCTCCCTCTCTCTCTCTATCTGCCTCTCTGCCTACTTGTGATCTCTGTCTGTCAAATAAATAAATAAAATCTTAAAAAATATATATACTGATTCAAAGTGATACATGCACCCTGATGTTTAGAGCAGCATTATCAACAATAGCTGAATTATGGAAAGAGCCCAAATGTTCATCAACTGATGAATGGATAAAGAATAAATGGTATATACATATACATATACATATATATGTACAACACACACATATATATATAAAGAATAAGTGGTATATACACATACATATATGTATATGTGTTTATACATATACATATATACAACATATATGTATATGTGTATGTGTGTCTGTATGGTTACTAGAGAGGAGGTGGGTAGGTGGGAAGGGTGAAACAGATGACAGGGATTTAAGAAGGGCACTTGTAGTGATGAGCACTGGATGCTGTAGGTAAGTGTTAAATCACTAAACCCTACACCTGAAACTAATATTACATAATATGTTAACTATTAAATTAAAAAATAATAATAATAAAGAGTATTTAGAGCTACACACACACACAAAATGTACATTGATCTAAGGGTACAAACTTCCAGTTAGAAGTTGAATAAGTTAGGGATCTAATGTACAGCATGATGATTATAGTTAATAATACTGTATCATACACTTAGCAGTAGCTAAGAGAGTAGATCTTAAATGTTCTTGGTACAAAAAAGAAATGGGACTTATGTGAGGGAATGGAAGCAGTAGCAAATGCTACGGTAGAAATGACTGTGCAATATATAATTGTATTAAAACAACACCTTTTATACCTACCCAAAGCTTTGGGGTCATAATAAGTGCAGATATTAAGGATGTAAAATAAATTTTTAAATACTGGTACTAAACAACAATATAGCTCCTTGAAACTAAGATATCTATAAGCTATAGCTACATAAATTTTACTAATTAAAACTCTTAATTAACAACAGCAAAAAAACCAACACCTTTTATACCTTAAACTTATACAAAGTTATATGACAATATCTCAATAAAGATGGGGAAAAATGTAAAAATAAAAATTACAAAAAATGTACATTGATCTTCTATAATAAGAGTCAGCAGACTTTTCTGCTAAGGATCAGATAGTAAATATTTTAAGCTTTATAGATCATAACCAAACTCTGTTGTATATTCTTTGTGTTTTCTTTTACAACCTTTTTAAAATATAATAACTGCCAGTTACAAAAGACTGCATACTTCATGATCCATTTGTTTAAAATGCCCAGAATAGACAAATCTACAGAGACAAAAAGTACATTAGTAGTTGCCAGGGGTTGGAAGGTTTGGAAAGAAATGAAGAGTGACAGCTAACAGGTATGGGGGTTCTTTTTGGGGTGATGACATTGTTCTAAAAATGATTGTGATGATGGTTGCACAACTCTGAATTTTATACTTCAAATAAGTGAACTATATGGTATGTGAATTATATCTCAGTAAAGCTGTTATTAAAAAAAAATAACATCATTCTTATCCCAGGACTGCATTTGGCCCACAGGGCTATAGTTTGCCCACTGTTGATCTATAGCAACAGTTCTCAAAGTGTAGTCTGGGAACCTCTGAGAGTGTCCAGGATAATTCAAGGGGAGCTGCAAATTCAAAAATATTATAAAAAAAAAAAAAATCAAAAACCAACCCTAAGGTGTTATTTGTCTTTTTCAGTCTTATATTCTCACATGTACACATCAGAGTCTTCCAGAGGCTACCTGACATGTGGCATCAAAAAAGACCAAATGCAGAGACAGATAAGAGAATCCAACCAATCTTTCTTCCTGCCTGGAATGTAAGCATAATAATACCCAAGGTGAAGCCACTTTCTGGTGGAGACCATGAGGAAGAAAGTCCAGGTTAAGGATGGTTGAGAGGAAAACAGAAAAAGATGGCACCCTGATTGTACTACACAATGGCTATAACTTCTCTAGTCTACCTTCTTAAAAATTCCTGCTACAGGGGAAAAATTAACAGATTTTAAATGTATTTATTTTAGAAAATTTTGTAACGTGAAGCTGAATAAAATTCTTTATGTGAACAGCACCATACCTCCCTAAAAGTCATACACAGAACACTGTCTAGCCTCAGCTAGCCTCATGCAGGTCATTCACTGTGAAGGGCTGGCCTCACTGTGAAATAGCAAAGAGGTAAAATAAACTCTTCTGCCTTTAGATGCCAAGTTTTCTTTCCCCAGTGCTCTGAAAGCTTTGTTTGATCGGTGTGGATGCCCTTCTGCTCATCTTCCAAAGTTTAAAGCTTATCCATTTTTCAAGGCTAAAATCCAACTAACAAGTCACCTCCTCAAAAAGAGGTCTTCCGGGGCACCTGGGTGGCTCAGTGGGTTAAAGCCTCTGCCTTCGGCTCAGGTCATGGTCCCAGGGTCCTGGGATCGAGCCCCGCATCGGGCTCTCTGCTCAGCAGGGAGCCTGCTTCCTCCTCTCTCTCTGCCTGCCTCTGCCTACTTGTAATCTCTCTGTCAAACAAATAAATAAAATTAAAAAAAAAAAAAAAAAGAGGTCCTCCTTGGGTCACCTGCGTAACTCAGTCAGTTGGGCAGCCAACTCTGGATTTTGGCTTAGGACATGATTTCAGGATCCTAAGACCATGGTTAGTCAGGCTCTGTGCTCAGCAGGGAGTCTCCTTGAAATTCTCTCTCTCTCTTCACCTTCTCCCACTCACATACAAACAAGCTTGCTCTTTCTCTAACAAATCCTAAAAAAAAAAAAAAAAAAAAAAAAAAAAAAAAAAAAAAAAAAAAATCTTCCTTTATTTCCCCCCAAATCACCCACTATTCTTACCTCCCACACCTGCACCTCAAATGCATTTAACACTTTCTACTTTACATTTATTAATTTCTCTTATACTTCCACTAAACCATCCTATTCACTTCTGTACTCCCACTTCAGTCAAAATTGGCACAGGACTTTGCATTAAATAAAAGCTCAAATTAGTCAATTATATCAATGTTACTACTCCTAACCAAGTTCTTTAGGAAAGAGAAAACACACAGGATAAAGCCAAAAAAGTATTCAAAAAGTCTCCTCTCCATGAGTAATCTCATGTCTTAGGCTAGTCTTGACTACTGGAGCATCTCAGCCTTCAATTTATTGTGCCATTAAGAGTTAAAGAACAGTGTTCTCCTTTCACCCAACTTTAATTTAATGTAAGTATTTTTGTGCTTAATGAAAATCAACTCAACCCTTAACTCCCTTTTAAAGTCAATGAAGGAAATCAGGGAGACTTAATTAAATGGTGAAATAAAGCCCTATTAAGGAGGATTTATGACCCTTCTGTGTAAAGTATTTAAGATAACAAGGTGTTGGTAAATTAGGTTTTAGCTGGATAAAGATCTAAATATATCAGTGTAACAGATTATGAAGTTGTCTTTTATAAAGGCACATCTCGGGAATAAACTAGCTTATTGATTCTTTAATATGTTTGCTAACTGGAAACAAAATCATTGTTTTTCAGTGCCTTATTGCTAGATGTGAGGCTGGTTAGCTACTGGCTCCAAGAAATCCAAAAAACTATGTTTAACACAGGAGGGTCTGTCTCAGGGATCCCTTATTACTTCTATTGCTATACTGGGCATATAGATATTCCTGGCATCCTCCATTACAATATTTGTCTATTCCAAATAAGCAGGGCTCCAGGAAAAATGCCAAGAATTTTAAACAATAGAATCATATATGCTGATTAATGAAAATTATCTTCCTATATATGTTAAGAAGTGAATATAGGATATACTGAGGGTAAGCAATTATCCTCATGAAGATATTCTATAGGAAAAATAAACCAGCAAGTAGGTTAAAAAAAAAAAAAACTGCATCATGGAAAGACTTCAGAGCCTTTAGTATGCTAATGTATCTTGTTAAACTCACAAGGGAAGTAGTGTTCTCCCAAATTAATATGGCCACAGATCCCTTATGGCATCTTGAGCCATAAATTACACTTTCAGAAGAAAGGCTTAAAATAAATACTCACTAGATGCCTCAATTTCTACTTCGGTTCTACCTGGAATTATTTTCTGAAGGCAAAAAGATACTGAGGTTAAAAACATGAACTCATGAGATGAAAGGAAAGAACCTTCAGTAGCATTAGGATTGTCAACATTTCTCTAATAAAAAATATCTCCACTTACAGAGCTGGGGAAAATGGTTCAATCATACTGTCTGCTTACTGACACTAAATAGGCTTGGAACTCTAACATTAACTATGTCACTCCCAATCCCCTGCAATACACATCTTCTGAGTGCTATTTTTTTTTTTTTTAAGATTTTATTTATTTATTTGAGAGAGAGAGAGCATGAGGTGGGGAAGGGCTGTGGAGAGGGAGAAAGAGATCACTGAGTAGAGAGACAAACGCGGGGCTGAATTCCAGGACCCTGAGATCCTGACCTGAGCCTACAGCAGACGTTTAACTGACTGAGCCACCTAGGCGCACTGAGTGTTTTGTTGTTGTTGTTGTTGTTGTTGTTTTTAAATAAAAAGGTAGAAGAGAGATGAAAATCCTAGCAGAGATTCATAAATGGTCCAAAAGGTAGGCCAACCAGATTAATTTCCTACAATCTGGAATCAGTCAAAAGTTATGTTATGCCTTTAAATTAAACATTACCATTGAAATATGTTCCTACCCACCTCATGCCCTTCACAAGTCAACACACCATGGGGACTCTGCTTTTCTAGGGACAAAGAACCTGCATCATGACATGTGCTTCCATAACAATGGAGACCCGGGGGAGATGAGACAGCAAAGTAAACTGCCTTCAGAAAAGTCAGAGATCAAACAGACTGGATCCTACCTTGTACCCAGAATGAGAAAACTGAACTTCTGTCACAGCATCATTGCTCAACTATATTTTTAAGAAATTTCTACAAATTAAGTTGTGAGGTGACAGAGCATCTGGATTTCCTGACTAGGAGAATCTGATTGTCTTGGGATTTGGTTCTGCTGCTCTCTAGTGTTTACAAACACTAAAGCTGGTCCTCCTTTACCACCAAGATCTAAAAGTTGCTAACTTGCACATTACTTTTAAAGTAGCCTGAAATGAAGACAGAAAGATAACAAGTAAATGAAGACAGGGGAGCACAGGGAAAGACATAAGAGAGAAAAGAAGAGGCAGAAAAAAAGCTACTATACACAGTACAACAGTGGTTTTCAAAACTAAATGCTTTAACCACTACTTGCCACAATGTACCTATCGATTACCTGCCTTGGTAAACCATACTTTAAAGTTAGCCTTGAACTTTGAAATAAAGAGGAGGGGAAAAAACTGGCTCACCAAAGAAACCCCTTATAAATTAAACCCTGAAGTTGGACTCTGCCACTTTTCACTAAAGATCAACCTCCTTCCCTCCCCCCACTGCCTGACACAATGCTGGTTTTGTCCCCACTCCTGCATCAGCTGCGCAGCACAGGGCGTACATGTTGAAAAGCAGCTGTTTGCTGACAGACTGTGAGCTGGGAAGCTAAAGCTAAGTGAAGTGGTTAACCCACATCCCTTCTCCACCGATAAAGTGCTTTGATAAGCAAGCTACATTGGCAAAAGCGAGAAATGTTGCCAGAACAGCCACTCTTAGGAATGAATGCCGGCTTGTTTGGTGGACGCTTGATGCTTTCACATCCTCAGCATTCACTTATGGTCCCCAACCTCCACTAACCTGGTATGCTTCATAGTGTTCTTTCAGCTGGCAGCAAGACCAAGTCTTTGATATGTCAGAGCAATATCCTGTTCATACAGGGAACACAAATATAGTATGTGTGTTTGTGTGTGTGTGTGCACGCACGCGCGCACGTGCTCACGCAAGAAAACACCTCCTCGTACAACTTTTTTCTCAAAAGTATTTTTCCTAACTCAAACTCCTATTAGTAACACAGCATTAAAGAAAACAGTCCCACAGAAATATGCTCATCAGGTCAATGACTGCTCAGTAATACAGGGCCATAAATTTTTCTCCAACTTTTATTAACAAAATGAAATTTGAAGTTAAAAAGTATGATTAATTTGTAATTCAACTACAAGTATCTTTGGACATACAGACTTGCTAATTAAACACAGAAGGCACAGAAGACATGTTTCCACACTAACCTTAATGAATACTCCCTTCAAAAACATGTCCCTCATTTAAATTTATAGTCTGGAGGGCTTTAATTCCATTCAAGTACTTTCTCTGAGTCAAATGGTTCCTTTCTACCTGAGTAAGAGGACACACTAGACCACATTTCTCTCTCTCCACAGAGAAGAAACCTGGATGATGGCAAGGCCTAGCCACCATGTCCAGTGGAAGGATTAAAGGCTCAATAGTGTTGCTAGTCCAATATGAAAACTTATCAACATTAATTAATATCAAGTCATGTGCCTATCATCCATTAAGCTAAAATCCTGCTTAGTAAGTAAATATAATTTTACAAGACTGTTACTTTAAAACAGAATCAGTAAGCGTGTGAAAATAGAAACTGGTTACCATTCAGAACATGTACTCGGAAACAATTATATGATCTACTTGACTGATCTACTATCAGAAAATATTGTTTTTTATAGCAAACATAATAATATCTCTGTATTCAGTACTATCAGAGATGTACATTATTTTTCAAGTAAAATAAATCCCCCTAAGAGCTGGAGAAGACTCCATGAACCAAAGGTCACAGTAGGTAACTCTGCTTTCAGGATTCTGGCTCTCTGGATCTAAGGTGGAAAACTGACAAATGCTCGAAAGGATATTGCACAAGGTACAAATGCACATCCACGTATATATAAAAAAGGACACAAACGTGTACCTATACAGATAGAAATTTCTAATAACTACAGGGCCTGTTATAAAAGGTTAAATAATGAAAAAAATAAATGCTTAATAGAGTGCTATAATGTATGCCTCCCACACATAAAAGTAATCAATGAAAAAAATGAAGCATAAGAGAAAATGACTATTTCAGCTATCTGGAAAGTATGATATATTAAGAAAAGGGCCACAAGTGAAAATAACAGTATCCACAACATTTATCTCAGACCATTTAATTAAGCTATTTTGCTTGGGACATTGTTACAGAGCCATTTTGACACCAAGGCCATTTTGACTGGGCTTAAACAAAACAAACCACTGAAATTTCAACTTTTAAAACGTTACCCATTAGCATGATCAAACAGTTGATCCAGTCTGTGATCCTTGCCTTCCCTTCCTTGGGCCTGAAGGACAGGTGGGGAGCAGGGAGAGGTAGGGTTCAGAAGGACAAGTAGGGCTCAGGGGTATCTATTGAACATAGTAGTGAATACATTTTTGTAAACATCAATTTGACATCTTAATAAAACTTTGTAAATATATATAGATTTGGAAACTCTTAGGAAAGTTTTGGGTAAGTAGGGTATGCTACAACTAACAATGGGGAGAGAGTGAAGACCAAGAAAGTAAAGAATACCTTTAAAAAAAAAAAGTGTCCAAAATCAGAGGTTATAGTGTCACCTGTAAATGTGATCATTTGTCCACATGGCACCTCCACATACATCACACTTAGAATGTTTTATCCCAACCAAATCACATTAATGGAAGAGAGAATACTGAAAATTTGGATGAAACATCCTAATCAACTAGTGAGCTCTTTTTCTGACAGATACAACAAATAACAGTAGATAGATACAAGATATAACAGTAGAAATCATGCTAGAATGACTTTGAATTTTAGAAGAGGTAGTAGGAAGAAAATCAAAAAAGTTAACTTGTTTGAATGTCACTTTTGCTTACAATTATGAGTGTTCCCACCTGTCCTACTTAACTTTAACAATCATTACCCTGATTATAAAACACTTTATTCAATAGTAAAGAAAATACAAAAATGTTAGTAATTACCCACGATGGATAGGGAATCAACCTGGACCCCTCTGTTCTTAATGCCCAACAGCTGACCTGTCATGAGTCCTCTCTGTTACAGCTCCTCGATATCTTTCAAACCCACTCCTTCCTTTCTACCCTCCCCAATCTGAACACTTGCCCTCTCCCTCAATCCATCCGCCACACATAAAGGTATCCAGTTACCTTTACAGAATATACATCTCTTCTCTACAGCTTACAGCATAAGAATTACATGGGAAATTTGTTCTAAAACAGATTTATGGGGCTTGCCAATTAGATTCTAGTAGGGCTTAGAATATAGGAACCTAGATTTTGAATATGAACCCCAGATAATTCTTAAGTAGGTGGTCCTCAGAACCTACTTTGAGAAGGGCTCACCTATGAGATTTAAATCCCTCATCATTTTCAAAACGACTCATAAACATAGGGAATTTATTATATTTTCTTAAAAGCTAGTGGCAACAAAGCCTGCTAGCAATTTCAATTATTTGTTTTCACTTGGAGTGTATTCCTTACATTAAGATACTATACAAATGATGGAAATACATACACACACATACACACACCCTCAAAACATTTGGACAGTAATCATCCTTCACTTTGCTAAATCAATCAATCACTCATATAATACTTTCCATAAGTTCCCTTGGTTCACTAAAGTACCAATAAAGATAGTATTACTTTTGGATATTTTTGGAGCTCTCTGGGTTTGATCAAGTTTCACAGGTGAAAAAGAGCAACCTGAAGACAAAGTGGATACTGCTGTCACTCAGTGCATTAATCCATGGAATATGGACTAATTATATACCGCTATTATATACAGCAGTATATAATTATATACTCCTGTCACTCAGTGCTTAGTCCATGGAAGCAGAGAGAACCAGACCCATAGGGATAGGCTCTTCTAACTGTTTGATGTTGAAAAATACTTTGTTTCTGTAACTTAACAGGGCTCCTGCCAATCTTAGCTAATATTATTGAAAAGTACTTAAGCATACCTCATAAAATATAAACATACATTTAAGTCATTGTTACTCGATCTTCTGTTAGTAGTAGCCTACTTGAATTTTCTTGAATTAATTTTAGTAATTTATATAATTAATATGTCCCTAAAATTCATTTCAATGATTTGTCCATATCTTCTGTCATATTACATGTAATAAAGTAGTTGAATAAAATAGTACTAGACCAGCTCATTTTCTGACAGGCTTTTCATACTCATTGGGGAAGGGTATGAAAGAAACATGGGCAGTGATTACAATACTGAAAGTATCTCCCAAAAGTCCCTCATATTCCTTTACATTAAATCATGATTTGAGGAATTAATTTTACATTCAAGCAAACTATTTTTCTAATTGTGTATATTCATGAGTTTGTATACCAAACACAAATAGGAATGACTAGAAACTATGTTGAGCACAAATTTTACTTTTTAGTTATGTTTGGATAAATTCCAGACACTAAACAATCAGAAGCAGACTGAATATATACTACAACCAATACCCAATTCACACCCTAGATTATAGACTTATTGTAATGGACATTTGATATAATTCACAAGAACACAAATCTGGCAATCCTCTTTAGATGATCTTGCATAGTGGTGAATTGCATTAAAATTTGGGCACAAAAACTCTTGCAGTATCCTTGTAAATTCAAACAACCAACCTAACTTTACAAAACAATGAATGGAAAGCAAATTAAGCATGAAGTTCCTCTAAAATAGCAAATTGCCTGGCATGATTTTAATTGAATTATATCCAAGTCATCCACATAAGTTTTAAGAATAAAAACACATTAAAATAAGATTATACATATTGAAGATTTTAAAAATACATTGTCTTCCTATGAAGAATATTCCATCTGCCAAACTACATCTAGTTTTAGAAAACTAGGTATCAAGTTTGATAGCTGGACTTCCATTCCAGATACTTTCAGATAAAACTACATTAATGTTTCCTAAGTGCTTCTACCATTGTGTTTACACTGAATAACAACACTAAATCTGTAGAGTACAGAAACTCTTAAAACTAGTATCCAAGAAGTCAGTGATCATTCTTTGAGTTTACATATTCTTACTTACTAACATTCCCTGACGACTCTATTAAAGAAGTAATTCAAACTGCAAAGACCAAACAATCAATCTGGTAAGCTTTTATGCATTCTTATATAAGAAATATTTCCCTAACTTGAGGTTATAAAAACCTTCCACTATATGATGTTCAAGAAGATTACTTATTTTGCCTTTCACATTCAGATCTATAATCCATCTACAATTGTTTCTTGTGGTGTAACATTTTTTCCCATATGGCAGGCAATTGACATACCGTTTAGAGAAAAGATGAGTCAGTCCCCAGGGCACTCCAAAAACTCTGTAATACTCTGTTCCACTGGTCTACGTGTTACACTCCAGCTAAGTGTTTAAACTGTTGTGACTTAATAACCAACTGAGCAATTCCTCACACCATACTGTTTTCTTTTAAGTAGGGTTAGCTCTCCCTGTCCCTTTGCATTCCATATAATTTTAGAATCATTTGCCAGTTTACACATATACACACACATACTGGGATTATAAATCTGTAGACAGGGGGACAATCTACATTTTTATGACACTGCATCATCCTACTTATGGTAGGAAGTTTGGAACTACTTCCCTTTGATTAGTTAGGCCTTCTATAATTTCCTCTCAAAAATGTTTTCTCCTGTTATTATATTATATTCTTTACTGTATTTGATATTTTTCTACTATTATAAATTACACACACACACACACACACACACACACACACACACACAATAGTTTTTTGTTACTGTTATACAGAAATGAAACTGATTTCACTCACCATATTGACTTTCCACCCAGTAATACTCTGCTATGGACTGAATGAATCCCCCCAAAATTCATGTGTTAAAGCCCTGTCAATATGGTGGTATTTAGAAGTGGAGTTTTAGGAGGTAATTAGGGTTAGATGAGGTTATGTGGGATCCTCATGACGAGAGTAGTATCCTTATAAGAAGAGACACCACAGAGCTTGGTTTCTCTGTCACCTCGCTATGTGAGTAACTCAGTAATAAGGCAGCCATCTGCAAGCAAGGAAAAGAGTCCTCACCATGAACCACGTCTGCCCTAATCTTAGACTTCCCAGCCTCTGGAACTATGAAGAAAAGTATTTCTGTTGTTTAAGGCACTCAGTCTATAGAATTTTGTTAATGACAGCATGAGTTCAGTAAGATAGGTTTGGGTACTAAGAGTGGAGTGACACTCTAACAAATCCCTAAATATATGTCAGTGGTTTTATAAGAGGTGGATGCTGATACACGTAACAGGAGGGATAGGGTAGGGTAACAGGTAGGGTAATAGGTAGGGGCTAGAAGCCCTAGTGCTTTGTGGAAGGTAAAATTTGCTAGTGATGAAATTTAATAATTAACAGAGTATATTTCTAAGCAAAGTGTTGAAGGACAAACAAGGTTCCTCCTGACTACTTATAATAAAATGCCAGAAGACAAAAATGAATGAAAAAGCTGTTAATCAAAAAGGAATGGGAACTTGAAGATTTGGACAATTCTCAACTTATCCACATTGAAAATGCTCAGAAAGTATGTTCTGAAGAGCTGGACAACACCTGACAGAGAGTTTATGGGATTATATAAACAGAAACACTACCAGTTTGAACTGAAGGGAATGGAGAGAGAATAAAATGAAGGCTATGGGACTTCTTGGATTTGACAGGATAGGAAGATAGTGTTATTTGGCTATTAATGTCTATTAGTCTTCAAGGAGGAAAAATGATACTGAAGGAGATTCAAAGATCATCAGGATCACCACACTGGTTTCAACAGGCCTTAGGGACAGGGTCCCCTAAGAACCAGCGGGGTGGAGCTGCCCAAAGTCTTAAGGGTGGGAATCTGGACAAACAACTATGAAGGCAAAACCCCTTCCTAGAGCCTCGAGGTGATACTGTCACCTCAGTGGACCTGAAGGACACAGTATCAAACAAAAGAGAAATATTCTTGAGCCTTCAGATCTAATAAAATTTGTCCTGCTGGGTTTTGGACTTGCTTGGGAACCATCACCATTTTTTCCTTCTGATTTCTTTTTGGAACTATAATGTCTATATTCTATCCCTCCTACCACTATATTTGGAAACACATAGTTTGTCTTGTTTCAGTTGTTCACAGCTAGAGAGAAATTCACCACATGATGAAGCATTACTCAAGTCTCATTCATATCTGATTTCAGTGATATTTAGAGGAGACTTTGGATTTCAAACTTTAACACTGACACTGAAATGAGTTAGTACTTCTGGGGCTGTCGAGATGGAATGAATGTATTTTGCATGCCCTTCGGCATGAATTTGGGGGCATCAGGGATGGAATGTTATGGACTAAATGTTTGTGTCCTCCTAAAACTCATACATTGAAGTCTCAAGCCCCAATATGATGGTATTTAGAGATGAAGCTTTGGGGAGTTAGTTTGGGTTAGAAGAGGTCATAAGAGTGGGACACTCATGATGGGATTAGTGCCCTTATAAGAAGAGACAGCACAAAGATTGCTCTCTATCTCTTCCTTCCATGTGAGACACAGTGAAAAATCAGTCATTTACAAGCCAAGAAGAGAGCTCTCACCAGAAAATGATCAAGCTAGCACTTTGATCTTGGATTTGAAGCCTTTGGAACTTTAAGAAAATGAATCTCTATTGTTTATTAAAGTCACCCAGACTATGATTTTTGTTATGAGAAGCCAATCTATTTCTTAAGTTACTGTTTAATTTTTTTCCTTTTTAAAAAATTATTTTATAAACATATAATGTATTATTAGCCCCAGGGGTACAGGTCTGTGAATCACCAGCTTTACACACTCCACAGCACTCACCATAGCACATACCCTCCCCAATGTCCATAACCTCACCACCCTCTTGCTACCCTCCTCCCCCCGGCCCCCCTCAGTTGGTTTTGTGACATTAAGAGTTTCTTATGGTTTGTCTCCCTCCCGATCCCATCTTGTTTCATTTATTCTTTTCCTAACTTCAAACCCCCCACGTTGCATCTCCACTTCCTCATATCAGGGACATCATATGATAGTTATCTTTCTCCGATTGATTTATTTCGCTAAGCATAATACCCTCTAATGCCATCCACATCATCGCAAATGGCAAGATTTCATTTCTTTTGATGGCTGCATAGTATTCCATTGTATAAATATACCACATCTTCTTTATCCAGTCATCTGTTGATGGACATCTAGGTTCTTTCCATAGTTTGGCTATTGTGGACATTGCTGCTATAAACATTTGGGTGCATGTGCTCCTTCGGATCACTACGTTTGTATCTTTAGGGTAAATACCCAGTAATGTGATTGCTGGGTCATAGGGTAGCTCTATTTTCAACTTTTTGAGGAACCTCCATGCTGTTTTCCAGAGTGGTTGCACCAGCTTGCATTCCCACCAATAGTGTAGGAGGGTTCCCCTTTCTCCGCATCCTCGCCAGCATCTGTCATTTCCTGACTTGTTAATTTTAGCCATTCTGACTGGTGTGAGGTGGTATCTCATTGTGGTTTGGATTTGTATTTCCCTGATGCCGAGTGATGTGGAGCACTTTTTCATGTGTCTGTTGGCCATGTGGATGTTTTCTTTGCAGAAATGTCTGTTCATGTACTTTTTAAAATTTTTAAAATAAATTTTTAAATTCCAACAATTTACAGGTTCCTTTGGATTTTCCATTTTCCATGATTTTATTCATCTGCAAACAATAAGAGAGATTTCTTACTTTCCAAACTTATATTTTACTTGTTTGGTTTTTATTTTTTTGTTTCAGTTTTTGTTTTTACTTATTTGCCTAACTGAACTGGTATATCTTCTACTACAATGTCAAATAGACATTGTATTAGTAGCAGCCTTATCTCATTTCCTGTATCAGAAGGATTTTTGTAATTAAGTATAATGTTATTTGTATACATTTTTAGTTACACCATAATAGGTAGACTAATGTCCCTCCTCCAAAGATGCCCATGTCCTAGAACTACAAATCTGTGAATATGTTATACCTTATAGTAAAAGGGATTTTGCATGTGATTAAGTTAAGGATCTTAAAATGGAAAGTGTCCAAGATTATCCAGTTGGGCCAAATATACTCACTAGGGTCCTTTAAGAAAAGTCAGAATCCAAGAAGCTGTGATAGCAAAACCAGAGGTTATGGCGATGTAGGCCCACAAGCCAAGGAAAACAAGCTATTCCCAGAAACTGTAAGGCATTAAAACAAATTCTGTCCTACAACCTTCTCTCCTCTAGAAGAAACATAGCTTGTTGAC
Organism: Lutra lutra; assembly: GCF_902655055.1. Taxonomy (NCBI): domain Eukaryota; kingdom Metazoa; phylum Chordata; class Mammalia; order Carnivora; family Mustelidae; genus Lutra; species Lutra lutra. Next base: position 25,467,339 of record NC_062283.1, on the reverse strand, counting down.
CCATTTTGGATGTCTGACCTCTAGAATTACAAGATAATAAATTTGTGTTTAAAGGCATTCAGTTAAAGATAATTTGTTATAGCAGTGGTAGGAAACTAATATATACACTAAAACAGATTTTTAAAGATTCTGTTATGAAATAATTTTCTGCTTTTGTTAAGAAAATACATAATTTTTCTAGGAAGAAGTTGCTGCAGCTGAGGTTGAAGAGGTTGCTGCCTATGTTCTCCTCAAAGATTTTAATGGATTCCTATCTCACATTTAGGTCTTTCATCCATTTTGAGTCTATTATTGTGTGTGATCTAAGGAAATGGTCCAGTTTCATTCTTTTGAATGTGGCTGTCCAATTTCCCAACACCATTTGCTGAAGAGACTGTCTCTTTTCCACTAGACATTCTTTCCTGCTTTGTAGAAAATTAGTTGACCATACAGTTGAGGGTCCATTTCTGGGTTCTATATTCTGTTCCATGGACTATGTGTCTGTTTTTGGGCTGGTACCATATTGTCTTGATGATCACAGCTTTGTAATATAGCTTAAAGTCTGGAATTGTGGTGCCACCAGAATTGCTTTTCTTTTTCAACATTCCTCTGGTTATTTGGGGTCTTTTCTGGTTCCATATAAATTTTAGGATTATTTGTTCTACTTCTTTGAGAAAAGTCGATGGTATTTTGATAGAGATCACACTAAATGTGTAGATTGCTCTAGGTATCATAGACATTTTTACAATATTTGTTCTTCCAATCCATGAACATGGAACATTTTTCCATTTCTTTGTGTCTTCCTCAATTTCTTTAGGAGTATTCTATAGTTTTCTGAGTACAGACTCTTTGCTTCTTTGGTTAGATCTATTCCTAGGTATCTTATGGTTTTGGGTGCAATTGCAAATGGCATTGACTCCTTAATTTTGCTTTCTTCTGTTTTGTTGTTGGTGCATAGAAATTCAACTGATTGCTGTGCATTGATTTTATATCCTGATTCTTTACTGAATTCCTGTATGAGTTCTAGAAGTTTTGGGGTGGAGTCTTTTGGGTTTTCCACATAAAGTATCATATTATCTGCAAAGAGTGACAGTTTTACTTCTTTACCAATTTGGACACCTTTTCTTTTTGTTGTCTGATTGCTGAGGCTAGGATTTCTAGTACTATGTTGAACAGCAGTGGTGATAGTGGAAATCCCTGCTGTGTTCCTGACCTTAGGGGAAAAGCTCTCAGTTTTCCCCCATTGAGAATGATATTCACTGTAGTTTTTTCATAGATGGCTTTTATGATATTGAGGTATGTATCCTCTATCCCTACAGTGTGAAGAGTTTTGATCAAGAAAGGATACTGTACTTTGTCAAATGCTTTTTCCTCATCTATTGAGAGTACTATATGGTTCTTGTTCTTTCTTTTATTAATGTATTGTACCACACTGATTTGTGGATGTTGAACCAACCTTGCAGCCCAGGAATAATTCCCACTTGGTCGTGGTGAATAATCCTTTTAATGTACTGCTGGATCCTATTAGCTAGTATTTTAGTGAGAATTTCTGTATCCATGTTCATCAGGGATGAACATTCTCCTCCTATAGTCTGTAATTCTTTTCTTTTTTAAAGATTTTATTTATTTGACAGAGAGAGATCACAATCAGATGGAGAGGCAGGCAGAGAGAGAGGGAGGGAAGCAGGCTTCTCGCTGAGCAGAGAGCCCGATGCGGGACTTGATCCCAGGACCCTGAGATTATGACCTGAGCCGAAGGCAGCAGCTTAACCCACTGAGCCACCCAGGCGCCCTGTAATTCTCCTTTTTGATGGGGTCTTTGTTTGGTTTTGGGATCAAGGTCATGCTGGCCTCATAAAATAATTTGGGAAAATTTCCTTCCATTTCTATTTTTTGGAACAGTTTCAGGAGAAAGGTATTAATTTTTCTTTAAATGTTTGGTAGAATTCCCCTGGGAAGCTATCTGGCCCTGGGCTCTTATTTGTTGGGAGATTTTTTATTACTGCTTCAACCTCCTTACTGGTTATGGATCTGTTCAGGTTTTCTATTTCTTCCTGGTTCAGTTTGGTAGTTTATATGTCTCTAAGAATGCATATATTTTCTAGACTGTTGAATCTGCTGGCATATTGTTACTCATAATATGTTCTTATAATTGTTTGTATTTTTTGGGGGCGCCTGGGTGGCTCAGTGGGTTAAGCCTCTGCCTTCGGCTCAGGTCATGATCCCAGGGTCCTGGGATCGAGCCCCGCATCGGGCTCTCTGCTCAGCAGGAAGGCTGCTTCCCCTCCTCTCTCTCTCTCTCTCTGCCTGCCTCTCTGCCTACTTGTGATCTCTCTCTCTGTTGAATAAATAAATAAAATCTTTAAAAAAAAATTGTATTTTTTTGGTGTTGGTTGTGATCTCTCCTCTTTCATTCATTATTTTATTTATTTGGGTCCTTTCTCTTTTCTTTTTGATAAGTCTGGCCAGGAGTTTATTAATAAGATTGATAAACTTTCAAAGAACAAGCTCCTAGTTTTGTTGATCTGTTCTACTGTTCTTTTGGTTTCTAATTCATTGATTTCTACTCTGATCTTTAAAATTTCTTTTCTCCTGCTAGGTTTAGGCTTTATTTTCTGTTCTTTCTCCAGCTTCTTTAGGTGAAGGGTTAGGTTGTATATTTGAGACCTTTCTTATTTCTTGAGAAAGGCTTATATTGCTACATACTTTCCTCTTAGGACCACCTTTGCTGCATCCCATAGATTTTGAACTGTTGTGTTTTCATTTTCATTTGTTTCCATGAGTTTTTTAAATTCTTCTCTAATTTCTTACCTGACCCATTCAACCATTAGTAGGATGCTCTTTAGCCTCCATACATTTGAGTTCTTTCCAATTTTCCTCTTCTGATTGAGTTCGAGTTTCAAAGCTTTATGGTCCAAAAATGCAGGGAATGATCCCAAACTTTTGGTACTAGTTGAGACCTGATTTGTGACGCAGGATGTAATCTATTCTGGAGAATGTTCCATGTGCACTGGAGAAGAATGTGTATTCTGTTGCTTTGGGATAGAATGTTCTGAATATATCTGTGATGTCCATCTGGTCCAAAGGCAAGGGAAGCAAGGGCAAAAATGAACTATTGGGACTTCATCGAGATAAAAAGATTTTGCACAGCAAAGGAAACAGTAAACTAAACCAATAGACAACCAAAAGGATGGGAGAAGATATTTGCAAATGACATATCAGATAAAGGGCTGGTATCCAAAATATATAAAGAAATTATCAAACTCAACACCCCAAGAACAAAATAATCCAATCAAGTAATAGGCAGAAGACATGAACAGGCATTACTCAAAGAAGACATCCAAATGGCCAACACACATGAAAATGTGCTCCACATCACTCACCATCAGGGAAATACAAATCAAAACCACAGTGAGATACCACCTCATACTAGTCAGAATGGCTAAAATTAACCACTCGGGAAATGACAGGCATTGGCGAGGATGCAAAGAAAGGGGAACCCTCCTATACTGTTGATTTGAATGCAGCTGGTGCAGCCACTCTGGAAAACAGTATGGAGGTTCCTCAAAAAGTTGAAAATAGAGCTACCCTGTGACCCAGCAAACACACTACTGGGTATTTACCCCAAAGATACAAATGTAGTGATCCAAAGGGGCACATGCAACTGAATGTTTATAGCAGCAACATCCATAATAGCCAAAATATGGAAAGAACCTAGATGTCCATCAATAGCTGACTGGATAAAGAAGACGTGGTATGTATGTATATGTGTGTGTTTGCACGCACTCACACTCACACACACACACGCACGCATGCACGCAATGGAATACTATGTAGCCATAAAAAATGAAATCTTGCCATTTGCAACAAGGTAGATGGAACCAGAGGGTATTATGCTAAGTGAAATAAGTCAATCAGAGAAAGACAATTATCATATGATCATTCTGATAATAGGAATTTGAGAGGCAGGGCGGGGGATCATGGGGGGTAGGGAGGGAAAAAATGAAACAAGATGGGACCTGGAAGAAAGAAAAAGCATAAAAAACTCTTAATGTCGAGAGGAGTCAAAAGGGCAGAGAAGTAGCAGGCTGAGACTACATCAGGTAGCAGGAGATCAGCTAGATAGCTTATCAATACATTGCGAACATCTACAAATTCAACAGGAGACCCAAGAGAAGAACAGCAACAATTCTAGAAACAAAAAATAGACCACTTTCTGAAAGGTAGGACCGGTGAAGTGAATCCAAAGCAATAGACCATGTTGGGAGGGGCAGGCTCCCGGTAAGCAGCGAAGCAACGGAGCACAAAATCAGGACATTTAAAAGTCTGCTCCATTGAGGGACATTGCTCCAGAGGCTAAACTGGGGTGAAGACCACGAGGTGTCAGCATGGCCGCAGGTCCTGTGGGGTCACAAAGGATTGGGGGTGTCTGAGTGTCTCAGAGCTCACAGGTACTACAGTGGTGAAGCCAACTACAGGGACAGAGCCGAGGAGTGAGCTCTCAGCTCGGGGTTACCTTGAACCGGTCACAGGCTGGGTGAGCTTGGAGCGCAGTCAGAGGCCAGGGACAAGGGAGTGATTGAGCGCTTATCTCTGAGGGCGCACTGAGGAGTGGGGCCCAGAGCTCTCGGCTCCTCCGGGCCAGAGATTGGGAGGCCGCCATTTTCATTCCCATTCTCCAGAACTCTATGGAAAGAGTTCAGGGAACAAAAGCTCCCGAAAGCGAACCCACGTGGATTACTTAGCCCGGCCACTGATAAGGGTGGTGCAATTCTGCCTGGGGCAAAGACACTTGAGAATCACTATAACAGGCCCCTCCCCCAGAAGATCAACAAGAAATCCAGCCAAGACAAAGTTCACGTACCAAGGAGAAGAGCAGAATCCCAAAGGAGGAGAAAGCAAAGCATGGAATTCATGGCTTTCTCCCCATGAATCCTTAGTCTTGCAGTTAATTTAAATTTTTTAAATTTTATTTTTTTTCTTCTTCTAAATTTTTTAAACGATTACCCTTCCCTCTTTTAACGTTTTTTAACTAGTTTATCTGAACAATACCTATCATAAAAAAAATAATAATAATCTTTTTTGACCTTCATTATTATTGTCATATTTTATCCTTCATTGTATCCAACTTTATTTTTTGTATACACCTAAGGTTTTTTCTTCTAAAAAATTTGGGGTACAACTTCGTCTAATAGATCAAAATATGCCGTAAATCTGGCTCCGGGCTTGTTCTAGTCTCCAGCTGGAACAAAATCTCTCCACTTTCTTTGTCTTTATTCTCCCAACCAACTTACTTTATCAATTCCTTTTTAAGAAATTAAAAAAAAATTTTTTTCATCTTTATAGGCAAATTCCATCCATTCATTATGTTTACCCTTATATATGTTTTTCGTTCTTTAAAATTTTGGGAGGTAGTTTCGTCTAAGAGACCAAAATATGCCCAAAATTAAGTGAGTGACCCTGTTCTAGTCACCAGTCTAAAATATATATTTTTTTCTTTTTTATATTTTTTAAATTTTTTTTAATTTTTTTTTTTCTGAACTTCTTTTTATCCCCTTTCTCCCTACCATGATTTGGGTTCTCTTCTGATTTGGCTAAAGCTCATTTTTCTGGGGTCTTTAACACCCTTTTACTACTTTACTTGCTCCTTCATATACTCTTATCTGGACAAAATGACAAGGTAGAAAAACTCACCACAAAAAAAAGAACAAGAGGTAGTGCCAAAGGCTAGGGACATATTCAATACGGACATTGGTAATATGTCAGATCTAGAGTTCAGAATGACGATTCTCAAGGTTCTAGCCAGGCTCGAAAAAGGCCTGGAAGATATTAGAGAAACCCTCTCTGGAGAAAGAAAAGCTCTTCCTGGAGAAATAAAAGAACTAAAATCTAACCAAGTCAAAATCAAAAAAGCTTTTAATGAGGTGCAATAAAAAATGGAGGCTCTTACTGCTAGGATAAATGAGGCAGAAGAAAGAATTAGTGATATAGAAGACCAAATGACAAAGAATAAAGAAGCTGAGCAAAAGAGAGACAAACAAATACTGGACCAGGAGGGGAGAATTTGAGAGATAACTGACATCATAACACGAAATAAAATTAGAATAATTGGGATTCCAGAAGAAGAAGAAAGAGAGAGGGGAGCAGAAGGTATATTGGAGAGAATTATTGTAGAGAATTAACCTAATATGGCAAAGGGAACAAGCATCAAAATCCAGGAGGTGCAGAGAACCCCCTACAAAATCAATAAGAATAGGTCCACACCACGTCACCTATTAGTAAAATTTACAAGTCTTAACGACAAAGAAAAAATCCTGAAAGCAGCCCGGGAAAAGAAGTCTGTAACATACAATGATAAAAATATTAAATTGGCAGCAGACTTATCCACAGAGACCTGGCAGGCCAGAAAGAACTGGCATGAAATATTCAGAGCACTAAATGAGAAAAACATGCAGCCAAGAAAACTATATCCAGCTAGGCTATCATTGAAAATAGAAGGAGAGATAAAAAAGTTTCCAGGACAAACAAAAACTGAAAGAATTTGCAAACACCAAAGCAGCTCTACAGGAAATACTGAAAGGGGTCCTCTAATCAAAGAGAGAGCCTAAAAGCAGTAGATCAGAAAGGAACAGACAGTATACAGTAACAGTCACCTTACAGGCAATACAATGGCACTAAACTCATATCTCTCAATAGTTACCCTGAAAGTTAATGGGCTAAATGCCCCAATCAAAAAACACAGGGTATCAGAATGGATAAAAAAACAAAACCAATCACTATGCTGCCTACAAGAAACTCATTTTAGACCCGAAGACACCTCCAGATTTAAAGTGAGGGGGTGGAAAACAATTTACCATGCTAATGGACATCAGAAGAAGGCAGGGGTGGCAATCCTTATATCAGATCAATTAGACTTTAAGCCAAAGACTATAATAAGAGATGAAGAAGGACACTATATCTGACTCAAAGGATCTGTCCAACAAGAAGATCTAACAATTTTAAATATCTATGCCCCTAACATGGGAGGCAACGATATAAACCAATTAATAACAAAATCAAAGAAACACATTGACAATAATACAATTATAGTAGGGGACTTTAATACCCCCCTCACTGAAATGGACAGATCATCCAAGCAAAAAATCAACAAGGAAATAAAGGCCTTAAATGACACACTGGATCACATGGACATCACAGATATATTCAGAACATTTCATCCCAAAGCAACAGAATACACATTCTTCTCTCGTGCACATGGAATTCTCCAGAATAGATCATATCCTGGGTCAAAAATCAGGTCTCAACTGGTATCAAAAGATTGGGATCATTCCCTGCATATTTTCAGACTACAATGCTCTGAAGTTAGAACTCATTCATAAGAGGAAATTTGGAAAGAACCCAAATACATGGAGACTAAACAGCATCCTTCTAAAGCATGAATGGGTCAACCAAGAAATTAAGGAAGAATTGAAAAAATTCATAGAAACAAATGATAATGAAAACATAACTGTTCAAAATCTGTGGGACACAGCAAAGGCAGTCCTGAGAGGAAAATATATAGCGGTACAAGCCCTTCTCAAGAAACAAGAAAGGTCTCAAATACGCAACCTAACTGTACACCTAAAGGAGCTAGAGAAAGAAAGAAAGAAAGCCTAAACCCAGCAGGAGAAGACTAATCATAAAGATCAGAGCAGAAATCAATGAAATATTAACCAAAAAAAAGCCACAATAGAACAAATCAACGAAACTAGGAGGTGGTTCCTTGAAAGAATTAATGAGATTGATAAACCCCTGGCCAGACTTGTCAAAAAGAAAAGAGAAAGGACCAAAATAAATAAAATCATGAATGAAAGAAGAGATCACAACCAACACCAAAGAAATACAAACAATTATAAGAACATACTATGAGCAACTCTACGCCAACAAATTTGACAATCTGGAAGAAATGGATGCATTCCTAGAGACATATAAACTACCACAACTGGGACGCCTGGGTGGCTCAGTTGGTTAAGCAGCTGCCTTCGGCTCAGGTCATGATCCCAGCGTCCTGGGATCAAGTCCCACATTGGGCTCCTTGCTCATCAGGGAGCCTGCTTCTCCCTCTGCCTCTGCCTGCCATTCTGTCTGTCTGTGCTCGCTCTCTCTCCCTCTCTCTCTCTGACAAATAAATAAATAAAATCTTAAAAAAAAAAAAAAAAGAATTCTTTAAAAAAATAAACTACCACAACTGAACCAGGAAGAAATAGAAAACCTGAACAGACCCATAACCAGTAAGGAGATTGAAACAGTCATCAAAAATCTCCAAACAAACAAAAGTCCAGGGCCAGATGGCTTCCCGGGGGAATTCTACCAAACATTTAAAGAAGAATTAATACTTATTCTCCTGAAAATGTTCCTAAAAATAGAAATGGAAAGAAAACTTCCAAAGTCATTTTATGAGGCCAGCATCACCTTGATCCCAAAACCAGACAAGGATCCCATCAAAAAAGAGAATTACAGACCAATATCCTTGATAAACACAGATGTGAAAATTCTCACCAAAATACTAGCCAATATGATCCAACAGTACATTAAAAGGATTATTCACCATAACCAAGTGGGATTTATTCCAGGGCGGCAAGGTTGGTTCAACATCCACAAATCAATGTGATACAATACATTAATAAAAGGAAGAACAAGAAACATATGATACTCTCAATAGATGCTGAAAAAGCATTTGACAAAGTACAGCATCCCTTCCTGATCAAAACTTTTCAAAGTGTAGGGATAGAGGGCACATACCTCAATATCATCAAAGCCATCTATGAAAAACCCACTGCAAATATCATTCTTAATGGAGAAAAACTGAAAGCTTTTCTGCTAAGGTAAGGAACATGTCAGGGATGTCCATTATCACCACTGCTATTCAACATAGCACTAGAAGTCCTATCCTCAGCAATCAGACAACAACAAGAAATTAAAGGAATCCAAATTGGCAAAGAAGAAGTCAAACTATCACTTTTTGCAGATGATATGATACTGTATGTGGAAAACCCAAAAGGCAAAAAAACGCAAAACCCAAAACTCCAAAACTGCCAGAACTTGTACAGGAATTCAGTAAAGTGTTAGGATAAAAAATCAATGCTAGAAATCAGTTGCATTTCTCTACACCAACAACAAGACAGAAGAAAGAGAAATTAAGGAGTCAATCCCATTTACAGTTGCACCCAAAACCATAAGATACCTAGGAATAAACCTAACCAAAGAGGCAAAGAATGTATACTCAGAAAACTACAAAGCATTCATGAAAAAAATTGAAGAAGACTCAAGGAAATCGAAAAATATCCCATGCTCCTGGACTGGAAGAATAAATATTGTGTAAATATGTCTATGCTACCTAAAGCAATCTATACGTTTAATGCAATCCCTATCAAAATCCCATCCATTTTTTTCAAAAAATGGAACAAATAATCCTAAAATTTATATGGAACCAGAAAAGACCTCGAATAGCCAAAGGAATATTGAAAAAGAAAGCCAAAGTTGGTGGCATCACAATTCCGGACTTCAAGCTCTATTACAAAGCTGTCATCATCAAGACAGCATGGTACTGGCACAAAAACAGACACATAGATCAATGGAACAGAATAGAGAGCCCAGAAATAGACCCTCAACTCTATGGTCAACTAATCCTTGACAAAGCAAGAAAGAATGTGCTATGGAAAAAAGATAGTCTGTTCAACAAATGGTGTTGGGAAAATTGGGCAGCCACATGCAGAAAAATTAAATTGGACCACTTCCTTACACCACACACGAAAATAGACTCAAAATGGATGAAGGTTCTCAGTGTGAGAAAGGAATCCATCAAAATCCTTGAGGAGAACACAGGCAGCAACCTCTTCGACCTCAGCCGCAGCAACTTCTTCCTAGGAACATCGCGAAAGGCAAGGGAAGCAAGGGCAAAAATGAACTATTGGGATTTCATCAAGATCAAAAGCTTTTGCACAGCAAAGGAAACAGTTAAGAAAACCAAAAGGCAACTGACAGAATGGGAGAAGATAATTGCAAATGAAATATCACATAAAGGGCTAGTATCCAAAATCTATAAAGAGCTTAGCAAACTCAACACCCAAAGAACAAATAATCCAATCAAGAAATGGGCAGAAGACATGAACAGACATTTCTGCAAAGAAGACATCCAGATGGCCAACAGACACATGAAAAAGTGCTCCATATCACTCGGCATCAGGGAAATACAAATCAAAACCACCATGAGATATCACCTCACACCAGTCAGAATGGCTAAAATTAACAAGTCAGGAAATGACAGATGCTGGCGAGGATGCGGAGAAAGGGGAACCCTCCTACACTGTTGGTGGGAATGCAAGCTGGTGCAACCACTCTGGAAAACAGCATGGAGGTTCCTCAAAATGTTGAAAATAGAACTACCCTATGACCTAGCAATTGCACTACTGGGTATTTACCCTAAAGATACAAACGTAGTGATCCGAAGGGGCATGTGCACCCGAATGTTTATAGCAGCAATGTCTACAATAGCCAAACTATGGCAAGAATCTAGATGTCCATCAACAGACGTATGGATAAAGAAGACGTGGTATATATACACAATGGAATACTATGCAGCCATCAAAAGAAATGAAATCTTGCCATTTGCGACGACGTGGATGGAACTAGAGGGTATCATGCTTAGCGAAATAAGTCAATCGGAGAAAGAAAACTATCATATGATCTCCCTGATATGAGGGAGAGGAGATGCAACATGGGGGGTTAAGGGGGTAGGAGAAGAATAAATGTAACAAGATGGGATTGGGAGGGAGACAAACCATAAGTGACTCTTAATCTCACAAAACAAACTGAGGGTTGATGGGGGGAGGGGGTTGGGAGAGGGGGGGTGGGGTTATGGATATTGGGGAGGGTATGTGCTATGGTGAGTGCTGTGAAGTGTGTAAACCTGGCGATTTGCAGACCTGTACCCCTGGAGATAAAAATACATTATATGTTTATAAAAAAATTAAGAAAATTAATAATAAAAAAAAAGAAACTCTTAATGTAAGGAAACAAACTGAGGGGTGCTGGAGGGTGGGGGGGAGGGATAGGGTGGATGGGTTATGGACAACGGGGAGGGTATGTGTTATGGTGAGTGTTGTGAATTGTGTAAGACTGATGATTCAGAGATCTATACCCCTGATGCAAATAATACATTATATGTTAATTAAAAAGAAAGAAAGAGATAGAGATAGAGAGAGAGAGAGAGAGAGAGAGAAAGAGAGAAGAGAAGAGAAGAGAAGAGAGGAGAAGAGAAGAGAAGAGAAGAGAAGAGACTTAAGTTATAGTTAAGCTGAGAGTTAAAGGATGAGAAGGAATCTTTTAGGTACAGGAAAAAAAAATCCAGACAGCAATGAAAAGGTCCTAGAAACAAGAGAGAATATGGCTCTTTCAAGGAACTGAAAAATCTCCATCGTCTAAAATCTGTTTATAAGTACAATAGTTTCCATCCTACACTCTTTTCTTGCTGGTGGTCATTCTCCTGTGTGGTATTCACTCTACTGTTTAATCAGGAAATGCATGGTCTAGCCTGAGATGGTATATCATGATTGCTGCAAACCAATTACAGTAATTCTATTCCCCTGGCCAAGAAGACATGAGGAAACACCAGGAAAAGGTTTCCTTCTCTAATAATACATTCGTAGAAGAAAACCTGGATGTCTGGAGCTATAGCAACTATTTTGTGATCATGAGGAAACTAACCCTAGAACCAAACTAACACGAGAATCCTACCAGGCCAAAAGATGGAAGGAGCCTCTGTCCATGTTGACACCACTGTCCTGGCCCTGTGCCCAGACTTCCTGTTATGCAAGTTTATAACTATTCATTGTTTAGGGGACTTTTAGTTGGGTTTTCTGCTCCTTGCAGCTGATGCATCCTGTTATACCACTTCTTGATTTTTTTTATCCCCAGTTTTAAAAGATAAGAGATTGCTGAAGAATTTCTAAAATTGAATTATCTCTGCAAGAAAATGTTTTTTACTTTTCCCCAAAACATTGATATCTTTATTTAATGATAGTTCAAAACCATAAGAAATTTAATTTTAAAGATACTATTATAAAAGCATAATACTACTCTATAATCTTTAAAAAGTAATTGTCTAACAGGAAATTCTTTTTGAAAATAAAGTCTCCAAGTCAGGTCATGGTAAAGTGAAAATATAAGGAATTAAGAAACAATACATAAAAATGAATATAATTAAATCCCAGGAACACACACACACATATCCATACATGATGTAGGCTAGCATGAGACATTTCGTAAGATTTAGGGCTTTTATGGACTTTTCTGCGATTTTCAACAAATTAGCAAGTACAGAAACAAACCTAAGTTTAATTTTTCATGACAATTTTCCATATCCTCACTTATACCTATTAATTTTTATACTTGTTCTATCAAACACTTATATCATAATAGTTCAAATTTGAAAAAATTACAGAAAAGTGAGGCACGCATTTTTAATTTTGTAACATACTCAACAGACTAAAATTTCATAGCACATAATTTTAAGAAACAAGAGATTAAACACACTAAGAAAATTTATTTTTTTCATGTCCTATTGATAAATAAAAAATCTTTATTTTGTAACTACAGTCACAAAATAATTTGAAATAAAATACTTCTATTGATGAATATCCATTTCTAATTATGTCAACATTATGTAAAGTTGGGCAATTATCAAGGTGAATTCATCAGCGTTCACTTTTCCTATAATAATATATACAATTTACACAAGAGTAAATTACTTATAAAACATCCCTCCTCCATGGAATTGTCTGAATAATCAAAGCTTTTGCAACTGATTTGTGAAAACTAGTATCTTTTTATTTATTAGCAAATCAAATGTTTCCATATATTAAAACATTTTAATTTCTACAACAAACACATCAAATGTACTCATTCATAATTCAGAATAAATTATACTCATAAAAGACACCTAAGTGTCAAAAGAGTACATTCAGTTGTCATGAAAAATGAAATGAGCTATAAACTTCCATTCTAACATGCTGAGAAGCAGAAATTTCATTGATCCTTCAACACAAAATGTAACCTTTACACATAGCTCTATCAGAAGAAAAATTTTCAGGTTTTAAAAAGGAAGTAACCCAGAAGAATACTCTTCCAAAGGAAGGAAAAAAGGAAGAAAAAAAAATACCTCTTTTTTTTTAACTACCTCCCGGGTTATAAATATAAACTATGGACAAGATCAACAATAGAAAACAAACAAAAACAACTGCTTAAAGGCATTTGACAACAAGGATACTCTAGAGGGGAGTTGACGCTGGAAATAAAGTTAAAGGAATGACTCCACATGAATTCCCTATTTTTCATGAATTTTAGCCTTAGGACAGGCTCTCATTTGCACCACAAAGAGTCAGTAAAACCTCCAATAGAAAAACCACTGCCTGACTGCCTTGAAGAATCAAAGGACAAAGTTTAGGGCAACACAGCTACTGGAAATTCAGGTTGACAATCCCAGTTAAAAGAAGAAAATATACAATTCTGTGTCCAAACTTTTGTCCAATTCTCTGGCTGACCTGTAACACAGAATAAGACTAAAGAAATTAACTGTGATTTGAGCTACTGCCCAAAGACACAGTTTGCAGTTTGAGTCATCCAAATTAATTTCTTGCAAAAATGAAAACAAAAACCAAACAAACAAAAACCAACACCATTACGAAGACTATAACAGAATCCAGAAAGGAAAACCTGACCTATTTTCAAAGAAAAGATAATCAACAAAGATTATCCCTGAGATGACACTAGCAGACAAGGATTTTCAAGCAGCTAATTATCAAGGACATATAGGAAAATAAACTCATTTCGAATGAAGAGAAACCTCAGCATAATAAATGAAAAGAAATATTATTAGAAAAATAGAACTTATTTTAAAAAGGGAGAAAACTGAATAAAAAGTCCATAATTAAAAAGCATCATATTGAAATGAAATGGGATTTGCTACATGGCAAATGACCTTAGCAAGCAGATGGGTAGTGACAAAGGAAAAAGGAGGTAAAGTTGAAAGTACAGCAAAAGAAACTATGGAACCTGAGGAACGAAGTGAAAAAATACCGAACAAAATGAAAAGACTTTAGGGACCTGCAGGACAATTGAAACATTCCCAATATTGGGTTCCCAGAGAGAGAGAGGGAGAGAAAAAAAAAAAAAAATAGGACAAAAGAAAAATTTCCTCAGTAGGGTTAAAGTCATTAATTTACAGATTCATAAAGTATAGCAAACACCAAGCAAGATAAATACAAAGAAAACCACACCTAGGTGTGTCAGTCTAACTACTAAAAACCAATGATAAAAAGATACCTAATTGTCACTTGATTCACTGTTTATTATGATACTCAGTCTTCCTACATGTTGTCATGTCTGGGTATGATGACTCTAGTATTTGCATTATCCAGAAGCTTGCCTCAAGGATGTCAAATTATTTTCTCTTTCTCAACCATCTCATCCCTCAGCCTCACAGGTAATCATATTACCATGGAGGGCTAAGTGGCTGATGGAGTGGGAACACTAACCTGGATTTCCCTTAGTTCATATGTTTCTTGCCCCGTTACCTAAAAAGAATGAACCAGCTCTGAATATTACACACAGATCTGTAGGTTAAGTATGAAGGAGTTAATACAGCACAGTGGTTAAGTTATTAGGCTGGGCTTTGGAGTAAAACATGTGTTTGAGTCTTAGTTTTGTAACTTTCTACCTGCTGCAAAATCATCATCTAAAAAAACACTAATTACTCTGTTATGCAGATCAAATGGTTATTAGCACCATCTCTGACACATAAAAAATGCCCAATAATTGTTTGAAATATATAATCATCACAATTAAGTAAAAAGAATTGTAAAGTATAAAGTGTAAAGAGACCAAGATATTGTAATTTATTAAAACAAAAATTAACTCATCTAATCATTTGCATTTCATAAGATAAATGTATCCAAACCATGATCAATTGTAAAATACACTCTTATTTTATGTAGTACACAGAAAGAAGTAATGTTTCCAGGTAAACTAAAACATTATATTTCTTGTATGTCTCCTGATTTCAGAGAGGATAATACGTACATCTTAGACTCAATGAAATAAAGCACATATATTAATTTGTTTAAACCTTACAAAGTCCTAGCAGATAAATATTATTATCCCCATTTTTCAGATGAAGAAACTAAAGCCCACAGAATTAAGTCATTTGGGAAAGGGTGAGGCAAAATTCAGACTGGCAACCGAGCTTCAGACTTCTTGCTATTAGCCACTGTATATTAATACTCCTGTTTTCCTTGGGTTCTGTCATTTTATTAACTTTAAATGTTCAACAATACAAAAGGGTTCAAATTTGCACAGGCAGAATGTCAGTTTATGACTGTGGAAAAATAGAAACGGCTAGTCTATGTCACAAAAGACATAATGTGGCATCTACTATTACAAAATTCCACACAAGACCAGTGGTTTTCAACCCTGGCTGGCTGCCCATGTGAATCACTTCAGATCCTTAAAAAACCACAGATGCCAAGAAATAACCCCAGACTGACTTGAGTCAGAATCTCCAGGATTGGAATACAGGGATATGCACTTCTTTTGCTCCAAAAGTGACACTGCTGTACGGACAGCTTAAGGACCAGTCCACCTTATTTTTGATTATTTAATTTTCCCATTAACCCATTCTCCATTACTCTTAACACCAGTGATCTACACCTAGGTAATAAAACATTAACTGTATACCAACCAAAAATATTCTGATGTTAATATGATCTTAATTTAACCTCACTGTATTTTCAAAACTAAAAACATATTCCATGTACCTTTGGACCCACTGAGCATAGCAATCTGTTTCTGCATAAAGGCAGTATTACCTAGAACATTTACCATGTGTTGAGATGATGGAAATGCAGCAGTGCCTAGCATGACTGAGAAAATGAAACAAAGTGCTTTTGAAGGAAACAACATCAGTGTCTTTGTCAAGCTTCCACCTCAAGTGACAAATGCTAAACTTACCCACTAGGTAATGCATTCCCAGACCAGCAGCCTTGCTTTCTAAGGACATTATGCCTAGTTCAACATAGCACATAGCAAATTACAGTGACCTGCTTCTGTTTTTGTCTCCCACACTAATCTCTGAGTCCCTACAGGGGAGAGACCACATGATGGTATTTTCTCTGTTAGCTCAGTGCCAGGACAAAGTAGGAAATCAACAATTGCTGACCAAATGAGTGAATATTATTTTCCTCCAGTTCATACTTCATACTTTAGGTCAGTGCTTGATATATGCAGTAGAAGAACATGGGTTTGAACAGCACAGGTCCACTTACACACAGACTTTTTTCAATAAATACAGGACAGTATTGTAAATGTATTTTTCTCTTATGATTTTAATGATATTTTTTTTTCTCTAGCATATATATGACATTAAAAATACATGTTAATCAACACTATGACTAGTTAAGTTTTTGGGAGCCGAAAGTTATATGCAGATTTTCAGCTGTGCAAGGGAGGGTGATATTAGCACCCCTAAGCCCTGCATTGTTTAAGGGTCAACTGTATACACACAGAGATATATTTATTTTTTATATATTTTAACATAATGTAATCATGCCTCCACAAATCTTAATCTCCAAGAATTTTTAACTATCCATGTCTATCTGTATTACCCAATTTCCCCAAGAAATTAACAATTCCACTAATACCTACTCCCAAAATCATTCATCCTTCAAAACACAAATTGTACTAACTCTTTTATTAAGAAATCTACCTGATGCCCTCAAATAAAATGTGCTATTAATCTACTATAGTAAAATTTAAGGCATCAGGATAGGAAAATATGGAAACATAATTCATGAAATTATTCATAATTCATGAAAAATAATTCATAAATATAATTATTTTTATGTTTCATGGTGTTAATTAATGGATCAATAACAGAGTAGAGAAGCACCATCCAGAACTCTCTATGATAAAAATATTCTGGATCATTGCTGTCCAACAGCCATATGTGGCAAGTGAATGTTGAGAAAATTACTCATTTATTTATGAAAACTTAAAACTTAAATTTCTAATTTCATTTAATATTCATTAGAATTTAAATGTAAATAGTCATCAAAGCTACCATATTAGGCAAAGCAGGGCTAGAGGTATGCTGGGGTATACCTCAGTACCCCAGAACTGGCATTATCTTCAGTCTTGTCCTGGTCGATCTTTATATTAAGCCTTCAAATCAAGTATGTCAGTGACAAAAGCCGGAAAAAGAGGTTAATTAGCTAGGGGAAATAATATCCCTAAAAAAGAAATCAAAGCATTGGTACCAGGGTCTATATCTAACACATTTAAGGAAAATGAGTATTAAGAGACTAAAACACCAAACCAAAAACAGAAACAAAAAGCCTTATGAAGAGAGTCTGATGATGGTATAGATTTACTAGAATACAAGCAGGAAGAAGAAAACAAAACAAATTTTAATTAATTGAAGCTCACCATCTCAACAGTATGACACTGACTACCCAAAGAAACCAATGTCATCATAGCTATATATAGATAGAAGCAGTTTCCAAAATGAGGGAGAACAATGACTCCACCCTCTCCAGGCTGGCAAGTTGTGTCTGGTTTATGGATTAAGTCAGGGTGCCACACCAAAAGCCAGACCTGCTCCTACTAGAGTGAGTGACCAGGATCATGAGTGAGGTAAACTGTCAAAAAAAAGGCCAGGAATAATTAACCTGGAATAATGATAGACAAAAATAATGATTATTGTATCTGGGAAAAAGTCAAGTAGAAAAAAGATTTATTTTTTTTTCTTATTCCTCAGGTAAACATTAAAGGCAAGAAGATATATTATGAGCAAGGAACTATTTCCTTGTTTCAAATAGAACTATCTTAAGTACAAGCAATATCTCAAAAGGTAGTAAGTTGCACATCACCAAAGATACTAAAAAGTATCTCCAACCACCACATTCAGTAACACTCTAAAAGAACCTGGAGGAGGGAGAGGCATACTGAGTGAAGCACCAAAGTATAAGTTTGTAAGTCCATTTAGAGATCAACAGACTCAAAACAAAACAATCTTGTTTTTATAACTCTGCTGTATAAATGAAATGTACACCTGGAAGCATATCTAGATCTTCCAACCCTTCATCCATTTTGTCTATGAGAACAGAGGTAGACACATATCTTAAAGTTGTTTTAAGAGTTCTTAATTTCATCTCAAACTGCTGATGTCCATTAAACAAGATCTCATGTCCAGAGTGTCTTTATGAGAATAGAGAGCTACCTTTGAGAATACGTAATTTATTAGAATTATCATATTCCTTTAAGGCAGACTGAAAATCAGATCATTAAAATAATAAATATTAAATATTTCATAATTTTATTTATAGAGTTCATTATTCCCCTAAGTGATGTTCTAGAAAATTACTCATTTATTTATGAAAACTTAAAATGCACCACTGTTCAAATCCTAAAAAAAAAACCACTGAATTTCATCCTCGAATATTTTTTTATCAACCTCAGATATATAATTCTGATAGAACAAAGCTCAGAGGTATTGACATGAAAATTCTGTAGAGTAGAAAAATATGAATTTTTTTTTTAAATGGAGATAGAATATCTCCATTTTCAGCACTGATATTAGAGGCTGGCTCTTGATTTTTTAAAATTGATAAAATAAGCTTTATAGTTGAAATAACAATGAATAATACAACCACATTTTCAAAATAAAAGAACAAAATAATGTATCTCATAAATACATGTAAAACTCCCTCATTTTTTCACTAGACTATGCTCCTAATTTTCTAAACTGTTCCCTCTAGTCAATAAATCACAGAAGTGATTTTAGTAATAAACACCCTCTTCTATTTTTTTATTTAGATTCAATTAACATACAGTGTATATCAGTTTCAGAGGTAGAGTTTAGTGATTAATCAGTTGCATATAACCCCCCGTGCTCATCGTATCAGGTGCCCTCCTTAATGCCCAGCACCTAGTTACCCCATCCCACTGACCTCACCTCTAGCAACTCTCAGTTTGTTTCCTAGAGTTAAGAGTCTCTTATGATTTGTCTCCCTTTTGATTTTGTCTTTTTTTTTCCCTCCCTTCCCCTATAATCCTGTTTTGTTTCTTAAATTCCATGTATGAGTGAAATCATACAATTATCTTTATCTGACTGACTTATTTCATTTAGCATGATACCCCCTAGTTTCATCCACATCCTTGCAAATTGTAAGATTTCATTTTTTTTTTTTTTTTGATGGCTGAGTAATAGTTCATGGTGTGTACACACACCACATCTTCTTTATCCATTCATCTGTCAATAGGCATCCAGGCTCTTTCCATAGTTTGGTTATTGTGGACATTGCTGCTGTAAACATTGAACACCCTCATTTTACAGATGAAAAATTGAGATCACACAACTAGCCCTCCAAGCAAGTGTGTCATTTGGCATCCCACCATCCAGACCCCAAAACTCTCTGTCTCTCTCTTCCTTAACTGTTCATCACAACTGCCCTACTATGTTCACTCTCCCTAACAGCTAAGTAGGAGGCTTTCACAATGATACTTTTTTTTCCCTTAAATATCCAACAGAAAGCACATCTTTAACATTTTTATCTTATTTTCAGGTTTTTTAAGTACTGATAAATTAACAGCAAAATAAAATGAAGCCAGTTTCTAAGTTCTGTGAATATATAAAAAAAATCTTCATATATTCATTCAAAAAGTATCGACTGAAGGGTGTCTCAGTGAAGTAAGCATCTGACTCTTGGGTTTGGCTTGGGTTGTGATCTTGGGTCATGGATCAGGTTCCACTTAGTGTGGAGTCTGCTTGAGATTCTCTCTCTCACTCTCCCTCTGCTCCCCCCCACACATGCATGCACTCTCTTGTGCTCTCTCTTTCATGGATAAATAAAATCTTTTAAAAAATTATTTTACAAAATATATTGATTGAGCACCCATAATGAGCCACCACCACTATAGGCTCCATTCTAGCATAATCCATTCTAGAAGGTGATACAGAAACAAAATCTGTCTTCCTGGCTCTTATACTTTAGTGAGGGAAGGACAATAAACACAATAAATATGTCAAATATATACAGTATGTTTTAAGCGATATGTGCTGTGAAGGAAAAAACCAAAGGGATCAAGGTATGGGCAGACTGTACATTGTAATCAGGGAAAGCAAACGCCTCACAATGACATCTAAGGAAGCCCCAGGAGAAGGAACAAGCCCTGAAGGCATTTGACAGCCAAAGGAACAGCAAAAGAACCTTGACTGGCATGTCTGTCTAGCACCACCAAGGTCAGTGTAGCTGGTGCTAAGGGATTGATAGGAATGGTAGGAAATGAGGATGGAGCCAGGTCCTGTAGAACCTTGCTAGAACCAATCAATCGCCTTGCCTGTTCACTGCTTTCCACATCTACTCACCTTACTAGCTCCCATCCTGAACCTCACAACTCTTTGAGTCTAGAAGTTAGCAAATAAGAAATGATCATGACATTTTGAAAATTGAGGAAAACATTTTTCTGTGGATTGGCAGTTTCCCAAAATCTATCTTCTACTTATGTTGTTACTCTGGAGAATAAAAATGATGTTATTTACTGATCAGTATTACATACCACAGGTCTTAGGTAGTTGCCAACCTACATTATTAAAACTACCTCTGTTGCAATGTTTATTACAGATACTCACCACAGCTCCAAATTCAACAACAGGGACAAGAGGATAGGGGAAGAAATATGTGTTGATTTAAAATCTCTATCATTAGTCATTCTTTATCTTCATACTACATTAAAAGCTTTCCATGTTTTTATAGCTATGAATTTTGACTTTTAACACCTGGAACTCTAAGCCAGTGCAAGGTGGTGGGCTTGGGCTATTTCCTAGTGCTAAGAATTTGGCAGCTGAATAAAATTGAGAACTCAATGTTAATCATTCACTCAATATTTTCTTGACCACAATTATGCCTAGATCAGCACAAGAAACCAGAGAAAGCATTCTGCTATCAGCACTCCCTGCAGCTGGCCCTGAGGCAGTTACACAAACACAGTCACCTTAAGCACAGGGCACTAAAGAAGTATCACCAGAGCCCTGAAGAAGTACCTGCCTCACACACTGAAAGGAGCAGGAGCATGCGGGGAGCCTGAGAGAACCAAATGATCATATACAACAGAAATCCTTCTGGGTCATTGTCTGCCTTCGGTAAATATAATCTATATATTAGAAAATGTCACAGGACGATACAGGTAGGTCCAATTCAAAAATAAAATGGCAAACACACCGTGTGTTGTCTTGCATTGCTAGCCTAGAACACTTGTTGTTTTGGGCAAAAATTAGGAAGAAGGATTCCTTATGCTTAGAATCATTGGGATTCATGGATGTTCACAAAGACCCCAAGAAGAACTGTGATATATGATATGTAACACAATATGTGATAACCATATTATTAGTCTGCACTAAAACAAGAATATGTTCTTGTTTTAGTGCATTTACATAAAGCTGTATGTACATTTAAAGCTGTGTGGCTAATAAAAATGTTAAATAAGGCTAATCATCTGAAAACCAAAATCCAAAACTAAAAATCAAAAATCAAATTACAAAAATAACAATTTTCTTTGTTAATAACCTAAATCACCAAGTTTTAAATTGCAATGCATTGATTTCATCTTAAAAACAAGTTAGTAGCATTAGTCTAAAATCTATGATGCAAGATAATGAGACATAACGGAAGGGATCAACTGGCAACAAACAGATTATTTTAGTTTAGTCTGTTGTTTTTTTGTTTTTTTACCATTCTTTTTTTTTTTAATATAGTTTTAAAAGTACCAACACCGTAATGTGAAGCCAATTAGCCAATCAATTTTTCTGAGCTTTACCTGTGAGGTTTACTTCAGTGAGTTAACTTACCTATAATACGAAAATACTAATAGCTCCTTCTCACTTGCAAGGACTAGAGATGTAATATACGAAGTCTATAGCTCTGAATAAATCGTATTATTAATGCAGGTTTGCTTTAGAATTTGTTTGTGGTCAGATCCTAGGGATAGCATTTCCCCAATGGGCCATGGATGCAAGCTATTACACAAAAGCCCAGGACCAAAATTTCAGGAGGATAAAGATTTAGTCTGTCTGATTCACTGCTATCTCCCCCATGCATAACACACGGGGACTGGAATTTAAAGGGACTGAAAATATATATCTTTCTAATTAGAAAGAAGGAAGAGTATTTTAATATACCTTAGAGTTGGGATCACCTAAACTCTTATATCACTTCCTGCTCTAATAATAGATTTTGATAATTCTGATATTAAAGATATCCAATAAGTAAAAGGAAGATCTTTAATTTTTAAGGAATCCATTTATCTAAAATCATAGAAATTTTGTGTATTTTTTCAATTTGCAAATAAACACATGTCAAGACATTTCATACATAAAATTTAAAAGACCAAGAAATCAGAAAGCATAAATATTCACAACCATAAACAATGCTTATGTTTCCCATAATAGGAAACTATGTAAAAACAAAACCAAACCAAAAATGTTATGTATAATTCTGGTACTATTAATAAAATCAAACTACAATAAATACTAATGTATAAAACACTTAAGAAAATGCTAACATTCTAGCTAAAACCTTTATAAGGCTGGCTCTTGCAGGCATGTTCCAAATTCAGTAAAGGAGGTTGATGCTACAATGGTTGTCAGAAACATGCAAGTCAAAACACAATCCATAAGGAACAAAGCACCCATGGAACCCAATGTTTCAGCAGCCCTAAATAATATCCCACCTGTCGTCATGTCAAACAATTTGGCAACCTTCCATAATAAGACAAAAGTCACTTTTGTTGCATGTCAAATGTGCTGAGAGAACAAGTTGGGAAAAGCTGTTTGAAGGTTAGAAGTACTCTGAGCAGTTTAAAAAGAACAGCAATAAATAAAACTCGTTAATGCCCCTAACATTACTGGTCAAAAATAGTCACGAGTTAACAGATGTTACTAGTACAGCTACATGCCCAGGTGATAGACAAACCGAGTTATATAAATAGGTGATCTACAAATAAAGATATCAAGAATGAATAATTAATTACAGTCCATGTGGAAAAGATACCTCACAAATTTAACACATCAGCAAATGGTACCTAATGAAATGGTTTTCAAAACACAAAAAGCAGATCTCATACTTTCCATCACCTGAAAAGTAGACCTTGTCATAAATTACATTTTCATACACCAAGCTGATCCTGAAAGGCAATTCAATCTTAGGGAATGACTTTAGTTTTCTACATTCTAAAAAAATCAAATTGTATTTAGTTAATAATCACAACTGTATAAATGCAGTTACTTTAGTCTTCAGTTTGTAAAAATTTAGTCAAAGTACTTTGAAAATGAATAGAAGAAATACAAAGACCAAAAGAAGGTTTAAAAGCAACCTGAGGTAGAGGAGGAGAGAGCGAAGCAGAGAGGGATGGAGAGGGAAAAGGAAAACTATCTTTTGACCAATCACACTTACACACCTCAAACTGATTTAGCTCTTTGCTGCATTCATTCCCATTATTTTCCTCCCCGGGGCTGACTGACAGAGAACTTTGTACATATGTTGGGGAATGTCTGTTTTTCCCCCTTTCCTATGGTCCCAAGGTACCTCTCCTCCCACCCCGCCCTCTCTTTGCCACAGACAATTTCTTCTAGCTTTATTTTCCCCTCCCCTTCTTGATATAGGATTCTGGCCAAGTTTGTCAGGTTCCTCCACCCAGCACGCATTCACACTTCTTGACCATAAGTTCTGATACTGACCTGAGGGGTACTAGGCTGGTCAGTAAAGCTGGTGAGGGAAGAAAGTAGTCTGGCCTCACCAGCTTTCACAACAGCTAGGCTAGTATCATATCAGGTAATTCTTTAGGAAATCCACAACATTCCATTTATAGAGTGGAATATTCGCAGGGGCGGAGGGTGATGAGAAGTCATTCTAAGCACTAATATTTCTATAAACTTCACAATAACCCTATGAACTAAATACCCAATTATTATCTCTGTGTTAGAGATAAGAAAACAGGGGTACAGAAAGATTAAATGATTTGTCCAAGGTCACTAAAAACAAGAAGATGGAAAAGGTAGGATCGAAGCCCAGGCCATCTAGCTCCAGTCCCCAAGTTCTGACATGCTATGCCTGATTGCCCTGAAACTCTCTTCCCTAAAATCTGTTTACAGCACAGAAGCAGCAAACCAAATGAGAACTCATAATATATACAATTTGTTATAAATGAGTTTCTCTTAAATTTTTATGATACTTAATTAGTTTGATACTGAGGGATAGCAGAATATACCACCCCAAAATATGCTGTCTTGGCATAAGGATTACTTTCAGCTACAGACCCTTGAAAAACAGCAGATATAAGAAGAATACTCTGACCTCCCCTTTCCTTCCTGAAAGCAGGAGGAAAACTCCCATATAAAAGATGCCCTCCCTATACCAGGAGGAAAGGAACAGTCTTATCACCAGAGACGCAGAGTGGAGGCCAATGAACATCTGTACAAACAGAGCTTGTTAAAATCACTCTTATCTTCCTTGAGTCTCCCCATATATTTTAGTTCTTTTTCCACAATACCTCTCTCCATCAACCTCATATAGAAACATTTAGGCCTAACCAGTTTTTTGGGTCTTCATTTTCTATGGGGGCTCCTGTTTCCATGTAAAAATCTGTATGCTTCTCGTGTTAATCTGTCTTATGTCAATTTGATCGTCAGGCCCAGCCAGAGACGCTAATAGGGTTGAGGGAAAGTTTTGCTTCCTCTATATTGCAAATCTTATGAAAAATAGATGACAAAAAAGCAAAACAAATCAAAATAAAATTATAAATACATGAACATCCAGGCTCTCGAGGAGAAGGTGGTTGTGATGTTGTTTTACCTCTTCAGGTTTCAGAGTAGGCAGGGAAACCAATCAATCAAACAAACAATTTTCAGTGGCTTTTGGATTAAAAAAAAAAAGTGAAAATATAACATCTGACATTTATAATTATACAAATTTCCACAACTAGGAAAAGAAAGGCATGATTTGATAGCAGTTAAGGCGTTAAAGACCAGAAAACTTCGATCTTTTCAGGGTGGTATAAAAATTTCAAAAGCTAAAAAGATGTCAGGCCACACAAGGAGAGGAATATTTGCTGGATTAGGGAAGGCAATGGCATTGCTGCGTCCTTAGAACCATCCTGCCTAAGCACACGTATATGAGCATGGCAAGAAGCAAGAGAAGCCTGCTGGGTGAGGAGATTCTGGAACACGGTCCGAAACAGATGAAAGAAGGGGTATGTTTATATATAGGAGGAAGAAAGATTTATGTTAAAAGGAGAAAATTTATTCTGTGTCACTCCAGAATTAAGACTATGAATAAGTTTAACACATGTAAAAAAAAATTCCCCCCAAATAAAAAATACCTAATAATATCAAAGGCTGCATGCAAAGCAGAAAGCATGTAACTGGAAATATTCTATCATACAAAAATAATTCACTCAAAAGCTAACAAATACCTGGCATATAACAGGCACTGAAGTGATCTTTGAGGATAAAACTTTATCTCCTCAATTTACCTGTAACAAGAAGCTCACAATTCTATCTTTTAAATAAATTACTTATAAACAATTGAAATACAACATTTTAATTGCTATAATCATGGTATGAATAAAGGGTTACAGGTACTCAAAGCAAGACTTCTATAGAGGCCCTGATATATTAAAATATACCTTGAACTAGGTGAATGAGATTATATGTAAGGTCTTTTTAATGTGTCCTTTTCAATTACATAATCTCTGAAGGAAAAAAAAAATCTTATGAAGTATATTCTTATTTTAACAAGCAGCGAACAATTATTCCCAGGTTACCATCTCACACTTCAATATAAACTTAGATCTTAGCAAGTCAATCCATGGAAGTTATGGTTTTAACTCTATTGCCAACAATTCAACAAGAAGCAGTCTTCTGTATATGCTATAGAACTAAGAGATTTTATAGAGAAAACAAAGTAAAGTATTGAGAAAACAAAGTAAAGTATTAATACTGATTCTTACCACTCTAAGCATCTTAGTGACTTCTAATTACTTTTGCACAAGCATATACCATAATCATAATATGTCAACAATTTTGATATTCTTTTCTATTACCTTCATATTTTACAGAAAATTTAAGTCCAAATATCTTGTCCAAGTACATTGATCTGGACAATAACAGAGGTAGGCTTTGAGTCTGCCACTCTGGCTTGACAGCCATGCTCCTATCCCTACCCTACACTGTCCTTCAAAGCTAAAAAGAACCTAGAGCTAGGGAGATTCAGGTGAACCCCAGTTCAAACTGTCTAGTCATTACTGGAATAAGACTGTAACTAAGAGAGTTGAAACTTAACTGCATTATACCTTCCCTGTTGAAGAGGAAGGTTCTCCGTGTTTATTCATACACCATTCCTTAGCTGTTCATCAGATACCTACTTAGTAACTACACGAAGCCACTGTGTCAGTGAATCAGAAGTACAAGACGCACAGACAGTTTTCAGGGTAGTGTTCTGCACTGTTTTTGTGCCATGGACCTCTTTGACAATCTAGGCTACCTATGGACACTTTCTCAGCATAACGTTTTTAAAGATACGAAATAAAACACAAAAGGTTACAAAGGAAGCAAATTATATTGAAATACCACTGCCAAAACATTCTGAAAAGCCAATTTATGATACAATAATACCCTTTATTTAAGATAAAGCAATTTGATGGAGGAAGACACAGTGCTGAGGCTGGAAAGCTAATATAATATACTAACCAACAACAGAGTTTAATATAGGTTTATAAACATTTTTAATACTACAGATATTTTACAATAAATTAAAAGGAAGAAAAAATATATGCAAAAGTTGGATTATCTCAAAAAGCACTAAGCACACCAATGGTTGTCTAATCTAAGCACTTTATTTAGTCCTAATTTTCTTGACCTCATGGATCCTCAGGACTCCCTGGACCTGGCTTTGTAAGACCCGACAATTACCTGTATCTCCTCCTACCCGTCTCAGTTCTTCTCTGCTCCTTCCACTAACTCATCTTCTAATTTTCGAACAGAGACATGTCTAAAGGTTTCTTATCAGAGTATGCATCATAGAAACAGTGCTTCATGGAACACCATTTGGTAACTTCTTAATGAGCTCTCTTGGTATTCATCTCCCACTACCACATACACTGTAGTTAGTCTTACATAATGCTTCCTCACACTCTTTCCTAGCCACAGAAGCCATGCTCTTGTTTCAGAAATTACTCCTTTGGCCCCAAAATAACAGATTCCCAGAGAGCAGAGGCAAAGGTCACTCTCCATCTTTCCCCAATGCCTTCTTTTTATATCGTCCACATATATAGAGCTGCTTAAGAATCTGATTTTTCAGCAAGGGTACCCCAACAATCACACATCTCAGATGTTAACTGGGTCAAATCAAAATTATAAACCTCAAATCCTAAATCCCCACTCAGCTTCCTACAATAGCCAAATTGGAAATTTCTGAGATGCAGTGCACAGCGAATATGAGCTGTGTTTCCTTCCCTACATATCTTCCTTAGGCTGATGAGTTGAACTTTACTAAGAAATCTTACGAGCCCCTTTTATTTCTTTAGCATAAGTACAAGGAGAGTCAAGTCTCATTGATGCACTCTGTGATTCCTTTCCCTGAATTCATCTGCCCTGATAATGAATTTCTTGAGGACAAAAACAATATTGTATATATACAGCTGCCTCGTACATAATAGAAGCTCAATAAATATTGAATGAGTAAAAAAAAAACAAAGTAAATACAGAAGACTAAAGATGTGCCAGAGGCTGGATCTCTAACAAAGAATAAACATTCCATATTCCTTAACAACTAAACTGAAGACTTAAAAAGCTATGGAAAACAATGACACAAGGGATAGTTTACTTTAAAAGTAAACAAGGTGGGGCACCTGGGTGGCTCAGTTGGTTAAGGGTCTACCTTCAGCTCAGGTCATGATCTCAGGCTCCTGGGATCAAACCACCCTCCCTTCCCCCCACATCTAGCTCCCTGCTCAGTGGGTAATCTGCTTCTCCCTCCCCCTCTGCCCTTCCCTTCTGCTTGTCTGCCTCCCCTCAACCCTGCCATGCTCTCTCTCTAATAAATAAATAAAATCTTTAAAAAAATATATAAAGGAACGAAAATTCTAAACTCACAAACCTCAAATTCCCATTCAGCCACCTACACTGCCATATTTGAAATTTCTAAGATAGTAAAACAGCAAGTGATATGGTAAAGACTGAATATTAATCCCAAGATAGTCCAATTAAGCTGTCTATACCTGTCCTTTTTTTTTTTTAGTGTTTTTGTTGTTGTTGTTGTTGTTTTCATTTTTTAAGATTTTATTTATTTGGTAGAGAGAGAGAAGACGAGCAGGGGGAATAGCAGAGGGAGAGGCAGAAGCATATTCTCTATTGAGAGCCCAACATGGGACTCAATCCCAAAACCCTGGGATCATGACCTAAGCTGGAGGCAGACGTTTAACTGACTGGGCCACCCAGGAGCCTCTCTATGCCTGTATTTCTTACTTTTTAATGTGATCTTGGGCAGTTCAAACCACAGATCTAGGCCTTATTTTCTTCATCTTTAAATGCAAACACTGCCAGGAAGGCCCAAAGGAAAAAAAAGAAATGGGTAAAAATGACACCAAAGCCTTCTGTCAATTTGTAGAACAACTCTGTATTAATGAAGAAATCAACACGTGAGTCATGAGTCAGAGGGTTAATGTCAGGCAAGGGAGGGTGTGTGCGGTGCAGGGCTGGGGGTGGGGGTCTTGGTGGGAGGAAGGGGTGTGTGTGTGTGTGTGTGTGTATTCTGTAGGTTTAACTTTTCCTTTACATGATAGAAAATGCACATCAGAGAGCAAAGTTGGTATTAACTTATTTAAAAAGCATAATTTAGAGCCCCTAAAATGTCTAAAATCTAAAAGAAGGAAAAAACTTCCTCTCTCTCTAAACCTCAACACCGTAACTCTCCAAAGTTCCAGCAGTTGTTCTCCACAACACATCTGAAGAAAAGTAAGATATCCAGAAAGTCTGGGAATGTCTAATGGTCTAAACTTACTTTTTTTTTAAATAGAAATGATCAAACATGGAAGTGTTATTGTTCCAAAACAGGCTGGAATTTCCAATTCTCTCAAAGCTATTAAGCATGTGAGCTGTAAATTTTGGTTTCATAGCAGTGGGGAGTCAATTGTGGGAGTTATGGTTTTGTTTCTGAGTGACCAATTTCTGCAAACTGAAGTTTAAGGAAAGATACTGGAAGTCATCCAAAATCAATCTTCTCTCAATTTCATTATTTTAGAACAAGCAGCAGATCCTTCACACTGCATGGAACAAAATCAATAAAAGCCAAGAACAACAGGCATCACTCTTTCAAGATCATTTCATCAGGATTTAGCAGAGGCAAATACAATGAAGTATCTGTAAGCTGCTAGAATAACAACATTTTCACTTTGTTATTCACTGTGCTCTAATCTGAACCCTATCTTCCTGTTCCAAATGCCATTTCAATATTTGAAATCTCTATAGCTGGTAAAATCACAAACACATCTGTGAATTTCTATCCCCTTAAATTAGATGAGTGTGTGACCTTTCTCTATCTTGGGTTCAGATATTCTGCATTAACATACTGTTTTCTTTTTGCATATATTCTTTTTATCCATCTGAGGCTCAATGACCCTTCCCTAGAAATATCAACTATCGGTTTTGTTTTCAACATTGGAATGTTTAGATTAGACAGTCAGTGCACAGGGAAAATTAATACAGCTCCCACCTGCCACAACTCATGTTAACTTCTGCATATGCCACTTCTGCACTAAATGCACAAGAGCATCTTGGGAATAGCTCTGGGCTTGGGGGGAGGCATCTTTTCTAAACATATCTAGTTACTCTTCATCATCATGGCATCCTGGGAGGACAGAGCACCAATCTCTAGAATGTGAAGAAGTCACTCAGCAGATATATGGGAAAATAATATATTTAGTATTGAAGAAATGGTATTCTGCTGCAGATTTCAAGCCTAAAAATAAGCTCACTTCAGTAAATAAATGAACTCAGAAATAATTATAGTGGGAACCCTAAAATCAGCCTTTCCTCCAAAATCCTTAATAGTCATTTACACAAAACAATAGCAGATAACATGTTCCTTTTGATCTTCACTTTTCCATTTTCTGGTGCAAACCTAGAATGTGCTCTCAGGCTCTTGCATCAGGACGGAACATCATCTTCTGCTTTTTACACTACTTATTTGGTGAATTTTAAAAATGTGCTAAAGTCCAAATAAAAAGTGGTAAAGAATAGCAGAGAAAAATGAAGATGGGCTTTGAGGTCAGGAGAGCTGAATTAGAATGCTTCCTGGATATTTGATCTTCCATAAGCTAATTAGGCTGAACAATCCAATACTACTGATTTTTTAACTATTTGGGGGTGACAAAGTGGCAGTTTCGTATGGCTCAACTGACTAACAGGATCCTCAACTTTCTATAAAACTGAGATAATATCCTTAATGAGTTATTATATGAGGAAGTATCACAAAGCTAAACAAAAAAAACCTTCAATATTCACTAAAGCTTTGTTTAAAAGTATATTAGTAAATGGTAGATGTCAGATTCTCAATGAGAAACCCACTTTTTTTTTTTTTTTTAATTCAGAAGGAAGAAAAGATGATCACGGTAAAATTAAGCCTTTGTCAGGGAAAGGAGGAGGAAGAAGAGGAGGAGAAGGAAAAAGAAAAAAGTTTGAGAAATGTGGCCTAGAAATTACATAAAGGCTCCCTCTGGCTACACACAAAATTTGCATACTGATGAGGGCTTAGTTCCAGTGGGCTGCTAAAGGTGCCCTCTCTCTGCTGCTCAGTAGAATGGCCCTGCCCCCTTCACCTGAAAGCCCAGACAACCTGGGCTTTATAAGCAAGGACTCCACAAAGAGCATCAACACTTCCTCCTTTAGATTCCTCTAAACCACCTCCTTTTTGTCTATCTATATTCTTCAGTACCACCTTCCTAACCCCCAATCATTTGGATTTATCAATCATTTCTGCAGCTCACTCCTCTGCCCTTGGCAGTCCTCAAGGGCGAAAAATGTTAGTGTTTCATTAATAAGACTAACCACAGTCTCAAAGGGCACAGTCTACTACCTCCACACTTCCATGATGTACCCACTCAATCTTATAGGACTCTTAAGAGTACAAGTTGGAATTGGAGCCCTCTTCTCTTTTTTGGAGGATATGTATCATGAACAATTCAGGATAGAGTAGTGACCGCCCTCCCATTTCCATTTGTTCTCATGAGATCTTTGAAGTCCAGAATCAATGTGCTTGTTCCCGAAATCCCCTCTCTCCCTCCCCAGAGCAAGATGGTATCCACGTATCTAGGAAGGTGCACTCTTAAACATACTACCTACTTGAAAAGTGTCTGACTCCCAGGAGCAGAACGAGTGA
This sequence comes from Lutra lutra, assembly GCF_902655055.1. Classification (NCBI taxonomy): domain Eukaryota; kingdom Metazoa; phylum Chordata; class Mammalia; order Carnivora; family Mustelidae; genus Lutra; species Lutra lutra. The sequence goes on along the minus strand of NC_062283.1, from coordinate 25,435,840 downwards.
GAAGAATATGACATAACCACTGAACCAATACCCAGCTCCATCTCAACACTGCTACAAATTTCAGATTTAGCCACAATGGGAAACTACCTCATTGTTCTAACATGACTGAAAACGATTTCTATTGTTCATGACACCTATGAAAAAAAGTTATATAGTAATAACATTAAGAATATAATAACATTTAAAATGAAGAGAGAAGATCAAAAGACACAGGATACATGTGTTGCCTACTTTACATATACACAGGCAGACACACAGACTTCAGCATCGAAAATACACACACTTTCCAAAAACCCACTGCTTGAACAGCATTAACCACAGGATTCATTCACTCGCCACTTTTCCCGATGGACTTCAGATATTTTCTTTTCACAATCAGGGAGAGTAAGGTAGCACAAATGTAAATGCTCCACACCCCTACTTCTGTTTACTCCATCTGCTATTCTAATCTTGATTCCTAAGTGCTGAGGACCTCTGATGATAATAAGGCACAACCAGCACAAGAGGACAGAATGTAGAAGTCGCTGCCGCTGGCCCAGACAGTGTCTGGCCGCTTGGCATGACAGGTACCATAGCAGTCCCACAGAGCTCCTTCTATCTGCCAGTTCTGCTCACACAAACACAGGACACATTTTTCCCCACCACATCCCCTCCACAGTATGAGGAGGAAGAGTCTGTCATTGCCAAAACTCAGCTTTCATTTTTGGTCAGGAAATCATAAAACTGATTCCTAAAATTCAATTTTGAATCCTAAAATTGAAAGGGCTGAGAGCATATAATCCAGTGTTCTTCCAAATTGAAAGTGATGACTGTGGGTCGTGAAATCAATTTAATGAATGGCATAAAAAAATACTGCTACTGGGAGGATATATATATTGCATATATAACACTTTTGTTTTTAATACGTGCACGTGCTAGAATGCTTTATAAAACATTTCTTATTGTGGGTTATAGTAAAAAAAAAATTTTGAAAACAATCATCTAACCCAACACCCTTATTTGACAAATAATAAAATTGAGGCCTAAAATATTAAAAGACTTACCCACAATTATACAACTTGTTACTAGCAAGTACTCAAACCTAATGTCTAAAGACCTTCATGTCTTTTTTAAAAAGATCCCATTTTCTGTATTTCTTTTAAGTCCCATTAAGTATCAGAACTTGTCTTAAACGTAAAATGCAGGTATTCACAAATTTTTCAGGTAATTGAAAATAAACAATTTTGGCAAATCACTTGTCAGATCTGGACTCAAAGGATAACATAACACTGAGGTTAGAAACCAGACACTATGGTTTATAATCAGTACTAGATCCATTTAATATACAAAGTCTTCAACCCAATGTCAGGAACTTAACAAATGCCAATATCTTCCTTAGTTAGACCTCCTTTACTTTTCCATTGTAGCCTAAGTCTAGACTGAGCCCAGATCACCCAAGACAACAACATATCTCCCACAACATCCATACTAACTGCCCAAAAAGCCTAGCTGGCATTGTTAGACAATCTGTAACTCTTCAAGTCTCTCTGAAAGCCCTAAGAAAACAAACAAAACCAGAGAAACACCCTGAGTCATTCTAATGCACTATAAAATTAAATGAAACGGACAGAAAAACACAATCCAAAACAACTATTTAGGAAATAACAATCCAATCATATATATTCAAACTGAAATGTCACTTCAGAGTATTAACCATTTATCTCTTCACACTTAGGTTAATTTTACCAGCTTTGAAATACTGGCCTCAACACCTTCAGATTAGGAGTTGAAGGTCAGGTCTATACCCTCTAAATGCTAATTTTGCCTTTATTTTACAATAAGATCTCAGATTTCTCATAAGTCTTCGGTCATTTGAGTATTCTTAAATATAACTACTGTTTGTTGGACAAGTCCATCATCAAGTAATTTTTAAATTATGGTATATTTATCATTTGCTTAGTGATTCCTGACAGATATACCAAGTAGAGGTCTATTTTTTTTTTTTTTTCAAGTAGAGGTCTATTTTTATCAAAACATTCCAGTTACTTGAGGGGTATGTATTCCAATGTGCCACATTAACAGAAATTATTTCAACTTGCATAGAAAGAAGCACTAACACTAAAATAAACAGTATTCAAGATATAATGAATCAGAAGTTAGTCAGTCAAAATTATGTCTCAAGGACATACATGCAGGTAACTCACTTTTCCTGACCAGTCTCAAGTCAGATGATAAAAGTTTTATACTTCAGGGGCGCCTGGGTGGCTCAGTGTGTTAAGCCGCTGCCTTCGGCTCAGGTCATGATCTCAGGGTCCTGGGATCGAGTCCCGCATCGGGCTCTCTGCTCAGCAGGGAGCCTGCTTCCCTCCCTCTTTCTGCCTGCCTCTCTGTCTACTTGTGATCTCTCTCTGTCAAATAAATAAATAAAATCTTAAAAAAAAAAAGTTTTATACTTCATCATATAACTTTAAACTTCTCCTTCATTCTCATAGATCCTTTTTACATACACTTATGTATTTCCAAGTACTTCTACCTATAATGTAGAGGTGTCTGTATTTCTGGGTTTGGGAGTTTTGAGGGAGGGGAAAGGTTTTCTAAGTCCTGTAGACCATAATAAACCAGTGAACAAGAGGCAGACCTGTACACTTGATCTTAGCCAAAAGGCCGAGAAGCGATAGGAGGCAGACCTGTAAATACACCATTTGAATAAGCTGGTTGGATGTACATTTGAGAAGTTGCTTATTTGTTCAAGTGGAAGATGGAGATCCAATTTTCCAATCTCTAAAATTGCTACCAGATCCTAGATTAGTCAATTACCCTTCATTTTATAGCAAGTAACTATAATAAAATAATCCAAATAAAATTCTTGAATTCAACTTTCCAGGACTAAGAGGGTTGGTTTACATATACTGTGAGCAAACCAGAGAGGGTCATTCCCTTCATCAGAAAACCTTCTAACACTACCGAAGTAAAAGAACCAGCATTGCAATTGGTCATATAAAACCATAGCCAGAGTCAGCAGTCAGCCCAAAATCTAGCAACCTGATCATTTTTCAAGGCTATACCAGTTTTTACAAGGCAAAGCAAATAAAGTCTAGGAAAATATCCGGAGCTAATACATACACATTTAGAAAAGTTTGCCTCTTCAACAACAATGTTTAACTAACACCACGAGATCCTAAAATTTCTGAAAGTATTTTTTCTTCCTTGAAAGATGCAAAAATTATTTTCCTTGCCTTAAAAATCTTTAAGATAACCCAGGCTCACTCCCATATCTCCATCTTTTTCTCTTTTCCTTCTACACTCCCCAGGTATCCATAACATGGGTCATACTATTTTTCATTTTTCTCTCACTTTTTTCCCTTTCATCTATAGTTTCGGAACCTAGAAAATCAATCAAACTCGTTTTCTAAATAAATAAAAGGATCTCATCAATAATTAGCATCATCTTTTAATTGTCTATGCATCTACATTTTTAGCAGTCTATGTTCTTACTCCTAAGTTCTCTTACTTTTTCACATGCCAATCTCAACAGAAGAGGAAAAAGTCTACCATGATATTTAGACATTTTTGCAGTCAAACAGACCTGTATTCAAATCCAGAATCTCTCCTACTTAACAGGTTTTGGTTGATCCACCCAGGTGAAAATTGATGTTGTCCCAAAGACATGCTTTCTTTTTTTCCAGAGTTGACACCCAGAAGAACATTCTACTGACAAAGGGTCTAACACTATCTTTGTAGGCCTAGTTACCCAGCAATTGTGCATCTTGAGGCAAAAATGCTTTCTGTCTGAACACTGACCTTCCTGCCTGCTGGCAGAAACTATAAAAACCCTCCCTGAATTCCCTTTCCTATTTTCACCCCTCTCCTAAAAGCAACACTTCTTTCATTCTAAGATACAATTCAAAGAAGCTTCTGGTCCCACATAATAGAAAATCATGCCTTACATATGTTGGGTTCCCATCATACTAGAGATCCTTTATTAAGAGACAGATCTTTCAAGGCACACTGGCAAGGTAGTTCCCTCCATTTACGTCACAAGAAAAAAACCAATCAAGAGTAACCAGAGTAATGTCGCTCCTGTCCAAAGCTGCTGTTCTGTAGCTACCTCAGGGACTTTGAAACTTCTTTTCAGTAGTGATGAGGGCTGCTTCCCAGCATTTACATACTTTTCAATTCATATAATGGACATTTTAAAGAAAGTTGTTGATAGACTTCATTCTGCTGGTGCACATCAGTTAAATGTGTTTTATTTCCCTTCTGGGCTATGTGCTGGCAGAGAATAACACAATGAAGAGGTGGTGGTGTGCATTTCCAGGCCCTTTATGGTCAAGATTATGAAAGAAGGGCTTTGACAAAAAATGTTCAGGCTAACTATAATAGTTTTCCTTTTAGTACATTATTGTTGCCATGTGTTTGCTGCTGTCTGGAGCAATAAAAAAAGCTCTGAAATATTTGTCTGTGTCCTTCATGTACTCAAGAGTTTCCATAAGAGAAATCACTTGGAAAATCACAATATTGCTCCAAATAAAATATTAACATAAAAAACTTGTTGAAATGTTGAGCTAAAATACTAAAGAATTATTACCACAGATGTAATTTATGAGGATCTGAGTGCCTTAGCCTCATAAAGGCTTTTCCATTCCCACTGCAAGCACATGTTTGGTATTGTTCTTCATACATACATACTGATGCCGCCAACCAGAATGATTTCATTTGGGGCATCCTCGCAAGTTCTGACAGAACAGGTGAGAATGACAAAGAAAGAGCATTCTATGGTTCAATCTTGAATAAAAGCACATTTAATAAACCAGTAGCCAACCCTTATAGTTTTACTTAAAGAAATAAAAATTATTTCTTTTGTGTATGAAAAATGTAGGTAATTTTTCCTTCTTTTTATCATAGATATTAATGATAGATAAATGTAGATTGATTTCAAGTTGAAGGACTTGGCCTTGCAACTGTAACAAGTTAACAGTAGTAGTAATTACCTCTAGGAGAGGTTAGATCAACATTGGTAAAATAAATAATCCTTTGGTATTCATGAATTCTCACCAAAATTACTAGGCAGAAATCTTCTCACTAAGGAAATCTCCAACAGAAGGGAGTGAATTTGATTTGGGGCCATTTCATCTTCACTTTTCAAATTTAAGCACAGATTACTATATTGATCCTCAATTCCTAGAAACCATAGGAACTCAAATGTCATGCTAACTGTAACTATACCTATAATGAACTATATACATTACACTTACCCATGTGTGACTTTATAGTGTTCCCTGAGTGCCACTGCCTCTCATATGGAACTGAAAATAAGTTCTCTATCTTGAACTTTTAATGATCCTAAGACCTAATACAATTTGACTCTTTGTTCTTAAATACTATCAACATCAAAACAGTTTTTATTTTTGTCAAAATTTAGGTTGGGTTAAGTCTCTATAATCAAGGTGGATCATCTATATTATCCAGGTTCTGTGTCCTAAGATTCTTACTGGCATTATTAAATATACTCTGTTGGCATATTTTGTTTACACAAGTAAGCTCTCTGTTCTTCCTAACCCACAGTGGCTGAAAAAGGAGTTATGGATTTAACAATTAGTTGAGGGTTTATCTACTCTACTTTTGTGCCAAGAAATATAATCTACTTATACACTGGAGTGGAGAAAAGAAGATGATTCAAAAGAAGGTCAAAATGAGAAAGTTAAAATAAAACACTCTGATAAGGAGAATTAATTTTACAAATGATAACACTAGGAAAGAATGCTAGGAAGAAAAAGGTCAAGTGTTTTGTCAAGGCTACAAGGCTAAATTAGTGATAGCAGGGATCAGAAAGAAAATGCAGCTGAGATCTGAAAAACAACAACAAAACATGCAGTCAAGAACAGAGTGTGAGGGATATGCTAAGTGTTTCATTAATGCTTCTGGACTAATCTAAGTGACCCACTTGTAAAAGGGAAGGCTGGCTAGAAGTTAACTTTCCTGTAAAATGGCAATAATAGGAATCTGCTTTGCCTGTATCATAAGGTTGTCATAAAGATAAAAAGAGATAGATAATACATGGGAAAATGCTCTACAAACCATAAGGCTCCAGTGAAAGCAGTGTTACTTCTATCAACCTTAACCTGCCTAGTCACTCAAAATTTCTTTCAGCAAAGTTACCTGCATTCCCAGTCATTAATTCACTCAGAGATAATTTATTGGACAACCATGATGTATAAATCTCTATATGAAGAGCCAGTGAGAATACTAAAACAAAAGAGCTCTTATTCTTCAAAGAGCTTATAGCTTAGTTTGTGATATAGCAATCTAGTATGGGAATGAATCATGAGTAAATGGCTCTCAACCGTTTCCCAGTTCCCAACACCTCTGTCCTACCTTTATTATCACAGGGAAATCAAATGGAATTTTCAGAGAAATTACTGAAGGATTGTGAAAATGGGGCTTAACCGGCCAGAAAATGAGTTACTACTGAATTTGGAAAGAAAAGAAATTAAAGTCAACTAGAAGGTTCTAACAATGGTCTATTTGTAAGATGGTGAGGAAGGATTTAACCAGAGCAATAGCACCAGAAATGAAAAGCTAGTGCTTTGAGAGTCCACCAAGCAGAGGATAATTTTTAGTGAAAATACTCTAAGCTGCTTCGAAACTGAAGAAGGGAAAGTTGAGAGCAAGAAAGAGAGAGAAGAGGAGAAAGAAAAAGTGAAGCAATACATGATGCAAAAGAAAAATGAGAACATGTGAGAAGAACGATTTCATTAGAAACTACTTTTTCCCTTGAGTGCCTAGTTATTTTTTACTATGTGCTACTCATTACCTTTGTAAAATTATTTGTGAGTCTTATCTGTGGTAACTTCTTCCAGAAAGGAATTCTGTTAGCTTCTGTCAGGAACCTAAGGATTCTACAAGTTTACGAACCCCTAAAGTTTTCTGCACCAGCCAGGTGATGTGATTTCAGGTTCTCAGCAATCTCCCACTCTGCTCTTCTCAGCACCAATTTTCCTATACAATCCCCTAGTGGCAAAGACATGGTTTATATTTAATTTATGGTAAACCATAAGGATGTGGTCCTTTGGTTTCTATCTCTCTCTCATCACACATAAGACTGTAAAAACTAAGTTCCCATTTGCCAAATGGGCAAATGCTCTTGGGATTAAAATAGACTGAATGTGTGACTTACCCACCCTACTTTCCCATGAGTATTAGCTTGAAAATTGCTTACTATCTTGTTTGTTCTTCAATTACTTTAAGGAGATTTAAGGCATTTTTTAGCATGTATTTTTCAGTTATTTCAAATTGAAGATTTGATCCAAATAATCTAGCCTACAATATCCCTGGATATTGAACAAAATAATGAATTCAAATCTCCATACACAAAAAATACTGTAGTAAACTAAAGAAATATCTAATCCAAAATCTGCTGGCAATGAGAAAGGAACAAGTATATGAAATTCCTACACTCAGAAAAGAATAGTATTTGCAAAACTGAGATTAACACATTCATTTGACAGTTATAAACAAAGTTATTTACCACTAAAAACTCAATTATTTTAATAGGCCAACAACCAACAAATACATAGAAAATACTCCTAATGATGTACATCCCAAATATCAACAAATCTCTTGAATTTTCAAAGCTACATTCAACCTAAATAAACAGAAATAGATTTTTAAAATTCAAAAGTTTATAAAATGGCCTGTTTTACTTCACTTTCTAGGATTTCAATCACAAGCTAGAACAACAAAACTGAAAAACCTTGTTTCTTAATCTTAATTACAGAGGTATAAAAACAAAAAGGTTTTGGAATGGTACTTTGATTTATACTGATACTAGTTCAAATTAAAACAAATATTTTAAAATATTTGAACTCTTACTATGTTTATAATGGCATAAAATAATTTGAACAACTCCTCCACAACCAAAGTGGAATATATGCTTTAGAGCATCAAAGAAGGACTTAGCTGAAGTTTCAAGGTCTCATCACTTATTAGTTCAAACTATCAGCCTAATAGAACTAAAAGGAAAATGACACTATATCCATTATGTGATTTAAGTATAAAACACTGCCATGATAAATATTTGGAAATTCCAACCTTTTATAAAGCATACTTTATGTACAATATCAGCATTCATCCCTTTAGGGTGTATGGCATGGACTGCCTCTGGGGGGAATTTATCTCATTTCATTTTCATTCTACATTCCACTTTGGAGTTGCCAACTAAATTGCTTCTTGGTTTATAGTATAGAAAACTTCATAATGTTTAGCTGGAATTGCTTACTTTTAAAGTATCCTGATAGAAAACCCAACGTGGTCTGAAATATCCTCACCAGATGTTGATGGATGTGAAACCAACACATATCAAAAGGAGATCCAAAATACCATTAGCTGTATAACACATAGCCTCATACATTTAACAAGTTCAACTGATCAAAACACATTAAAACGTTTTCAGGGAAACTGAAGCTAGTACATTTTCCACTGTAAGTATTCAAATTCTACTTGGTTTTTGTTTTTCTTTTGTTTATTTGTTTGTTACTATCAAGATGTCTATAAATGTCAAGTGATAATGAGCCAAAAGTACAATTTAAGTACATTTAATATGACTGGACAACGGGCCAGTCTAAAACAGGCTCTCCCAATCTTGGTCTGAAAAACAGAATTTTAGTCACTAGAACAAAGAAAGTGATAGTCTTATTTCTTTCAACACCAGCCAAGCTACAATCTGGTATAAAGTTTTTAATTCTGAGCATTATGATATATTCAGAAAAATAAAGATAAATGGGATGTATTAAGCAGACAAGAAAAAGGACCGTTATGGGAACTTGGACCCACATAAGAAGAAAAACTACAGGAAATAGTATTTAATTCCATGAAAAGAGGTTAGGGCCTTTATGGTGGGGGAAGGGTATTTACATGGAACAACCCTTTCCAAATTAAGAGTAGAAATGTAACAAAATAACTGGATTTGTTTTGCATGAATTCCTAAGGAAAAAATTAAAAAACAATGGATCTAAAACAGGCTACAAGAGAAGTTTTCAGATAGAACTGTCTGAGGATGATATGGATTGCCACAACAAGTAGCAGCAGTCAAGTAGTTAAACTACTCTCTCCGATTATACAGTAGACCTTTGAACAACATAGGTTTGAACTGCTTGTGTCCACTTACACATGAAATTTTTTCAATACAGTGCAGTACTATAAATGTATTACTTCTTTATGATATCCTTTTTAACATTTTCTTCTCTCTAGCTTACTTTAAGAATACAATATGACATACAAACATGTGTTAATCAACTGTTTATGTTATTGGTTAGGCTTCCAGTCAACGATAGGTTATTAGTAGTTAACATCTGGGGCATCAAAAGTTATTTGTCTATTTTTGGCCGCATGTGAGGTCAGTACCCCAACCTCTGTGTTGTTGAGGGGTTAGGAGTACTTGTTAATCTTACGGAGTATCCTCTCCACATAATCAAGCTTCAATTTGTTCTGTTCTCTCTAAACCAGCTCCCTTCTTTGACTATCTAGCAAAATAAAACTTCCAGCATTCTAGCTCAAATGTGGCCCCTGTTCTGCAATTTTCCCTGACATCACCCTTTCCACCAAACCCCTCCCATCCTTAGAATTAATCATTCCCTCATCCAAGATCATGCAGCACTTTTTGTGTTCTTCTATTGAAATATCTGCCTATACTGAAGTGTGATAATAGAAGATAAGGACTACTATATTTATTTTTATTTTCCTGGTACCTATGTAGTGCCAGGCACGTTATTTTCCTGGCACCTATGTAGTACCTGGTATAGTTTCAGCCATCATATTGTAGGTAATAGATATGTTCTGAAATATAGATAATAGTCAAATACCAAATACAGAGTAAGGCTAGATAACTTTTAAAGACACTGAGAGTCTATAGTTCTAGGAAACATCATGTTTAGGCCTCTAACCAGGAAATACAGATGATGTGCTATCATTGATACCCCTATCAGTGAGCACAGAAGAAAAAAAACTACTGTAAACATACCCTTAACAATGAAAGGGAGAGACTCAAAACCAACTGCATTCCTCTTCACAGTAAAAACAAAAGCGCACCCAGAACTCTGAAGTAGAAGTTGGCTCTTTAGACATTCCTGAAAAATATAATTTTTAATTTAATAGCAATACAAATGATATGCTAAATAATGCAGAATGTTTGATGGATTAGGAAAGACAGTGAAAGGTTGTCAGGAAATATGGAGCGATAAGTGTATTAAGACAATATTTATCAATTATACAAAACTGTATTATTTGCGTTATTATCATTTCTTATTTCTTATCCTATATCTAGGCTACATATTAAACTTATTCACTGATACATGCCAAAACTATAAAAGTAAGGCAAAGCAGGAAACCTACAGTCTCACCACCATCTCCAAAGTGACCAATCTTTCCAGATGTAACCAAATGGACTGAAATTTAAGTTCAAACATATTTAGCCTATGCTATTCCTAATGGGCATATTAAATCTCCATTTTAAAAGAAAAATGTGTCTACAAAGACCACAAAACATTCTTTAATATTTAAAGAAGACAAGGAAATACTGGGAAAAAAATAAACAGACCAAAAAATGGTTTTTCTTTGCATTATATATTCTATTTTTGTAAAATAAGTCAAAAAATAATGAAAAAATAAGAACATGGATTTGTCTTAAAAAGTAATATCCAAGGCATTTCAGATAGTCAGCACAGATTCAACTTAATCCCACAAGTAGAACTAGTAGTTAATGAACATAACAGTACCTGCTATAGACAGTTAGTGATAGGATCCAAATAATAAAAATGCACAAGAAAAGATTTTAAATATAATGCCCAATATAAAGTTAAAAAAAACCACTCTGCATGAGTCTTCAAATTCAAAGACTCCTACAAGTTTACGCAGTCATTGAATACTTATTCTGAAAAACAAAAAGAATCTTCTTATAAAGTTTTAATTCTAAAAAAGATGCAGGGTGACTGGCTGGCTTAGTCAGAAGATCATGTTGTTGATGTCAGGGTCGTGGGTTTGGGCCCCCATTGGGTGTACAGAGTACTGAAAAAAAAAAGCAAATTAATTCAAAAAAAATTTTTTTAATTAAAGAAATGTGAAATTTAATGCATATTATGATTCCACATAAGTGAATGAAGAATAAAAACGGGAAAAAAACCCCACAAACAGCAAAATGTAGGTTCTGGTGTCAAGATTTTAGGTAACTTTTTCTGTTTTCCAAATTTGTATGAATGTTTGTGGTTACTTTTGTAACTTAAAAAGAATTTTTCATTCAAAAAAATTTAAAAGACCTGTATAATGGAAAAACAGTAGTTAAGGTGGAAGACAGATTTCTCAGAAAACAATCCTGTGCTAATTCCCAACAATATTCAAGCCTCGATGAAGTGCTTCATGATACTCAAGTAGACAGGATAATGAAAAGCAGGCCTTTGTTTTGAGAAAAGAAGGCAACTCTCAACTGGCTAAATGAGCATTCCCAAAGGCAGTTGAAGACCAATGTCAACATACATCTTCACAGGGAGAATTCAGTGGGATATAGCAAGGGCTCTCTGCTCCCGTCTGTTCAACATACACGACAGTGAGATGGACCCATGCTTAGAGGACACGCTGAGTACACTGGAGAATGATTGCTAGAAATCATCACAACTACAGTAGACACTGTAAAACAGAATATGGCTTTTAATTTGGTCAATTGCCACAGACTGGACAAATTTAACTTAGATCCACAAGACAGGAGTTGAATAAAGAAAAATCTGAAGTCCTCCAATAGGTCCAAATATTAAAGGATAAAAATAAGGCAGAAGGAAACATGACTGGATGGGCCAAATATCTGAAAAAAAACTTGGGCATTTTAATTTGTGGCTCAACAGCACAATATGATGGCCAATAAAGCAAATATGATTGTAGACTGCACAAAAAGAGAAGATGGTAGCCCCGGAGTGCCATACACTTTACTAAACCCACATTCTATAAGGGACCAAGCACTAAGAGAAAAAGGGCAGATTTAAAGCTACATCCAAAATTTAAGTGGAAGTTTATAAAAAGAGGAATAGACACTTTGGTATAGTTTGGGGTCACAAAGAACTAGAATCAATGGCATGGAGAGTCAGCAAGAAGCATGTCCGGATTTAATACAAGAGACTGTTCTGAAAGAAAGCTGGTGAAGGCAGCCAGCTCTATGAATGGGAGTGTTCCGACAGAAGCATAAATGAGGTCACACATAGTCAAGGAAGCTATAGAAAAGATATTTGCACCATATAAAAGACAATAGACTACCTGTAAAATCTCCTCCAACTGCTAGATTCCATGATTTGTAAGCCAATGAAGGTATGGTACCAGCACCACAACTATACCAACACTGAAAATAAAAGAGAATCCCACATGGAATTTTCTCATTAAAAATAAGACAAATGGTGATTTGCTCCAGTAATTTAGAAACTGTGAAACAGGTGGCACACTCCCTCAAAGCACTAATCACCTGCACCTAGCTTTAAAAGATAGCAGAGAATGTCATACAGTCTACAGAGGACATTTTTCACATTAATATCTCTACAGCCAAGTTGCACCTTACAATCCAGGGTATGGGACAATTGTGGTCAACCAGGTGCTTATCATGCTGTCGCTGTCAGTGCCTAAATCTGTGCACAGCTAGTCATCACTGTTCATGCTGTCATTACCTCAGTTAAACAGTGAGCACTGCAGGGATTATGTACCTTACCTTTAATTACACTATAATTCAGCATTAAAGCAAGAAGTTATTATACATAGAAAGGAACTAAAGTACATACAGTAGGGCAAAAATTTGGTACTAACTCAAGCAGACATTTGTCAGAGGAGCAATGTTTACAATTCCATGTTGTTTTTTTTTTTGCAAAGTAACTATTTTACTTATATTTTATTTTTGATACATGCACAAGAATAAAATATACAAATCTGTCTCAATAGATCTTAATGAGCTTTGCAGTGAGAGGAAAATAAAAGAATTTTAAGTGGTAAGAAAGAATTGTGTCATAGTTTAACTAGAAAAGCTTATCTTTTCCTAATGGTACATAAAGTAATGATACATTTAAAATCAGTAGTGTCTTAGATTCAATGAAATACAATGTGTTTCTTGCAAATTTGGTGTGTATTTTATACTATATAACCTTTTATTTTTAATCCATCTGTAATATAAATGAATTTTAGAATTAGAGAGTTGGAAGGAAATTTGGAGGTCATTTGGTCTAACTCAATCTGGTGTATGAATCCTTTCAACATTATACTTAATGTAGTAGATGACGACTTCTAAAGATGCTGAACATTTCCCGCATTTGATCTCAAAAACATTTAAGATTTATGTTCAGTGAAGGAACCACAGACAAAGTTAGCATGTAAGTGACAAACTGGAAGAACGTATTTACAATATACATAACTGATAAAAGATTTGTAAGAATTCCTGTATATCAGCAATAAAAATGGTAGAAGGACTGAATGGACAAGAAAAGGCATTTCACAGAAAGAACATCAGAATATCTAATAACCATATAGAGGGTTTGACTCTATTATTAATCAGAGATATAGCCATGATATCATATAATTATTCTCTAATTTACAGATTAAAAGGATACATTTTAGTATTTAGTAAAATGACATAACTTAATAAAAAGAAGGCTGAAATAAATTACTTTGTAAAGTAACTACTCATTTTATAGTTAAAAAGGATAATTGTAATCTGTTTTCTTTTTTTTTTTAAGATTTTATTTATTTATTTGACAGAGAGAAATCACAAGCAGGCAGAGAGGTAGGCAGAGAGAGAGGAGGAAGCAGGCTCCCTGCTGAGCAGAAAGCCTGACGTGGGGCTCCAACCCAGGACCTGGGATCATGACCTGAGCCGAAGGCAGAGGCTTAACCCACTGAGCCACCCAGGCGCCCCTGTAATCTGTTTTCTAAATTAAGACTTTTACCCATCAGGTTGTCTTGAAGCAGCATACTATCTGTACAGAGAAATGAAGTGTATTTTATGATTTCCAAATAAAATATATATATTTAACTCATTTTTCTTTCATTACTAGAATTTGCTTACGTTTTAAGAAAACACAACATACTTGTAAACTTGAGCACAGTTTTAGCACAACTCAGTAAGGGAAACTTTCACAGTGTCTGTTTCAGAAATAAAAATCTTAATGTTAACTGATGTAGTGGAAACCACTACATCAATGGTTTGCCATTTTATGGAAAAAGACAAGTTAGGTAACAGCTGTTACTAGGTCAAGTGTAATTCAAAATCATTAAGAGCAATGTATGGTTAGTTCTAAAAAAATATTTCAATAGGTTTTCTAGCTGTGGAGTTCACATATTGTTCAATAATTCTAGGACTAATCAAAAGCAAGGGGAACAAATAATTCTCACTAGCCCAGGAACAGTGAAAACCTATTTGAGATTCCCAATTTAAGCAGATGGGTAACAGTTCTAAAGTACAGTTATCTCATGAAAACCCCAATCAAGTCATAATGAACACATGCCACAAAAAGTTAAAATCAACTTTATATTCTACTTGTGTGTGTATACACATTTGAAGACCATTTTTAATCAGTGACTGCAAGTTTCGTATTTTAAAATGTCCTTTATTTAAAAATCAAAGAATAAGTTTTTTGTCTTTTTTTAAAAAGCTAATTATTAAAGACAGATACATATGTGTATGTACTGATAGACAATGTGGATATATTTAACAAGTTTCATCTTAATGCTATCATGCTGTGCAAAAATAAAAAAAAAAATCCTATTTGAAAAGGAAAAGAAAAAACAAACCATACAAGTTCGCTAGTTCCAGCTCATAAATGGAAAAAAGAATTGCAAGAATATTCAGAAGTCCAAAAGAGGGTGTTCACAGATCACTGCATTTTTAGAATCTGAAAATTGTTATATTTTATATTGTATTATTATGGGTAAGTATACACATAAACCCCCCCCCCCCCATGGAATAATGCCTGGTCTACTGTGTTTGGGAGAGAGCAAAACAGATGGTTCTAGTCAAAGCACTTTAACAACCCCCAGCTTTCCCACCTATCTATGAAGGGGTGGCAGTGTGGGGGATGGCTAGGAGGAGGATGAATGTTGCCGGGACGAGAAAGAGGGTGGCAGTTTAAATCAAAAATAGACAGGTAGAGCAGTGAGGGGTAAAACTGAATGTAAATTATGTTTGGCTTTAAATATAAGAGTTTTAATGTTTTATTAGTAATAAATCCACCTTTTCCCTCCTTAAACTGCTGTCACAACATGTATTAGTGGCCCCTGACAAATGCTTGAAATCTTTGCCATCATTATTACACAGGAAAGGCTTTGAAAGAATTCCAAGCAATCCATCCATGTCATACTTTGACAAAGCAAGTGAGAGGCAATGGGTAGAGAAGATTTAGCTCTGAATAAAGAGTGAGAAAGCCTTAACTTTAGTCCCAGTTCTGCCCCACATAAGCTAGCTGTGTTTGACCTAGGGCAAGGAGCTTCATTTCTCTGAGATTCCATTGTCTAAGATGTAAAATGAAGGCATTAGACTAGGATTCCACTTTGAAGAAGGAAGTCAGCAGTCTAGATGCTGAGGATATTGATAACGGGAGAAATGTCAAATAAATAAACTGGTGCTGTTATGTATCATCTATAGTTAATTTTCAGGTATATTTCTAGATTTTGTACCCTATATAGCTAACACACACACACACACACAAAAACCACAAAAAAAAAACTTCAATAAGCTACCAAAAGCATGAGAAAACACAGTATAAAACTGATAAAATATTCCCTTATATTAGTAAAAACAAAAAAGCTAGGATATTAAGAAAATTACAAAGAAGTTATATTTGTAATCGCTCTTCAAATAATGGAAATTTAGTCACAAAGAAAGTAATCCACTTGAAAATTCTTAAGCTTTTATTGTAAATAGCAAAAGGACAAAGACCAAACTAAGAATTTGTATGTAATTTATAACTACATTTAGAAACAAATTCTTAAATCCTATGGTAATGGCATAGAAGAAAGGTGGGGGAAAAAAAATCTAATTTTTACGTGATTATTTGAGTTACACTTATAACAATCACTGCACACAACTTTTAAGATTTCCACAAGTCATATAAGGAAACTAATAAAAAGCTCAGAGTAAATATTTTAGGAATGCCCTAATTGGGGTTAATATAAGATTGATAAAATCTTGAAAAACCAACCTAAAAACAAGTTTGCCATCTTAAAGGCATAAAATGCCCCTAAATGGAAAAGAAATCTGGATGATTAAAAATAACTGAATCAATGCTAGTTATAATGTTGGACTCTTTCACTTGGGAATACAGTATTCAAATACAATAATAGCTAAGAGGAGAAGACCTGTTTTTATTAATATGTAGTATTTTTCTCTGTATTTTATAAACGCTAGAAATAAATAGCACTTCCTTATTCAAATAAAAATTAATAAAAAATGAACACCTTGGAAATTAAAAATTTTTATATTTTTTCCTGCCAGACGATGAATTTGAACTGTGCTACTGAAATCATGTTATCTTTTACAGATACATTTTTTAAACTTTCACTTTTTCTTTTCCAAATTCATTGTATTTAACCACTATATTTTGCATTATAAACTCCTATTTGTCATACATTTAGTAGAGCTCTCAATACTGATAAGTGGCAGACTCTATTATCCTAAAAACCAAACATACTTTAAACTTAACTCTTCCAACCAAAATCCCTCCGCCTACCCCCAAAAAGGAATAATTCATCAAACAGAAATTTATGGAAAGTTGTACTTTAATGAAATTTACTTATAATATTTAGAAGCTTAGTTTCCATAATCTGCATATTCAATAAATTCAGGGCATGAAAATAGGTTGGTTGGTTTTTCCCTGATAAACAAATCTGGGGCACAACAGATTCTACTGCAATTGTCTAAAAATTTCAAGAAATAAAGCATAACTACTAAAGCAGAATATAGAAACAAATTAACAAAGGCACCTAAATTTATTTATATGCCTCATAATTAATTTGTGGAAATCCATATATTATATGTAAGAAAAATTGGCATGTGTTATTCAAAAAACCAACTTATTTTTTCACTCAAATTTCTTTTTCACAGAAAATATTCACATACTAATTTTCTCAAGATAGCATACACACGTACACACTGGTAAAAGTGTGATCAACGACTTACAGAGCATTCAAGTTAAGTCAGTACTTTCCAACAAAATCAACTATAATGCTTTTTCCATCCCAGAGTTTCCACTATTCTGTATTAAATTTTTCAAAAAGGTACAAGCCCATTTTAAATAATGTCAAATATTTCTTGAGAAAACCATTATATACTAAAATCTGCCAATTGATTCTTCCCCAAAATTATCATTTTTGAAAGATTATCTCAACTTTTCATCCTTAATTTTTATTAACGTTTCTACTTACATTAGGAAGGCATAAAATTCATATTGATAAGTATAATACCACTGCAAAAATAAATCATATATTCATAAGATTTTAGGGCTGAAAGACATTTTGGAGAGCACATAACCTAATTCTTTCCTACTTCCCAAAGTCTCACACCCCTTTTACAGATGAGGAAAATTGAGGCCCAGGGAAGTTAAGTGTCTTGTTCAGAAGTTTTGCCTTTATATGACTAAAAACATTCTGACAAGTCAAATATCTTTTATTTCTCTTCATAAAGAAAAAATATCCTGTACCAGTATTTAGAATGTTTTACATTTCAATATATTGCTCACAGTTATGGTCGATGAGGTTTAAATCAGAGAATAATTATATAATTAAAATGGGGTAAATATATAATATCAATTGTCAATATAATGAAATCCTAGTTCATGTGTCAACCATGTAATTATCTTTCAGATTTATAATAAATATCTAAGACAATTTGCAGACATTAGTAATGTTTAACTATGGGTCTTCTTAATGTCTTCAATGTTCTAACAACCAATATTTTCATCATTGTAGTGATGTTTCATTAAGATATCTGTATATGAAAGAAACTATTTTATATAATTTATGAAACTCTATACATAAAGGTCTGAAGTCACAACTCAGTTTAAATAAACTACAAGACAATTCAGTAAGGGATATGATATATGGCAACAAACCTATGTCTTTACCTAACACAGATGGAAGACTGAAAATATAAACTAAATGGCAGCAACCAATCTATATTACTGAGAAATCAAGATACCACACATAACATCAGGTCACAGAGCTATTAAAAAAATACTCAAACAAACATGTGATTAGAACACTAACAAATGTCATGTGCTAACATCTGGAATTAAGATTACTACAGTAGAGAAAATGAAATGCGCCTAAAAAGTAAAGACAAGCATTACATCTCCGAACTTCTTGTTCTACACAAGGAAATATAAATCTCACCCAGAAAATTGATTTCACTGAAAGTTTTCATTGAATGTGAGGAAATAAGATAAGTCGCTCTTGGTAGCTACTATCTCATTATAAAAGAAAATAAAAATTAAACTGCTATGTTTCTATCAAATATTTCATAAGCATATGAACTGACATTGGGATTTCTTTTTAAAAAAGTAACAGTGTTCAATGTCAAAAAATTTCACTAACAACGTTTTACTGAAAATACAAAGTGTAATTTATGCTACGTTACAAAGAATGAATTTTTACTGGTTTGCAATTTAAAATCTCCGACCAGATAACTGTGTAACCAGAATATTTATGTTGTCAGTTAAATACACCTTTTCTTATATGACACATCTATAAATTCTTCCAGAATTAGCACAGCAGATAACATACAAAACAAGAAAAAGAAAAATCAATGAAGCCTGTCAAAAGAGAAAACTCAAAAAATGACAAGTTAATATTTTACACCTTGGAGACTTTTGTAATTGTGTTTTATGGATTAGTCTGTGGATCCTATGCCAATAAAGTTGTACCACCAAGACTCATCATCATAAAGGATGTCCAACTTGATAAGTAGAATCCTCAAGAAGAAACTGGGAAAGAAAAAAACAGAGGGAGAGAGAGTATACTAGAGATATAAAAGAATCTCCCACAAAATGACAGAGCACATCATATCAATGTGAAATCATCCCTAAAAGAATAAACTATGGGCAATATATTTGTAAACTTAAGTGTTCAATCCAAAAATAAAGATGCAACCTATAAAAAAAGGAAAAGGAATTTTTAAAAGGACAAATTTGGGGCCAAAATCGGCCTTTAGCGCATTTATATTATTTTTTCCATTGATCACTAATACTTCATAAAAAACAATGGTTACATGAAAAAATATGCTTTGGGATTATAGTCTCACCTATCAATTTAAATAATTTTTTGAATATTTATGTACTTCAAAATATTTTATCAGATTTTTTTTAAAAAGCACAATTTGATCATAATAAGAATGAAAAACTAAGAAATGTAAACACAAATATTTTGACCATATAAATTCCAAATAAAAGAGTGTACTCTTTTTTGATCAACTTAAATCCTACTTAATCAATTACGGTTAACACAATCAGGAAAAAGAAATTATCAAGACAAATATTATATAGGTCGTTGTTATATTATTTGCAAATATCTAAGATTTTATAGAATTTAGTCATTTTACAAACGTAAAGCCATCACAAATTATAATTTGTTATAAGATACCATAAATTTTGAAAGACCGCTATAACTCATATTAAGTCTATTTTTCTAGTTTAAAAAGTATATCAAAAATTACTTATAAAGTACATTTCTAAAATCATTTAAAATGTTATAACCAAATTTTTTAAATTTTAATTATTCAACTTTTAATAATTCATATAAAACATCTATAACACTTTATCAAGAAAAATTGATGTGCCAATGCTAATATTTAAAAAATCGATATATTGGTTTAAAAAAAATTTTAAAACAATGTTCTTCTGTTAGATTAGCCTACTTTAGACATGATTCTTTGAAACCAAGCAGTTGAAGGAAGTGGTGTTGCAATACTGCCCTTTTAATGAAAACTGCAGCAGTGAAAAGGTCACATAAATAATCTGCATGATACTATTCCATTATGAAATACAGTCTAAACCTAATACTGCCAAAAAGGGACAAAAAGTATGAAAGAAAAAGTATGCTGTCACCTGCAAAACATAGTATACTCTGGTTAAAAGTTGTTTCAAACAGCAGATGTCAGTCTAAAACAAATTATATTTATATCTAAATCTAAAACAAATACATGTGATATTTTGATAATAATTAATAAAGAAATTTACATATAATTGTAATTAATTTGAACATCCTTGACTTTAGTTTCGAGAACTGCATGACTGTGAAAGTTCATCTTATAAAAATCCACTTAATTAAATTGAAAGCCCATAAAATTATTTAAAAATTACCTTTAGAATCAAATTCAAATTTTGATTAATATAAAATTTTTAGTTCTTGTATTTATACAGCCCACAATTAAAAAAAAAAAATCAGAGTAACACAGACTTATCCGTGGATACAAATTAAAGTTTACAAAACAGATTAAAAAAAAAGAGAGAGAATATATATACAAGTGGATCTTCTTTTCCTACTGATATGACAGAATGTAACCATTTAATCATTAATAAGTAACAAGCAGCAGCCGGAATATGTTTTATGCTTCATTAAAACAACATTGAGGCCCATTACAGTGCACAGCAAATGGGGCTGGAAACCACCGCACACTCTGGCAAACCACATTCCCTTCTAACCTCGTTTGCTTGAAGCAGCTAGAGAGTGAATGGCAATATACTCTCAAGTAAGCCTTTATTAAGTATGAGAAATAAATTATATTAAGTGTTATTTTTTGAACCCAGAAATGAGGGGAAGGGTTGTTAAGATATCAAATTTACTAAAAAAATAATTATGTGAGAAATAAGTTGCTGTCACAAGAGAGACTTGCCAGACACTGCATTTGAGCAAGTTGTTATACACACCTTTGGAATCAATTTTGTGACACAGAGATTAGTCTGTGGTACTAAATCGCTTAAGAGTAGATGAGGAAAAAAACTAAAAAGTACGGAAATGTTTTCTTGAACAACATTACCATTACATTAGAGGTATTAAGGAGCCCTTATTATGTTTATAACTAGTAAGATACTGACATGATTCGATAGTTCAGGACATGGTACAAATTGCTTTTTTATAACTTGCCTCCATATCTCAGGTTTCTAATAAATACGATTTTACTTCATTAGATCCTCATGTCTGTGATTTTACCAAATTCAATTCTACAACTTGAAAATTACCTTGGAAATTTGTGGGAAGCCACAGAAAGTTCCTCAGAAACAGACACATATTAAATATTAATTATAACGATGACTGTCATTTTTATAATGATTATGTCATTATTTAGGAATGTTAATTAAGACATAAAATGGCTTCTTAATTGCAAACGCATTCTGAAGAAATATATATTTGTACTTGTGTGTTTAATAGCAAATCCAGCGTGGGGACCAGACCATAACAGACTGCAGTTCTATTTTCTAAAATGCTGACATTTGAGCAAATGTTCCCATGGAATGTTTGTCTGATTCGTGGACTGACATTTCCTCTTTGTAACTTGCTTAACTAAGAAGGAGACATGCAGGCCAAACTCTACAGTACCCTCAGGCAGCAGGCCATTACTTGCCACTGCAACTTGTGTATCGTTTCTCTTTTACTTCCCTCTTTCCCTACCACCCCTCAGCCCTTAGCTCTCTCTTTATTTTGACATGCATATTATCTTAGCTGATTTCTATCATCTTACAGGAGTGGATGACATACCTTAAAAGATTAAGCCTTCCCACCTGGGATTTGTCCAGAAATTCAGTGTATTATAGCTTCTCATAGCCTTCTTCATTCTCCTATATTCTTGTGTTATCAATAGTGGCTTTCTTTCTTATTTTATGTTTAACTACAGGACACAGGCAGCTACGTTGATAGAAGTCAGTTTATACTGTCATTCATCTTTCATTATAAGAACAAGGTTGACTTCCGCTGTCTGTAACACTTTGCTGCCATCTATGTGTAGAAAAGAGCACAACACTCTTCCATGCACCAGAAACCACCCGTGTTCCAAAAAGAATCATGGCTCTAATCTAGACAGATGACAAGTGAAGCTTCAGGAATAATCTGCCTCCCCACAGAAATGCCGAAGCTTACCAGGAATTTCTATAAACAACTTTCTAACCCTGAAAGAGTAGAGAGGATGCATTGTTTAACATAAACCAAAGCCAACAGTTTTTTCAGTAATGCTGTTGATAAATTATAGCTAATATGGAAACATCTACAGTTATGTTTGGAAAAGAAACACTGACAAAGTGAAGTTTTAAGACACTTAAATAATTACAATGAAATGAATTAATTTTTGCAAAAGTGTAATCTAAATACTATTTCCAAACAATCTGATGAAAAAAGATCACTTAGCCAAAAAAATTTCATACTTAATACCAAGCAAATGTAAAACAATCCAATAAAAAAGTATTTATTCACATCATTTAAACTACCAATAACTCAAATACTGTGATCTAATAATTAACCACTCTTTGTCAAACACTCAAAAATTATTTTCTAGAGAAGACAGAAAAATACATCAGAATACCGAAGAACCTCTCAACCTTCCCCTCAGTAGGTGCTTATGTTGGTTCTGAATTGTCCTGACAAATGTTAGTTCAAAAAAAAACAAACAAAATCACTCCAGTGTGAGCCAAGTGGGAAACATAAGCAAAACAAACAAGCAAGACTTTCCTCTACTAAACCATTTAACAATACACAGTTAAGGTAAAAACTGGTATTTCTAATCAGGAGTAATGATGTTTTAATAGTCCTGAAGAATATTCCTTAACTGTTTGTCATACTACTGATTTCTAAAAGACATTTTACTGTTAAAAAAAAAAAAATGGTACAAATATGTAACCATATGGGGGTAGGAGTAGAAAGGAGACTCAGGAAAAGGTTCTACCCTGATTTACCAAACAGAATGAAAAGCTGACCCTGACTGCCTCGCCTCTGCCAGCCTGACATTTACAGTTACTGCATAACTACTATCGACACAATATTTGTCATCTGGAGATACTACATTTTAATCATCAACACATTTTAATCATCAACATTAAAATCATAGGGAAGTTGAGCTCATCGTTAAACTTTTTAAAGTAATTTTTGGTCTAAATTACCCTAATGACAAACTTAACAGAGTTTAGCAAGCCAAACCAAGCCATTTTGCATATTTATCTGTAAATAAAGCAAATTTAAATTCTTCGTGGCTGATTTTTTTTATTAATATCCATAAACAATGTACCTATTAAGTGAATGTTACTAAAGAAAGTAACATAATGAAGCTTACTAATCTTTCATGTTCGACATTTTTCAAAAAATGGAGATCTAAACTAGGTTATTTTCTTACAATTTATTTCTCTTTGGCACTGGTAAGAAGGTATCCAATACTTAATAACTTAAGTCAAAATTAACAAAAAAGATATTATGCATTAAACTTTTTGAAACAGAAAAGGTTTCATTTTATTTTACTCTACCAATTTTAAGGATCTAACTTTAACAAAGAGAATTTCATAAACTGCACTTGTATTAAAAGAATATAGTAAGAATCATATTTGATACCAACCCATATGAGGTGTTTAAAAGAGCAGTTAAGTTTAAATTCTTAAATTTACACACAAGTGTTTTGTGGGTTTTGGGCGGGGGACTACAGATACATCTAACTATGATTTAAAGCGTAATCTATATCTACATCTTAATTTATACAAATTATATATTCCAATCTAATTGGAAATCCAAAAAGTTTTCATCATTAAAAATCCAAAGCAAATGTTTCACTCATAGAACCTACACTGTTTACTATTTGTATTTATAAATACATCTAGAAATTGATACTAAGATTTAACTATTTGCATTAATTTTAGCTTAATTGTTGCAAACCTAAAATAATATTTAAGACTTTATTTAATAAGTGCATTAAGAGTGAAACACCCGACAAACATACCTTTGTGTGGTCCACTAATTATAAGCAAAATTCCAAACGTTATTAGCTGTTATCAAAATTACAATACCACCTAGATCTAATAAAACAGAACAATCTGTTTGAACAGGGAGAGGAGAACTTTCATAGAGTGTTTTCTCTCTTATAAATTCTTAATGGACTATAAAGGACTTTTTAAGTGGTTTTAGATTTGAATTCAATTGCTCAAATCCGTAACAGGCTTCCAAAAAGAATTTGAGCCAGATGACACACAGGGACCCACAAGCATTATAAAGTCCTGCTCTACCCTCATGAATGTAAGATAAAAAATGCTAAACTTCTTTCTAAGAACCATAGAAACTGATGAGTCATATTTACACTAGTGGAGTTAATGCACTGTAAGCATAAATGTTAAATTATATAATGATAAGGTTTTGTACTACAATTTCCTTGTAACAACTAAAGTTGTTAAACCAAATTTATTAAATATCATGGGGACTGTGCCCACACAGGTGATGAACCACAGAATGAATCAGAAAGAAATGGAGGCTTAAAGAACAAAAACAAGCAAAACCACCACTTTACTTGACCGTAGAGGTTTCTATCACCCAAGCTATCTATCTATGGAGATTAAAAGCATCCACTAGTTGCTCCATTCATCCTGCTAAATTGACTTGTAAGAAAGCTAATTTTCCAGGAACAGACACACTGTAGTATGCACAGATATTAGATCTAATAGCAAACATACCTTATTAATACTCAGATTCTCAAAGTTGCACTCACTGCTCTTTACCAAGAAAGCCTTCTGCCCATAAGCTACCTTCATAATTTCAATATTAATAACTTGCTAACAACTAGGGTGATTTTATGCTGCTCCGAGCACACTCAAGAATTACATATAAAAAAGAATTACATATGAAAATATAAGAACTGATTTTAAGCCTCATAAAATATATAAGCCTGTATCAGTTTATCTGCTAACAAAAGAAGTTCTCTTCAGAGACCAAACAAGGAGTTAGAATTTGTGTATACTCGTATATGGACAAAAATACATTTACATATTAAAAAGGAAATATTTACTTTTAAATCTTAGGAAATAGGTTAATTGATATTATAATAGTCAAATAACTGACCTGGCAATTTATTTTTTTTTAAAGTACCCAAATAGGAACAAATGATTCATTTTGGTTATCATATTATTGATTCTTTTTATTCTTCTAAGTAAAAAATATCATTAGCTTCCTATAGCTTTTAGAGAAACTTACTTACACACCAGTACAGTATAAGCACTCGATATAAAAATTTTTATTGAACTATCCTAGCCAAAAAGATTGTAATTATTTCTGCTTACTTAGTACTATAGATTTCTATTTTCCCTTCTACACTAATTTTATTTTAGTATTACTTACGTGCTAACATTTCACCCGCATTGTTGTATTTAGGGATCTTCTTCGCTATCCAAACACTACTCATGTGGTATTAATTACAACCAGTTTCCTCCATCAAGGGAAAAAACAATGCTTTTAACTCAAACCAATTGGATCAAAACTTTGTTTCACTGTAATAAGTGGTGGGAATAAGAAGAGAGGTGAAACTTCAAACATCAGAGTCTTATGTTCTCTTCCCCTGTGATACTTCAGTGACACCTTCCCCACCTCAGTCTTCTTAGATTAGCTGTATGACAAGAATATGAAGTGGCGTCAGTCCTCGGTCCCAGCCTAGAGAGTCGGACCTGCTGTTCATCAAATGGAAGTCCCAAGCTGTGTTTTGCAAAATAAGGGCTTGAGCTGGCTCATCGCCAAGATCACTTCCACCTCAAAATACTATGGCCCATTTCATAAAAATCAAAGGGCCCAAAACATCACTTTCCTCTTTATAACATGGCATAACGAGTTAACATTTCAGTGGCAGATACTACAGGCATTTCAGTGAGGAAAATATTCTTACTTACAGTTTCAAACAGCTGATGTGGCAAAAGGCAAGTCTGTATCATAGGCAGATGAAACAATGAATGATATGTCCATTCCCTGTATTGCCTTAGTGAACTCGTTTCTCTGAATAATTTGCCTCATGTTAAGCCTAAATTATGATAGGGAGCACACTGGGATTGGAAGTAGGGAAGGAGAGTAGCCGATTTGCATTTTCTGGCCCCTCTCTCTTGTTCCTACCACATTTTTTTCGTAGCTTTCCCCCTCAGGATGGACTGTGCCACCATTCCCAGAAGTTACTATTGTAAACAGCATGGTCAGGAGGGCCTTGCTGAGAAGCTGACATTTGCGTAAAGGTTGAGAGTAGTTAAGGGAATGAGCAGGTAGGTATCTAGGAAAGAGTACCATAATCAAAAGTAAGTGCAAAGGCCCATAGGTAGAAGCAGGTCATAAGGATTCTCAACCTAAGGTAGGTGTTCATTTTATAGATTAGTAAATGAGGCTTAAAAATGCTGAGCACTCTGCCAAAGTCACATACCTAACACATACCACAGCCATGGTCTGAAGCCAGGGAAAACACCAAGGCCCAGCGTCTAGGGTAGGCCTGGATCTAAAGTTTTAGAATGTGTCCTGGGAATTCCATCTCCATCCCTGATTTGATAACTCTTGTCTGTATCACAGTATCTCATGAAAACCTTCCTCCCTTCTGCCCCATGACAGTCATCTACAGGTTTCCCCCACTATCCAAAGTAGACCATTTAGGAAAACTTTCATAAGCCAAAATGGCAGAAAGCAAAGAAACAATTACGATCAATTTATATGATATTTTTGAGCATTCCCAGACCCAAAAAATAACTTCCCTTAGGCTTTCCTGATACCTTAGGATACATCCTGCTTAACAGATGCACAAAAGTCAAGATAAAGCACAGACACTCATAATCACTTTTCAAAGCCATGTTGTCTTGATCCTGAGATGCTGAATGTAGCTCCTGGGGAAGAAGCCTGATGCGGCCACTCTCGCTGCTCAGGGTGCATGCTGCCTCACTGCAAAACAGGCGCTGAACACTATTCTTGCTATGCACCTATTTTCATAAAAGTGAAAATTTTCTTCAGATTTCTTTTGAATGGTGATAACAAGTGCTAATACAGGTCTTTCATAAAAGCAGAGTGCTATAATGGGATCTTCCAAAAGTGGGGGTTGGAGGACGAGGATACTTGTTCCAACACTAACAATGATGTGCATCTGTGAGCCTCCTCCTGCATCACTGTGCTGGCACTGGGGCCTGATAAAAGGCAGCATGCAGAGGCAGCACTGAATAGCTATAGTCCACACAGTCTAATGAAATCTAACACATGGTTGTGTGGGCATGGAGCTCGACCCTCACCCACATTTAAGGATGCTGTTACAGTTCCCTTCCTGACAGCAATAGTCATGCCCCTGCCTACTCCTTATTTTCTTGCTCTGCTTACACCTTGTCAGTATCCCCAAGATCCCCACTATGTCCCCCAAAAGGGAATAACTGATAAAGGACACAGAAGAACAGTGCTCTCTGCCATTTGCTCTGAGTTTTTAATATGCCACCCTTTGCCCTTGCTATGATTGCATAGCAAAGGGCCACACTGTTGCAATTTTATTTTGTTCTATAACTGGGTTAGGCAGTAACCAGATGTTCAACATAGGCACCTGCCTTTTCCTACCATAAGGCAATTCTCCAATACATTTAGCCACCTGTCTCCCTCCCCTCAATGAAAGAAGCCACAAGAGGTTTAGGCCTCCTAGAGATAAATATGGAGGTCAGCTCTTTAGCTATAAATTTCAACTCCCAGGACCAGCCAGGAAAAAGCTACTGGAGATGATAGTCTTTACCTCGGCTAATTAAATTGCTCAGTCCTCTTCCCAAGGGCCACTTGTCTAATTCCCATGCCTCTTTTTTATTCCCAACTTCATTCCCTGGCCTGGTTTTTCTCTCATCTCTCCTGGATTCTAACTTGGTGCTTGCCACTACACTAGACATTTGGTTCATAGTCAACTCTGCTTCTTGCCTAGCTTCCGGGGCTGGGAGTCCCACAATGACAATTTAGATTCAGCCCTTTCGTGCTTCCATGCCCACATCTGCTGACTGGTCCCACAAAACCAGACAAGAAAATCCCACTCCCACTCCTGATCGCACTCACTCAGCCATGCCCCAGTTTACCTTCTGGGCACTCAGGCCTCCCAGGTGTCATGAAACAAAATTAAACAAACAGCTTACAGAGAATTAAAAAGGAAAATAATAAAGGTCATTAAAGGGTCAGAAAATTAATGAAAAGCATGGAGTTGTTCAATTTGTATAAGATAAAATTAAAAATTAGATAAAATTAAAGATATTTTTCTTGGATAAGAAAATTAAAGACTTACTAATGGCCTTTAACACTGAAAATCCTTCTCAAAACTGAAAAGAGAAAATAACTTTCTATCTACTGACATCACAAGGAAAAAAAAATAAACTTAAGAAACTTAGGTATGTGGGGAAAGAAAAACTTAAGGTGAGAACTATTTTACATTACAATTGTAATCATTTCCTTGAATGGTCTTTACAATAAATTATAGAATACAAACATCTGAGTTGCAATCTTGGATTGGCCAGCAATTAGATGCGTGACTTTGAGTAGATAATTTCATTTACAAATGAAAATCATATGAAGTCGTTTCTGAAGTTCCTTTTAACTGTAACATTCCATGACTGCATAATTTTCATTTCTTTGGGAAAAAAAAATAAAGGCAATTCTAACATAACACTGTGAGACAAAAGGGAGTAATGTTGGACTAGATTTACTGTAGAAAGATTTCATCCAACACTGTGGTTTCAAGAATGACATGAGATTGCCAAAGAAGCTTGAGGAATGGTGGAAAAATCCAAAATCATGACAGTAATGCACACTGAACAGATAAGAAATTGAAGACAAATTATTGAAAAACTATTATTTATACAGTTAAAAAGGAAGAACAATAAAGCAGGCTCTTGAAACATTTTCCCCATGAAAATGGGCAGGGCTAAATATTGGATAATTTGTTCCTACTTGGATGATGTCATCATGCTAGATTTAACTACTTTTAATAACTAGTACATTTCCGTCATCTCTCACTTTCTCCCACATAAGATCAAATCAGCCTCTCAATGACCCACACTTCATGAGTCATAATTTTTCTGTTTATGATTCAGAAAAATGTCTTCAGTCAGTATTTCCCAGACTGCTGTGGGTTTATTCCAAGAACCAATTTCATCTTCATTGGTTTCCTACAGGAAACCAGACCAACTTCCTATTATTTTATTTTCCTTACTTTTAGCATACCATAGCCCACAGCAAATTAACTGGAAGTGAGAGTGATAGAAGACTTTATCCTGCACAAAGAGAAGCCAACATAAACAACGCCCAGTCTAGAAGTCACAGATTCAAAATTAAATCTAAAATGTGCTAATATTAGAGCCTTCCTTCAAAAAAGCTCCAAGCCAAATAATAAAAATGTATTTTAATTAACCTAACTGCAAATATTCCACTGTCAGAAAGAACTTTTGTTTAAGAACTACTGTCTAAGAATACCTACAATCCTACAAAGCTGGTTAACACTGAGAAATCAATTATAAAAATATATGTACGTATTTATGTATGCATGCTGCTTGTATGTATTTTCCATCCTAATCCCCTAACAAGCTGCTAGGAGAACAGGCAGACAACTGAAGCCCAACACACAGAGCCTTGGAGTGGTAAGGGAACAGAGCAACATCGCCCTAGGAACATGGCTATCTGTCATCCCCAGCTGCCATCACTCCAGCCCCTGCCCCACACCCACTCTTTCCATGATTAAGAATCAAGCTGAACAATGAATACCGTTATGCTGAAAAGAAATAAATAATTAAATAATAATAATAATAAAATAAAATTTAAAAAAAAAAAGAATCAAGCTGACCCTAGATCATAGCAGAAATAGTGACATGGAACACGGATTTTTAAAGGACATTCTAACAGTGGTTTGTATTCATACTATTCCTCTAAAATACTAGTATTTCTCATGGAGTACACAGAAAAAGATTTGTGAATGTGAAAAATTTTGGTAAAAACTTGTATCAGATTCTCCTTAGACTCTTTCCATTCTCATCATTCCTGATAACAGGTATAGTTTCAGGGTTTAAAAGCTCACTAGGTCACTAACTGGCAAGGAGCAGGATAATTTTATATCAAAACAAAAGCTGACACATTTAAAAAATGCCTAAGAAGAATGCATTTAAGGCACACATTAAATATGGGTAAACCAAGGGACTTGAAACATTAGAGCAATGGTTCTCCAAGTGAAATTCCCAGACCAGAGTCAGCATTACCTGAACATGTCCTAAAAATGAAGTTCGCACCCCATTCTAGACCTAATAAATAAGAAATTCTGGGGAATGGCCCTGCAACCTGCAGCTGATGCTAAAGTGAGCCTTATCAATCATATTCTCTTTCTTCCCTCTTACACCAGTTAATTCTAGAATAGAATCCACTCAATTTGCATTTCCCTCATAACCCCTCAACTTCTAAATCCTCTGCACCCTAACTAATTCTTCTATCATATGCTAAAATGCTCTTTTTAGGAGTATCTAGCACTGCTGATATTCCCTCCTGCTTAAAATGGCCTGATTTTTTTTTTTTTTTTTACCTTCTGTGACACCATTCCACTCTCTTGCCTGTCCATCTCCTACCTTCCTATCATCAGTGACTACTCTTCTTCCTCCCATTCTAAATGCACTCATGTCCCCTAGGTTCAAGCTTCAGTCCTCTATTCCTCTTTCTCTAGCTTCCTCCTTGCTATCTCAAGATTCCCAGAGCTGATTTTACATCTTTGTACCCCAAATCTCTCCCAAACCTCACAACATATTTTAAACTACCTTATGACCTGCTTCCCCTGACTGTACTTCAAGTCCTGCCAGTAGAATATATCCAGGAGAGAATTTTTCATTTACCCTGCCTGACTCCAACAGTCCCTCCTTGAATGCCTACTTCTACTATGTACCATTATTTGTCTGGTCCCCTGGGTACTGCATTGCTTTCCCTCTTCCCTGGCTCCCATATCTTATCAGCAGAGAGGACAGCCCTACCAGGCACCCCATGTCATCCACCCCATTCCCACCATCTTCCAACAGCTTCCAATAGTCTACCGCTAGATTTATTTAACCTATAAAACTCATCTCTAAATCTGTTTTCCCCATATTCAAAAATATACAGAGGCTGTACAAAGGTAGCCCAACTTCCTACACAGCCATACATCACATTTCTCCTTAACGGCTTTTTTGCTCAGCTAATCTAGAATGTCCTTCATGTTACAGGCAGAACCCAACTTTTCATGGGCCTTACATTACTACCTTCATTTCAACTACAAGTTTCTGCTAAATATGTCTGCAAAGTTCTTCCATAAAACCCCTCGTTGATACCATGATAATCCCCTCACACTGAAGTTCTCTCTCCATTCTTAGTTCTCTAAAGACTCAAAGATATTAACGCCAGCCTCTGTCACTAGCCACAGTCACCCCTACACCACTTTAGAACCTCAACAACAGAAGTGGGTTTTATACATCTTAGTGTCCTCCATTCCATCATACATGCAAATATTTGTTGAAGGGCTAAATGACCTTACAAGTAAAAATTCACATTCAATTAAGCACCATTTTGGCCAATTAACTGGCCTTCAGGAGAAGCAGGCAAAACACAATAAAAACAGACAAACTTCACATACATAGCAACTTAGAATGAAATGACTTGGTTTCCTAAGCTTTCTATACTTACAGTGCAACCACTCTAGAATGACACTCACAAAGGAATAGGTTCATTTCAAGTAAGAAAAGTACAGCAGACTTTTTGAACTAAAAGTTTTTGGAAAAAGGAGAAGACTGGTTCATTTAACACTAAAATGACAGGAGAGGGGGGACCTTCTATAAATAAATCTTCATAAAATTTCCTACATCTTCCCACCATGCCAGTTTATAGGTCCAGGGGTGATAAACTATCTACAATCACAAAGGAAAGCTCTTAATCTAAAGGAAACTGAGTAACAGAGCATTCATAACAAAACATTCAAATTTTGCCTGGAAAATACTCTCACATTGGCCAAAAAGGCCAAGAAGCAACTAGATAAATTATAATGTGGAAGATGGACTGATTGCTCCAGTTAGTGATAAACAGTCTTCACACCTGGAGTATTAAAGACAGCAACTACTTCTCCACAGAAAACAGGTGGTAATCTTTCCCGGCATAATATGCATAAGATATCCCTTAAAAATGAGAAAAGATATTCAGAATCATTTAGAAAAACAGCTCTGCTCTAACTGAAAGATGCTGATAACTTTCACAGCCCAAAAGTTAACACTGGATATTAAACAGAATCATCAAGATTAAGAAAGGGGAAAATTTTTTTCTGAGACAGCACAATAAAGAAGTAACTTTATTGATATGTAGCTATCCTTCAAGGATAACATTTTAGAGAAAAATGTAAATTATGAGGATTTATATACTACTTTTAAATTTAATATTAACAAGACTGGGTAACCCCTATGTTTCTCTCACTATATTCCACACTTGGTTTCATCTTATTTAGTTTATATTTTCTCCCTTAAACTAGCAGAGATATTAAACAGGCATATAGATTCCATTCTTTCTAAAGTTGGGGATATAGAGGAATACAAATCACCTTAAATATTTCTGAAATAACACTGCTGAATTTATTCATTAAACAGCAAAAAAAAAAAAAAAAAAAAGAGTTGATAAATTCTCTGGACTTTTTTTTTTGGCAGGATGAAGAGGGGCTCTTTTAACTTAGAGTTATTTGCTTTAATTTCTCAGCTCCACTATTCTGACTGAATAAGTGTCTAAATAGAGCTCATATCATTCCTGGCTTCAGATTTCACTAACTCAAGTGGACACTGGGATACAGCAACAAAAATGGAAATTTGAATTAAGCAGATTGCTAGAGCCTTAGGCGTGGGCTTCTCAGGTTTACCATGATTTATTCCAGAAAGAAAAACTAAAGAGAGGTAAGTAGACTACCAGAGAATCTGAATTTATATCAGAAAGAAATCAACATTAGCTGTATCCTACTGAGGAGACAAGAAGCTAAAAACTGCTTTTCTTCCCATGATTTTTACTACTTGCAATAAAAAGTTAAATTGGTTAATTTTATATATTATTGAACTAAAAAAATATTATTTTCTCAGCCAGTAATATAACCACTACCAAAAATTAATATTAAAATAGTAGTTTTATTGCATTACATTTTCCAACATTTTAACAAAACACTTCATTCACAATGGGATTTGAAATGGCAGAAAACAGACTACAAGATCAACCCAAAATAAATGAATACTGCTACTTTAATGTTAGCAGTAAGATTTTATGTGCTCAGTAACAGAGAATACACTTTTTAAAAGTATAGTATTTCTATTAAATTCGTTTATTAAACTTGAAGACTAGGAGTAGTGCCTGCATTAGGAACAGCAACAACAACAACAACAAAAGGAACAGAAAAAAGTAAAATATAGAACAATTCAGGAACACAGCCAGAGAAATCTGACTGTAAAAATGGCTTACTTTAACATGGCTCTGGGCTCCAAGGTTGTAGATCTCTGTAGGCTTTACTTCATTAATGATCTTCACAAGGCAGGTACTATCAGTGAGATCACCATAGTGCAACTTCATGTCTAGAATTCAAAAGCATACCATTAGATAGAAGAAAACATAAGCCCATTTTTAAAAAAATATCAAAATTGAAAGGTATGTTCTGAAAGTCTGAAAACCAGACTGGTTTCAGAGCAGCAGAGTACAACTGTCATCTTTAAAGAAACTAAATGGTAGAAAGACATGAGTCGATTTGTAAAAACTCAAATAAACTTTTTAAAAAATCTTATCAAGACAATGTTATACAATTAACGTATCATATGGTTCCCAGGTAGTTTGTAAGATATGTTACATAAGAGTGAGATTCAAACAAAGAAAATCTCACAAAAATGAACACATTATCTAAAGAACTCTGTAATACACTGGTAAGAACCAGATACTTTTATCTAGCGATTTTTAAGTACTTCATAGACATCAATCCTTAAGTCATCCATGAAATGCCTGATGTAGAGGCATAATTGTTTAGGACAACTAGCCAGCCTAGTCTAACCCTAAATCACAGCATAGCCTTACTGACTTCACTAAATATGACACATGTAGACGGGCAATTTGCTAGCTTGATATTTTTGTTATTTTTACATAATAATGATCTATGTGTCTAGATCCAATGGTACAACCATTCTGTACTTTGCACAAAAATGGTAATAATTTTCAAGGAGGATGTACTGAGTAGCCTAAATATTAAGGTAAAAATCCTTTAGTGGAAATAACTAACTAGGTTATATTCCTGATGATATCACTACCTATACAAGTAAACACAAAATTGCAAATATTTGGTGCTCTGAAATGAATACAAAATCATTAATGCTTTCCACGCAGACTGAATTATTCTCGCTAGCTAGAAAAAAGGGACAAGCAAAGAAGGATGAACTCGGGAGTTAAAAACCCAGTCTCCTGGTCCTACCTCTGTCTTTTACATGGTATGTGACCTCAATAAAGTTACTACCTCTCTCTGCCTCTATTTCCTCATCTGTAAAATGGTTTCATTCATAAGCTTAGGAGCTGCTATAAAAGGCAAATGAGAACACACTATGACTGGGCTGTGTAGACTATCTGGCTACATTCAGGCAACTATTAACAAAAATAACATGCAACTGCAAACACTGACAGTGATTTGTAAAGCAATTAAATATAGTTCTAATTGCCGCCTGTTTTTGGACCTGTCTTCAGGAATTATTTTAAAAATTAAATAAATGTACACAGATCACTTAGCTTGATTACATTATACCAAACATAAAAAGCAAAGGAGTGTACTGTGAATATGGACCTGATCTTACTGGAGGGGATAAGGACACCTGGAGAAGGGTGATCAAAGGCATGTCTACTCTTGGTTTCTTGAGCAGCATCACCTGACCAACATCCTGTAACAGCCTAACCAAGATGACACTGTGGCCCAGGGGCAGCAAGCAATGGAAGGGTTTTCAAAGCATGTAGATGGCATTTAATGCAGGCAATTCATGGGTAAATAATTGCAACTTGATGGGCTTTGGACATTTGAAAATAACTTATCATAATGTAGGAAGCTATAGAAAGAAATTTTAGGAAAAAAAATTACTTACTTCCTTCAATATGAGCCTGGGGGTTCTTATACAGATGTTCAATTCGACCTGTATTAAATGAACTGGATCGCCGCACAATTCCATGGACCTACAACGTGGAAAGATAAAAAATTATAAATGTGCAATGAGGATTAATAAGCAACTCAGAGGTTCTTTTGTTAATGCTTACCTTGTGAAAAATAACTATAACTTATAAGTCTATAACTTATGAACATTATCTTTAAATTATTAAAAATAGTTCCACTGCTTACTTTCTCCCCAACCACTGCCCACCAGCCACCAGCATTGTACCTCCATCTCTCTGCCGTGTTTTCACTGCCAATCTCAACAAAAGTAATTAGATAATTATGTGACTTCTCAGCAAATGCTTAGTTACAGAGACTCAAATGTCTCCTTTTCCAAACACACATACACACTTAGAGCCCTGCTGCTGACAAAATATCTCTTCAGTTTGAAACTGAAGACAGACCATGTAAGGCCATATCGTATCGGTAAAACTGCCTTGCAGCCTCTGTAACAAAAAGCATGAGGCCAAGAGGCTGTGATGCCACCACTTCCTTCCAGTGTCCGCAGAGCTTTGCATCGTGCACCTATTACATATATATAAATATACCTGCGTCCACAAATATAAACAGACAGCAGCTGCTATTATCCAGCTTTGTTGAAAAGAAATAGCATAGATTAGGGACAAGATTTATATTCTACTAGATTTAAGACATGAAGAAAACTCAAATGAAGAAAGGATTTTTTACTTTTTTAAATTTTTATCTTTAGCTTAACCATGATTTGTGTGAGGGGGAAGAAAGTCCTTGGAACAAGAATGCATACCTGTCTGATACCAATGAAAAGACTGTTTGTGTCTGATACATAAGAGAAATTGTTCAAGACCTGGTCTCACTTCCTTCTAATGTCAAGATCACTCCCTTTGTGTTGCCAATGCTAATACAAGCTTATGTCACCAGCTGCCCAATTTCCAGTTCTACTGGTGGCAGTT
The DNA here is from genome assembly GCF_902655055.1 of Lutra lutra. Lineage (NCBI taxonomy): Eukaryota > Metazoa > Chordata > Mammalia > Carnivora > Mustelidae > Lutra > Lutra lutra. The sequence goes on along the minus strand of NC_062283.1, from coordinate 25,399,747 downwards.
TTAATCCTTTACTTATTTTAAAAGTGTTCCTTCGAATGTTGGGCAGTTTCTTTTGCAGCTGAATACACTTCTATATTTTAACTCAATCGTTTTCTGTCTGTTTCAAACCAAAATTAATCCTTGGCATGACTCAAATATTCCAGATTGGGGGGCGGGGGGGGGGTAAGGTGCGGAATATAAGCACATAAGACTTTCTTTCAAATAGAAAGACATGTCATCGTCATTTTATACGGCATACATGAGAAATTAACTTCTGCAAAGGATACAACACACCCACAATTAATAATTCTGTTGGTTAGTAGCTTTAGCCAAAGAGAAAAGCACTCATCCACACTATTTTCCAAAAGAACTAAGCCCAAGAAAATGTGGTAAAAATGAAAATATTTTTAAGAAGGGAACATCACAAACCGTTGACTAAAATTTTAGGAGGCAAACTGTAAAATCTAGGAAACGTTAAATTGAGATTTGGGTATACATCTCCATTTCTTAATTTAGAAGTAGATAAAATAACACATCGAGCCATGAATTTATTCTACTTCATGGTCTCCAATTTTTTAAGTTGTTATTTAATTGTAAAGTTGAACTGCTCTACGAACAATAATTTTGTTTAACAAATAATTTTAACAAATAATTTTTTGTTTAATAAAAACCAAGTTCACATATATACTCACATATGGTAAAACTGGTGTTTGCCACCATATTATTTCTGAAATATAGCTTTCTCAGATGTAAGTAGAACTTTAGTTCATTGGACATAAAGTAATCTCTATGTTGTAAAAACAGATCATTTAATTATAACAATGAAAATAATAACAATAACATGATTAGTCTATCTTTTCGCTTAATTGCTGGATTCTGGTTAAGTCACATATTCCAACATCCTGAAACAAAGAGAAACTCCATATACATACACTTTGCATATAAACATAAAAGGCTCTGGTGAAAATATTAAATGATATTGACAGATTCGATTTAAAATCAGACAACAACACAAAGTCACAGCAAATAAATAACATAGGACTTTTTGTCACACTTATAACCAAAAGCATTAAGCACTAGGGTTTTTTTAATATAAAAAAATGTGTTTTAATTTCCCCTCACTCACAACTTTTGGTATGTGTATACAGGGAAAGAAAGACCTGCCAAATGCTTAATCCATGACAGCAAGTATTATTCTAAGAACTAATGAAAGCTGAGTCTGTCTGCTTCAGAGACAGGTGAAATACAAAGTTTAAGACAAGCCAAAATGTGTGCAAACTGGATAATCTAGTTAAGAATTTGAGATTAGCAGCTTTCTCTTTACAGAAGGGATGTATGTAAGGTTATTGTTTGTTTTTATAAGGATTTGGGGGGAAAGAGATGAAGAGTTAGGAAACCAAAGCGAAAAGATAAATGAGCTGAATAGGACTCCATATAAACTTAATCAAAATCACTATTATGTTGTAGCTGTTCAAAAACTAAATGTAATTCTGAAAAACTGAGGTCTTAAACAGAAAGGAGTATTTTGACAAACAAATTTCATGTTCAATTTAACTAAGTGATGAAAGGAAAATTTCAAGTTATCTCAACATCAGAACAAAGTTAGTTTGTCTCCAAAACCTAGAGTCAGATTAGGCAATATAACAGAGAAATGCTTGCTCATTTGTTTGTTCATTTTTTTTTTAATTTTATTTTTTATAAACATATAATATATTTTTATCCCCAGGGGTACAGGTCTGTGAATCGCCAGGTTTACACACTTCACAGCACTCACCATAGTACATACCCTCCCCAATGTCCATAATCCCACCCCCCCTCTCCCAACCCCCCTCCCCCCATCAACCCTCAGTTTGTTTTGTGAGATTAAGAGTCACTTATGGTTTGTCTCCCTCCCAATCCCATGTTTGTTCATTTTTTATTACAATCCTGAAAACAGAAAATTCTTACCACTGGATTTCATATCCTTTGGTATCTGTTTGTTATTTCAATCAAGAAAGCAGAAAATTACTACCACTAGATTTCAAATTCTTCAATGTCTAGAATTCTCTTGGAGGCAAGGATAACTCCCCAGGGATGTTTAATACCACTTGCCTTTTGAAAAGTGCAGGTTATATAGATAACATGAATAGCTAACATGTTCATGGCAATGACCACATGCCAGACACTGCTCTTCACAGACATTAAATCATTTATCCTCACAACACCCTTCCTTATATTACACACATTCTACAGGTGAGGACACTGCCTGAGATCAATCACACAGCCAGTGGAAGCGGTCAAGCTAAAGTGTACACATGGTCCATCCTACCAACACTCAGTATCTTCTCAAAATGAAATCCATAAAAACTTCTGCCTTTTTTCACCAAGGTTTCTAGAAACCCAGAAAAAATATTTTACAGATCCTCACAGATCATGAATGGTTGAATAGGAACTCCATGTTCTAACAAATAATCTCCCACAGATAACAACTGGACAATCCTTATATGTCATTTCCTTCCTGTGCTCCTCATACTCCCTGGTCATAATTCCTCTTAGAAGGAAAACCCACTATTTACCTATTCTTTATTTTAATTTCTGATATGCTGTGCTGTATTTGTTGCCACATTACATAATACAAATATTTCATTTATTCCCAGACAAATTTTTCCTTTTAAAAGATTTGAATTTGTCTTTTGTTTTTCTGGTTTCTCTGTTTTTTGGGTACAAAATGGGTATAAAAGTATATTTTGTTGTCTTATCTGCTAACAGTGATGCTAGGAAGGCACTTGAAAGTTTTATCAGAGTTTCACTTCTATCGATGTTCCTGTCCCCTCACACCCAGAAGGAATGCGCACAGAGCTAAGATCCTAGGAAATATAATAGGCCTGCCTTTCACTAATGCTAATTAATAAACTAGACCAAGAAACCTTCTATAAAATCTGTATCCCTAGGGCTGTCAGCATCAAGTACTGTGTCACCGTGTCACTCTTATATCAACTAAAGCCCCACAAATCCCAGAGAGCTTCTCTGGACTGTTTTCCATGTACTGTCTCACCTAATCTTCAAGACAATGTAAGGAAACAGGTACTTTTATCAACCCCTTTTACTTGAGAAACTAAGTCTAAGAAAGGCCTAGTGACTTGCCCACGGCTACACAGCCAGCGGGGTGGCAAATGAGGATTAAAACACAGGCTACGGGCACCCAGGCCTAAGGGCCTCCTTGCCAGAATGAGCTAGATGGCCTCTTTCACCTCCCTTGCTCTGAAGCTGGCTGACGGGGTTTAAGGGAGAATTATGCTTTGCACTTCAACAACTGTAGAATTAAATATTCAAAGTTTTAAAGGGTGATTTTTTTTTTAAAGATTTTATTTATTTATTTGAGTGAAAGAGACACAGAGAGCACAAACAGGGGGAGAGGCAGAGGAAGAAGCTAACTCCCTGCTGAGCCCGGAGCCCAATGCAGGGCTTGATCCCAGGACTCTGGGATCATGGCCTGAGTCTAAGGCAGAGGCTTAACCATCTGAGCCACCCAGGCAACCCTAAAGGGCGATTTTTTAAATAAAACCTGATAATTCTTAGTTTCCCTCTTCATGAGATGACACCTATATTCTATAAATAGTAAGTGTTAGATTCATTCTCTTTGCGCTCTCTTTAATGATTAATGTTAAGTAAAATTCAAAAAAGAAGCAACACTAAAAACTATAACTTTAAACCTTTAAGTAGAATCTCTTCTCAGTGAGAACTGGACCAGGAATAAAGCAATCCTTCACTTTCTCATATTAAGTAGTTCATTCAGGGACACCTGGGTGGCTCAACTGGTTAAGCATCCGCTTTCAGCTCAGGTCATGATCCCAGGGTCCTGGGATGGAGTCCAGCATCGGGCTCCCTGCTCAGCGGGGAGTGTTTCTCTCTCTCTTTCTGTCCCTCCCCACTGCTCATGCTCTGTCTCTCAAATAAATAAACAAAATCTTTAAATAAATAAATAAATAGTTCATTCAGGACCAGATGCATGGATTTCACGGGCCACATTAGAAGGTCCCATGCCTTTCAGAATCTACTGTGTGAGGTCACACAAGGTTTTTAACCATAACTATCAGACTATTCATACATGATATTCCTTTTCAAGCCATATGCAAATGTCTGTTTTTGCTTTAAAGTTAGCCAAGCTAAAAGGTAAGGAATATATGTAACTGTGCTATGCTAATTCTGTAGATAGTGTTTGTCTTTGCCTATGTGGCCACGTCACCACTACCCCACCAACCTATCTCTGCTCTTCAATTTGCCCCCTTCCAGTTGACTACTGCTTCTCCAATAGAATCCATGCCTCCCCACCATCACAATAACAGGCTGACTTCACCATTGCTAGACAATTAAAGTTTGCCCCTCATCCTCATTATTAAGCATATTCACAGAATCTATAGCTCTTCTTCCCCATGTTTATTTGTTCCTGGTTCACACTCTGCTACCCCAAAGTATATTGTTTGCAGCTATTCCTTAGATTCGTGATATTCCTTATACAAAGACTAAATTCTAAATAGTGTAAGAGCTCAGAGAAGGAAAGCCCCAAAACTAAGGTACCTTAAGAAATTGTGTCCATCTTTGTCTTACGATTAAAGGACCTCATTTGAACCTATAGTTGCACTGGTTCCCAAACTGTAAGATCCAGGAAAGTGGCATCAGCAACAGCTGGGAGCTTGTTAGAAAGGCTGATTCCCAGACCCCAGAAACAGCCATCCTCATCTTTATGGGGCTTCTGGGTGGCTCTGAAGCACACTACAGGTTGAGAACCTGCTGAGTTAAAGTCTATGCTCATTCAAATTGCTGATGTTGACCTTCTGGATTCAGGTACAGACAGGGGTCTCCTCTTATCCTACTTCATGAAATTTACTAACCATATTATCTTGCTCATGGTCTTGAGCAACCAGGGACTGCTGGCTGATAATTCTGGAAAATTTTCAATGCAGCCTCTTCGAAAAATTTCCTTCAGCCCAAGCTCAAAAAGATGAATTCCGTGCCATCGTTAGATTTCCCTTAATAACTTATCCCCCAATTACAGCCATCTCTTAAAATGGAAGACAGCAGCCTATTAAAATTGAATACAATATGGATAAATACCTTTTCGCTTCCCTAGTTCTACAAAACTCATATTTCCCCTGACTACAAGAAAGAGTCATTTCTGATTATGCTTTATAGTTCTATACCTTTCTCCTGTATTGTCTATACTATCTCCTTCTATCAATTTATGGATCTCACTCCTAAACCTCTCTTCTCTTGCCAATCATTGTTTCAATGATTCATTTCTCCCACTAACTGTGATTTGCCAAGTGGGCCTTCTATTGTCTTTATCAGAATCAAATCTGCTCTTATGACTTCGAAATGTCAATGGAACAAAAACATCTGTAGCTCACCTGGCAGTCCTAGGTTCTCATTACACTTATTTCTAAGTCTGTCATCCATTTGGGAACATTACTACCCATCTTCTGAAGTCTGCTAGTTCCTTAACAAGCCACCTAAGTAGAGCTTCGTCTGTCTCTGTGCCTATAAGAAGCCTAGCCATTTCCAGTAATGCTAACAGCACCACCATGCTGACTGAGACTATTCACCATCGACCATATCCACGTTAACCCCAGGCCCTATCACTAGTCCACCACATTATCACAGTGACTACTCCACCTCATACCATCAGACCTGCTCCGTTTTCCTCTGCACTAGCTGCAGATACTACTTATTGCCATCATCCTCATCTCACCTCTTAGTTCCCATGTCCTCCTTGGAAGTAAATTTCAACATCCATGCAATTTAAGCACTCCTTCTGACATACCACCTCACTCTTCAAAACTGCAATGACCATGATGGGGTTCAGGACATGCTACCCCAAAACACAGCACCTTGATGTATGAAATATTTTAAGCTAAAGGAATCTGACAAAACAATAGAAGCAGGAAAGTCTCTAACTTTCACCCTGCTCTTCTCTCCTGAAATAGTCATGAAACGCTCCAGTGAGAGGTGCCCACCACTATAATGGGAGAAAACGAATATCCTTATCTCTGAAGACAAGGGGATGCCAAGAAGAATCCAAACAAACAGATCTTGTTAGGTTTCCCATACTTACTTCATATTCACTTCATACTCCCTGACCTGTCATATTTCTCCAACACCACCAATTCTCCACCAAACCTAACATAAAAATACTTAACCTTAATGGTTTCTTTGGATCTTCATTTCCTTATAAAAGTTCCCAGTCACATTAAACTTATAGAAAATAAACTTATATGCTTTTCAGTTTTATTTTCAGACCCAGCCAGGGACCCTAAGAGGGTTGAGGAAAACTTTTTTCCCCCTCCACATTAAATCAACAAAGATTAATAGGAGAAATTTCTCGGTTTTCTCAAACTCCTTCTAGTTTCTCAAACTCCTTAGGCTTAAAATACTCAATATGCTAAGGTACCACATCTTGGGGTTGCACATCCTGAATCCCATCCGGTCTTACTAAGTTCCCTCTCTTGGTTCACTTGATACACAGATAAATCACTAACTCCTCTCTAGCTAGCAAACACTACCAAACACTAGCTAGTTGCCAACACCTGAAACAAAGTAATTTCTCTGCCAATCCTTCCCTTTTAGATTTATTAAATGTAGTCTGAATAAATTATTAGTCTTTATCTAAAAACAACTCTTCTGTACTATATATGATCTACTCTAAAATTCTCTGCTCTGCAGAATACGTATGTTATCACTCAATTATAGGAATCTGTATATGAACACAAGTGTACATGTATACTTTCATATTCATATTTGGCTTATTTTGATATTTTTGCAAGATATAAAACTACCTGGTTAGGTAAAGGAATAGAAGACACTAAACATATGTGCTATTACTTCTGAAAGTCTAAAAGTCAATGCTCTCAGAGAGGATTATGACTTACAATAAGAAAATTTGTTTCCTTTTCTTCAAATCCTGCTGGCATTTAGATGCCAAATTCCTAGCTATTGTTTTTCTATCTCCCCACAGTGCGCATTTTTTTAAAATAGTACATCTATTGGGGCACCTGGGTGGCTCCGTGGGTTAAAGCCTCTGCCTTCGGCTCGGGTCGTGATCCCAGGGTCCTGGGATCGAGCCCCGCATCAGGCTCTCTGCTTGGCAGGGAGCCTGTTTCCTCCTCTCTCTCTGCCTGCCTCTCTGCCTACTTGTAATCTCTGCCTGTGAAATAAATAAATAAAATCTTAAAAAAAAATAGTACATCTATAATCAGAATAATCCAGAGAATCCAAATTTGTTAATATATATACTCCCAAACCAGGCCAGAACATAGAGGTCACTGTATAGGTTTTTGTTCTCTGTACAGCATGAACTTATATACAGAAAACTGTTCTTAGAAAAGGTAAGATGTACACACATCAAACTTAATATGTAAAACCCATTTCCTTTAAGGAAAGCAGAAAATGTTCAAGGGGAGGACAAAAGAGGAGAAAAAGACGATGACAATGATAATGACACCAAGCAGCAAACCCAGAAGTGTTGGCGTCCATAAAATATATGGCTGCCTATTAGAATGAAAAAACCTCTGAGTGTAAATGTTTCATTCAAGCTTGCCAAAGATCAGCTTAGTTTTTATTGCTCTGCGCAATTTCCGAATTAAGTGACTTCACTGTGAGTGGGACTTTTTTATGTAACACATTACATCATAAATTAACCCTCATAATGTTATAGCTTTTAGCTTACCCAGGTTGCTTTATCTGAGAATGTGGAAAGCGTGCAAAGCAGTTAAACACTAAGGAACAGGGGGAAGCCACCAGTGCTCACCAGCAGATAAATAGCACAATGAGCTGGCATGGTTACAATTCAAGCGGCACATTCTTCCCCTGATTTTGATTTGTTATCAGAGTTTCAGTGGAAAACACACACAGGAGGACGGCGGCAGAGGAAGCAGGAGGCCACTGTGTCCAAGTGATTCCACCAGCCTGTGCTTGCTCACTGAGTCACTCACCTCGTAGCCTTTCTCCAGCAGGAACTCAGCCAAGTATGAACCATCCTGGGAAGAAAAGGAAAATAGACAATTGTCAGACCCATCGCAGCTAGCATAGAAGACAGCCAAGACTGAGAGCTCTGAGAAATGCACCAAAAGAGTTATATGAACTTAAATTAAGGATCATGGCAACCAGAATAAAAATAATACAGCTAATGATGGTAAAAACAGAATGGTGTTATACTTTCCACTGCTCAGTAAGCATTTTCATAGACATTATTTCACCTGAGCACCACAGAAGCACAGTTGAGTGTTATCATTGTCCTATTTACTGAGTAAGAAACCAAATCCAGGGACATTGTATGGGGCAACAGAGAGAACATGACACTTCAGATGAACGTGGGTTTAGGTTTTGCCACTTACTAGCCATGTGAAATATGCAAAATATGTGTAGCAAAGCAGACCTCAATACTACAGGAACGTAAAACAGGAATCAGACTAATTCTGGGTGGTTGTGAAAAAGGTATCTCGAGTGAAGGAATGAGATGGGAGCTGCAGGAACTTGGGGACAATGCAGGTGAGTGTAAGGAGGTAGGGAACACCAGAACATTATTAACATTACTGAAAAAAGACACTGTGGCAGAGAGGAGGAAGGTGAGCGCCTTTGTTGAGGAAGACCTTCTAGGCACTGGTGGGGGTTGGCTTCTAACTCAAGGGTTCTGGAAAGTCACTAAGAAAAGAGTTTTAGGGATGCGAGGGTGTGTTAAACAGAATAAGGTTTGTATTATTATCACTGAATATGTATGCATATACACACATTCATAAACTTTAAATAAAAGAAGGATGTTTATTTTTTGTAAATTAGGATGCATCTTAATCCCTACATTAAGATGAAGGTATCTGACTAAACACAGATTCTCAATTGGCTTTTAATAACTCTATGAAAAATTTCTACGTAAGGGCCAATGGTTTTTAAACTAAAGTATTTCATGTGCCACTTTTAGGGTAAGAAAGTATGAAAGTCATCAAATAAAACTATTTGGAGGCCAAAGGGTGAGAAATCAGTGTTCGAGAGGTACTATAAAAAGCTACCAGCCTTGTTCTAAATATGAATTGGGTAGACATTTTGCAATCAATCCTGTTAACTGCTCACCTGCTTTTAGCCTGGGTAAGTCCTCTCCATCCCATACAGACTTAAACATAAAAATGGGAGGCTCCAACTACTACTGGAAATCTGTGTATTCAAAAGTAGTTGGGAACATTTTTTTTTTTTTAATTTTTTTTTTTTTTTCAGCATATCAGTGTTCATTATTTTTGCACCACACCCAGTGCTCCATGCAATCCGTGCCCTCTACAATACCCTCCACCTGGTGCCCCCAACCTCCCACCCCCCACCCCTTCAAAATTCTCAGATCGTTTTTCAGAGTCCATAGTCTCTCATGGTTCACCTCCCCTTCCAATTTCCCTCAACTCCCTTCTCCTCTCCATCTCCCCTTGTCCTCCATGCTATTTGTTATGCTCCACAAATAAGTGAAACCATATGATAATTGACTCTCTCTGCTTGACTTATTTCACTCAGCATAATCTCTTCCAGTCCCGTCCATGTTGCTACAAAACTTGGGGATTCATCCTTTCTTTCTTTTTTTTTTTTTTTTTTTTTACAGCTTTATAAACATATATTTTTATCCCCAGGGGTACAGGTCTGCGAATCGCCAGGTTTACACACTTCACAACACTCACCATAGCACATACCCTCCCCGATATCCATAACCCCACCCCCTCTCCCAACCCCCTCCCCCCATCAACCCTCAGTTTGTTTTGTGAGATTAAGAGTCACTTATGCTTTGTCTCCCTCCCAATCCCATCTTGTTTCATTTACTCTTCTCCTACCCCCTCGACCCCCCATGTTGCATCTCCTCTCCCTCATATCAGGGAGATCATATGATAGTTGTCTTTCTCCGATTGACTTATTTCACTAAGCATGATACCCTCTAGTTCCATCCACGTCGTCGCAAATGGCAAGATTTCATTTCTTTTGATGGCTGCATAGTATTCCATTGTGTATATATACCACATCTTCTTTATCCATTCGTCTGTAGATGGACATCTAGGTTCTTTCCATAGTTTGGCTATTGTAGACATTGCTGCTATAAACATTCGGGTGCATGTGCCCCTTCGGATCACTATGTTTGTATCTTTAGGGTAAATACCCAGCAGTGCAATTGCAGGGTCATAGGGTAGTTCTATTTTCAACATTTTGAGGAACCTCCATGCTGTTTTCCAGAGTGGTTGCACCAGCTTGCATTCCCACCAACAGTGTAGGAGGGTTCCCCTTTCTCCGCATCCTCGCCAGCATCTGTCATTTCCTGACTTGTTCATTTTAGCCATTCTGACTGGTGTGAGGTGATATCTCATGGTGGTTTTGATTTGTATTTCCCTGATGCCGAGTGATATGGAGCACTTTTTCATGTGTCTGTTGGCCATCTGGATGTCTTCTTTGCAGAAATGTCTGTTCATGTCCTCTGCCCATTTCTTGATTGGATTATTTGTTCTTTGGGTGTTGAGTTTGCTAAGTTCTTTATAGATTTTGGACACTAGCCCTTTATCTGATATGTCATTTGCAAATATCTTCTCCCATTCTGTCAGTTGTCTTTTGGTTTTGTTCACTGTTTCCTTTGCTGTGCAAAAGCTTTTGATCTTGATAAAATCCCAAAAGTTCATTTTTGCCCTTGCTTCCCTTGCCTTTGGTGATGTTCCTAGGAAGATGTTGCTGCGGCTGACGTCGAAGAGGTTGCTGCCTGTGTTCTCCTCGAGGATTTTGATGGATTCCTTTCTCACATTGAGATCCTTCATCCATTTTGAGTCTATTTTCGTGTGTGGTGTAAAGAAATGATCCAATTTCATTTTTCTGCATGTGGCTGTCCAATTTTCCCAACACCATTTATTGAAGAGGCTGTCTTTGTTCCATTGGACATTCTTTCCTGCTTTGTCGAAGATGAGTTGACCATAGAGTTGAGGGTCCATTTCTGGGCTCTCTATTCTGTTCCATTGATCTATGTGTCTGTTTTTGTGCCAGTACCATGCTGTCTTGATGATGACAGCTTTGTAATAGAGCTTGAAGTCCGGAATTGTGATGCCACCAACTTTGGCTTTCTTTTTCAATATTCCTTTGGCTATTCGAGGTCTTTTCTGGTTCCATATAAATTTTAGGATGATTTGTTCCATTTCTTTGAAAAAAATGGATGGTACTTTGATAGGAATTGCATTAAATGTGTAGATTGCTTTAGGTAGCATAGACATTTTCACAATATTTATTCTTCCAATCCAGGAGCATGGAACATTTTTCCATTTTTTTGTGTCTTCCTCAATTTCTTTCATGAGTACTTTATAGTTTTCTGAGTATAGATTCTTAGTCTCTTTGGTTAGGTTTATTCCTAGGTATCTTATAGTTTTGGGTGCAATTGTAAATGGGATTGACTCCTTAATTTCTCTTTCTTCTGTCTTGTTGTTGGTGTAGAGAAATGCAACTGATTTCTGTGCATTGATTTTATATCCTGACACTTTACTGAATTCCTGTACAAGTTCTAGCAGTTTTGGAGTGGAGTCTTTTGGGTTTTCCACATAGAGTATCATATCATCTGCGAAGAGTGATAGTTTGACTTCTTCTTTGCCGATTTGGATGCCTTTAATTTCCTTTTGTTGTCTGATTGCTGAGGCTAGGACTTCTAGTACTATGTTGAATAGCAGTGGTGATAACGGACATCCCTGCCGTGTTCCTGACCTTAGCGGAAAAGCTTTCAGTTTTTCTCCATTGAGAATGATATTTGCGGTGGGTTTTTCATAGATGGCTTTGATAATATTGAGGTATGTGCCGTCTATCCCTACACTTTGAAGAGTTTTGATCAGGAAGGGATGCTGTACTTTGTCAAATGCTTTTGCAGCATCTATGGAGAGTATCATATGGTTCTTGTTCTTTCTTTTATTAATGTGTTGTATCACATTGATTGATTTGCGGATGTTGAACCAGCCTTGCAGCCCTGGAATAAATCCCACTTGGTCGTGGTGAATAATCCTTTTAACGTACTGTTGAATCCTATTGGCTAGTATTTTGGCGAGAATTTTTGCATCTGTGTTCATCAAGGATATTGGTCTGTAGTTCTCTTTTTTGTTGGGATCCTTGTCTGGTTTTGGGATCAAGGTGATGCTGGCCTCATAAAATGAGTTTGGAAGTTTTCCTTCTGTTGCTATTTTTTGGAACAGTTTCAGGAGAATAGGAATTAGTTCTTCTTTAAATGTTTGGTAGAATTCCCCCGGGAAGCCGTCTGGCCCTGGGCTTTTGTTTGTTTGGAGATTTTTGATGACTGTTTCAATCTCCTTACTGGTTATGGGTCTGTTCAGGCTTTCTATTTCTTCCTGGTTCAGTTGTGGTAGTTTATATGTCTCTAGGAATGCATCCATTTCTTCCAGATTGTCAAATTTGTTGCCGTAGAGTTGCTCATAGTATGTTCTTATAATTGTCTGTATTTCTTTGGTGTTCGTTGTGATCTCTCCTCTTTCATTCTTGATTTTATTTATTTGGGTCCTCTCTCTTTTCTTTTTGATAAGTCTGGCCAGGGGTTTATCAATCTTATTAATTCTTTCAAAGAACCAGCTCCTAGTTTCGTTGATTTGTTCTATTGTTTTTTTGGTTTCTATTTCATTGATTTCTGCTCTGATCTTTATGATTTCTCTTCTCCTGCTGGGTTTAGGGTTTCTTTCTTGTTCTTTCTCCAGCTCCTTTAGGTGTAGGGTTAGGTTGTGTACCTGAGACCTTTCTTGTTTCTTGAGAAAGGCTTGTATCGCTATATATTTTCCTCTCAGGACTGCCTTTGTTGTGTCCCACAGATTCTGAACCGTTGTGTTTTCATTATCATTTGTTTCCATAAATTTTTTCAATTCTTCTTTGATTTCCTGGTTGACCCATTCATTCTTTAGAAGGATGCTGTTTAGTCTCCATGTATTTGGGTTCTTTCCAAATTTCCTCTTGTTATTGAGTTCTAGCTTTAGAGCATTGTGGTCTGAAAATATGCAGGGAATGATCCCAATCTTTTGATACCGGTTGAGACTTGATTTAGGACCAAGAATGTGATCTATTCTGGAGAATGTTCCATGTGCACTAGAGAAGAATGTGTATTCTGTTGCTTTGGGATGAAATGTTCTGAATATATCTGTGATGTCCATCTGGTCCAGTGTGTCATTTAAGGCCTTGATTTCCTTGTTGATCTTTTGCTTGGATGATCTGTCCATTTCAGTGAGGGGAGTGTTAAAATCCCCTACTATGATTGTATTCTTGTCGATGTGTTTCTTTGATTTTGTTATTAATTGGTTTATATAGTTGGCTGCTCCCACGTTAGGGGCATAGATATTTAAAATTGTTAGATCTTCTTGTTGGACAGTTCCTTTGAGTATAATATAGTGTCCTTCCTCATCTCTTATTATAATCTTTGGCTTAAAATCTAATTGATCTGATATAAGGATTGCCACTCCTGCTTTCTTCTGATGTCCATTAGCATGGTAAATTCTTTTCCACCCCCTCACTTTAAACCTGGAGGTGTCTTCGGGTGTAAGATGAGTTTCTTGTAGGCAACATATAGATGGTTTTTGTTTTTTTATCCATTCTGATACCCTGTGTCTTTTGATTGGGGCATTTAGCCCATTAACATTCAGGGTAAGTATTGAGAGATATGAATTTAGTGCCATTGTATTGCCTGTAAGGTGACTGTTATTGTATATTGTCTCTGTTTCTTTCTGATCTACTACTTTGAGGGTCTCTCTTTGCTTAGAGGACCCCTTTCAATATTTCCTGTAGAGCTGGTTTGGTATTTGCAAATTCTTTCAGTTTTTGTTTGTCCTGGAAGCTTTTAATCTCTCCGTCTATTTTCAATGATAGCCTAGCTGGATATAGTATTCTTGGCTGCATGTTTTTCTCATTTAGTACTCTGAATATATCATGCCAGCTCTTTCTGGCCTGCCAGGTCTCTGTGGATAAGTCTGCTGCCAATCTAATATTTTTACCATTGTACGTTACAGACTTCTTTTCCCGGGCTGCTTTCAGGATCTTTTCTTTGTCACTAAGACTTGTCAATTTTACTATTAGGTGACGGGGTGTAGACCTATTCTTATTGATTTTGAGGGGGGTTCTCTGAACCTCCTGGATTTTGATGCTTGTTCCCTTTGCCATATTGGGGAAATTCTCTCCAATAATTCTCTCCAATATACCTTCTGCTCCCCTCTCTATTTCCTCTTCTTCTGGAATCCCAATTATTCTAATGTTGTTTCGTCTTATGGTGTCACTTATCTCTCGAATTCTCCCCTCGTGGTCCAGTAGCTGTTTGTCCCTCTTTTGCTCAGCTTCTTTATTCTCTGTCATTTGGTCTTCTATATCGCTAATTCTTTCTTCTGCCTCATTTATCCTAGCAGTGAGAGCCTCCATTTTTGATTGCACCTCATTAATAGCTTTTTTGATTTCAACTTGGTTAGAATTTAGATCTTTTATTTCTCCAGAAAGGGCTTTTATATCTCCCGAGAGGGTTGCTTTAATATCTTCCATGCCTTTTTCAAGCCCGGCTAGAACCTTGAGAATCATCATTCTGAACTCTATATCTGACATATTACCAATGTCTGTATTGATTAGGTCCCTAGCCTTTGGTATTGCCTCTTGTTCTTTTTTTTGTTGTGAATTTTTCCGCCTTGTCATTTTGTCCAGATAAGAGTTTATGAAGGAGCAAGTAAAATACTAAAAGGGTGGCAACAACCCCAGGAAAATATGCTTTAGCCAAATCAGAAGAGATCCTGAATTGTGAGGGGGGAGAAAGGGGATAAAAAGGGGTTCAGAAAGAAAGAAAAAAAAACTATTAAAAAAAAGAAAGCCGATAAAGAAAAAAATATAAAAAGAGGAAAAAATATATATATATTAGATAAACTATTTAAAAAACGTTAAAAAAAAGAAAATGGTAAAAGTTAAAAAAAATTTAGCAGAAGAAGAGAAAAAGAAAAAAAAAATTGAAAAAGAAAAAAAAAATTAAATTAACTGCAAGGCTAAAAAATCATGGGGAGAAAGCCATGAGTTCCGTGCTTTGCTTTCTTCTCCTCTGGAATTCCGCCGTTCTCCTTGGTAGGTGAACTTGGTCCTGGCTGGGTTTCCTGTAGATCTTCTGGGGGAGGGGCCCGTTGTAGTGATTCTCAAGCGTCTTTGCCCCAGGCGGAGTTGCACCGCCCTTACCCGGGGCCGCGCTGAGTCATCCGCTCGGGTTCGCTTTCGGGAGCTTTTGTTCCCTGAGCGCTTTCCGTAGATTCCGGAGGACGGGAATAAAGATGGCGGCCTCCCGGTCTCCGGCCCGGAGGAGCCGAGAGCCCGGGGCCCCACTCCTCAGTGCGCCCTCAGAGAACAGCGCCAAATGACTCCCTTCACCCTGGCCTCCGGCCGCGCTCCGAGCTGACCGAGCCCGCGACCGGTTCCAGGCAACCCTGAGCTGAGAGTCACTCCTCGGCTCTGTCTCTGCAGCCGGCTTCCCCGTTCTAATACCGGTAAGCTCTGCGACACTCAGACACCCCCGATCCTTCTGCGACCCTGCGGGACCTGAGGCCGCGCTTACTCCGCCTGGGCTTCACCCCAGTTAAGCCTCTGGAGCGATGTCCCTCAGCGGAACAGACTTTTAAAAGTCCTGATTTTGCTCCGTTGCTCCGCCGCTCGCCGGGAGCCGGCCCCTCCCCCCGCGGTCTATCTTCCCGTCGCTTTGGATTCACTTCTCCGCCAGTCCTACCTTGCAGAAAGTGGTTGATTTTCTGTTTCTGGAATTGCTGTTCTTCTTCTCTTCAATCTCCCATTGGATTTGTAGGTGTTTGCAATCTTTAGATAAGCTATTTAGCTGATCTCCCGCTACCCGAAGTAGTCTCGGCCTGCTACTTCTCCGCCATCTTGACTCCTCCCAGTAGTTGGGAACATTTGAGTTTTCTTTGGTTTCCTCAGTTCGAAAAAGTTTAAGATATCCCTCTGAGCTTCAAAAGTTCCCACCAGATATTCCAGGAAAAAGAAAAATGAAACAAGCCTTATTATTGTCACTAGCTGACTTAAAGCTGGAAATGGAGACACTCTATGGGTCCTGAAAATGACAGGGCTGCCAAGAGAGTGTTTACTACATTAATGTAGAAGTCACACATAAATTCAGGCAGGATGACAAGGCAAGGTATACAAGGGACACATTTTGTGGTTCATTAAAACCTCCAGCAGATTTTCTTCTGACTTCTTGACATAAATATTCTGGTTTATAGACTCATGTAGAGACGAAGAGAAATGGTTTGGCATATTCCTTTTCCTCTCGATCTTATGATATAGACACAAGTGCATGGTTTTTAAATACCTAACATGCAAACTACATCAGGTAAGAGGGCTGAGCAATTCAGACCAGGACAGTCCAGGCCAGTCTATATGACTATTGGAAATTTGAGAATAATGGGTAGTCTTATAAATCAATCAGTGAGAAAGCAGCTTAATAGAAAAAATATTTGCAATAAGAAGATTAATGTTACAGTGGTTTGGAAAGCCCTAGAATATGTAAAGTTTTGTTTTGTTGTTGGTATCAGTGTTGTCATTTTCAAGCAGGCAACACCATACTTTTCACGTTTCATAATTTCTCTTGGAATAAAAAGTTAAAATGCTTTGTGTTCTACCATGGCTGTATACAGTATTAGAAAAAAAAAAAAAAAAGCAGAGGTGAAAGTGCTAGAGATCCATGGGGGCAGGGAAAGCTGTGATTATTCAGAAAGCTGATGTGAAACAGACCTGACCAGGCCTGAACCCTGTCAATAAGGTCTTGTTCTTCTCACCCAGGGCCCTTCTCAAACTTTCCAACCACACTGGAACATTCTGAACCAGCAGGGCACTCACTTCCTCCTGACTTCCTTGCCAGGTCTCTCAAGTGATAGGGCCTGAGCTGCACAATGAGTGGGAAATGGAGCAGAGCAAAGGCTCCTGGTCTCAGACCTAGGGAGCCCAGCTGGCCTCCGCTTGTCTTCTCCCTGAGCCCCTGAGGGGACTCCATAGGGAGACACAGTATCTAAGCAGGCAGGCGTCAGCCAAGCCAACAAGATCATTGTTTCTGCCTCCTCTATAAGAACAGGGCGGTTGGAGAAAGCTTCAGTCAGACTTCATAAATGGAATGTCATTGCAACTGAGAACCTACAACTGACATTAAAAATTCTGATACTTAATTCCTCAGAAAACAAGGAACTAAATGAACTAAATTCCCAACTCATTTGCTATGAACACAACTAATCCAGTACAAATTCCAGCCTGGGTTCAGTCCTTGTTAGAGAAAACTTTTTAACTGAAGAGCTAATGTCCCAATTGTGACTCTTAAATTTAATTTTGTACATGGTTATTAAGGGTATCCATTTCATATTAAATGCTACACAGATTTAAGTAATCACCATGACTGTAACATTTTCTGTCTTATTCTTGCAAGAACGTGGCCGGAGAGGCAAAGAGCCACTGGCCCCTGAGGTAAATAAGGCACATGACAGTAGCCAATCTGCATAATATCATACAACAGAGGCAAAGCCAGAACTGGAATCCAAGTTGTCCATTATTTTGACCTAGAAAACAACCACTCTCCTCACCCTCCTCCAACTGGGACCTACCAAAACAAATAAAAAACCAACAAAAGAACAAAAGATCATACCAGATTCATTTTTAAACCAAATTGACTTAATCATTTCCCATTATGGAGTGTTTTATGGATTAATCAGTGTTTCTAGTTTTAATTAAGCGACATCATGTAATTTTAGAACACTGCAGAGCTCAGGGGAAGGCGACAGTACATAGCACGTGAGAATTTTCAGATCTTGTTTGGGCATGTGCACTATACAGGAAGCAGTACAGTATTGTTTGAAGGAGGACTTGGATTGGCTGTGGATGTATTATTTCAGAGCTCTGGAGCCAAGGGAGTGGGGCCAAAGAAGTGGGGCCACTGCCCCGGGACCAAAAGTGCCTGATTTAGGTGCCCCTGATGCCTACAGTCCCAATATTTGGGTATCTCTATTTTTCACCTTTCATGGAATACTCAGAAATGTTCCAGATCAACACCATAACAATAAAGAATAATTCCAAAAATTAATTCAATCATATTCTGACTTTAGTATTAAAATTACTTAAAATTACACATCTATAAAAAGCTGAAGGAAGTACAGAAATTTTACCTCTTCTACCGATGACCACAGAAGGCTATATTAGCCACTGACTGATCCTCCAGCCCACATCCAAATACATATGAGCCAGGAAGTCTACCTTCCTGCAGGGGACTAGCATTTCTCCTCTCCCTTCAAACATGGATGCACTTATAGCCCAGAAGGACAAATGAAAAGGACACTTTCTTATATGCAATTTGAGAACCTTGTTCCTTTGAAATGCATGCTAAATCATACTGTGTGTTTCTGCCTAAGAACCATTTGGCAGCTTCTTTTAACACTGTATAAGATAAGTAGTATTGGGCTAAAGAAATCACGCCACTAATAAATGAATTCCTTTGTTTAGATCATCTCAAGCATCAGGTAATAGAATATCCCTCTTGTAAGCGGAGAAAGCACCAATTTACACTGCCCTTTATGTTCTGTAATTCTACAAATTCTAATTACTCTAAAATAAGCATCTTTTCAGCTAACAGCAATTACAGTATCAAAGTATCTGTACCTCTCCATGAGAGACATGCAAACACCTCGATGACTAACAGAGGACACAATTCTAAATTAGAATCAAAACTTCCAACTGGGGGTGGGAGGGCGCCCGGATGGCTCAGTCGGTTGAGCATCTGCCTTCTGCTCAGGTCATCTGGCTCACGGGGCTCTCTGCTCAGCAGGAAGCCTGCTGAGGCTTCCCACTCCCACTCCCCCTGCTCTCCTCTCGCTACGTTCTCCTCTCACTGTGTCTCTCTCTGTCAAATAAATTTAAAAAAATTAAAAAAGAAAAAAACTTCCAATGGGAAGACTGGCAATGTAGATATGTATGAAGAATATAGAATCAGAATGTTTTTGAAAAGTATTTTCACCTGGCTCACGTTTTCGTGTTTGTAACACAAATCACTACATTAAATTGTTTTCAAACTCACAGAATTCAAAAGACCATAGGAATTAATTAATTCAAGTCTGTCACTTTAGAGATCAGGAAACTGAGATTCAAAACAGTTAAATGTTTGGTGTACAGTCACACAGTTTGGAAGTAGCAGAATCTGCCCCCCGCCCCCGAAGAAGTCTTTAGACTCCCAGACCTCAGAATTTTCACTATAAAATACTGAAAAAAAAAAAAAATCCAAAATGAAGAGACTGGACTAATGTCTACAGTTGAGAACCATGTAAAACACACTAATGCATTACCCAGTGAAGAACAACAAAGAACAACAATACAGCCAACAATTATCAGTGGAGTGAAAGCTAGCTGACCAAGTGGTAGACAGGAAACCAGGATATCATCAATATTTAAAACATAAGTAATTTCCAATTCCTGTATGTAGTCTTTCAAAGTTAACAATTATTTCCCCATAAAAGTTGCTGCCACGGAAAAATGGACTTCCACTTACTTTGTTTACTTAGTGTAGAAAGGAGCACTCTAATCCAGAAATGTTACCAACAAACTCTGAATGATAAAGAATTAATTGTGCCCACCAACTAAGATATTCTTTCTGTAACCACCCATTCCCTCTCTTTGCCAGGGAACAAGCCCTTCAAACAGGTGTGAAGCCATTGCACATGTGCCTCATACCTATACATCAAGAAGTGACAACGGCTCTGTTGCCAAACATTAGACTTTCCAGTAAACCACCATGAGCTGGAAGGTTGAAAGAAACATTTTAAAAAGAAGCCAGATACCTCCAGTTATACTACATATGATTGTAATGTTCAGTCTTGTACCCATGGTAAATTTTTTTAAGAAGATTTACTTATGAAAAAATGTCAGAGAAAAGCAATAACCTAATATGTTAATTCTTAAAAAACATTTTTTTCCAATTTTACAGGTCAAAAAATGATGCTTTTCATTTTTTGGCTAGTATTAAGACTGGAGAGTTTTTATTTATGATCATATATTCTACTTCTTCTAGGAATTATTTATTTTTATCTTTTCATTTTTTGTCCATTTTTCTAGTAAGGCTATATATTGCCCATTGGTTTGTTCTTATAAATATCTAGAACATAAGTAAAACTGATTAGCTTTTATCTCTAATATAAACTACTCAAAAAATATTCTGAAACAGTTTAGCATATTTTCAGTGGCAGAACTCCCATCATTAGTTGGTTTAAAATACATGTTCCTTTCAAATTGCAAATGATTATTGTATATTCTTAGTTTAATTACCAAGAAGAATGCAAATACCAGAATTTGAATTTCAGCTACATTTGCGCAATCCAGCATTTGTAATATCATCAACTTCAACACAGTAAAATAAATTTCTATAATTAGACAAATGCTTTAAGGAAAATGGGATTAAAGGGTTAACATAAGAGGTAGAAAGGAAAGAGTTATTAATAAGGTGCAGAGACATAATTTTTAATTACATAATTAGAAAGACAACACACACATTTATGTATATATATATATATTTGTAACAAATTATTTATATAACAATTTCTTCACTAATAGGATCAATCACTCCATAATGATGGACCTACCAATGTTTTAACATAAAATGTGGTCTCTGTAGAATTCATTAACAATACAAAGTATCCCAGATTAGTGAATATCAAACATCCACTTGGGCCATAGTTGTTATGGAATAAAGGACAGGAAGGAAATAAGAGATTTAGTCCCTGCCCTATTGCTCTGAGAAGTATCTGGGAAGCCAGGCATTTCCTGGCCTAGATAGGATTATGCTCCTGCACTGCCTCAGACCTCCACATTTCAAATGCATCAGCAAACCCACACGTGGACAGATTGAGAATAGTAACCAGGTAACCTGTCCAGCTAATCAAATGTTCTGCTATCAGGAACACCAGTAGATGCATGAGTCATGGACAGAGGGTGGCAAGGCTGTGTAGATAAAAGAAAAGCTATGAAATACTACCATATTGACCTCTTCTATACTGGATGGCACTGTGCCCTGGAGAAATAAATCACCACACTTGAGCATGAAATCAAGGTGGAAAAAAACAGAGGAAATAAAAGAAACATATCCCTGTCAAAATCCTTTTAAATATCTGCCTAACTGGCTAGTTCAGTGCTGGTGTGAATAACTCCTTTCAAGTTTAGAACAATATACTACCTCAAAGCTTTTATAACTCAGGGTTCCAGATACATTGATAAAGACTTGTATAGATCTGTAGGGAAGTTAATAATAAATTATCAGTAAACTTCATGCTTAAATAATAATCTCTTTGTGGTAAATAATCTCTTTGTGGTGTGTATGTGTGTGTGTGTGTGTATATATATATATATATATATATATATACAAATTTTGAAAATAGAGTTCCTCTCTCTTTCCTTTTCCCTTTCTCATTATCTTTCAAAGTGACAGTCCATACAATTAAAGCCTATTTCTTTGTAAAGTATATGCTTACGTAGTTCTATTCATCCAAGTGATTTACACAGGAAATGATTTTTTACAGGTACTCAAAACTAAAACAGTGCTATACTTTGTCCAGTGTTCAAGGCCACGTTTAATGAAAAACTTTAAATTTAGAATGAAAAAAAAAAAAAAAACTTGTGTACTGAAAAGAGAAGAATTATTGAAATTTTAGTATTTACCTGATTTTTTAACTCTTCATTGTATAGTTCTTTTTATAATTTGTGTCCTGGCTAAGGGAGGAAGACAGAACAAATGTACTTTTGTTTACAACTTTAAAAAGGCCACAAATAACAAAAGAATACATACATATTGATGACTCTATCTTTCCCCATCCACATGCATTCAACAGGTTTCTACTAAAATGACACTGTTGGTAACAAGCAGAATTTAACTATTTACAATGTTTTAACTCAATTTCTTTCTGGGATAAGTAATTGGCACAATATACACAATGGAATACTATGCAGCCATCAAAAGAAATGAAATCTTGCCATTTGTGATGACGTGGATGGAACTAGAGGGTATCATGCTTAGCGAAATAAGTCAATCGGAGAAAGAAAACTATCATATGATCTCCCTGATATGAGGGAGAGGAGATGCAACATGGGGGGTTGAGGGGGTAGGAGAAGAGTAAATGAAACAAGATGGGATTGGGAGGGAGACAAACCATAAGTGACTCTTAATCTCACAAAACAAACTGAGGGTTGATGGGGGGAGGGGGTTGGGAGAGGGGGGTGGGGTTATGGATATTGGGGAGGGTATGTGCTATGGTGAGTGCTGTGAAGTGTGTAAACCTGGCGATTCGCAGACCTGTACCCCTGGGGATAAAAATATATGTTTATAAAGCTGTAAAAAAAAAAAAAAAAGAAAAGAAAAAAAAAGAAAAAAGAAAGGATGAATACCCAAGTTTTGTAGCAACATGGACGGGACTGGAAGAGATTATGCTGAGTGAAATAAGTCAAGCAGAGAGAGTCAATTATCATATGGTTTCACTTATTTGTGGAGCATAACAAATAGCATGGAGGACAAGGGGAGATGGAGAGGAGAAGGGAGTTGAGGGAAATTGGAAGGGGAGGTGAACCATGAGAGACTATGGACTCTGAAAAACGATCTGAGAATTTTGAAGGGGTGGGGGGTGGGAGGTTGGGGGCACCAGGTGGTGGGTATTGTAGAGGGCACGGATTGCATGGAGCACTGGGTGTGGTGCAAAAATAATGAATACTGTTATGCTGAAAAAATAAAAATATTATAAAAAAAAAAAAGACTGTTTCTAAAATATGTGCATACTATGACAGAAATGTCACTTACAGGCTCCCTGATGCATTTCAAAGCTGTTCTGCAATGTGGAATATCCATCACCCTGGAGACACTGTAAATCACTGAAGAATGATACAAAATAAGAACTGTGATTTACATAACTTAAAATCACTGAAACAGATAAAATTCAAACACCTATACACAAATCTAAATAAAGAAATTTGTAAGCATCTACCCAGAAAGCTACTTATCATAAACCTAATAAAGCTAACTAACTTTCAGAGCCAGAAAACAAAGTGTTGTAGAAAAGACTGTAAATCACAGAGGTCCTAACACAAACAAACAATGTTGATTCCCCTGGAGTGTCCTGTCCATGGGTGGGTCCAACTGGTAAAACTCAAGTTTGTGGGCTAGGAAGTCTCTCCAGTTATTTGTTGTATTATATTGGACATTGGGTTCTACCACTCAGAGATTTATCAGAAACCATTTTGGGGGGAGGGAGAGTCACATATTTAAAAATATGTGCCTCCATTATGCTTGCAACTCTCTTTCCAGTGTCACTGCCTTTTAGGCCGCACAATCTGGGTACGTTTCTAGATAGCTCAGCCCTGACATAGAAACATGGGGGGGGGGGAAGTAGCTATTTGTGAGATACTTAGAGACAGCTCCAACTTCTACAGTGGTTATGCTTTAAGCTATTTTTATCTTGTCATTTTGTTTTCTCTCGCCAACAGCAAAGGAGCTTAGCTTTTATTCAACCCTACACTTTCAAGAACCTTGACTTAAAGGACAAAAGCCTTATCAAGATTGCACTCTACTGAAGACCAGAGTTTTGTAAGGGCATGCAGGGGTAAGGGTGAAGAGGAGAGGCAGAGATTCTCCAAGTAAAAATAATAACTGCCCTACCAGGGATTAGACACAACCCCCCATCTTAGTCACAGCAGCACCAAAGTCCAAATTCCCAATATTGTCAGGGTCTCAGACTGAAAAGCAGGTATCTCTAGTTCAGTCTAATCCGATCATATGTACCTTTTAATCTAATCTTACAAAGCTGAAATGCCTAACTACTGTTTTCTTTCCCAGCTAGTCTCTCTACTAATATTTATGACTTATTTGGGCTATTTGACTATATTTTGTAGATTGGCATCATACATTTGGGAAAATTGAGAGCATATTTTTTTTAATACCACAGCATTATGCTTAAAATTCACATAAGTTATCACATTTTAATAGACATGGTTAACTCAACCTTACAACACATATTTTCTTCAAAATATGTAAGATTATTTCAATCAAAATAATAATAGTCTACATGTCTATAATTCCTATGGTAGCTAAGTACTCTAAGATATTTTTCCCATTTATATCTCTCACAACATCCTGGTGAGGTAACTAATATTATCCCATTTTTTCAGATTAGAAAACTGAAGTTCAGAAAGCTTAAATCCCTTGTTCAAGGTCATAGAGCTAGTTAGAGAACTTGGCAGTATATGAAACCAATTTGTCTAAACCTAACTGTAGTATTATTTCCATAATAATTCTCCTTCAATCAAAATAAAAGTGCTTCAACTAAAACAAGATGCCAGTGCTACAATTTTTAAAACTTTTCAATTACCTAAAAAAAATAAAAAAACTCTAAGTTTACTGAAAAATAATTTTTAACATAAGTACAAATTACTTTTGGAATAATCCACAATTATGAATTATGAATGCTTAAATAACCCCACCTTCCAGTACACTAAACAAAACACTCGTGTGTGTGTGTGTGTGTGTGTGTGTGTGTGCACGCGCACATATGTACACATGTGCACAGACTCAAAGGGATTTCTATGCCATTATCCCTAGGATTTAAAAAACAACAACAACAACAACAACACAGCTCTGCACTTGGAATGTTAAAAACAGATCTTGAGGCAATCAATTCACTGATGAACAACCTCTAAAAAATACAGGACTACTCAATGTGATATGGCAAATAAAAATAAGGATAAGATGTATTTCCTACTTTTAAGGAGTTTTCTAGTGAGAGGACAAGAATATATACAACATTTTCATCATCATCATCATTATATTAGTGATCATATTAATGTTAACATTCATTCACTGGATACCTATGATGTGTTAAGCCAGTGCTGACCAACCAAAATGTATTTGAGCCATATGTGTAATTTTCAATTTTTTAGCAACCAAATTTTAAAAAGTTAAAAAGAGGCCAAAGTTAATTTTAATAAATTTATTTAATCAAATATATCCAAAATGTTATATCAATATGTTAATAAAAATTATTAATGAGATGTTGCACATTCTTTTTTGTATTAAAATCTTCAAAAATCTGTTATTTTACACTTAGAATACATCTCAATTCAGACCTAAATTTTCTTCAGAAGCACTTGATCTGTATTTAGATTTCATAGAATTGAGAACTGAAAAAGGAGAATCACATATCTAGGTTGTATCAAATATACTTAAAAGTCTTCTAAAAACTGAATACCCAAAAAAAAAAAAAAAATTCCCTTTAATATTCATAGGGGCACCTGGATGGCTTAGTCAGTTGCGCATCTGACTCCTGATTTCAGCTCGGGTCACAGTCTCTCAGGATCCTGGGATAAAGCCTGACATCAGGCTACTTGCTCAGTGGGAGGTCTGCTTGAAGATTCTCTCTCCCTCACCCTCTGCCCCTTCCTTCTGCTCACTTTCTTTCTCTCTCTCTAATAAATAAATAAATATTTAAAAAAACAAAATATATTCATCATATACACTGGCAGAATTGGTTCACTTTTTTTTTTTTTAAAGAAAAATTGATTTGATTTTGGATCAAAAGGTTAGCAGGTTAAAATCCATATCTGTTCACATTAACTCACTCTTATGTCAAGTATTAACAGTGAATCCAAATGAGTATTTCCATACACTGGAAAGCAACTCTACTAGTGTTCTTTAATTTTTCTTTCTAGTTTTTATAGTCAGTTTATCTAATGCTACTATTAACTAAAATATTCTACATATTGACTCATGTTGAAAGATGTATAAAGTCATTATTATTGACTACAAAAAATTAAAATTTAATATGAATTCTCACACTCCCTCACTAGATCACAAACTTTTCCTTTCCTTAGAGCTTCAAATTTAGCTCATCTATAAGCACTGTGATAAGACTGAGAAAAACATAAATCACACTGCATGTTTTCTTTATAATTACTAAATATTTGGCAAGCATCCTTTTTGTTTCAAGAAAGAAAAAAATCTCACAGTGGAGTAAATATTACAGAAATCTTTGTAAAACTCATCCATGTTTACACCATGAGTGCTGGCAAAAAGGACAAGATCACTGAGTTCATGTCCTCTATTTCCTTCAACAGGTTTATAAACTGACAATGATTCATATATGTGAATGTATAGACTGAAAAATTTTAACTATAGTATGACATCTTTTAAGTCTGCTTCAGAATATAGGGGAATAAAGCAATAAAACAGACATCAGTCTTTACTTAAAAATTTTAATAAACGCAAATATTTCACCTGCCATAGCTGGCGTCATATCTATTGTGATAGAAATTTTTTCATATCCATCTGAAATTCTTCTTTGACATACAGAACATCCAAAAATATCTATGCTATAAAATTGGCATTTCTCACCAAAAATTTACATCATTTCTTTGTAAATTTTTAAATCCTTTGAGAAAAAGGATATCTAAAGTAGTAACTAGGCAGTAACTCATATATCATACAACTTGTCTAAAGATAAAGAAATGCACTTGAGGGGCGCCTAGGTGGCTCAGTGGGTTAAAGCCTCTGCCTTCGGCTCAGGTCATGGTCTCAGTGTCCTGGGATCGAGCCCCGCATCGGGTTCTGTTCTGCGGGGAGCCTGCTTCCCTCTCTCTCTGCCTGCCTCTCTGCCTACTTGTGATCTCTCTCTGTCAAATAAATAAATAAAATCTTAAAAAAAAATAAAAAATAAATAAAATCAATAAAAAAAAAGAAATGCACTTGGAATTTTTCAAATTTCAAATCAATTGATCTTTCATAGTGTTAGAAAGACCTTGTATTCTACAGGCAACTGGTAACTTAATTAAATATCATTAAAGTTTTATATATATTTTTTGTCTTTTCTAACAAAACTTCAGTAACAAATAATTTATTTTATCTCTCCAACTAGAATTGGTTTCCTTTTTTGTGAATTAACTCAAGCCATTTTATAAGCATCCAAAGTGACAAATTCACAGCCTGTTAAAATTTTAAATGTATTAGATATTTAATTCAGATTTCAGACATTAATTCTTTTTTGATCTTTGAGAGGAAACTTCAAATCTTCTAATGATTTATTTTAAATATCTCTTTATACTAACCACTTTATTTTCTTTAAATTTTTTTTACACAACAGTTTTTTCTATTTTGCTCCAGCAGAGCATATTGCAAATTAACCATGGAATTTCCAGTCTATTTATGTCTTCATTGCTCTGATCATAGTACTAGTTTCTATGTCTGCATTCAATTCTGTGGCAGTAATGTGCCTTTGTTTTAAATTCTAAAATTGGCCTATAGTTATTTGAACTGGAAAAAAATTATATTTTAGTTAAAAAATATAAACATTTCCATTTAATTACCAATGATGAGGTACATGTATCCCTGTAAGTCCTGCTGTCTGCATAAAATCAACAAACACACTACAATGTTAGATAGAACACGGGAAAAAAATCATTCTGAGTGAATAATTAGTTGACATCAACAAAATCAGTGGTGTGTTTAAGTGAGAAATGCACTAAACTGAAATGTAATCCTACCAAAACAAGAGAGTTATGTTTAATAGAAATATGTTTTATATTGCTTCCATTTAAAAAATTCATTTCCTTAGTCCTTTATCCACACCTTAATTGTTCAATAGCCACAGATGGCTTATGGCTACAATTTTGGACGGTACAGTGATAGGCTGTGTTTTCAGCAGTTTACATTTATTAACATGTAATTCCCACAACAACTCTTTAAACTATTTATTCTAATTATCCCCCATTACAGACAAAGAAACTCAGGCAGAAGCAATTAAGTAACTTACCCAAAGTCATACAGCTATTAACCAGGGAACCTGGGATTTAGACCCAGACAGTCTGACTCCAGAGACTCTTGCCCACTATCCCACACTGTCCAAAGTTCAACAGAGGCACAGACTTTAATGAGAGATGACACAAGAGGTGCCAGGTGTTTTAAAAATACAAACCAAACTACTTAGCAATTGGAAGTAGGGAGCCAAGACAGATAGGAAGGCACTGTGAACAGGAGAAAGGCCTGAGCTTAAAGATACATACTAGCCAAAAGGAAAACCAATTTGGTGTAAGGAGTGGCTGAGAAGTGTGAGCAAAGGGCTACTCATCCTGAATGGACAAAAGATGAGCAGCTCCAGTAAATCAACAATGACTCCCAAAGGCATAGCCTCATCTTAAACCCTGCAATCTAGGGATGTTGGTTACCTTCTATCAAAAAAGTCATGGCAAACATGATTAAGGATCTTGAGAGGGGAAGATTGTTTTGTTGGATTATCTGGGTGGGCCCTAAATCCAGTCACAAGCATCCCTATAAGAGGCAGGCACTGAAAGATTTCACAGACAGAAGAGGAGGAGGCCCTGTGACCAGAGAAACAGATTGAAGTGCTGAAGCCACAAGTCAAGGGATGCCATCAGCCACCAGAAGCTCCAAGAGCAAGGAATGGATTCTCCTATAGAGCCTCTGGCGGGAGCACAGTCCTACCCCACACCTGATTTGGGAATTCTGGTCTCCAAAACTATGAGAGGATAAATCTATTGTTTTAAGCCACTCAGTTTGCAATATACTACAGCAACCCCTAGGAAGTTACTTCAGGATTTCTCAAAACCTAGAGCATGCAAGTGTACCTTATGAATCAGCAAGAGGGAAATCTAGGAAGCAGTGTTTCCCAATTTTTTCATGACAGAATCCTCACTCCCTCTGAGGGGAGAGCTGGTGGTAAAAGAGAGACAATCTGTTAACATCTGGCAGATCTAGCATTCTACTAACAACATCTGGGAAATTCTGAGCCAAGACACATTCTAGAAGGCATGTAATTTAGGCAAGTAAGTATGAACTATATTCAAACAACAATAAAAAAAAAAAAGATTTTTGAGAAATGTTGCAAAAAGCCAACCATTTGGGGTGAGGAAATCTAGCACATTATTGAACCTGGGCTCCAGGTGACTTCAAAGTGGCAGAAAACATGGCTTTGGGAGATAGGTAACCAGTTGAGCTAACCAATTCAGTTAACAATACAGTAAGTTGTAGTACACTCTAGATGAAACCACCACCTCTAGGAAGTGTTATAAGTTCTATGAGGGACACAAATAAGCTCAAGTAGCTTCAGAGCGTGATAAATAAGAAATGGCATTAAAGAACAAAAAAGGTGTTGTTCCCAGAAAACAACAAAGGAGAAACAAAATAGCAGTAACTTCAAGTAACTAAAGAGTTAAAATAAGAGAAAAAAAAATGAACTACAAAGGGGTCAGTAAAAGCCAAAAATTAAATACCCAAGGGGTGTGAGATCAGGCTCAGCACAAAGCCCTCCACGGATGCTGGTGTTAAAAGCTCCTGGTTGATCTGGATACTCTTGCAAAGACAGAATGGCTAGTTTTTGACTGCTGTAGGAGGACAAAATCCACAGGGGTAGGAAGTTGGCCTACAAAATCAATATGCTTCCTCCAACTCTAAGATTCTAATGTCCCAAACTGGCCACAGACCTGTTTGTCACACCCACGTGTATAGCTGGAATAATAAGTGAATAAAAAATATTGTGTTAAGCTTGGGGTAAAATTCAAAATATTTCATAACTTGTAGCACAGGTGCTAACCCATCAGAATGGTTGCCAGCTTACATGCCTCTAAGTAAGTACACATCAGATGAATTTTAGCCTTCATAAAACTTTGACAAGTGCCCTAGAGTTGAATATGGATTTTTAGCAGGCAGGAATACAGACAGAAGAGGAAAAAATTAACACCACTTAAAAACCGTTTATTTGAATTGACAATAGGTCCCTGGGCTTAGGAAACCACAAGATGGAAGGGAAAGATGACCAGGTAGGCTGGAAGCTACTCTCTCTCTACTGGACATCTGACCACAAACTCCTGGCAGCTGCACTCAGGACCCAGCAGCCACACACTTAACCACAGCCTCCAAGTGTCCTCTTGGCACCTTCCGCAAACACTACTTCCATGCCAAGAAGTCTGGGTTTAGTTTTGGTTCCATTCTCTGTGTCTGTCTCCCTCTCCCTTCTTTTCCCCTATTCCCCTAGCATAAATGTGGGTCCCACTGGTTTCAAGCTAATAATATCTACTTAGCAGCAACTGTCTAATAGGTTAACGCCCAACAATGGGCACTTGTATTTTCTTATAAGGTGGAGGTAAATTATGGCACTTGAACAAAGACCTTATTATCTAAATTTTACTGCATGTTTACTACAAGCCAGTTTCAATTTTATGTTTTTATCTCTAGGCCCTAAGACAAAGGAGAGAGAAAGTTCATTTTCATATTTGAGGGACTTACTGTCTAATTATACTAACAATGTCAGGCTAAAAACAGGAGTTGATCCAGGTTGAACTGTGTCCCCCTAAAAATTCACATATGAAAGTTCTCAACCCCCACTATTTCAGAATGTGACTTTATTTGGAAATAGGGTCACTGCAGATAAAATTAGTTAAGATGAGGTCACACGAAAGTAGGGTGGGCCCTAATCTGATAGGTGTTCTTTATAAAAAGGAGAATTTTAGACAGAAATGCACACAGGGAAAACATCATGTGAAAATTAAGGCAGAGGACAAAGGTGATGCTCACACAAGTCAAGGGATGCCAAATATACCAATAAACCCCAAAAGCAAGGGGAGAGACCTGGAAGAGATTCTCCCTCATGGCCCTCAGAAGGAACCAACTACCTTGCTGACACCTCAGTCTTGGACAGCTAACTTCCAGAACTATGAGAAAATAAATTTCTGTTGTTTAAATCATCTGACCTACGGTACTTTGTTATAACAGCCGTAGGAAAATAATCCAGGACTCAAAAGTATTAAGGAGGGCACACAAAAGTTCAGACAGGGCCGGGGGAAAAGGTCAGAGGAAAGTTTCTGCTCTTTGAGCTTCTAGTTGACTGTCAGGAACCACCAGATTCAAAGCCAACCCGGTCCTCCCTCCCAGTGCTCTGCCTGCCAGCCACACTGACCTTCCTTGGGCTCCATAAGCTGTATTTCCTGAGCTTCACAGAGACGGCTCCCTCTTCCTCAACTCCCCTGATTACTCTGTTGCTCACTATCCACCTATTGGGACTCCCATAATTCTAGACATCAGTATGACCATCATTTTTTCAGAAAATCCTTCCTGATGTGCTCTACCCTGACTGAATCAGAACCTCTAGCTGTTAGAAACACTCAAAGCACACAGCTCTTTCCTTCATAGCTCCTGTCACATGTCTCATTATATGTCAATGACAATGGATTATGTGCCTTCCTCACTGGACTGCAGAATCCATGAGGACAGCACCACAATCACTTTACTCATCATGACCCAGGACACTGTTAGGTAGTGGGAATACAACAACTATTTGCTCAATAAAATAAAATTCAATGTCCTTGGGTTTCTAATCTCACAGGAAATGCCAATGTCCTGTCTGCAACTTATGCATCAAAAGTTGTCTTACCAATCAGCTTTGACTTCTTGTCTTAAAACACAAAAATACAAATACACTCTCATCTCCCACACTGCCAGTGGAAGTGAACTACTGACTCTATTTCTACAGTGCTGCATGAGCCCTCCCTCAGGGTACCTCTCAGATTCTCAGCTGCCATCCACTTCTCCCCACCACACTGGGCACTGCCTCAGTCTTCCTGCCCCCCATACCTAAGCCACCATACACCCAGCACATCAAGGTAAAGGGGCTGTGCTACTCCCACAACTAAACTTTTCCAACAAAATGTAAGCAGAATTCCAATACATAACACAAAAGGGATTACTACAAAGTTATCTGGTTTCAAGGTCAGGGGAGTTAGGGAGGGCTGTGGAAAAGGACAGAGTCCTTCCCATACACTTTGCCTCCCACTCCTCTCTGTGTCCCACCCCCTACCTCGAGCCAAACTTGAGGTACCTCAGACAACCTAAGGCTCTTCAAAACACAGTTTAGAAACCACCAGCCCATCTGATTAAACTTACGTTTTCTAATAAAGAAGTCAAAGCTCTTAATTAACTATCATCTCCATTCCCAAAAGCCTAACCAAATAAAAGTATGTGGGCATTTCATATCCTGGCTCCAATATTCCTTGTCATATGTATTTTTTTTTCACTCACTCATTCATTCATTCATTCAATCATCAACTATATGCTGATATTCCAAAAGGAGGGTTACAGGCAAGTCTTACCTTTCAAGACATGAAAACATGGTAGATGAGAGAGTTGGGTCTATCAATGCATGTCATAATAGTAATGGTAATAATAAAAATAGCAGGTAATATTTATCATGGGGGCAGAATTGGTAGAAATATTCTATAAGCATTAGCCTTCTGAGCAACCCTATTGGTAGGGTCTGATTATAACACCAGTTCTAGGAATGAACAGAGTCTTAAAGAGGTGAGGTCAGGTCCTATAGCTAGAAAGAAGCAAAGTGTAAATTAAAAGTTAGATATTTTTGACTATGTTGAAGAGATATCTGCACCCCCATGTTCATAGCACCATTATTTATCATAGCCATAACATGGAAACAACTTAAGTGCCCATGGACAGATGAATGAATAAAAAAGTTGTCAAACACATATACATATATATATATATATATACACATACACACACATATATTATATATGAGTATTATTCAGCCATAGCAAAAGAGGAAATCCTGCCATTGTGACATGAATGGATCTTGAAATAACTAAAACAGAAGTGAAATAACTGAAACAGAGTATAAATACTGTATGATTTCAGTCATCTGTGGAATCTTAAAAAAAAAAAAAAATCTCGGGGCGCCTGGGTGGCTCAGTGGGGTAAAGCCTCTGCCTTCGGCTCAGGTAATGATCCTAGGGTCCTGGGATGGAGCCCCACATCGGGCTCTCTGCTCAGTGGGGAGCCTGCTTCCCTTCCTCTCTCTCTGCCTGCCTCTCTGGCTACTTGTGATCTCTGTCAAATAAATAAATAAAATCTTTTTTAAAAATCTCATCAAGAAAGAGATGAGAGGGACACATGGGTGGCTCAGTCAGTTAAGCATCTGCCTTCAGCTTAGGTCATGATCCTGGGGTCCCAGGATCAAGTCCCTCATCAGGCTCCTTGTTCACGGAGAAGCCTACTTCTCCCTCTGCCTGCCACTCCCCCTGCTTGTGTTCTCTCTTACACTCTCTGACAAATAAACAAATAAAATCTAGGAAGGAAGGAAGGAAGGAAGAAAGGAGAGGAGAGGAGAGGAGAGGAGAGGAGAGGAGAGGAGAGGAGAGGAGAGGAGATTTATGGTTCCCAAAGATGGGGGGTGAGGGAGAGTGATTAGAGGAAGGTGGTCAAAAGGTAGAAACTTCCAGTTATGAGATAAATAAGTATTAAGAATGTAATGTACAATATAATGACTACAGTTAACACCTGCCACATGGTATATGTAAAAGTTGTTAAGAAAGTAAATCCTAAGGCTTCTCATCACAAAGGAAAAAAAACATTTTTGTATATATATGAGATGATGGATGTTAACTAAACTTATTGCAGTAATTACTTCATAATACAACTCAAATCATTATATTGTACACTTTAAACTTATACGGTGCTGTATATCAATTTTATCTCCATAAATTGGAGCAAAAATCATATCTTTTGTAATCTTTCATATGATGGTCAATTGCATGCAACCATGGGAGAGGTTCGGGAAAAAAAAAAAAGTTTATTATATTCACAATTCCTAGACACAAGGAGGAACAGCACACCATGTAAAGCCATAATGGGGAAACCTCAGGATTGTCAAGAGGCAGAAATCAAAACCAAGGGAAAAAACAAGGTCAGAGCCTTTACTGGGGTTTCCAAGGGAAAGGTAAGGCAGGAAGGCAGGGCAGTTTCAGTTTGGTAGTCTGAATAATTTGGGCAGACTCTAAGCTATAGGAGTGGTCCCTAGATGCCTGACACCTAGCCCTGGGATGACCAAGGCAGAGGAATATCGTCTCCTGGGGTGTAAAGGCCCAGACAGAGGAGGTATGGCTCTGGATTGGTATTGGCTGGTATTGGCTCTGATATCAAAGGCACGCTCCCAGCTGGGCCCTTTGTTATCTCTATTTGCTGGCTCCAGGAGAGGCAGATTGTCCCAGCCAGAAAGATTTTTAAGATACTGAAACATTATAACACAGAAGATTTTAAATATGAACAATTAACCAAATTATGTGACTTTAAACCTTCCAATCCCTGTTCCGGCTGCATCCCTAGTACAGCAAAGGTGTGACACTAAGACCAGGGACAAAGTTATAGGCCCTAGTAAGGAGCATGATGACATACCTAGAAGGTTAGAAAAAGGTCCACAGAAAAGACAGTGCTTAAAGTGGGTAGTAAAGGAGAAGCAGGAACTTGCAAGAGGATTAAAAATGGAGGACAGGCTTTCTAACAAAAGGGACTAACCTGTGAAAAGGCAAGCTGGCCAATCCAGTCAACTAAAAGTTGCTAGAGCCAGGGTCCTGGGAGAACCCAGCAAGTGGAGGATAGATATGAGGATAAGAACCCTGTATGAAAGGGCCACTAGCACCAGGGCAAGAATCCTCAATTTTCAATTAGGGGTATAATAATAAGAAATATGAATAGATCTGCATTTTAGTTCAACTTCTCAAAAGATTATCAAGTACAATTATTGTCTAGGCACATATATAACAGAAAAGTTTAATGCCAGAATATACCAACAAATTCAAAATATTATATTAAAAAAGACAACCCAGGGGCATCTGGGTGGCTCAGTCAGTTAAGTGTCTACCTTCGACTCAGGTCCTGATCCCAGATCCTGGGGTTGAGTACTGTATCAGAATCCCTGCTCATCGGGGAGTCTGCTTTTTCCTCTGTCCTCCCCCCTCTCATGCTCTTTCTCTCTCACTCTCACTCTCTCAAATAAATAAATATTTTTTAAAAATACTTAAAAAAAAAAAAGACAACCCAATAAAAATACTGGCAAATGCACAAACTGGTATATTCTAGAAGAAACACAAATTGCCAGTAATCACATGAAAGATGCTCAGTCTTCATTAGTAATCAGGGAAAAGCAAATTAAAACCACAATGAGATAATATTCTACACCCACTAGCTTAGCCAGTTTAAAAATTTACCAAAATCAATTATTAGCAAAAATACATTAGCAAAACATATTTGTATATATTACTAGTGAGAATGAAAATCAGTAAAACCCTTTACAAGATAGCAGTCAATCATATACCAATGTTGAAATTGTTCATACTCTAAGATGTAGCTTATACCCTAGAGAGACTCCTGTTCATGACACATAAAAAATCTTCAGAGAAAGAGTATTTGTAAAAGCAAGGTATGGAAACAATTCAGATGACCAGGAACAGGAAAACTGGTAATTGTGGTATACTCAGAAAAATGAATGTTACACAGAAGTGGAAATGAATCAAGTGTACTTATTCACCTCAAAGTTGATAAATCTTATAAACAATGTTGAATAAAAAATATATAGAATATATAGCATGATATAATCTTTATAAATTAAAAAATACACAAAATTAAATAATATATTTATTAACATTCATGGATGATAAAACCCTATAGAAAAACAAGAGATTAAGCAAATGTCATGATCCTGATTATCTATGGGGTTTAGAAGAAAAGAACAAACAGGAGCATTCATCAAGATTGTATCATTTTTTAAGTTAGTAGTAGATTCATTTACTTACTATGCTTCATAAATTACTGAGATATTACATGTTATTTTGCATATTATAAGTATTCCCTAATTAAAAATAAATAACAATAAAGTACATGGCACAGAACAGGCCCTTAAGAAATTATAGATTATTCCATAAGATGGAAGGGCTTAGAACACATGACTAGGATAAGGCAGGGAGAGGGATGAATGAACAGGATAAGGCAGGGAGAGGGATGAATGAACAGAATGGAAGAATACCTGGCATGCCCAGGAAGTGAACAGGCTCAAGAGCAAATAGAGAAGGTCTGGTCTAAAAAGGAAGGAAAATGGCTCCCAACCTGGGGAAAAGGATGGGTACAGATGGAGATAATGCAGTACTGGAAAGGGAAGGGTATTTCAGGAACCAAAAAGAGTCAAAGACAGTATTTTAGAATAAAAAGAAAAATAAGACATTCAAAAGAATTCTTTAGTTTTGATAAAACCTAATAAAAATTACCATTTGGCCAATGTGCAAAAGTGATGCTCTGAAACAAATTATGAAGAAAATCAAAAAAGTAACTCTTTGACCTCTGATACGGTAGACTCTGCCAAGATTAGAAAACCAATCTCTCACCCACACATGTTCTGAGCCCCTAATTTCAGTGGCACATGACACTGGTTGCTAGGCCAGAAGAGATTCATGAGATACTGAACTTGAAGTTTCCAATGACTTGGTCCAAAAATATTAGGATATTTTGAAAATATTCCAAAGGGGGTAGGAAAGACCTAGATATTAGATTGCTATAAACTTGAAACCCTAGAATTAATTATCTTAGTCTTACATTAAAACCGTGAAAACTGGGAGGAGTCAAGATGGAGGAGGAGTAGCAGACTGAGATGACATCAGGTGCAGGAGTTCACCTATAGTTATCTAACCATTCCGAACTCCTACAAACCCAACAGGAGATCAAAGAGAAGAGCAGCAATTCTAGAAACAGAAAATAGTCCATTTTCTGAAACGTAGGACATGCAGGGAAGTGAATCTGAAACAATGGGAAGATAAACTGTGGGGGAAGGAGCCAGCTCCCAACAAGCAGTGGAGCAACAGAGCACAAAATTTGAAACTCTAAAAGTCTGCTCCACTGAAGGGCATCACTCCAGAGGCTAAGCAGGTGTGGAGCCATTGAGGGGACAGTGTGGTCTCAGGTCCCGTGGGGTGACTGAAAGATCAGGGGTGTCTGAGTGTGGCAAGCTGCCAGGTATCAGAGCGAGGAAGCCAGCAACAGAGACGGAACTGAGGAGTGAGCTCTCAGCTCAGGGTTACATTAAACTGTGATCCACAGCACAGATAGACCACTGCTCTTTGAGCAGGGACCCCACAAGACACAGATCCAGGGAAACCCACCGACATCCACTGGAAGAGCAAAGTGGCAAGATCTGGTGGGTTTGGAGACTCCAAACGGGGTTGTGTGCCACAGGGAGAAATGCTCCGTCACAGGCCAGGTGAGCTCAGAGCACAGCCGGAGATCAGGGAGATGGGAGTGATTGAGCATCTTTCTCCAAGGGCGCACTAAGGAGTGGGCCCCTGAGCTCTCAACTCCTCCGGGCCAGAGATTGGGGGGCTGCATTTTCATTCCCATCCTCCAGACCTCCACGGAAAGCGTTCAGGTTCCGAAAGTTCCCAAAAGTGAACCCGAGCAGATTACTTAGCCCGGCCCCTGGCAAGGGCAGCACAATTCCGACTTCAGCAAAGACATTTGAGAATCACTACAATAGGCCCCTCCCCCAGAAGATCAGCAAGAACATCTAGCCAAGACCAAGCTCACTGATCAAGGAGAACAGTGGAATTCTAGAGGAGGGGAAAGCAAAGCATGGAATTCAGGGCTTTCTCCCCATGATTCCTTAGTATTGCAAAGTTAATTAAATTTATTTAATTTTATTTTTTCTTATTCTAATTTGTTTAAAATATTTCCTCTTTCCTCTTTTAACTAGATCTTAACAATACCTTTCTAAAAAAAAATTCTTTTTAAACCTTCATTATTATACTCATATGTAACACTTCATTGTACCTAACTTTATTTTTTGTATATATATAGGGTTTGTTTATTTGTTTTTCTAAAAAATTTCAGGATACAATTTCTTCTAATAGATCAAAACATACCCTAAATCTAGTACAGGGCTTTGTTCTAATCTCCAGCCTGAGAAAATTCTCTCCACTTTCTTTTTCTTTCTTTTTCTAAGCAACTTATCTTATTAATTCTTTTTTAGAATATTTTTTTTCATTTTCATCTTTACAGTCATATTCCATCCCTCCATTGTGTTTACCCATATTTTTACATATATATGTTTTTCTTTCCTTAAAATTTTGGAAGGAAGTTTCTTCTAACAGAAAAAAATACACGCAAAATCAAGTGGGTGGCTCTGTTCTATTCACCAGTCTAATATATATATATATATATATATATATATATATATATATATATATATATATTCTTATTTTAGGTTTTTTTAATTTCTGTTTTTAACTTCT
This sequence comes from Lutra lutra, assembly GCF_902655055.1. Lineage (NCBI taxonomy): Eukaryota > Metazoa > Chordata > Mammalia > Carnivora > Mustelidae > Lutra > Lutra lutra. Next base: position 25,361,608 of record NC_062283.1, on the reverse strand, counting down.
CTTTATGCCCTTTCTTCTCCCCCAGATCTGGGGTATCTTCTGATTTGGTTAGCTTACATTTTTCTGGGGTATTTGTTACCCTTTTAGTATTTTGTTCTCTTTCATATATTCTTATCTGGACAAAATGACAAGGTGGAAAAACACCACAAAATAAAGAACAAGAGGCAGTACCAAAGGCTAAGGACCTAATCAATACAGACATTGGTAATATGTCAGATCTAGAGTTCAGAATGACGATTCTCAAGGTGCTAGCTGGGCTCAAAAAAGGCATGGAAGATATTAGAGAAACCCAGTCTGGAGAAATAAAAGCCCTTTCTAGAGAAATAAAAGAACTAAAATCTAAACAAGCTGAAATCAAAAAAAAGCTATTAATGAGGTGCAATCAAAAATGGAGGCCCTTACTGCTAGGACAAATGAGGCAGGAGAGAGAATTAGTGATATAGAAGACCAAATAATGGAGAATAAAGAAGCTGAGCAAAACAGAGAAAAACAACTACTGGACCACAAGGGGAGAATTCGAGAGAGAAGTGATACCATAAGACAAAACAATATTAGAATAATTGGGATTCCAGAAGAAGAAGAAAGAGAGAGGGGGGCAGAAGGTATATTGGAGAGAATTATTGTAGAGAATTTCCCTAATATAGCAAAGGGAACAAGCATCAAAATCCAGGAGGCACAGAGAACTCCCCTCAAAATCAGTAAGAATAGGTCCACACCCCATCATCTAATAGTAAAACTTACAAGTCTTAGTGACAAAGAGAAAATCCTGAAAACAGCTAAGGACAAGTTTGTAACATACAATGGTAAAAATATTAGATTGGCAGTAGACTTATCCACAGACACCTGACAGGCCGGAAAGAACTGGCATGATATATTCAGAGCACTAAATGAGAAAATCATGCAGCCAAGAATACTATATCCAGCTAGGCTATCATTGAAAATAGGAAGAGAGATAAAAGGACAAACAAAAACTGAAAGAATTTCTAAACACCAAACCAGCCTTACAGGAAACATTGAAAGGGGTCCTCTAAGCAAAGAGAGAGCCTAAAAGTAGTAGATCAGAAAGGAACAGAGACGATATACAGTAACAGTCACCTTACAGGCAATACAACGGTACTAAATTCATATTTCTCAATAGTTACCCTGAATGTAAATGGGCTGAATGCTCCCAATCAAAAGACACAGGGTATCAGAATGGATAAAAAAACAAAACCCATCAATATGCTGTCTACAAGAAACTCATTTTAGACCCAAAGATGCCTCCAGATTTAAAGTGAGGGAATGGAAAACAATTTACAATGCTAATGGACATCAAAAGAAAACTATAGTGGCAATCCTTATATCAGATCAATTAGACTTTAAGCCAAAGACTATAATAAGAGATGAAGAAGGACACTGTATCTGACTCAAAGGGTCTGTCCGACAAGAAGATCAAACAATCTTAAATATCTATGCCCCTAACATGGGAGCAGCTGACTATATAAACCAATTAATAACAGAATCAAAGAAACACATTGACAATAATACAATAATAGTAGGGGACTTTAATACCCCCCTCACTGAAATGGACAGATCATCCAAACAAAAGATCAACAAGGAAATAAAGGCTTTAAATGACACACTGGACCAAATGGACATCACAGATATATTCAAAACATTCCATCCAAAAGAAACAGAATATACATTCTTCTCTAGTGCACATGGAACATTCTCCAGAAGAGATCACATCCTGGGTAACAAGTCAGGTCTCAACCGCTACCAAAAAAATGGGATCATTCCCTGCATATTGTCAGACCAAAATTCTTTGAAGCTAGAACTCAAACACAAGAGGAAAGCTGGAAAGGACCCAAATACATGGAGGCTAAGAGCATCCTTCTAAAGAATGAATGAATGGGTCAACCAGAAAATTAAAGAAGAATTGAAAAACTTCATGGAAACAAATGATTAAAAAAAACACAATGGTTCAAAATCTATAGGACACAGCAAAGGCAGTCCTGAGAGGAAAATATATAGTAATAGAAGCCTTTCTCAAGAAACAAGAAAGGTCTCAAATACACAACCTAATCCTGCACCTAAAGGAGGTGGAGAAAGAACAGGAAAAAAAAAAAAATTTAAGGCTAAACCCAGCAGAAGAAGAGATATAATAAAGATCAGAGCAGAAATCTATGAAATAGAAACAAACAAACAAACAAAAAAACAGTAGAACAAGTCAATGAAACTAGGAGCTGGTTCCTTGAAAGAATTAATAAGATTGATAAACCCCTGGCCAGACTTAACAAAAAGAAAAGAGAAAGAACCCAAATAAATAAAATAGTGAATGAAAGAAGAGAGATCACAACCAACACCAAAGAAATACAAACAATTATAAGAACATATTATGAGCAATTATATGCCAGAAAATTTGAATCTGGAAGAAATGGATGCATTTCTAGAGATGTATAAAATACCAAAACTGAAGCAGGAAGAAATAGAAAACATGAACAGACCCATAACCAGTAAGGAGATTGAAGCAGTCATCAAAAATCTCCCACCGAACAAGGGCCCAGGACCAGACAACTTCCCAGGGGAATTCCACCAAACATTTAAAGAAGAATTAATACCTATTCTCCTGAAACTGTTCCTAAAAATAGAAATGGAAGGAAAACTTCCAAACTCATTTTACAAGGCCAGCATTACCTTGATCCCAAAACCAGACAAAGACCCCATCAAAGAAGAGAATTACAGACCAATATCCTTGATGAACACAGATGTGGAAATTCTCACCAAAATACTAGCCAAGGATTATCCACCATGACCAAGTGGGATTTATTCCAGGGCTGCAAGGTTGGTTCAACATCCACAAATCAATCAGTGTGATATAATACATTAATAAAAGAAAAAACAAGAACCATATGATACTCTCAATAGATGAGGAAAAAGCATTTCACAAAGTACAGCATCCTTTCCTGATCAAAACTCCTCACACTGTAAGGATAGACGGTACATACTTCAATATCATCAAAGCCATCTATGAAAAACCCACAGTGAATATCATTCTTAATGGAGAAAAACTGAGAGCGTTTCCACTAAGGTCAGGAACACGGCAGGGACGTCCGTTATCACCGCTGCTATTCAGCATAGTACTAGAAGTTCTAACTTCAGCAATCAGACAACAAAAAGCAACTAAAGGCATCCAAATCAGCAAAGAAGAAGTCAAACTATCACTCTTTGTAGATGATATGATACTTTATGTGGAAAACCCAAAAGATTCCATTCCAAATCTGCTAGAAAGTGTCAGGATATAAAATCAATGCACAGAAATCAGTTGCATTTCTTTACACCAACAAGACAGAAGAAAGAGAAATTAAGGAGTCCATCCCATTTACAACTGCACCCAAAACAATAAGATACCTAGGAATAAACCTAACCAAAGAGGCAAAGAATCTATACTCAGAAAACTATAAAGTACTCATGAAAGAAATTGAGGAAGACACAAAGGAATGGAAAAATGTTCCATGCTCATGGATTGGAAGAACAAATATTGTGAAAATGTCTATGTTACCTAAAGCAATCTACACATTTAATGCAATCCCTATCAAAATCCCATCAATTTTTTTCAAAAAATTGGAACAAATAATCCTAAAATTTATATGGAAACAGAAAAGACCTCAACTAGCCAGAGGAATGTTGAAAAAGAAAGCCAAAGTTGGTGCCATCACAATTCCAGACTTCAAGCTCTATTACAAAGCTGTCATCATCAAGACAGTATGGTACTGGCACAAAAATAGACATATAGATCCATGGAACAGAATAGAGAGCCCAAAAATAGACCCTCAACTCTATGGTCAACTAATCTTCGACAAAGCAGGAAAGAATGTGCAATGGAAAAAAAGACAGTCTCTTCAACAAATGGTGTTGGGAAAATTGGACAGCCACATGCAGAAAAATGAAACTGGACCATTTCCTTATACCACACACAAAAATAGATTCCAAACAGATGAAAGACCTCAATGTGAGAAAGGAATCCATCAAAATCCTTGAGGAGAACACAGGCAGCAACCTCTCAACCTCAGCCGCAGCAACTTCTTCCTGGGAACATCGCCAAAGGCAAGGGAAGCAAGGGCAAAAATGAACTATTGGGACTTCAACAAAATTGAAAGCTTTTGCACAGCAAAGAAAACAGTCAACAAAAAAAACAAAAGACAACTGACAGAATAGGAGAAGATATTTGCAAACTACATATCAGATAAAGGGCTAGTATCCAAAATCTATAAAGAACTTATCAAACTCAACACCCAAAGAACAAATAATCCAATCAAGAAATGGGCAGAAGACATGAACAGACATTTCTGCAAAGAAGACATCCACATGGCCAACAGACACATGAAAAAGTGCTCCAGGGAAATACATCAGGGAAATACAAATCAAAACCACAAAGGGATACCACCTCACACCAGTCAGAATGGCTAAAATTAATAAGTCAGGAAACGACAGATGCTGGTGAGGATGTGGAGAAAGGGGAACCCTCCTACAGTGTTGGTGGGAATGGAAGCTGGTGCAGCCACTAAGGAAAACAGAATAGAGGTTCCTCAAAAAGTTGAAAATAGAGCTACCCTATGACCCAGCAATCGCATTACTGGGTATTTACCTAAGGATACAAATGTAGTGATCCAAAGGGGCACATGCACCGGAATGTTTATAGCAGCAATGTCCAGAATAGCCAAACTATGGCAAGAATCTAGATGTCCATCTACAGACGAATGGATAAAGAAGATGTGGTATATATACACAATGGAATACTATGCAGCCATCAAGTGAAATGAAATCTTGCCATTTGCAATGATGTGGATGGAACTAGAGGGTATTATGCTGAGTGAAATAAGTCAATCAGAGAAAGACAATTATCATATGATCTCCCTGAGAGGAGGAATTTGAGAGGCAAAGTGGGGGGTTTGGGTGGTACGGAAGGAAAAAATGAAACAAGATGGGATCAGGAGGGAGACAAACCAAAAGAGACTCTTAATGTCACAAAACAAACTGAGGGTTGCTGGGGGGAGGAAGATAGGGAGAGGGTGGTTGGCTTATGGACATTGGGGAGGGTATGTGCTATGGTAAGGGCTGTGAAGTGTGTAAGCCTGATGATTCACAGAACTGTACCCCTAGGGATAATAATATATTATATGTTAATAAATAAATAAATAAATAAATAGCCCTGAAAACTTCTTTATCATTCACAGGTCATCACTTTGGAGTCACATACATTTCTAAGTTATCCCTCCCTTCTCCACATAGATGCATGCTTTCACCATCTACCTAGTGAAGAATCAATGATCTTGTACTCTTCAGACATTCAGTTCTAAATGAGATGCTTACAAAGATCATGCTACAAAACACAGAAATTTCTTCTAAGATTTTCAAAAATCTATAAAGACCTATCAAAGCCTAGCAAATCTTCAGAGAAATTCCCCTGAGGATACTAGATAATTCAGCAACTTAGAAACTAAAAGTAGTTGCATTTCATGCATAATGAAATAGATGTGTTGCTGACAACACGTCTTAATAAAATATTTATGTATTGACTCACATTTGAAATATGTTAGTAGTATTCCCTATATAAAAGAATCCTGTGTAAAAGCCTCTGTAAAGGTTGTTGTAAATTAGACATTCTCAAAATGGGGCACCCATACCATAGATCTAAGCTCCCTATTTTGGTCCAGTGTTTTGAAACACATTTTTACTATTCCTGGAAGCACTTGCACATTTTTGTCAGATGTTGAGTGAGCAACAGGGTAAACAACGTTTCAAAAGCATTTTAGAGCAGTAAAACCTTAAGTTCCTTGCTAAAGGGGCTGATCCAAAATAAATTAAATGCTGGTGTGACTAAGCCGAGTGTGGTAAATTCTGATTTGTAGTGTGAAAACCTCCAGTTAATAGATCTATTCAGTGACTCAATACACACTTCGAAGTCATAAGTAGGGCAGCAGAGTATAAATACAAGACTTAAAAGCATCCTCTGGGTCCGTGTTCACATCTTAGAAGCTGGTGGTTGAAAGCAGGGTTTCTCAAAGACCTGCTGTCACACTCTGCCATGCTGTATCAGTTTTGTGAAAGAGGCTGAGTTTAGGGAGCTGTGCTTCACACAAAAAAACCCAAAGCTGACTAAGTCCATGGGAGTGACATTCGAGGGTGTGTAGAAATACAGTGGAAAAGAAGGTAAGAAATTACTCTTGTAGGTTACACTGAAACCCTCAGATGCAACACTGAAGTTACTGGGGGCACACTGTCACAGCACTGTCCAGTTAGGAGTCATAAAATTCGACTTGGAGAGGGCCTTACGGATCAAGTAAATCTAATTATTTCACACCAGTGAGGAGACCAAGACTTTAATAATATAAAATACAGAAAACTTTAAAAAACAAGAAAACAATACTGGTTTTTTGCTTGCCCAAGTCTGTCTCAGACAGTTTAAGGAAGTAGCCTGATTTTACCTTGGAGTAATTAACAGAGAAAAGATAGATAATTATTTTCTTATTAATTGGGAAAAATCACTGAAGAGCCAGCCAGTGGTTTGGTTTGAAGAAATAATCAGTTTAGTTGACTTCATTAAAATGGATTAAGGACAAGATGCTTATTTGCCCTTTGATTTATTAATAAAACTGTTACAAAGTTTTGGATCACTTGTGTGTTTCCTTCTGTTTGGAAATCTAATAGGTAGATGATATAATCATCACAAAACTCCAGTGAAAAGGCATGCACAATGAACATGCATATAGGGATTATGTAAGGTGTGTACCACAAAATGGCTTTTTCAGTCACCTGAATTTAGGTCCATTAAAGAAAACAGGCAGTGCAGAGTAGAGCAGCTGTCCCAACACAAGCAGAAATGGAGCTGAAAATATTCCCACGCCAGTTCCCCTGAATCCAGTCTATTTTATGCTCTTGCGTGGATTCAAGGAAACAGAACTACTATTTAAAAGTACATTTACAAAGAACCCTTTAAAAAGCGTCAAAATAAATTACTTTGAAGTGTTTTTCACCAACACGCCTCCAGCTTTCCCTTCTTTTCCTATTTGCTGTTCCACAGAACCCAACTGTGACTATATTTAACTGACTTTACAAGCTGTGGGGAGATTGAGTACACAAGGCAGGTCCCAACTGAAGCTCTGTGCATTAACTAGGTCCCAAGGTTTTTTGGTTTGGGAGTTTTCTTTTTCTTTTTCTTTTTTTTTTTAAGTGTCTTAAAATTACCTTATATCCTGGAAACAAGAAGTACTTAGAAGACCCTCTTCCCAGTTTGCTATGTAGACTTAGCCCTGAAATTTATTTTTTAGCAGTAAGAACAAGATGCTCAAGGCAAACGCTGTCACAATACATTGTTCGTCATTAAAAGCTTGTATTTTATTATTTCTGCCAGAGAAGCCCATTCCATCTAGTGCATATCACTATCACTAGGGAGAGTAAATAGTTCTCAAATGATTTTCTTTTAAAAACGGGCATATAAAGATTAACAGTATTAGGAAGTACTAGGATGACAACAAAATCAAAACTCCCCACAGAAATGAAGTAAATTAATAATTTCACTGAGTTGAATCCCTTTAGCTCTAAAGTCTACTTCTCCCAACAACACAAACAATCTCCACAGAATTCTAGACATGGATTCCAGCATGCAACTGGCTCTACCAATTATTAATGTTGTCCTACGGGAAAATCACTTACTGCTTTTGGCTTTAATGTCCTCATCTGTAAAACAGAACTTGAACTTTAAAATAATCTTTGAAATTATTTCCACTTTGAGGTTAGCAATTCACAATAATTGAAACTAAATCATTTTCAACAGACTGGCTGTTTTCTGCAAAAATGGTAGATATTTGGCCATATATTGGGTTCTAATTACTCAGTAAGTTTACAAGTGCTATAGTTAGCTGATATTTCTAAGTGTGTCAGTATCCCTTTAATTATTAAGTGATACCTCATATAAGTTATCTCCTTCCATTCTACAAAAATTATATAGACCACACTTAAAATTCACACTTTCCAAACAGTTTGATTACATAGCAATTTTGAATATGAATGTAATTGGACTACCCTTATATTGACAAATTTCCCTTAGAGATGGCTGAATTATTAGTGACACACTATGATGTATTGAGACAATTTATGTTTTTGTCTATAAGGACTATTTAGCTTAAAAATATTTAATTTTATTTTTGTTGAAGGTCTCCAAAGGGAAATATAACTTTCAAAAATAGTTCTGTCATGTAAATATGAATAAGTCAGAGTGAATTCTAAGTAAACAGTTTACAGTAAATGTGCAGGATAACCTTTTGTTGGCTACATAATTTTGTGCAAATAAGCTGCATTTCTTTGAGACTATTAAACTGGAAGATGAATTCTTACAATCAATATCTAAGATAATGTGTAAAAGCTCTTATTATAATATCTTGTTTATAATAACCTTCAGTATTATTATCTATATTATTAATAAGAATTGTTAATAACAAAATACATAGAAAACCACTTGTGATCTATGAAAATGCATGTATATTATTAATCTAAAACTGAATTTTCCAAATTTCAATCTCTTAATTCTTTAAAAACTTCATGACATTTATGTACTGTACTTTTTCTCTGTAGGTCATTTGATATGTCTTTTTTGTTTTCTGTTTTGTGCTTTTGTGCATTTTGCTGTGTTTTTAACCTCGCTCTAAGCAAATATCAACAATGGAATCACATGTTAGATATGGGGTAATTTTTTCCTAGGATAAATATAAAACTATTGATTTCAAATGTACTCCTTAAAATATTTCATGTTATCTTACCGACAGTTTTGAGAAACATAGATCTAAACTGTCATTTGCTAATCTATGTTAGACTTCCAAATTAAAGTTCACATATTCTGATAGGAACTCCACCATTCTAAGGGTCATACACAAGCTGAAAGATCAATGTCATAAACATAGACAGTTCTCTAACACAAAAATATTAATGTTGTAAACAAATACCTAAATTCCTATTTAGGTATTCCTTATAAATTCCTTATAATTTGTCCTTATTTTTTTAAGAATGGTATTTGAAAATCTCTTTATTAAACTGAAAAGTGTATTTAGGAGTACCTTCCTAAAAATGCTGTTTTTAATCAAATTAAATGCATTAAGGGATTTTATTGGTCAACTTGCTTCCTGCTACTAGTAAATGCAACTAAGTGAGAAAAAAAAAGATAAAAATTGTCATTTTGCAGATGATATAATTATATAACTAAAAAACAAGGATCTATTAAGCTACCTGGTTAAAAAATCAAGAGTTTTCCAATTTAACAATAATACTATGTAAGAAAATTACACTGGGGGAATAAATCCTATTTACACTAGCAACAAAATTTAAATACTTAAAAACAGGATTAACAAAATATTAATAGAAATCACATAAAGAAAACTTTAAGTTCTCCAAAGCTGTAAAAACAGAAGGTATTTTAAAATATTGAAATCCTCACTCTTGGATTAGAAGATTCAACATTATGAAGACAATCGATTGTACCCTAATTATCCTTAAATTTGATTCAATGCAAAGTGATAGGGTTTTAGACAGAAGGGGACAAAGTTATATGCTAGTCAAATAAATATGAAAGAATGCCCCAGAAATTGTGCAAAAGACTAGTCACAGGGATGAAACCCTGTTAGCCACTAAAATTATGTATTATGAAAACATGATAAAACAGAGAGACAGCAAAGATGCAACCAACACCTAGAGACAGTCCCAAATACATACAGAAATGTAGCATAAGATAAATATAGCATATTTCAACCAACAGAAAAAAGATGGATTATTAAATAAATGATGCCGGGAAACAACATTTTGTAAAAAATAAAGTTAAGCCCTCATTTCTTGGACCAAAATAAATTCCAAGCACAACAAAGAAAAGTTAAAAATGAAATCTTAAAACTACTAGAAAAAGTATGGGTAAAAATATTTATAATCTTTGACCAGGAGATATATTAAGCAGGACACAAACTCAAGACCATAAAGAAAAAGATTGATAACTTGACTGATGAAAAGTTTTTGTAGCACCAAAATCTACCAAATAATTAAAAAGCAAATGAGAAACTAGAGGTAAAATTATCTTCAATATGACAAAAAGCTAACGTCTGCATATACAAAGAACACGTCTAAGAAGAAAAACAAACAGTCTAGTAGGAAAAAGAGTATAGTTATGAACAGGCAATCAGCAGATAATATATGTATAAATTGACAACAAATATATATACAAAGATATTGACCCCTACTTAAAAGGAAATAAATATAAATCAAAATGTGGTTTCAATATCATATTTTGTGTTACATATATATGCATAAATAAGAAGGCATATTCCAGCAAGGGGCAGGATTACAGGCAGAATATAACTTTTATCAAAATTTTAAAAGAATATGTGTTGACATGTACCTAAAAATATTTCTGAAAAGAAGCAATAAAAAGCTCTTCTCTGAGGAGAAAATAGAGCAGCAAAGATAAATGTAGATGACAGATAAATGGCAGAGACTTTCTATATAGCTTTTTGCCTTGTCCATAAAACATTTCTGTATAAAAAGTAAGAAAGCATTTATCAAGGCTACTTTATTATACTTTTATAACGTAAGTACTCTCTAACTATTCTTCCCAGTGAAGCAGACAACTCCACATCACAATCCCGGTTACTAAAAATTTAAAGGAAAATATTTGATATCTCAAGGTAAATTTTAGACACAAAAATGGAAAAAGCCATGAAGTATATTTAGTCTTTCTTCTTGAACAGTTGGCCGAGCCCACATTTTTTCTGGACTTAAAAGAAAAATGGTTTATGAATACATTCAATGATCCTATTTGGAAATCTTTACCTTATTTCAGAAATTCTGTTCAACATCAAAATGGCACATTAAATTTTCTTTTCTGTTCAGATTGCTGATAATAATTTTCATTAATTAATACACAAAAGTAATATGTAAAAGTACTCATACTCAGAACTAAATTAAGATACTGGGAAGTGGTTAGAATCTATAATTCTGATCCTGGCACATAAAATAGGAAAGAAAGTCAATGACCACAAGTATGCACCAACACTTTTTCCAACTCAAATTCAGTAAAAGATTTTTTCCACCTAAACTTAGGCCACTAACTTCCAGACATTCATTGTCTAGTGCCACCCAAAACTTGTTCTCTTGACTAATTCTGAGTTTATAGTATTAAACTAATAATTATAACATATCAATAAATGCAGGCATTAAAATGCCATTATATGAATGATGAGAATAAAAAGCTGAATTTTTCAAATACTTATCTCTAAGAACCTGAACCTGAACTCTGGCCAGACCCAACTGCAGCAATGCTGTGCTGAATTTTATCTGACTAAAGGCAAATTCAATAAAAACCTTTTACTGAGGAGATGGAAAAAAAAATTTTAGCTAGACCAAACCAGTCAATACCAAGAGAGTATTGTAATAGGTTGAACCATATGAAATGTATTCAACAGTTTACTTATAGCTTTTTACCTTCTTCATATGGCTCAATCTAATATTAAATCTTAAAGAGGCTGATTACTTTCATTGATTTTTTAATAGCATTTCTTTACTTTTTTCAACTCATTATATATGTAGCAAACTTTATTTGTGAAATATGTTTCCCAAACCAGAAGTGAGGATCTTTCTTGTGTAAGTCTTATGTCCTTCCACAAGATTGGCATGAGTTCATAAACACATACAGCTTAAAAAGAAAAAAAAAATCTTTACTTGAGACTTTATTTGCTCAATATGACACAATGCAGATGATTCAAATCATAAGGATATTTGTTATTACCAATTAAAAGTCTACATATAACCAGAGCACCTGGGTGGCTCAGTCAGTTAGGCATCCGACTTTGGTTTCAGCTCAGGTCATGGCCTCAGGGTTGTGAGATCAAGGCCCAGTTCAGGTTCCATGTTCAACAGGAAGTCTGTTTGAGATTCTTTCCCCCACTCTCTCCCTCTCCCACTGTGGTCTCTCTCTCTAAAATAAATAAATAAATCTTTAAAAAAAAGTTTACTTATAACCAAGTTCATCTTTACTATTTCCCAGTAATTGTATTTAACAGACAAAACACAAAAAAAGATGAGAAAGTACAAAAAGGACAATGATTTCTTTTTCTCATAATTTGAAAACTAATAAAGAAATTAGAAAATCGGGACAGTTTCCAAATTTAAGCCTATTCATAGACTGATTTGGAAGGTAATTATCATTTGGGTGGATATCTTTTGTGGCTAAACCTTGTAACCAAATGCTCAAATTTATTTTGGACCTCTCTCATAAATGGTTCCCTCATTTAAAAGAAAACATTTGACTTCCTTACCACCAATACAGGACAGCTTAACATTTCAACCTAATTGCATTTGACTGACTGGAGAAGATTAGTGTGTCCCAAGCAGCAGATAAAAAGAACACAATTGTTTCAAATTTTTCAAATTCAGGCACCATGTTCACAGGAGCTCCCTATTAATGGAGCATTGGGGGATACCATATCTTTAAGAAAAATGAAGTGTGACCAGAATAGCCATAATGCCAATTTCCTCCTTAGCAACAGCTCCATCAAGTTGTTTTCTCTTTCTTGTAGTGGAGAGTAAGAACCTATGTTTCTGCTGAAAGGTGTTTTTTAATCAGGTTGTGAAGATTTTACAAATGTGAGTTGAAATTTATGTATATGAAATCAAACACAATGGTCATAATTAGAAAAGTTCCGAAAAGATATTTTAAAAAACAACCAACTTAAAAAATCAAACTAAAGTATAAAGAAATAAATGGACCACAAAGGAAAAATTCAGATGATTTTTGGCATCTATTAGAAGTGAGTAAAACAGACAAAAAAGTGAGTAGTAGGATTTTTTTTTTTAAGATTGTTAAATATTAAGAATCTAAATAGGTGGTATAGTGTTTTCTTCCTTTGAATCTTTTCAGTGATACCAGTTTCAGCCCCATGGCCTAGAAAATTAAATATATTATTCAGTACTTTAAAAACTGGTTCCCTAATATTTATAAATTGTGTGTCATAATTTCTAGGCTAAAGTATGAAGGATAAATACTGGGGCAGAGAAATTTTCAATCACTTGAAAGACATTTTTCTGAAGTCATTTAATAATATGTCTGTTCCTTTTTTGTGATTAATTTTTCTATTATGTTCAATTAGCCAACATATAATACATCATTGGTTTTTGATGCAGTGTTCAGCGATTCATTAGTTGCATATAACACCCAGTGCTCATCACCGCACATTCCTATTACTATAAATCTGAAGAAAAAGAGAGTCCTACTTTAAAAAAAGTCATTTTTTTTAAATTATGAAAACTTCTAAAACCTAGAATTCTAAAAACTTCTAAATCCTAGGATTCTAAATCCTAGAAGGGAAAGGGCCATGCTTTGTAGTGTCATTCCACAGCATATGGTCAATAAATAAATGAAAAAAATGAGACTCAGGCATGGAACCAAAGACTTTCATAACAAAACTTAAAAGGAGTGTGTGTGTGTGTGTGTGTGTGTGTGTGTGTGTGTGTGTTTTAAATACAGTCTTAGAAGAAAGCCTGGGTGGCTCAGTTGGTCAAATGTGCAACTCTTGATCTCAGCTCAGGTCATGATCTCAGTCAGGGTCCTGAGATAAAGTTTTGAGTTGGGCTCTGCACTGACTGTGGAGCCTGCCTGAGATTCTCTCTTCCTCTGCCAGCCCTGCTTTCTCACTCTCTCGAAAAAAAAAAAATTTTTTTTTAAATTATATATATAGTCATATATGTATATATATATACATATATGACTATATATATATAGTCCTAGAACATGACCTTGAAACCTATTCAAATAAGATTGTATTGATACTTTAAGAGGTTTCTTTCATCAAAAAATCTTTAATTTCGTGTTACCTGGGTGGCTCAGTTGGTTAAGCATCTGCCTGTGGCTTGGGTCATGATTCCAGGGTCCTGTGATCAAACCCCACATCAGGCTCCCTGCTCAGCAGAGAGCCTGCTTCTCCCTTTCTTTCTGCCTGCCTACTGCACTCTTTCTCTATCTCTCTGTCAAATAAATAAATTAAATCTTAAAAAAAATCTTTACTTTCATAATGTGACCAACAAAGTAAATAACTTTCTTGTCATAAGCCTAATATCAGGTAAGAAACAGAGAGTGATTCAAAACATCGCTGTTATAAAAAGATAAACATGTTTGAGGGTAGATATCATCATTGTCTCTGTGCATGAGAGCTTTTTAATTTCTACTTTGAATATGCTTCTATTTTCTTTGCACACACCAAATACCAACCCCATATTTTGTTCAATGTCCTATTAAAAGAAGACAGCAAAGAGCATCTAAGTTTTTAAACAAGAAAGCCAAATGCCATAGCTTTGAGCACACTGCTAACCCTGTAGAAGAGAACATAAGACTATAACCAAATTGTTTTCATTAAAGAAAAAAGAGAACTTACTCAGATTTTTTTTCTCTATCTGTGCACACATTGAACTCTTATTTCTTTGTATTTCAGAGGTATTTAACTTCTGTGGAAAGTGCAAAATGAGTGCTGAAACTACTAACAACTCCATGTGTAACAGCAGTACAGCACAGATAGTCTTTATAAACTCAATACCTTCCAGAGTAAGCTTCTCAAACTTTATCGTGCATTCAAAAAATGTGACATCTTGTTAAAATGCAAGGTCTGATTCCACCTAACTGGGGCAGGGCCAGAGACTGTATGTCCAACAGGCTCTCAGGGAAAATGCTCATCTGTGAACCACACTTTGGGCAGCAAGGTTCTAGAAAGACCGCCCCTAAGACAACTGTTCAAGTGGTCAAGTGCATTCAAATTTTTTGTCTTCTTTTTGAATGTGGACATTATGATATGGTAATTTTTGTAGTGGAATGGGAGCTACCAGTCTCAGATACATTTTAAGCTGAGTTAGGAAACAAGTGGTAAGAAAGAACTCTTTGTCTGTCTCAACCCAATTGACCAAGGATAGCTAATCTGCTGCTTTGTATAAAAAGGAACATAAATCCTATGGAGAATCTCAGCACACAAGTGTTGTTTCAACCAATGATGCCAGTGTTCATCTTGTCATGTAGTAAATATTTTCACTGCCAAAAGGAAATCTACAGACAGAGGACAGACTTGCCAAAGAAATTAGGGCTTCAGTAATTAGCAAACCACAAGCCACTACGCATCTTGCATCAGTTGGAGATGAATGGGAACACTTGCAAAAGTATTTCACCATTAGCCTGTTCTGTGAAAAAGAACCACAAGGGTGGGGGGAACAGGAATTTTTAAATTCCTTTATTACCCAATACAATTATGTGTTTCAGCCTAAACTAATGTTGGCACTGTTCAGCAGGATTCTTTCATTCCACAAGGGTAAAATGAGAAGCAGAACAAATAGACTGTCTATGTTAGCTTTTCCCAGTGTATCTAAGAGAGACATCTCTGTTTGGAAATAGGCATTAAAACCTGCCTGCCTGATACAGTTTTGATTCACTATTGTTTCTAAGATGGTAGCTGAAACAAAAACAAACCTCAGCCCCCAAACCACATCAATCCCTCCCTCCTCTTGAAAGCACCATTCTTTTATGTTCAACTTCCACAGTGGCCTTTTCCTCACCTTGCTGGTTCCAAATTTTGTTTTTCTCCACAGTGCTAGTAATGTTAAAACACACAAACACAACGCTTATAGGTACACGTAATGGAAATACAGACCAAAAGATTGTCTCATTCACATTCAAATAACCCCTCCGAGAGATAGTCAACTAATCGTAAGAAAACACTGTCTAAAGTATGTTGAGGGGTGCCTGGGTGGCTCAGTAGGTTAAAGCCTCTGCCTTCAGCTCAGGTCATGATCCCAGGGCCCTGGGTCGAGCCCTGCATCAGGCTCTCTGCTCAGCGGGGAGCCTGCTTCCTCCTCCCTCTCTCTGCCCGCCTCTCAGCCTACTTGTGATCTCTGTCTGTCAAATAAATAGATAAAATCTTTTAAAAAAATAAAGTATGTTGAGAACAGAATACAAGAGTAAAGCATAAATATGTCCTATGATATTTGCTTCTTGAAAAATGAAGGAGTGTAAAGCAACTTCAAATATATACAAAACAAAATGGTGCTTCCCACATAATAACACTTCAGAGGACGTTAACAAAGGAACTTCCAACCTTGGTAGGAATCACAGATCACAACAGGTCATTCCTTAGTAAAAATCCCCATTGGATACCAGCTGACCATTTATTTCATTGCTACTAAGATCACTGTTCTGATTTCTCTTCACTGCTGGGAGAAAAAGGCAGGGATGAGGGCTTAGCAAAATCCCTTCTGTTTACTCCTCCTAAGTTTGACTCAAACCAGTACACCCAGATATGGTTACTATGGTTTTTTCTTCCCCACCGGACATAAATGAGTGCTTCTTTTCCTCACTGTGTCCATCTTGATTAATTTTCTATATTTCCAGAGTTAGTGAGGTGGTCCTTCCCAAGTCCTTAGTTGTTTGTGCAAATTATAGTTGCTTATATCAAAAAACTTCAAAGCTAACTCTGCATGAAAATAAATCATCAAAAATAAGCATATGGGATAAGAAGTTCAAATATGTGCTCTGGTTAAGCAATAACAAACATAGGTAACTTGGCCATAATTTTTTTAAATGGACTGAGTTTTCCCCCTCAATATTTTAGAACTTTACAAAATCTCTCTACCGTCTGTTAAGTTAAACCAAGCCCAATGCTGGAGATATATATTAAATGAAGGTCAAAAAGTTATTTTAAAAATCTTTGTTAAGTAATATGCACAAATACACAATTTTATGGTCACATATATATTAGTAGCATGCATATGACTGTATAAGTGAACAAGGAAGCCAACAAAAAATTCTTTGACTATAAATATAATTAAGTCCTTTTAGGAGACAACTATGAACTAGTTAAGCCTAAATATTAACACATTTTTAAATAAATTTTAAAAGACAAATGTAAACCTCTCCACCAATAAAAAAATAAGTAGTAGTATATTTTCCAAAAGATTTTTACAGCAGTTTTTATCTTTATAATTTGCAACTTACGCCAACATGCTGCATCTGAATTCTGAATGATTTGGGACAGTGACTCTTCAGCAGAAGAAAAATGACAATGGCAGCTGACATTTATGGGCAGTGTCCAGTTACTGTGTGAGCATGCAACAAGCACAACTTCTTTCATTTAATCTTCATTAAGATGAGATGAGTGAGCACTATTATGATCTCTTTTAAATAGGTGTAAACCATGCCAGAGAGAAAGAACTCAGTCCAGGTCTGATGCCAAACTCCATATTTAATAATTCTTTTACATATTTTTGAAACTAATTCTTTTAAAATAATTCAATTTACCAAATCAACATAGATTACAAATCTTTTAATAAATATCACTTCCTTAAGTATATACTGCTTGTTATTCTTACAACCTAAAGACTACACCTTATGCTTTTGGAAACGTTTTTAATAAACTTTGTCTAAAGTATTATGTTAATTTTAGGGGCACCTGGGTGGCTCAGTCAGTTAAGCATCTGCCTTCAGCTCAGGTCATGATCATGAGGTCCTGGGATCCAGCCCCACATAGGACTCTCTATTCAGTGGGGAGTCTGTTCTCCCTCTCTTTCTGTTCCTTCCCCCTGCTCATGCTCTCTTTAACTCTCAAATAAATAAATAAATAAATAATATTTTTAAAAAGTGAATCCTTTTTTTAAAAAGTATTATACTAATTTTAGAATATAATCTTTAATTCTATGCATTTGTTCATTTCACTTATGGACTAAACACAAGCTATTTAAATAATAATGACTGACTGACCATAGATGCTCACAGAGCACATACTGTATCCACTATCCTGCATATTACGAGTTCTGGGACAAATTTTATGAGTAAAGCAGAGGCTAGAATAGTATCAGGGAACTTCAATAAGTTTCTTTGAGGATTTTGTTTCCATTTGGCTGTACTTGAGGATCTGGAAATTGATTTTCAACATCAACAAAGTTGTACTATGAAATGCTGACCCAGAGGCAACTGAGAAGACCCCCGTTCCCCACCATGACCCCCGAGCACCAATTTTTCTAGGACAGAACAGGAACCGACCTCAAGCTGGTGAACAGAGGAAGGACCTCAACGAAGTACCCTTTTAAGCAGAGTTTGCCTTTCCCCAATTCCCCTTAAACACAAAAAAGTGCTAAGGGTTTGGTTTCAAAGAACCTGGTTGTGATTCAGACTGCTAATAAGTCAGAATAAGAAGGAAGCCAAGACTTCAACCAAGCAAATCACTAATGACAGGAGTCGCTGTCAATAAACTTAAAAGCAAGATTTGCTGCAGATAAGCTATGATACAGCTAATTCATTCAGGAAAAATAGAGATCTGGTTCTATGAGAATGTTTTACACCACAATATATTCACCAAGAAAAATAATATTTTGCCAAGGAATATCTTAATGACACAGGAAATTGTCTATGCCTGATAAGGTCACTGCCCTCAGAGGCCAAATCTCTTGAGACTAAGCTGGCCCCAGAACCACACCAGGATATATACTATAGTGTGGATTAAAAATAAATAAATAAAAGAAGCCCATTTTCCAAGGGTGGAAAACACACCTGACTAACAGTGTGGGTGCCTGGGTTCTAGTCATGATTCTGCCTGCAGCTATGTGCCCTTGAACTACTAAGTAAGTCACAGTGTATAGAGGCCAGTTTTTGCACTGGTGAAAAGGAACCAATTAGACAAGTTTAGTGGTTTTCGAATTTTCCTCCCATGGAACTACCAGTATTCCAATTTCAGAGTGTGGTTTTCTGTAGCTAAAATAAAATAATAGGCATCTGTTTGCAAAATCATGTTTCTCATGATTGTTTTCTTATACTTCTGGGGCTTGAAACTACTTGTCAGCTATGAGCAAGCAGAAGTTGTTTACTAACAGAAGAGAGTACATTTGTTTTTGTTTTCCAGTCTCATGTGTTAGGGGTTGGAATATTGAACTTCATACTTAAAATAGTTCTAATTTAAAATATCTAACTTAAAATATTGCTAATAAAACTATTCCTGGTACAAATGATAGAATCAAAGACATGAAATTTTCATGTTCCAACACACACACACACACACACACACACACACACACACACACACACACACAGCATCTTCCTGGTGCTTTGTTAAGTGACCAGATTTGAGACTCACTAGATTAACATCTAAAAAGTAGCCCTGGGGACGCCTGGGTGGCTCAGTTGGTTAAGCAGCTGCCTTCGGCTCAGGTCATGATCCCAGCGTCCTGGGATCGAGTCCCACATCGGGCTCCTTGCTCAGCAGGGAGCCTGCTTCTCCCTCTGCCTCTGCCTGCCACTCTGTCTGCCTGTGCTCGCTCTCTCTCCCTCTCTCTCTCTGACAAATAAATAAATAAAATCTTTAAAAAAAAAATTAAAAAAAAATAAATAAATAAAAATAAAAAGTAGCCCTGGATTGAGAGGAAAACACATACACAATGTGAAGTGAGGTAATGCATATGTCCTCCTCATGTTCACTGCTTTCCAGATCACGGAGTTCCCTCTTGATCCCCCTGCTGCCATCCCGTGTGCCCGCAGTCATCTTTCTCTATCACCCTATATGCTCCATGACTATATCTAGGAATAAAGAATTCAAGGAACAACAGCCCATTGATTTAGACAACTCTGTAAGTTTCTCACTGATCACAGCACTACAATGCTGATGTGAAATTACCATAAGGAAACTAAGGACAAGCTCTTAAGATGTCCAATCAGACTGATTCAGGCTAGGTTTATAACAACAAATGCTGGCAAGTGTGTGGCCGAGATGGCAATAGGAAACTATCCTACCAGTTAATAGGAACTAGAAAAACCACCAGGAGAAGGGTATGAAATCATGTCATCTGCCTCGATTCTCAGGTAGAAAAAGAATTACAAGTGAAAAGTCAGATTTCCATACCTAACCATGTAATGCAGAATTCTTAAGCCCCAGAGAGGCAAACACTAAAATAGCCTATATCTGAGTTTTTCAGAGAAACAGAGCCAACATGGTATGTGTGTATGTGTGTATGTATATGTAGGCTTATTAAAAAAAAAAATACTAGCTTACATAATTATGGAGGCTCAGAAGTTCCAAGATCTTTAGTCAGAAAGTTGGAAACAGGAGAGCCAATGGTGTAGTTCTGGTCTATCAGCCTGCAGGTTTAAGACTCCAGAAGAGCTGATGTTTGAGTTTGAGCCCAAAGTTATGGAAAGATTGCTATCCCAGCTCAAGGCATTCAAGCAGGAGGAGGTCCCTCTTATTTATATGAGGGTCAACCTTTTTGTTCTATTCAGGACTTCCACTTATGTGATCATACCCACTCTTATGAAGCAGGGCCACATTACTCTGTCTACAGATTCCAATGTTAATCTCATCCATAAATACCCTCACAGATGCACCTAGAATGTCCAACCAAATGTCTGAGCATCTTGTGGCCCAGCTGAGTTAACACATAAAATTTACCATCACACGTGTACTCCTTCTCAAGGTGGTACCCATATTCATATCTCTTTAAATCTCCAAATAAACAACAATACATAATTCAGCCTAACATGATAACAACTATCCTATGTACAACTGAAAATGCATTAACTCCTTCCCCAGAAGAGGAGGTAAACTCCTTGAATGAAGTTTGTTCTCTTCCTTAATAACCCACTTAAGTTAAATACTGTTATATAACAGAAATAATATTTAAATAAACATTATGATGTCAAAATACATCTTGAGTTATATAAGGGAATAAGAGAGGGAAGAAAACAAAGATATTTGCTGTATATACAATATTTTATATATAGTATATTATATGTGTATATATAGATAGATTGTGTATACACATATGCACAAAAACATGTATATGCATAACAAAATAAAGAGGAAATTACTTGTGATAACTACAGTCTTTGTTTCTCTAAGGGTCATGTCACTATAGCTAGTATTTATAACTACCTTCTTTCATTATCCATTGTGTATTCTTTTGCTTTCAGCAAGCACCTCAGCTCATCATGGTTTTTTACCAGGTGGGGTAACCCAAACCTTCATTCCTGCTGGTCCAGGCTAATTATAGTCTTGCCTGGATTGGGTTGTTGTAGTTTTCCAATGACCTTACTACAGGGCATAGTAACACTAAGGAACACCCTGAGGGATCTCCTGTATTCAAGAGAAACTTCCTTGCCTCCACTGTGAAGCAATAGTTTGATTTCCTCTTGGTAGTCAGCATCAGTCACTCCAGCTAACACTGTAACACCTTTCTTTGCCTGCTGAATCAAAGGCATGAAGAGCTCAAAGTGGCAGGTGGCAATCTTAACTTTCAGTTCAATGGGTTCATTGTTGTGTCTCCTGGTGAAACACTCTTCCTTCTGGAACTAAGACTTCTGGGCTGCAGAGCATAAAATCATGGGAAGAGGAAGGAATTAAAAGTTTTCCTAGTAAGTCACTAGGGGTAATAGTGAGTGGTGCCACTCCCATTTCCATCTCTCCATTCCTGGATCTATGAATTCTGGCTATGAGAGAAACAGCTGATTCAGAATATATACAACCTTTTAGGGAACCTGGCTCCAGCCTTCCAAGGTAATGGCACCTAGCTGGCCCTGTAACTGAGTTTTCAAAAGACCATTCCATTGCTCAATCAAGCTAGCTGCTTCAGGGTGTTGGGGAACATGATAAAATAGGTGAATCCCATTGGCCCTATGATATACACTTCATTTGCTGTGAACAGAGTTCCCTGATCAGATGCAATGTTGTGTGGAATACCATGATGGTAGATAAGACATTCTATAACTAACTCCATGTAGGGCAGCTTTGGAAGAAACATTACATACAGGAAAGGGAAATTTATATCCAAAGTGTCTCTTCTAATAAATACTGCCTGCCCCTACCATGAGGGAAGCAGTCCAGTGAAAATAACTTCAATCAACCTCAGTCCCTGGTAGCTGCCTAAAGGCCCCAGGGAGTGGTGTTATATAAAGAGTTAATCTGTTGCCAGCAAATTTGGACCGTCAACAGTTTCCATTCCCGGGTCAGTCTTGGTGAATACAAATCCATGTTACTAAGAGCATGTATAACCCCATTGTTGCCACTATGGCCACTTTGCTCATGAGCCCACTGGGTAATGACAGGGGCGGCTGGGAAAGAGGCTGACTGGTATCCACAGAATAGGTCAACCTATCCACTTAATATTAAAATCTTCCTCTGCTGAGGTCACTTTTGGTGACCATTCACATGGGACACAAATATCTTCATGTATTTTGCCATCAGAGAGTTCTACTCACACATCTCTCCCTGAAATGTCTTTGTCCCCAATTTTCCTATTGTGCTCCTTCCAATTCCCTGATCATCCAGCCAAACCACTGGCCCAATAAATTACACATCTAGCCAGTTCTCCTTCCAAGCAAAGTGAACAAGATATACTGCTCAAAGTTCTGCCCATCGGGCTGATTTCCCTCCACCAATGTCTTTCAGGTAGGTCCTATAAAGGGGTTATAGTGCTGCAGCTATCCACTTTCAGGTGGACTTACAGATCTATCTGTAAACCAGGCCCAATTCTTCTCTTCCTCTATGAACTAATCATAGAGAACTCCTTTCAAAACCATAGATGCAAGCTAGGAGAGAGAAGGCAGTGTAATGAAAGTAGGGCCGTGGGCTCTTGGGCTACTTCTTCTTGTAACTTCTTTGTGCCCTCTGGGCCTTCTCAAGCTGATCTTCTATATGCCGCTTCCGTCTGATGAAAGGATGCTACTGAGTACACCCAACTTTATGGCTTGGTGGGTCAGATAATATCTAGCTCAGATCGCAAGGTTTATGGTTAAGTGTTCAGTCTCTACTAAAGTCTATTAGCAGACCAAAAAAACTGTTTCTCATGTTTCTCAAGAGGATGGTCATTATCAGTGGACGACGGCAGGGCTTTGTTCCAAAATCCTAAGGGCCAAGTTGTAATTTACCTATACATGTCAGCCAAAGTCTCCAAGCAGCATCCTTATCTTTCACTGATACTTCAAGTGCCATTTGGATCCCCTGGATCATATGGTCCAACTGGCAGAGCAGCCTGCATGAAAGCATGGACCTGTTGCAGATTCTTCTCTTTTTCTGGGCCCCCTCAAAACTAGCAACTTTTCCAGTCACTCAGAAAATGGGCCAGAGTAACACATCCAAATGAAGAATATATTACCTACAAAATTCAAAGGGGCCCAATAGTTTGTAAGAGGGACCAGATGCAACAACTTACCCTTCACCTTAGAAGGAATATCTTGACATTCCTCATATCACCCCTGAAATTTCACTAAGGTAAAGGCCTCTGAATATTAGTTGGATTTATTTCCTGCCCTCTGACAAGCAAATACTGTACCATTAAGTCCAGAGCAGTTGCTACTCCTTACTCACTAGGTCCAATCAGCATAATACCTCAACATAAATGCCAAGTGTGATATCCTATGGAAGGGAAAGGTGATCAAGATCCCTGCCAACTAAATTGTAACACGGAGAGCTGACATATCCTCATATAGGACAGTGAAGGTATATTGCTGGCCTTGCCAGCTGAAAGCAAAACACTTCCGGTGATCCTTATTCACAGGTATAAAGGAAAAGCATTTACCAGACTAATACCAGAATACCAGGAAATGTGTTGATTTGCTCAAGCAATGAAACCACAACATATACAGTAGCTGTAATTAGACTCACCACTTGATTAAGCATACAATAATCCACTGTCATTCTCCAAAATCCACCTGACTTCTGCACAGGACAGAGACAAACTGAATGGGGATGTGATTGGAATCACTAGCGCCACATCTTTCAAGTTCTTGATAGTGCCACTGATCTATATAATCCCTCCAGGAATGCACTATTGGTTTTGGCTTACCATGTTCCTAGGTAGAAACAGTTCTAGTGGTTTCCACTTGGTTTTCCCCATAGCAGCCCTCACTCCATGGGTCAAAGAACCAAGCTGCTGAATATATCTACTTTAAGTATGCATTCTGAAACTGGGGAAACAGTCACAAGATGGGTTAAGGGATCCACTGGGCCTACTATGGGATGGACCAAAGGTAAAATTCCATTGATCATCTGACTTCTATAAGCCCCTACTTTGACTAAAGGACCACAGTGACATTTTGGGTCTCCTAGGATTAGTGTCACTTCAGAGCCTGAAAATCTGATTATTTCCTTTTCACCAATACACAGTTACCCTAGTAAAAGACCATAGGTCCCTTTGGGGAAGACTGAGGGGAAAATTAACAGTATAAATTTTTGGCAGTGTACATGGGTTCTTCCTTAAGGGGACTTAGCCTCTCTTTCATTTGAGGGGTTCAGGGTGTGTAAACTGGTTCACGTCTAGTAATTGATTAAGGGGATATGACTCTCTGTTACTATGATTCAGATTAGGCTTCTGTTCATTTGATGTAGAACATTTCTGCTTATATAAATCAAGTAAAAATTTAGTAGGCTTCTTACCTATTTCATTTCTAGGAACATCACCATCAACTAGCCAATGCCACAGATCTGCTTTGACTCTTCTGTCCCCGAAAGTAGTCATGCCCACTTGCCCACCTGGCCCCTGTTCCCCCAGGATCCACTGCACTTAGGTTCCCCTATTCAGTGACCCACAGTTCCCATTATAAGGTCTGGCCTACAAGACCAGATCTTCATGGTTTCTGGGGCTCCCCTGACAAATTTATTTCTCACAGTAATAGTGAAAGGTATGTCTTCTGGACCCTCCCAGGGTGAGGTGAGGTCTTAAATGAAATATCTGTTCTACTATTTCAATCTCCCTGAGCTTTTTAATCCCTTCCTCTTCACTAAACAAAGGCCAATCCAGCATTTCAAACTCACTCACTGTGAGCCACCTTTCCAATTATATTTCAGCCAACCAACCAAACAAATGGTTAGAACTTCCTGAGCTACAACATTAAATGCAGATTTAAAGTAAGTATCTTTTAAAAGATAAAGATACCAAACTTATATGCAGGAACAGGACATTATGAAATTGAACAGACAGCTCTGGAAAAGAAACACAGAAATTCCAGAAATGAAAATATATACTCATAAAGGTTAAAAACTAAAAGATAGGTGGAAGAGTCGAGTTGACAAAGGTAAAAATATAATAATGACAATTAGCAAACTGGAAGAAGGCAGACTCCAAACAGGGTCATGTGCCAGAGATAGAAACACTCGATCATAGGCCTGGTGAGCAGAGAGTACCTGGAGACAAGGGACACAGGAGGGATTAACTGCTTTTCTCTGAGGGCTCACTGAAGAGGGTGGCCTGAGCTCTTGGGCTCCACCAGGGTCGGGGACTGGGAGGTGGCCATATTCATTCTCATTCCCATCCTACAAAGCAGTACGGAGAGCTTTCAGGGAACAAAAGCTACCAAGAGCAAATCCCAAGAAGATTACTTAACCTAGCCCTTGGCAAGGACACAGCAATTCTGCCTTGGGCGAAAATACTTAAGAATCACTAAAACAGGCCCTTCCCCCAGAAGATAACGAAGAACATCCAGCCAAGACCAAGTTTAATTATCAATGAGAATTGCAAAATTCCTGTGCTGGCGAAATACAGCACATAGAACTCATGGCTTTTTTCCCATGATGGCTTAGTCTTTCAGAGTTAATTTTTTTCTTAAATTTTCTTTATTTTTTTTCATTTTCTCTGAATTTTTCTTCTTTCCTTTTACAACCAACACCTTACTTCATCAGTTCCTCTTTTAAAATCTTTTTTAATTTTCATTTTTACCATCATATTCTATCCCTTCATTTTATCTAACCTTATATTTTTTATCTATATAAATTTTTCTTTCTTTAAAATTTTAGGATACAGTTTCTTCTAACAGACCAAAACATACCCTATATCTTGTGTATGAGTTTGTTCTAATCTCCTGCCTGCCTGCATTCTTTCCTTTTTTTTATTTTTTTTATTTTCTTCCTAGCTTTTTCAAACCAATATCTTATCAATTCCTTTTTTTAATCTTTTCTAATGTTCATCTTTACATTCATATTCTATCCCTTCATCCCTTCATCATATTTACCCTTATTTTTTAATATACATAAGTTTTTCTTTCTTTAAATTTCTGGGAGACAGTTTATTCTAACAGAACAAAATACACTGAAAATCAGGTGTGTGGTTCTGTTCCATTCACCAGACTAATCATACATATACATATGTATTTTTTTCTTTTTTTTCCTTTCTTCTGCCCCTGATTTGGGGTCTCTTCTGATGTGGTCAGTGTATATTTTTCTGGAGTCGTTGCTACCCTTTTAGCATTTTGTTCCCTCATTCATATATTCTTCTCTAGACAAAATGACAAGGCAGAAAAACTCACCTCAAAAAAAAGAACAAGAGGCAGTACGAATGCCTAGGGACCTAATCAGTACAGACATTAGTAAGATGTCATAACTAGAGTTCAGAATGATGATTATAAAGAAGATAGCTGGGCCTGAAAAAAAGCATAGACGATACTAGAGAATCCCTTTCTGGAGAAATAAAAGAACTAAAACCTAAACCACGTTGAAATTTTAAAAAGCTATTAATGAGGTAGAATAAAAAAATGGAGGCTCTTACTGCTAGGATAAATGAGGCAGAAGAGAAAATTAGTGATATAGAAGACCAAACGATGGAGAATAAAGAAGCTGAGAAAAAGAAAGAAAAACAACTACTGGATCATGAGGGGAGAATTTGAGAGAAAACTGATAACATAAGACAAAACAGTATTAGAATAACTGGGATCCCAGAAGAAGAAGAAAAAGAGAGGAGGGGAGAACGTATACTGGAGCAAATTACAGCAGAGGACTTCCCTACTTTGGAAAAGGAAACAAGCATCAAAATCCAGGAAGCCAAGAGAACCCCTCTAAAAACCAATAAAAATAGGTCAACACTGCATCATCTAATAGTAAAACTTACAAGTCTCAGAGACAAAGAGAAAATCCTGAAAGCAGCTAAGGACAAGAGGTCCAAAACCTACAAAGGCAGAGATATTAGATTGGCAGCAGACCTTTCCACAGACCCCTGGAAGGCCAGAAGGGACTAGCACAATATATGCAGAGAACCAAATGAGAAAAATATGCCGCCAAGAATACTATATCCAACTAGGCTGTCATTGAAAATAGAAGGAGAGATAAAAGGCTTCCAAGACAAACAAAAACTAAAAGAATTTGCAAACACCAAACCAGCCCTACAGGATATATTGAAAGGGGTTCTCTAAGTGAAGAGAAAGCCTGAAAGTAACATAGACCAGGAAGAAACAGAGACAACATATAGTAACAGTCACCTTACAGGCAATAAAATGGCACTAAATTCATATCTTTCAATAGTTACCCTGAATGTAAATGGGCTAAATGTTCCAATCAAAAGATAAAGGGATCAGAATGGATAAAAAAACAAGACCTGTTGATATGCTGTCCCCAAGAAGCTCATTTTAGACCAAAAGACACCTCCAGATTGAAAGTGAGGGAATGGAAAACCATTTACCAAACAAATGGACATCAAAAGAAAGCTAAGGTGACAATCCTTACACCAGACAAATTAGATTTTAAACCAAAGACTATAATAAAAGATAACAAAGGACACTTTATCATACTTTAAGCATCTACCCAAAAGAAAGAGCTAACAATTTTAAATATCTATGCCCCTAACATGGAAGGAACCACTTATATAAGTCAACTGATAACAAAATAAAAGAAACACTTCAATAATATATATATAAATATATATACATATACATATGTATATATAATATATATAACAATACAATAATAGTCAGGGACTTTTAACACTTCCTCACTGAAATGGACAAATCATCTAAGCAAAAGATCAACAAGGAAATAAAGGCTTTAAATGACACAGTGGACCACATGGATATCACAGATATATTCAGAACATTCCATCCCAAAGCAACAGAATACACATTCTTCTCTCATGCACATAGAATATTCTCCAGAAAAGATCACATCCTGAGTCACAAATCAGGTCTCAACTAGTATCAAAAGATTGGGATTATTCCCTGCTTATTTTCAGACCACAGTGCTTTGAAACTCAAACACAATCACAAGAGGAAAGATGGAAAGAACACAACATTCAAATACATGGAGGCTAAACAGCATCCTACTAAAAAATTTATGGGTCAGTCAAGAAATTAGAAAGAATTTTTAAAATTCACGGAGGTGTGCCTGGGTGGCTCAGTGGGTTAAGCCTCTGCCTTCATCTCAGGTCATGATCTCAAAGTCCTGAAATCCAGCCCTGCATCAGGCTCTGCTCAGCGGGGAGCCTGCTTCCTCCTCTCTCTCTGCCTGCCTCTCTAACTACTTGTAATCTCTCTCTCTCTGTGTCAAATAAATAAATAAATAAGATCTTTAAAAATAATCCATGGATACAAATGAAAATGAAAACACAATTGTTCAAAATCTTTGGGATGCAGCAAAGGCGGTCCTAAAAGGAAAGTATTTAACAATACAAGCCTTTCTCAAGAAACAAGGAAGGTCTCAAATAGACAACCTAACCCTACACCTAAAGGAGCTGGAGAAAGAACAGCAAATAAAGCCTAAACCTAGCAGGAGAAGATAAATTATAAAGATTAGAGCAAAAATCAATGAAATAGAAACCAAAAGAACAGTAGAACAGAGCAACGAAACTAGGAGCTGGTTCTTTGAAAGAATTAACAAGGCTGATAAACCTGTAGCCAGACTTATCAAAAAGAAAAAGAAAGGCCCCAAATTAATAAATTCATGAATGAAAGGGGAGAAATCACAACCAACCAAGTCACAACCAAAGAAATACAAACAATTATAAGAACATATTATGTGCAACTATACACCAGCAAATTTGAATCTGAAAGAAATGGATGCATTCCTAGAGACATATAAACTACCAAAACTG
Organism: Lutra lutra; assembly: GCF_902655055.1. Taxonomy (NCBI): domain Eukaryota; kingdom Metazoa; phylum Chordata; class Mammalia; order Carnivora; family Mustelidae; genus Lutra; species Lutra lutra. Next base: position 25,332,733 of record NC_062283.1, on the reverse strand, counting down.
AAGAAATAGAAAACCTGAACAGACCCATAACCAGTAAGGAGGTTGAAGCAGTCATCAAAAATGTACCAAAAAAACAAGAGCCCTGGGCCAGACATCCTCCCAGGGGAATTCTACCAAACATTTAAAGAAGAATTAATACCTATTCTCCTGAAACTGTTCCTAAAAATAGAAATGGAAGGAAAACTTCCAAACTCATTCTATGAGGCCAGCATGACCTTGATCCCAAAACCAGAAAAAGACCCCATCAGAAAAGAGAATTACAGACCAATATCCCTGATGAACACGGATGCAAAAATTCTCACCAAAATATTAGCCAACAGGATCCAACAGTACATTAAAAGGATTATTCATTACAACCAAGTGGGATTTATTCCTGGGCTACAAGTTTGATTCAACATCTGCAAATCAATCAATGTAATACAATATATTAATTTTAAAAAAGAACAAGAACCATATAATACTCTCAAGAGATGCCAAAAAAGCATTTGATAAAGTACAGCATCCTTTCTTGATCAAATCTCCTCACAGTGTAGGGATAGAGGGCACATAACTCAATATCATCAAAACCGTCTATGAGAAACCCACACCAAATATCATTCTCAACAGGGAAAAACTGAGAGCTCTTCCCCTTAGGTCAGGCACACAGCAGGGATATCCACTATCACCACTGCTATTCCACATAGTACTGGAAGTCCCAGCCTCAGCAATCACGCAACAAAAAGAAATAAAAGCCATCTGAAACGGCAAAGCAGAAGTCAAACTCTCACTCTCTGCAGATGATATGACTCTTTATGTGGGGAAAAAAAGATTCTACCCCAAAACTACTAAAACTCACACAAGAATTCAGTAAAGTGGTAGGATATAAAATCAATGCACAGAAATCAGTTGCATTTCTATATACAAACAAGACAGAAGAAAGAGAAATTAGGGAGTCAATCCCATTTAAAACTGCACCCAAAACCATAAGACACCTAGGAATAAACCTAACCAAAGAGACAAAGAATCTGTACTCAAAAAACTATAGGGTACTCATTAAAGAAATTGAGGAAGACACAAAGAAATGGAAAAATGTTCCATGCTCATGGATTAAAAGAACAAACACCGTGAAAATGTCTATGCTATCTAGAGCAATCTATACATTCAGTGCAATCCCGATCAAAATACCATCAACTTTTTTCAAAGAAATAGAACAAATAATCCTAAAATTTATATGGAACCCAAAACACCCTGAAGAGCCAGAGGAATGTTGAAAAAGAAAACCAAAGCTTGTGGCATCATAATTCTAGACTTTAAGCTACATTACAAAGCTGTGATCATCAAGACAATATAGTACTGGCACAAAAAACAGTAAGACAATATAGTACTGGCACAAAAAACTGACGCATAGATCAATAGAACAGAATACAGAGCCCAGAAATGAACCTTCAACTCTGTGGTCAACTAATCTTAGACAAAGCAGGAAAGAATGTCTAGCGGAAAAGAGACAGTCTTTTCAACAAATCGTGTTGGGAAAATTGAACAGCTACATGCAGAAGAAATGAAATTGGATTATTTCCTTATACCACACACAAAAACAGACTCAGAATGAATGAAAGAACTCAATGAGAAACAGGATTCTATCAAAATCCTTGAGGAGAACACAGGTAGCAACCTTTTCAACTTCAACTGCAGCAAATTCTTCCTAGACATATTGCCAAAGGCAAGGGAAACAAGGGCAAAAATGAACTACTGGGACTTCATCAAGATCAAAAGCTTTTACACAGCAAAAGAAATAGTCAACAAAACCAAAAGACACAGAATGGGAGAAGATACTTGCAAATGACATATCAGATAAAGGGCTACTATCCAAAATCTATAAAGAACTTATCAAACTCAACACCCAAAGAACAAATAATCCAATCAAGAAATGGGCAGAAGACATGAACAATCATTTTTCCAAAGAAGACATCCAAATGGCCAACAAATACATGAAAAAGTGCTCAGCATCACACAGCATCAGGGAAATACAAATCAAAACCTCAGTGAGATACCACCTCACACCAGTCAGAATGGCTAAAAATAACCAGTCAGGAAATGACAGGTGTTGGAGAGGATGTGGAGAAAGGGGAACCCTCCTACACTGTTGGTGGGAATGGAAGCTGGTGCAGCAACTCTTGAAAACAGTATGGAGGTTCCTCAAAACATTGAAAATAGAGCTAGCTACTCTATGACCCAGCAATTGCACTACTGGGTATTTACCCCAAAGTTAACAAATGTAGTAATCCAAAGAGGCATGTGCACCCAAATGCTTATAGCAGCAATGTCCACAATAGCCAAATTATGTAAAGAGCCTAGATGTCCATTGATAGATGACTGGATAAAGAAGATGTGGTGTGTATATATACAATGGAATAATATGTGGGCATCAAAAAAACAAAACAAAACAAAACAAAATCTTGCTATTTGCAATGATGTGGCTGGAACTAGAGGGTATTACACTAAGTGAAATAAGTCAGAGAAAGACAAATATATGGTCTCACTGATATGAGGAATTTGAGAAACAAGACAGAGGATCATAGGGGAAGGGAGGGAAAAATGAAACAAGATGAAACCAGAGAGGGAGACAAACCATAAGAGACTCTTAATCTCAGGAATCAAACTGAGGGTTGCTGAAGGGGAAGGGGGTAGGAGAGATAGGGTGGCTGAATGATGGACATTGGGGAGGGTATGTGCTACAGTGCTGCGAATGGTATAAGACAGACGAATCACAGACCTGCACCCCTAAAACAAATAATACATTATATGTTACAAAATAACTAACTAACTAACTAAATAATGAGGGAAACAAAAGAAAAGAAAAAGATACTAGGATTCAGAGAGAATTTGCAGATGACATTTTAGACTCCACAATCAACTCTCCCAGGGAGAAAATACTAAAAATCATTCACTTTCTTAATATTAGAAACAATGTCAAACATAGATAGTATTACATTCACCAGACATAAATCAGCTACAGGAAAATGGAAGGCACTTTAGGAAACTGGAAAGTGAAACTGAAGTTACCATTATGATAAAAATAGTTAAGCAGAAGTCCAGTTCATATTTAAAAAACAAAAAAACAAAAAAACCCAGCTTAAAAATCCTCACCAAAAAAAAAAAAAAAATAGCCCATTAAAAAACAGTACACATAACAATTTAAAGCAACCATGCAGTTGGGAAAAAAAAAAAAAGTCAATATGGTTTTAAATCTTCTGGGAAAACAGCAGTACCACGTAATGATCACAACTGCAATTTGATGAGGCCAATAAGAGTAACTTATTTTTGCCTTTACTTTCATAAAATTGTTGCCAAGACCTGTTGTTCTTAACTTACACCATCCTGAAGAAGAACATTATTCTGAAATACATACTTGGGAAACAGAGAGAGTTCAGTCAGGAGCCCTTTGGTCAGCAACACAGTCTCCAACTACAGCCTAGATAGTTCTACGCTAGTTTATAATGTGCTCTCTAGTGGAATAATAGAAAATCCCATTTCTCAATGTAATTGTAAGAAAATCTTGTCATTTCTAAACTGCTTTAAGTCCTTTATCCTGTTACTGTATATTCTAAACTAAGTAAAAAAGCACCATTTGTCCAGTTACCTTTTTGAGAAGACTGAAAACTCTAAAAATGAATATATATCAGATTGACAAAAATTACTACTATTAAGTATCTATCAATCAAAATGATAACATTAAAAATTACAAATATACATTGGTTAGGAAATCCAGAAACTCATGAACCTGTGTTAAGGAGCCTGACTTTTCAATCTGAGGAGTAAAGTATATGAGACTGTCACATAACTTTCAAGAGTATCATGAGCTTCATAAAATGGAGTGATGAGCAGGTGAATTCTACTAAACATTTAAAGAGTTAATACCTGTTCTCTTCAAGCTACTCCAAAAAATAGAAGGTAAGTTTCCAAATATGTTCTACATGAACTACAGACCAATATCTCTAATGAACACAGATGCAAAAATTCTCAACAAAATATTAGCAAGCCACATTTAACAATACATTACATTAAAAGGATCATTCAATTCCACAATCAAGTCTAATTTATTTCAGGGATGCATGGATGATTCAATAGTTGCAAATCAAGCAAAGTGATATGCCATTTTAACAAGACAAAGGGTAAAAATCATATGACCACCTCAATAGATCCAGAAAAACCATTTGATAAAATTCAACAACTGTTCATCTGTTCATGATAAAAACTCTCAACAAAGTAGGTGTAGAGGGAACATACCTCAACATAACAAAGGTCTTATATGAAAAACCCATAACTAACACCACACTCAATGGGGAAAATCTGAGAGCTTTTCCTCTAAGCTGAGAACACCACAAGGATATCCACTCTCACCACTTTTATTCAACACAGTACTGAAAGTTCCAGCCACAGTAATAAGACAATAAAAGGAAATAAAAGGCACCCATTCGGTAAGGAGGAAGCTAAGCAGTCACTATTCGCAGGTGACAAAATACTATATATATAAAACCCTAAAGACTCCACCAAAAAACTATTAGAAGTAATGAATGAAGTAATAGATTGCAATGAAGTTGCATGATACAAGATTAATATCCAGAAACTGCTTGCTTTTCCATACACTAATAACAAAGTAGCAGAAAGAAAAATTAAGAACACAATTTCATTTAGGGGACCTAGGTGGCTCAGTCCATAAGCATCCAACTCTTGATTTCAGCTCAGGTCATGATCTCAGGGTAATGAGATAGAGCCCTATGTCCAGCTCTGCGCTGGGTATGGTACCGGCTTAAGATTCTCTCGCTCTTCCTCTCCCCACCCCCTCCCTGGCCCCCTCACTCTCACTCTAAAACAAAAAAAAAACTACAACAACAACAAAACTAAGGGGTGCCTGGGTGGCTCAGTGTGTTAAGCCTCCGCTTTCAGCTCAGGTCATGATCTCAGGGTCCTGGAATCGGCTCTCTAATAAGCAGGGAGCCTCCTTCCTCCTCTCTCTCTCTCTGCCTGCCTCTGCCTATGTGTAATCTCTGTCTGTCAAATAAATGCATTAGATCTTTAAAAAAAAAAAAAACTAAAAAAAAGAAAGAAAACAATTTCATTTACAATTGCTACAAAAAGAATAAAATACCTAGGAAAAAAGTTAATGAAGGAGGTGAAAGACCAATACTCTGAAAACTATAAAAAAGTAACTGAACATGATACAAATACGTGTAAAACTATTCCATGCTCTTGGACTGGGAGAACAAATATTATTAGAATGTCCATATTACCCAAAGCAATGTACAGTTTCAATGCAATCTGTATCAAAATACCAACAGCATTTTTCACAAATATATAACAAATAATACTAAAATTTGTATGGAACCACAAAGGACCCCAAATGGCCAAAGCAATCTAAGAAGAATAAAGCTGGAGGTATCACAAATCCAAATTTCATGATGTCTACCAAAGCCGTAATAATCAAAACAGTATGGTTCTGGAACAAAAACACATAAATCCATACAACAAAAGAGCGAACCCAGAAATAAACCCATAAATATATGGTCGATTAATCTATAACAAAGGAGCCAAATACAATATATAATAGGGAAAGGGCAGTCTCTTAAATAAATGCTTCTGGGAAAATTAGACAGCCACATGCTGAACCACTTTGTTATACCTTATATAAAAATAAACTCAAAATAAATTAAAGACCTGAATCCATAAAATTTCATGGAAGAAAATACAGCCAGAAATTTTTTAGATAAAAGTATTAGCAACATTTTTCTAGATATATCTACTAAGGCAAGGGAAACAAACATTAACTATTAGAACTATACCAAAATAAAAAGCTTTTGCACAGCAAAAGAAACCATCAACAAAATAAAAAGGCAACCTACTGAATGGGAGAAGATATTTGCAATAGACATATCCGATAAGGACTTAACATTCAAAATATATTTAAAAAAACTTATATAACACCAAAAAGCAATCATTAAAAAATGGTCAGAGTAGGGGCGCCTGGTTAGCTCAGTCGATTAAGCACCGGATTCTTGATTTTGGCTCAAGTCATGATCTCACAGTGGTCAGATCAAGACCCATATACCACCCTGTACTCAGAACGGAGTCAGCTGGGGATTTTCTCTCTCCTGCTCCCTCCGCCCCTTCCCCTACTCATACTCTCCCAATCAATACATCAATCTCTTAAAAAAAAAAAAAAAGTAGGCAGAGTACATGAATTGACATTTTTAAAAAGAAGACATACAGATGGAAGACACATGAAAAAATGCTCAATATCACTAATCATCAGGGAAATGCAAATGAAAATCACAGTGAGATATCACCTTATACCTATCAGAATGGCTAGAGTTAAAAACAAACAAACAAACAACAAAAAAAAAAGAACGAATATGGGACACCTGGGTGGCTCAGTTGGTTAAGCGTCTGCCTGTGGCTCAGGTCATGATCCCAGAGTCCTGGGATCAAGCCCTGCCTTGGGCTCCCTGCTCAGTAGGTAATCTGTTTCTCCCTCTCCCTCTGCCCCTTCTCTGACTGCTCATGCTCTCGCTTTCTCTCTCACTCTGCTCTCTCTTCAACCAAAGAGCAGAAACAGACCCATAAATACAGAGACTACATTGATGATTGCTGGGGAAGTGGGGAGGGTGGCAGCTGGACAAAACAGATGAAGGGGAGTGGAAAATACAGGCTTCCAGTTATGGAATAAATAAATCAGAGAAATAAAAGGTACAGACAGCATAGGGAATACAGTCAGTGGTAGTATATTAGCATTATTATATGATGACAGAGGGTAGCCACATTTGTGGAAAGGACAGCATAATGTATAATCTTGTCAAATCACTATGTTGTATACCTGAAACTAATGTAACAATGTGTATCAACCATACTTCAATAAAATTTTAATTTAGTTTAATTTAAAAATAAAAGACTGATAAGCTCTTATACCATTCAAAAGATAGTAACAACAAAAGGGAAAGAGGGAATGGAAAAAGAATTTAAGTAATTTGTTCAATATGGAGTCCCTCTGGCAAGATAAAATGACATTTCTAATACAATCTACCAATCAGATAAATTCCACTACAACCTTGTAACAAAGAAAGTAAGGTAGGTATGCAGAAAGAAGATAACCTGCTCAACTATACCCAAACAAGACCAAAAATATAATACAGAGAGGATTACTATAAAGCAAAGGGCCACAATTTTTAAAAACACAACACAACAAAACAAAAAACAGCTTAATTAAGCAATCAAAATTAACAAATAAAATTACAGTGAATGTATTATAAATCACCAAATACCCTTCCCGGAGTCTTGCAATAAAAGATGAAATACAAGGATTAAATAAGGATTAAATTAAGGCAGCAAAAAGAAAGCTTATGTTCAAGTTGGGAAATGAACATAAGGCAATCATCAGCAATATCATCATGACCAGTATATATACTAACTACCTATACCAATGCTATTTGTTTGGAAACAAAGATTAAATAAGGATTAGGTTAAGATGGCAAGGAGAAACCCTGTGTTCAGGTTGGGAAATGAGCATAAAGAAATCATCAGCAATATCACCATGACCAGTATTTACTGACTACATATAGCAATGCTATTTGTTGGGAAACAAGGATTATTAAATAAGGCTCAGGTTAAGGGGGCAAGAAGAAACCTTATCTTCTTCAGGCTGGGAAATGAGAGAAGGTCATCATCACCAATATTATCATGATAAATTATACTGACTACATCTATCAATGCTATTTGTTGAAAAACAACTGTCCACGGGTCTCCCACATTTCTGCACATCTTATAAGCAGAGGTATTCAAAAGTCCTCTTTCTCTTCAAGGATGTCTGTATAGTGAACAGCTTAAGAACATAAAGTGTCTTCTCCCAAAACAAGTTTGTTTACTGTCCATCATAAGATTCAGATTCCCTAAAATCGGGATTTCTCTCCTGTAACATAGCCCACTACATAGGCAGATATCACCTTGCCATCTTCATATTACCCCATTAAAAACTAGGGCCCAGGAAATGAGAGCAAGAAAATGTGACACTTTGGTTACCGCTATTGCCATGAGTAATAAAGCCCAAGAGTCTTGTGTCTTCTGCCGGTACCCATGAAACTGGCAACGTAACTTGTTGGCTTGCAAATGGGACCTTTCATAGTTCTTGACAACAATAAGAATTTTATTAATATTATCCCCTAAGTATCCCATTAGCCTATAAGGAAAGTACTCCTACTATTTTCATTTCATAGGTATATACATGGAACAAATGTTGATCAAGTGCCAATTATGTACCAGGTACTATTTGAGGTACTGAAGATAGAGCTGTGAAAAATACAGAGAAAATCCTTGTCTCTGTGGAGCTTTACAGTAGATGATGAAATGAGTATGATGATGAAATTAAGACCCAGAGAACTATGTACCTTGCCTAGGGTCAAGTAAGTAATACTTGTAAGTAATGGAGCCAGGTTGCATCTGAGCAATAGGACTCTCTGAGCCTGAACTCTTAACCACTATACTATAGTTCCTCCCACACTGTAGTGATAAAAAGGCCGAGTCATGGGGCACCTGGGTGGCTCAGTGGGTTAAGCCGCTGCCTTTGGCTCAGGTCATGATCCCAGGTCCTGGGTTCGAGCCCCACATTGGGCTTTCTGCTCAGCAGGGAGCCTGCTTCCTCCTCTCTCTCTGCCTGCCTCTCTGCTTACTTGTGATTTCTCTCTGTCAAATAAATAAATAAAATCTTTTAATAAAAAAAAAAAAAAAGGCCGAGTCATGAGATTCCAAAGATTACTGCACTTAGAATCATCTGGCACTATAACCCATTAAAAGAAACCAGGACTCCCAGAAACACCCTTGTAAGTCTACAGCAGTAAAAAATGCCTAGCACATTTTGTTCTAAAAGAATGCAAGAAAGCCAGAAAGCTAACCAAGGATACTAGGATCATATCTAAGGAGCAACCTGAGTCTTGCTCAGGCTTTCAAGAGGTCAAATTTGACTATTACTGATGAAAACTGCAATGGACTGAAACATATGAAATGTATTCATTATAGTACTTTAAAAATATATTCATTATGATACTTTTTTTAAAATTCCACATTTACAGGATGGTAGGTGTTAAAGGGATGAACTGTGTTCCCCTCGGCATTCATACATTGAAGCCCAGTATCCCAGAACTGTGTCTCTATTTGGAGACAGAGTCTTTAGAAAGGTAATTAAAGTTAAACTATGGCATATGGGGAGTCTTAACCCAATATGACTGGTGTCTTATAAGAAGGCATTAGGGAATAAACACAGACCAAGGGACAACTATGTAAAGACAAAAAGAAAAAAGAGCCATCTAAAAGCCAAGGAGAGAATCCTCAGAATGAAATTAACCCTGCCAACACCTTGATTTCAAACCTCTAGTTTCCAGAACTGTGAGACAATAAATTTTTGTTGCTTAAACCACTTAATCTGTGTTATTTGTTATAACAGCTCTAGCAAACTAACACACTACGAAACCACCTCCTTAATTTGAAAGCTTGTAAGTAAAGAATCAAGCCATTATTCTATCCTTCCTATGTGATCTGTGATTTAGAATAACCAAATAGTTGATAAGGGTAAGTTCTTTTTTGTTTTTAGAAAAGAATTATAGCTAATTGAGCAAGGAGGAATAACAGAACTAGAATATCCATTTGTAACACTTAATGAATAAATTTAGACAATGAACATCAATGGCTGAAAAAAATGACACAAAGAGAAAAGACTAAACATTACATACCTTTCTGATATTAGTATAAAACACTATCTTTGAAATTTCCAGGGGGGCAAAAAGAACCCAAACCTGATCAAGCACCTAGGTTTAACTACCAACGTATAGAAAATACAGGAACATGTTAGGTGACACTGTAGGTCCACAATCAGTGAAATCCAGATGTCAAAACCCTCTAAGACAATAGATCTGATTTCTGCAACAACAACAAAATCCCCAAGAAATGAAACAACAAACAAATAGAAATGGAGGGAAAACCAGTCTCAGTGCAGACTTTATTTAGACACAAAATTCAAAAAGCTGTCATAGAGATAGAGATAATTAGAAAAATGCAAACATTGACTGGATATTTGAAAATATTAAGGAATTTTTATTCTTTTTAATTGTTTAATGTTTAGTTTTTAATTTTTTATGCATGATAAATGATATTGGGCTTTTTTTTTCAGAGCGATTATCTTTTAGAGATATATATTGTAGTATTTACAAATGAAATAAATGACATAATGCCTGAGATTATTTTCAAAATTATCGGGGTAAAGAAATAGGAGTAGATTTAGATGAAATAAGATTAGCCACACAGTGATAAATAACGAAGCTACACAGATGATGGAAAGAGGAGTTTATAATGCTGTTCTATTTTTATATTTCTATAACTTCCATTATGAAAAGATAAAAAGATCTAGGATACTTGTTAAAAATACATAGTATAGGCCCTCTCACTTCCCAAGATTCTTTTTGTGGGTTTAGGCTTAGTTATGTGGATTATAACCATCTTATCTAGTCACTTTAACACAGATGTAGAAGAAACACCAGCTTAGAGGTTCCACACTTGAGAGCAAGCAGGCTTTAGGTGCTAGGAAATACCTGCACCAAAAGCACACACAGACTCCCTGGTCCCCCAACAGCAACCAGGTTAGTCTACAACAGCCAATGCTGATCCATTTCGTCCTCTCCAGGAAAAGGACCAAGGATTGGACGCACCAACAACCCACTGAAATTAGCCTGAAAGGATTAATCCAGTTTTCTTTCACAACAGACCACACATGTCTACTGTCTTTTCAGGGATGTCTCATCCCTTCAGGTACAAAATGTGTTCCCAGAGACACGGTCCCCCAGCCTTCCATCATCTCTGAAGATAACAGAAAAGACAAAAACTTACAACTAGTTAGACAATCAAATGCCAGAAAATGGCAGACATGTAAGAAAACAGATGGAAATAACTGGATTGAGAAAAACCAAAATCCAGGCTTTAACTCAGAAAAGAGTCTAATTTATCTCTGCATCTCCAGCAGGCACTCAGTAAATGCACTGGGTTAATGAAAAAATTAATAAAACTAATGAAACAATGCTCCCACGATGGATAGGGGGGAGGGAGATGACTAGCACAGGAAAGGAAAATATGATCATCACCCTAAGACTCAGAAATACAGCATCTAAAACAACCTACCAGAGGAGTCAACAGAAAGTACTGAAAAACTCTTTAATATTCTCATTAGATGCAACAAGACTTTTATGAAAAAGTACAAAAGCCATAATGAAAGAAGAGGCTAAGGGAAAAATGGGATTAAATGCCCACTAAAAGCAGTGAAGGGCAAAAGTGAAGTAAAAATAGATTCTAAACTGTAGAAGACACCAAAGAAAAGACAGTATATACAACAAAAACAAGTCTTCCAACCCCCACTCAAGGCAAGAATATATTAAAAATAAAAAACAAGAAGGCAGAAGTAAGTCCAAACTTCTCTGTTATGATGATCATTATAAATGAATTTAATTCCTCTCTACTAAAGATAAAATCTCTCAGATTAGGGGAAAAAAATAAGGGAAAAAAATAGTACTACCTGTCAAAATAGCCAGATCAGGTATACTTCAAGCAGATAAAAATAAAAGAAAGAGGGCGCCTGGCTGGCACAGTCAGCAGAGCATGCGACTCTTGATCTCAGGGTCATGAGTTCTGGCCCCACATTGGGTCCAGAGATTACATAAGAAAAAAAATTAATAAATAAAAATAAATAGAAGGAGGGAATAGAATTATTAACATAAGACAAAGTAGATTTCAAGGCAAAAGCACTGAGCAGAACAGTGATTAAGATCAGTCATGAATTTCTATGTGTAAAATATCATTGCATTGAAAAAAATAAAAAGAACGAAAAGAGTAAGAAGCAAAAATTATTACAAGTGCAAGGGAAGTTGAGCCTACAAAATCTAACACCATTAAAAGAGCACACACCTCTCAACCTAATGTATTCTGTAGGAAAAAATGACAAAGCACAGAGGATTAGAATAACATAACTGATAAAGTTAATGGATTTATATCAGACTTTAACTCACCTATAAAAAATACATCTTCCTTTTAAGTATCAGTGGAACTTTTATTAAAAATTATGATGCATCAGGACACAAAGAAAACCTCAGAAAGTTCTTAAGTAAAAATAACACAAAGCTATAGTCTCGGTTTCCAAAGTGATAAGATTTTAAACAATAAAAAATATTAGAAATTTTAAAATACTATACTAAGTAATACATAGAACAAAAAAAAAATCTGCCATTACAGGTTAAGTTTAATAACAGGATTACGACTTATAAACATTTAGGAAATAAAATCAGGTACACTCCAAAGAACATGTATAACCTTAAAGCCTTTCAATAGTAGACAACCAACGAAAAATCTTCCTGTTCACTTACTGATACCTACAGTTTCTTCCCCCAAAAAGTGGGTGGGGGAAGGGAATGGAAATTTTTCATTTACAGTAAGAAATTAAAGTCCATAGTTTAAGATAACACACTTCAAAATGAACCAGTTTTAGGCCACCTGCACCCAGCTGATGGGTTGATAAAATATAACTAATACCAGATGCTTCCATGTTTTTATAGGGCATAGAGGTAAAGAGAGCAGGAAGGCAGGGAAAGTCACAAGTTTAGAAGGGTTCAAAAAGTAGACACTGAGGACACAGAAAAAAGTTCAATATTCATCCCAATTTTTCTTAGTATAAGTACTTTAATTCTTTTTTTTTAAAGATTTTATTTATTTATTTGACAGATAGAGATCACAAGTAGGCAGAGAGGCAGGCAGAGAGAGAGAGGAGGAAGCAGGCTCCCTGCTGATCAGAGAGCCCGATGTGGGGCTCGATCCCAGGACCCTGGGACCATGACCTGAGCCGAAGGCAGAGGCTTTAACCCACTGAGCCACCCAGGTGCCCTAAGTACTTTAATTCTAACATAAATTGCATCTACACTGACAAGTAGTACAAGCAAGAAGTACTATTTTATATCAGTTACATTGGGAAAATGAATGGACTTGATTGCCTATAAAGGCTGGTGGTTGCTAATAGTTCTAATAATCAAGAATAAAGGAAAATATCTAGGTTTGTGAACTACTACAGTAGCAGTAGGGAAACAACCCCTGTATTCGATTATAAAATGGACAGTTTCCACATCTGCTGAGTATTAGGCGTTAGCTTAGTTTTAGGAATAGCTACCATTCCTTAAGTACCTGAGTGTGTGAACTAGGTAATACTTCCTGTCAACCTAAACACCAAATAGGACAGGTTGGCATCACCTAGATTTACCTCAGAGCCAATTGAGTTCCATAAGGGCCAAAGACCATATAACTAGCAAAGGTACAAGTTGGGATTCCAACCCCAGAGCTCAATGAATTATAATTATGAAATAGAACTATGAGGCTTAGTATCAGGTTATAGACAAATTATAGGCTCCCAACTAATACTAATTAGTCATGTGACCTTGGATACTGTGTACAAGTTTCTGTGTTTACATATGAAGGCTCAGAGTTCTCAAATCTCAAAAACTATGAACAAATATACTATCCACCTCATAAAAGTCCTTTTTTGTAAACAGAGAAGTTTCTCACCATTCAACTATACCACACCAGGGCATTTGATTCATTATCACAGTCACCTGGGGGCTAGTAAAGTGAAACACAGCACAATACAATCATTTCAAAGACCTCCCCCAGCATTCCCATGTTTGGCCAGATTTTAGGAACCTGAAAAATAACTGCATTTTTGCTTCTTAAAAAAGATGTTTTACTTATTAACATATGTTAATTTAAAGAGCGTGAACTCAAAAAGAGAACATCACATCTTAAATAGTATTAGTGCAGTACATTTAGGGTGACTAAAATATTATTAACCTTTAGAAAGGCTCAGCAAATTTAAACAGTTTAAGAATAACAAAAACATGGTTTCTGAACTTTGGAGAACTAAACCAAAGTACTGTGTTCACAAAGAGAAAATTCTTTGCCATAGAGATGCACCACCTTGGCCTTCAGGAAGAAGATAGGTTTCCATATAAAGAATTTTAAATAAGAGACATCAGATCCATTCTTCCGCAAATATTCCTGAAGGAATCAGCATGGACAGAAAAAAACAGAGGGAAACATTACCACACAACAGCTCCATGAAAACCTGGAGACACCAGCTGCATTTTTTCCCTCAATGAACTGCCCACTCTAAGCAACCTTATCACACTCACACAGTAATTACCCAACCCTGGAGGAATAGATCTCCTGAGAAATGAAATAGATGCTCCTGAGAAATGAATTTTGTTTTGTTTTGTTTTTTTAACACACATAGGCCCTCTGCCCTCAAAAGGCCATAAACAAAATATCCAATAACAGTCTCTATTAACAATAATAGTAATGATTATTTTTTCATTTTTTATTGTATGTTAGTCACTATACAGTAAATCATTAGTTTTTGATGTAGTGTTCCATGATTTGTTGTTTGTGTATAACACCCAGTGCTCCATGTAATCCATGCCCTCCTTAATACCCATCACCAGGCTCACCCATCTCCCCATCCTCCTCCCTTCTAAAACCCTCAGTTTGTCAGTTTGTTTAGTATAAAGTGCTTAGGACACATTTTAAGGACACACTTTAAGGACTAAGATAAAGTATTATCTAAAACTTATAGAGCCCTTAAAATGTGTCCTAAGCGCTTTTACTACCTCACAAGTCCATATGAACAACCCTGTAAGGTCTGTAGAACTATTCTCTCCATCAAACAGGGCAGTCCCATCTCTACCCCATTTTACAGATGAGGGAACAGAAGCAACAGCCATGTTCCCACCAAGCTGCCTGTGTACATAACGATTACATAACGATCATACAAAAGTGCCTTGCAGCAAAGATGCTTCCACCTATCCTTAAGCAGCTGAAGACAATAGATAGGACTCCAGGCAAAATGTGTCATTAGCAACTTTTTTTTTTTTTAAAGATTTTATTTATTTGTCAGAGAGAGAGGGAGAGAGAGCAAGCACAGGCAGACAGAATGGCAGGCAGAGGCAGAGGGAGAAGCAGGCTCCTGCTGAGCAAGGAGCCCGATGCGGGACTCGATCCCAGGACGCTGGAATCATGACCTGAGCCGAAGGCAGCTGCTTAAACAACTGAGCCACCCAGGCATCCCCATTAGCAACTTTTGAATCCTGTGTCAAAGGCCTCCTCAGCTACTACCACCCCATATCAGCCACCCAGGATAAAATTTTACTTTTGCTAATTAGCAAAACGTATCAAAACAGAAGATTCTGATTCACTATATTTGTTCACAAATGACATATTGACAGTTTTCCTAAAGCATATTATCCAAACTTTCTGTTTGTAATTTTATCTCACATCAAAAGAATTTTAGGTTTTAGCTAAAATTCAGGTTTTCCATCCTCCCTTCTTCCGGTCACATGCTCCCAGTGCCCCTCATAGCCAGCCATGCCTTGCAAAATTGACAAAATCAAGGACTTCCTGCTCACAGCCAGGTGAAAGGATGCCAAATCCATCAAGATCAAGAAAAAGAAGGATATCTGAAGTAAGTTTGATGCAGCAGATACCTTTTATAGCTTGGTCTTCACAGACAAAGAGAAGGCAGAGACACTGAAAGCAGTCCCTGCCCCCAGGTTTGGCAGTGAAGAAGCTGAAACGAACCTGGCACACTCACTTGAACTGTATTAAAATTTTAAAAATTAAAAAATAAAAAAAGAATTTTAAACACTATAAAGCTACAATAAGGTATTGCAACAATGGTGAACAACACACTTTGAAGTGGGAAGTTTGGGCTTGTACTAGCTATGTGATTTCAGCTAAGTCATCTCACTTTTCTATACTTCATCTGTGAAATGGGTACAAGCCTTCATGAAGCAGGGCAAATATTAAACCATGAAGTTCCTAACAGACTGTCAGGTAGAACAACTTAGTTTAGAGGAAATGAGGGTATGGCATAATAAAGAAAAGACCAGGAAGGAAATAGGGGAACATTCACAGAAACCATATAAAGACTTACCTTAGGGCTAGGTACAGAGACAACCCTGATCTGCCTGGTTTAGGATGGGGAGAGGGGACATTGAGAGTACAATGGAGGCAAGATAGGTGGAAGAGATTTCCTAAGGAAATCCTGCTTCTCTTACCCTCCCTCCTCAGAAGTCCACCTCCTCCAACCTAGGAAGGAAAGTGGGAGATGGCCTGGAAGCAGTTGCCAAAGTCCCTTCCCCAGAACTGGTACCACCCAGTACTAGGGCTTCATGCAGCTCTGTGCACAGGCTATAGTACTTCAGGGTTCAGGAGTAAGGGATGGCCAGGTGAAAGGTGAACCACAAAGGGGATACCTTAAAAAGGTATGGCTCTCAAGGTAAGCAGAGGAGCAGAAAAGCAACATAAGCAGGTAGGAGGTCAAAAGAAGAGATTTTATTTTAGAAGATGGACAATCTCAGAAAGCTTGTAGGCAGCTGGGGAAAACAGCAACAGGAAAGAGTACAAAATAAGTGGAGCCAGACTCAGAAAGAACAGTATTTGGTAGAAATAAGACAGCTAGTAGGGCCAGGCTTGGTAAAGAAGAGGCATGTCTTCCTCTTCCAAGACCAGAGGAGAGGGACCATGAAACTACAGTAAGATTTTAAAGGGATAAAGTGTGATTTGCTTAAAAATGGGCTTGATCTCAATGAACTCAGAAAAAGACATTTTGCTAAAAGGGAACAGGAAATGGGTTTGGAGTATGGCTATGAGGAATAACTCTGGACAATGACTGGGACAAAAGCACAGCTGGCTCTGTAAGTCAAGATTTAATAGAATTTTCCTATAAATTCCCCTTTCCAATGTCTGAACATTCGCATGCCCTGACTCCCCCCCCCCACCCTGACAGACAATGATGTTCTGTGGCAAAACATATCCTTGGAAATATAATCTTTGTTAAAAGATAATCTATACCATGATTACATATAGAAAAATCTAATCCCAGAGATAAGAAATGCAAACCACCATAGTACACACAGAAAACTGAACAACTTGAAGTTAAAATCCAAGATTATTTTTGTAAAAAGAGGCAGTTGGTCTTCATAAGAAATTTAAAGGATCTTTAAATCTTGATTTCAAGAAATTGCAATATCAAGGTCCACAGAGAGTACAAAATGGTTATGCAAAAAAAAAAAAAAAAAGACATATATATTTCTTTCCTTATTTCAAGGCTCTCTATTTTGAAATTGATTAAATGCCAAAGTAAATAAATTAAATTCTTACTTTAAAAACAGAAATGGGTACACCCATCTGATCATACTGAAAGATGCAATACAACAGTGGCAGTTTCTTGACAAGGCCCAATCATGAAATATGGGTTAAATGCAGGTAGATTAAGCAATTGCTCTCATTCTGTGGTCTGAATGACAGCAACCAGGGCACTTCAGGACTGCTGAGAGGTGCAGGATTGAATCAATGCAAGCCAAAGAATTGGCAAAACTGGCAACCAGCAGAGGCAGAGATGCCAGAGGTTGGGCAACGTCAAGGCCTATTTCAAAATATCAAAGGAACTCTCTCAGGGAAATAAAAGAAGAATAATGTCAGAATCTCACCTTACAGAGCCCAGACCAAATAAAAAACACCTGAATCTTTCTGGAGAGACTCTAATGCTGCAGAGAAAGGTATACAGCAGAACTAATCTTTTCTGAGTTGTTCTCCTGGCCAGGGGCTAGGTCCAGTACAGTAAACCCCAAATTTGGTAATAAATCTTGATCTTTTTATCATTTACATTTTCAAAGGAAAAAAGGTGTTAGCAAACACACACTTGGCTTGGCAAATAAGGTTCAGGACTCAAAAGCTAATGTGAAAGTTGATTTTTTCACTTTTTTCTCATTGCCTTAAAAAAGACAACTGTGTGATAAAGCTATATGACTGTTCACACTGTCTAGACTTCACCACCTGAGTAATTTGCTCCTTATAAACATAAACATAAACAAACAAATGCCAATTAAAAAAATACAGGGCAGGAAGCCACTTTGGAATAAATAAAAGACAGTGTGGATAAGTCCTCCCAGTAATTCCTAAGAATTTTTCTGAGATTTCCAAAATATTTGACAAACAAAAAGATTTCTTTCTCCAATGTTTTTAGACCATAATAAGAATCAATAGAGACTCCAACAAGCAAACTTCATTAGGTATTTCCTCTCCAAGACATGAATAACAATACTACATAAGACAGATCTATGAAATTTCACTTTTATTTTTATTTTTTTATTTATTTTTGTGAGAGAGAGAGACAGAGAGCATGCACGCATGAGCAGTGGGTGGGAGGGCAGAGGGAAGATGCACACTCCCCACTGAGCAAGGAGCCCAAGACCCTGAGATCATGACCTGAGCCAAAGGCAGATGATTAACCAACTGAGCCACACAGGCACCCTGTAATCCCACTCTTAAAAGGATTCATAAAAACGGTACGTATCAAAAAGGAGTATAATTATCACTTCTCAATTCTTAATTCCCACCCACACGTATCTTCAAAAAAGTGTTTCCATTCAATAAGTGGAATCTCTCAATTCATCCAAATGATCAAGAAAAACACTGGATTCATCCTTGACTCCTCCTCTTCTTTTCACTCGCCAAATCTAATCCATCAACAAATCCTATCAGTTCAACTTCAAAATATCACACAGACTAGTCTACTTTTCTCCATCTCCCCTGCCAGTACTCCTACCCAACCCATGAGTTCCTCTTGCCTAGACTACTATACCGGACTTCTAACTAGTACATTCTTTTCCATGCTTGACCACCACAATCCATGTTGCAAAAGTGATAATGAACCATAAGTGAGTTCACAACACTTTCTTGACAAAAACCATCCAACAACTGGACTCAGAATAAAACCCAACTTTACTATCAAAGTCAAGAAGCCCTGAGAGGATCTGACCCTTGCCCACCTCTTAACTAGTCTCTCATCACTCTAACTCATTATGCTCCTGGGCTTGTTGCACCTTGAGGCCTTTGCATTTCTATTTGTTCTGTCTAGAAGGATGTTCTCCAATATCTTTAGAATTCAACACTAATCTCATTTTTTTTTAAAGATTTCACTTTATTTATTTGACAGACAGAGATCACAAGTAGGCAGAGAGGCAGGCAGAGAGAGGGGGAAGCAGGCTCCCCGCCGAGCAGAGAGCCCGATGTGGGGCTCAATCCAAAGACTCTGAGACCATGACCTGAGCTGAAGGCAGAGGCTTTAACCCACTGAGCCACCCAGGTGCCCCACCGCAAATCTCATTTTCAAAGAAGCCATCCCTGACCTAAACCACCTTGTTAAGTCTCCAGCACAGTGCTTCTCAAACTAAGTGTGAGGAAAGGAGGTTTTTGGTTTTGTTTTTATTTTTTAAATTTCTGATTTATCATGTAACTATTCCTTTTTTTTTCAAAGATTTATTTGATATAGAGAGAAAGCACAAGCAGGGAGAGCAGCAGGCAGAGGGAGAGGGAGAAGCAGACTTCCCACTGAGCAGAAGAGCGGAGAGCCCACTGCAGAACTCGATCCCAGGACCCTGGGATCATGACCCAAACCAAAGGCAGCTGACAGCACTCGACTTAACTGACTGAGCCACCCAGGCGCCCCTACCATGTAACTATTCTTTTGTCAAATACGGTAAAAATTATTTTCTTTTTAAAATGGAATTTTAAAAAATCATACAAAACGGAAGTTCAAAATTTTAATTATTAATAGTGTCAATGGTCAAAATTTTTCTCTATCACAGTACTATGAGTCACTCTCTTTCTGTGCTTATCCCATTGTGAACTGGCACAACCGTGAGCAGATTAGACTATGATACTGCTTCAGCACGTCCATGCTTTCCTTTGCACAGCACTTAGCACACTCTAGAACCATTTACTTGAGTGTCTGTACCGGCTACTATTCTCGGCACTGGAGTTACAGCAATGAAAAAAAGAGACAAGATCCCTGCTTTCTCAGACTTCAAGTTCTATGGGGTTATTGGTCAAGGCCACAAGGCAAAAACCTAATCTGAACTCAGGCCTGCCTCTAAGGTTTTTCCTGGGTTCTGAAAAACGCTCAGCACTCAGCTAAGCAGTGAAGTGTGCAAGTTTGTATGTATCATCTGTTCCTGAAAATATTACATTTTAATTGTATATTCTTCACATTACTTCCAAATAAGTGTCCATTCAGATATCATCTTTAGGACCCATCAATGTAGAAGAATTAAACTACATCTTCAACCAGTGTCTGGAGACAATAATGATACTCTAATAGTCACTTTAGGCATTTCCACAACTTAACTATAAAGATTTGTACTGTCTCTCCTGCTAGTGTTCTTCCATCCTAAACACAAGTTTCTTCACCCACTTCCCAGATCAGTAGTAATGATATTTAGGATTTCCCCCAAGAAATAATCAGTGCTGCAACAGAAAATTCCAGCTGCCACCCTAGGGTCATTTTTAGAGAATTGGGGCCATGATGATGTTATTCCTATTAAATATATAACTCAATTTCCTTGGACTTCACTGACTTGTGATTAAAAATAAAGTACATTCAAAACACAATGGCCAACATCTACATAATGAGCAGATCCTGAAGCATGGAGTATACCACATATGCTCGCATTCTTGCCACTCCTGTTCAACCAACCTACTGTTTCCCCAAAACTCTCTATATTGTTATTATTCCCACTTTTCAAATGAGAAAACTGAGAACTATATATATTTAGTAAATCTGTCAAAAAATAATTACTGTACATTTGTTAAAATTTTATTCTATTAAATGCAATGTTATATCCTTACAAATAATTCTCAAACTTGCCTAGGCTTCAAATCACCAAAGCTACCATTATCGAAGCTGCTAGTATGGTCCTAACACAGCCAGATTAGCACTGAGAACCAATGTACTTCACCATGAAAACCAACTGCCTAGGGACAAAATTTTAAAAGAATATAGGAAAACGAAAGCTGTTCATTCTTGAAATTTAGGGGACCATTGTAATGTTTTCATTTACCATGTTATTAGAATGTTATTTGCACAGCAATTCAAAAATCACTTGTTTATGTTACTGCAATGTAGGACTGAACCCATCCCTAAAAATACCAAAAGTGCCAACTAATGGATCCTGGCATAGGTCTACCTACTCAGTTGATTTCCAAAATAAAGCCAGGGGCACTATTTAAAGATTTCCATTAAAGCATCTGAATATCTAGAAGAACCGGGATGGAGGGGATCTCTAACAAACCCCAACAGTTACTTTTGCAGAAACAATGTGCTAGCTAGCCTTCCTATACATTCTAGAAAAACATTCTAGAAAAACTTCTGCTCTATATTTGATGTCCCCTCCAGCTGCCTTCAAGCATTTACTCTAAGACCAGTCTACACAGTAAAGACCATTGCTTAATTTGCTCACTAATTTAAAGGAAAAAAATCCATTCCATCAAGCAAGGACTAGAAGCCTCACAACCGCCTACATACATTCACTTACCAAGATCTGACTAATCAAGATGCAGAACTTCAATCACTAGTGGCTATGTACTAATATTCACTAGTTGCTGGTGTTCTAAAGCAAATGGGCACCTAAAAAATTCTTTACTTAAATATCTGCCACATTTCACAAAGAAATGTATGTGCCTATGTATAATTTTTATATATAATGTTATATATGTGATAAATTTGGTACTTTCAACTAAAAGTGAAGTCTACTATTAACCATTAGTGATACTCTATGTTAAAAAGCAATGCTTTAAAAACATTGCCAAATCATTAAATATCCTGAAGTATTCTTGCTCTTTAGGTAATCACACTTTATATCTTACTACATATCATGTCTGCTTTATTGATTTTGTAATGGCATCATTTAAGACCTGAGATGTTCTTCATTCACAAGTCAAGTTCACAAAAGGAACAGGTATGTTGGTTTTAGCTGGTCGTTTCTGCACTGGGGCAGGAGAGCAGGTGCCTCCAGCTGGTAAAGCACTCTTAACACAGGCCAAGGACAGACCTATATACGGACCTTCAGATTCTGCTTCAGCTCCCACCCTATTGGTCTGGGACAAAGTCACAGAGACCAGCAAGACCTATAACATGCTGGGAAACAAGTTTCATTCTTTTATTCATCACCTAACAAGCATTTGCACTTTTCTGGATTTGATTTACCTGTGGCCCCATTAGTCACAACCACAAGATTGACTTACATCCAAGTAGACCTAAGCTACTCGTTGGAGAGGTACCAAGCTCTTAGACAAATAGACAAAATACAAAATGGAAGGAGCACAAAAATGCCTCACAGTCTTCCACGATGAAAATATTCATATCATGAGAGATACAGTGCTAACTGCTTGCGGTCCATCATTTCATGTTATCCACCCACAAGCCTAGGAGAATAGCACCATCACTATTTCCATTTTTCAGAAGAGAACATTAAGATTTAAAATGAAGTTAAGAAGCTTTTGCCTAAAATAACATGTCAAGCGAGTAAAACAGTGAAGATTTGAATCCTCTGCTGTAACTTTTATCTATTTTTCTTTCAATATAGTAGATAATATAAAATGGCATCCATATTAGGAGAGAACAAGTAATAGTTTTCAAGCTGAAATTCCTTTATTCAAAGGGGTTGTCACTTAAAAATGTTTTCAATATTGTCAATTACTAAAGAGCAGAAAATTATAGATTTAAACCAGCACTCTCATTTCAGAATCAGCAAATTCAATTCTTGCTTCTAAAACACTAGAAAACAATACTGACAAGTAACTTGCCCAGAAAAGCTGAGCAGGCTCCTCGCAGAGCTTCCAGCTTAGTATAGACACGATCAGCACTTCTTAGTCCAGACTGTCAATCACTGACAAATTAGCCACCTATACATTCAACCTGGTTTCTTTTCAGGCTGACAGCTGGCCACATTCTTGGAGGAAACACACCCACTTTCACAGAGGAGGGAGGACTTAAATTAAGGGGGTAATTAGGGTGCACAAGGGCTCCTACACTGCATACAACTAGAATATGGATTTTATTATCTTCCCTAAATGCTCAGAATTCTCTTTGACATAAAGTCCAATTTAGCTAAATTCATCAATGGTCAACTAGCGTAATTTTAGCTTTTCCATATTTAATACTTCCAAATCCAAAGGTAATTTAAAGCAACCTACAAAAACAGAATCAAGAACCTTCTTTTAGTCTTTCCAACTGCCTCACTGAAATGTCTGCAACTATTCTATAATGGTCACATAACCAATGTCCCCCTTGAATTCCAAAATAAAATGCTCTATTTGGGTACAGATTGGGTTCATTACTGATTTAGGAAAAGGTAGTAAGAGGTTTTAATTCTTATTCTTTGCAGCAATGAGATATTTTCCAGGTAACTTCAATTCTAAAGAATTTGACAAATAGTTATTGTCTCATCTACAATGCCTAAGGTTCTTTACTAAATGAGGCAGGGTTATCAAGATAAGTAAGCCTCAGTTCTCAGGGAGCTTAATGTCCAATAATAAGGATAAGCCAATAATCAATGAACTGTAACATGCTGCAGAGGATTCAGAGGCAGCTGAAGGCACCTCTGGTAAAGGAGGGACCAGGAAGCCTTCCTCAAGTACCCTACACTTGAGCTGGGTCATGACGAACAGCAGGAAAGCAACATAGCAAGACCCCACACAGGAGGATGCCATTCCCAGAAGAAATAATGTGGGTACATGAGAAAGGTGAGGCAGGGTTAAAAAAAAGTCAATCATCAATTATGGCCAAGCCTGTGATACACGTAAGAGATAAAATTGTGATAATCTGTGGAAAGGCTAGAAAGCTAGTCTAAAGCCTTAATTCTAAAGTTAATTCACAGTATCAGTACAGAAGAAAATGGACCTCATATTTATATAAATTTGTAGGGAAGACTGAACCCATCACAATCAGAGACTGCAAAATCCCAGATAAGAGTTAATGAAAACACAGACAGGGACAGTGGTAATGAGAAGGGACAAGGATAGATCAGAAAATTTTAAAAAACACATGGTGATAAAGTGGTATGAGGCGGGAAAAAAGTAGCAGAAAACCATTCAAAGGGAACTGGCATTTTGAGCCTGGGTAATGGGAGACAAATCAACCTAATAACAACTAGAAGTTGAAGTGAATGGAGGAAGGAGGGGTGTGGAGGTGAGGAGTGTAGATGTTTCTTTAGCCTGTGTCAATTTTGCGAATTAGGAAGAACATCCAGGTAGAGATATCAAATGGACAACAAGAAATGCAGGCTGATTTAATCATAGGAGGGTTAATTTTTCAATCCATAAGGATGATTCCCAAATCTATATGACTTGTCGGAATCAACTGGGGAGCCTATTCAAAGCAAAGACCTCAGGCCCCACTTTAAAAAATCCTGACTGAACAGATCTCCATGGGGCCCAGGAATATACAGTGTTCAGAAGCCAAGAATGGAGCCATTGCTCTACATGACCCTGATCACTCTGCAGTTCATAATCTCCTGCTTTATAGTTCTGAATATACTTCCAGAACATACTCACTTGGATGGCATTTGCAGAATGTGAAACTAGTACACCTCCCCGGAGATTGGAAACATACTTTCACATCTGAAAATAATTATTTCTCAGTCTGTATCCCACTGATTATGGGGAATGGCTTTGATATTCTACTACATAACTGATGGTTTAGGTCTACAAGTACCAACCACTACAACACAAAGATCAATTCTGCTCAAACTTTCTGTGACCAAGATAACTAACGATTCCATGACCACTAGATTAATGACACACACAGCAAGCAGTTCTTTCTTAAAATGATGAACGAAAGGATAACTTGCATAATCAAACATAAATCTTTCATAGATTTCAATAACTTTCCTTCGTATTTCAACAGATTTCTTTCTCACTCTGAATCCTCTCAATACTCCTATCTCTTTTTCTCCTCAGGTTCATGACAGAAGTGAGGAAGTCACTAAGCTCAAGAAGGCAACTCAGCCAACTGAAAATATTAAACCTGTCACTTTTACCAAAAGTAGAAAATATTTTGTTATATTTTGTTTCTTAAAAAAAATAATCAGGGAAGGGGAAAAAAAAGATCAAGTATGGAATGACAATCTGATATTACCAACCGTGGGAATTTTTTGTAACATTTGTAATAAAAGAACACAGTTTAGTAATAGAATAACCCTAACCCAATTTATTGTTTGTTTTCTCCCTTTTGTTAAAAACAAAAACAAACAAACAAACAAACAAAACTGTAAAAGGGGTTCCTGGGTGGCTCAATTGGTTAAGCATCTGACTCTTGATCTCGGCTCAGGTCGTGATCTCAGGGTTGTTAGACACAGCCCCATGGCTGGCTCCGCACTCAGCACGGAGGGAGTTTGCTTGTCTCTCTCCCTCTGCTCCTCCCCGCACCTGCACTCTCTCTCTCTCAAATATATAAATAAAATCTTTTTAAAAAGTATAGTAAGAGACAACCTTTTTTATACACTCGTTATCGATACCTGTGCTATCTTCACATGACATTTCTTGTTTAATCCTTATAGTTGTGTCATTATGTAGGTAATCTCATTATCCACATTCTACTGAGGAGAAAGCCACACTTGGATGAGTTAAGTTTCTGTTCAAGGCCTCACTTCTTTTAAGGGGTTCAGCTAGAATTCCCACCCAGTGCTTCTTAATGGCAGTGTCCTTTTGGACATAATCCTAAGGGCCTAACACAACACAGAAGAGAATTAAAGTAGCAGGAAAACAGCTTATCTTTGAAAAGCTCCATTCATGATTTTTTTCTGGATCCCATCTGTGATCAAATTACCTCACTTTCCTTTACATGACATATATATATATTTTCTCACACACAAGACTGAGCTCTCTCAGGAAAGAAAACAAGTGTCATTCACCCTGGACTCTCCAGCATGTATCATTGCCTGACAAAGAAGATTCTTAACAGTGTTTTTGAATGAACATGACCAAGTAATTTGCTAGGGCTTTACCAGTCGCTCTCACAGCCCACATTCCCATAGCCCTAAAGGACTGAAATCAATGGCTGTCTATTCCAGACCAATCTAAAAGCTCTTTCCTTTTGGTATGGGTTGGGTTTTGTTATTAATTTTGAAGTACACTTTTAAACACTGTGATCTCTGAAACTAGTAGGTCTCTAGAACTGTTATTGAAAATGAAAACATGCTTAAGGCCTTAACAATGAGAAACTCTCCCCAAATAAAACTTGCCTTCAAGAAAAAAAAAGGAAAGAGGGGGACTGGAAATCAGTGGGGGATACTACTAGCTTAGGGGATGGATACCAGGCACGCTAGTGGTACTGCAATGCCTGGGACAGTCTTGCACAGCCAAAGATTGTGCTATGTCCCTCATAATTTTCAGAAGTCCTGTGCATTTAAAAAAAAAAAACAAAACTGTTTCCTAATTATCTGAGCATAGATCCTAACTAGGTTTTTATGTGGGCACAAACATATGTATTACAGAGTATGTGTTAAGGAAAAGGACTATTTTATTCCAAATTTACCCAAATTGGACTTCTTTTTTAAATAAGGATATTACATCATGGCCACTAGTGGTAGAAGAGCTGCCACTGCCATTCACAGGTGCCATTTTTTGGATTTATAGCCATCACATCTGGGATTCTATGTTAGGTACACACATCTGAGCACTTCATCAAATCTTCTAATGCAATGGCATCTGCACATTTATATACAGAAACACAAATTCTCCTTACACACTGCTTTCATTTCTCTTTTCAGTTGTAGTAAAAACATTATATTGATCTTTTTAAATGTGTGTAGTTATGTTATCCATGAATTTAAGATTGTAAAGGCATCAAATACACATGAAATGGCCACATAGATCTCTGAAATAGTGGAAGCTTAGTGAAAGTGCTATTTTTAAAATGGCATACAAATATTACCTGTCTATCTCAATTCAACATGATGTAAGTCAAGCTAGGTAGTTTCCAAGTCTCAGGAAATCCTGACTTAATCTCTGCTTTGTCAGCAGTTTGGACTATGTATATACGAGGAGAGGCACCAATGATCAAGGCAATTTTGTATTTTACACTTAAGTTCTTTTCTATTGAAGCTTAATTTTTAAATTTATTGTAATTTCTGAAGCAACATACAAAGGGAAACTAATTAAAAAGAATTTTAAAGCAGGAGGAAATGGCATTAAAGTATTCAAAATGCAAAAATTTTTTAAAGCCTTATAAAAAATATGAAAAATAAAGTTAGGAGAAATAGGCTTCACAATTCTTAAAGATCAATTACCCATGGGATACACTTATACAGTTGATTAAACCTAATAAACAAATATTACATCTAGAAGTATTTTGACACTAAATTATGTATTTAAGCATATTCTACCAATTTTACTTCCTTATCAACAACTTGCTTTACATCTCTAATGTCTTTATCATTATGACAAAAAAGGTCCCATTTTAATACCAAACGACCAGCATAAATAAGAGATAGGCAGGATTAAAAAGTGTACACACACAAACACACACACAAATTCCCTAATCATGGAGGAGGAGGAAGCATGCAAACAGCTTCCTCTACACTGTTCCCATACAGTGATGGTTTTTAAAAACTGCATCAGGGGTACCTAATGGCTCAGTTGCTTTAGCATCTGCCTTCGGCTCAGGTAATGATCTCAGGGTCCTGGGATCCAGCCCCACAAGTCCCTACTCAGCAGGGAGACTGCTGGTCTCTCTCCCTCTGTCCATCCCCCAACTTGTGCTAGCACAGCCCCATGTTCACACTTTTTCTCTCAAATAAATAAAATCTTGGGAAAAAAAAAGAAAAAACACATCAATTGCTTTGACAAAAATCAATACCTTAACAAAAATGCACTGTTTAAGATTCCTGACTCTTGATTACCACATGGCTAAATGTGTATAAAAAGGTAAAATTAGTAATAGTCAATAGAATATATATCAAGACTTTCAGACACAGTAACACTGCCTCTGAACAGTTACAGTAGAGTAATATTCAGTAAATGCTATTCTGTTAGTCACATTCACTCCTCCAACTATCTTTGGAATTATCAGCCTTCACTTCACTAAACAGGACACGAAAACATTATGTTTATTAATATCAATAAAAATTTTGGTTTCCTTTCTGAAGTAATTATACTTACATGGAGTTAACGAAAGTAAATAAAATCACGGCAATTTTAAAACATGTTTTTAAAAACTTATTTAATCTTTTCTTCAGCAAAAGTTGTAACCAGAGGGACACATGGGTGGCTCAGTGGGTTAAGCCTCTGCCTTCAGCTCAGGTCATTATCCCAGGGTCCTGGAGTCAAGCCCTACATCAGGCTCCTTGCTGAGCGGGGAGCCTGGTTCTCCCTCTGCCTGCCGCTCCCCCTACTTGTGCTCTCTCTGACAAATAAATAAATAAAATCTTTAAAAAAAAAAAGTTGTAACTAGAATTAGTACAAAGAAAAAAAAAAAAAAAAAACCTGATCTGAAATTCACCTTCCTTTCCCTTTTCCTATTTTATAATAAAGTGATAGTCCTAATGACTGCCCAAAAATTCTGAAGTAAAAGACCTAGATAAAACAGGAAACTGGACATTAAGTCTTTAAAGTGTTTTATTTTCTAATATGCCTCAAACTTATAAGAAAAAAAAAAAAAAACTAATTCCAGGAAATCTGTGATTGAAAAAAGTAGGGGTGCCTGGATGGCTCAGTTGGTCAAGTGTCTGCCTTCAGCTCAGGTCATGATCCCAGAATTCTGGGATCAAGCCCCACATGGGGCTCTCTGCTCTGTGGGGAGCCTGTTTCTCCCTCTCCCTCTGCCTGCCACTCTGCCTGCTTGTGCTCTCTCTGTCAAATAGATAAAACATTTTTTTACATATCTATAAAGTCATTAAGAACCAAAATTAAGATGCTGTGTCTTGGACTGACTAAAAAAAAAAAAAAAGCAGAATCCCAAGGGTTAATTTTACTTTATTGTACATATATTCTAAAATTAAGCAAATATTTTGGCATTTTAAATCCTTTTCATCTATGTTAGTGGGAACCTATAAAGCAACTTCTCATGTAGTAAAATTGGTTTCTTTAATTCTTTTTGTGCAATAAGTCCACAAAAATTATTTGTTGATTTTTTTTGGTATTGCGTCTCTTCATTTTCTAAAGAATGGAAGCATAAAATAAGACAACATAAACTGCTGACAGTTTAAATTTCAAAAGTGAAATTATATATCTATTAATTTTATATGCAACTCTGGAAAGTATATGTAAAAATAAATGGATAAACAAATTATCGTACCATTCCAAGATGACAATTTGGGAGCACTTACTTTGGGAACCAAAAAGAAATAATGTTCAAGCTTTTCTATAAATCTAAGCAAAAGATAGAGACTGGGTCCAAAAACTTGTAAATCCTAGTCAGTGGCACAATTCAAAAAGGCACACTTCTGCTTCAGCATTCTAAGATTGTGTGGAAAAAAAATCAACTCTCACAAGGTTTCTATTAAATGCTGTCTCTTAAGAGCAAGGCAACTGCAAAACAAGCATAATTATCAGGGACTAAGTGAAGATGCTATCTACGTGAGCCACCTGGTGGTTTGTTTCCCTCACTGCATGGATAAACACCTCGTGCTATGCACACAATCTTTAATTGGATACTATATTACGTTTTACTTTTGGTGCCAAGACCAAAAAGAATTTACACTTACCAAAATTTAGTAACAGTGTAGGTTACAAGACACACTTCCACTCAGAAGTACTTAAAAAAATTCACAAGGCTACGCATGGAATCCACACCTGAAAATTTACCATAGCAGGCCTCTATAATTGTTTTTATGTCTTTTCAACAGTGTTTGACGCCTACACTAAGTGTTGAATCCAAAACAAATTCAAAGTGACTGTAGATCACACAGCAGGCTTGCCTGTGGTTTATTTACCTCTTTCCCAGGTCTGGGTAGTTCAGAACCTAGCAAATTGAACTTCTAACAGGGCACTGTCTTAACTGTCAGCAAGGTGGCAATAGGTGCTCAGAGACATCATTTAAAAAACAGAGAAAAAAGTTAAACAAGGTATACTCTGTCAACAAGAGGAAAGTTGCAGAATGCCAGTCTTTATGACTCTCTTTGACATCAAGTTACGCCAACCAAAAGAATTTCCAAAGAGATTCTTCTGGTGCTCAAATTTTATAAAAGCAGAGTATGCCTAAGTATCCTTTTATCTTAAAATAAAATAACCTAGCAGCTAGAGTACATTATACAATAGCCATGACAATCTTAAAGATGAGAATTACATAAAACTTGACTCTAAATGGATCAGGGTGGGGGGCGGGCAGTGACAATTTGAGTCTTTTAATCAGTCAGTGAGGTGAACTGGGTACAGCAGCAGTCCCACACCCTTCCTTGAAGAGGCAACTTCCTCACTCTAAGTTTCAGTGATCTCTTCAATGGAGAACTAATAAAACTCAGCAGTAAAGAACAACTATTAGCAAACTCACACATACATTATAACCACATAACCACTACTCTCCATTACTGATTTTATTGGGAGGTTACTAGGCACAGCTGCACCCTCTTGTCAAAGTGCTCTGTGCTACTAACTCATCTCAGTGATTCAAGGCTGTACAACTTGCCCAGTGGAAACACTGAATGGATAGGAAGCTCTCAAAGGATAGCTCTATTCATCTTCCAGCCCAGGTTCTTGGTGGAGGCTAGGCTGCTGTTAAGACTAGTTTCTTGAGGAAGGTAGACAGTTTCAGGAAAAGACCATTTAACTGTAAGGCAGATGCTCTTCTGCCAGCTGTTTCTCCAGCTCCATGTGTGGTCTTGAGTTAAGCTGCTAAACCTGACCACGTCAATGGCCAGGTCTATAAAAATGACCATGTTTCCCATAAAAAGGTCTCCCTGGCTCTGCACCATTTGCCTTCATGGGTGAGCACCACAACTTTTGAAACTCTGGCTCTGCTGTGAGTACATCAAAAAGTGAGACACAAGCTCAGGACTTTGTCATGGGACACGTTCCTCAGTGCCAATCAAAGGGTCTCATTTCCTTGAAATGCTCTAACATGATAATATGACTTTAATTTTCAAAACTTCCTAATTCTAGGTGCTACTATGAAATAAACAGCATTGTGCATATAACAACGGCACCTTTGATGTAAGGTCTGCAACAAAGCGGGGATGACAAAGGAAAAATACTCTTTAAAGAAACAATCCTACTCTTAGTCTCTTCTCTATCTGCAGAGCCAAAAGGCAGATTTGTTTCAGTCTTTCATTTCTTCAAGAAATCATTATTAAGGGGTGCCTGAATGGCTCAATCGTTAAGCATCTGAGCTCCACAAGGGGCTCCCCGCTCAGCAGGAAGGCTGCTTCTCCAGCTCTCCCACTCCCCCTGTTTGTGTTCCCTCTCTCACTGTGTCTCTGTCAAATAAATAAATAAAATCTTAAAAAAAATCATTAAGAAACAACAAGGGTATCAGTAGAAAGACATGAGCTTTAGAGTCAGAAGGCCTGGGCTCAAATCCCAGCCATCATCTATCATTGGGGAGATGCTACACAATCATTCTTGTCCCCATCTAAACCAAGGAAATAATGCACATTGTCCCACAGGCTCATCACCCCATAGCAAGTGTGTGGAATTTACTAAATTAAGCAACCACTGGAAGCTAAGACTAAAACTGGCTGATAAAAGAAGGAACAAAGGGGGCACCTGGGTGGCTCAGTGGGTTAATAAGCCTCTGCCTTCGGCTCAGGTCATGATCTCAGGGTCCTGGGATTGAGTCCCGCATCAGGCTCTCTGCTTGGCAGGGAGCCTGCTTTCTCCTCTCTCTCTCTCTGTCTGCCTCTCTGCCTACTTGTGATCTCTCTCTGTCAAATAAATAAATAAAATATTTAAAAAAAAAGAAGAAGGAACAAAGAATGCAGAACTTGCACGAAGAGCGAGAGGGTTAATTTCCTTCATCATGATGAGAAATCTGGATCTGTATATATATTAGTACATGTATACATAATATACACATACAATATACATATATAATATACACATACACATATATGTAATTTCTAAGGGATTATGTGTTTCCTGAAAAGGGGGCTCTCTTGTTAACAGTTGTCTCATCACTGCCTTGCTTAATAACAGGAAAAAACAGTTCTTAGAAAATGAAATATGTCCAAAATACTAAAAGAGGCTTTGAGGGCCCTGCTATTAACTAATACACTTTGTTTCTCCTTCAGTGACACAGATTTCCATCTGTCTATTTTTCTCTTATACTGTGTGAAAGCATGCTAGGACTCTTCAATGACCAGAAGGTCCCAGGTTATATCAATTGTTAATCAGGTCCCAGAAATCACTGGATTGGAAACAATGAGGGAAGTGAGCATGAAAACAAGTGAAGCTACAGCAAAAATTTTGTTTTACTGATATAAGGTATTTTACAGAATCAGAAAATTATGATTGACCTTGTAAAAGTAGCAAAGATTAGAACTGTTATAACTTTTCACCACATCAGAATAACTTCTATACCACACCAAATTTCTCAAGTTTGAGAAAAACTAAGCATTGTGTACTTTTTGTTGTCTGAAATACAAACAGCAGACATCATGGCTCCTAAACCAGTAGAATTATACTAGTCTATATGAGGCCTCTAGCCTATCCGTAAGACCACTCTTAGTTAGAATGGGAAGACACAGAAAAGCCATTTATGAAGCTGATAATTCAGGTGAGGCGAAGGTTTACCACTGCTGCTTTAGGGAGGGAAGATAGTATCCTATTTCATAAAGTTAGATCTTTTACTTCTAATAATCTATTCATTTGTAAGTTAATTTGAATATTTTAAATATTCAAAAATGCAATTTGAAAATGCAACTTCCTATAACATATAAAGAACTTCACAATCTAATATTGTGTTTCTTACCTGGTAGCAAAGGTATATATTTAATTTAGTTTGTGTTTTTAACTCTCATATCCACAATACATGGTGTTGTTTATTTAAGAATTGAGATTTTCCTAAAACTCATTTTATAAAAAAATTCTACTTCTAGGGGCACCTGGATAGCTCAGTCGGTTAAGCATCTGCCTTCAGCTCAGGCCGTGATCCCAGATCCTGGGATCAAGCCCCTTGTCAGACTCCCTGCTCAGTGGAGAGCCTGCTCCTCTCTCTTTCACTGTCCCGCAATCTCTCTTGCTATTTCTCTCTTCCTCAAATAAGTAAAATCTTTTTTAAAAAATCTAGTTTTATGAATGCAAATAAAAATTAAGCATTATACTGATAGCTCACTGGGAACCCAAGATTAGTTAACTGCCTGACAACTCACCAGCAGCTAGAAATCTTCATAAAATATAAATCAGGTATCATTCCACTGGCTTCCCATTTCAACTGGAATATAATGTAAACTTGACACTATAGCCTACAAAATCCAACCCAATCTGTCCCCTACTTACTTCCTGTCTCCACAAGGCTCCCTTCTCTCTCCCCCCTTCCACCCACCCTAATCACTGTCCCCTCCCTAACACCTCCTCCAGGCTGCTGGCTCCTTCTCTCCATTTTCAGCTCCTGTGATAACCTCTTCAAAAAGTCTTCTTATAACAATCTAAGGTAGTACCTCAGCCACAGCCCAATTTACTTTCTGTTCCTAAAATTATTCCCATGGTATTTATCATTTGGGGAAATTATCTTCATTTATTTCAGTCTGCTTCATTCAAGCATAACTCCTTAACAATAGGACTCTTATCTGCCTATTAACTACTTTTCAGCAGTACCTAGAAATAGTACAGAGCAGACCTAGGAGATATTTGTGGAAAGAAAAAAAAAAAAAAGGTGGAAAGTGAGAATTAAATATTTTGAAAATATAAAAGGTTAAAAAAAATCACGAACAATATAGTAAATGTTACTCCAGCTCATAGCAGATTAGAAATATTATGCACTTGAATTCTATACATATGAATGTTGTAATTGGGAAACCTTATTCCAGGTATAAATAGCACTAGAATACATTCAAACTTATTAAGCAAATACTTGTTGCACACCTACTATGTGTCAGACAGTATTTTAGACAGTAGGGATTCCAGCAGGAAATACAATCAAAGTGTCTAAACTTAGAAAGTTTACAATCTAAACAAGAGAGATGGACGATCAACAAATGCGCATACCATGTAATGAAAAGTAGTAGAGAGAAAAATAAAGCAAAGGAGTGAGGAAGGAGGGCGCTGATACTTAAAATAGAATTTAGGAATGTCTTCATAAGATGACACTAAGAAAGGGAGAGAACAAACCCTATGGATATCTGTGGTAGAATGATGGAGGAAGTGGGAACAGCAAATGCAAAGGCCCTGAGCTGGGGGTGCGCTTGGTGTATGCAAAAAACAGCAAGGAGGCCAGAATGGCTGAGGCCTGAAGGGGGAAAGTGGCAGAAAATGAGGTAGAAGAGGTAGCAGGAAATTCTTTCCTAAAAGGCTTTAACAGACCACACTAAGGCCTTTGGCTTTTTCTGATTAAGAGGAGAAGACAATGGAGGGTTTTGAAGGGAGAATGACATGACTTGACTTAAAGGATCACTGATCACTACACTGAATACAGATTATAGAGAACAAGGATGGGAGCAGGGAGTCCAGGAAGGAATCACTTCAGAAGTGTCTTTGCCATTGACTAAGTGCTTGGGACATATGACACTTATTTTAATGACTCAGAAAGTTTTTTTTTTTTCTAAAAACAAAAGCTATTTTCCGAATAACTAGGATTTCCAGGAGTATAACCTCTAAATATACAGAGTAGGCTATCAGTGTGTGTTAATCTCAACAATAAACATTCTTAGATACGCAATACAAACACTAACCATAAGAAAACTGAGTGACTAATTAATATTAGACAAAGCAGACTTCAAAACAAGGGATATTACCAGGGATAAAGACGGATATTTCAAAATAATGAGCAGGTGACTTCATCAAAAAAATAAAAACATAGCAATCTTTCTTAAAGCTTTGAGTTTGTACACAATGACAGACTTCAAAAACACTGAGGAAAAAAATGGCATGAATTCATACAAGATATATCAATGTGGGAATAGGAACAGCCTGTCAAAGGCACCCCTGGAGTTTGTACGTCAATGCAGCCTACTCTGGGGTGAGAACCCCAGATTTAGAGGAACCCAGAGGCACAGGCTTGTTATATTCTCAGCTGGGGAGGGACCACTTCAAGACTCACAGGTCTGCTGCCCTATTAAG
Organism: Lutra lutra; assembly: GCF_902655055.1. Taxonomy (NCBI): domain Eukaryota; kingdom Metazoa; phylum Chordata; class Mammalia; order Carnivora; family Mustelidae; genus Lutra; species Lutra lutra. The sequence continues at coordinate 25,297,585 of NC_062283.1, read as the reverse complement.
ATTCCATGAGGCTGGGGCACCTGGGTGGCTCAGTGGGTTAAAGCCTCTGACTTCAGCTCAGGTCCTGATCCCGTGATCCCGGGGGATCGAGCCCTGCATCAGGCTCTCTGCTCAGCAGGGTGCCTGCCTCCTGCTCTCTGCCTTCCTCTCTGCCTACTTGTGATCTCTGTCAAATAAATAAATAAAATCTTAAAAAAAAAAAAAAAAAAGATTCCATGAGGTTCTACAGTTACATATTTCTGTGTTCTATGTGTTTAGCTTGTTCTCAGGCCAGTGGCAGGCCTGGCCATGGCACACCACAGCATACTGAATTAAAGCTGGGCAAATTCTTAAATGAGTGAACATTAGAGCAACCACCTGAAATCTTGAAACTAAATTCTATCTTGAGGCATACAAAACTGTTGTTTTTGAGTCAAAATCATTGAATATTATTAATTTTGTATGGCTTAACCCAGTTTATTGATAAAAAACAACATAAATCATCTCAATTGGTCACAACTTCATTTTTTATTTTTTAAAGATTTTATTTATTTATTTGACAGAGAGAGATCACAAGTAGGCAGAGAGGCAGGCAGAGAGAGGGGAAGGGAAGCAGGCTCCCCGCTGAGCAGAGAGCCCGACGTGGGACTCGATCCCAGGACCCTGAGATCACGACCCAAGCCGAAGGCAGAGGCTTAACCCACTGAGCCACCCAGGTGCCCCCACAACTTCATTTTTAACTGCAAATACTCAGCCTAATTTTGGTGTAACAATTTAGCAGTACTGATCTCACATAACTATTCCTCAGGAGAGGGGCACCTGAGTGGCTGTTGGTTCAGCATCTGCCTTTGGCTTAGGTCATGATCCCAGGGATCATACTGGTCCTGGGATCGAGCTCCACATCCCACACATTGGGCAGCCCCGCATAGGGCTCCCTCTCCGTATACCTGCCCCTCCCCCCGGCTTGTGCGCTCACTCCCTTCTCTCTGTCAAATAAACAGATGAAGTCTTTTTAAAAAAAAAAATAAATAAAATAAAATAAAATAAAAAAGCTACTCCTCAGGAGACGTCCTTAGCTTCATGTGGTCTGTGCATGGGGCCCAAGCTCTTTTTGTGTATTCTTTAACTTTCAGGTCAACCTTTTGTGTAGATGTTCATTGTTGTAACTAGAAAAATGTCAGAAGAGTGCAGGGGCGCCTGGGTGGCTGAGTCGGTTAAGTGTCTGCCTCCAGCTCAGGTCAGGATCTTGGGATCTTGGGATCGTGGGATCAAGCTCTGGGTCGGGCTCCCTGCTTAGTAGGGAGTCTGCTTTTCTCTCTCCCTCTGCCCCTCCTGACCTCTTGTGCTCTCTCTCTCAAATAAATAAAACCTTTAAAAAAAAAGTTAGACTAGTACATAAAATAAGTATTCTGAGTATGAAAAATATGTGATTTTTTAAATTATTAGGCCTTATAGAGTATTTTAAGGGGAAAAACCTTTTAAAAATAGCAGTATTTATTTGTACTAACTCAGAGCTATTATGGAGTATTTTCCAATGCCATTTATGTCAGCCATTATTACTGTTAACTAACATAACCCATACTAGATAATCACAATATGGCAAAATGGGAGTTGCACCTAGCTGGCTCTGGGTAACTTAAATGTGGACTTCACACACATGTTAAGACTAATGCCATAATCTCAGTTTCTCTCTCTTTGACAAATACAAATTTCTCTGACACTGGTGTGCTTGAATGTCTGGTTTCAACACAGATGTTTATTTGACTACCTCCTAATTCTCTCTATGCCCTTTGGCTGGAAGGAGGGGCCTGGCTGTATGCATGGGAACAGAGTTAATGATGAAAACCGGGTAAGGCAGGAACAGTTGTGATAGCCTACAGGCTCAGAGACTAGACCTGGGACCTATATGCTGGTAAAGAAAGGGAGGCCAAGAAGGAGCTATCGAATTGAACATGGCGCCAAGTTTGGTATGGTTTATCTCAAGAGCATGTATGACTTCTAACGTGAAATTCCTCTTACTCTAATAAAGATGAACTATGCCCTTGGTTCTGGACCACAGTCGATAGAACGGTTGGAGCAGAGGAGGAAATAAAGAAGATCACCCAGATTGTGTGCATGGTCCTAAACCCTTTTTACACTTGACAAGTTCTGCAGAAAGTCAGCATGAGTCAAGCAGCAAAGACATATTGATAGAGGCTGTGCACCCCCTTTTGCTATGAGTATTCCACTGTATTTTCATTTGAAAGGTTTCTAAGAACTTTTCTTGGTGTATCTTGAATGGCTCATACTTGTTAACTTTATAGGAATGTGTGTTCATAGGAAACCTGTTAATCAAATTGCCAACATGAATTACTTTTCCTCATTTCTGAAGGCTTGTCCAATTAATAAAAGGCTGATGGTTACGTACTGAAGTTATTTGAGGCCACTGGGGGGCTAGAGGGGAGTTACGTTTATTGATTCAATGTAGTCCTTCCTGTCACTTTGAGAACATTTATTCAATTTTGAAATGAATAATGATGGTAAAATTGGAAAAGAATATGTAAGAAAAGAAATTTATGAAAAACAATTCCCCAATTTAAAAATAATACTGCCTTCCCTGTCAGGCTTTGCTGCCAGCTGTTATTTAAACTTGTGTGCTCCTGCCCAGTGCAAGTCAGCAGCACAACGTCCCATATTAGCAGGAAACCAGTGCCTTTATGATTGAGTTCCTGTTATTGACTTGTTCTTAGACAAAATGCCAAGTTTCTTCAGACATACTACAGTAGGCCCACTGTGGAAGCCCTGAGTAAATGCTATTTTGACATTTAGGCTGCAGTTTTTGTTCTATGTGTCATTTTTTTTAATGACTTTCAAAACTCTCCTACAATGTTTTCGGTAATGATTTGGAGAAAGTGCTCAACTCCAGAATGAATTTTTTTGTGTCTTTAAAATAGCATCTAAATGGTAAACCAAAGAAATAGAAGTAGTTTAGGTTGATCCCAACAATTCTACCATGTTTTTCATCCTCGGTGGTGCATTTTGATAGAAAACACTGCAGTAGTTCTCTCAGGTAGAAGGTGAAAGCGTGGAAAACTGAGAGGGAGGGTAAGGAAACATCTTCAGAACAATAGAGAAATGGAAATCTTAATGGTTACATAATAAATCGGGAAAACAAATTCATTTTCTAAGAATAAAAATTATCAGTAAGATAAAATTAGTGTGGACCAACACATATCAGTATTTAACATTTTTCTTACGGGAAGAGGGTGAGGGTATTACCTCCCTTGAAGTGAAATTGAGGTATTTCTGAACAACTTGCCTTTCAAACTTCCTTTATTTGGGTGACATGCATTCTTAAAAGTTTTTTCAGGAAACAATAAAACAAGCACTTTAGGTTGCCTTTCTTTCTATAAGCTTATTCTTCCTAGCATTTTCTCTAAGTGCCCAGCATCTCTCTTGTATTAAGTTCCTATCACTACAACTGTGGGCTGGCCTATAACAAAGGTCATTTTTATTGTCTTTATGTTGGCCTTTATGGTTCTGGATCAAATTAGAACACCAGGGATCATCCTATCATATGTCTCATTATACTACTGCCAAAATGTGATGAACTACTTAGACCATTCTACAACTTGACTGGAGCACTCTTCTTTAGCTCAAGCTCATGTCAGGGCCTGTTATCTCCTACATTTATTACAAGACCTAAAACTATCATGACCATTTGTTTCGATGACAAAAAAAATCTACAGTATGTGTGTTTTGACAAAAAGCTTTCTCTAATATTGACATTTTTTATGTGTAAAGTTTTACAAAGGAAAACAATAACAACTATTACATATTAACAATTTACTATGAGACTGGTATTGTTCTAAATATTCTAACATACATTTTCTCATTTAATTCTCCCAAAGATCTCCAAGCAACACCACTCTACAAATGATGAAGTTGAAGATACAGCATACCTTGACCAAAGTCACTCTGATAAAAAGTGACAGAGCTGAAGCAACCAACTCAGAGTTGTATATTCGATGGTCTAAAACCTGTATTGTTCATCCTCTGCCTAAGTCACCATTAGTTGCATATATAAAATGCCCTCATTGAAAAGTTTACCTCCTAACGTTCAATCCTATAGCAAATTCCATATATCCTGACTCTAAAGTATAAAGATCTACCCTGTTTTACTGTGTTCACTTTATTGCCTTCACAGACATTGAGTTTTTTACAAATTGAAGGTTTGTGGCAACTCTGCATTGAGCAAGTCAATCAGCACCATTTTTCTAACAGCACTTGCTCACTTTCCGTCTCTGGGTCACATTTTGGTAATTCTTGCAATATTTCAATCTTTTTCAATATTGCTATATTTATTATGGTGATCAGTGATCTTTGATGTTATATTGTAATTGCACCACGAACTATGCCCATATAAGATAGCGAACTTAATAAATAAATGTTGTATATGTCCTGGCTGCTCCAGTGACCAGGCAATCCCCCATTACTTTGCCTCTCCTCAGGCCTCCCTATTCCCTGAGACATAACAATATTGAAATTAGGCCCATTAACAGTCCTACACGGCCTCAAAATATTCAAGTGAAAGAAAGAGTCACATGTCTCTCACTCTAAATCAAAAGCTAGAAATGATTAAGCTTAGGGAGGAAAGCATGTCAAAAGCTGACACAGGCCAAAAGCTAGGCCTCTTGCACCAAAGAGCCAAGCTGTGAAAGCAAAGGAAAAGTTCTTGAGGGAAATTAAAAGTGCTAGCTAGTGATCACACAAATGGTAAGAAAGCAAAACAGCCTTATACTGCTGATAGGGAGAAAGTTCTAATAGTCTGGATGGAAGATCAAAACAGATACAATATTTGCTTAAGACAAAGCCTAATCCAGGGAAGGCCCTAACTCTATTTCTATGATGGCTGAGAGAGGTGTGGACACTGCCAAAGGAAAGGGTGACCCTAGCAGAGGCTGCTGGTTCATAAGGTTTAAGAAGCACCAAAAGAGCTAGGTGAAGAAGCAAGGGCTGATGTAGAAGCTGCAGCAAGTTATCTAAAAGAACTAGCAAAGATTATTAATAAAGGTGGCTACACTGAAGAGCGATTTTCAGTTTCGATGAAATAGGCTTCTGTTGAAAGAAGATGCCATCTCAGACTCTCACAGCTAGAGAAGAGAAGTCAATGTCTGACCTCAACGCTTCAAAGGATAGGCTGACTCTCTTGTCAGGGGCTAATACTGCTGGTGACTTAAAACTGGAACCAACGCTCCCTTACCATTCCTAAAATCCCAGAGCCCTTAAAAATTATGCTATATCTATTCTTCCAGGATTCTATAAATGGAACAAGGCCTGAATGACAGCACATCTGTTTACAACATGGTTTACTGAGTATTTAAAGCCCAGTATTGAGATCTACTGCTCAGAAAAAAAGATTCCTTTCAAAATATTCCTGCTCATTGACAGTGTACCTGGCCACCCAAGAGCTCTAATGGAGAGATACAATGGGATTAACATTGCTTTCATGACTGCTAACACAACATCTATTGGATAGTCCATGGATCAGGAGTCATTTTGACTTTCAAGTCTTATTAGTTAAGAAACACATTTCTAAGGCTATAGCTACCACAGTGATTCTTCTGATGCAACTTGGCAAAGTAAATTGAAAATACTTTGTAAAGGATTCACCAATCTAGAGGTCATTAAGAACATTCATGATGGGGCACCTGGGTGGCTCAGTGGATTAAAGCCTCTGCCTTCGGCTCAGGTCATGATCCCAGGGTCCTGGGATCGAGCCCCACATCGGGCTCTCTGCTCGGAAGGGAGCCTGCCTCCCACCCTCTCTCTCTCTGCCTGCCTCTCTGCCTGCTTGTGATCTCTGTCAAATAAATTTAAAAAAAATTTTTTTAAAATATTAAAAAAAATAAAAAGAACATTCATGATTCGTGGGAAAAGTCAAAATATCAACATGAATAGAACTTTGTAAAATGTTGATTCCAACCCTCATAGATGACTTTGAAGGGTTCAAGAATTCAGCGGAGGAAGTAACTGCAGATGAGGCGGAAACGGCAGGAAAACCAGGATTAGAAGTGGGCCTGAAGATGTGCCTGAACTGCTGCAACGTCATAATGAAACCTGAATGCGTAAGTTGTTCCTTATGTGTGAGCAAAGAAAGTGGCTTGCCAGAGCTAGAATCTTCTCCTGGTGAAGATGCTGTTGACACCTCAGGATTTAGAGTATTACATTAACTTAGATGATAAAGCAGCAACAGGGATGGGAGGACTGACTCCAGTTTGGAAAGAAATTCTACTGTGGGTAACATGCTAGAAAACAGCATTGCATGCTATACAGTAAAGTTGCTTGTGAAAGAAGAATCAGAGTGGCAAACTTCATTATTGTCTTATTTTAAGAAATAGGCACAGCCACCCCACCTTCAGCAGCCACCACCATGATCAGTCAGCAGCCACTAACATTGAAGCAAAACCCTCCACCAGATTACAACTCACTGAAAGCTCAGATGATAGCATTTTTCAGTAATAAAGTACTTTTAAATCAAGGTGTGTACAGCACACTTAAAAGATTACAGTATAGTGTAAACATAACTTTTATATGCACTGGGAAAACAAAAAACTCATCTGACTCAATTTATTACAATATTCCTCTATTGCAGTGGTCTGGAACTAAACCTACAATATCTCTGAACCATATTTGGAACTGTATTCCAAATCTGACCTCTTCCCTCCATGCCCTCTAGTTTAAGTCACAATTTTCTTGTGTCCAAGTTATTCCAACAGCATGCTAACTGTTCTCCCTTCTTCCACTGTGGCCTTCTATAGTCTACCTTCCATGTAGCAGCCAGAACAGACTTACCAAATCTCAAATCAGATCATAATAAGTCTTCCAGGTAATACCTTCCATCTATTCCCAATTTCAATTAGAAGGAAATCCGAACACTATTAAATTCTTATAGGTCCTAAATGACGTGGTCCTTGTACACACCAGAAACCTAAGAGGTTCTTACATTGGTACCTCTGTTCTTGCTGTTCTTACCTCCTGCGGACTGTACCCCAGAAGACCACATGGCTTGCTCTTTTTCACCATTCAGCCTAAGCTTTCAGGATTTGGGTTTGAGACAGCTTTTGCATTGTGTGTGAGAGGTTTGTGGTAATGATATCAATTTCCTTCATAAACATACTATTATGCACGTGCTCAGTTTCCTGAGTCAGTTTTGGTAGGTTGTCTTTTTTAAGGAATTTGTCCATTTTTCAGTGAAAAGTTTGATGGTATAATAGGGAACATAAAAAGCACAGATATCCAAATCTGAAACCAGATTTCCCACTCAAAGAAAGTATCTTTTCCTCTGCTATTGGATGGCTCTGTGTTCTTACCTCAGGTGGGCTACACTGACTGGCAAACTCCAGGGGTGACTCTGGGAAGCACTGAAAAACACTAGCGCTGTACTGTCTCCCTCAAGGAGTATACATATCTCGTGCATGAATTCATTCACCTTCTTAAGCAGTCTTTTGTCAGTTCCATAGTAAATAAGGCAAAACAACTTGAGCAGTGTCCAAATGGTCATTTTCATCAATTTCAAACCAACCAGCCCACTGCTGCCTGGCCAACTTCATATGGAAATATCTGAGTGACAAGGTGCATAAAATCATAAATCATAGAGCAGTGCTTCTCAAAGTTTAGCTTACATCAGTTGCCCATTAAAAAACAGACTATTGGGTCTCACCCTCCAGAGTTCTATTCAGAACACAGAACACAGGTTGATACCAGTGTTGCTGACCTGGATAACATATTTTAAGAACTTCTGTTTATTTTTCCAGGCATATCTGTTCAAGAACAGTGCAGTTGATATTCCTTAATCTGAGGTTTTCCTTACTTGCAACCTGGAATGACTGTCAGCAGCAGTCATGAAGGAGGGTAAGCACACTGGTGGACCCCCGAAAGTCTGCTCAGATATGGTGTTGTAATTATAATCAGGCTGCTAAAGTTGAAAATGACCATGAAAACACAAATTATTCATAAAGATTAGGTACAGCTGCATATAAGTTAAAATCTAACACATGTGTATCAGATAAAAGAAGTCTGGGGGTTGTCAGTCCATGGTTGATGTGGCTATTGATTATCAGGTCAACAATAAAAAGGGACCTGGGCTCCTTCTCTCTTTCCTCAAGTTTACCTAATCATCCAAAATTGCTGCTGGACCTCGATACATCACATCCACCTACCACGTAGCAGGAAAGAGGAAGGTAAATGCTAATGGGGCCCAACTCTCTTCAAGCAGCCATTCCAGAAGACCCACAGGACTTCCTCTTATATTCATTGGCCAGAACTCAAAGAATCAGTGACTGCTAAGGAAGCTGGAAAATGTCATCCTTTAAGTACTGAGCTGAATCCAAATAATACAGTGATTGTGTCCTATAAGGAAGAAAAAAAGAATGGTGAACAACTAACTGCTTGTCTATGCCACAATAAGGATGAAATATTGAGCTTATAATGACAGAGTTTGGAATTATGATCAAGTTACAAAATTTGTATCAGATTCAAATTGCCTATTAGTTTATCTGCATTGTTCCTAGAACTGTTTCTTTCTTAACAGATGTACAATAAATATTTATTGAAGGAATGAATATTATCTATAAGAGCAATTTACATACTATCTATCGTTAAATAAGAAGTGGTTCTCGTATTAGATCCTTCCTCCTCTTCTGTGATGAAAGGGTTTCCCCTTTTAAGGTTCTCCTGGGAAGACTGCAATATTAACATTGCCAGAAGCAATTTTCTTAAGTACTAAGAGGAATTACACAAGTAAATTCCTAGGGTAGCAAAAAAGAAAAAAAATTTTAGAACATTTCTCTAAAACAAGATCTTGAGAACCAAGAAGCACATATATATTTACCAACTTAATTGCATTTTTCCAGGCCTAGGGGAAAGGGAGGGGGAGATGAATTGGTAAAGGTAGATAAGTGATTCCCTGTCCCAGATTAGAAAGAATCCATCCATCATCTTAAAAATATGGCCTGTTCTGCATCCAGCTGTATCACAACTGACCAGTGTGGCTAACTTATCAGCATTCACTATTCCCAACTTTATGGATGACAAACTTGCCACTGAGAAAAGCTGAGCAACTCACCCAGGGATAAATATTAAACTCACAGCAATGATGAAAAGGGAAGCTACTATTCCTGATCCCCAGTCCATCTACTTTGCAGACACAGTACAGAGGATATACATACTACCTTCCCACTACATTACAGGGCCATGAAGAGTCAGTACGAGTACAGTCCACATACCTTAGATGCTTACAGGAAACGTCTACATTATTATTCAAAACATTTTTCCCATAGGCTGATGGCAGCCTGACTGTAGAAGAGCTCAGTGTAGCTGAAATACCTAAAGGGAAGTAAAAGGACTATAGAAAATAGCATGCCCAAAATGTGATAATTTGAAAACCCATAATTTTAGAAAGATCATTCTTTTACTATTTTCTTCAAACAGTATCTGCACATGTTTGTTAAGCAACTATCACTAACTGCATTATAAGATTTGTAGAGTGAACTACATTAGAAAGCTATGAAACAGCCATCTGAACACTATTACCATCCTCATTTATGGAAAAATAAGGGTGTCTTGGGTCAAGATGACCTCACTTCCTCAATAGCATAGGTAATAACCATCCCTTCCATCACCTAAAAATCACCATCATTTTCGGATCCCATTCTTTATAGTGCAGATCCTTGACTGAGGATTCACCAAGCTATTACAAAGCAAAAAAATAATTAATTAATTAATTAATTAATTAAGATAATGTCAGACAAACCCACAGCTTAATATCCAAACTTCTTATAAAATCTATTCTTGAGATTACTTCCTAACTATTCTAGTGTTAAAATATCCTTAATTTTATTTTTTTTAAAGATTTTATTTACTTATTTGAGAGAGTACAAGAGAGAGCACAATGGGGTGGGGGTCAGAGGGAGAAGCAGAGTCCCTGCTGAGCGGGGAGCCCTACTCCAAGACCCTGGGATCATGACCTGAGCCAAAAGCAGGGGCTTAACCAACTGAGCCACCCAGGTGCCCCCAAAATATCCTTCATTTTAAATGATGGCAATATTTCGTATTCATATATGGGAGGGTTTTTGTTTGTGGTTTTATTTTAAATATCCCTGGGTGACAAAATAAGAGGATTGGCTGATCTATATTAAACCCAGAATTAATATATATTGCAGGGTAGATGCTGCTAACCATTCCCTTCCAGATGTCATGTTTCACATTTCTTCAGCTCAATGACTAATTACTGGATTTCTTCCTCCTCTAGGGGGTGCAGTGCCTGCACAACAGGCTGGTGTCCTTAGCCAACACCTCCTCAATGACAGACAGGAATCTCACACACCTGTAGCCTGAGATTCTATAACTGCCAAGTAAAAAGATAAAAGCCATACTCAAATCCTGAAGTATAATGTATCTCTAACACACACACACACACACACACACACACACTCTCTCTCTCTCTCTCTCTCTCTCTCTTTCTCTCAAAGAACAGAAGTGGAGAAAAACTTACACTGCTTATATTTAGCATTATCAAACATGTGCATTTATTAAAACCTCTAGAAATCAGATAAGTGATCCTAAAAAAAAAGACAAAGTAAGATAAAATAATTTTTAAATTAAGGGGAAAATCTCTCAGGAATTTTAACACATGACTTATCATAGTGTTTAACATGAGGCTTAAGGCAGATTCGATAAAACAAGGGCTCACTGAGTGAAGTGCCTAGCTCAGCACTACGGCTATAAGCCACACAGAGACAGACAGAATATATGCTCCTTACCCATCAGGACCCAAAAGTCCAGCTGATGTATGTGAAAGGATTCCTGAATAGCATAGTCTGAATAAGGAAAGATTCCTGAAAAAGGTGACATATTGTGTTATACACAGAGTTGGGGATGCGGGACAATAATTGTTCCACACTGCAGAAAAACAGAAAGTTTCATATGAGTTTTCTAGCTGCTGAAGGTTAGTTAACCAATTCAGATCCTCAATTATTTATTATAATTAACAGACATGTATAGAATATTTCAAAAACATACTTCCTACTTTCCACAGATGGCATTTTGAGAATGCTGGGTCTGGGACTGGGGTGCTAGGTTAGTATTCCAGTTCTACGTGCAGCACTGCCCAAGTTTATCTCATACACCTCACTTTCTGCACCTACCTTAACATACTGGTAAAAGAATTAAATGAAATAATGTACATAGTATTGACATACAGCCTGGCATACAGTTTTAGCTATTATTAAGCAAAACTGTAATGGTCAGTGTTTATTAACTACCAAGTTTTCTAACGAAATCCCAAAAGTATTTAGTCATCCCTTCCCAGGGCAACTCAGCTCCAGAAGCAAGCCAATGGATGAACAGACAGGTTAGGGATACACATGCGGTTCAGTAGAGACCAATGAGACCAAAAAGAAAGTCAACTGGGGGCTTCGGGGAAAGGTTTTCTTATTCCTAAGAGAGAAAGAGACAGACAGTGACAGGAACAAAGGAATATCCTTCTAAACCTTCATCTCAAGACTGAGCACCTGGAAATGCTTTAAACCACTTTGCACCCTCTCATACCACATGAGGTTAATCACTTTCATGGTACTTAGTGACTACCTAAAATAGTTCTGTTTACTTGTTTATTATATGTCTACCCTCCCTGCATTATCCCAGAAGTGAAAGAAAAGCTATCTTTTGGAATGCATATATAAGGCCCCTTGCTAGAGTACTTACTTACTAAGGCGAGCAGTCTTCCACTGTCTCCCATCTCCAGTCCTTAGAACTGGGCCTGAATACGGGGAAGTTCAACAAATATTTGTTGAAGAAGTAATTAAAATAATCTTATTCCATGGCAAGCATCTTTGAAAAAGTATGTTTTTCAAATAACATCTGATTGTTTATTATTCTTTCCCCTACAATTCTCTAATTTAAGATTCTCTAGTTTAGTAAATTTTTTTTTTTTAAAGATTACATCTATTAATCTGACAGACAGAGACCACAAGTAGGCAGAGAGGCAGGCAGAGAGAGAGGAGGAAGCAGGCTCCCCACTGAGCAGAGAGCCCGACGTGGGGCTGGATCCCAGGACCCTGGGATCATGACTTGAGCCGAAGGCAGAGGCTTTAACCCACTGAGCCATCCAGGCGCCCCTAAAATTCTCTAGTTTAAAACTAAATTCTCTAGTTTAAAATTAAACTTCAGATAAGACCAGTTCAGTAGTAATACCTGTCCTACATGTTTTTTTAAACAGGGCTTATGTCCCTGGATGCTTTTTTAGTAAAACCCCTCTCCTCAAAAAAGCATAGGCAGTTAAAAGAAAAAAAGGGGGGAGCTCCTGGGGGGTGCCTGGGGGGCTCAGTGGATTAAGCCTCTGCCTTTGGCTCAGGTCTTCGTCTCAGGGTCTTGGGATGGAGCCCCACATCGGGCTCTCCGCTCATCAGGGAGCCTGCTTCCCCCTCTGTCTCTGCCTGCCTCTCTTACTAATTGTGATCTCTCTCTATCAAATAAATAAAATCTTAAAAAAAAAAAATCCCAAAGGACATGTAAGGTGCACAAAAAAAAAAAAAAAAAAAAAAAGAAGTTTCACAGTAATGTTCTTAAAATCATCTGTCCTATAGGATCAGGATCAGTAGTAACAAGGAGGAGTCCAGAAAATTGCTACAGAATTCTAAATTCCCCTAAAATATTTATTCCCTTTGAAAATAAGACTACCAAGTTAATGGCTTCTAATTTTTTCAATAAGTCCAAGCAGGAACTAAAATCAAGTACTCTTACAAGAGAGAATTCAGAAGCATTCCAAAGGTACAACTTTTTCCTATCATTTTTTCCAGATTAAGCACCTAAAATTTAATTAAACTTTGAACAATTGATTATTTAACCCATCCCCTTTGAATTACAGTTCGTACAATTAAACAAATATAGAGTTGTGTGGGGAATTTAATGTTGTTTTTCATTTAGAACCTGTTACATTTCTCTGTAATTCAACTGATTAAAAAGCCAACTAGATGTGATATTTTGTGATGTGATAAAGAAAAGTTCTGCTACCTCTGACATGAGCTTTTTTTAGCATCTGGATTCAATTACAAAACAGCAATACCTTGACTAACTCCTTAAGTGGTTCAAACGTTATTTTCTACTTGGGAAAGCTAGAGATCAAGAATGTCTTTCTCAATGACTTAAGTAGGACAGCATATAAACATGTTCATGATTCGTAATACTCCCAAATTTAGGTAAAATATTGCTTTAGCAGCAAGTATTTGCAGGACTACCATTTCGAAGAGTTTTGCCTAACAGAAAAAGAAATGAAAATCAAGGAGAAAAAATTTCAAAAACAGTACAAAAATTTTTAGATATAATACAAGTTATAGGATACTCCTTATTACACTTACAATTTACACTTAAACATACATAGGCTATGAAAATTACACAGCCCCAAACTCATGCTTGACAGGGAAATAAAAATGATAAAATTGTTATAAAGATTACAGTCACCAGAGAAAAACATTAGTTGTAGTCTTTGCATTAGAAAAGGTCTGCTTGCTCTTTTAGTTGTCACATTTTTCACCATACTGAAGTTACAGTAACATTTTGAAAAACTAAATTAGAAACACTCAGTTTACCACTTGAGAATAATCTTAAAATAATTTTATACACATACAGCCTGACACGGACACTAATCTCAAATGATAAGAGCACACTGTTCTCTTGAAAAGTAAGACGGGGCAGTTATCTTCTGAATTTTTTTTTTTTTTTAAAAAGCACTGTTTAAAAGGTTTTTTTTAAGTATAACTTCTTATAATTTCTTCTGTTTGCTCATAGCATTTTTTACTTAATTTCTCTTCCCAAAGGTTATTCTCTCTCCAGATGATTTAACAGACAGGGAAGTAAAAAATACTCCTTACTGTCCATTATTTTTCAACATTTTTGAACTCAATAAAGGGAACATGATCTTTCACTGCAAAGTTCTGTTCACTACTTTAGAAATCATAAAACCATAATGCAAAGTAAAAGCTCATCATACAGGGGCAAATATCACTCCGAAAAGCCATTTTAGACCATCTTAACGCAAGAATGCCTCAAAGAATTTTGCAAGGAGTTCCTTGATTTATGGTAGCCCATGAAGCATAGTGAAAAACCTTTATAGCTTTAAATTCTAATTCCAGCTCCTCATTAATCTGTCATTTATTAATGGTGGGATCTTAGACCCGACAAGATTTGGGCTTCCATTCTTCACTCATAAAATGTAAATAATACAGACCCAATGGTCCTAACAGGGCAGTTGTGTAGGAATTAAATGAGATACTTAATGTGAACTCACTTTGAAAAAAGAAAGCAAATAAAATACAAATAAATTTTGTCATTAAGGTACACGAAAAAGTTCTTTTATGTTGAGTGAGAGTACAGGGGGTAGGGCATATGTAGAGTTAAAAAAAAAAAAAGAAAAAGAAAAACAATGACAAACGTAGGAGAGATTGCTGGGCATGGTCACAGTGCAGGGGAAAAGCACCATTTAATAAGCAACCCTAGGAAGCTGCACCTCAGAAGACTACTTACTGGTCAGAGAGTGTTAGGAAAGAGGAATGAGGCTTCCTGGAGGCCACGGGAGGACTAAATGCAAGGGGCTATCTCCTAGTTTGTTTTCATACATATAGGAGCAATCCCATCAGCTAGGACAGGGAGTAAGGAGTAATAGGCCAGGATCAGGGATACTTTTAAAGGCTGTACAATTTGCAGACATGAAAGCATTCTGAGATGAAGGAGAAGCTACTAGATGCGGGAGCCCTATAGGCTCAACAATCTCAGATAAGGCCTGTGGGTCATCACTGAAAATAAAGATAAGAGAGACTAAAACTCAAGCTTAAAGGGGAAGAAGGACTGAATTACTACTATTCAGTTTTTGGTCAAATAAAACAATCCACACAATGATTTGGCAAATACTTATTAAGCTCCTACTGTGTCTAAAACACTGCTCTAAATATCCTGACAAAGAGGTGAACAGATAAAGTTCCCTACACTCCGAAACTTCAACCAGAATCAGTGCTTTAGCAGCTGTAGCATGATAAAACAAAGTACCGTTATTTTTTATTTGAAGACTTTCAAAATAAAAATAAACCTGCTCCTGAGGCCCTTGAAAAAATAACTGATTCCAGATTTGAAGCAGGAAAAATACATGAATCATCTTCTTCTACCAAAAAGCAACAACTACCAAGGCCGCATCAAAAGATGCAGAGGCCAAACAAAAAGGTTTTCACAGCCACAGATGAGACAATTTGAGCATCAACAAGTTTCAATTGGACTGAAACACAAAATATAATTCCATGAGTTTTTATGACACCAAAAGAAAAAAAAAAAAAATGATCACCATTGTAGGATGGTATAGACCAACTCATAAATATGGGTAAAGAAAAGACATCATTTATTTTGCCTGTCCTATACCCCAAGGTAACCAAATACAAGAGTCTCCTTTTAGAAGGATTTCAGCTAATTAATGCAGAAGGAATTACAGAATTCAATTATCACCCTTTGCAACAGCTAATGAAATAATGGATCCTAACCACTGATATTCAATGGCTACTGTTACAAGACATTATATGCCCCCTACGGAAGTACACAAGACCAACCACGGGATACGCTTACTCTCATCACCCCCATCAAGAAAACCAAGAATGAACATGTTAAACCTAAATACCAATTTATAGGAAATACAAGGGATGAGAAAACACTTCAGGAATAAAAGTAGCCTGAATCAAGCTATGGAAACAAGACAGCAAATGGCCCAGTGCCTTTAACAAATACATTATGACAGAGAAACAGAGGCAGAGAGAGAGAAAGAGAAGAGAGAGCAGGGAGGAGAAAAGGACAGAGGAAGAGGGGGGGGAGGGAAAAGAAGGAAAGGGAGAAAGAAAAGGAGAAGAAAGGGCAGAAAGGAAACAAGGAGGGAGGAAGGGAGGAAGAGGGAAAGTGGGGGAAAGAGGAAATTAAAAGACTTGAGGGATATCAGCCAATTGTAATATATAAACCCCATTTTGGATCCTGATTCAAACAAGCAAACAATTAAAAACAACTATGAGACAACTGGAGAAACTTAAATACAGGAAGATATCTAATTATATTAACTTATTAAGTGTGCAATAATGGCAGTATAGTTATTAAAGAGAATCATTTAGAGGCATACAATACATATACATGTAATAATATGATGCCCACAATCTACTGTAAAAAACTTGGGGAGAGGGGGTCATGGAAAAGTATAGAGCTACACATGAAATAAATAGCCAATCCCTTTCTCCTTCATAATCATAATTCCTACATTTATGGTAAATTATTTTGAACATTTTAAGAAAAACCATCTCCATTGGCTCAAGTTAGCATAAAACAGGTTCTAACTTAATTGGAGGCATATGTTACACTTTAATAAGAGAACTGTGAACCTCCAGGATTATATGAAGGAGTACGTATGTGTATATGTGAGTGTGTGCATCTTTGTGTGAATATGTTTATGTGTAAGTGTGCACCTGCATGGACTTATTACACTCATGCTTTTCTTTGAGTAAAGATCCAGGCTTTAGTCAAAAAGGTCTGTAACTCAAGAAGAGTTAAAAAAAAAAAAAAAGTTGGCTCATTCAGAACTGCTGTCAATGCTCATACATAAAAATTTTATTTCCAAAAATAAAACAGAATCACTAAAATTGTAGATACTCTCCCACAAGAGGCCTTTTCACACTGTATTTAACACATGCTCCAAATACACTAAAAGTGTTTTAAGTTGGCTGAACAAACCATAGCTGTTTCTTAGCTCATCTGTCCTTTCCTCATGCAGGTGTCTCCATCTGGCATAAATCCCAACCATTCCCTCCTCCTGGTCATCTAATTCCTACTCCTCTTTAAAGGAACTGAAAACTCAGCTATTACCTGCTCCAGAATGCCTGCCCTTCCTACCACTGTGCCCCAAGGCCCAAGTCCAGTATTCACCACCACTCTTACTGTGCATAAGGACCTACACAGTATGTCTCCCCTCTGATACTGGGGCACCCAAAGGACACACCTGTCTTTGGTTGTTCACTGGGTCCTGAGGGCCCAGCAGTGCCCCACCCACTGCAGAGGGATATGGATTAGAGCTGTCACTCTTGCCCCACTTGGAAGGCACTTCTGAGTAAGTAGTAAACAGGTAAGCAGCTCAACCAGAGAGAGGGATTAAAGATCATTAGAAGGCAGTTTCTCTGAAGCCCAAGCTGTGACACCTCTTAATCTGCTTAAAAGCCTTCTAAGCCTCTCTCCGCTTCACCTCCCTCCCACCTGACCCTACTCTTTGCTTCCAAAGGGTACCTTTGCTTTACCCATTTCTCTCTTCCATTCTGTCAATCACCCCAATCCCATTAGGAAAAATGTCCTTAACCAGCAACCCCCCACCCTGCTTTTTCCCCTCTTTGGGTTTTTTTTCTGCCTCACCTTAAACTCTATTGTACCAAGGGTTGGGGAGTGTTGTTACTTGTGCCATCCAATGATATAGCCCTGTGGTACATTTCTAATATACTGTAATGTTTTTATAGTATGACATAATAGTCATATAATAAAACATAATAGTGTATTGTATGTAATATAATATTTTAATATTAAGTGAAGGTTTGTATTTGTGGTTTGTTAATTTTAAAGAGAATATATATATAATTTCAATAACTTGCTTTTGAACTAAGCCTTTTATAGGGATAAGGTAGGAGAAAGTTCTCCCAACCCTGTTTTAAATAGTAAACATCAAACTATGCTCATAATAATTTTGTGAATGGCTAATACAGTGATGGTACCCTAATGAGATTAAATATGTGAAGATCCTGGCACACAAAGGGCCTGGCACATAGAAGAACTCAGTATGTTTCAGCTGCTTTTACTATTCCTAATGATAGATTATAAGCAAAATGGCTTTTGATGTTAATAACTGACATTTTAGGGCATTTTAATCAAATAAGTGAGCTCCTACAGGGCAAAGTAGCTCTTAACTCTTCTCAGAGGTCCCCAACCCCACCAGGGCCCTGGACACCTAGACTGATGAGGAACATTTACTGCATGAACATTTACAGGAGTCACCTGGCGCCAAAGTCTACCAAGAAACAAGAGGTCTGCATGTCCTTCTTTGAAAAGAGGGAAGACAAAATTAGCTTTATCCCAGAAAATAAAAAGCCAAGCAATTATTTTCATCAAGTTCATTCAGACTCTGCAATTAGTCTAGCTGTATCTGAAAGACAAGCTGACCGAAAGCAAATGCTCTCAGGTTCTGTAAGACCTGAGAAATGGTTTGTAAAACATATTTATTTACATGTAGCCTGTGGGCATGCCCCAAGTCTCCTCACCAACTTCTTCCTAGAACACCCTTCTCCCTGGCCCTATAATCACACCATCCCAAGCCTGATAAGCCATTTTCTCACTAACCATTATCTTTAAAAAAAAAAAAAAAGTCTAGGGGCACCTGGGTGGCTCAGTGGGTTAAAGCCTCTGCCTTCGGCTCAGGTCATGATCTCAGGGTCCTGGGATTGAGTCCCGCATCGGACTCTCTGCTCCATGGGGAGCCTGCTTCCCGCGCTCTCTCTCTGCCTGCCTCTCTGTCTACTTGGGATCTCTCTCTCTCTCTGTCAAATAAATAAATAAAATCTTTAAAAAAAAAAAAAATCTGCAGAACTGGAATAAACCCTCAAGGAAAAACAAGAAGAGAAAGTTAAAGGTTATAAGGAATTTATCTGAATAGCAAGATACCCAGAACCCATCCTTAGGGAATTTGGAGGCTTACATGACAAAAAAACAAATCCCACCTTTCTGTAAACCAATGTAAGTTCCCTCTCCTCATAGATATAATCAGGAAAAACAGGGGATGGAAATGTCTTCACCCACAGGAAATATAGGATAAGGGCAAACCAGTTAGATCAGACATTCAGGAATTACAAGATATTCAAGTTTACACACTGTTTCTTGGATTAAGAATCGGGCTTTGCCAGAAATTAATGATTTTTGCACCATACTTTCACATCCTAAAATGAAAAATAGGGGATTTTTTAATACACCTAAGAGAGTACAGGACATTAATACTTCCTTGATTTTTATCCTTCCCTGATAATCTTCAGTATATTTAAATACGTACATTTGTAATTTTTTAATCTTTTATATATTTTAATGTGTGTATATCTTAAAGTGTTTCAGATTATAACTGTCCTACCATTTATTACTTTATGCCAATAACCCTGCAATAAAGTAGTAACTATCTTCATTCAATAGGTTGAGAAACTGAAGTTCACAGAGGGTAAAGTTTATTGAAGGTCACAAAGGTCCCAAACTTGGATCTAAAGTCTGTGCTCCTTATATCATACCACGCTGCTTTGCATTCCATTTTCTACTTCTGTACACTCTTCATTTGCATAGATTACCTGTTAACCATTCACCACAGTTCTTAGAATAACTACCTTGTTTAAAAAAAAAAAGTTTAACTCCCCTATTTAACAAGTCCATGCCCTGGGGTACACAGCCTATACAAACTGAGACATTCTAGGACACATCTCAGAAGATGAACAAAAATTTAAATTGCTCAGAATTAAATGCTCTTTAGGTGTTTGCTGAGATTATTTTATAGCCAAGATTATGTAATGTCCAGTTTAATACTCTTCTAGACTAAAATTACTACAGCTACATGAGGTAAAACTTATGGCCAGTTTTCCACCTTGCCACAGTGAAGCCTCCCTGAGAACCTTGGACTGACCTTAAACCCAACTCCATGCAGAGGAGAGATGCCTTCCTACTTTGTTGCCTGGGCCTGGCAGCCTGGCATCTTTAAGGGTCTCCCATTCTCACCTCAAGGGTAAGTCAGTAAACATAAAAGACTGTACTTTCTTTCTTTTCATCATTTACTTAAAAGACAACTGTTTATTGAAAGCAAAAGAAAATGCTCTGCACCTAACCAGCAACATAGAAAAGCTAACTCTGGATCTACTCTGATTCCATATTTATCCAAAACTTAAAAAAATACTCACAGAGGATTATCTGAAGGAAACTGAGTGATCCACTCCAACACTGAGAGACAATTAACAGGAGACACAGGACAGGTGCCTCTCTGAAAAGAGGAAATGGCCAGGTATAGTGGGAAGGAGACTCACTTGAAAATCCATTTGCATTTTGTGTATTTAAATTAGATGAATTATTATCTACTCAAAAAAGAAAAGTAAAAATTCTTAATAAAGCAAAATTTCACTAAAAGCCAGACTATCTGAGAGCTGCAAACTTGAGTCCCTACAGAACTGCTTTAACTGCAGAGCATACAAATCATGCCAAGAGCATAGTATGTCCACTGTGAGAAGGCAGCACTGCAAACCCCTGACATGTGCTCCCCTAAACCATTGCCTCTCACCTAGCTGCAGTGAAGACTGTCATCTAGCCATCATTTTAAATTCCTAGTCCATCATGAACAGGTTCTTTTGTAAATACAATTCAAAGAGAAATAATAGGAAAATGAGCACACATGTGAATGTCAAAGGAAGGTCAACTTGCTATAAAAGCTTCTAAAGTTACTATCATCTTCTGTATTTATCTTAGTCACACTCATTAACAGCTCAAGGACCATACCTGTGGACAGACCACACCCTCTGAACAACGACTTAACCAGGAAACTATAAAAAAATTCACTCTGTGGGGCGCCTGGGTGGCTCAGTGGGTTAAAGCCTCTGCTTTCGGCTCAGGTCATGATCCCAGTATCTTGGGATCGAGCCCCGCATTGGGCTCTCTGCTCAGCAAGGAGCCTGCTTCCTCCTCTCTCTCTGCCTGTCTCTCTGCCTGCTTGTGATCTCTGTCAAATAAATAAATTTAAAAAAATCTTAAAAAAAAAAAATTTCACTCTGATTTCTGAACAGTGAATATTGCTTATAAGCAGCCCAGTTGCTTTCTTTTATTCTTTTTTTTTCAGATATCATAATAAATTATGGAAGTAATTGTATTTCCTTCTGTGTTTTGGTTATAGTAATGCTTCAAGACAAAACTATGGCTTTCTTCTAAGAAAAGATGTACAGAATTGTGGCATACAGTTAATCTCCCAGCTTTACATCTGGCTTCACTTTAGAATTCTGGTTCTCACTTTTAATGTCACAATTATCCAGGTATTTGACTTACATTGTATTGTATCTTGTTATATTCATCAGGCTCCCTTGAATACAGTATTACATTATTTCAAAAAACATCATCTAAAATGTTATTTTAACAAAATGACTTCAGGGAATTTTACAACATGCGTAAAAAAATTTGTTGAAAATTCTTACTCAACATTATAATCCCAAACAAAAACAAAACAAAAAATTACATCAGAATGTGCCATACAGTATAAGAGAAAAAAAGAAACCACAATCAGTAGCCACTACCAACGGGGCAAGCAGGAAACTTGGTTCGGCCACTTTAAGAGGCAGCCAGGTCATTATGAAGAAAAAAAAGGAAAATGAAAGTTAAAGGCTATAAAAGGATAGGCTTTCTTATATAAAAAATAAAACATTCTACAGTAATTCCACCTAAGTTATTCTCCAAGATAATGAGAAACAAAAGAAATGCATTTTTCCGACAGGGCTCACTTGCTGGGTGTTGATTAGCAAGAAGCATGTAAAATGCTGAAGTTTGAAAAGGCACCGCTTTTGCCTGTTGTCATAGCATCCGAGCTGTAGATTCTTTTTTTTTTTTAAAGATTTTTTTTTTTTTTTAAAGATTTTTTTTTTTTTTTTTGACAGAGAGAGATCACAAGTGGGCAGAGAGGCAGGCAGAGAGAGAGAGAGGAGGAAGCAGGCTCCCCGCTGAGCAGAGAGCCCGATGCGGGACTTGATCCCAGGACCCTGAGATCATGACCCGAGCCGAAGGCAGAGGCTTTAACCCACTGAGCCACCCAGGCGCCCCCGAGCTGTAGATTCTTAAGAAATCCTCAGACCAGCACTGACTAAGCATACTCTGGTAGTGAGTTTTGGAGTTTCTCAGAGCTACACTCTAATCCTCTTTTAATTTGACTGCAGGCCTAATTTCCCTTGGCACCTTTAACAGCTCCCCTGGGGGTTATGGATCTCACCCTAGTGTTGTGACTAATGATTCCTGAATTTCAAGATAGTTCCAAAACCTCTGCTTTTCTCAATGACAAGTGCTTCCATTATCACTACCTATCTCCGATCCTTTGGCCCAAACTTCCTCCATTTATTCACTAATTCATTACACCATTACCAGGCAAATGCTCCAATAGTTTAAGCCTTGGAGTGTGTGAAGAGAACAAAGGTTTAGTCCTTGAGGCATTTTCATTGTGTTAGGGAAGACAAGCAAGAAAAGAGGACACACTGCAGGGTAATGATACTGTAATAGAGGTGATTACCAGCCAATTAGGAACAAAAAGAGGAAATGCTGTACTGCTCGGGAAGGTCAGGGCAGACAGAAAGAAAGCTGAGTACAGAAGTAGTAGTTTTCTTGCTGGTCAGTGGGCACCACGGTGAGTGTAGGGAGCAATCTGGATAGAGGTAAGAACAAGAGAGAAGTTGAGAAAGGTATTGTGATGGCTAATTCTTTGTGTCAATTTAGCCAGGCGAGGGTACTCAGATAGAGTCAAACACCAGTTTACATATCGCCATGAAGGTATTCTTCTAATGAGTTCAGCATTCAAATCAGTAGACATTATTAAAGCAAATTACCCACCACAATGCGGACAAGCTCCATCCACTCAATCAAAACAGGGATTCTGCCTCCAAACAACCTTCAGACTCAAGCTGCAATGTAGGTCTCCAACCTGCCTGCCCTGCAAATTTCAGATTAACCAGATCCACAATCACATGAGTCAGCCAATTCCTTAAATAAATCTCTCTTTCTGTATATATGCAGGTAAACAGTTCTGTCTGTCTGGATATCCTAATACAGATAAAGTGAGTTCCCATATGTCAGCATACAAAATGAACGGATTACAAGGTGAACAGACAGAGAGGAGGGGCATTGTTACAAAGGCAGGAAAGTACTGGTCACAAGAGAGAGCCACAGAGGGTTTTAAGCAGAGGAGTGACATGATCAGATGATCATTTTGGCCAGCCAGTGAATGGAAAAGGGAGAGACTAGAGGCCAAAAGACCAGGTAGGAGGTAACAATAGCCCAGGCAAGACAACATGACCTACCTGGGCAGTAAGAGGACCAGAGGAAGTAACTACAAAAGTTAGGTTAATGGGATAAAACCAACAAGACCTGCTGGCAAAGACAGGAGCAGTGAAGGAAGAGAACAGGATGGCTGCACAATTTCTGACTGACTCCTGAATGAACTGGAGCGCTGCTCTGGATTACGATGGGAACAAACAGAGAAATGAGTAGGAGGAAGCAAGGGAATGAATTCATCTCTGGACATATGGAGTATTTCCATGAAATACCTACATGGAAATGTTGAGGCATCTGGAATTAAGGTCTAGAATTCAGGAAACCAATCAGAGTTTGAGAAAGTGGGCACAGAAAGTGGGTAGAGCAGAAAAGCCAGAAATGAGATCTTGAGACACACCAATCTTCAAAGGTGGGGGGAAGACAAGGAAGAGGAAGAGGAGGTGGCACTAAAAGTGAGGTAAAAGGAAAACCAGCAGAAGGGAAAAGGTCAAAAGAAAGTGTACAGCAGGTGCCATGAAAACAAATAAGACAAAGAATGAAGTTACACTGGTTTAGCAATGAAAGGTCTTTGATGACCTTAGATAATAATAATAAGGTTTAGAGATATAATGGGCAGTGGCCAAATATGGAAAGTTGAACAGTACTTAAGAGAGACAAAAGTAAACCTAAGTGACAGATGATGCTTAGCTATGAAACAAACGCTATGGAAATAATCACAGGGGTGGCTTTCCTGACAGCTCTTTGTGGAACCCTAGAAATTGTCTGTTCCCACTGACACAGGTGCTGGATTGTGTATTTATTTCATCCTCATTCAGTTCTCTCCGCAGGGTCTCTGAGGCAGACCACTGACCACAGGGCAACAAAGATCTCTGGCCATTAGACAACCAGGCATTTTCATCTGAAGTAGGATGTTGGAAACCCTGGCAATATGCTAAAAAGCTGGAAACAATTTTCAGTTTGCAACCAATTGCTTCCTTTATTTTTTATTTTTTTATTTTATTTACTTATTTGATGAGAGAGCACAGCAGGCAAAGGGAAAGGAGGAAAAGCCAGATCCACACTAAGCAAGGAGCCCACTGCAGGGCTTGATTCCAGGACCCTGGGATCATGACCTGAGCAGAAGGCAGATGCTTAACTGACTAGGTGCCCCAACCAATTGCTTCCTGATTAAAAGGTCTCAAAGATGCTTCTTACAGAAGAAATACATTTAGTAAAAGGGATTAGTGATCAGAAATATTTTGTGTACAAGTTTAGTATTGTGTCTCAGAATGATACTGATAAAGACAAAATTATGAATGCAGCATTTATTGACTAATATCTAGTACCATTATAAGAACATGCTTATTTGGGGGCACCTGGGTGGCTCAGTCAAGTGCCTGCCTTCAGCTCAGGTCATGATCCCAGGGTCTTGGGATCAAGACCCAGATCGGGCTCCCTGCTCAGCGGGGAGTTTACTTCTCCCTCACCCACTCCCCCTGCTTATAAGCTCACTCTCACTCTCTCTCCCACTGTCTCTCAAATAAAATAAACAAAATCTTTAGAAAAAAAAAATGTTTATTTGGTCATGAAGGGTTGGTTGGTGGAGTACTCCTGTCAAATTTATAGCATATCTTCAGGAAAAGAATTCTGTGACAAGAAGGACTATTGTTCAGGATGGTTAATAGTAAAAAAATCATGCCTACTTATCATGTGCCAGTCACTGTGTCCTTAACATACATTAACTCATCTACCCCTTACCCTAGAAGATAGTTGGTGTTATTATCCCCATAACAAAAGAGAAAATGGAGGCACAGAGAGAATGAATAACTACCTCAAAGCCACAGAACTACAAATTAGGAAAGAGGCCATCTGCACACAGGTGTGTCTCCACAATTTCTATACTGGTTGAGGTTAACAATGAGCCTTTATTCTATTGACCTTATGAAAGACTTATACTTTCTCCTGTTCCTGAAGGCCCTACTCCTATACCACCTCTCTCTTCTGCAGTTCATTCTGATTCGTCCCACGTCCCTCTGTGTGAATAATGACTCATTTACTAACCCTTAGATTTTCAAGCCTGGCATCCGGATCACTGTGTTTGCTATAGATCAACACTGATGATCAATATCAGAGCAAAAAGGAAACTGAAAAGCGCCTGTAATTACATATTGAGCTAGGGATCAGAAGGGAGTGATTGCAAAACCCCAACGTAGAAGAGAATAAGGAAATGCTTCAAGGGTAAAATGAGAAGGGTAAATTCAGAAAAAGTGCCAACTTCCATCTGGACCATGACAAGCAAACATCATTAATGCTCCTTCCAGAACTATTTAAATAAGAGTCTACTGTTTGTTTTCGAAACTCTCCTAGGGCACAATTACCAACCACAAGGCAATCAGTTGAGACCACAGAAGGACAAGGGCTGCCATTACAGCTCTCCTGCCATTTTTTACTTCCTGCCATGTGAACTCTGTCCCCACATGATAAGCTATTACTAGAAGGCCTAATGTGAAGAAGGGGTAAAAAGTAGGGGGAGTGGGGCAGAATAGAAAAGGGGGGAAGCTGTAAAGAGGAAGAAATAGGAGGAGAGAAAACAAATAATTATGCAAGGGGGCACTTTCTAAAAGATGGCACCCTGCCAGGTTAACAGTCAAGATTTACACACTGTGTTTTTTTGTTTGTTTGTTTGTTTTTTACTGGTATTTTATAATATTTCACCATGCCTACGTAACACAAGACTTACTGTCAAGAAGAGAAGCAACCAAGAAATCCAGATAGAACCTCGCCTGGACATCTGGGTGGGACATCTGGGTGGCTCAGTCAGTTAAGCGTCTGCCTTCGGCTCAGTTCATGATCCGTGGGATCGTGAGTCCTGCATGGAGCAACTTGCTCAGCAGGGAGCCTGCTTCTCCCTCTGCCTGCTGCTCCCCCTGCTTGAGCTCCCAGCACTCTCCTCATTTTCTGACAAGCAAATAAAATCTTTAAAAAAAATTACAAACAAACAAACGCTCCCTCTAGCTAGGTGGGAACTCTGTCTCCATTCACCTAGTATAAGAAGCTATCCCAGTGCCCACCCTGTTCTGGACACTCACCAAAGACATACTTGACTTTTCTCAAAACTAGCCTTGGGTGCAGAATCCTGGTTCCTGGGTAGAAATGATATAAAATCTGTGAACTTAGAGTCTCCTCTACAGCAGTGGCCAAGAACACAGTCCATGAACTTGGAAAAAATATGTCAGAGCAGGTCCGAGGCCTGTGGGAAGGTTATCATTAGCTGGATCCAAGAGGCAGATTTACATATGATAACTGTCCAGGAGAATAAAAGTACAACCAAATTGTGGCATTCCTGTATGTTATAATAAATTTAAACGTTAGTAAGTTATTAAAGTGCTCTCCCACGGTATGTCATTAATAAAAATTAACAAAAAAATACACCAAGAGCAATATTCCCAAATGAAGGTATCATAACCATCCTATCAAGCATCAACAGTAATGGAATAGGAATATCTGCAATTGTAATCTTCAATAAACATTGCAGGATTTATTTTTAAGTTGTTGTATATGCCATGTCAAAAATTAATGAACTCTGATTCTATCTGCATTTATTCCACTAAATCACATCATCTCACTCAAAATATAAAACCAACAAAAACAACTAACCCTTGAGCTAAAATCCATAAGCAGATATCTGTGACAACTGTAATAGAGGCCACGGAAGTACCATGTGGATTACATGAGAAATCCTGAAGATGGGATTTTTCTCATCCCTGAACCCCAAGGTGTGCTCCACAGTTGGCTACAGGCTCTTATACTCAATCAGCACTTGCTCACTCCTAAAGAAGCATTTGGGAAAGATTCCACATCCCCTATAAGATCCATATCCTATTCTAGGCCAGTAACATTTGCTGAAAAGCACTGAAGCAAATCAGAAACAGTATAGTCAAAACCGCGAAGAAAAAGATAATAATACGACCAATAATTACTTCTGGTCAGTATGATGATAGGAGTTCGTTGTTGGTTTGTTTGTTTTTTTTTCCCTGACACTTTATACTCTCCTATACTTTTCAATTTTCTATAGTAAAAGGTATTTTTTTTAATTATTGGGAAAATGTTAAGGAAAAAAAATCAGTTAATCTTCAAGTCACTATCACAGTCACCTAAAATGAGGGCTTGTCTGCCCAAGCTCACTTTTTTTTCTCCCCAAGCTCACTTCTGATTCACTGGGAATGTCTTTAAAAACCGCCAGGTTCTAGTCCCACCCTAACCCCACTAACCTGAATAGGGGAAGAGCCAACATTTTTCAAGCTAATGTAGTGATTCGACTGTGCCACCAACAACTATGCTTTATAGATGGCTACTTCATCTACAAAAGATGAATTTCTTTGGAAAGGATTGAAATTGGGACCAAAACACCAAAAAGAAAAATTATTCTTTTGGAATGAACTCCAAATCTAGAGACACAGCTGATTCCAGAGAGAATTGCAGTAATTCCTAGAGAGTGAATGGGGAAAAATGAAACCTCAGAAGGAAATACCAAGGTGGATACAGTGAATGAGGTAACAGATTAATCAGGGCTGGAGCTCGACAGAGCTCACTCGACAGACCAGGGCTTGTTTCCTCCTTGGGATTCCAGAATAAAGAGCTGTTCTGCACAGGTGAACCATTGGTCACAATGGCAGATGGATTTCAGTGGCCACACAAGTGTGAAAAAAGGAGGGCCTGATCCCTCTGGACATGGCCATATGTATATGGATGCTCAGACTTTGCCCACAGCTCCCCAAACACCGGCCTGTTTCCATCTTCTCAGTTCTGGGCAGCATTTCCAGGCAACCTGGGCAATCTACACACTCTTACAGCCAAGGCATTGCTATGCAAGCCCTTCTTCTCTCTAGCACATGGGCTAAGTTTGTGCAGTCCCCACACTGGGTAGTACAACATAAAAGGAAAGTAAGCAGCAACTTAAAACTGCCAGAGCTGAACTTGAATAAAAACGTACCCCCCTTAGCAGCAGAGACACAATTCACCTTCAACATCTTTCCCTAAAGAAACAAGGGCAGAATAAAAAAGACTGAAATCTTGCCATTGGCAACAATGTGGATGGAACTCAAGGGTATTATACTAAGCAGAACAAGTCAGCCAGAGAAAGACATACCATATGATTTCACTCGTATGTGGAATTTAAGAAACAAAACAGATTAACATAGCAGGGGGAAAAAAGAGAGGCAAACCAAGAAAGAGACTCTTAACTACAGAGAACAAACTGATGGCTACTGGAGGGGAGGGGAGCAGGGGGGAATGGGTTAAACAGGTGATGGGTATTAAGGAGGGCACTTGTTGTGATGAGCACTGGGTGTTATAAGTGATGTCAGTAAATTCTTCACCTGAAATTAATATTGAATTGCATGTTCACTAGATGAAATTTAAAAAAAAAAAAAAGTGTAGATGCAAAAAAAAAAAAAAGAAAAAGAAAGAAAGAAACTACACTATGTATATTGTATCATTCAAATAACATCTTCCTTCATTAAGATATGAGAGTTTCCATATATATGCATAGAAGTGTGTGGGAATAGCCAAACGCTTACCTCACTGAAACAACAGTTATGTACAAACTGTCGTTCAAGTAATATTCTTTCAATGATATATACATGTTTGTATGTGTTTGTGTAGAAGCATGTGGGAACAGACCTGTTTACTTAGAAAAGAAAAAGAAACAACAGATACCTATCAGAATGTCCTTGACTCTTCTTTGATATAAACAGCAAAGCTTTATCAATGTGAATGTCCTTCAGCATTAAATTGTTTATGATATCTCATCACTGATTTAAATGATCTATTCACAGTGAGAAATGACTTAAAAGTCAAGATGCTCATAACAAAAAGCCACTACTACCCTCCTTTTCTTCTCAGCAATTCTATGGCCTTCTGCCTCTCCCGTTCTCCTCTTCTACTTTATAAAGTTCTCCCTGTTTCTTCACTGTCCAGTCCAACCCCATTCCACCCCCATGTTAAATGGTGTGCCTTGAGCAGAAAAATCAAAGCCATTTTGAACAGAGAAAGGGGCCATTTGTTGCAGAATGCAATCAAGCTGTCATGTTTCAACCTGTTTGGTGGGCTTTTGGACTGGTAGTACTAACTGGCCAAAAGAGTGTGCTTTAACAATTCCTTACAAAAATACACTTGCTATGTGAAACATGAAACCTACTTCTCCATAGAAAGAGCACAAAGCTAAGGCGCCTGGGTGGCTCAGTCCGTTAAGTGTCTGCCTTCAGCTAGGTCATGATCCCATGACCCTGGAATCAAGTTCCCCATCGGGATCCTTGCTCAGTGGGGATCCCACTTCTCCCTCTGTCTGCTGTTCCCCCTGCTTGTGCTCACTTGCTCTCTCTAGAATATAACTAAAATTTAGTTCCTAAAGCTAATAATACATAGTATTAAAAGTAACCCTTGATGATGCTTTTTCTACATGGAATGGCTTTCTTGGTTCCAACTGGGTGTGTTGCAGAGCTCCCTTTCTGACCCACACTCTATGCTGACATTCTCATCATGTGGGGATCCAGGTATGACGTCTGAGAAATGGGGTAAAATGAGGCTCCAGACAATAATGGGGACTAGATGGGAGCAGCCAGGCTCTTGGCAACAACAGCAACTTGAGGCTCCTGAGGAAAAGCCTACAGCTCCATGTACTAGGGGAGGAGGAGGCCAAGAGGAATAGCGCAGGATTCTCTGAGGCTGACTCCCAATCCCTCTCTCCTTCCTGTGACTCCACCTCCACCCAGGGCTCTGCTGCAGAGGGCCTGGGGTAGCAGAAAGGGGACTGGGGTGGAGAGAGCATGGAGAAGTGTCATTCCAGAGTCAGGAGATAAGGGACTGCCTGAATCCTGTCCCACGCACAGGAAAACCCAAAATGATCCTTTAGGATAACGATGCTCCCATCTCCTAAATGCCACTGTGAAAAGCACTTTCTTACAGTTCAATCCTCATAGCACTCAGAGGTAGGTATATTAATTCTTAGCACAGGTAAGGATAATATATAGAGAGATGCTGAAACTTGCCCATGGCACCCAGAAAATACTGAGGTCAAGATTCAAACCCATGTTCATCTGGCTCTCCTCTTCCTTTAGGAACAAATTTCTCTCAATTCCAAGGCCAGAAATGGGGATTTTGCCAAAAATCACTCCTGACAAAAATATTTGCATATTAATACAATCTTACTGCAACTAAAAAAACAAAACAAAAAACAAAAAACTGTCGAGTTAAAAAGATAAATTAAACTTTCAAGACACATTCAGTTGTTCTATCTGAAGAAGGCAAAACTGCAACCTAGTAGGTCCTACATATGCCTCTGCCTTATAAACCTGGAAGGCTCATTCCTTCCCAGAGTCCCGAGAAACGGCCTCAGCCACTACATTTACTGTGGCCAAGTTCTAAGGCTGCCTCTTCGGTGACAGCCTCTGTGACACTGCAAGACACCTGTGAAGAACCAGAGCTGACTACTTCTATAGGGTCCTGCAGTGGGCTAATTCCTAAAATCCTTCCCAAATTCAAACATTAAAATTATCCACATTAATGTCCTACTAAACTTTAGTCTCCATTATATATGCTGTAAAGATTAACTTAGGAAAGCAAAAAGTAAATTTAGATGCCCTTATATGTGTATATTTACATCTATTTATTATATATTTATTATTATATAAATATGTTTACATCTATTTCCTGAAATGTGTATTTAAAGAGAAGAAAAGCCAAAGCCCATAAAGGTTGTAAGTGATCTGCCCTGCTCAAAGAGCAAAGTAGTCATTTCAGGTTTCCTGGACCCAACCCTAAGGCCTTCACAGCAGTTCTGTACCTCACATAGAGAATATTCTAAGATTTCCAGTTGGGATGCCAGTGATTTGCCTTTTAAGAGAATTCCTTTCAAAAGAATTCCTTTTAAAACACTCCCTTGTTTTTAGTTAAAATCAAAATTCCCACATTAACAGTATGGCAATAGTATAAACTTTTAATTATGCTTAAATATTTTAAAATCTATATATTCAAAAATTAAAACCAAAAACTTATAAGACAACAGAAAGAAAATACTATATATGTTAAAATAACTCAAAACTTTCTAAACTAGTCAAAACAGCAAAATGGATGGGGGTGAAACAAAAAGCCACTATGGGCCACAAAAAGCTAAAAGAAAAAAGAAACAATAGACACAGTTCAATATTTATTCCAATCTCTATGTCTCTCTTTCAGGGTTTACATTTATTTACTTTTTTGAAAAAGATTTTATTTATTTATTTGACAGGCAGAGATCACAAGTAGGCAGAGAGGCAGGCAGAGAGAGAGGAGGAAGCAGGTTCCCTGCCGAGCAGAGAGTCCGATGTGGGGCTCGATCCCGGGATCCTGAGATCATGACCTGAGCCAAAGGCATAGGCTTAACCCACGGAGCCACCCAGGTGCCCCCAGGGTTTACATTTAAATGGAGAAAAGCAAAACTCTCTGAAAAATCCATTATGCATTATGTATTATCACTTCCCCTCAAAAACAACCTCTAGGGCGCCTGGGTGGCTCAGTGGGTTAAAGCTTCTGCCTTCGGCTCAGGTCATGATCCCAGGGTCCTGGGATCGAGCCCCACATCGGGCTCTCTGCTCTGCAGGGAGCCTGCTTCCTCCTCTCTCTCTCTCTCTCTCTGCCTGCCTCTCTGCCTACTTGTGATCTCTGTCTGTCAAATAAATAAATAAAATCTTTAAAAAAAAAAAAAAACAACCTCTAAAATTTTTGCATTCACACTTGGGAAATTAATTCACTTAGTACTTCTTTCCCCAGTATACTTGGGGTGGACCAATCTCAAAAACAAAGTCGAAAACACTCAGAAGCTCCACAAAACTTGATTTCAGTTTCAGGTTCCCTAGTTAAAGCAGAAACAACACAACAGTAATTTGAATATTCTTTCCAAGCACAATGAAGAGAGTAGGGACAGCTGCAGAAACAGCTGTAAGGGTTAACTGGTGATCCTGACCCTACTAGCTGCTGCTGCTGCTGGTATTCTTTATGAAGCAGGAAAACTGCCTAAGGAGTCTGCCCAGAATACCAAAGGAAGTGGTAAAAAATGAAATTTCAATTAACCAACTAACTAATGCTTACCAAGCACCTCTTATGGTGTTAAGTATCAAATGGGTACCAGGAAGAACAAAGTATTATAAAGTACAGTAACTCCAAATTCTCCCAGACAGCCCCAGCTTCCAATATTCAGCCCCACTCTAAACCATATAGTCATGAGATCATGTGTCCTACCTTGAAGTCCAGAAAAAAATGATCACTGCAGGCCAGGAAATTTATATTTGAGTTGAGAATCACACAAGTGAGTAATTTTTTTTTAATAAAACAGTATTCAAAGGTGGTTCCCAATGCAGTCAATAGACTAATGCTAATCCATGGCACATTTTTAACCCTTTCTTTGACAAAATGACAAAGATAATCATACTAAAGTAGGTCACATAGCCAAAAACCTATAATTTGATGACTGTTCTTTATTCTGAAAGCATATCCTTCTTACATTGTAGTATGTAAAATGCCTCTTTTTAACTAAATGGTGACAGGTAGGAATTTGCTATTTTGAGGTTCTTACCTTCAAAATAAAAATCTGGCCACATTATATCAATCTCAAGTTTTTATCAGTCTATGAAATCTTAAAATCTGGGAGCTGCTGACATTCAGGACTCTAGTTACTCATTCCTCTAGATGCAAAAAAGGATAAAACACCTTATCCTTGATTCCTGATGCCACTTCTGAAACAAACCATAAAACTCTCTTTGCTTCTTAGCACTTCTCACCAAAAAATGTACCTACACCATCGTAATCAAACCACAGCCACCTCACTGGTGTGATCTACTCACAAGCACTCCCGTGTTCTTAGGAGACTTCAAAATCTGGTTGTTCTCTTCCTGTCCACACCCTCATCTGCCATCATATACTATCACTTTCCACCCCGGAATCCTTTATGGATCTTACTGGCACACCATACGAATAAACCATTCTGCATCCAACTGAATCACAAATTTATTAAGACTACGGCACAGACCAAAGTTGCTGAGAAACTTCACAACTTGACCACCACTGAAAATCACACTGCAGAGCAGGACCCACGAGGACAGCACTGCAGCAAGCGGACAGGCCAGCCTCAGCCACTAGCACGTTATGCAGGACTATCTGCTCTTACCACTCAGACCTGTCTATGCCTGTCACCCTCCTCACTCTAGCTTCTTCCATAACCATCTTTTACTCCACTGGCTCCACACCAACTAAAAAGAAAGTCTTTCTCTTCTATCAGGAAAAACAAAAATCTTCACTAACCTGAATGACTTCAATAGATAAGAAACTATGTCTAGTTCTTTTCAACCAAATCTTACGAACTTGTCACCTACACCTGCAGTTCCCCACCTCTGGCCCCACCTTGCAGTAACTCCATAATGTGATTGCTGCTGGCTTCTTTTTTTTTTTTTTAATGATTTCATTTTTTTTTTTAAAGATTTTTATTTATTTGTCAGAGAGAGAGCACAGGCAGACAGAGAGGCAGGCAGAGGGAGAAGCAGGCTCTCCGCCGAGCAAGGAGCCCGATGTGGGACTCGATCCCAGGATGCTGGGATCACGACCTAAGCCGAAGGCAGCTGCTTAACCTACTGAGCCACCCAGGCGTCCCTGCTGCTGGCTTCTTAACTCTATTGAAAATTTCCAAATGACTTCTTGTTACTAAAATCAAAAAGCCCTTTCTCGGCCCTAATTCTTCCTAACCTCCCTTGAAGCATTTGCAATACTAAGCCTTCTTATTCAAAATTCAGCTCTGCAATCCCACTCTAGGAAATATACCCAAGAGAATTAACAACAGGTGTCCAAACAGATCTTATATATGAATGTTCAATGCAGCACTATTTGCTGAAGCCACCTGTTTTCAAAAGGTGAAAACAGTCCAAATGTCCTAGAATAGACAAGCAGTTAAACAATATATAGTGTATCCATATAATGGAATATTACCCAGCCTTAAAAAGGAATGGCATTCTGATTCATGTTACAGCATGGATGAACTCTGAAAACACTATGCCAAGTCAAAGAAGCCAAATACAAAAGGACAAATGTTGTATGGTCCATTAATATGTAATATCCAGAATAAGAAATCCATAGAGATAGAATGCAGGACCGGAGAAGGGGAGAAAATACTTAATGGGTACTGGTTTTCCTTCTGGGATGATAAAAATGTTCTGGAACTTGTGGTAATGGTTACACAGCACTGTGAATGTACTGAATGTCACTAATAGTGGGAAGCCTCGGTAGCTCAGTTGATTAGCACTGGCCTTCTGCCCAGGTCATGATCCCAGAGTCCTGGGATGGAGTCCCACATTGGTCTCCTTGCTCAGCAGGAAGCCTGTTTCTCACTCTGCCTACTGTTTCCCCTACTTGTGCTTGCTCTCTCTCTCGTTGGCAAATAAATAAATTAATAAAAAAAGAATGTCACTAATGGTAAATTTTTTGTATCTGTGTTTTACCACCACCAGCAAACACCTCTGTCCTTGCCCCAGTTTCATCCTATTACTCTGTACGTGCTCTCTGTTCTCTCTCCCTCACTGCCTCTTCCCCCTCTTCTAATCCTGAGGTGTAAACATTTCTCCATCCTACCCTCATTCCTCCATCTGTACATTCTCCCATTTGGAGAGACCATATCTATAATCATAGCAATTCAACTATCTACTCTAAGAAAAGTAACGACAGCAAGGTTGGCAAACTTCTTCAGTATAAAGCCAGATAGTAAACATCTTAGATTTTGTAAGGCACACAGTCTCTGTAGCAGCTATTCAACTCCATGTGGAAGCAGCTGCAGACAGTAAAGAAATAGATGTGGCTGTGTTCCAGGGAAACTTTATTTACAAAAACAGACAGCACCTGACCTTGGTCCACAGGCTGTCATTTGTCAACCTCTAAATATGACATATTGAACCCCTACATTCCCAGTGCTATTTTTATGCAGTAAATATTTCATCCAGGACTTCTACAAAAGAGATATTAACTCCAGGGGTGCCCAGGTGGCTCAGTTGGTTAAGTGTCTGACTTCAGCTCAGGTCATACTCCTATGGTCCTGGGATCAAGTCCTGCATCGTGTTCCTTGCTCAGCGAGGAGCTTGCTTCTCCCTGCCACTCCCCCTGCTTCTGCTCTCTCCCTCTCTGTCAAATAAATAAATAAAATCTTTAAAAAAAAAAAAAAAAGATTAACTCCAGGCATCACTCAATAAATATTTACTGAAAGCCCATCATGTTCCACGCACTGTGCTAGGAATACGGCAGTGAAATATAGTCCTCCTTATGGACACAGATTAATTGAGTGTCATTGGCACCCACCCCAGAAACAACTGCTTCTCCAACAATCCAATCAGTAGCTAAGTCCTTTGATTCTCCTCTCATAGTCTTTCTTACTGTCTTCTTCCTATCTACTGCATGCTGGCCTCAGGTTAAGTGCTCAGTAAATATTTCTTGAGTGAATGAATAACTATTACTTTAGTTGAGATGCTTATCTCCCCACACCTGTACTAAAAAAAATAAATTGTCCTTTTCCTCTAGCTACCTTCCCAAATGCTTTCTCTACCTCCTTCTCCCCCAATCAATATCCTAAAACAAATTATGTCATATCGCTTCTCTATTCAAAAACTTTAAATGGCTTCTAACTACTTAATGGATGAAGCTCAAACCCTAGGGTTTAACCACAAGGTTCACCATAATCTCGTCCATCTAATCTTAGTAGACTATCCTCCAAATTTTCACATGATCTCTACATGTCAGTCAAATAATGTGATCAACATCCCTGTGAGAAGTTTAATGCCTTCTTCCTGACACTTTTGGTCATGCCCCTCTGCCTAGGAAAGTCTATCATCTCAAAGTCCTGCCATATCGTAGAGTATGGTTCAGAAGCACCTCCTCAGTGAGGTTCTCCTTTATTTCCCCAATCATAGTCATCCCCCCTGGATAAGCATAATACATATTTACATTCCTCATGTGGCTTTTATCCTACCCTGTGTTACAGCTATTTCAGCATGTGCTGTGTCAATATGTTAGTTCTCCTATTAGTTATCTAAAGCTGCTTAACAATATTATCACAAATTCAGTGCCTTAAAGCACCATATAGTTATTAGCTGACATTTTCTATGGGTCTGAAGTCTGGCACATTTAGCTAGGTCCTCTGCAAGGCTACAAGCCAGGTCCCAGGTCTGTCTAAAGCCTGAGTGGATCTAAGGATCTGCTCCATCTGTTGGCAGAATTCAATTACTGGCAGAATTCCAGGATCATAGACTCTAGATTACTTGCTGGCTATCACCCAAATACTCCCCTCATCTCCTTGATGTCACCCAAAGTTCCTTGAGCCACTTGTATCCTCAAAGCCAACAAGGATAATTCTGTTTTTACATAACAATAATGATGATGATGACAAAACAGCTTTATCATTAGGAACATATTGGGATAAGTTTCATACACATCCTTGTCACAAAGTTCAGTGTTCAAATATTTATTTGCTGAAATGACACATTAATGCTCCTTGTTAGATTAAGTTCCTTGAAAATAGGGACATTTTTGTATTCTCCATAACAGACACTCAAATATATTTGTTGGAGGAACAAAACATGGATGTCCACTCTCACCACTGTTATTTAACATAGTACTGGAAGTCATAACCTCAGCAATCAGACAACAAAAAGAAATAAAAGGGCTTCCAAATCAGCGAGATGAAGTCAAAATTTCACTGTTCACAGACATGATAGTCTATGTAGAAAACCTGAAAGACTCCACCAAAAAATTGCTAGAACTGATATACAAATTCAGTAGAGTTGCAGGATACAAAATCAACCTTATAGAAATCCGTTGCATTTGGTGTATTTTTATACACCAATAATAAAGCAACAGAAAGAGAAATCAAGGAATCTGTCCCATTTACAATTGCACCAAAACCCATAAGATACCTAAGGAATAAACCTAATTAAAGAGGTAAAAGATCTGTACTCTGAAAATAATAGAACACTCATGAAAGAAATTGTGAAGAGGACACAAAGAAATGGAAAAATGTCCCATGCTCGTGGATTGTAAGAATAAACACTATTAAAATGTCTATACTACCCAAAGCAATCTAGACATTTAATGCAATCCCTACCAAAATACCATCAGCATTTTTCACAGAGTTAGAACAAACATTCCTAAAATTTGTATGTCACCACAAAAGACCCCAAACAGCCAAAGCAATCTTGAAAAATAAAAACAAAGCTGGAAGCATCACAATTCCAGACTTCAAGCTCTATTACAAAGCTGTAGGCATCAAGACAGTACAGTACTGGCACAAAAACAGACACATAATCCAATAGAACAGAATAGGGAATCCAGAAATGGACCCTCAACTCTATGGTCCACTAATCTTCAAAAAAGCAGGAAAGATTACCCAATGGAAAAAAGACAGTCTCTTCAATAAATGGTGTTGGGAAAACTGGACAGCAACATGCCAAAGAATGAAACTGGGCCACTTTCTTATAACATACACAAAAATAAATTCAAAATGTATGAAAGACCTAGATGTGAGACAGGAATCCATCAAAACCCTAGAGAACACAAGCAGAAACCTCTTTGACCTTAGTTGTAGCAACTTCTTACTAGACATGTCTCTGGAGATAGGGGGAAACAAAAGCAAAAATGAACTTCTGAGACTTCATCAAGATAAACGCTTCTGCACAGCAAAGGAAACAGTCAACAAAACTAAAAGACAACTGACAGAATGGGAGAAGATATTTGCAAATGACATATCTGATACAGGGTTACAATCCAAGATCTATAAAGAACTCATCAAACTCAACACCCAAAAAACAAATAATCCAGTTAAGGAACGGGCAGAAGACATGAATAGGCATTTTTCCAAAAGAAGACATACAGATGGCTAACAGACACATGAAAAGATACTCAACATCACTCATCATCAGGGAAATACAAATCAAAACCACAAGGAGATACCTCCTCACACCCGTCAGAATGGCTAAAATCAACAAAGGAAAACAACAGGTGTGGCAAGGATGTAGAGAAAGGGAAACCCTCTTGCACTTTTGGTGGGAATGCAAACTTGTGCAATCACTCTGGCAAACACTATGGATGTTCTTCAAAAAGTTAAAAATAGAACTATCCTAGGATCCAGTAATCAAACTACTGGGTATTTACCCAAAGAATATGAAAACACTAATCCAAAGGGATGCATGCACCCCAATGTGTATAGCAGCATTAGTTACAATAGCCAAGATATGTAATCAGCCTAAGTGTCCATCAGTTGATGAATGGATAAAGAAGATGTGATACACACACACACACACACACACACATACACACACACACACACGAATATTACTCAGCCATAAAAAAGAATAAACTCTTGCCATTTGCAATGATGGAGATAGGTTTTATTATACTAAGTGAAATGAGTCAGTCAGAGAAATAAAAATATATGATTTCACTCACATGTGGATTCTCAGAAACAAAACAGATGAACGTGGAAGGGGAGAGAGAGAGAGAGGCAAACTATACAACAGACTTTTAACTATAGGGAATAAACTGAGTTGATGGAAGGAGGTGGGCAGGGACATGTGCTAAATGGGTGATGGGTATTCAGGAAAGCACTTGTGATGAGCACTGGGTGTCTACTTCTGACACTAATACTACACTATATGTTAACTAACTAGAATTCAAATAAAAACCTGAAGCAAAAAAAAAAAATTTGTTGGATAACTAAAAAATATGCAAAGATATCCAAGATGATGTAAATGAATAAGGGCTAGAACATGAAAGGAGGGTAGAATTGAGGACAAATATAAATAGGCAAAAGCAAGAGAGAAAAGAGAATTCCAAGTAAGTAAAAAGGATAGACAAATACATGATGTGTGTATCTTATTACTGGCTTAACACACATTCATTTACTTATCATTCAGTAAGTCAGAAGTCTGACATGGACCTTAAAGGGCTAAAATTCAGGTGCCAAAAGGCTCAGTTCCTTTCTGGAGGCTCTAGGGAGAATCCATACCCTCACCTTTCTCAGTTTCCAGAGGCTACACACGTTTCTTGGCTTATGGCCCATTCAAAGCCAGCAATGGCCAGTCAAGTTTTCTCACAATGCCATCTTTCTGTTTCTGACAATTCTTGTCCCCCTCCATCCCATTTAAGAACCCTCATGATTATATTAAACCCACACAGATAATCCAGAATAACCTCCCCATCTCAATACCCTTAATTTAACCACATCTACAAAGTCCCTTTTGGCAGTGGAAGTAACATATTTACAGGATCCAGGGATTAAGACATGGACACCTTGGGTTGGGGGTGAGGATGGTACCCTACCTATCATAGTCTGTCTATGAACACTAAATAAAAATACCAGCCTACAGAAAAACACTGGTGACAGTAAGTAGAAGAAAATTAAATTAAATTAAATCAAGTAGAATGTAAAAATCCAGAAGACAGAGCCAAAAAGCCTGGAGTTAGGGGAGCCTGGGTGGCTCAGTCAGTTAAGCACCTGCCTTCAGCACAGATCATGATCTCAGCATCCTGAGATGGAGCCTGAGTCAAGCTCCCTGCTCAGTGGGGAGTCTTCCTCTCTTTCTCCCTCTGCCCCTCCAGCCTGCTCATGCACGTGCACCCACTCTCTCTCAAATAAATAAAATCTTTAAAAATTTAAAAAAAAAAAAAAAAGCCTATAGTTCTTGTGGTTGATAATCACTAGCCCCAAAACACTGGCAAGTCACTTGATCACTCTTAGTCTTGGTCATCACATCTATAAAATGACAGTAATACCTGCCCTGCCTGCCTCACAGAGTACTATTAAGAACAATGGAAACAAGGTTTAAATAAATTAATATATAAGGTAGGTTTTATAACTAAGAGGAATGAAGCAAAGTTACACATCAGCAATAACTGCACTATTTCATTCCAAAAGCCCTTTGATCTTGCTGAGCAATGAGACCTGACTTACATAGAAAAAAGGATTCTTGGAGTGCAAAAATCAGATTCTTTAACAAAATATGCAAGCTGCTAGAATACATTCTGATGATCACAAAAATCAAAACGAGACTTAAGGAACCTTTAAGAAAATCTAAAAAGATGAAAGGTTTCTGACCTTGAGGACAGGGCCTATTATCACACAGTAGGCACTAGATAAACATTGTCATAAATGATAGGAGTAATCTCAAAGTGAAGCTAAAAATTTAAATTAGGTATCATTTTAAAACAAAGTAGGAAAAAGCATTAAAAATAATGAAAGAAGTTTAACGTCACTCGTGAGCCAGGGCATGTGTTCATGGGGGCCCAATGAGGAAAAGAAGGTTCTAAGCTAACAAGAGTTAGAATTATCCAGTTGGGATCATAGGCAGTGGAAGTATGAATGTGGGCTTTTCCCCAAGGCTGGAAAAATGTTCTCCTTTTTTTTTTTTTTTTTTAAAATTTATTTAAGTAATCTCAACACCCAATGTGGCACTAGAACTCATGACCCAATATCAAGAGTTGTATGCTCTTTCAACTGAGCCAACCAAGTGCCCCAGAAAATTTCTGAGGTGTGGTTCTTCAGGCCAACTGAGATGAATCTATCAGATTAAACTGATTCAATGTTTCACCATACTACCCACTACTATACATAAAACAAAATATAAAACACATTCCCCAAGGGCAAGGCACATTCACCCACTCTATGCTAAGCACCCAAGTCCATGTTATCATTTTGTTCTTCAAGTAAAAAAGGTAAAAGAAAGTGGGGATCCAAAAGAAAGTTCAAGCTTCCCATAGAGATGTATGGAGAAATAAGGAGAAAATGTCTCTAAGTTGTCAAACTGGTGAGTTTCAGTTAACAGAGTAAACAATATTGGGAGGCAGTTCTCCATGAGTCACCCATTTCTGGATATCTTATGAGCAGGTCCACTGACAGTGTTTATTCAGTACTATCTTTCCAAGGACATTTGTACAGTAGCTAGCCTTTTAAGATGAACATATTCATATTCTCTCTCTCTCTCTCTCTCTCTCTCTTTCTCTCTCGCAAAGGGAAGGTTTGTTTGCTATCCAGAAAAAAAATGTCTCCCTCCCAAGCAAAGGCTGGGCAGATCTGCCAGCAGCCCCCTTATAAAAGATTAGGGTTCCCCAACCTTAGGATTTCCCAACTGTAATGCATACCCACTGCATTTGCAACATCTACCTAAACCTACCACCTTTTTGCCCCCAGAGG
The DNA here is from genome assembly GCF_902655055.1 of Lutra lutra. Lineage (NCBI taxonomy): Eukaryota > Metazoa > Chordata > Mammalia > Carnivora > Mustelidae > Lutra > Lutra lutra. The sequence continues at coordinate 25,256,247 of NC_062283.1, read as the reverse complement.
CCTTGAGAGGGCAAGAGGATCTGATGCAAAGTAAACTGCTACAAACATGAAGTTCATGCTGCCTTCTGTGCTATGAATAATAAATCCTTTGTCTCCGACCCAGGAGCATCATGTTTTAAGCACTCATCCGCAGAACTGGAGGAGGCTTACTTGCTAACCCACAAGCAGGATGAATCTCTCTCAATTCCTGACAAACTCTGTTTCCCATTCTTTCTCCTGTACTCAGTTCACTGCAACAGGAATACATGCCTCCATTGCACATTTCTTGCAATCAAAGATTACATTTTGAGAGATCTCACTTTAAGCTAAAATAAATATGTTTAGTTTTTCGACACTGGTCACCAAAAAATATTACGATGGCCTATACATCTCTGTAAAATTCCAATTCATCATTTTTAAAGAACAAATGAAAAAATACTGCTTAAAAAAAAGGAATACTGGAATACCAACTTCTGTGAAGTTATAAAAATACAACGTTCTTTTAAGAAACATAAAAAATCATATTACAATTTTTTTTAAAGATTGATAGAGGCGCTTGACCCTACACCTGAAGGAGCTGGAGGGAAAAAAAAACATTAAATAAAGCCTAAACCAGAGAAAAGAGAAATAATAAAGATCAGAGCAGAAATAAATGAAATAGAAACCAAAAGAACAGTAGAACAGATCAACAAAATTGGAGCTGGTTCTTTGAAAGAATTAACAAGATTGAAAAACCTGTACCCAGACTTATCAAAAAGAAAAGAGAAAGGACCCAAATAAATAAAATCATGAATGAAAGAGGAGAGATCACAACCAACACTGAAGAAATACAAACAACTGTAAAAACATATTATGAGCAACCACATGCAGACAAACTGAACAACCTGGACTAAATGGATGCATTCCTAGAGAAGTATAAACTATCAAAGCTGAATCAGGAAGAAATAGAGAACCTGAACAGACCCATAACAAGCAAGGAAATTGAAGGAGTAATCAAAAATTTCCCAAAAAACAAGGACCCAGGACCAGACAGTTTCCCAGGGCAATTCTACCATTTACAGAAGAATCAATACCTGTTCTTCTGAAGCTGTTTCAAAAAATCAAAAAGGAAGGAAAACTTCCAAACTCTTTTTTGTGAGGTCAGCATTACCTTGATCCCAAAACCAAAGATCCAGCCAAAAAGAAGAATTACAGACCAATATCCCTGATGAACATGGATGTAAAAATTTTCACCAAAATAATGGCCAACAGGATTCAACAGTACATTAAAAGGATTAGTCACCACAACCAAGTGGGATTTATTCCTGGGCTGCAAGGTGGTTCAACATCCGCAAATCCACAAATAATGTGATATAATACATTAATAAAAGGAAGGACAAGAACCATATGATCCTCCCAATAGATGCAAAATAGCATTTGACAAAGTACAGCATTCTTTTATGATTAAAACTCTCCACAGTGTAAGGATACACCTGCCTCATCAATATCATCAAAGCCATCTATGAAAAACCCACAGCAAATATCATCCTCAATGGGGAAAAACGACAGCTTTCCCCCTAAGGCCAGGAACATGACAGAGATGTCCACTATCACCATTGCTGTTCAACATAGTATAAGAAATCAGACAATAAAAGAAATAAAAGCCATCCAAATTGACAGAGAAGTCAAACTCACTCCTTGCAGATGATGTGATATTCTGTGTGGAAAACCCAAAAGACTCCATCAAAAAATTGCTAGAACTCATACAGGAATTCAGTAAAGTAGTAGGATATAAAATCAATGCACAGAAATCAGTTGCATTTCTATACAGCCACAATGAGACAGAAGAAAGAAATTAAGGAGTCGATCCCATTTACAATTACACAAAAAACCATAAGATACCTAGGAATAAATCTAACTAAAGAGGCAAAGAATCTGTACTCAGAAAACCACAGAATACTCATGAAAGAAATTGAGGAAGACACAAAGAAATGGAAAAATATCCCATGCTCATGGATTGGAAGAACAAATATTGTGAAAATGTCTATGCTACCTAGAGCAATGTACACATTCAATGTAATCCCTATCAAAATACCATCAACTTTTTTCAAAGAAATGAAACAAATAACCCTAAAATTTGTATGGAAACACAAAAGACCCAGATAGCCAAAGGAATGTTGAAAAAGAAAAGAAAATCTGGTGGCATCACAATTCTAGACTTTAAACTACATTACAAAGCTGTGATCATTAAGACAATACAGTACTGGCACAAACTCAGACATATAAATCAATGGAACAGAATAGTAAACCCAGAAACGGACCCTCTATGGTCAACATTAATCTTTGACAAAGCAGGAAAGGTCCAATGGAAAAAAGACAGTCTCTTCAACAAATGATGTTCAGAAACTGGACAGCCACATGCAGAAGAATGAAACTGGACCATTTCCTTATACCATATACAAAAATAGACTCAAAATGGATGAAAGACCTACATGTGAGATAGGAATCCATCAAAGTCCTAGAGAAGAACACAGGCAGCAACCTCTTTGACCTCAGCTACAGGAACTTCTTGCTAGACATATCTCCAAAGGCAAAGGAAACAAAGGCAAAAATGAACTACTGGGACTTCATCAAGATTAAAAGCTTTGGCACAGCAAAGGAAACAGTCAACAAAACCAAAAGACAACAGACAGTATGGGAGAAGATATTTGCAAATGACATATCAGATAAAGGGCTAGTATCCAAAATCTATAAAGAACTTATCAAACTCAACACCCAAAGAACAAATAATCCAATCAAGAAATGGGCAGAAAACATGAACAGACATTTCTACAAAGAAGACATCCAAATGGCCAACAGCACATGAAAAAGTGCTCTATATCACTTGGCATCAGGGAAATACAAATCAAAACCACAATGAGATACCACCTCACACCAGTCAGAATGGCTAAAATTAACAAGTCAGGAAACGACTGGTGTTGGCAAGAATGCAGGGTAAGGGGAACCCTCCTACACTGTTGGTGGGAATGGAAGCTGGTGCAGCCACTCTTGAAAACAGTATGGAGTTTCCTCAAAAAGTTGATAATAGAGTTACCCTAAGACCCAGCAATTGCACTACTGGGCATTTACCTTAAAGATATAAATGTAGTGATCCGAAGGGGCACCTGCTCCCCAATGTTTATAGCAGCAATGTCCACAACAGCCAAACTTTGGAAGTTTGTCCATTGACAGATAAGTGGATAAAGAAGATGTGATATGTATATATAATGGAATATTATGCAGCTATCAAAAAATGAAATCTTGCCATTTGCACAATGTAAAGGGAGCCAGAGTAAGTGAAATAAGTCAATCAAACAAATACAGTTTTCATATGATCTCACTGATACATGGAATTAAAGACACAAGGCAGAGGATTATAGGGTGAGAGAGGAAAAAATGAAACAAGATGAAAGCAGAGAGGGAAACAAACCATAAAAGACTCTTAATCTTAGGAAACAAACTGAGGGTTGCTGGGGGAGGGAGGAGATGGGGTAACTGGATGATAGATATTGCAGAGGGTATATGTTATAATGAGTACTGGATATTATATGAGACTGATGAATCACAGACCTGTACTCCTGAAACAAATAATATATTATATATTAACTAAAAAAATAATAATTTTTAAGACTGCTAGAGGTACAAATTTAAGGTTTTTTCACTCTACGTTAAGGAACATGCTTCCATTATATGTGACTGAGCTATTCACGTCAGCATTATAATAAAATCCAATATTCAAGCATATAACATATGACCAAGCTCTCACGGCACAATTTTCAAGTGTAATTATGAAGTTTAAACACTTTCTATAAATACTAAATAAATTCTTATTTTCTTCATCCTTGAAGTTAAAAATAAATCATATGAAAGTCAGAGAAAGGATCCCCTAAAATTTACATGTAGTGGAATTCTTAAAAGACACAGCATGAACAGTATGAAAAAATAAGGTAAACACACCCTTCGGCAAAATCCCTTCATATAAAAACCAAGCTAACTTCAATTCCGTGTAACACAGTTCTATGTAACCGAACACCAAAACAACCTCCTAAAAGCAGTCATTTCAATGAATGGATTTCTATATACGATTGTGTTAATACTTATGGTAAGTCATAAGATTTAGCAGGAAAACCACTTACTGGCTTGCCAAAGGCTAAGTTTGGCACACTAGTGCCCCACTGCCAAGAACACTACTGATAACTGGCTTTCTATCCCACACAATTATCTTCCAAGTATGCTTCACTCAGTCATTCCCCATGTACTAAGCTCCTATGGAAATGGTTAATGGAACTGAGCACCTTGTTTCCAATTCACCTGGAAAAGTGGGATTCCCAAAATTCTTTATGGAAGGAAGGAAGGGACAACAAGCTAAAAGTTGGAGGAATCTTGCATAAAAACATGACAATAGGAAAATTTAAATAGTAAGATAAATAAAGAGGCAGGGAGAGCTGAAGTATACTGAAATAACCTAGCTAAATTCAATCATCAAACTAAAAGGAAAAATGTTAATTTTGATGCCAGATAAGTGGGAGCAACAGAAAATTCTGGGGGATGAGTAAAAGTACTGGTGATGAGCACTGTAAAGCAGCATAGACACACCTAGGGCTTTCCCAATCCACAGCTGCTGTCCAGGTTGTTGTACAAGACTATGTGGCCATGATCTCTCACCTGCATACCAACCTTATATTTCAAATAGCTTACAGGTTATTTAAACTTGAATGTCATACTCTCACCTTAAATTCAAAAGGAGGAAAAACTGGATTCACTGTCTTTCCCAGATAACTGGCTTTCTTTCCCAGTGACTACATTTCTGGCCATGGTAATTCCATCCAGTCTCCAAAATTAAAATAGTCTTGAGATCTGTAACTCCTGCCCTTGTCACATTCCCTACACCTAAATGATCACAAAGTCATGTTGTCCCTTTGATTCCCTTTCCTTCTCTACAACCAATACCATTTGCATCTATATCTTCATGATTATAAGAGGCTCCTGCTAGGAGTCTTCCTGCCTTTGTTGTTTTGCTACTCAAATTCATTCTGTATTACCTACATCATACTGCATTCTCAAAACACTTCTCTACCCTTTTCTCATACCTCCTGACCTTAAGGATTTATTAGACATAATCATTAATTATACAATAATAAATAGTATCATTTCACAAGTATCATTTCACAAAGTGTGTGCCAGGCATTGTGCGACATATTATTGTAATCATAATAAGTAATCCACACATCAATTTGTAATGTGAGTATAATTAACTGCATTTTAGAGAGGAAACTGAGGTTCAAGTTTATTAAGTAACTCACAAGGGACATTCAGCCAGTAAATGGAAGACATTTCTAAATGTACTTTTTTCTTTTCTTTTTTTTTTTTTTAATGTACTTTTTTTGAAAGCAAGGTTTGAGCCCAGGTTTGAGACTTACCCAAAGGTGAGCTCTTTCTGTCACATCACAGGGTCTCTGCCTCCCCACTGCTTTATTTCATAAAATCTAAGCACTTCTGCCTTTGTTAAAAGGTGGAAATACAGCTTCTAAGATAGAAAAATGAGCATGAAAATAGTAACATCTTTAACTATCCTTCACGGAATACAAGACTATACAAAAGAGTTCCATGTCAAAAAGAAGAAAAAGTAGTTATAGGCGGTCCTTAAGTAGCTCTCCTTTCTACAAGAAGGCCTCACAACTAACCCTTTAATATAAAAGCATTTATAACCAGAAACTTCCAAGGTAATCGATGCTCAATAAATCTACTGAATTAATGATACTTTAGAGCATTTTTAAGGAAAGATCTTCTTGTGATTCTGTGACTTCTTTATTACCACCATACCACTTAACATGCTATAAAATTGCTTGTTGTTCACCAGACTAGCAGCTCTTGAAGACAAAATCATGTCCATCTTCCTGGTGTCTGTATCTCCAGCACCTACCTCAACACAGAAGAAATCTTAGCAAATATCTACTGAATGAATAAAACCTCAACTATTAAACCCTAAGCTCAAAATATAGATAATAAATAATGGGAATTTTAAAATCCTTCCTCATCAAAAAAACACCTCATTTAGTATAACCTAAAAGGACAGACAGCTCAGATTTTTCACTTCAACCTTACAAATTCTGACAAAATACAACTAATACATGAATTTCTTCTTAGTTTGCAAACTTAACTATTAATCCACCACAGTTAACAGTTCATTTTGTTTCTTAAAAAGTTCTTCTATTGGCCTTATCTTTAAACTGCTTAAAAATAAGATTTTCGTTACACATAATCGACTGTAAATTAGTGTTCAATCCTAAAGTCCTAGCACTTTATACTCTGAAAGGACTTAAGAGATGACCAAGTAATCCCTTCACAATAAAGATTAAGAAACAGACTCAGGGGGGCGCCTAAGTGGCTCAGTGGGTTAAGCCTCTGTCTTTGGCTCAGGTCATGATCTCAGGGTCCTGGGATCAAGCCCTGCATGGGGCTCTCTGTTCAACAGTGAGTCAGCTTCCTCTCTCTACCTGCCTCTCTGCCTACTTGTGATCTCTCTCTGCCTACTTGTGATCTCTCTCTCTGTCAAATAAATAAATAAAATCTTAAAAAAAAAAAGCTCTAAATTAAAAAAAAGAAAGAAAGAAACAGACTAAAAAAAAATAAAAGCTATAAAATTAACTGGTGTTAAAATCTAGCCTCTGATTCTCAGTTCCATGCTCTTTCCTCAGTTAATCAATTAGTTACATGTAATGTAAAGGCACTAAAAAAAAAACCCTTTCCACCACATAACAGTCTTTGATCAAAATAGGACAGTTCTCACGACATCTTTCTCATTTCCAATTTTGCCAAACCTTTCCTACAAGGATCGAAATCCCAGTAAGGAAGATTCAGAGCGTGGTCCACTGCCCACAATCCTCTTATACATGAAGATAAGCCTGGCTCCCACATCTGCTTATACTATCAGTCTGTAAGACTTACTGATGTCAAATCTGTTGGCCTCCCAGTACTTTGTAGCCTTGTGATTGATTCCAAATACTACAGAACTTTCTGCCCCTGGATAATAGACTCCCCATTCAAAACACAAGGGTAAATATTAATCCTCTCATGATTCAACTTTCTTTCCTAGAATTCAAGTAATCTTTTATTATCTTCTTAACACTGAAGAGAAGGTCCATTCTAGTAATGGTGCAAAGGTCCCTACTACATGCCAGAATTATTTTCTACTTAGCAGAATTACTCATCCAATCTGACAGCAAAGGTAAATAACTTGTCCAAAGTCATGCACCTCATAAATAACTAATCAGTAATTCAAACTTAAGTTGGGCTAAAAATCTAACTCATTCTTCTCCACTTCATCCAACATAGAGCCCCAGCCTTTAGAGAGTCTGCAAGATTAGCTGTCAACATAGGCCCTCCAAAGAGCTAATTAAAAATATGACCCACATAGCTAATAAAATAAAATGAGAGGCATGTAATGTAATGATCAGTACAAGCTTATTTTACTACTATAATCTACCTTTCCACAACTCTTGAATATGTTTTATTTTTGAATCTTAATAAATAATTTGTCTCTCCTCAGAAGTTATTTGTTGATACTAATTACAAACTTCATAGGAAATAAAATTAATGGGATTTACATTTAAGATCTGATTTTTCAAGCAGTGACTGGAGAGAGCTTTGGATGACAATATATTTAACCTCTGTATTCTTTGGGGATAATAAGAAAACTGCATCACAGGAGGCTCTTTTGCTTCAGTAACAAATATAAACCCTGAGAGCTTTGGATGACAATATACTTAACCTCTGTATTCTTTGGGGATAATAAGAAAACTGCATCACAGGAGACTCTTTTGCTTCAGTAACAAATATAAACCCTTTGAATAGTACCCAGCACAGAATAAATGCTCAATATGTGTTAATTATTGTAATTACCATAATTAACATCACCATCGTCACCACCTAGAACATTAATGTTATGATACCAGAACACAATGTTACCAGAACATCAATGTTTAAGGATGGTCATTTTTGACATTATGTTCACTGTTGAATCCCCAGTGACTGACACATAATTAGTACTCAAACATTTCTTAAGTGTATTAATTATGATTATTAGTACTTCTATTACTAAGTAGAGGATGACTAACACCAAAATATAATTGCCTCCAGCAGAAAAGATAAATTAAGCATGAAAAAAGTTCCTACCTGGAAATTTAGAAGAGGTACCAAATAGAGAATTGCTAGTTAACACAAATACAATGCTATTGGAAGAGAGAAAGGATAGGCTACTCTCAAGTCAAGGAATTATCTATTCAGATTAAACTAACCCACCAGAAGAAAAGTTGAGTCAAAAGTACTTGCTAAAGAGAGAGTCAATTATCATATGGTTTCACTTATTTGTGGAGCATAACAAATAGCATGGAGACAAGGGGAGATGGAGAGGAGAAGGGAGTTGAGGGAAATTGGAAGGGGAGGTGAACCATGAGAGACTATGGACTCTGAAAAACGATCTGAGAATTTTGAAGGGGTGGGGGGGTGGGAGGTTGGGGGCACCAGGTGGTGGGTATTGTAGAGGGCACGGATTGCATGGAGCACTGGGTGTGGTGCAAAAATAATGAATACTGTTATGCTGAAAAAATAAAAAATTTAAAAAAAAAAAAGTACTTGCTAAAATCATGTTGCAGGAAGAACATTTTCAGGCTTAGACCAGGCTTCCCAGTTCATAACAGGGTATACGAATCTAGAATAGAGGACTTCTGAGTCTCCTAAAGAAAATCTTTTTTATTTTTTGAAGATTTTATTTATTTGACAGAGAGAGAGAGATCACATGTAGGCAGAAAGACAGGCAGAGAGAGAGAGGAGGAAGCAGGCTCCCCGCTGAGCAGAGAGCCCATCACGGGGCTCGATCCCAGGACCCCGGGATCATGACCTAAGCCGAAGGCAGAGGCTTTAACCCACTGAGCCACCCAGGCGCCCCATGAGTCTCCTAAGGAAAATCTAACTGGACCTTGACAGCAAGGACAAGCACCACAATATAGAAAGGAAAAGTAGCATTAGAGAAAGGAAAAAAAAATGTATCGAAGGGCACAACAAGCAAACCAGGAGCTGTAACTCTCAGGTCTGTGTACAGATAGAAGGATCCCTGGGAACAAGTTGTATTAGCCATACAAGCAGGCAACTCAGCCTCTCACGTGCCTCTCTCCACCACACTGAAAACTCGTACTATCCATATGCTCATCAAAGCTTTTGGGCAAGTTCTCCAGGCACAGTTTTCATCCAGACAACCCATCCATCACCCAAGCTGCAGGCCCAGGGACCTACCACTTCTGAGGATCCTAGTAATTGGCTACTGGCTCTTGGTCCTCCCCTGGGAGAAGAAGATTTATGGACAGGAGAAGCATTTTGCTCTGACCATTTTCATCTCTTACTGAAAAATCCCTTAGAGAACTGAAAAGAACAGTAGGGAAAGAAAGGAGACACCAGAAGCTTTCAAAAGACCTGAGAACATAGTGCTTCACCTCCATTCCCCACCCCATTCCTGACTTCTACTAAGACACACACACTAATATGTTAACATCACCTAATGGGCATGGTAAGGTACCAATCAAAATATATAATAACAGCCTTTAAAAACAGCTTCTTGAGAGCTGGGAACTTCTGCAATTTGTTGACAAACTGCCTAAGCGAAGTACTCTAATGAGACAGGAGAGAAGGTCCTGAGGAAAAAGATCTAGTGCATTAAGGATTCTTGGGCAAGTTTGGAATTCTCCTTGTTTGATATAAGGTGGACAGTAAAAATTTGTACCACCTGGGGTGAAATGAGATGTCTTTTTTTTTTTTTTTCAAAGAAGTATTTATTTTAGAGGCAGGGAGGGTCAAAAGGAGAGTGAGAGAGAAACTTAAGTAGACTCATATTGAACATAGAGCCTGATGTGGGGCTGGGTCTCATGACCCTGAGATCACCACTCGAGCCAAAACCAAATGAGGTAATTTGTAGAAGGTGCTCGGTACATTGCATGGCACACAGTAATCATTCTATTGATGTCAGTAATTTTTTTTTCTGTACCTTCACCCCAAATGATTATCTACTAAGTGTCCAGAAGACAAACATGTTGCCTTCCTTAAACCTGACTCATAGCCAGATAATTCTCATTTAATCGTAACTTTTACTTAACAGAAGTTCAGAAGCGGCTGCTTCAGAGGACAGACAGGCAGGTTGAGAACTCTATAACTCAAAGAGCCATTCAGGATCACAAGAACAATTAGGAGTACTTTCAATTCATGTAGAAATCAAGTCAGTAACTAACAAAAGTCACTCTCCGTTTCAGCCTTGGGGTCCTGAAGCCAACCACGGAGACTGTGGAGCACTGGATTTTCCCATGTCATGAGTAGATAAGGTAGCACTCAATAAGTCTGGGGCACTGGAGGCAAACTACTAGCTCAGGACAGTATATAACCCTGAATGAACAGTGAATGTCTAAGGTCTCTAAAGAACATGTTGTCTAACACAAAAAGATGCTCAACATCACTCATCATTAGGGAAGTACAAATCAAAACCACGATGAGATATCAAGTCATAGCTGTGAGAATACAACAATCAAAAAAACAAGAAATAGCAAGTGTTGTCAAGAATGTGGAGAAAAAAGAACGTTTATGCACTGTTGCTACAAATGCAAATTGGACAGCCACTGTAGAAAAACACATGATCCAATAAATACCATATGATCCAATATGGTATTGGATAATACCATATGATCCAATAATTCCACTACAGAGTATTTACCCAAAGAAAACAAAGACACTAATTTGAAAAGATATAGGCACCCCTATATTTACTGCAGCATTATTTACAATAGCCAAGATATGGAAGCAACCCAACATCCATAAATAGACAAATGCATAAGGAAGACGTAGGGTGCACACACACACACACACACACACACAAATACATACAGGAATATTATGCAGCTATTAAAAAGGATGAGAGCTTACCATTTGCAACAACATGAATAGACCTAGAGGGTATAATGCTAAGTGAAATAAGTCAGAGAAAGAGAAATTCCATATGACTTCACTCATGTGGAATCTGAAAAACAGAACAAATGAATAAACAAACAAAAAGCAGAATCAGACCTATAAATATAGGGAACTAAATGATGTTTGCTAGGTTGAGGATGGGCAAAATGATTGAAGGGGAGTGGGAGATACAGGATTCCAGTTATGAAATGAGTAAGTCAAAAAAGGCACAGCAGAAAGAATATAGTCAAAGGTCTTGTAATAGTGTTGTGTGGTGACAGATGGTAGCTATGCTTGTGGTGAACACAGCATCAAGCAGAGAGAGGTTTAATCACTAGGTTGTACACCTGAAACTAATATAACATTGTGGGTCAATTACACTCATAAAAAGATTGAATGTGTTATCTAGAAATCAAGTTTTAACAGACCACATCACATTTCACTAAGTGATGATTCTTATACCTATATTGGAATGTAGAAATTTATGAGAAACTGAATATGGATTAGAAAGTAAAACCAAAAGAGGTAATGTCCCAGTCATCTACTACAATTCAACTGAAGAATTATTTAAAAGGGGTTAAAAAAATAATAATAAGGGGTGCCTGGGTGGCTCAGTGGTTAAAGCCTCTGCCTTTGGCTCAGGTCATGATCCCGGGGTCCTGGGATCGAGCCTCACATCGGGCTCTCTGCTCTGCAGGGAGCCTGCCTCCTCCTCCTCTCTCTCTCTCTGCCTGCCTCTCTGCCTACTTGTGATCTGTCTGTCAAATAAATAAAAATCTTTAAAAAAAAAATAATAATAATAATAAAAGGGGGGGTTAAGGAAAACTGTGGGAAGAAAGGTACCTCTTGCCAATTCTCAATTACCATTTTCAAACATACTAAATTAACTCTTAAATGAAGAACACGAAGCCTGAAAGAACCACCTGAGTCTAGAAAATTAGGTCATCCATTTTACCTGTTTTCTTTAAAGACCAAGAACTAACAAAAGTAATGTAAATTAGAAATAAGGCCATAAAAACAAAATTCTGAAACAAAATATGGCTTAAAGAATATGACCTGATAACTCAAAGTGTCCATCTCTTTCACTTTTGCAAGATTTACCAGAAGTCTACTGTCTTGCAACCACAGACAAGTTAACTCTTCTTGACTCTAACTATTTAAAGATAAATGCTTTGTCTTCCATGTGTCGTGATGCAGAAATCTGGAGCATTGAATTGGTACTTGCTTAAATGTTTGGCCAGATCCAAACCACTTCCCAAGGAAAATCTAGCCCAATTTACAGGTTAAGAAGGACCTCACCATGTCAAATACTTCTACTTTCAAAACACCAATATTAACCTTATAATCAACACACCTGACAATGTAATCTACAGTTCCAACCTGCCTGCTCCCTTGGCAGAAACCAGCTTGAAATAACAGACTAGAAAAATATCCATTTAACAAAGGAAAAATCCACAAAAACTAACCATTCATTTACTTAAGTCTCTATCTACCAAAAAGTGTGCTATGCCATCCATTAGGGAGTAATAAAATGTTCTAGGGAGATGACCGTCTTCTTTAAAAAACTACTAGCAAGCATATTGTGCATTGTGTTGTTCTGTTGCTTAAAGTTATTTCTCTAAGAGTGTAGTACTAATAAAAATTTTGACTCGCCTATCCACTTTGTCTTGATTTGCAGGAAAGTCAAAGCTGAATTTTATGTTCACACTGACAGCAGCTATCCTTAGCTTTGGGTTTTAGTACACTACCCCCATCTTTCTACTGGCCTTCACTGCAGACTGTTTTTTGTTTCGAGTTATTGGCTGATGCTCTGTGGGTTCTCTCTTTTTTTTTTTTTCATTCTTTTTATGATGGTCCAATGATATTTTTTTTGTTGATGCCACTTCAGAAACTTTTTGGAAATGAGCAAGAGGTATAAATAATTTAACAAATTAAATTCCTTCCATTATTATTACAGTGTCCTCACTGTTCCCAAAACTGTCCCCTCTCTTCACTCCTGTGCATGCTGTTCAACCCAACACAGTGCCTGCTATTTCTAGAATTCAGTGACTTCTCTCAGAGTTCTGAGGCTGGATAAACCATTCATTTGGGCTCTAACATACTTTTAAAATACTACTTCACTACTTATACAACTTTACTACTTCTCTACCATACTTGAATATTACTTTTTTCATCAGCATGGTCTTAAGTTCCTCGAAAACTATAAGATCCTAGTGGGCAATGAGTATATCATTATATTCCCACCAGCATCAAAACAAGCCCTGTACCCAGGAGAAAGAGTAAAGCTGTGTTCTTAATGAGAAAAGTCAAGATTTTTGAAAGACCACTAGGCAAAACTAAGTAGGAGATAATATGCTGAAAGGTTTCTATCTTAATTTAAAGTAATTAAACCAAAGAACTAAGATATGCAAATTATCTATATAGCCAACAGAGATTGCATATATGTAAATACAAAGAAATTTCCTGGAATGGCTGCATTTGGCAGGATTATTTAGAGTATACAGAGGCTTCAGGTGACTGAAAAGGAGTAACACCTATAAGGGCATTCAGCCACAAAAGGACTCCAGTGGGGTACAAAGAGATAGTATTCAAAGAAAAGCAAGAACAGTTCCAACTGTGTAGTAAAGAACCAAAAGTACATTAAGACAGTGGAGGTGAGGGATGCCTGGGTGGCTCAGTTGGTTAGGCGGCTGCCTTCGGCTCAGGTCATGATCCCGGAGTCCTGGGATGGAGTCCCGCATGGGGCTCCTTGCTCAGCAGGGAGCCTGCTTCTCCCTCCGCCTCTGCCTGCCACTCTATCTGCCTGTGCTCACTCTCGCTCTCTCTCTCTGACAGATAAATAAATAAAATCTTAAAAAAAAAAAAAAAAAAGACAGTGGAGGTGAGCTCTGAAGATGGCTGGTAGAGGGCCTAGAGGCAACAAAGTCAAGCCTGAGCCGGTTTTCTTTTTCCCTTTTTTTTTTTTTTTTTAAAGATTTTATTTATTTATTTGAAAGAAAGATACACAGTGAGAGACTGAACACAAGCAGGGGGAGTGGAAGAGGGAGAAGCAGGCTTCCCACTGAGCAGAGAGCCCTATGCAGGGCTAGATCCTGCACCCTAGGATCCCAGAACCCTGGGATCATGACCTGAGCCAAACGCAGAGGCTTAAGGACTAAGTCACCCAGGCGCCCCCAAGCCTGGTTTTCTTTAAGGTGATTTAATAAAGTAAAAACTTTAGAAAATGATTCACATTTAATATTTAATTTATTAACATTTAATATTTAATTTAATAATGTTACATTATTACATTATTCTGTAACAAGAATAGACAGGAGGGAGAAAGCTAGTATATGAAGCCTGACAGGACATATTAGAGATGCATAGCAAACAGGACACCATGACTATCTGCACTTTCTCAAGTGGAAATCTGGGACAACCCATTTAAGAGTCCATCACAGCACAACTGCCATGAATACCCTAAGAGCAATGGTGTCTACCTCACCTTCTTGAATCTGAGACCTTTCTTAAGAGTAGAACAATCTCTCTTTTTCTCTTTCTCTCTCTCTCTCTCACTCACACACAGACACACAAAGCTGTATTTTAATGTGTATAGCTTACTACTGAAGCAACATTAACAAAATTGTTCTAAGCAACGCCTTGGTTCAAATCTCAGCTCTGACACTCACTGGGTAAGCACTCCCAGGGAACATACTTAGCCAGGTATAAATTGGGAATAAAATTTGTACCTGCCTCTAAGGTAGGGATATATAGTGTTTAGCAGAGTGAGTAGCTCAGTAAGCTCTCACCAAATATTATTTTAAAAATAGACAATAATGGGCGCCTGGGTGGCTCAGTGGGTTAAGCCGCTGCCTTCGGCTCAGGTCATGATCTCACGGTCCTGGGATCGAGCCCCGCATCGGGCTCTCTGCTCAGCAGGGAGCCTGCTTCCTCCTCTCTCTCTGCCTGCCTTTCTGCCTGCTTGTGATCTCTGTCAAATAAATAAATAAATAAAATCTTTAAAAAAAAAAATAGACAATAATGTATGGATTTTCAGACCTCTTGTATTAATTTCACAGTCCTCTGGAGATCCTTGATACCCAAGTTAGGAATCACTGTCCTAGAAGACAAATGCAAAGCATAGCAAGCAGTAAGTTCCATTAGCAAGGATTTCTGTGCAGCTACAGAATTCAGCACTGTGCCAGGGGTATAAAAGCCAACACAAGAACCCAACATGGAAAGGGACAATGCAGAGGGTGAATGTGCGAGGAAAGAGGAAAATATTGGTGCTGAAGGTAAAAGGGGCCTGAAACCCAAGGAATTTAAAGTTGGAAATGAGGTAGTGAGCCAAAATGAAGTGGTGAGCCAAAAATGTCTGGTTAGAGCATTGCACACTAAACATGTGCTTAAAGAAGATTCCCCTGCAGCAGCCTTTTGGACAAACTACAATGGAGGCCACTTCTGCACCTCCCTTGCCATCAGTAGCAACTAGATGATGTGCTCCAAAGCTCTAAAGAAGGTCCCATTTCTAACTTGCACTGATCGATAGTGCTGGTCACTTAAATTGGTATAACCCATACCAAGAGTTATCTTAACAGCTTAACCAATTTTTTCAAGGTACGAAAAAAAAATTTCCATCTTCAAGAGTTCACACAAGCTTAGTAAACTCTTGAGCTTCAGATCCAGTCTAAGAAATTGGAAAAAGGGAAACCATCTACCAAAGAGTCCTCACCATTAGGAAAAAAAAAAAAAAAGTTTGTAGGCCATGACTTGAAAGCATAAATTGAATGGTTCACTTCCTCAGTCTCAAATCCTTTTTCTATCCACCTCTTCCACCAGTTCTCAAACAGTTGTTTATTGTAATAACCTTAAACAAAGTAAGATGAATAACCAGAAATTACTTAGATATCCAGTAATTAAAACTGTCTAGTATTCTTGGACTCTACATCTGGCCAATTCCAATTTATTTTCTAATGCTAGGGTGCTTTGAAAGCAGAGTATGAATCCCAGCTAGACACTTGTAGTTGTTTGACTTCAGACAAATCAGACTCCCACGCCTCACTCTCCCCATCTGTAAAGTGGAGGAAAAAAAAAAAGCACCCCTCCGAAGAGTATTTGTAAAAACTAAATGAGTTAATATTAGTCAAGTGACCGATACATAATAAGCACATTTATTAGCCGTTATTATCACCTCCATTACAGAGTAATATTAGCCACTACCAAGATCTCCAGGAACATACATATAACGTTTTGTCTACAAAAATAATGAGTAAAATCATTCCATCACCAATGAATCTAAAGCAGCACAGCTTGGTTAGATACAGTGGTAAGGGCCTACCTGTTGCAGTATCTCTAAGAGATGACTGTCAGGAAAGAGCCATGCTCAGTCTGCACATGGGGTTCCAACATGCAGGACAGCTCCTCATGATTACATCACTTAAGGAACTCCTTTTGTTTGGAAATAGAACCTTAGACTAACTTTGGACCAGTCTGTCAGATACGCTTCAAATGTATTAACATGAATCTCGGGAGTTTGTGTGTTTAAAAAGTTTTTGTGAGGTGTGCTTTTTAAACAAAAAATATTTCCTAGTCTATGACTCCTCGGCACTACTTTCTTTTGTTTTCTTCTGTCTGGAAATCTGGTGAGGGGGAACCAAAACAGCAAGAAATCCCCTGCTTCCCAAGCATTAGCAGGTCAGTGGCCTTGGCCCTTACACGGAAGTACAGCAAGTTGACTACACACAGACACACACACACACACACACAGAAAACCAGTCCTTTTCCCTCCCCCAGCACTGGGATCTGCAAAGAGCTAAATTAAAGTGCACCCTAGAGACCTTGGAAAACAAGCACTGCAGTCGCTGGCTGGGCAGGTGGGAGACGGTAGGTAGTCTTGCTCAGGTGTGAGAACCACATCCCAAGTCGGACACACGCTCCCATGCCCCAAGGGAAGCCTAGAAGCATTCCATGCATTCAGCACACTCCCCACAAGACACATCTTGTCGCCGACCTCCACGACAAGCTACATCGGAAACCTTCCGGGATGCCCAGAAGGCTGTTCCTGGAAATGCAGGCAGCCCCGAGCGCTGGGCTCACACGTGCCCCAGCAGCAGGAGGCCTGGCTTGAACTCCCATCTCGGACTCACCTGGCCCGTGATGCCAGTGATGAGCGCCACTTTCCTGGGCTTGCCCATCTCTCCGTCCCCGGAGCCGCGAGCGCTGGGGTAGCGTACCGCCGCGTGTGCCATGTCGCTACCGGCTTGTGGCCGAGGACTGGGCGGAGCGGAGGCCAGTGGAGCAGAGGCAGCGGTGCCGAAGGGACGTGGGGGTGTGCCTGCACACAAGCCTCCTCGCCCAGGCTGCAGGGAAGTAGCGCACCGCGCGGCCCGCCGCCACAATCTGACAGGGGCGCTCTGGAGGCCGGGCGGGGAGGGCCGGGGGCGGGCCAAGGCGGGCCCCACTGCGGGGCGGCGGGACTGCGGCCTGGCGGGCGCCGCGTCATTCGCGTCAGCCCGCGACGCTCCCGTGGCGCTCGCGGCAGGCCCCGCCTCCCGCCGTCCGCCGCCTCGCTACGCCACGCCTCCTCCGCCGCCGGTCGCGCGGCTAGGGCGGGGCGCCTGAGGGGCGGTCTTGCAGCCGGGCTCTGCCACCTCCGGCTGTGGCTGTTATGCAGGTTCAGGAAAGGAAATGTTGCCCGGTCTTTAGGCCAGGCAAGTCCCCTGGCGAAGAGCGCGCATGCGGTTGGCGGCTTGGTCTTCACCAGCTTACCCTCTTTGGAACCCCTGTCTCCTGCCCTCCGCCCTTCTGGCCGTCCCGGGAATGCTAATATTATCTGAGGATGCTGAGAGGAAGTATGCGTCGACCTTTTCATTAGGAGAAAGCTTTGAATGCCAAATCTAGGCGTCATCAGCTTTGATAAATAACTCCTGGAAACCAATAGCAATGCCTTTTGGTGAGTTTGGTTTTATGTTTCCTGAGGGGCGCAAGGCCCCTAAATGGGGTCACAGATGTGTGGAATGACTAACCTCACCTGTAGCCCGGCTTTCTGGCTCATCTCACGTTTCCCTGAAGCTTGGAACCAAGCACAAGGTTCCAAGTAACTGGATTCAAAGTATTCTAGTTCAGAGGACTGGCAGAGTACAAGAAAGCCTGGCCCCACTCATATGCAGCTTAAGGAAATGTTGAAAAGACGGTAGGGTCAGACAAACCTCGACATGGCCAGTTTCAAAAAAAAGTAAATCAAATGCAAGGTGGGGTCCTAACCTGATGTCTCCTGAACTGGCTTCCATGTGGCAGCTGCACATTGGGCAGAGAGAAGGCCAGAGGTGACTCACTGAGAGGATGGCAGGTGTGTGTACCTAAGGAGTTGGCCGGAATCCATGGAAGAGACAAAAATTTCCCTATTTACACTGCTCTATTAATCTGTACATTTTCCTCTCTGCAGTAGATCACCTCAGATCATCACCTCAAGTCACAAATTGAGTGCCTAGGACAGTGCGCAACCTATCATGCAAGTTGTTACAGACGTCAAATCCCCAAATCAGAAAAACTCAGGATTAAGTTAAAAATCTTTTTGTCCCCTAAGCTTCTTGGGAATATTCCTTAGCTTTATATATATATATAATATATATATATATATATATATATATATATATATATATATATCCGTGTCTTTGGTTTCACACCTTGGCTCTCATTTGTCCATTCTATATGGAGAATGACTGAATAAATGTGTATTACATACACAGGCTGTGGGCACCTGGTTGGCTCAGTCAGTGAAGCATCTGCCTTCAGCTCAGGTAATGATCTCAGGATCCTGGGATCCAGCCAGCATCAGGCTCCCTCTTCAGTGGGGCGTCTGCTTCTCCCTCTGCCTCTGCCCCTCCCCCACCCCCATGATTGTGTGTGCTCGCTCGCGCGCTCTCTCTCTCTCTCTCTCTCTCAAATAAATAAATAAATAATATTTAAATAAATAAATATAATTTTTTTTAAAGTAACAGAAGGCCGCTTCTGAATGGTAAATGAAGAAACTCTAATGCAGAGGATGGTGAACACTTTAATTCAGGGGAACTCACTATAAGCAAGAAATGTCTTTGAAATCTACTAGATTATCTTAAAAATGTATGTTTGTTTTAATATAAATATTATTTGGATTAATTTTCAGATACACTATTTAACATTTTCCAAAAAATCATGGGAAAATTGGTTACCGAGAGAGGACATACCAAGTTTATACTGCAGCTGTGAGACATCCCATGACACTACTGAATACTGAACATTTGCCTTTCCTGGTAAGAAGTATGACAGTAGAAGACCTATAGAAAGAAAACTGATCATATTGTAGGGCCTGTAAATAAAATAATTACAAAATGTTGAGAGAAATGGTAGTTTTGAAACACAGTGGAAGGTCGAGAAAAAATGAGAGCTATTTCTCTAGAAAACTTTTCTGAGGAAAGGCAATAGAGCCATATATTGGTTTGCTAGGGCTGTCACAACAAAGTAACAGACTGGTGGCTCAAAAGATAGAAATTTATTTCCTCACAGTTCTGAAAATCCAAAATCAAGGTGTTGTCAGGGTTAGTTTCCTCTGCAGCCTCTCCTTCTGACTTATGATGGCCATCTTCATGTTCACATAGCATTCTCCTTCTACATGTATCTCAGTCTGAATTTCCTCTTTTTATAAGGACACCACTCATATTGGATTAGGGACGACTCAATATGATCTCATGTTAGTTTAACTACCTCTGCTATTACCTTATTTCTAAATAAAGTCATATGCTAAATTACTGGTGGGGGAGTTGACTTCAACATATGAATTTGGGGGAGAGACACAATTCGACCCATAACAGGTCCAGTAAACTCCAAACAAGCCTCTGAGAAGGATGTGCTACATGATCAATGCTAATATCCATGAGTTCAGAGGCATTGTCCATTGGCTTATTTGGTTCCTGGTGAGAGCTCTCTGTCTGGATTACAAAAAGCCATCTTGTGTGTCCTTACATGGTGAAGAGAGAAGATATTGCCCCATATCTTCTTATAGGGGCAATAATCTCATTAGAGATCTCTGCCCTTATAACCTAATTACCTCCCAAAGGCCCCCATTTTCACATACCATCATATGGTGGATTAGAGCTTCAGCATATGAATTTTGGGTGGATACAATTCAGTTCACAGCATCAACCATTCTATACAATATTCAATATTTTGAATAAGTTTTTTCACATCCTTATTTCTTAACATTGAGTAGATACCAAGTATTCAAGAGTAATGCCTTGGCTTTCTTCTCCAAATTATCTCTTCTCTTCTCTTCTCTTCTTTTTTAATCTTTCTTTCTTTTGCTTTTACCTTATAGAACATTTGTAATATTCTTTCACTGTACATCAGGTTAGAAAACCAACAACAGTGACTAGCATGTATTACATGAACGAGTAAGCTGTGCCAAGGTATGCCATATCTCATTTAATTCTATGAGGTAATTATGATAATGATCTCTATTTGATAGAAACTGGGGACCAGAGAGGTTAATAAACTTGCCTAAGGTAAAATAACTAGTAGCTGATTATGGTAGATATTATTATTGGTTCTTTCAATTCCCATTCTATATTCTATGTATAAAAATTGAACTGCTAAAACCCATATTTTCCAGATCATTTTGCAGCTGGTGTTTTGGAAGCATATTGAGTTCTGCCAATCAGATGTGTTCCTCCTCATTCTGGCAGGTAGAAGTGAAACAAAAGCCATCTTTCTACTCCTGGTCAGACTAACCCGCGAGTTGTAGCAACTAGACTCCAAGTTTGGGTCTAGTCACACAAGTTTCATGAGTCCAGTAGCCATGTGGGGTGGGGCAGCAGCAGTTTCCTAAATTCTGACTAAGAGGTATGGTGGTGTGGCCTTGATGTCAATAGCCCAGTGATAGCCCTCTGGCTTCTGTTCTTCCATCCCTTAAAAATAAATAAATAAATGAATAAATAAATAAACTGAAGCTTTTATTGAGATAATTGTAGAATTCACATGTATTTGTAAGAAATAGTACAGTGATATCCCACATACCCTTTACCCAATTCCCCCCTTGGTCAAATCCTCTGAAATTATAGTGTAATATTACAAGCAGAATATGGACATTTATACAAGTCACTGATCTTATTAAGATTTCCCCAGTTTCACTTGTACTCATTTGTGCATGTGTGTGTGTGTTAGTGTGTGTGTGTTTATACAATGCCTTTTATCATACATGAGGGTTCATTCATCTACCACCAAAGTAAAAATACTGAATAGTTCTGACATGGATGCTTCATGCAACTTCCAAAGTTTTCTCATTTCAAGAAACATTATAAGTGGAATCATACAGCTTAAAAATAATTGGGATTGGCATTTTTCACTCAGTTTAAGTCTCCTGGAAGTGCATCCAAGGTGCATGGATCAATAGTTACTTTGGTGTTTTTATCGTGGAGTATTATTTCACGGTGTGAATGTACCATACCTTGTTTCGCCATTTACCTATTGAAGGATATCTGGGCTGTTTCCAGTTTGGGGCTGCTACATATTAAATTGCTTGAACATTCATGTACAGGTTTCTGTGTGAATATAGTTTCCATTTTACATAAAAGTGCAATTGCTGGGCTGTATGATAATTGCATATTTACTTTTTCTAAAAGATGTCAAACTGTTGGGGGGTTTTTGTTTGTTTGTTTTTGTTTTTTGTTTTTTGCAAACAGTTTGTAAACAGAACTTCTTGCACTAAATCTTTTTCTGCTCAGAATGTCTGTGGTAGTTTCCATGTCCCACACTACACTCTGGCTGACACAGCAATACAGATAAGACACAAACTCCAGGCTCAGGGCTTTTAACCACAACTGAAAGACCAATTAAATGGTTACTTATATGTGTGAGTATGATTGAAAGGAAGCATTGTATTAGGGAAAACATGCAAGGGGGAAGTAGACACTGTTTCCTTTTTACTTTACCTCCACTTCAGGATTTATACCAGTTTTCCAGCTCAGGAAATAAACAGGATAGAAGTGACTTTATGAGTTAAATCTTATAAAATCCAACTCAATTGAAGATGGGAAAAATTAGATCCCTGTTTTATACTACATTTCTCTTTGGAATAATACTAAATTGGGTGAGTCTCATTTCTTAGAATTCATGGCAAAAGTAACAGAGTTAGAATTAGAATTGGAAGGTGACAAGATAACTCTGACTTGTAAGGACTTCCTGAAATCTGTCACCTCACCTTTGGGCTATCCCATTCTACTAATGAAATCACACCATGGCAAGTTTTTTAGACTATGTTCTTAGAAAAGGGGAAAATTTTCAAAATAATTGAAGATGCATAATATTTCTCATATCCTCATTCATGAAATTTTCCATCAGACAGCTTTCTGTCTTCAGGCAAATGAACATTTTAGAAATATGAGCTCTGGGCCCCATAGTAGAGCATGTGTGCCTAAAGTCATGTTGCCTTTCTATCCTCTGATTTTTAATTTCTTTTTTTTTAGTTGGACTAATAGTTTTCAACAGAAGAGCTATTTTATTGAGAAAGTTTTCCACTCTGGCAATCTGAATTTCTTAATTCACAAAACCCCAGGGATCAGAGCCTTGGGATCATTACTATGCTGTCTAATTAGAATCTCCACTTGATGCCTACAACATTATTTTTCCATTAGTGGCATCAAACCACTAGGGAGGAAAGTATGTGTAGCTTTAAGTCTTCTTTGGCTCCCGTTTTCAGCATTCTCCTGTCTGGATTTGAGAATGCATATGTGTTCACTCCTTTCTTTGTGATATTTCCTAAAGACTTGCTCAATAAAAAGTGAATCTCAAAATACTAAAGATTAAGTAATGCATTATTCTTTAAATTAAATTAGGTAATAAAACACCTTTTCTGGCCTATGGAAAATTTCCAGTTCCTGGTTACTAGTCTGTTCTTTATGTCAAAATACTTCAAGGTTAAGATATAGGTCTCATTTTTAATCTTAAACATTCTAATTCCAGAGGAACTTTCCTTTTGTACTAACATGTTTAACATATTCAAGATGCTGTTATAAATGTCAAACTCCTTCAGGCAGAGCCCACTTCAACTAGTAATGACTTTTTATCTTCCTTCTACTACTTGTATGCCTGGTAAACTTCCTAGCAATAAGCCTAATATATATAGGTAACAGAGGAATGGTAAGATTATAAAGGCAAGCACCACAAATCCTGAGTGTTAGAGAATTTACTATACCTCCTTAGAGAAATGGCAAAGAGAATTTTGATCCCAATGAATTTTTTAAATGGCCTTCTCTTTCCCATCAAGAGAGAAATTCCTTCAACTTCTGGGAGGCAAGCCTTAAGGATGCTTCACTCTAGGATAGAAAGAGGGCTAAAGAATATCTGAACTCCGTCCTACAGTATGTCCTAATCATTATTGAGAAGACTTACTTTTGATGTGATAGTAGATGGAACCATTAAATAATCCTCAGATGCAGTTCAGGGGTAATTTGTCCCAAGTTCTCAAAACAAACCATAAGTCCCCCAAAAGTCAGGAACCTCACTGAAGAGCAGTTAGGACTGGTGGGGACAGAGCCTTCAGCTGTCAGCAAGCAGTGAGATCGTTGAGGCAAAATCAGGATCAGCCATGGTCCCAGCATGATGATGACTGTGACAGCAGATAATCATCATGGCAGATACTATGGCTTGACTTCCAACACAGGAAGTATTTAGCAAGTGTTCAGGGAAAGGAGCACCAGGGGTTGCATGTTGATTAATCTGAATGTATAAAAACCCCATTCTCCTTGTCAGTGAAGGACTGACACAGACAGGTGATACAGTTCTATCCAATGAGATATGATGGGTGAAATTGTTCTGCTGTTGAGTCCCCCTTCCCCCACCCTCCATGGGAGATATCCTCAGGTTAGTATTGATGGTATTCTGCTTTTCCTGGAAGAGACCCAACGAAATCCTGCCTGAATGCTGTGTTTAGCCAACTGCTCATGGTTCTATGGGACAGTAATTAAAAGGACAGCTCTTATGGGCCATCCTTTGGCTTTTCATGATGTAATCTGGGATTATTCACTGGTGTTCAGATGATGGTTAGCATGGGCTAAAGGGTCCAAAAAGTCTTCACCAATAGTCTGGCGCCTTAGCAGGGAAGGCTGGAAGGCTGAGCTCAGCTGAGAGCTCAGATGGTCATGTCTCTCTCTCCATCTGGTCTCTCTATGTGGTCTCTATACATGGTCCTTCCAGCATGATAAACAACCCACATAGTGGGTCAGGACTACCAAGTGTAAGGGCTCTAAAGACATAGGAAGAAACCTTAAGAATCATTATGATAGCCTTGAAGTCCCAGAATATCACTTCCATCACATTCTGTTGGTCAAAACAAAAAACTGAGTAAAACCACCACAGGGTCAAGGGAAGGAAGTTATATTCTACCTCTTGATGTGAGGAGTAGCATGAATGTGTGAAGAGGAATTGGTGGCGGCCCTCTTTGGAAACTGTCTACCTCAGGCCATCCTTGAGCCAGTCAATTCACATCCCTTCTTCATGCAAAATACATCCACCCTATGTGTTAGTTTTCTAATGCTGTGTAGCAAATTATCACAAATGTAGCAACTGAAAACAACACACATTTACTATCTCACAGCTTCTGTGCTTGGGAGTCTGGGGACAGCTTGCCTGGGTCCTCTGCTCTCCTTCAGCAGAGTCCAGTTGGACTTTGTGCTCATCTGGAGATGTGACAGGGGAAAAATCAGCTTCTGAGTGTATTGGGTGAGTAGCAGAATTCGTTTACTTGTGGATGAATCCCTGCCAACCGTGGCATTTTTTTGGCTATCAAGAGGTCAGGCTTAAGCCCTAGAGATATCCTAGAGTTCCTTGCTTTGTGGACTTCCTCAATGCAGCTGTTCACTTCATTAAGGCAGCAAGAAGAAATCTCTCACTCCGGTATGCTAAGATGGAGTCTTATTTAAATATAATCTAAACAAGGGAGTGACATCTCATCACCTTTGCCATATTCTGTGGATTAGAAACAAGTCACAGATCCCACCCTCACTCAAGTGGAGGAAAGCTCATGAAGGGATAAATATCAGAGGATGGAAATTATTGCCCCTATGGGCTGTCCACAATCCTTCTTCTATGGAGGTCCCAAAATTTGGTGGCTTAAACAAAAAAAAAAACAAAAAAAAAAACAAAAACAAAAAAAATATATATATATGTATATATATATATGTATATATATATATATAATATTGCTTATATTTCTGGGTATTGACTGTGCTCAGATGGAAAGTTTTTACTTAAGATCGCTTTTCTGGTTTCAGTCCATTGAGACCTGAGGCTGGAATCACCTGAAGGCCCAACTGGTCTAGAAGTCCAAGATGCTTCTTCAATCACATGTTTCATGCTTGCACTGGTTAACTAGCATGTTAGAGCCTGACTGGGCATCTCTGTCTCTCCATATAGCCTCTCTATGTGGCTAGCTTGAGCTTCCTTGGAGTGTGGGAGTCTCAGAATAATCAGACCTATTACATGGTAGCTGGCTTCACAAAAGTCCACCTTTGAAAAGTCCCAATTAGAAGCTTCATGGTTTTGTGAGACCTAGACTCATGCAGGAGTCATGCAGTGTGACTTTTGTCACATTCTATTGATGGAAAGCAAGATATAAGAGTTATAAAGCCAGTCCATATTCAAGGAGTAGGGACTACACCAGAGCATGAATACTCAGTCATAGATCAGCGGGGGAGACATTTATGGAGGCTATTAAAACCTAAAATATGGCAACCCAGGAAAATCAGCATAATTACTTTATAATGTTTCAAAAACTTTGTTTCACAAGAATATCACCTAGATCTGTATCTATATTCCAGATGTAATTTTGACTAAGCAACCGATGCCATGTTTTTGCACTACCCACTAGTTACTTAATAATGAGTTGTCAAATACACCTAGTCACCCTGAAACTGTATAACTATGGCAAGTCATGCACATGCATCATCCATTATCTTGGATAGCTTGACAGGGCCTTACACAATACCCTCACAAAAAGGTCTGCTAAGAACTTCTGGAAAGGGTTTTCCTCCCTGAAAAGAAATGGGTGAGGAAAAACTTATCTTTCTGCTTTTGGGTGTTGTTATGTGAAGGTCTGATACCTGGAGTTGCCATAACCATCTTGTGACTACGAGGGGAAAGTAAAAAATTGTAGAGCAGTGGGTGTCTGGGTGGCTCAGCCAATTAAGCATCCAACTCTTGGTTTCAACTTATGACCCTGATCTCACGGTCATAAGACTGAGCCTCATGTCAGTCTCCACGATCAGCACGGAATCTACTCGTTCCTCTCTTTCTGTTCTTCTCCCTGCTCTCTCTCTCTCTCTCTTTCTCATCAATCAATCAATCTTAAGAAAAAATTGTAGAGAAGCAACTGGGAACTGCTGAGTAGCTATAGTAAACTATCCTGAAACTTCTTCCCTCCAGATTTCTTATTATGTGAGACAGAATATTCCTTATTTTGTAAATGTCTTTAACTGAGAGTTCTGTTATTTACAAACTCAATGTATTCTTATTGATACATATATCCAGACCACCAAGCAGTGGAAAGGAAAGGAATGTGGCACAGAGGGGCTTTAATGGCTACTAGGGACATATAATCATCTGGCATACTACAAGGAAAGTTGAGGTTTGGGGGGCTCACTGGCTGGGAATCATCCCCTTAACTATTCTTTCTGAGGCCAGGTGTCCTGAGAAAACAAGTTTGTTGTTTTGTTTCCTTAGAGATTGTTTTACACCCTTTCTAATCCTTAAATATTCTCCCCTTTTCTAAGGCTGGCTTCATGTTGGAATACCAAGGTTATATTTTAGGGAATTTATCCATAATTATAAAAAAAAAAAACTGGTGTTGTCTCCATCTGTTCCACAGATTATTACTAAACCCAAAACTAGAATTAAATAACCTTTTATGGGGCAGTATATCAGTCTCAGAATGCTTTAACCAAGTACCACAAACTTGGTGACTTAAGACAAATTTATTTTCTCATAGTTCTAGAGGCTCTAAGTCTGAACCTAAGATGTAATCAAGGTCATGCTAACTGAAGGCTCTAAGAGAGATCTTTCCTTGCTTTTCCCTAGCTTCTGGTAGTTGTCAGCAGTCCTTGGGAGTCCTTGGCTTGATGATGCTTTATCCCCAGTATCTGCCTCCATGAGCACATGATGCTCTTTCCATGTGTGTCTGTGTCCAAATTTCCTTCTTTTTATAAGGACACTAGTTATATCAGATTTAGGGCCCATTCTATTCCAGTTCGACCTCATCTTAACTCAATTATATCCGCAAAGACCCTATTCCAAATAAGGTCACAGTCACAGGACCCCTTGAATATGTCCTTTGAGGGCGTACAATTCAAACCACAACAGGCACTGGTGATGAGTGTATTAAAGGACTCCTGTGATACTGAATATCATCCTTAATTGGAAGATCCTAATGAATTCTTGGCACCAAAAAAGATGAGTGTAAGAGCAGATTTGGAAAGGCTGAATTTAAATAAAGAGGTGATTGGATGTGAGAAAGGAGAATGTGGAAGAGCCTGGATAAAGTTATCTGAAGAATTAGAACCCCCTTGGGTAGCCAGAAAAATCTTGTGGGAGAGAATAAAGGATTTCATTTTCTAGCACTTGCAACTTAGAAACCATGGATGAAACACTGCATGTATTGTTCCATTATTTCTTACAACTCTAAAAAGTAGGAAATATCTCCATTTTCTAGAAAAGGAAGTTGGAGCATAAGGAAGTTAAGTAAATTGCTTAAAGTTTACTTAGTAAACAAAAGGCAGGGCCAGGAATAAAATTCAATTTTGTTTGACAGCTACGTTCATGCTCTTTCCATTCACAAAAGTCATCCTGCATTAACTCAACAAATACTTATTTCATGCCTACCATATGCCACATACTGGACCAGAGAGTACGTGTCAACAGATGCTGCCAAACTGCCTTCAATGAAAGTAATCATAGTTTACATTTCCACTCACAGTGCATAAAAGTACCTGATTCTCCAGTTCATTCTCCAAATGGAATATTCAATTTGGAATTCTTCAAAATTTGATAGTATAAGTGGTACCTTATTTTAGTTGGCATCTTATTGAGTATTAGTGAAGTCGAACATCTCTTCAAATGATTGTTTTACAATTTTTATTCATTTTTCTCTAAATTGCCTTGACATACACTTTGACCTTTGTCCATCCATTTTCTTCTTTTGTATTTTTTCCTTGTTTCCTTCCTTCCTTTCTTTCTTTCTTTCTTTCTTTCTTTCTTTCTTTCTTTCTTTCTTTTTATTTTAGAGAGAGAGAAACAAAGAGAGGATGCAGGGGGTGGGGAGGAGCAGAGGGAAAGAGAGAGAATCTTAAATAGGATTAAGATTCTTTAAGAGACTTTTTAAAAAAATATATTTTATTTATTTATTTGACAGACAGATCACAAGTAGGCAGAGAGGCAGGCAGAGAGAGAGGGGGGAGCAGGCTCCCTGCTGAGCAGAGAGCCTGATGCCGGCTCCATGCCGGCTCCATCCCAGGACCTGAGCTGAAAGGCAGAGGCTTTAACCCACTGAGCCACCCAGGTGCCCTGATTCTTTAAGAGAATCTTAAACAGAGAATCTTAAACACCCAGCTCCCAGAGCCCTACTTGGGGCTCAATTTCATGACCCTGATCTGAAATCTGAAATCAAGAGACTGATGCTTAACTGACTAAGCCACCCAGGCACCCCTTGTCTATCTGTTTTCTGGTGGGTTTATCTTCTTACAGATTTATGAAAGATTTGATATATGATAGATTTTAATACTCTGTTATTTTACAAGTTACAAATATATTACTTTCATGATACTTCTTTTCATTTCCCTTTGTTTTCAGTGAGTTACTTACAAAAGTATTTTCACAGTAAGTAAGTTCTCTATTTTTTCTGTGTTTATACTGTAATGTAAAATGTAATAAAGTATATTTTTCCCAAATAGCCAACTATCTTAAAGCCATCTGTTGATCAGTCTATTTTTCCTCTATTATATCTTAAATTATAATTTATATATGAACCTTATACAGAATTTCATGTTTCATTTTTTAAATTATCTATTCCTTTGTCAATGCCAAAGTTTTAATATAATAGCTTTATATTTGACATAATATTTTTCTCTTTATGAGTCTTTGTTTTTAAAATTTCTTTCTTATTCCTTATTTCTTATTTTCTCTTCCTGAAAAAAATCAGAATCATCTTGTCAAATTCTTTTCACTAAGGCTTCTGGGAGGAATAACATTAAATTTATAGATTAATATAAAATATTTATACCTTTATAAAATTTTTCCCACCCTTTAATTTAGGATTTTAAAGTTTTATGGTTTTTGTCACATAGTTCAGATACTTCTCTTGTTAGATTCATACCAAGATTTTATACTTTGTAAGTTATTGTCGGCAGGAGTTTACTTTTCCCAATATTTCCTAACTGGATACTGCTAAAAAATGGAAAACAAACACAGAATCAATTTTTATATCTTAATCTTTGTTCTCATACTTTAGGATTTCACCATAATCTGCATAGTCATATATTTATATGAAAGTAGGAAATGTAAATGCTGATATCAAGGGATCATGAAAGGGAAAAAGTCCAAATTACCTGGACTGGGCCCTAATAGTCCCATTAGGCCTTGAATGTTAATGTAGACAAACAAACATCAACCATATTAAAGCAGTTTTACTATTAAGAGCTTTTGTAAAGGGGACATGCCAGCTATGTAAAGAAACCTGTAAGGTACCTATATCTGCCATTTTTTCACTCTCATAAGAAGCTGACTATATGTAGGTAGAACAAAGAGACAAACAGATTCCCCACTAGTGATTAAAGAACCAGTGTGCTTTAGGGAGACGTGAATGTGGTAGAAGAGCTTGAGGCTTGGGATTCTAGAAATCCTTATGTAAATGATTGGAGTCCAGGGGCACCTGGGTGGCTCAGATGATTAAGCATCTGCCTTTGGCTCAGATGATGATCTCCAGGTCCTGGGATCAACCCCTGCATCAGGATCTCAGCTCAGTGGGGCGTCTGCTTTCTCTTCTCCCTCTGCCTCTCCCCCTCCTGTGTTCTCTCTCTCTCTCTCAAATGAATAAATAAAATCTTTAAAAATAAATAAATAAATAAAATAATAAAAATTAAATAAGTAAATGAGTGCAGTCCAAATGAAAAGGTTAGAGCTCCCACTCATACATAGGATCTATGCACAAGAAAATATGTAACATATCTGCTACTAGGGCCTAGCCTTTACACCTGTCTGAACATGATTAGAGCTTGGATAAGACAATCCTGAGAAGGTCCAGGAAGTAAACTGTTCCCACTGAATTGAAACAGGATTTAATGGAAACTATCAGTCAAGATATTTGTGTGCCAAAGACTCACTCACTATGTGCCAAATTAATGGTGAACCAAACCACGCCTGAGGAGACTTGGTAAAGACTCTGGAGGCAGGACCAATTACCTAGCTCATCAGTCTTCAAGCCAACTTCTTTTCCCCAAGACAGTACAAGAATAGAGCCTTTAGGAGGATGACAAAAGTCCTGTCCTTTCTCTTGTACCCCCTGTGTTGTTAGAGATAATTTAGCTAGGCTCAATAACCAGAGCAAAAAGAATCTCAAGATGGTGAAGGGAGAGGGCAGATATAGGAGGAGTACAGAGGTGGGAGGTAGATTGAGGTGGATGGAAGATGGAGGTGGTAGGAAGGTAGTGCTAGAAGTAATATCCCCATCTCATAACTCATTTAAATATATTGTGTCTTTTTCTGGAGGAAATGTAAGATACACATACAGTCACCATTTTGGACCCATTTCTTCCAAGTCTTAGGAGATTCTGAATTCTCCTTTTGCAGACTTAATACATTACCATAATTTGGATAAGGGTGCTGGCTTAGCAAAGGGTACATACAGAAGAATCTTGTGTCTACCTCAAGAATAAGATACTGATTTGCTTTAGGATTGTAGGTCATGTTTGAGTTAGGACATCAGAAGTAAATAAGAGGGGACACAAAGGCAGTCACCACCCCTACCTCTGAGGAAAGTGCCCCAGGTTAATAAGGTGTAATATGGGAAAAAGCAGAGATAACCACTACTCATCCTGGCACTAACTCATCATTGGCAAGGAGAAATACTTCTAAGTGTGAGCTATCCAAATACCTCTTCATCCAGCCTCCTTATCAGTTATCTCCCAAGTTCAAAGAAAAACGTGACAAGAAGAATTCAAAGGACAATACCAGTCCAAGGGATACAAATAAAATAAATACCTCATAGGAACTCCTGGGTGGCTTAGTTGGTTAAGGATCTGCCTTCAGCTCAGGTCATGATCTCAGGGTCCTGTGATCTAGCCCTACATGGGGCTCCCTGCTCAGCAGTTGAGTCTGCTTCTCTCTCTCCTCTGCCCTTCTCCCCTCCTCATTCTCTCTCTCTCTCTCTCTCTCTCTCTCTCTCAAATAAATCAGTAAAATATTTTTTAAGATGGCAGAAAAGATGATTTATTGCACACATGTTACATCCAGCCACAAATGAAAATAGAATTAGTCCTGAAAGTCCCAGGTCCAGGGCATAGGACCAAAAGGGATTGTTTTGGTATGAATAAAGTGGGTCTCTCAAAGGAGGTTGTTGTGATCAGATGGCAATGGATGTTCTAGATCCATTGAATCAAGCTCTAGAAAGTAGGCATATAGTCCAACAATTGGTACAAGAGTCCCTGGCCTCTGGCTTTCCTTATTTCTGCTTCTATGGCTCCATGAGTGCACAAGCTATTGGTTTACTTGGACATCTGCCACATCTTTCTTCTTTTACACTTCAGCCTGTGCATTCGCTTCTTCTTCCACTTGGCTCTCATGGCACAGAGGTTTCCAAGAAGATGGTGCTAGGGCTGAGAGAGCCAAATAAATAAAATCTTAAAAAAAAAAAAAAGATACCTCATAAACCTAAAAAATACTAATAATAAATAAAAATAATAAGTTTAAAAAGGAAACTCATACTGAAGCTAGAATAGTGCATTCACAAGAACAGCAGTGACCACAGTGAGATTAGCAACAGCAAAACCAACTACAGCAACAATAATGACAAGAAGTCATTATTGGTGACCTCTATCAGAGAGATTCAGCAGGTAGAAAATCAATAAGGACATAGCTGACCTCACCAGCACCATCAATTAACTGTATATGATAGATGTCAATCGGCTACTTTATCCAGCAATAGCAGAATGCACATTCTTTTCCAGTTCACATGAAACTTTCACCAATATAAACTATATTCTGTGTCATAAAACACACCTTAACAAATGTGAAGAGTAGAAATCATACAATATCTGCTCTCAGACTACAATAGAATTAAACAAGAAATCAATAATAGAAAGATAACTGGAAAATCCCAAGATATGTGGAACTTAAACAACACACTTCTTTCTTTTTTAAGATTTTATTTATTTATTTGACAGAGATCACAAGTAGGCAGAGAGTCAGAGAGAGAGAGGAGGAAGCAGGCACCCTGTGGAGCAGAGAGCCTGATGCAGGGCTCCATCCCAGGACCCTGGGATCATGACCTGAGCTGAAGGCAGAGGCCCTAACCACTGAGCCACCCAGGTGCCCCAAACAACACACTTCTAAATAACAAGTGTGTCAAAGAAGAAATCTCAAGAGAAATTTTTAAATATTTTTAACTAAATGAAAATGAAAGCTTATCAACTTATCAAAATTTGTAAGATGCAGCAAAAGCAGTGCTTAGGGGGAAATGTATAGCATTGAATGCATATATTAGGAAAGAAGAGATCTAAAAATCAATAATCTTAAGTCTTCCTTAGGAAACTAGAAAAAGAATAAGAAATTAAATTCAAAGTAAGCAGAAGAAAAAAGTAATAAGCATTTGAGAAGAAATAAATGAAATTGGAAACAGGAAATAAGTAGAGAAAATCAGTGAAACTAAAAGCCGGTTCTTGGAAAAGGTGAATAAAATTGATAAGCCTGTAGGAGGGTTAACCAAGGGGGGCGGAAAAAAGAAAAGACACAAATTACTAATATCAGAAATGAAAGAAAGAACATCACTACAGATTACATGGATATTATAAGCATAATAAAAGAGTACTATATACAGCTCTATTTCAACAGATTTGATAAATAGATGAAATGGATCAATTCCTTGAAAGTCAAAATATGCCAAAACTTACACAATAAAAGAGAGGCATTTTAAATAGCTTCAGATCTATTAAATAAATTGAATCAATAATTGATAATTTTCCAAAATAGATAGTGCCAGGCCTAGGTGGTTTTGCTGGTGAATTCTACCAAACACTTGGGCAGAAATTACACTGATTCTCTACAATCTCTTTCAGAGGATAGAAGCAGAAGGAATACATCCTAACTCATTCTATGAGGCCAACATTATCCTGACAATAGTGAAAAAAGTATTATATACCACAACCAAGTATGAGTTATCTTAAGTATGCAAGGCTGGCTCAATAGTCTAAAAAAGAAAAATCATGTGGTTATATCAATAAGTACAGAAAAAGCATTTGCAATAATGTAAGCTAATGCAATAGGACAAGGAAAATAAATAAAATACATACAGATTAGGAAAGAAGACATAAAACTGTCCTCATTCACAGATGACATGATTATTTATGTTGAAAATCCAAAAAAAAGACAAAAAGCAAAAAAAACAAAAACAAAAAAACAAAAAAATCCAAGCACTAATAAGCAATTATAGCAAGACTACAGAATACAAAACTAATATGCAAAACAGTAGGAAACAGAAATATGCTTTCCTATGCATCATCAATGAACAAGTGGAATTTGAAGTTAAAACATGATACCATTTACATTAGCACCCCCCAAAGAAAATAGTTAGGTATTAATCTATCCAAATATACATTAAAACTATAGAACAATATAAGGAAAACTATATAACCCTGATGAAAGAAGTCAAAGAAAAACTAAATAAATGAGAGGTATTTCATAATCATGGATTGGAAGGCTTAATATTGTAAAGATGTCTGTTCTTCCTAACTTGGTCCATAGATTCAATGCAATCCCAGTCAAAATCCCAGCAAGTTATTTTGTTGATATTAACAAATCAATTCTAAAGTGTATATGGAGAAGTAAAATACCCCAAATTACCAGCACAATATTTAAGAAGAAAAACAAAATTGGAAGACTAACACTACCTAACTTCAAGACATACTATAAAGCTACAGTATTCAAGAGAGTGTGGTATTGGCAAAAGAAGAAAGAGATAGATCAGTGGATCAGAATACAAAGCCCAGAAATCAACCACATTAATAGAGTCAACTCATCTTTCACAAAGGAACAAAGACAAGACAAGTCAATGAAGCAATGACTATTTGTCTTTTCAACAAATAGCGCTGGAACAGTCACATGCAAAAAAACACAGACTAAATCTACACACAGTTTTTATACCCTTCCCCCAAGTTAACTCAAAATGGATCATAGACCCCTAAATCTAGAATACAAAACTATAAAACTCCTAGATGATAATGTAAGAGAAAACCTAGATAACCTTGGGCATGGTGATGACTTTTTACATACAACATTAAAGATACAATCCATGAGAGAAATAATTGATAAACTAGACTTCATTAATATTAAAAAGACTTCTGCTCTGTGAAAGATACTGTCAAGAGAATGAGAAGACAAGCCACAGAGTGGAAGAAAATACTTACACAAAATATTTCTGATTGAGGACTGTTTTCCAAAATATACAAAGAATGCTTTAGACCTCAGCAATAAGTGAACAAACAACCCACTTAAAGAATAAGTCAAAGATCTTAAAAGACAGGTCACCAAAAAGGATATACAAATAACTAATAAATATATGAAAATATGCTCCACATCATAGGTCATTAGGGAAATGCAAATTAGAACAACAGCAAGATACCACTACACATCTGCTAGAAGAGCCCAAATTCAGAACACTGACAACACCAAATGCTGATGAGGATGTGGAGCAACAGGAACTCTCATTCATTTATCATGGGAATGCAACATAGTACAACCACTTTGGAAGACTGTTTGGCAGTTTTTAAAAAAACTATATGTACTTCTACCATATAATCCAAGATTCACACTCCTTGCTTGTTTACCCAAATGAGTTGAAAAATTATGTCCACACAAAAATTATGTCCACACAAAATTATGTATATGGATGTTAACAGCAACTTTATTCACAATTGCCAAAGCTTGGAAGCAACCAAGATATCCTGTGGTACTGTAATGGTGGATATATGTCATTATACATTTGTTTAACCTTATAGAATACACAACAACAAGAGTGAACCCTAATGTAAATTATGGACTTGGGGTGATAATGATATATCAATGTACATTCTCATTGATTATAACAACTATACCACTCTGGTGGGGGATATTGGTAATGTGGTAAGCTACACATGTGAGGGCAGGAAGTATATGGAAAATCTCTATACCTTCCTCTCAATTTCGCTGTGAACCGAAAAAACTATCTTTAACAAAAAGCCTGTACTGATACCAATAGCAGAAGAGATGGTAACTGTCCCTCAAGGTCTCTAAGTGGCAGAAGAACATCTCTGACCATGGTAAGAAAAATATGGAGGATGCCAAAAACAATGCATGAATCACCCAGAACCCTCTCAGAGAAAGAAGAGTGACAAGGAAAGCTTGGGATCCCTTTGTTGCTATTGGATGGAAGCCAAGAGGAACAAGTCACACTGATATTATTATTGTCTTGTTGTGATTGTTAACCCCAAGTGTTAACTACCATCCATCCCTAGCTGTGTGGGCTAAGAAAAGTAAAAGCTACATGCAGGGAACACTTGTTATTTAGGAAAAAGACTTCAATGGATTAACAGATGTAGAAGTTATTGATCATGAATACATAGTTGTTGGGGTTTGTGAATAAGTACATGGGAATTTATTAAAACTATTCTGTCTGCTTTTGTATATGGTGAAATTCTCCATATTACATAGTTAGAAACAACAACAGTAAACAACTGTACTGATAACTGTTATGTTGAAGTGGCCAAACTTTGCCCTCTGAGCTTCCAGCATTTGCTACTGACAGAGAACTCAAATAAGGATAACAAGTGACTGAAAGTCCAATAGAGAGTATCACATCTGTATTGGTGCACAGCATAACCCCCTTTTAGGTAACTCTTACAGAATTTGGCTCAGTTCTGAAACCTAGTTTCCTACTATCTTCCTCCTTATTTGGAGACACCTGGCCTAAAATGAAGACCTGTCTGACTTATGCACTCAGGGACTGCTGGCCAAACTGGAACCAAGAAATGATGGTGGATCCCTCTGCTGCCCTGAGAAGTTGTGTTTATTATCATCTCTGCTTGGTGAGCTCATCATATGGGAGCTGGACAGGCAAGACCCTGAAGAGCCCAGGCATGGAGTAAAAGAAGTAAGAAACCTCATTCCTGCATTTCAGCACAATAACCCAGCAACTCATCACCAATCATGACCAGACTCATCACACTTCCTCCTTTGGTACAGACTGAAGAAAAAGGTAGAGGTACAAGTCAAAAATTTCCCTTAAATCTTTCCCGAGGGAAGAAGTAAAAAGACAGAGGCTTGGACTAAATCTCTCTCCACCCCTCAGGCAGAGGCAGAAACATGGGAAATTAGTTTGTCTAAAAAAGAAATACTATCAGAAAAACACATGGTCCTAGTAGTAAGAGGCTTAACAGAGCAAAATGTATTCTATGAGGATGCAGAAAATCTGAAATTGCAGCCTTGCCTGGTTATATAATCTGAGGAAAGTTCCTGGTCCTCAATTGTTTTACAATTAAATAGAGAGTTCCCTTCCTCCTCCACTCCTCTCTCTTCATTTTGCAAGCACACAGAGACTAAGACACAGGCCTTCCCCTCAAGGAGCTAAAGTCTTAGGGGTTTGGGGAAAATCACTGGTTTTGGTCTATTCTAAAATCTGAAATCTGTGATTAAGATACCTGATACCTCCTGATAAAGCCAGCTTTCCCTTTCAGTTAATAATTAGTGGTGGGGGAGGGGAAGAATTTCCTGTCCCCTTCAAGGTTCTTTTAGTCTGACTAAGAACCAAATTAACATGAGACAGATGAATCAGAGAAAATCAAATGTAATTTCATAATAGAAGGAACCCACACTTGGAAATTCCAAAGACAGTCTGGCAAAAGGAGGTTTATACGTCATCCTGAACTAAGGAGAAGGGGGTGGGGGTCTGGGGCTTCCAAGGCAAGAAATGCAAATCACAGAGAAATGTAATAGAGGAAATACTTGGTTAACAAATATTTGCTGGGCCACTCAGAAACAATAGGATGTAGAAAACTTGGTTCAAACAGGCCATGCTATTTTCCTCCTTGTCTACCACATGTAGTGCATAGTACAATGTAGTTATCTATGGTGATAGCTCTCTTCCTGGAGCTCTTTCTCTATCTAAATTCTTTTTAGGCTGTTATGGAGGACATAAAGAGCTTTTCCTGGGTCTGCTGTGTTTGGTTGCTTTTTAATTCAAAATAACCTTTATGTCAAAGTGGTCCCTACATTAGCATGAATTTAAATCAACCAAGGCATAAATTAGACCAAACATTACTACTGTTTGTTGATATCCTAAAATAAGAATGTTACTGGAACTTTCCCTTAATGCTTATTATGTATCTTCCAAGTCAATCCTCAATCCTGTATTTAACCAAAAGGATTTCAAATAAACAGTATTACTGAGTGAATAACAGTAGCTAGTAATAAATCTAATCTACAATATGAAAAATGGATACTTTAATAATGTCTTTATTTTATGTTTCTGGTTGAATGTGTCAATTTTGTGATTAATAATAAATACATATTTAGTTATTGACCAAAATATATTTCTCATATGTATTTGGTCTTGGTTTCATGGTTCCTGGCACAGAGCTTCTGAAACCACTGGAATTTCTTGAGCAATAAGAGCAATGGGAGTACCTGTTTTCATCATGTTTGGTCTTTTGTCCTCAGTTCTTGAAATCCACTTCAGAGCCATAAAAGTGAAACGGCTATCTTGTTATTCACAACCACAACAGGGCTTATGTTAATGAGGTGACTTTGGAAACCATCTATGCATGAGGGCTGGTTGCCAACAGAACCAACCTGAATAGAGCTTGGAACTTTCAGTCCCATCCTAGATTTCCAGGGAGAGGAGCAGGGCTGGAGATTGAATCAGTCACCAATGGCAAATCAATTGTGCCTATGTAATGAAGCCTCCATAAAAACCCAAAAGGATGAGTCTGGAGAGCTTCCAGGTTGGTGAATACGTGGAAATTCAGGGAGAGTGATGCACTTGGCAGAGAGCATGAAAGGTTCCCATACCTTGCCCTATGCATCTCTTCCATCAGGCTGTTCCTGAGTAATAGCCTTTTATAACACATCAGTAATCTATAAATAAAATGTTTTCCTGAGTTCTGTGAGCTGCTTTAGCAAATTGATCAAACCCAAGGTGGGGATCACAGGAACCCTCAGTCTAAAGCAGATTAGTCAAAAGCACAGGTGACAACTTGGACTGGTCACTGGTATCTGAAGTCTTTAGAGAGTATCCCCAAGTTGTGGTGTGGGAAAAACCCTCCACTTCCACACTTTAGAAGTGGTGACCAGAACCTTTAGTTGGTGTCAGAGAAATGGGATTTGCCAGAACAGCCCTGGTTCACAGAAATATGTGGTTTGTTGAGAGGAATGTAAAATGTGATGGGATGAGGAACTTTTGATCCCTGGATGGCTACTCATGGCACGAACACCCATATAAAAACTGCTGCTACGTTATTGTTTACTAATCCAGTGAGTAAATAGGTTTCCTGAGTTCTGTGAGTCGTCCGAGCAAACTAATCAAATCCAAGGAAGGGATCATGGTAACCTCCAATCTGTAGCCAGTCAGTCAGAAGCAGGGCTTACGTTTGATATCTGAAGTGGAGGGCAGTTTTGCAGGATTGAGACCTTACCCTGAGAAATCTGATGTTATCTCTGGGTTATCAGTGTCAGAATTGAGTTGAATTGTAGGACCATCAGTTGGTGTCAAAGAGTAACCCCATAATGGTGTGGGAAACCCTGAACACCCCCATGCCTACCACACACACACATTGAAACAGGGTCCAGACCTTTTAATGTATCACCCAAGAATGGTTATTGCAACTTGTAGAAAGCTGCTGCCTGTCTTTTTAAAAATCCCTGCAAAAAAAATTCACATAAAGGGCTAATTCATGAGTGTAAAGGGTAATGAGAATAAGTAAAAGGAAATAGTTATAAAACTCTTACTCTCACTAGCATACATTCCACTCTTACACTAGGAATTCCTTGTATGCAGAGTTCATATGAACTTTGGAATCCAGCATAAACCTTTGATAGTGTTTAGAAAAAAAAGAGAGGGGAAAACACATGAAATAGCAAAATGGAAGGAATCAAAGTGAATGGAAATTCTTGGTCAGTTAAAAAATTTCACACCTCCTGTCTTTTTCTGCCTCTTGATTCAAAGCTCTAAGCCATGTAAACACTAGAAATTAGTGTTTCCTGCAAAAGCCTTCTTGGATTGTACTATATCAAAACAGAGTTCTTAATGAATTAAGAAACTGTTGAGAAAGTAGAGTGCCTCTGAAGTTAACAGCTCTTCAGAAGCAGGACTGCACATTTTACTTTTTTGAACACACCCAAAACACACTGAAAGGATATTCAACAAACGCTTACTGAATTGGATCTTGATGAGAAACGGACAATGCTGTTCTTCTATTAGTTCTGTTTTTATGAGGGCAGCTTAAAAATTAATCCATTTAGATTATAACATTCCAGGTCAAGAATGTTCTCCTTTCTTCCTTCTCACTCTATTTGTAGAAGCCTTTTCAGCTTACTGTATTCAGTCAGTATTCCACTGTGACAAAATACAGAGACTAGCAACCAGAACTATAATAAAAAATTAAAAGCAAAAATAAGTGCTCCTATTAAAAGTTTTAAAAAGTCCTCTTGTCAAGAGAAAAGACTTTTTTAAGTGTTCTCTTCAAGTCCAACAAATGGCTTTGAGAAAAATGTTGAGCCGTTTTCTTTTTGCTGAAGTCTAAGACCTAAATTTAAACTTTGATTAAACATCTTATTTAGTCAATATTCTCTCAGAAAATATTTATAAGTGCCTGCTACTGCTTTCCCATAATAAGGAGCCAGACTGTGTTATTGACATTTTGGGAGGGACAATTCATCATTGCATTGTACTGCCTATGCATTGTAAGACATGAAGTATACCTGACTTCCCAATCACTGGTTTTTGTGACACCAATACCCTGTTTGGGTTAGGATTCTTTTGTAAGCAGATATTGAGACAGGATTTGAATGTAAGTAGTATTTGGGAGGTGCAGGAAATACTAGTAGGGGATGAGAAAATGATATAAACAATGGAAGACAACCAGAAAGGGTGTGTTATTAAGCTAGCTGCTGCTGTGGATGACTGAGCATAATCACAAGATGTATTCTATAACAATAACTTGGAAATAGTATAGAATATGTCTTATGGTTATCTCACCAGGGCAAGGGAGCAGAAGTATTTATACTCTGAGTTCTGTCAGTCTTGTTTGAAGTCTACTGGTATATTTGGGGTATATAGAATATTTTTTTCAAAAATAGATAGACTTGAAAGGGATGGGGCATATTGAAGTGTTAAGTCCCAAAGGATACATAAGCAGAGAACAAACATTATCTGCTACATAGCCTATTTGTTTCTAAATGTCTTTCTGGAGGTCAGTACCAAACCTATCTTGTCAGGATAACTGCTTCAGGCTATCAAGAGCCACTGAAGAATTTTAGACTATGAGGCAATAATTATCAGATTTGCCTTTTTACTGGCATACTCATTTGATTATAGAAGAAATTCATGATTAAAGCCAAAATAAGAAAATGTTGCTTGGTGAGAGGAGTTAGAAAACAAACAAACAAAAAAATACATAAAACTTGTTAGGTAACAATAAGAAAAATAGAAAAATAGATCAGAGAGAGGGATCAAGGGTTGTGATTCTAAATTGTGTGGTTAGGGAAGATCTCACTGTGAAGGTGACATTTCAACAGAAATCTTAAGGAAGTGAGGGAGTAAATCATGAGTATATCTGGAGGGGAAGTGCTCAAGGCAAGAGGGAAAGCAAAGGCAAAATTTCTGAGCTGAGCACATGCATGGATTCCTAGAGAACAGAAAGAAGCCAGAGAGACAAGAACACTGTGAGCTGGTGAGGGAAAGGGGAGCATGAATATCACTGTAGTGGGCAGTTTTTAAGGTGGCCTCAAAGATCCCCAACTCCTGGGGTTCCCCTTTTGTGTGATTGCTCCCCTTTCAGTGTGGCTACCATTATTAACTTGCTTCTACCAAATAGAAAATGGTATAAGGGATGGGATGTGACTTCTGAGATTGTACCTTCTGTCTTGTACATTCTCTCTGTGTGTGTGTGTGTGTGTGTGTATCATCTTGAATCATCTGTACTCTAGGAAACCAGTTTCCATTCTGGGAGCAGTCCCTAGGGAGAAGACCACATGGCATGATTGGGAGCTGAGGCCCTTAGTCCAGCATGTTATAAGGAACTGCAACCTGTCAATAATCAATGAATGGCTTTGGAAGTAAATCCTCCATCCCTAGTAGAGGTTTGAGATAATGTTAAATCACCAAGACATGTTGGAATGATAGACATGAATGATGATGAGTGACCTGGGGGTTTAGTTGATGACAGCAACAATGAGAGCAGGTGTATGGTAGAATCTGCTGACATGAGATCCAAAGCTATGAGAGTTTAGTGAGGTGGGAAGAAGAATGGCTCAAGGATCAAAGAAGAAGAGAGAGGACATCCACCCTACTTAAAGACTTATGGTACAAGGTTGTGGCAGAGAAAACAGGCACCACCCATGAGAGCCACAGGGGAAGCTGTGCCTACAGGTCAAAGCTAACTCTCAGGAAGGCCAGGTAGATGGAAGATATGGGGGACTTTACTGAGAACTTACTGTGTCTTCAAAGCAGAGTTTCTCAAACTCTCATGTGCAACTATATCATCTGGGATCTTGTTAAAACACAGATTTCAATTCAGTAAGCCATGAGCAAGCTCAGAGATTCTGTATATCTAGCAAATTCTCAGGTAATACTGCCACTGCTGGTCTGTGAATCATACTTTGAGTGCAGAGGTTCTGGGACTAATCTGTTCTGTCCAACATGGTAGTCACTAGCCATATATGGCTATTGAGCACTAGAAATGTGCTGTAAGAGTAAAATACACATTAAATTTTGAAGACTTAGTATTAAAAAAATGAATATAAAACATCTCAAGAATTTCTATGTTGGTTACATATTAAAATGATGAGATTGTGGATATATGAAATTAAAATACATGAAATTAAAATATATGAAATTAAAATAAAATTAAAATTTGATATAAAAATTAAAATTCTTTTTACTTTTTTAATGTGGAGACTGGAAAATTTGAAGTTCCATATATGACTCCAGTATCTTTCTCTTCACAGTGCTGCTCTAGAAAGAACATGGGAGAAGTTGGAGGAGCTGGAAAGGATGAGAATTGCAGTCAGCTGAAAAGATGTGTATGGAAGGATGGAGATCAGATTCCAAGGGACTTCTGGACCTGGTGACATTAGACTTGATGATATCAAGGCTTATGGTGGGGCCACGGTTGTAAAGCTGGGGTCCGGGGCACAAGGCAATGCCTAGTAACATGTACACATTTTAATATCAAAATAACTAGAAATAGTTACACATTTCAACACTGAATACTTAGATATTTTAATACCAAAATAACTAGAATTTGAGAATGGCCACCATTTGCATAATTTGCTTGTAGCTTACCATGTACCTTAGGTCCCATAGAGAGAATACTTTGTCAATTAAAAGTAATATGATTGACTAAGAAGGTCAGCTGAAGAAGTCAAATCTCTCAAAAGTGTTAACCACAAAATGTCACTTTGAGGAAGAGTGCAAGCAACTTTTGTGAAAAAATAATTAATAATAATAATACTAAATAAAACTCTTCACAGAAATATCATTGGCCAGTAGTATTAAAGATGGTTACAATTAAGAAACTGATCAAAATGTGTGAAAATATACAAGATACATACCAACATATTTTGCTTATATTATTTATACACACAGATAATTCACTCAAATAAAAATATATTCTTTTTCTTCCTCCTCTTCCTCTTCCTCTTTCTCCTCCTCCTTCTTCTTTCTCTTAATTTCAACCTCTTGGTTGCAAATTCTCTGGTTTGGTTCATGTGTCAACTTCAGGGTCTCCCAAATCTGGCAGTTATTTCCCAATAATCTGACCAAGTCTTTTCCCAAAATTTAGGACCTCATGGTATCTGCCTGGATCTTGCCTTTGCCTGTTGTCCAATTTGGTATTTGTCTCTACTGCTCTCAGTTATGGCAAAGCTCCAGACTGGTGTTCCAGAGAGCTTTACTGTTGCCCTTCCTTCCATTCTATAAATTGACAAAAAAAAAAAGAAAAAAAAGTAGAATTTGACCCCAAAAGGATGAGTCAAGTTTAGAATAATCAGAGCTATACATGAGTACTAAGAGAAGCTTGGATGTACCCAATTTTTAATGTTGGTATCAAGAGATTAAGTTTGTTTTTATGAGAAAGGTCTCTTATGAAGTTTATGCTAGCAGCAGAATCATATACTAGCTGAACAAGTCTTAAATGGTACATGTGCTTTGTTTTCCTGCTGCCTCTGTCATTTTCCCCAAAAGTTTTCAACCTGTGTCAGTGGCAGCCTCATAATACAAGCAATGGAATCTCTCACCCTATGTCTAGGGCACAAAGGGACTAAGAGTTGAGACTGAAAGAGAATTTGAGGTATTTTGACAGAGAATTGCTAGTGTTTTGAAGTCTCACTCTCTCCGAGTGGAAATCCCATTCCCAGGGTGGTGAGGCCCAGAAAGGGTTTCACTGGGATAAGAGATGT
Source organism: Lutra lutra (assembly GCF_902655055.1). Classification (NCBI taxonomy): domain Eukaryota; kingdom Metazoa; phylum Chordata; class Mammalia; order Carnivora; family Mustelidae; genus Lutra; species Lutra lutra. Next base: position 25,212,345 of record NC_062283.1, on the reverse strand, counting down.
TTGGGAGACACAGAGAACTGGTGTCTGCCTCTTGTCTGGACAATGTGAGAGGTGGGGGCCAAGCTGGTAAGCTGCTCCTTAGAGAAAGGAAGCAAAAAAAAAAAAAAAGATTTCTACTGCAATGGGATGGGTCTGCACTCCCAGATTTGGTCAGGGCAAAGCTTACATGTATGGTCTCTACTGACCAGGTGTGGGTTGTGCACAAGAGTAAACCAGAGAACCTGAAGTAATACCCAAAGATTGCCAGAGCAACAAAAGGAACTTGTCAAAAGGAGCCTGGAAGTGAACCACCACAGGCTGAGGTCCTGAGGTAATATCTTAATTTTTTATCACCATGAAAAGGGAACTATAGTTGAGAAAACCTCAGCTTTAAATATCTGCCAAATCTAGAGAGTAATGCAACTTGGACAGTACAATGCAAGGTATAATTTTTTTGTCCCTACCTTTCTTTCTTCTACCTTCATTTCAGAGAGGGGTCAGAAACCAGAGTTGGCAAGATGAGGTAGGAGGAATAGAAGCCAAATTGCAAAAGGAGAGAAGAAACCATCTGCCTCTGGCTTTTCCCAATGATAGACTTCCCAAGTGACCTGCAACTGGCCTGACCTGTCACAAGTGAGAAAAGTAGGGGAAGCATCAGCTTTCAAATGCAAAAGAAATTTAAAGTTGTGACTTATACTTGGGGCATAAAAAGGCATAAAGTCTGTATGAAAATATATATTACCATATACTGATAAAATTTAAGGAAACAAAGCAAATTTTAACTTTCAAAAAATGCGGCAAAAATGAAGTTCACTGATAATTAGTGATGTTATAATTTCAATCCTTCAACAAAATTATTGAAAGTAATACAGTAACAAATATAATAGAGAGTATGCTTCAGGAAAAATCATTATTATTTTGTAAAACACGATATAAAAAGATTTAAGTGGAATGGAAATCCACTACATTATGATTTAACATTTGAATTTCTAATAATAGATTCAAACTTGAAAGAAGAGAAGTTAGGCTGAAAGAGTATAATTTAAAGGGACTGAATTACGTGAATTCTAGATGATGCCAGAAAAGGGAGTTCCCTCAATTACAGATACTCTTCCATAGTGACAGGGTGTTGAAAGCAACCCATATATCTATCCTTGAGAGAGTGGGTGAGTGAAAGGTGTATATGCACTCCATGAAGCACTGCACAGCAATGAGAAGTGATGGGTTAAAAATATACAGAACAATATGGATAGGGCTTAGAAAAGAGTTTTTACTGAAAATAAAGGAAGTAAAATTTTATATATAACATAATGCCATTTATATATGACATAATGCCATTTAAAAGTACATTATACAAAGCAACAAAGCACATTTTATAAGAGCACACACAAAAATATCCATCAGACAGAATAAGTTACTGAAGGTAGAGGAGGAGCAGGGCAGAGTGTATGAGAGTGGCATAAGGGAAAAACAAGCATTAGTGGGACCAATCACATAACTGAAGGGTATAGAAAACCCATTGGGATTTGATATAAAAATAAACTATGATGAAGAAACAAGTTCAATCACATTGATTGATTTGTGAATGTTGAACCACCCTTGCATCCCATGGATAAATTCCAGCTGGTCATGGTGGATAATCAATCAATGTGGTAGAACAAATCAATAAGAGAAGAGAAAAGAACCACATGGTCCTCTCAATCGATGCAGAAAAAGCATTCCACAAGATACAGCATCGGTTCCTGATTAAAATGATTCAAAGTATAGGGATAGAGGGAATATTCCTCAACTTCATAAAATCTATCTATGAAAAACCCACAGCGAATATCTTCCTCAATGGGGAAAAGCTGACAGCCTTCCCTTTGAGATCAGGAACACGACAAGAATGCCCACTCTCGCCACTCTTGTTCAACATAGTACTAGAAGTCCTAGCAACAGCAACCAGACAACAAAAAGAAATAAAAGGTATTCAAATTGGCAGTGAAGAAGTCAAACTCCCTCTCTTCATAGATGGCATGATACTTTATATGGAAAACCCAAAAGACTCCACCTCCCAAACTATTAGAACTCATACAGCAATTCAGTAATGTGGCAGGATACAAAATCAGTGTACAGATATTAGTTGCTTTCTTATACATTAACAATGAAAATACAGAAAGGGAAATTAGAGAATTGATTCCATTTACTATAGCACCAAGAACCATAAGCTACTTTACCTCTTATCAAAGAGGTAAAGGATGTGTACTCGAGGAACTATAGAATACTTACGAAAGAAATTGAAGAAGACACAAAAAAATGGAAGACTGTTTCATGCTCATGGATTAGGAGAATAAATATTGTTAAAATGTCTATACTGCCTAGAACCATCTATACTTTCAATGCCATCCCAATCAAAATTCCACGAGCATTTTTCAAAGAGCTGGAACAAACAATCCTAAAATGTGTATGGAACCAGAAGTGACCCCGAATTGCTAAGGAAATGTTGAAAAGAAAAACGAAACTGGGAGTATCAGATTGCCTAATTTCAAGCTTTACAAAGCTGTGATCACCAAGACAGCATGGTACTGGCATATAAACAGACACATAGACCAGTGGAACAGAGTAGAGAGCCCAGATATGGACCCTCAACTCTATGGTCAAATAATCTTTGACAAAGCAGGAAAAAATATACAGTGGAAAAAAGACAGTCTCTTCAATAAATGGTGCTGGGAAAATTGGATAGGTATGTGTAGAATAATGAAACTCAACAATTCTCTTACATCATACACAAAGATAAACTCGAAATGGATAAAAGACCTCAACGTGAGGTAGGAATCTATCAAAATCCTAGAAGCGAACATAGGCAGTAACCTCTTCGACATTGGCTACAGCAACTTCCTTCAAGATATGTCTCCAAAGGCAAAGGAAGCAAAAGTGAAAATGAACTTTTGGGACTTCATCAAGATCAAAATCTTCTGCACAGCAAAGGAAATAGTCAATAAAACAAAGAGACAATCCACAGAATGGGAGAAGATATTCACAAATGACACTACAGACAAAGGACTGATATCCTAGATCTATAAAGAACTCCTCAAACTCAACACACACAAAACAGATAATTACATCAAAAAATGGGCAGAAGACATGAACAGACATGTCTCCAAAGAAGACATACAAATGGCTATCAGACACACGAAAAAATGTTCATTATCATTAGCCATCAGGGAGATTCAAATCAAAACCACATTGAGATACCACCTTACACCAGTTAGAATGGCCAAAATTAACAAGACAGTAAACAACATGTGTTGGAGAGGACGTGGAGAAAGGGGAACCCTCTTACACTGTTGGTGGGAATGCAAATTGGTGCAGCCGCTTTGGAAAACAGTGTGGAGATTCCTTAAGAAATTAAAAATAGAACTATCCTATGACCCTGCAATTGCACTATTGGGTATTTACCCCAAAGATACAGATGTAGTGAAAAGAAGGGCCATATGTGCCTCAATGTTCATAGCAGCAATGGCCACAATTGCCAAACTGTGAAAAGAGCCAAAATGCCCTTCAACAGATGAATGGTTAAAGAAGATATGGTCCATATATACTATGGAGTATTATGCCTCCATCAGAAAGGATGAATACCCAACTTTTGTATCAACATGGATGGAACTGGAGGAGATTATGCTCAGTGAAATAAGTCAAGCAGAGAGAGCCATTTATCATTATGGTTTCACTTACTTGTGGAGCATAAGGAATAAAACGGAGGATATTGGGAAATGGAGAGGAGAAGTGAGTTGGGGGAAATTGGATGGGGAGACAAACCATGAGAGACTGTGGACTCTAAGAAACAAACTGAGGGCTTTGGAGGGAAGGAGGGTGGAGGTTTGGGTGAGCCTGGTGGTGGGTATTTTGGAGAGCACGTATTGCATGGAGCACGTTGTGGTGCATAAACAATGAATGCTGGAACACTGAAAAGAAATAAAATAAAATAAAATGAAAAAAAAAGAAATAAGTTCAATTCTCTCACGAAATTTTTTTTTTTTTTTTTAAAGTCCAAGGTCAAGGTGCCGTCAGGGTCAGCTTCTGGTGAGGCCACTCTTCCTGCCTTATGACAGCTGCCTTTTTGTTTTTGTTTTTGTTTTTTTAAGATTTTATTTATTTATTTGAGAGAGTGAGAATGAGCAAGCGAGAGAGAGAGCAAACACAAGATGGGGATGGGGAAGGAAGGGGGGGAGGGAGAAGGAGAAGTAGGCTCCCCACTGAGCAGGGAGCCCGACCTGGGGCTCGATCCCAGGACTGATCTTTAGATCTGTCTAAAGGCAGATGCTTCACCGACTGAGCCACCCAGATGCCCTGATAGCTGCCTTTTTGCTGTGTGGAGAGAGAGAGAAACGGAGAGGGTTGTGGGGAGAGGAGGAGGGAGAGGGGGGAGGGAGAGCAGAGAGAGAGAGAGAGTCTCACGAAAATTTTAATGAGAGTTGTATTTGAAAATTTTAAATAAATTGAATATTTTATATTTTCTTGCATGTTTAGCATTTTATTTTTCTTTGAGTCATATGATATAAAGAAAATGTAACAATTTTTTCATTAGGTCCAACACAAATGCCTTCTCATCCAAATCATCCGGTTTTTATTATCCACATCCCAATGTGTGGATAATTATACTACTTTCCATTACTGCCACAAAGTGAAAGGGTTGAGGAGCACTGATGACCTATGGTTGTTAGAGAGAAACTTGACTTGCACATTCTGCTCCTAATGCTTCCAACAGGCAGGCCCCAACTCTAAATTGGAAATACAATATATGGAGGTCTTCTGGTTACATATATTTAAAGGTATAATGGTTATATTTGCCTGTAAGCAAAACACAGTCCCTGCCCTTCTGGTCATTGCTCATGTGTTTGAGCTCATGACCTCTGTCTGGGGACAACCTGAAGCAATTGGACTTGCATGAATCTTACTTTTGATGTGATTCCTGCCTGGCTGGTGATGACCTATTCTTCTGGTTCTAAGAGCAAGTGCCTGGCTTTCTGGAAACCTGTAGTTCTTGGAAAAACCCCTGCCCTCCTTCATGGTGCACACATTCTCTACTCTACCAGGAGTGGTGAAAAACTAACACCCTTAATTCTCCTCTTTGCCTAGGGATTTCCTCTTTCCTTTCCTGCTGCGTCTCTGGAGGGAGAGGAGGAGGCAATAAATTCGCTTGTGTATTTATCATTGGCTGTGAGGCTGAGTCTCTTTGTAAAGACCATTCATCTGGCAGTGATGACTACACATTAAAATCATCTGGGGAACTTTAAAAATATGCCAATGCCTGGGCTGAACCTCAGACAAGTGGAATTAGAATCTTTGAGGGAGGATCCTGGGCATCAGGAAATTTTAAAAGTTCTCTTGATACTGACGATATGCAGCCAAGATTGAGATCCATGGTTCTAAGCTCTACCTTTAAAATTGGAAAATTAGTCTTTAGTTGACAATATGGGATATAACTTAGAAAAATCAAAATTTCCATCTCCACCCCAGTGGCATGAGGTTATACTCTAGAATCCTAATAAAAAGTTTTCAAAGGATCCCCCTTCTTGCCCACTGAATATTTCTCTTCCTCATCTCTAAATCTTATAGGGTTCCTTGGAGACTTTTTTGCATGACTCCCTCACCACATTTTTACAAGATACACATAATAAATATAACTAATCTAAATTGATACCAGGGTAGTGTCAGAAAGTTAAAGACATTTGCTTTTCCAATTTCATTCATTCCCTTTTTCAAATTTGTCATCAGTTCATCCCATGAATATGTACTGATTGCTGATTATGGTGCAAGGAAATATTCTCACATATTGTGTGATAAAAAAAGTACTTGGGACATTGCTGTCATCTTCAAGGTGCTTTTGGTCTGGCTTTCCACAACTAACTAAACCTAAGGCAGTGTATAATGCCTTGAGAGAGTTTCAAAAGTTTATACGTCAGCAATGGTGGAGAAGAAGCTGAAAATAGGTTGGGGCCACAGTGGGGAAGGTGTTATACTGGCAGCTTGCACATCACAGACAATGGGGAATTTATGAAATGATTAGGTGCTGCGGTGGCATGACAAAGTGTGCGTCAGGAGACTATTTTAGCTTCTGGATAGGCCATGAATTATGGTAGGTAAAGAGTAATTATAGTTGAGGCAAGATAAGAATTAGAAGACTATTTAATAGTCTAAGTTGGTGTGAGTTAATAAGGGCCAGAAGAAACTCATCTATGGTCAAAAAAATCAAAACAGTGGTTGCTCTGGGGAGGAAAAATGAGGAATGATTAGGAAGGGGCATGAGGAAAATCTTCAGCGTGATAGTAGTATTCTATGTTTTGATAGAGGTTTGGGTTAAAAGGTATATTCATTTGTTAATATCAGTGAATGTACACATAAGATTTGTACATTACATCATATATAAGTTTTATTGCAGAAGAAAAACTGTCAACAAATATAGAGCCCCTGGTTAATGACATGCATACCGGCAATACTTCGAGGGAAGTGTACTTATATCTCTGTTTTACTTTGCATGTATCAAAAATTAATATAAATTGATAGCTGGAAATATATGAAATAAAGCAAGTGTAATAACATGCTCACAGTAGAAGCTAGATGATAGACATAAGGATGTTTGTTATAAAATTCTTTCAACTTGCTATGTTTAAAATTTTTCATAATAAAATGTGGGAGAAAAAAGGATCTAAAGCAGAGAATGAGGCCAAATATTTTAGAATTTATATGATAGAACTTAGTATAATTGAATATAAAGAATGAGTATGTAGAGAAGCAGGAGTTACCATGAACTTAAATGATCAGGATTCCAGGAGAATAAATGTACTACTTCTATAAAGAAGAAAAATTTAGGGGCGCCTGGGTGGCTCAGTGGGCTAAAGCCTCTGCCTTCGGCTCAGGTCATGATCCCAGGGTCCTGGGATCGAGTCCTGCATCAGGCTCTATGCTCAGCAGGGAGCCTGCTTCCCTTCCTCTCTCTGCCTGCCTCTCTGCCTACCTGTGATCTCTGTCTGTCAAATAAATAAATAAAATCTTTAAAAAATAAAAAGAACAATTTATTGAGACCTAACTGTGTGCCAGCAATGGCAGTGTTTCACATAGTTTGTTTCTTGCCCTCACAACTCTATATGGGAAATATTATATTCATTTTGTGATGACAAAACAAAGGCTCAGTCTGGATAAGTACAAAAATAGGAAAGTCAGGAAAAGTGCAAGGAGGAAGATGATGAATTTGAGATGAAAGGATGTGAAAGTGGTAATAACTAGTAGAAAGTTACAAATATGTGGCTTTTGTGCAAAGTATAAGGTTAGAGATATATATTTAGAGATTTCCTAGGTTCAGAGATTCCTAGAAGCCAGCAGAGATATCTGCAGAGAGATCACTGAAAGCAGATAGGCAAATGAAACTGTGACGAAAGGGATAAAAATAGAGAACTTGGGAGAACTTTTGAATTCCCAAGTTCTCTAAAAATAGAGGACTTGGGAATTTAAAAAATATCCAGATCTGGAATAGGAGAAAAAAAGGGAACTAGAGAAGTTTACATGGTGCCGAAGTCTTTGCTAGTACCCATTCTGGTGTGGGAATAAAAAATTGTGTAGCACTAGGATTTCCAGTTGACAATTTTGTGCATTGCCACTATGAGATTGAGCAGTTCCTCCTACTCCTTCCAGACACATGCCCGATCATTATGACCAGTGTACAGTTCAGATATGTTACCAAACAACCTTTTAGCTTATAACCTAATGCAGCTTCCCTCATTCTTTTAGTTTTTTTTTTTCCCCTTCCTTAGCCCCATTTCTTGATAACTTGGGTTCCACCTCTTCTTACTCCAAAATAGACACCAGGGATTTTTGCTCAGTAACTTGAGGTATTCTTATCCTCAGCCCTTATTCATGCCTGTGCACAACAGGAAGGGAAGAACTGCCTCTGACCACAACTACGGCTAGCTGCAAACCTTTGTGTTTAGGCTATGATGCAATCCCCATTGCTATCTCTTGGTCAAAATTGTAGTGGCATTGCTCATCATTCAGCAGGTCACAGTCAGTCATATTTTGACCACTTACCCTTTGAAATCTCTTTCATTCCCACAAAATTCAATATAAAGGAAGTGGAAGTAAAAAAGTGTCAGAATATTGTATTGTCACAAGTTGAGGGAAGAGATTGAAAGAATATGAAGATCAGCAGTCATAGCTCAGACAAAGGAGCCATAGAGGGATGGTACTTTAGTAAGACCTTTGAGTGAGACCTTTATTTGTTGTCTGACTTACTAAGTATAAGACCTTCTGATATAAATATCCACAAAAACTCTGAGAAACAAACTGAGGGTTTTGGCGGGGAGTGGGTGGGGGGTTAGGTGAGCCTGGTGGTGGGTATTAAGGAAGGCACGTATTGCATGGACCACTGAGTGTGGTGCATAAACAATGAATCTTGGAACACTGGAAAAATAAAATTCAATAAAAAAATTTTTAAAAATCCACAAAATCTCATCTAGCAGTTTTAAACAGTCTATCAAATAAACAAATTATATAGAAAAGATTTTTAAATTAATTAATTTTAATTCAGATATAATTGACATATATCACATTGTATTAGTTTTAGGTCTAAAACACAATGATTTGATACATGTATATATCATAAGATGACTACCACAATGTTTAGTTAACATCCAACACTACATATATGTTACAAATTTTTTTCTTATAATGAGAGCTTTTAAGATTTGTTCTCTTGGTGACCTTAAAATATATAACACAGTATTGTTGACTGTAGTCGCCATGTTGTATATTATACCCCCATGGGTTCCAGTTATATTATAACTGGAATTTTATTCCTTTTGACCACCTTCACTCATTTCACCCATTTGCCTCTAGCAACATCACAATCTGTTCTCTGTATCTATGAGTTTGATTTTTAAAAAAATTCTCCATCTAAGTGAGATCATACAGTATTTGCCTTTAACTGTTTGACTTATCTCACTTAGCATAACACCTTCAAGGTCCATCCATGTTCTTACAAATGACAGAATTTCCATATGCTTGGAGTATGCATACACACCCATACACACAACTTCTTTATCCATTCATCCATTAACAGACAGTTTGTTTATATGTCTTGATAATTGTAAATGATGCTGCAATTAACATAGGGGTACAGATATCTTTTTGAGTTAGTGATTTCATTTTCCTTTGAATAAATATGCAGAATTAGAATAGCTGGATAATATGGTAGTTATATTTTTAATTTTTTTGAGGAAACTTCATACTGTTTTCCATATTGGCTGCATCAATCTACATTCCCACCAACTGTGCATAAGGGTTCCCTTCCTTGTCAACACTTGTTATTTTTTTTCTCTTTTTGATAATAGTAATTCTTATGGGTGAGAAGTGATATCTCATTGTGGTTTTGACTTGCATTTCTCCAATGATTAGTGAGTTGGACACCTTTTCAGGTACCTGTTAGCTATTTGTATATCTCATACACAAATTATTTTAAAAGAAGATATGTAATAAGAGAGAAAATTATTAGGGGTTTCAAAAGTGTTGTTTCTGTAAAGTAGTGAGAGCATTCCAGATTTGGGTAGAAGAGGAAATATTGGATGATGGAGAAATTAAGGTAATTAATATGGAGTAGATCATTGTGGTAAAAGTTGGACTGTGACAGACAAGAGGGTAAAAGGAATGGTTAGAATGGCAAGTATTAAAAAGATCAAGGGATCTTGGTGAAAAAGTATTAAAGTCTCCTAAACCTGAGTTTGTTATAATGCCAAGCACTATGCTGGTCATTGAAGATTCAAACATTTATAATATCACACACTTGCCTTCAAGTTTCTCGAGTCTGTTGGATAAGCTAGAGAAGATAGATATATTAACAGATATTATTTTTAAAAAGAGTATTTAAATTAAGCATCAACATGAGCATATAAAGGAAGGAACATCTAACTTTGTCTTGGAACACTGGCAAAGGCTTCACAGAGGAAGTGGCAATTAAGATGAGCCTTAGTGATCATTAGTAACTTGAGAAGAGTTATGAAGGGAAACTAAATTTATAACAAGAGATATAGCATGTGAAAAAGTTTAAAAAGGTGGAAAAGCATCATGTATGTGATGATTGATGAAGAGCTTAATTTGACTGAACTATAGGATGAATAAAAGGGAACACCAGAATATGAGACTAGAAAGATACACTAGCACCAGATGGTGAAAAGAAACTTGTCCAACTTGGCAAGAAGTTTGGATTTTATGCTGTAAGCAATAAGGAACTCAAGCTGAGGAGAATATAATAAAACTTGTGTTTAAAAAAGATAACCAGCTTCCAGGTATGACAGAATAGATTGGATTGAGCAATACTTCCTCTAAGAATAGTTAGAAAAATCAATTAAATATGTAGTTTAAAAATACATTTGAAAGCCTCAAAGTGCTGTTGAGGAAAACAGGAATTAAAGGGATAAAATCTTGGGGAAAGAGGAACTGTGTAGAGAATTGACTGACAGTATACTTTTTTCCTCAGGGCAATTGTTGACACTTGTTATAGAGCAACAGGTCAAAAATTCAGGCAAAAGGATTAAGGAAGGGGCAACTGGGTGGCTCAGTTGGTTAAGGATCTACCTTTGGCTTGGGTCATGATCTTGGGGTCCTGGGATCAAGCCCTGTGTGGGGCTTCCTGCTCAGCCAGGAGCCTGCTTCTCCCTCTCCCTCTCTGCCTGCTGCTTCGCCTGCTTGAGCCTTCTCTCTTTGTCAAATAAATAAATTAAAATCTTCCAAAAAAAAAAGGATTAAAGAAATGATTGCCAGTAAGAGCAGAAAAATCAATAGAGTTTTTCACAGTCTATACAAGAGAAACAGAATTAGAGACTTAGAAGCTAGATTTTTATGAGAGAAGAGAGGTAAGCAACTAATTTTCATACTCTATTGGATTTTACTCAAGGCATTTGCTAAATTTTGAAGTTGTGCTGGGATGGAGGCTAGAGGCCAAATAAAAATATCTGAAAGTAGAGCAACTGTTTTGGCAATATCTCAGTACTAAGAAGAGAATTATTAGAGTTCAGGCTCCCCAGTTTCTCAGTTGGAACACCTGGAAGCTGTGACCAAAGAGTACCAGTTGAACTAGAACTAGATTGAGCCTAATTAGAACAGAATATTAATTGTCCATTTTATCTGCAAGCAAAAGAAAGACTAAATCTTCTTTGAAGAAAGATTTTCATACACAATGCCCAACATTTGATAAAAAATAAGGTAGGCATAGTCTATCTTATGATTAAAAACAAGAGAAAAAAAGGAAAATAAAAACAATCCCAAGGAAACTCAGATATTGGAATTATTAGAAAAGGAAATTAAGATAACTATGGTTAATGTCAAATACTGAAGAAAAAAATGGAGAATTTGACAAGAAAATTTGAATTCATAAAAAAGAAAGCAAATAGAAATACTAGAACAGAAACATACAATATCTGCAATTAAGGACTCAATAAGTGGTTTAAAGCAGATTAGCTATACAAGATCAAAAGTTAGTGAAGTAGAAGAAAGGTCAACAAAATATGCAGTTGGAATCATAATGAATAACAAAGGATGGGTAATACAGAAAAGAGTATTATGTATTCTTGAAATTGAAGTATTCAAAAGAGAAAAGTATAAGAATGAGTCAGAAAGAATATTTTTATAAACAATGGCTGCAAATTATCTGACACTAATGAAAGATAAAGACAACAAAAAACCTCAGATGCAAATTTACAAGCACAAGGCAGAATATTAATTAAACTTCATTTAACCATGTTTTAGGTAAAACCAAAGACCAAAGGAAAATCTTTAAAGTGACTCGATGGGAAAAAAAAAAAGCACTATAATGGCCAGAGCAACAAAAAGACTGATAGTTGACTTCTCAACTGAAATGATGGAAGTTTCAAGACTCTTGGAATAACATTTAAAAATACTGAAGGAAATCAGGGCACCTGTGTGGCTCAGCCCTTTGAGTATCCAACTCTTGATTTAGGCTTAGGTCATGATCTCAGCGTTGTGAGATCAATCCTGCATCAGGCTCTGTGCTGGGCATGGAGCCTACTTAGGAATCTTTCTCTCCCTCTCCCTTGCATCCCCTGTCCTGCTCATAATCTCTCTCTCTCTTCCTAGAGGGAAAAAAAAAATTAAAAGAGCTGAAAGAAAATAATTGCTCATCTTGAAGCTCACAAACCAAAATATTCTTCAAAAATGAAGGCAAATTGAGTATATTTTAGAACAAACAAAATAGAAAACATTTATCACTAGTAGATGTGCACTAAAGGAAATACTAAAGGGAATTCTACGGAAAGAAGAAAAAGAATCTCATATAAAAGCATGGAAACACGGGGCCGTAATTAAAGTAAGTGGAAAAGGATAATATGAGGGTAAATGTAACTAAAATTAGACATATAAAGCAGTAATTTATTATCTTATAAAGATTAAAATATATGCAGAATTTAAAATCCTGAACTAAATGAAAGAAAAGAGATTTATAAAACAAAAAAAAAATGTTTGAAGAGAAAATAAGCAAAACAGAAAGTGTTATTTGAAAAGAATGGTAAAATTGGTAGATCCTTTTGTATGCTATCATGAATTGCCAATATGAAGAGAAAAAAATGGAGCATCCCTGAAATTCTCCAGAAATTGAAAAAACAATAAGGGATATAGTGAATAATTATATGCTATTAAAAATTTTGGTGAAATTTAAAAATCCCTAGGAAAGCATAGTTTACCAAATTGAATACAAGAAGAAATTAAAAAGTTCATATATCTATTCTAAAATCTGAATCTATCGCATTGAAACTTCAATGGTTTCAATGACACATTCTAATCAACTAATAAAGAAACAGCAGCAATCTTTTACAAACCTTTTCAAAGAATAGAGAAAGAGAGAATACTTCCAACTCTTTCTTTTTTTTTTTCCTTTTTTTATTTTTTCAGCATAACAGTATTCATTATTTTTGCACCACACCCAGTGCTCCATGCAATCCGTGCCCTCTACAATACCCACCACCTGGTGCCCCCAACCTCCCACCCCCCACCCCTTCAAAATTCTCAGATCGTTTTTCAGAGTCCATAGTCTCTCATGGTTCACCTCCCCTTCCAATTTCCCTCAACTCCCTTCTCCTCTCCATCTCCCCTTGTCCTCCATGCTATTTGTTATGCTCCACAAATAAGTGAAACCATATGATAATTGACTCTCTCTGCTTGACTTATTTCACTCAGCATAATCTCTTCCAGTCCCGTCCATGTTGCTACAAAACTTGGGGATTCATCCTTTCTTTTTTTTTTTTTTTTTTTACAGCTTTATAAACATATATTTTTATCCCCAGGGGTACAGGTCTGCGAATCGCCAGGTTTACACACTTCACAGCACTCACCATAGCACATACCCTCCCCAGTATCCATAACCCCACCCCCCTCTCCTAACCCCCTCCCCCCATCAACCCTCAGTTTGTTTTGTGAGATTAAGAGTCACAAGGTCAGTATAATCCCAATTCCAAAACATATGAGAAAAGAAAATTGCAGGCCTATTTCTACAAAAACATTCTAAACAATTTTAGCAAATGGAAAAGACCATGAACAAGTGTGGTTGATTTCAGGAATTCAAGGTTGGTTTACCATTTGAATATCAAATCACATAACTTGCCACATTAACAGAGAAAAGGTGAAAGAAATCTTCACTCAACAAGATGCTGTACTTATAAAATCCAAAAGACTCCATAGAAAAACTATTAGAATTCATAAATAAGTTTAACAAGTTCTTGAAATTAGGTCAACAAAACTCAATTATAGTTTTTTATGGAGCAACAACAACAAAAAAAGACTTTTAAAAGATGATGGCTCACAACTTCAAAAAAATGGGGGAAAAAACCCCTTGTAATAAATCTACCAAAAAATGAGTAAGAACTGTACATCAAAAACTATAAAATATTACTGAGGGAAATTAAAGTGGCTCTGAACAAATGGTGGAGGGGGGGTGGTTGTCCCATGCTAATGGATTAGAAGATTCAATATTGTAATAATTTGAGTTCTCCCAAATTGATAAATAGATTTAACTTTTATCCCAATCAAAATCCCACCAGGTAAGTAGGAAATAGTCAAGCTGATTCTAAAATATATATGAGAATAAATGAACCAAATATAGCAAAGGTTTTCTTTAAGAAGAACAAGGTTGGTGGATATTGCTACTAGACATCAAGACTTAGAGTAATAGTAAATATGATGTGGAATTGGTTGAAGGATAGACAAATGGAGCAGTTGGATAGAATACAAAGTCCAGAAACAGACTACCTTTAATTTATCATAAAGATAGTATAATGGGGTTTGGATGGCCTTTTTAATAAATGTCGTCGTGTCAGTTGGATATCTGTAAGTAAAATAAGTATGTCTGGAATTCCTACTCATGTCCTATGCAAAAATGAATTCAGGAAAGATAATAGATCTAAATGTAATGCCTTCCAGGTTTATATTGAGATATAATTGACATACAACACTGTATGAATTTCAAGGGTACAGCATAAAGATTCGACTTATGTATATTGTGAAATAACTGCCATAATTAGCTTAGTTAACATCCATCATTTATATAGATACAATAAAAAGAAATTGGAAAAAAAATTTTCTCCTTGTAATGAGAACTCTTAGGATTTACTCTCTTAACTTATACACCACACAGCAGTGTTTGCTATAGTAATCATGTTGTACATTTTACCTCCACTATTTATTTATCTTATAATTGGAAGCTTACATCTTTTGACTGTCTTCCTCTAATTCTACTTCCCCTTGTCTCTTGCCTCTAATAACCAGAGTCTGAACTCTTTTTCTGTTTGTTTTGTTGTTTTAATATTCCACATCTAAATAAGGTCATATGGTATTTGTCTTTTTCTGTCTGACTTATTTCACTTAGCATAGTGCTCTCAAAGTCTACCTATGTTGTCACAAATGGTTGGATTTCCTCATTTTTCTAATAGCTAAATAATATGAGTCATATTCATACTATATACGTATCACAAATTACTCTGTCCATTTATCCACCAATGTATACTTTGGTTTTTCCATATTGTGACTATTGTAAATAATGCTCCTATAAATATGGCAGTGCTGATATCTCCCTGAGTCAGTGTGGTTGTTTTCTAATAAAGCTTCTAGAAGAAAGCATATTTTCCTGACCTTGAGGTTGGCAAAGTCTTCATAAAAAAAAGCACTAGCCAAAAAGGGAAAAGGTGATACATTGATAAGTTGGGCTATATTAAAAGTAAGAGCTGCAGTTCCCCCAGAAGATACCATTACAAGAGTGAAAGACAAGACAGAGTCTTGACATAGATATTTGCAGAGTGTATACCTGTCAACTGACTTGTAACCTGTAAGGGATATAGAAATAAATAAAATCAATAAGGTAGTGTAATGAAAAGTACAAATGAAAGCTGAGGGCAAAACTGATTTGAAAGCTACTGAAAAAAACGTGTAGGCCTTAGATGAAGCTACTCCTGCTTGGAGTGCCACATCAACAAACTAAAATTTAGATAATAATACTTCCATGACCCTGAAAGTGCTCCGCTTGACTAGAAATGTAGTGTATTCAGTCAGCCAATCCCCAAAGCCAAGCCAGCTCTGGGCCTTCTCACTCTAAACAAGGTTGACTCTGTGACCCTAGCCAATCAGATATTTTCTATTTGTCTCTTCCTTGTTCTTTATTCTATTAAAAAGAAAGCCACAGGCCCCAAATGGTGTGACTTAGACTGGATTTCCAAACTGGGGCTTAATACCTAAACTAAGTGCATCAGCCTTCCCCAGAAACCTGTCCTTAACCAGTCAGTCAGGAAATTTTTCTATCCATCAGCAACAATGAATCTGTTATCTGGTCCTCTCCATCCACTGAAGAAAGATGACGTAAGCTGTGTGAGAAGCCATCCTGCTCTTTCCTCTAGGAAAGAGCCCCCTCTGGAACACTCCTTTTCTTCACTAGTAACTTTCTTGCCACCCTCCCATCTATAAAAACCTTCCATTTTGTAGAACACCTCAGAGTATCCCTCTACATGCTGGCTGGGGTGCCACCCCATTCATGAATTATTTAATAAAGATGTTACCAGAGGTTAGATGGAAAGAGAAAGAAGCCTCGGTTCTTTTCGCTGCCAGAGTAAAGAATTACAATTAGCTTAGCTAACGCCTGTCATTCATATAGATACAAAAAAAAAAAGAAAGAAAGAAAGAAAGAAAGAAAGAAAGAAAGAAATTGGCAAGTGAAAGTAAAGCGAGCAAAGTTTTATTAAAGTATGCTCCAAGGGGGGAGTGGGCCAGTCACGACAGGCAAAGGTCCTGGAAACTCTGGGCTGTGGGTCTGTATCAATTCTTTCTTTTGCACGAGTCCTGAGGTGACAACATTTGAATGACAGGCCTACATTTATACATAATTAGCCAACTGTGCATATCTTTTCCCAAGATGATTCTTGGGGGAAGGAAAGTGGGTTATTTCTATTCTAGAGACATAGGTCAAAGAAGGACAAAGGGGCTGCTTTTGACAGGAATGCGACAAGCACAATAAACTTCACTCTAACTGTTGTAACCACAAACCAAATCACCTGCTAGATGGTGGTCCTCTGTTGGGGCTCTCCATCAGGATGTCTAAGGTCCATCCTCCTTATCACTCATGCTTAGCTTCCTGTTATAAAGCCAATTAGAACTTCAAGCTGATTCAGGCGAATTTTATTTTTCAATACTTTTTTACCATGCAAAAACTTACTGCCTTTTTCCCATTTTGCAATTCTCTGAAAAGAGACTGTCTGCTTCATGAAGCTTTTGAATAAAATTTGTTTGTACCACCTAAATTATCTCTTGAATCATTTGTTAACAGACAAGGGCCTGGGACCAAAGGGAACACAGGAGCTGCTGATAAGACTGGAAAGGTTCCCTGGGGTACCAGTGGGAGGGGAGGAGCCACTTACTTTAGGGAATCTGTTCAGAATTTAGAGCTGGCTGGAAGAGGAACCTCAAAGTAGTGTAATCAAGTGTCAGGCTTGATGAGGAAGACATTAGTTTTCAAAGCTGACAGCCAAGAAATAATTCTTGAGACATCTTTGGTGCAAAAAGGTAGTTTTATTAAAGCACAGGAACAGGACCTGTGGGCAGAAAGAGCTGCACTGGGATCATAAGGAGTGGCCCATTATATACTTTCAAGTTGGGAGGGGGTTAGGGATAGAATAAGTCTCCAAGTTATTTTGTAAGGAAGGTTTCCAGGATCCTGAGGGGGCTAGCTATTTTTAGGAAAGATCATTTATTACTGTTTAGTAAAAACTCAGTCATGAAGTTATACCCTTCAGAGGTATACAGTGGGTTATATGCTTAGGGGATGTTTGCCAACATATATTTTGAGGGGTAGAGATGAAGGAAGTTTCCAAAGGAAACTTTTGTATGTTAAAGTAGACTTAACAGGATCCTGGGGGTCAGGCTAAGACTGCCTTCTGCCCTTAGCAAAGTATTAATATGGAAGCAGCTGAGTCCCTAGAGGAAGTTCCCTCTGCCCATTTCAAGGACTTGTCAATGGGCTGTAAGTAGTAAGGAAATGTAATAATTCTTCTTCTGCCTTTGTTTTCCACATCAAAGCTCTCACATGACTCTAACTGTCCTGGTCTTCTGTGGGCATACCGTATATTAATGTGGCATGAGATTGGTTGGAGCTCCATCCCCACACTCCCGGGAAGTCTCCCGGGAAGTGTCCTTTGTTCTCTGTGCATCTACTAGACTCTCCACCTCACCCATCTTCCTTCCTGTATCCAGACTTCTTCCCACGAATGTGGAACACAGCCAGTCTGGGTGCTGTTGTCGCTGTTCACAAACTATGATGGATGCAGGGCGGATAGATAGAGCAGCCTTTTACCACAGGTCTTTTCTGGTGAAGGGGGGTGGAGGTAACAAAGGGAATTACAGTCAAGTGCTACTCGAACTCCTCATTCTTCAGTTCCTTGACTCATCTCCCCAGCCCCCTCTCTCCAGGACGGTTCCAGCCTTCTGAGCTGCAAGATCCTGAGTTTTCTCTGAAGGGTTTCTCAGAAACTCCAGATTCTTTATGATGTAGACTAGGCCATTTAGCTCTTCCTGTGTCATTCCTCTGCCCCTCCAATCATACCTGGAGCTTGTCTCTCGCCAAAGTCCACTGAGGTGTTTTCCCAAGCCAAAGGAGAGTCTTCTAGGGAGGAGTTCTGGGGCAAGTTTAAAAATAATACTTTAAAATCCAAACTGAACTCATTAATGTAGGACACATCCTTCTCTCTTCCCAGCCCAGTTCTCACACCACATTCTGTGTTTTCTTCTTCCTTAAAATTTCTCCAGGAAGCTTACATTGCATGCTTAGGCTCAAGCTCTCATGGTTGGTTTCCCCTAATGAGTCTCTGCCCCTACAGTAACACACTTCTACCTGTGAGGGAAGAGCAGAAGGCATGGGGATAATGGTTTAGGACAGAGTGGAAACTTAAGCAGAAGGTAGTAGTAGGGAGGCTGAATGAAGGCAGATACCACAACTCCAGTCCACTGCTCTGAATGCTTCCGAGGCTGCTCCTGAGGACCTAGAGTCAACCATGCTGGTAGGGCTCCCCTGTGCCGGTGATAATTTGTGCACTGAAATTGCAGTAGATGACTGATGTCAGCCTCCTGTGACTATCTCAAGTGACCTCAAGGAGAAACCAAAAACAAGAAGAATGGAAAAAAAAAAAAAAAAAAACAGATAAGTGGAAACATGCAAGCTATGTTTTTAAACAATCAGATACGATAGAAACATGACATATTAAAAAAAAGAAACATGACATATTAAGATGATCTAAGGATCTTTCTCATGACTGTGTGGAAATCAATAAACCTTGCTTTTTACACCTGAACAAATTATACCATGTGACATACAATTATTCCTTGGAGAGAGCTGCTCACAAGCATGTATACCTCTTCCCCTTTTTTGTATATAATCCCCTGTACACTGACAAGCTTTTGAGCCATTCTTTCAGAGCAATCTGAAATACTATCTCTCAGGCTCAGTAAGACAACAAATAAAGCACTTACGTATTTTGAAGTCGGCTCTTCCCCCCCCCCCCCCCAGTGGCCAAGTTCCTCCTTTTCCACTAAAATGCCTAGTTGGGAGGAAATCTTTTCTTCTACCACCTTAGATTTGAATGGCTGAGCGTGGTGATAATGAAAAGATTAATAAGAGAAAAGACAAAGTTCAGGTACATATGCCCTTGATAGTTTATCTGTAATGAGTAACTCACTGAATAGCCAGAATAAAGGTTTATACACCAACATAACAAGGGGACATCGAAGGCTTCAGTGGCAAAGTAGAGAGGGTTCTGTTGGGCTTTTTGATGCTCACAGAAATGGGGAGTCTGTTTCCATGGAAAGCTGAATTTGCAGGGACTCCCTCAAAGGGGGATTCGTGAGAGCTGTATTTTTCTGGAGGCTCTGCTTTAGCCAGGTATGGGAAGTTCAGATAAGATTTCTTTCTGCATCTTCTGTAACTCAAATGTTTTCCCTTTAAAATAATTTTTATACCAACTGTTGGGGTCTTAATGGGTCTCCACAATGGTAAGGTAAGTGTGGCTTATAGTCACATCTTACAAACTATACATGCAAATTATTAAGGAGAGAAAATGATTTTATTTCATGCCTCTTTAAAAAGTAAAACAGGATATATTCTCCACAAGTAGGTATAATACTCCATTCTTTCTAAGCAGACATTTCATTACTCGTCTGAAATTCAGATAAAAATTTTTAACAGCTGGATATCTCATTTTTGCCTGGAACAATGAGATATGCATCACCAGACAGGATTGAAATGTCTTTTACTTCTTTCTTTATGATTCCTTGTAGCCTACCCATCATCAAGTTGCTGATGGTTGAGAATCACTACTGGATCAGGGACCAGATTATCCATAATAATCTAATCATCAGCCTGTTTAAAAAGTTTTAGTTTTATTCACTAGGGAGTGAGCTCTTAGAGATCTCCAGACTATTGTGAGAAATTCTTTTTCTTGAGGATTAATCCTAATGCTTGTGAGATAGAATATCATCCTGGGGGCATCTAAAAAATGTTTCTTTCAATTTTACTGTTTTAAAGATTTATTAAGTGCCATCAAACCAGAGATCTCTGGAAAGGTTTTATTACAAAAAGAGCCTCAGGGTTGAGTAAGCCTTTTCCAGGATCAAGAAAATTAAGGATGATGAGAATTCAGGAAAAAGTATACATGAGTATACATACAAACACCAGTTCTCTTTTATTTCAGTCCCAGGATTGTACCACTGAAACATCTTACCCACATCTATGCAAAATATCATATATCTTTGGTCTTTGAAAATTCGATTTTAATATTTTCACTCCATTTTTAATGATGTAAGGGCTCCTTTGGGGTTCTTATACCAATATTATATTGGTTTTGAAGTTTTATGGTATAAGACTTGCCATTTTCCATACCAGAAGTCATTTTATTTGAATACCATGGTGTATTTCTGCTTGCATACTGGCAAAGAGAGTTGGTGGAAAAAAGTGTGATATTTTACTTTGTTGCTACGGGGAAATAGTAGCCATAAGGTGGAAATGTGAGGAACCTCCTACTTTGTAAGACGAATCCCTTGTATCAGGACTCTGGGCTCTAATAAAATACGTGATGGATTTTTAGAACTTTGTACCTAACACAGAAAACTAGTTACTATCATGACAGAGAGGCATGCTGTTCATCCTTTCTTCTCTCTGTTGGCTGGAATATGGGTATCATGGCTGGACTCAAGGAGCAAGCAGGAATTATGAGGTGGAAAGCCATGTGTTGAAGATGGCAGAGTGAAAAGGTGGAAAGACTCTGGATCCTTAATGGTCACAGATCTGCCAACCCTGCCCAAGACTAAATGAGAGGGAAAGAAAGAAAGTTCTAATTTTTTTAAGCCACCTTCCCTAATGTACTGCCCCTAAAACTTCAAGCCCTTTTCCTTTGTCTTTTAACTTCTGTGCAATTTTTTTTGTTTGTTTGTTTCTAGTTCTTATTTAAATTCTAGTTAGTTAACATACAGTGTAATACTGGTTTCAGAAGTAGAATTTAGTGATTCATTACTTACATACAATATCCGGCGCTCATCACGAGTGCCCTCTTTTTTTTTTTTTTAAGATTTTATTTATTTATTTGACAGAGAGAGAGAGAGATCACAAGTAGGCAGAGAGGCAGGCAGAGAGAGGGGGAAGCAGGCTCACCGCCATGCAGAGAGCCCGATGTGGGGCTCGATCCCAGGATCCGGAGACCATGACCGGAGCCGAAGGCAGAGGCACAACCCACTGAGCAACCCAGGCGCCCCAGGAGTGCCCTCTTTAATACCCATCACTCATCTAGCCCATCCGCCTGCCCACTTACCCTCCAGCAATCCTAAATTTGTCCTCTATAGTTAGTCTTCTACAGTGTCTCTCTTCCACCACCCCTTCCCCTATGTTTATCTGTTTTGTTTCTTCAATTCCACATAGGTGTGAAATCAGATGATGTTAGTCTTTCTCTGACTGAATTTTTTCACTTAGCATAATACACTCTCCTTCTTTTTTTTTTTTTTTAAGATTTTATTTATTTATTTGACAGAGAGAAATCACAAGCAGGCTGAGAGAGAGGAGGAAGCAGGCTCCCCACCGAGCAGAACGCCCGATGCGGGGCTCGAACCCAGGACCTGGGATCATGACCTGAGCCGAAGGCAGCGGCTTAACCCACTGAGCCACCCAGGCGTCCCTACACTCTCCTTCTATAAAAATTTATTACCCTTTGTTAAAATACTATATAAGCCCCTGGGTCCGATCACCTCTTTGGGATTTTCATTTCATTTCTGTGAGGCTCCCCATATGCATATGCAATAAACCTATTTCTCCTACTAATCCGTCTTTGTCAATTTGATTCACGAACTCCAACTTGAAAGTGTAGAAAAAAATGGTTTTTTTTTTTTCCTCTGCCAAAACATCGAGGGAACCAAGATACATGAACTTGCTTGTTCTTTGGAAGAGTGTGCTAGGTAATCTTCCTATTAAGTAGAAAGATAAGTGGATTAGCATAATGAACTCAGTTTCAATGATCACCCATGGCTAACCTTGTTTCATGTTTATCTTTACTTATTCTTTCCCCTCTGCATTTTTTGAAGAAAACCAAAGATATTCTATTAGTGCATCCATAATTGTTTTAGCCATATGTCTAGATATCCTCTTTTTACAAGGATAGTAAATCCCATCATGGGGGTCCCACCCTCATGATCTTATTTAAACCTAATTATCTCCCAAAGGAGATACCATATTGAGGGTTAGTGTTTCAACATTGAATTCCGCGGAGGAAAGGGGTGCACACATTCAGTCCATAACAATGGAGATATTTCTCACTCTTTTTTAAATGCTGCATGGCACTCTATTATGTTTTTTATACTAGTCTTACAAATAGCCTTGCACAGAATAGTTTTGTGCATTTATCTTTTTATATTTGCCAGTATATTTATGGAACAGATTCCTTGAATTAGGATTGCCAGGTCAAAGGATTTCTGGAGGATGTTCAGATGTAATATTTGCAATAATGCCAAACTCCATAAAAGTTCTCAGCAAAGTATGAGAATACTTATTTCCCCATAACCTTGTCAACAGTTTGTTGTCCATATTTTGAATGTTTGCCATTATAATAGCTAAATTATTAATTAATTAATTTTTATTTTTTAAGTAGGCTCCATGCCCACTGTGGGGCTTGAACTCATGACCCTGAGATCAAGAGTTTCATATTCTACAGACTGAGCCAGCTAGGTGCCCCTAAATTATTTTTTATTGTGGTGAAAAGACACATGAGATCCACCCTCTTAAATTTTTAAGTGTGTAGTACAGTCTTGTTAACCATATGCACACGGCAACAACAGATCTCTAGAGCTTTTTCATCTTGCACTACCGAAACTCAATAGCCATTGAACAGCATTTCCCTGTTTCTCTTTACACCCAGCCACTGGCAGGCCCGTACTTCTTTCTGCTTCTATGAATGTGACTATTTTAGATACTTTAAGTGCAATCATGCAGTATTTGTCCTGCTATGGTGGTTTATTTCACTTAGTATAATGTCCTCTTTGTTCACCCATGTTATATGACAGAATTTCCTTCTTTAGCAGGGCAGGATAATATTCTATTTTATGTATATATCACATTTCTTTTTTTTTTTTTTAAGATTTTATTTATTTATTTGACAGAGAGAAATCACAAGTAAGAAGAGAGGCAGGCAGAGAGAGAGGAGGAAGCAGGCTCCCCGCTGAGCAGAAAGCCCGATGTGGGGCTCAAACCCAGGACCTGGGATCATGACCTGAGCCAAAGGCAGCGGCTTAACCCACTGAGCCACCCAGGCGCCCCTATATCACATTTCTTTATCCATTCATCAACTGATGGACATTTAGATTCTTTTCTCATCTTGGCTATTGTGAATAATGCTATAATGAACCTAAAAGAGCAAGTATCTTTCTGAGATCCTGTTTCCAATTCCTTTGAACAAGTAAGAGGAAGTGGGAGTGTTGGATCATATAATAGTCCTATTCTTAAATTTTTGAGGAAACTCCACAGCATTTTCCATATTCCATTGACATCTTTGGGCCCTGAATCTGTCTTCTAGGGTGCTATTGTCTATTTTTTTCCAAAAATTTGAGAAATATTTAATACACAACTTTTAAGATAAAGAGTGCATATCCCCCCCCCCTTTTTAAAGTTAACATATAATGTATTGTTTGTTTCAGGGGGTACATGTCTGTGATTCATCAGTCTTACACAATTCACAACACTCACCATAGCACATACCCTCCCCAATGTCCATTATCCAGCCATGCCATCCCTCCCACCTCTCTCTACTCCAGTAATCCTGTTTGTTTCCTGAGATTAAGAGTCTCTTATGGTTTCTCTCCCTCTCTGGCTTCTTCTTGTTCGATTTTTCCCTCCTTTCCCCTATGATCCTTTGTCTTGTTTCTCATATTCTTTGAATCAGTGAGATCATATGATATTTGTCTTTCTCTTATTGAATTATTTCACTTAGCTTAATACCCTCTAGTTCCATCCACATCATTGCAAATGGCAAGGTTTCAGTTTTTGATGGCTGCATAGTATTCCATTGCATATATATATATATGTATATATATATACATATATATATATATACACACACTACTTATTCTTTATCCATTCATCTGTGGATGGACATCTAGGCTTTTTCCATAGTTCGGCTTATGTCGACATTGTTGTTATAAATATTCTGGTGCACGTGTCCCTTCAGATTACTACATTTGTATCCTTGGGGTAAATACCCAGTAGTGGTTTGCATTCAAACCAACAATGTAGGAGGGTTTCCCTTTCTTTGTATTCTTGCCAACACCTGTCATTTCCTGACTTGCTAATTTTAGCCATTCTGACTGATGTGAGGTAATAACTCACTGTGGTTTTGATTTGTATTTATCTGATGCTGACTGATGTCGAGCACTTTTTCATGTATCTGTTGGCCATGTGGATGTCTTCTTTGCAGAAATGTCTGTTCATGTCTTCTGCCCATTTCTTGATTGAATTAGTTGTTCTTTGGGTGTTAAGTTTGATGAGTTCTTTATAGATTTTGGATACTAACCCTTTATCTGATATGTCATTTGCAAATATCTTCTCCCATTCTGTCAGCTGTCTTTTGGTTTTGTTGACTGTTTCCTTTGCTGTGCTAAAGCTTTTGATCTTGATGAAGTCCCAATAGTTCATTTTTGCCCTTGTTTTCCTTGCCTTTGGAGATGTGTCTAGGAAGAAGTTCCTGAAACTGAAGTCAAAGAGGTTGCTGCCTGTGTTCTTCTCTAGGATTTTGATGGATTCCTGTCTCATATTGAGGTCTTTTATCCATTTTTAGTCTATTTTTGTGTGTGGTGTAAGGAAATGGTCCATTTTCATCCTTCTGCAAGTGGCTGTCCAATTTTCCTAACACTATTTGTTGAAGAGACTTTCTCTTTTCCACTGGACATTCTTTCCTGATTTGTCAAAGATTAGTTGATCATAGACTTGGGGGTCCATATATGGGCTCTCTATTCTGTTCCATTGATCTATGTGTCTAATTTTGTGCCAGTAAGATACTGCCTTGATGATTACAGCTTTGTAATAGAGCTTGAAGTCTGGAATTGGGATGCCACTAACTTTGGTTTTCTTTTTCAACATTCCTTTTGGCTATCTGGGGTCTTTTGTGTTTCCATACAAATTTTAGGATTATTTGTTCCATTTCTTTGAAAAAAGTTGATGGTATTTTGATAGGGATTGCATTGAATGTGTAGATTGCTCTAGGTTCCATAGACATTTTCACAATATTTGTTCTTCCAATCCATGAGCATGGAACGTTTTTCCATTTCTTTGTGGCTTCCTCAGTTTCCTTCATGAGTATTATGTGGTTTTCTGAGTACAGATTCTTTGCCTCTTTGGCTATTTATTCCTAGGTATCTTATGGTTTGGGGTACAATTGTAAATGGAATCGACTTCTTAATTTCTCTTTCTTCTGTCTTGTTGTTGGTGTATAGAAATGCAACTGATTTCTGTGAACTGATTTTATATCCGGACACTTTACTGAATTCCTGTATGAGTTCTAGCAGCTTTAGAGGAGATTCCTGGGTTCTCCACATAAAAGTATCATATCATCTGCAAAGAGTGAGAGTTTGGCTTCTTCTTTGTTGTTTCCCTTTATTTCTTTTTGTTGTCTGATTGCAGAGGCTAGGACTCCCAGTACTATGTTGAATAACTGTGGTAATAGTGGACATCCCTGCTATGTTCCTGACCTTAGGGGAAAAGCTCTCAATTTTTCCCCAATGAGAATGATACTCACTGTGGGTTTTTCATAGATGACTTTGATGATATTGAGGCATGATATTGAGGCATCTGTCCACTCTGTGAACAGTTTTGATCAAGAAAGGATGCTATACTTTGTCAAATGTTTTTTCTGCATTTATTGAGAGTATCATATGGTTCCTGTTCTTTCTTTTATTAATGTATTGTATTACATTGATTGATTTGTGGTTGTTGAACCAACCTTGCAGTGCAGAAATAAATCCCACTTGGTTGTGGTGAGTAATCCTTTTAATGTACTGTTGGATCCTATTGGCTAGTATTTTGGTGAGAATTTTTGCATCCATGTTCATCAAGGATATTGGTCTGTAATTCCCCTTTATGATGGGGTCTTTGTCTGACTTTGGGTTCAAGGTAATACTGGCCTCATAAAATTAGTTTGGAAATTTTCCTTCCATTTCTATTTTTAGGAACAGTTTCAGGAGAATAGGAATTAGTTTTTCTTTAAAAGTTTGGTAGAATTCCCCTGGGAAGCCATCTGGCCCTGAGCTCTGTTTGTTGAGAGATTTTTGATGACTGCTTCAATTTCCTTACTGGTTATGTGTCTGTTCAGGTTTTCTATTTCTTTCTGGTTCAGTTTTGGTAGTTTATACATTTCTAGGAATGCATCCATTTCTTCCAGATTGTCAAAATTGATGGTGTTCTTAATATGTTCTTATAATTGTTTATATTTCTTTGGTGTGGTTGTAATCTCTCCATTTCATTCATCATTTTATTTTTTTTTTAATTTTTTTTTTCCTTTTTTTATTTTTTCAGCATAACAGTATTCATTATTTTTGCACCACACCCAGTGCTCCATGCAATCCGTGCCCTCTACAATACCCACCACTTGGTGCCCCCAACCTCCCACCCCCCACCCCTTCAAAATTCTCAGATCGTTTTTCAGAGTCCATAGTCTCTCATGGTTCACCTCCCCTTCCAATTTCCCTCAACTCCCTTCTCCTCTCCATCTCCCCTTGTCCTCCATGCTATTTGTTATGCTCCACAAATAAGTGAAACCATATGATAATTGACTCTCTCTGCTTGACTTATTTCACTCAGCATAATCTCTTCCAGTCCCGTCCATGTTGCTACAAAACTTGGGGATTCATCCTTTCTTTCTTTCTTTCTTTCTTTTTTTTTTTTTTTTTACAGCTTTATAAACATATATTTTTATCCCCAGGGGTACAGGTCTGCGAATCGCCAGGTTTACACACTTCACAACACTCACCATAGCACATACCCTCCCCGATATCCATAACCCCACCCCCTCTCCCAACCCCCTCCCCCCATCAACCCTCAGTTTGTTTTGTGAGATTAAGAGTCACTTATGGTTTGTCTCCCTCCCAATCCCATCTTGTTTCATTTACTCTTCTCCTACCCCCTCGACCCCCCATGTTGCATCTCCTCTCCCTCATATCAGGGAGATCATATGATAGTTGTCTTTCTCCGATTGACTTATTTCGCTAAGCATGATACCCTCTAGTTCCATCCACGTCGTCGCAAATGGCAAGATTTCATTTCTTTTGATGGCTGCATAGTATTCCATTGTGTATATATACCACATCTTCTTTATCCATTCGTCTGTAGATGGACATCTAGGTTCTTTCCATAGTTTGGCTATTGTAGACATTGCTGCTATAAACATTCGGGTGCACGTGCCCCTTCGGATCACTATGTTTGTATCTTTAGGGTAAATACCCAGCAGTGCAATTGCTGGGTCATAGGGTAGTTCTATTTTCAACATTTTGAGGAACCTCCATGCTGTTTTCCAGAGTGGTTGCACCAGCTTGCATTCCCACCAACAGTGTAGGAGGGTTCCCCTTTCTCCGCATCCTCGCCAGCATCTGTCATTTCCTGACTTATTAATTTTAGCCATTCTGACTGATGTGAGGTGATATCTCATGGTGGTTTTGATTTGTATTTCCCTGATGCCGAGTGATATGGAGCACTTTTTCATGTGTCTGTTGGCCATCTGGATGTCTTCTTTGCAGAAATGTCTGTTCATGTCCTCTGCCCATTTCTTGATTGGATTATTTGTTCTTTGGGTGTTGAGTTTGCTAAGTTCTTTATAGATTTTGGACACTAGCCCTTTATCTGATATGTCATTTGCAAATATCTTCTCCCATTCTGTCAGTTGTCTTTTGGTTTTGTTCACTGTTTCCTTTGCTGTGCAAAAGCTTTTGATCTTGATAAAATCCCAAAAGTTCATTTTTGCCCTTGCTTCCCTTGCCTTTGGTGATGTTCCTAGGAAGATGTTGCTGCGGCTGACGTCGAAGAGGTTGCTGCCTGTGTTCTCCTCGAGGATTTTGATGGATTCCTTTCTCACATTGAGATCCTTCATCCATTTTGAGTCTATTTTCGTGTGTGGTGTAAGGAAATGATCCAATTTCATTTTTCTGCATGTGGCTGTCCAATTTTCCCAACACCATTTATTGAAGAGGCTGTCTTTGTTCCATTGGACATTCTTTCCTGCTTTGTCAAAGATGAGTTGACCATAGAGTTGAGGGTCCATTTCGGGCTCTCTATTCTGTTCCATTGATCTATGTGTCTGTTTTTGTGCCAGTACCATGCTGTCTTGATGATGACAGCTTTGTAATAGAGCTTGAAGTCCGGAATTGTGATGCCACCAACTTTGGCTTTCTTTTTCCATATTCCTTTGGCTATTCGAGGTCTTTTCTGGTTCCATATAAATTTTAGGATGATTTGTTCCATTTCTTTGAAAAAAATGGATGGTACTTTGATAGGAATTGCATTAAATGTGTAGATTGCTTTAGGTAGCATAGACATTTTCACAATATTTATTCTTCCAATCCAGGAGCATGGAACATTTTTCCATTTCTTTGTGTCTTCCTCAATTTCTTTCATGAGTACTTTATAGTTTTCTGAGTATAGATTCTTAGTCTCTTTGGTTAGGTTTATTCCTAGGTATCTTATAGTTTTGGGTGCAATTGTAAATGGGATGGACTCCTTAATTTCTCTTTCTTCTGTCTTGTTGTTGGTGTAGAGAAATGCAACTGATTTCTGTGCATTGATTTTATATCCTGACACTTTACTGAATTCCTGTACAAGTTCTAGCAGTTTTGGAGTGGAGTCTTTTGGGTTTTCCACATAGAGTATCATATCATCTGCGAAGAGTGATAGTTTGACTTCTTCTTTGCCGATTTGGATGCCTTTAATTTCCTTTTGTTGTCTGATTGCTGAGGCTAGGACTTCTAGTACTATGTTGAATAGCAGTGGTGATAACGGACATCCCTGCCGTGTTCCTGACCTTAGCGGAAAAGCTTTCAGTTTTTCTCCATTGAGAATGATATTTGTGGTGGGTTTTTCATAGATGGCTTTGATAATATTGAGGTATGTGCCCTCTATCCCTACACTTTGAAGAGTTTTGATCAGGAAGGGATGCTGTACTTTGTCAAATGCTTTTTCAGCATCTATGGAGAGTATCATATGGTTCTTGTTCTTTCTTTTATTAATGTGTTGTATCACATTGATTGATTTGCGGATGTTGAACCAGCCTTGCAGCCCTGGAATAAATCCCACTTGGTCGTGGTGAATAATCCTTTTAATGTACTGTTGAATCCTATTGGCTAGTATTTTGGCGAGAATTTTTGCGTCTGTGTTCATCAAGGATATTGGTCTGTAGTTCTCTTTTTTGTTGGGATCCTTGTCTGGTTTTGGGATCAAGGTGATGCTGGCCTCATAAAATGAGTTTGGAAGTTTTCCTTCTATTGCTATTTTTTGGAACAGTTTCAGGAGAATAGGAATTAGTTCTTCTTTAAATGTTTGGTAGAATTCCCCCGGGAAGCCGTCTGGCCCTGGGCTTTTGTTTGTTTGGAGATTTTTGATGACTGTTTCAATCTCCTTACTGGTTATGGGTCTGTTCAGGCTTTCTATTTCTTCCTGGTTCAGTTGTGGTAGTTTATATGTCTCTAGGAATGCATCCATTTCTTCCAGATTGTCAAATTTGTTGGCGTAGAGTTGCTCATAGTATGTTCTTATAATTGTCTGTATTTCTTTGGTGTTCGTTGTGATCTCTCCTCTTTCATTCATGATTTTATTTATTTGGGTCCTCTCTCTTTTCTTTTTGATAAGTCTGGCCAGGGGTTTATCAATCTTATTAATTCTTTCAAAGAACCAGCTCCTAGTTTCGTTGATTTGTTCTATTGTTTTTTTTTTGGTTTCTATTTCATTGATTTCTGCTCTGATCTTTATGATTTCTCTTCTCCTGCTGGGTTTAGGGTTTCTTTCTCGTTCTTTCTCCAGCTCCTTTAGGTGTAGGGTTAGGTTGTGTACCTGAGACCTTTCTTGTTTCTTGAGAAAGGCTTGTACCGCTATATATTTTCCTCTCAGGACTGCCTTTGTTGTGTCCCACAGATTCTGAACTGTTGTGTTTTCATTATCATTTGTTTCCATAATTTTTTTCAATTCTTCTTTGATTTCCTGGTTGACCCATTCATTCTTTAGAAGGATGCTGTTTAGTTTCCATGTATTTGGGTTCTTTCCAAATTTCCTCTTGTTATTGAGTTCTAGCTTTAGAGCATTGTGGTCTGAAAATATGCAGGGAATGATCCCAATCTTTTGATACCGGTTGAGACTTGATTTAGGACCAAGAATGTGATCTATTCTGGAGAACGTTCCATGTGCACTAGAGAAGAATGTGTATTCTGTTGCTTTGGGATGAAATGTTCTGAATATATCTGTGATGTCCATCTGGTCCAGTGTGTCATTTAAGGCCTTGATTTCCTTGTTGATCTTTTGCTTGGATGATCTGTCCATTTCAGTGAGGGGAGTGTTAAAATCCCCTACTATTATTGTATTCTTGTCGATGTGTTTCTTTGATTTTGTTATTAATTGGTTTATATAGTTGGCTGCTCCCACGTTAGGGGCATAGATATTTAAAATTGTTAGATCTTCTTGTTGGACAGTTCCTTTGAGTATGATATAGTGTCCTTCCTCATCTCTTATTATAGTCTTTGGCTTAAAATCTAATTGATCTGATATAAGGATTGCCACTCCTGCTTTCTTCTGATGTCCATTAGCATGGTAAATTCTTTTCCACCCCCTCACTTTAAACCTGGAGGTGTCTTCGGGTGTAAGATGAGTTTCTTGTAGGCAACATATAGATGGGTTTTGTTTTTTTATCCATTCTGATACCCTGTGTCTTTTGATTGGGGCGTTTAGCCCATTAACATTCAGGGTAAGTATTGAGAGATATGAATTTAGTGCCATTGTATTGCCTGTAAGGTGACTGTTATTGTATATTGTCTCTGTTTCTTTCTGATCTACTACTTTTAGGGTCTCTCTTTGCTTAGAGGACCCCTTTCAATATTTCCTGTAGAGCTGGTTTGGTATTTGCAAATTCTTTCAGTTTTTGTTTGTCCTGGAAGCTTTTAATCTCTCCGTCTATTTTCAATGATAGCCTAGCTGGATATAGTATTCTTGGCTGCATGTTTTTCTCATTTAGTACTCTGAATATATCATGCCAGCTCTTTCTGGCCTGCCAGGTCTCTGTGGATAAGTCTGCTGCCAATCTAATATTTTTACCATTGTACGTTACAGACTTCTTTTCCCGGGCTGCTTTCAGGATCTTTTCTTTGTCACTAAGACTTGTCAATTTTACTATTAGGTGACGGGGTGTAGACCTATTCTTATTGATTTTGAGGGGGGTTCTCTGAACCTCCTGGATTTTGATGCTTGTTCCCTTTGCCATATTGGGGAAATTCTCTCCAATAATTCTCTCCAATATACCTTCTGCTCCCCTCTCTGTTTCCTCTTCTTCTGGAATCCCAATTATTCTAATGTTGTTTCGTCTTATGGTGTCACTTATCTCTCGAATTCTCCCCTCGTGGTCCAGTAGCTGTTTGTCCCTCTTTTGCTCAGCTTCTTTATTCTCTGTCATTTGGTCTTCTATATCGCTAATTCTTTCTTCTGCCTCATTTATCCTAGCAGTGAGAGCCTCCATTTTTGATTGCACCTCATTAATAGCTTTTTTGATTTCAACTTGGTTAGATTTTAGTTCTTTTATTTCTCCAGAAAGGGCTTTTATATCTCCCGAGAGGGTTGCTTTAATATCTTCCATGCCTTTTTCAAGCCCGGCTAGAACCTTGAGAATCATCATTCTGAACTCTATATCTGACATATTACCAATGTCTGTATTGATTAGGTCCCTAGCCTTTGGTACTGCCTCTTGTTCTTTTTTTTTGTTGTGAATTTTTCCGCCTTGTCATTTTGTCCAGATAAGAGTTTATGAAGGAGCAAGTAAAATACTAAAAGGGTGGCAACAACCCCAGGAAAATATGCTTTAGCCAAATCAGAAGAGATCCTGAATTGTGAGGGGGGAGAAAGGGGATAAAAAGGGGCTCAGAAAGAAAGAAAAAAAAAACAACTATTAAAAAAAAGAAAGCCGATAAAGAAATAAATATAAAAAGAGGAAAAATATATATATATTAGATAAACTATTTAAAAAACGTTAAAAAAAAGAAAATGGTAAAAGTTAAAAAAAATTTAGCAGAAGAAGAGAAAAAGAAAAAAAAATTGAAAAAGAAAAAAAAATTAAATTAACTGCAAGGCTAAAAAATCATGGGGAGAAAGCCATGAGTTCCGTGCTTTGCTTTCTTCTCTGGAATTCCGCCGTTCTCCTTGGTAGGTGAACTTGGTCCTGGCTGGGTTTCCCGTTGATCTTCTGGGGGAGGGGCCCGTTGTAGTGATTCTCAAGCGTCTTTGCCCCAGGCGGAGTTGCACCGCCCTTACCCGGGGCCGCGCTGAGTAATCCGCTCGGGTTCGCTTTCAGGAGCTTTTGTTCCCTGAGCGCTTTCCGTTGAGTTCTTGCAGAAAGTGGTTGATTTTCTGTTTCTGGAATTGCTGTTCTTCTTCTCTTCAATCTCCCGTTGGATTTGTAGGTGTTTGCAATCTTTAGATAAGCTATTTAGCTGATCTCCCGCTACCCGAAGTAGTCTCAGCCTGCTACTTCTCCGCCATCTTTCATTCATCATTTTATTAAGCTTCCTCTTTTCTTTTTGTTAAGTCTGTCCAGGGATTTATCAATATCATTAATTCTTTCAAAGAAACAGCTCCTAGTTTTGTTGATCTGTTCTACTGCTCTTTTGGTTTCTATTTCATTGATTCCACTCTGATCTTTATTATTTCTCTTCTCCTTCTGGGTTTAGGCTTACTTTGCTGTTCTTTCTCCAGCTCCTTTAGGTGTAGGGTTCGGTTGTGTACTTGAGTCTTGTTTCTTGAGAAAGGTTTGTATTGCTATATACTTTCCTTTCAGGACTGCCTTTGCTGCGTCCCAAAGATATTGAACAGTTGTGCTTTAATTTTCATTTGTTTCCATGAATTTTTAAAATTCTTCTTTAATTTCCTGGCTGACCCATTCATTCTTTAGTAGGATGCTCTTTAGCCTCCATGCATTTGAGTTCTTTCCCACTTTCCTCTTGTGATTGAGTTCTAGTTCCAAAGCACTGTGGTCTGAAAATATTCAGGGAATGATCCCAATCTTTGGCACCAATGGAGACCTGATTTGTGGCTCAGGATGTTATCTATTCTGGAGAATGTTCCATGTGCACAAGAGAAGAATGTGATTTCTGTTGCTTTGGGATGGAACGTTCTGAATATATCTATGATGTCCATCTGGTCCAGTGTGTCATTTAAAGCTTTTATTTCCTTGTTGATCTTTTGCTTGATGATTTGGCCATTTCAGTGAGGGAAATGTTTTTTTTTTTTTTGTTGTTGTTGTTTGTTTTTTGTTTTAAGATTTTATTTATTTGACAGACAGAGATCACAAGTAGGCAGAGAGGCAGGCAGAAAGAGAGAGGAGGAAGCAGGCTCCCTGCCAAGCAGAAAGCCCAATGTGGGGCTTAATCCCAGGACCCTGGGATCATGACCCAAGCCGAAGGCAGAGGCTTTAATCCACTGAGCCACCCAGGTGCCCCTCAGTGAAGGAAATGTTAAAGTCCCCTACTATTATTGTACTATTGTCATATGTTTCTTTGATTTTGTTATTAATTGGTTTATATAGATGGCTGCTCCCATGTTAGGGGCATTCATATTTATAATTGTTAGATCTTCTTGTTGGACAGACCCTTTGAGCATGATATAGTGTCCTTCCTCATCTCTTATTATAGTCTTTGGCTTAATTTAATTTGTCTGATATAAGGATTGCCACCCCAGCTTTCTTCTGATGTCCATTAGCATTGTAAATTGTTTTCCACCCCCTCAGTTTAAATCTGGAGGTGTCTTTGGGTCTAAATGAGGTTCCTGGAGACAGCATATCAATAGGTCATTTTTTTAAAATCCATTCTGATACCTTATGTTTTTTTGATTGGGGCATTTAGCCCAATTACATTCAGGGTAACTAATGAAAGATATGAATTTAGTGCCATTTTATTGGCTATAAGATGACTGTTACTGTTTATTGTCTCTGGACCTTTCTGGTCTGTTACTTTTGGGCACTCTGCTTAGAGAACCCCTTTCAATATTTCCTATAGGACTGGTTTGGTGTTTCAAATTCTTTAGTTTTTGTTTCTCCTGGAAGCTTTTTATATCTCCTATTTTCAGTGACAGACTAGCTGGATATAGTATTCATGGCTGCATATTTTTCTCATTTCATGTTCTGAATATATCATGCCTGTCCTTTCTGGTCTGCCTGGTATCTGTATAGGTCTGCTGCCAATCTAATATTTCTACCATTAGGTTACATACCTCTTGTCCTGAGCTGCTTTCAGGATTTTCTTTTTGTCTCTGATATTTGCAAGTTTTACTATTAGATGACGGAGTGTTGACCTATTTTTATTGATTTTAAGGGAGGGTTCTCTGTTGTTGTTGTCTCCTGGATTTTGATGCTTGTTTCCTTCCCTAAACTAGGGAAGTCCTCTGCTATAATTTGCTTCAATATACCTTCTGCTCTTCTCTCTCTTTCTTCTTCTGGGAGCCCAATTATTCTAATATTGTTTTATCTTATGTTATCAGTTATATCTCGAATTCTCCCCTCATGATCCAGTAGTTGTTTATCACTCTTTTTCTCAGCTTCTTTATTCTCTATCATTTTTTCTTCTATACCACTAATTCTCTCTTCTACCTTATTTATCCCACCTCCACTTTTTATTGTACCTAATTAATAGCTTTTTAAATTTCAACTTGGTTAGATTTTGTTCTCTTATTTCTCCAGAAAGGGATTTTATTTCTACAGATAGGGATTCTGTAGTATTTTCTATGCTTTTTTCAAGCCCAACTAGCATCTTTATAATTATTGTTCTGAACTCCAGTTCTGACATCTTACTAATGTCTGTATTGATTAGGTCCCTAGCTGTCCCTACTTTGCTAAAAGGGTAACAAGAACTGCAGAAAAATATACACTAACTAAATCAGAAGAGAACCAAAACCAGAGGGGGGAAGAAAGGAAATGATTAGGCTGGTGAATAGAACAGATCCACACACTTGATTTTGAGTGTATTTTGGTCCATTAGATGAAACTGCCTCCCAAAATTTTAAACAAAGAGGAACATATATATACTAAAATCAGGGTAAACATGATGAAGGGATGAATATGACTGTAAAGATGAAAATTAAAAAAGATTTTTAAAATGGAATTTATAAGATAAGAAGTTGGTTGAGAAAAGAAAGAAAAAAATTTTTTAAAAAGAGAGGAAAAAGGGGCCTGTTGCAGTGATTCCTTAGAACAAAGGCATACACTAGATTTAGGGTATATTTTGGTCTGTTAGAAGAAACTGTATTGCAAAATTTTAAAGAATGAAAAACTTACATATATGCAACAAACAAGGTTAAATACAATGTAGGGATAGAATAGGACTCTAACAATGAGAATTACAAAAGATTTTTTAAAAGGTATTGATAAGATGTCAGTTAAAATAGGAAAGAGGAAAACTTTTTAAAAATAGAAAAAGAAAAAATAACAAAAATTTAAAAATTTAACTTTGCAAGACTAAAGAATCATGGGGAAAAGCCATGAATTCTGTGCTATTCTCCCCTAGTGCTGGTATTTTCAGTTCTCGTTGATTGGTAAACTTGGTCTTGGCTGGTTGTTATTGCTGCTATTCTGGGGGAGGAGCCTGTTGCAGTGATTCTCAAATGTAGTTGCCCAAGGCAGAATTGCACTGCCCTTGCCAGAGGCCAGGCTAAGTAATCTGCTTGGGTTTGGTCTTGGTAGCTTTTGTTCCCTGAAAGATTTCTGTACAGCTTTGGAGGATGAGAATGAAAATGATGGCCTCCTCATCTCCAGTCCCAGAGTAGCTGAGAGCTCCTGGCCCCCCTCTTCAGTGAACCCTCAAAGAAAAGCGATCACACTTGCCTCCCTGGTCTCCATCCACACTCAACTGCCTTGTGACTGAATGTTATTATCTCTGGCACACTGTCCCATTTGGAGTCTCCAAACCCAGCAGATTTCTCTAGTGCACTCCTGCACCACTACTCCCAGTGGAGGAAGGGGGGGATCTCCCTGGATATGCCACTTGTGGGGTCCTTGCTTAAAAAGCAGTGTCCTGATTGTGCAATGGATCATGGTTTATGGCAACCCTGAGCTGAGAGCCTCCTCCTCGGCTCCATCTTTGCAGCTGGCTTCCCTCCTCTGATACCTGGGAGGTCTGCCACACTCAGGCACCCCCAATTTTTGTGTGACCATGAGGGTCCTGAGACCACACTGTCCCAGCAAGTGTTCCACCCTCTGCTTAGCCACTGGAGTGACATCCCTGCACCACAGAGTAGACTTTTAAAAGTTCTCATTTTGTGCTCTTCTGCTCTTTTACTTGCCAATAGCCTACTGATGGAGGCTCCCTCCCCCTGTGGTCTATCTCCCCCATGTATCAGCTTGGATTCACTTCTCCATATGTCCTACCTTCCAGACTATGTCACTTTTCTGTTCATGGAATTACTGTTATTCTTCTCTTCGATCTCCTGTTGAGTTCATAGGTGTTCAGAATAGTTTGATAACTATCTAGCTGAATTCCTGGGACCAGATGATATTTAGATCTCCTACTCCTCCACCATCTTGCTTGGTGCTATTGTCTATTATCATCTACATCACACCTCAAATATGGGAGATAAAGAAACACATTAAATCATACCACAGGGATGCAACCAAGATGTTTATTGTCTAAGACCATGTTATCTGTTGGAACATCAGCAACTCTGTTCCTCAGGATGTCCACTTGCTTTGTGAGCTACACTTTTAGAGTAGTCCAATGCATCAACACCATCAGAGGTCCTGGTACTTCCTGGAGGCACTGTGAGAAGCAGGGCTTCCATCTTTATCCCTCACAGTTTATACTATCCTTAAATTGACTTTCTTTCACTGGTACTTGGGCTTTCTTCACATTCTTTCAAACTAATGAATTCCTGCATTGAACAATGAAGTACTTTTTCTCCTATTAGTGTGTTAGATTTCTGGGGCTGCTATAACAAAGTACCATATATTAGGTGGCTTAAAATAGCAGAAATTTAGGGCAGCTCTGTGGCACAATAGGCTAAATATCTGACTCTTGGCTTCAGCTCAGGTCCTGATCTCAGGTCATGAGATTGAGCCCTGTATTAGGCTCTGTGTTCAGTGGAGACTCTGCTTAGGACTCTCTCTCTCTCCCTTTGCCCCTCCCTTTATGCATGTGCTCTCTCTCTCTATCAAATTAATAAATACATCTTAAAAAAAAGCAAGAATTTATCATCTGACAGTATTAGCGATGAAAAGTCTAAGACAAAGTTTGGTTGGTTCTTTCTGTGGGACCTGAGGGAGTCTCTAGTGTGGGATCTTACCTAGCTTCTGGTGGTTGCTGGCAATCTTTGGCATCTTTTAGCTTGTAGATGCATCACTCCAATCTCTGCCTCCATCTTAACATGGTGATCTCCCTGTGTGCTCTGTTTCCTCTTCTTATAAGGACACCAATAGTATTGAATTAAGGGCCCACCCTACTCCAGGA
Source organism: Lutra lutra (assembly GCF_902655055.1). NCBI lineage: Eukaryota > Metazoa > Chordata > Mammalia > Carnivora > Mustelidae > Lutra > Lutra lutra. Next base: position 25,174,605 of record NC_062283.1, on the reverse strand, counting down.
TGACTTCATCATAACTAAATTACATCTGCAAGACCGTATTGCCAAATAGGGTCACATTCTGCTGATGGGAGATGCTTAAGCAACTGAGTCACCCAGGCCTCCCTAAATTTTTTTTTTTTTAATGTGATGCTGGACTGAGAGCCACTAGGTTCCCTGACACCGGGTAGAAATATCTTCATCTTCAGCTTCAAAAAGATGACCACAAATAATTTTTCATGGACAACAGCTAGCACACAATAAAAAGAAAGTGTCATAGATACACTATATCATGGGCAGAATTAGAAGTCTTTAGAAATAAACTTGCAAAGGCTTTAGGTAGTGAAGTATCATAGATTATAAAACAGTCATGTTCACTATGTTTAAAAAAAATATGTGGGAAATAAAACACTATAAAAAGTGACCTGGTGAATGTAAAGAAGAACCAAAGAGAATAAGAAATGGAAAATAGAAAAACTGAACTTAAAAATTTGTTGAATATGTTTAACAGAAGACTTAATTCTATTGAAGAGAAAATTAGTAAACTGAAAGAGATCAGAACAAATGATCCAGAATGTAGAATGAAGAAACAAAAAGGTACAAAAGATGAAAGAAGAGTTAGAAAATGAGCTCTCAGCTGTTTAAGTGGAGTTTCAAAAAACACCAACCCCCGCCCTCAAACACACACACACACACTCGCAAAACAGGGAGAGAATGAGAGAGGTCATATCTGAGATAATGGCTGAAACTTTTCTAGAACTAATAAAAGATCAACTCACAAATTCAAAAAGTCTACCAAGCAAATAGAAATCCTCATCTAACTTCATATAAATAATACAATAAAATAACAAAATCTTAATTAAATTGAAAGACAAGGACAAAAGGAAAACTGTAAAAGCAAACATATTCAAAATACAGAATGAAAGCAATGATAACAATGTGGAAATCTGAAGACAACGTGCTGAAAGATTATAGTTGTCATTCTCACACTCTGTAATGAGTAAAAGACAGCTTTTCAAAAATGAGCTTGTAAAAAAAGTAATTTTCTGGTGATGAAAACAGGTCCTCACTAAAGGAAATTTTAATGAATATATTTCAAGCAAAAGAAAATAATCTTAATGGAAGATCTGATGTGCAAGAATGAATAAAGACAGTGGTAAATATCTGGTGTGCCTAAATAACTATACACAAATAATGACAATGTCTTGTAGAATTAGAAAAAAAAGAGTTAATACAACAATAACATATGAGTCAAGAAGAAAGCAAATGGAATGATAAAAAAAAATTCTAAAAGGACAAAAGCAAAAAACACTTAATAAATATTTCTATATTGAATCTGCCAATTCTAGGTACACCATAAAAGTGGAATTGTACAATATTTGTTCTTTTTATCTGGTTTATTTTGCTTTGCATAATATTTCCAAGCTTCATCCATATTGCAAAAATGCACTGGGTTTTCTTTCCTGTTCCACTATGGGTATATACACATTATGTTGATACATTTATCCCTTGGTGTACATTTTTTATTGTTTGCTGTTATTTATGTTGTGCTTCTCATTTTTAAAATGAAATATATTTGAAATTAACTGTAGATTTTAGGTGTACAGCATGTTAATTTGGTACATTAATATATTATATGATCACCATTGTAGCAATAATTAGCACCTTTATCACATTACATAATTATTCTTTCTAGAGGTTGGAATAATGGAGTTTTAGTCTCTTAGCAAGTTTCATAATACATTTATATGATCATAATACAATTATGTTGTCCATATTCATGATACTTGAATTAGAGCTCCAGGATTTATTTACTAATTGTTTCAAGTTTATACATTTTTAAAAAGATTTTGTTTATTTATTTGACAGAGAGAGACACAGCAAGAGAGGGAACACAAGCCAGAGGAATGAGAAAAGGAGAAGCAGGCTCCACTCTGAGCAGGGAGCTCAATGCAGGACTCGATCCCAGTACCCTGGAATCATGACCCGGGCCAAAGACACACGCCCAATAACTGAGCCATCCAGGCACCCCTCAAGTGTGTATCTTTAAACAACATCTGTCCAATATCTCTACCCCAACATCCTGGTAAAGACTATTTTACAATGTTTTTATGAGTTTGGTCTTTTAAATTCCACAAATAAGTGATATCATAGAGCATTCGTCTTTCTGTGTCTGACTCACCTCACTTAGCATAATGTCCTCAAGATTTTTTTCAGATATAAAATTATTAGTGTACAGAAATGTAACTAATTTCTCTAAGTTGATTTACATCTTGCAACTTTACTGAAATTGTTGATTATTTCTAAAAGCTTTTTGGCTGATTTTTTGGGGTTTCTACATATAAAATTATATCATTTGCAAATATCAATAATTTTCTTCTTTTTTGATTTATATGCCTTTTATTTTTTTGTCTTGCCTAATTTCTCTAGCTAGGACTTCCAGCACTATATTGAGTAAGAATAGTGAGGGTGAGCATCCTATCTTATTCCTGATCATAGAGGAAATACTTTCAATTTTTCACTGTTGAGTATAATGTTAGCTGTGGATTTGTCATAAATGGCCTTTATTATGTTGAAGTATGTTCCTTCTGTATCCAAACTATTGAACGTTTTTATCATGAAAGGATGTTCTATTTTGTCAAATGCTTTTTCTCCATTTTTGTGATATTTATGTGAGTTTTAATCTTTTATCCTATTAATGTGATCCATTACATTTATTGATTTGTACATGTTGAATGGTGTTTGCATCCCAGGGATCAATCCTGCTGGGTCATCCTGTGTAATCTTTTTAATGTGTTTTGAATTTGGTTTGCTAATATTTTTTGTGGAGAATGTTTGCATATATTTTCTTCAGGCATATTGGTCTATAGTTTTCTTGTAGTGTCCTTATTTGCCCTAGGTATCAGGTAATGCTGGCCTTGTAGAGTGAGTTTGGAAGTTTTCCCAACTCGTCAATATTTTGGAAATGTTTGCAAAGGGTTGATGTCAGTTTTTCTTTAAATGTTTGGTGGAAATCACCAGTGAAACCATTTGGTCCTAAGGTTTTCCATGTTGGGAGACTTTTTTTTTTTTTTTAATTTATTTGACAGACAGATCACAAGTAGGCAGAGAGGCAGGCAGAGAGAGAGACAGGAGGAGGAGGCAGGCTCTCTGCTGAGCAGAGAGCCCTATGCGGGACTAGATCCCAGGACCCTGAGATCATGACCTGAGCCGAAGGCAGAGGCTTTAACCATTGAGCCACCCAGGTGCCCCTGTTGGGAGACTTTTGATTACAGACTCAGTTTCTTTACTCATTATTGGTCTATTCAGCTTTTCTATTTCTTCTGATTTGGTGTTCGTAGTTTGTGTGTCTCTAGGAATTTATCCATATCTTCCAGGCTATCTAATGTGTTGGCATATAATTTTCCTATGAGCCTCATAATCCCATGTATTTTTATAGTATCCATTATAATGTCTTTTCTTTCATTTCTAATTTGAGTCTTCTTTTTCTTTCTTAGTCTAGCTAAAAGTTTGTCAATTTTGTATTAAAAAAATCAGCTCTTAGTTTTGTTTATCATTTCTATTATTTTTCTGGACTCCAGTTTGTTTATTTCTGCTCTGATCTTTATTACTTTCTTCTTCCTGTTAACTTGGGGCTAATTTTTTTTCCAGTTTCTTGAAGTATAAAGTTAGAATATTCATTTGAAATCCTTCTAATTTGTTAAACTTTTTTTTTTTTAAGTGAGAGAGGCAGAGAGTGTGAATGAGCACATGTGTCGGGGGATGGGCAGAGGGAGAGGGAGAGAGAATTTTAATCAGGCTTCACACTCAGCACCAAGCCCCATGCAGAGTTTGCTCTCACAGCCCTGTGATCATGACCTGAGATGAAAGCAAGAGTTGGACTGAACCACCCAGGCACCCCCTTTAATTTGTTTGTTTGTTTCTTTCTTTCTTTCTTTCTTTCTCTTTCTTTTTTAAAAGATTTTATTTATTTGAGAGAGAGAGAAAGTGTGGGTGAGTGGGGGGAGGGTCAGAGGGAGAAGCCGACTCCCTGCTGAGCAGGGATCAGGATGCAGGGCTCTATCTCAGGACACTGAGATCATGGCTTGAGCCAAAGGCAGACAGTTAACCATGAGCCCCTTTGGCATCACAAGAGTCTATTTTTTAAAAATTTGTGTCTTCATTTATTTATTTATTTTTAACTTTTATTTTTTTAATTGACATATAATGTATTACTAGCCCCAGAGGTACAGGTCTGTGAATTGCCAGGTTAACACACTTTACAGCACTTACCATAGTACATACCTTCCCCAATGTCCATAACCCAACCACCCTTCCCCTACCTGCCTCCCCCCAGCAACCCTCAGTTTGTTTTGTGAGATTAAGAGTCTCTTATGGTTTGTCTCCCTTCCAATCCCATCTTGTTTCATTTATTCCTTTCTACCCCCAAACCCCCTACGTTGCCTCTCAACTTCCTCATATCAGGGAGATATGATTGACTTATTTCACTAAGATATAATTATTTATATTTATATAATATAATATTTATATAAATATATAAATATAATATTTTGCTAAGATATAAATTTCTCTGACTGACTTATTTCTCTAAGCATAATACCCCCTAGATCCAACCACATCATCGCAAATGTCAAGATTTCATTTCTTTTAATGGCAGCATAGTATTTTATTGTATATATATACCACTTCTTCCTTATCCATTCATCTGTTGATGAACATCTAGGTTCCTTCCATAGTTTGGCTATTGTGGATATTGCGGCTATAAACATTCAGGTGCACGTGCCCCTTCAGATCACTACATTTGTATCTTTAGGGTAAATACCCAGTATGGTGATGGCTGGGTCATAGGGTATCTCTATTTTCAACTTTTTGAGGAACTGCCATGCTGTTTTCTTTTTAAGATTTTATTTATTTATTTATTTGACAGAGATCACAAGTAGGTAGAGAGGCAGGTAGAGACAGAGGGGAAGGCAGGCCCCCCGCTGAGCAGAAAGCCCAATATGGGACTCGATCCCAGGACCCTGGGATCATGACCTGAGCTAAAGCAGAGGCTTTAACCCACTGAGCCACCCAGGTGCCCCGCCATGCTGTTTTCCAGAGTGGTTGCACCAGCTTGCATTCCCACCAACAGTGTGGAAGAGTTCCCCTTTCTCCACATCCTCGCCAGCATCTGTCATTTCCTGACTTGTTAATTTTAGCCATTCTGACTGGTGTGAGGTGGTATCTCATTTGGTTTTGATTTGTATTTCCCTGATGCCGAGTGATGTGGAACACTTTTTCATGTGTCTGTTGGCCATCCAGTTGTCTTCGCAGAAATGTCTGTTCAGGTCCTCTGCCCATTTCTTGATTGGATTATTTGTTCTTTGTGTGTTGAGTTTGCTAAGCTCTTTATAGACTTTGGATATTAGCCCTTTATCTGATAGGTTGTTTGCAAATATCTTCTCCCATTCTGTCAGTTGTCTTTTGGTTTTTTTAACTGTTTCCTTTGCTGTGCCAAAGCATTTGATCTTGATGAAATCCCAATAGTTCATTTTTGCCCTTGCTTCCCTTGCCTTTGGCGATCTTTCTAGGAAGAAGTTGCTGTGGCTAAGGTTAAAGAGGTTGCTGCCTGTGTTCTCCTCAAGGATTTTGATGGATTCCTTTCTCACATTGAGGTCCTTGATCCATTTTGAGTCTATTTTGTGTGTGGTGTAAGGAAATGGTCCAGTTTCATTTTTCTGCATGTGGCTGTCCAATTTTCCCAATACCATTTGTTGAAGAGGCTGTCAAGGATTAGTTGACCATAGTTGAGGGTCTATTTCTGGGCTTTCTATTCTGTTCCATGGATCTATGTGTCTGTTTTTGTGCCAGTACCATACTGTCTTGATTATGACAGCTTTGTAATATAGCATAAAGTTTGGAATTGTGATGTCACCAACTTTGGCTTTCTTTTTCACCATTCCTCTGGCTATTCAAGGTCTTTTCTGGTTCCATATAAATTTTAGGATTATTTGTTCCATTTCTTTGAAAAAAATCTATGGGATTTTGGTAGGGATTGGATTAAATGTGTAGATTGCTTTAGGTAGTATAGACATTTTCACTATGTTTGTTCTTCCAATCCAGGAGCATGGAACATTTTTCCATTTCTTTGTGTCTTCCTCAATTTCTTTCATGAGTACTTTATAGTTTTTTGAGTATAGATTCTTTGCCTATTTGGTTAGGTTTTATTCCTAGGTATCTTATGGTTTTGGGTGCAATTGTAAATGGGATGGACTCCTTAATTTCTCTTTCTTCTGTCTTGTTGTTGGTGTAAAGAAATGCAATTGATTTCTGTGCATTGATTTTATATCCTGACACTTTACTGAATTCCTGTACAAGTTCTAGCAGTTTTGGAGTGGAGCCTTTTAGGTTTTCCACATAAAGTATCATACCATCTGCAAAGAGTGATAGTTTGACTTCTTCTATGCTGATTTGGATACCTTAAATTTCTTTTTGTTGTCTGATTGCTGAGGCTAGGACTTCTAGTACTATGTTGAATAGCAGTGGTGATAATGGACATCCCTGCCATGTTCCTGACCTTAGCAGAAAAGCTTTCAGCTTTTCTCCATTGAGAATGATATTTGTGGTGGGCTTTTTCATAGATGGCTTTGATGATATTGAGGTATGTGCCCTCTATCCCTACACTTTGAAGAATTTTGATCAGGAAAGGATGCTGTACTTTGTCAAATGCTTTTTCCGCATCTATTGAGAGTACCATATGGTTCTTGTCCTTTCTTTTATTAATGTGTTGTATTACATTGATTGATTTGCGGATGTTGAACCAACCTTGCAGCCCTGAAATAAATCCCACTTGGTTGTGGTGAATAATCCTTTTAATGTACTGTTGGATCCTATTGGCTAGTATTTTGGTGAGAATTTTCGCATCTGTGTTCATTAAGGATATTGGTCTGTAATTCTCTTTTTTGATGGGATCCTTGTCTGGTTTTGGGATCAAGGTGATGCTGACCTCATAAAATGAGTTTGGAAGTTTTCCTTCCATTTCTATTTTTTGGAACAGTTTCAGGAGAACAGGTATTAATTCTTTAAATGTTTGGTAGAATTCCCCCGGGAAGCCGTCTGGCCCTGGACTTTTGTTTGTTTGGAGATTTTTGATGACTGTTTCAATCTCCTTAATGGTTATGGGTCTCTTCAGGTTTTCTATTTCTTCCTGGTTCAGTTGTGGTAGTTTATATGTCCCTAGAAATGTATCCATTTCGTCCAGATTGTCAAATTTGTTGGCAAAGAGTTGCTCGTAGTATGTTCTTATAATTGTTTGTATTTCTTTGGTGTTGCTGTGATCTCTCCTTTTTCATTCATGATTTTATTTATTTGGGTCCTTTCTCTTTTCTTTTTGATAAGTCTGGCCAGGAGTTTATCAATCTTATTAATTCTTTCAAGGAACCAGCTCCTAGTTTCGTTGATTTGTTCTATTGTTTTTTTGTTGTTGTTGTTAATATTTCATTGATTTCTGCTTGATCTTTATTATTTCTCTTCTCCTGCTGGGTTTAGGTTTTCTTTGTTGTTCTTTCTCTAGCTCCTTTAGGTGTAGGGTTAGGTTTTGTATTTGAGACCTTTCTTGTTTCTTGAGAAAGTCTTGTATTGCTATATATTTTCCTCTCAGGACTGCCTTTGTTGTGTCCCACAGATTTTGAACTGTTGTGTTTTCATTATCATTTGTTTCCATGAATTTTTTCAATTATTCTTATTTTAATTTCCTGGTTGACCCATTCATTCTTTAGAAGGATGCTGTTTAGTCTCCATGTATTTGGGTTCTTTCCAAATTTTCTCTTGTGATTTAGTTCTAGCTTCAGAGCATTGTGGTCTGAAAATATGCAGGGAATGATCCCAATCTTTTGATACCGGTTGAGACCTGATTTATGACCCAGGATGTGATCTATTCTGGAGAATGTTCCATGTGCACTAGAGAAGAATGTGATTTCTGTTGCTTTGGGATGGAATGTTCTGAATACATCTGTGATGTCCATCTGGTCCAGTGTGTCATTTAAGGCCTTTATTTCCTTGTGGATCTTTGGCTTGGATGGTCTGTCTATTTCAGTGAGGGGAGTGTTAAAGTCCCCTACTATTATTGTATTATTGTATGTTTCTTTGATTTTTGTTATTAATTGGTTTATATAGTTGGCTGCTCCCATCTTAGGGGCATAGATATTTATAATTGTTAGATCTTCTTGTTGGACAGACCCTTTGAGTATGATATAGTGTCCTTCCTCATCTCTAATTATAGTCTTTGGCTTAAAATCTAATTGATCTGATATAAGGATTGCCACCCCAGCTTTCTTCTGATGTCCATTAGCATTGTAAATTGTTTTCCACCCCCTCACTTTAAATCTGGAGGTGGCTTGGGTTCTAAGACGAATTTCTCATAGGCAGCGTATTGATTTTTTTTTTTCCCATTCTGATAACTTGTGTCTTTTAATTGGGGCATTTAGCCCATTTACATTCAGGGTAAGTATTGAGAGATATGAATTTAGTGCCATTGTATTGTCTGTAAGGTAACTGTTTCTGTATATTGTCTCTGTTCCTTTGATCTACTACTTTTAGGGTCTCTCTTTACTTAGAGGACCCTTTCAATATTTCCTGTAGAGCTGGTTTTGTGTTTACAAATTATTTCAGATTTTGTTTTTTCCTGGAAGCTTTTTATCTCTCCTTCCATTTTCAATGATAGCCTACCTGGATATAGTATTCTTGCCTGCATGTTTTTCTGGTTTAGTGCTCTGAATATATCATGCCAATTCTTTCTGGCCTGCCAGGTCTCTGCGGATAAGTCCACTGCCAATCTAATATTTTTACCATTGTATGTTACAGACTTCTTTTCCTGGGTTGCTTTCAGGATTTTCTCTTTGTCGCTAAGACTTGTAAATTTTACTAAAATAGTAAATTTTACTATTAGATGAGAAGGTGTGGATCTATTCCTATTGATTTTGAGGGGTTCTCTGCACCTCCTGGATTTTGATGCTTGTTCCCTTTGCCATATTAGGGAAATTCTCTACAATAATTCTCTCCTACATGCCTTTTGCTCCCCTCTCTCTTTCTTCTTCTTCTGGAATCCCAGTTATTCTAATGTTGTTTCATCTTATGATGTCACTTATTTCTTGAATTCTCCCCTCATGGTCCAGTATTTGTTTGTCTCTCTTTTGCTCAGTTTCTTTATTCTCTGTCATTTGGTCTTCTATATCACTAATTCTTTCTTCTGCTTCATTTATCCTAGCAGTAAGAGCCTCCATTTTTTATTTCACCTCATTAATAGCTTTTTTGATTTCAACTTGGTTAGATTTTAGTTCTTTTATTTCTCCAGAAAGCACTTTTCTTTCTGATCTGACATATTACCAATGTCCGTATTGATTAGGTCCCTAGCCTTTGGTACTACCTCTTGTTCTTTTTTTTTTTTTGTGGTGAGTTTTTCTACCTTGTCATTTTGTCCAGATAAGACTATATGAAGGAGCAAATGAAATACTAAAAGGGTGGCAAAACCCCAGGAAAATGTGCTTTCACCAAATCAGAACAGATCCCAAATTGTTGGGGGGGAGAAAGGGGATAAAAAGAAGTTCAGAAAAAAAAATTAATAAAAGAAAACAAAGAAAGAAAAAATATAAAAAAGAAAAAAAATATATGTGTGTATACACACACACACACACACATATATATATATATATATATATATATATATATATATATATATTAGACTGGTGATTAGAACAGGGTCACACACTTCATTTGGGGAGTATTTTGGTCTCTTAGAAGAAACTACCTCCAAAAATTTTAAAGAATGAAAAACATATATAAGGTTAAACACAATGAAGGGATGGAATATGTCTATAAAGATGAAAAAAATTTTTAATTTCTGAAAAAAGAGTTGATAAAGTAAGTTGGTTGGGAGAATAAAGAAATAGAAAGTGGAGAATATTTGCTCAGGCTGGAGACTAGAACAAGCCTGGAGCTAGATTTAGGGTATATTTTGATCTATTAGAAGAAGTTGTACCCCAATTTTTTTAGAGGAAAATACTCTATGTGTATACAAAAAATAAAGTTAGATACAATGAAGGATAAAATATGACTATAATAATGAAGGTTCAAAAAAGATTTTTTTTAAAATGAAAGGTATTGTTAAGATAAACTAGTTAAAAAACATTAAAAGAGGACAGGGTAAAAGTTAAAAAAAATTTTTCACAGAAGAAAAAAATAAAATTACAAAAAAATTAATTAACTACAAGACTAAAGAATCAGGGGGAGAAAGCCATGAATTCCATGTTTTGCTTTCTCCTTCTCTGGAATTCTGCTGTTTTCCTTGGTAAGTGAACTTGGTCTTGGCTGGCTTTCTTGTCGATCTTCTGGGGGAGGGGCCTGTTGTAGTGATTCTCAAGTGTCTTTGCCCGAGGCGGAATTGCACCGCCCTTACCAGGAGCCAGGCTAAGTATTCCATTCGTTTTCGCTTTCAGGAGCTTTTGTTCACTAAATGCTTTCCTTTCCGTAGAGTTCCGGAGGATGGGAATGAAAATGGCAGCCTCCCAATCTCCCGCCATGAGGGGCCAAAAGCTAGGGCCCCCACTCCTCAGTGTGCCCTCAGAGAAACGTGTTCAATCACTCCCTTCTCCCTGGCCTCTGACTGTGCTCGGAGCTCACCCAGCCTGTGACTGAGCATCTCTGTCTCTGGCACACAGCCCTGCCTGGAGTCTCCAAACCCCTGGAAGACGGGGTCTTCCTGGGTCTGCCACTTGTGGGGTTCCTGCTCAAAGAGCAGTGTCCTGACTGTGCAATCGATCACAGTATAAGGTAACCCGGAGTTGAGAGCTAACTCCTTGGCTCTGTCTCTGTAGCCGGGTTCCCCACTCTAATACCTGCAAGCTCTGCAATACTCAGACACCCCCGATCCTTCTGTAATCCTGCGGGACCTGAGATCACACTGTCCCCACTAGGGCTGCACCCCGCTTAGCCTCTGGAGTGATGTCCTTCATTGGAGCAGACTTTTAAAAGTTCTGATTTTGTGCTCCGTTGCTCCACCGCTTGCTGGGAGCCGGCCCCTCCCCATGTGGTCTATCTTCCTGTCGCTTTGGATTCACTTCTTCGCAGGTCCTACCTTTCAGAAAGTGGTTGATTTTCTGTTTGTAGAATTGCTGCTCTTTTTCTCTTTGATCTCCTTTTGGATTTGTAGGTGTTTGAAATGGTTTGATAAACTATCTAGCTAGATACGTGATGTCATCTCAGCCTGCTACTCCTCAGCCATCTTGACTCCTAAAAGAGTCTATTTTTGATTGAATGTGCCACCCATATTAAAACTCAATAGTTCTTTGGCTCCCTGAGGAAACAAAATTTACCTCAGCTTTTTGAGAGTTGGAATTTGACTATGGTTACTATTGTAGTTCCTCACAGTGGTCTTGGACATACACTTCTTTAATTAACAAGAAAATATCATTTTAAAGAATTAGAAATGAAATTCCTTAAAATGGTTTTTGCTCTCAGTTTTCAAAGTTTTTCTTCCATTGGTACGTCCTATTCTTTTAGTCAGTTTAGGTATAAGTATTGGGAAAGTGTGAAGACTTTCATATATTCATGTGTTAGAATTTACATAAGGCTGATAACTGGCATTCTCTGGTGTGGTATACCCCATTAGTTTCCTAATATCTTTTCTGCTCTCTGTAAGTGATGATGGCTCCTTATTTATTTATTTAAAAGTGAACATAACCTCAAGATTTTATTGTCTTCATAATATAACAAAATATGAAACTTAGAACTGGATTACTTGGCCCTTTCTCTTCTTATCTCTTCCCAGTTCAGAATGCCTGCATCTCTTAATAGCCATCATTCTCTTAGATCTGCAGCTGGGCTCAATACATTTAAACCTCAGAACAAACCTCTTTGCAGTTTTGGCCTTTGTCCTAGAAATCAGCTTAGTCTGCCCACCACAGCTATTCTGCTTCCTGTCCTAATGCCACTTTTCCTGGGCATAAACGGAATCTTTGCCTTACATGTTCTGTGTCACTTTGTGGGGTTGGTGCTTCTCACATTTCTTGCAGAAAGTCCATGTTTGTCAGAGTGCTATCTTTGCAGAAACTCCTCCATTATTTAGAACTTTCTCCTTGGGCTGACACGTCCCATCTTTAGGACGGACACAGGCTCCAGACTGTGGAGCAGTGGGGCTGACAGGAGCTCTTAGAATGTCAGCCATGTGTGGTTTGGGCTTTGACAAGTTACAACAAGTGTTAACTACAAGAACCTTGGTGGGAGGTTGCTCATAATCATAACTCATATTGTTTGTTTATTCATTCATTTAAAAAGTATGAGCACCAGGGTGGCTCAGTCTGTTAAGCGTCTGCCTTCAGCTCAGGTCATGATCCCAGGGTCCTTGAATCAAGTCCCACATTGTGTTCCCAGCTCAGCGGGGAGTCTGCTTCTCCTTCTGCCCCTTCCCCCCCTCCCCTGGCTAGTGCATATTCTCTCTCTCTCTCTCTTTCTCTCTATCTCTTGCAAAAGTAAATAAAAATAAATAAATAAAACCTTTTTAAAAAATTGAGCTCTTACTAAGAGCCCAGCATTGTGCTGGTGCCGTGAATAGCAACAGCAAACTTGAACAACACAGGTTATGTGCCATGTACTGTTCTAAGTGTTTGACTTAAATAAACTCAGTGAATAAGCTGGTCTTTTAGGCCAGGAGGAATACATATGTATTGTCTGATAAGGACAATGACAAACTGGCACAGATTAACAGCCTTTGGGAAGGCGATGAAATCAAACTGACCCCAAACATCTGAATCCACCAAAAAAGGGTGGAGAACCAACTTGATCAAGAGCAGAAAGGGGTGAATGAAGGTGGATGGCAAACAAGGACATAGGGTATTGTGCTGCACCTGGACACCAGGTGAACAGAGTGCTTTGTTTCATTCCCTATCGCTTGTACTGGAGCTATGGGACCAGGCTACCTTTGTCCCACCCTGGACTCTCTGAGCACAAACAGCCTGATTAGGAGCAAAACACCAGTCTTCCCTTCTCCTGAGCAGGCCAGGGTTCCTGACATACATAAATGCCTCTAAATCCTACATAGACCATTGCAAGGGAGCTCAGCTCAAGGCCATTCTTTCCTAGAGGAACTCCAGCTTAAGCACGTGGCTTTGCAAAGCCAAGACCAATAGATGAGCGTGCTGGTGAGCCTGTGGGTAGGCAAGTTGTGCAAATGTTGCTGGGACTTCACACCTGGTGTAGCCATCTCTCCTGAGGTGGCACCGGCCACAAGACACCCCTGCCACCTTGAGTGGTCTATGCACAGCAGTTGGTTGCAGGGGCTTGATCCAGCTGGGGAAGGATGGAGAAGACAAGGCTCTTTCCGACAGTGCGGAGGCCAGCCAGCAACAGCAGTCACCAACATCCAGAGGGTGATGGCCGGGAGGAACTCTAGCAGCAGGATGAGCTGGAGTAGAAAAATGATGCAAATCCTTGGGAAAGGAAGCACAAAGAGATACCACCACCAAGGTGCTCAGAAAGCTCAGCCTCTGGTTTTTGGAACCAAAATATGACTATTTTCACAGTAAAAATTGTAAAACCAGATGGGAGAGTGTTTACATGTGGTACATTTCTGGAACAAAGTTTATTTCAAACAACTCTGTTGCAAATGCCAAATGAATTCTGACATTTATTGAGTAGAAACAACCCATGTCAGACCTATTCAAAGTCTCATTGGTCCTGTCCTCGAAAGAACAGATGCATCGAACTAAGGAAGCCCCATTGACAGAAGCTGTGCAGTCCCTGCCAAGACAACAGATTCTGCTTTGGCAACATTCACAGCTCCAAATCCATCATGTGACAGACAGGGTGACTCTTACAGGGCACCCAAACTCTTCTTGTAACTTATTACACTGTTTTCCTTTTTTGCCACTTAACTCTGAACTGGCACTGGAAAATGGTTAGGATTTTGTACTTTTTGTAGGTTGTGTAACAGTTGTGCAATGTGAATGGAATAAAATAAATGCATAGAAAAATAGGGGAAAAAAGGATTAGATCTCAAACTCTCTTCAGCCTATGGCCCCTGAAGATTGACTGAACTGGTCCCACAGGTTATGCAGGCTGTCACCATGTTCCATTATGGTTCAAGGCAGGTCAGCAGCCTTGGGGACCAGGGCTCAGTTCAGGGAGGGGCACAGTGGGTCTCAGTTCAAAAGGGGATCACGATCTTAGATTCCTGCTGTATTCTTGTTCCGGAGCTGCTCCTGAGGGCATGCTACTGGTTTGACAACATTCTCTTCCTTTTGTCCTCCTTGTCAGGTGGACTGAAATTTCAGTGTGACATCTACAAATTGCCAGATTTGGCAGCTAAGAAGAGAGTCAATGCCTAGGAGCATTTGCAGTCAGGGAAGAGATTACTGACACAGCCAAGGAAAGAGTGCACAAAATAAGGATCTTGGAGGCTTTCATTTAGTGATTCTACCTCTGTAGCAGTGGTTCTTAAAGTGTGGCCCTGCACAAGAAACATAAATGTCACTTGGGAACATGGACCCATTACAGTCTGGGTTTTAACAAGTTTTCCATGTGATTCTGATTCTAAAGTTCCAGAAGTCATTTCAATCTCTCCCTGAAGAATTCCGTTTTATATACTTCCAGTGATATTTGGATAGTCATCCTAAGATATTTCTCCAAGATGTTCTCTTAAAAATAGAAAGAAATTAGTGAACATTGGTTTTTAGACAGAGATCTCTAAACCTCAAATCCAGTTTATGCCTTATTTATATGCAGCCATTGAAATAAGGAAGATTTTACATTTTTAAAATGTTGTTAAAAATAGACAAAGAGGGGAACCTGGGTGGCTCAGTCAGTTGAGCATCCAACTCTTGAGTTCGGTTCAGGTCATGGTCTTTGGGTGGTGAAATCAAGTCCTGCATCATCTCCACATTCTGCACGGAGTCGGCTTGAGATTCTCTCTCTCCCTCTGCCCCACTCTCACTGTGCACTCTCTAAATAAATAAATAACTACATAAATTAACAAACAAAGAAAACAAGAATAGGTGACAGATGCAATATGGCCCTCAAAGCCTAAAATATTTACTATCTAACCCTTTAGAAGAAAAGTTTTCTGAACCCTTCTTTTATATTTCCCCCAAATCTTATGTACTTTCAATTTAATAGTCACCTTGCTTCTGCAAATATGTTCTGACAACCAAAGTCAGGGTAGAATAAAGTTGTTGAACAAGGCTTTAATTTACAGAACTGTGTTTTCCTATTAGTGAAATTTAAACCCTGTGCTATTTTTTAGGACTGCTTATCCTCTGGTTGGAAAGGAACAGGACCCTGTATTTCACTCTCATATATAATAATATATTATATTATATATTATAATATAATAATATCATAATTAATATAATGTAATTATATTACATAACATAATTCATATGTTAATATGAATTAACATATTCACAAATGTTAATAAAGTTCAATTTTGCCTTGAGTCCTTAAGAATGCATTAGAGTGATCTTTAGAGTGATCTGACTTGTGAATGGATATCATATGAGCACTGTCATCAAAGCCTGTACAATGGACTTTGGGAACACAAAAGGACACTTAGTATTCCATTACAGGGTTACACCCTCACTAATTTGTCCTGCGGCCTGATGATAAGCATTTTATTTTCAATCGTTTCTTTTTTCTATCAAAACAATGTTACCATGCATACATACTCTTGTATACAGCTCATTTCATAGATGTAAGACAAATTTCCAGGAGTGAAATTGCTGGGTTGAAGTCTCTGTGCTGAGGGACTAAACATACCAATGGACACTGACCAGACCATTGTTTGTATAAAAATATAGAGCTTTGACCTTTAACCTATAGCAACCTAGCAGGAAACCAACTCATTATCTGTTGTAACTAGTCTAGAAAGTCAAACCATTATATGCAGCAACCAGCTCAGGAAGTCAAACAATAACCTCTCTAATAACTGGCCAAAAGCTGCCAGGACTTGATTAATAACTGATAGATTCTCTAATTTTTGCCCCTGTTTCCAACTTAGGACCAACTGGAGAAATCCAAATATGTGCCCTTAACCAATGACACAAATGCCCGGATTCTAGTTCCCCCATTCCAGCAACCTCCAATCAGAGCACATCCGAAGTCTTCCCTTCATTCCACTATAAGGCCTTCACACTCTTCTGCCTACCTTTGAGTCTTTGCTAAACATGGTGTGGTGGCTGACTCCCTCACTATAGCAGGATCTGAATAAATAGGCTTTGCTCTTCTCATTTGGTTGGTCTTTGATAATTTCCACAATTAAAGTGGAGGTCCCAAGGTCCCATCGAGATATAATATATTTATTGCCTTCAGGCAGATGTGGAACCTCCGAAGGGTGCATATGTCCTGCTGCTGACAGTGCTGACATGGTAAGTCAGTGCTGCATCTCAACTTCTCTCTCACCACATTGAGTTCCTTGGCTGTTTATTCTGTTTTTTATCTAGGTTTTTGTTACTGGTTCCCAAATCTGGGCATCCTTAGGGGGAGTCAGGCCATTCTTTTTTTATCCCTTTTTGCTGTGTTTGTGTTATTGTTTTGTGTTGTGCTGTCCCAAGAAGGAGAATCACAGGGTAGAAGACAGGCATAGGACCTAGAAGCCTGTGCGTTGAACTGACCTCACATACTGGTGCCTTTGTAGTTCTCACGCAACCACTATCCACTTGGACAAAATTTGCTGCAGGTCACAAATAAAACTAGCTGAGGTCCTCTTTCTGTCCTGATTCTGTGTCCCTGAGAGTTTATTATTGGTCCAGAGAGCGTGTTCTCCATGTTTTTTTCTGCCTTCTGGGAGCAGATGGTGGAGTTTGCATTTGGAGGTGACTAACTTTCTGGCAGGGGGCATAAGCAGTATATTCCAGTGACTGTTGCCAGCTCTCATAGGGTCGTCTAAGTCTAAATCCTCTCCTCTCTTTGGAAAAACTCCTGCTTCTTATATGTACTCTCTTTACAACCCTAATTCTTGTACTTACCTTTCTAAATGACATTATTTCACCAAGGATGACTTGGGTCTTAGTGGTCACTCTGGGGAACTTTGGATTTGAGCATAGTTATTTATTTGAGAAGAAGAAAGGAAACAATATTTATTTGGTCTCATGGGTAGGATTTTTTGGCTGGTATACAGAAGTCTCCAAAGAAAATTCTTTTTTTTTTTCCATTTAATTCTTTTATTGATTTTATTTTTTTAAATTTTATTTATTTTTATTTTTTATAAACATATAATATATTTTTATCCCCAGGGGTACATGTCTGTGAATCGGCAGGTTTACACACTTCACAGCACTCACCATAGCACATACCCCCCTCTATGTCCATAACCCCACCCCCCTTCTCCCAACCCCCCTCCCCCCAGCAACCCTCAGTTTGTTTTGTGAGATTAAGAGTCACTTATGGTTTGTCTCCCTCCCAATCCCATCTTGTTTCATTTATTCTTCTCCTACCCCCTTAACCCCCCATGTTGCCTCTCCACTTCCTCATATCAGGGAGATCATATGATAGTTGTCTTTCTCTGATTGACTTATTTCGCTAAGCATGATACCCTCTAGTTCCATCCACGTCATCGCAAATGGCAAGATTTCATTTCTTTTGATGGCTGCATAGTATTCCATTGTGTATATATATACCACATCTTCTTTATCCATTCATCTGTTGATGGACATCTAGGTTCTTTCCATAGTTTGGCTATTGTAGACATTGCTGCTATAAACATTCGGGTGCACTTCGGATCACTACGTTTGTATCTTTAGGTCCAAACAAAATTCTTAATAAAAAGTGTCTTCACTAAAAGATTCTTTGATCAAAGCTAATCAGCAAACTTAAGCAAAAGTGAACTACACTAGATTTGCCTTCTTCCCTTTATCCTTCTGATGTACCCTTCTGTGCCTCTATCAACTCCTCTCTCATTTTTCCCTTGTCTAAATGTCCTACCTTTTCCAAGCAACTCTCCTAACATCCAAAATTGCAGTTACCTCTAAATATCCATCCCTCCCACGAGCTGGATATGCAGAAAACTGTAGAATTTAAACCATGGATCTGAGCTGAATTAAGAATTATAATTGGGACACCTCAGTGGCTTAGTTGGTTAAGCTTTCAACTCTTGATTTTGACTTGGGTCAGGGTCTCAGGATTGTGAGATCAAGCCCCATATCAGGCTCCATGCTCAGTAGGCAGTCCCCTTGAGATTTTTTCCTTTTTCCCTCCCCTTCTGTATCTCCTTTCAAAAAATAAAAATTTTTAAAAGAACTACCACGAAAGATTTCCCTAAATCCAAACAAGGCTAGCAAATATTCATGTAAGAATTTAGAATTCTTTTGGGGGCATATGAGGTAAAATTACCTGATCTATATCAACTTGTACATATGTTGATCAGAATCTTAGATGCTGAATTTTGAGAAAAGGTGAGAAAAGGTGATTAACCTGGAAAAGGTGATTAACCTGGTAAGGGACCTACAGGATCTCTCCTTTCTCAATAAACCAGAAGGTCAAAAAAGGCCAAAAATGTAGGCTTAAGTCTCTGAAAAGTCATATCCAAAAAATTTCCAGTAAAAATCTATTGGACCATAAATCATTCATGCAAACAAAAAAGGTGAAAGTCCGTATTTGTGGAGATTAAAAACCATGTGACTGAACAACTAATGGTTCAAAAAAGAAATCAAAAGAGAAATAAAATAATACCTTGAGACAAATTAAAATGGAAATACAATATACTGAAACTTATGAGATGCAGCAAAAAACAGTTCTAAAAGGGAAGTTCATATACCTATATCAAGAAACAGAAAATTTCAAACAAACAACCTAAGTATATGCCTCAAGTAACAAGAAAAATAACATGCAAAGCCCAAAGTGAGTAGAAGAAAGGAAATAACAAAGATCAGAGTGGAAAAAATTAAATAGAGACTAAAAGAACAATAGAAAATATTGAAATTAAGCTGGGTCTTTGAAAAGATAAACCTTTGGATAGAATCACCAAGAAAGAAAGAGGGCTCAAGCAAATAACATCCAAAATGAAAGGAGAGACATTACAACTGATACCACAAAAATATGAAGGATCATAAGAGACTACTATGGGCAATTATATGCCAACAACTTAGACAAATTAGAAGAAGTGAATAAGTTCCTGGAAACATACAACCTATAAAAACTGAATCATGAAGAAATAGAAAATCTGAATAGACTGATTGCTAGTATAGAGATTGAATCAGTGATCAAAAGCCTCTCAACAAACAAATGTTGAACCAGATGGCTTCACTGGTAGATTTTACTAAGCATGCAAAAAAGAATTGATACCAATTCTTCTCAAATTATTCCAAAAAATAGAAGTAGAGGGAATGCTTCCAAACTCATTTTATGAGGCCAGCATTACCCTGATACCAAAACCAGACAAGGATACCATGAGAAAAGAAAATTACAGGCCAATATCTTGATGAACATAAATGCAAAAATCCTCAACAGAGTATTAGCAAATCATCAATGCATTAAAGGAATGCATTGATCAATTGGGATTTATTTCAGAGATGCAAGGATGACTTAACATCCACAAATCAATCAATGTGATACATTACATTAACAAAATGAAAGATTAAAATCATATGATCACCTCAATATATGCAGAAAAATTATTTGACAAAAGTCAGCATATATTTATGATAAAAACTCTTAATAAAGTGTGTGTGGAGGCAATGTAATTCAACATAATAAAAGCCACTTCTGACAAGCCCCAGCTAACATCATACTCAATGGGGAAAAGCTGAAAGCATTCCCTCTAAAATCAGGATCAGGACAAGGATGCCCACTTTCACCACTCATTCGATACAGTGCTAGAAGTCCTATCCAGAAAATTAGGCAAGAAAAAGAAATAAAGGGCATCCAAACTGAAAAAAAAAAAGTAAAATTGTCACTTTGCAGATAACATATTATATATAAAAAACCCTGAAGACTCCACCATAACACTCTTATAACTAATAAATTCAACAAAGTTGCAGGATACAAAGTCAATATACAAAAGTCCATTGTGTTTCTATACAACAATAATGAAGTGTTAGAAAGAGAAATTAAGAAAAAAACACAATTACATCAAAAGGAATAAAATACCTAAGAATAAATTTCACCAAGGAGACGAAAGATCTATATACTGAAAACTGACATTGTTGAAAGAAATTGAAGAGGACAAAAATAAATGGAAAGATATAAAATGTTAATGGGTTGGAAAAATCAATATTGTTAAAGTGTCCATAGTATGGGGTGCCTGGGTGGCTCAGTCATTTAGGTGGCTGACTTTACCTCTGGCCATGATCTCAAGGTCCTGGGATCGAGCTCGGCCTCCAGCCACTCTCACTGGGGAGTCTGTTTCTCCCTTTCCCTTTCCTCCTGCCCCTCTCCCTGCTCATGTTCTCTCTCTCTCAAATAAATAAATAAATAAAATCTTCTAAAAAATAAAGTGTCCATACTATCTAAAGCAATATATAGAGTCAATGTAATGCCTATTAAAATTCCAATGGCATTTTTTACAGAAATAGAACAACAACAACAATGACCAAAAAAAAAACCCAAAAACAAACAAACAAACAAACAAAAAACCCTAAAATTTCTGTGGAACCACAGGAGATCCTGCATGGCCAAGGCAACTTTGAGAAAGAAGAACAAAGCAGGAGGCATCACACTTCCTGATTTCAAGCTATATTCCAATGCAATAGTAGTTAAAATAGTATAGTATTGGCATAAAAATAGACACATAGGTCAAGAAAATAATAGAAAGCCAAGAAATAAACCCATGAAAAATGGTCAATTAATTTATGACAAAAGAGACAAGAATATACAATGGGGAAAGGACAGTCTCCCCAATAAACAACATTGGACAAACTGGACAACTATGTACAAAAGAATGGAACTAGACCACTATCTTACACCAAATGTAAACATCAACTCAAAATGTGTTGGATGTAAGACTCCAAACCCTGATACTCTTAGAAGAAAACAGATGGTAAGCTCCTTGACTTGGTCTTGGTAATGATCTTTTAAATCTGACACCAAAAATAAGGCAATAAGAGCTGAAATGAACATGTGGGATTACATCAAACTAAAAAGCTTCCACATCAGCAAAGGAAACCAACAAAATGAAAGGGAACTTATTGAATGGGAAAAAATGTTTGTAAAATATATATTTCATGAGAAGTTAATATTGAAAATATATAAAGAACTCATACAATTCAATAGAAAAACAAAGCAAACCCCATACAGTTCTATGAAAAAATGGGCAGAAGATCTGAATAGACATTTTTCCAAAGAAGACATACAGATGGCCAACAAGTACATGAGAAGGTGCTCATCATCATTAATCATCAGGGAAAATGAAGATCAAAACCATGATGAAATATCACCTATCCCTTTTGGAATGGCTATTATCAAAAAAGAAGAAATAGTTAAGTATTGGCAAAAAATGTGCAGGGAAGGAACCCTCACGCACTGTTGGTGGGAATGTAAATTCATGCAACCACTATGGAAAACAGTAAGGAGTTTCCTGAGAAAATGAGAAATAGAACAACTAAGCGATTGAAAAATTTTACTTCTGGGTATTTATTTGAAGAAAATAAAAATACTAATCAGGGGAGCCTGGGTGGCTCAGTGGGTTAAGCCGCTGCCTTCGGCTCAGGTCATGATCTCAGGGTCCTGGGATCGAGTCCCGCATTGGGCTCTCTGCTCAGCAAGAAGCCTGCTTCCCTCTCTCTCTCTGCCTGCCTCTCTGTCTACTTGTGATCTCTCTCTGTCAAATAAATAAATAAAATCTTTAAAAAAAAATACTAATTCAAAAAGGTATGTGTATCCTGATGTTTATTGCAACATTATTTACAATAACCAAGACATGGAAACATCCTAAATGTCCGTCAGTGAATGAATGAATAAGCAGATGTGACACACGTACACACACACACACACACACTCAGATACACATAATGGAATATTATTCAGCCACAAAAAAGAACAGAATCTTGCCATTTGTGACAACATGGATGGACCTTAAGGGCATTATGCCAAGTGAAATAAGTCAGACAGAAAAAGATAAACGCTCTATGATCTCACTTGTATATAAAAACTAAAAATCAAGCAAACACACACCAAGCTCATAGATACAGAGAACAAACTAGTGGTTACCAGAAATGGGGAGTTGAGGGGTGGACAAAATGGACAAAAGGAGTCAAAAGTACAACTTTCCAGTTTAAAAAAATAAGTTATGGGAATGTAATATACAACATGGTCACTGTATTTAATAAAACTGTATTGCGTATTTGAAAGTTACTAAGAAAGTAGATCTTTAAAGTTGTCACCACAAGGAAAAAACTTTTGTACCTATGTATATGCTGACAGATGTTAACTAGACTCATGTGGTGATCATTTTGCAATGTATAGAAATATTGAATCATACCTGAAAGTAATATAATGTTACATGTCAATTATACCTCAACAAGAAAAAACCCAGAACAAAAGAGATAAATTACAGATTTTCAGAATGGATTAGAAAATGCCTTTGGACAAATTTAGGAGGTAAAGAAGATGCTGATGGAACATGATCTCATTTGTTTATGAGGTTGAGCCTAAAAGTGGCTTGCTTAGTTTCTGCTGAAAAATCCCCTGGTAGCTTTATGAGGGGAGGTAGGTTTCCCTTGTATGTAACTGTCTTCTTTTGTCTTGCTGCTTTAAATTTTTTTTTCTTTATCATCATATTTTACTATTTTAATTAAGATATCTTGGTGTTGATCTGCTTTTACTGATTTTCTTGGGAGTTTCTATATCTCCTGGAACTGGATATGTGTTTGCTTCCCAGATTAGGGAAGTTTTCAGATATTATTTCTTCAAATAAATTTTCTGCCCTCTTTTCTTCTTCTTCTGCGACTCCTATAATGTGAATGTTATTACAATGATGAAGTCACTGAGTTTTTTAAGTCTCTTCTCATTTTGCATAATTCTTTTTTCTCTCTTCTGTTCAGCTTGATTATTTTCCAATACTGTCTTTTAGGTCATTAATTCATTCCTCTGCTTCTAATCCACTTTGGACACTTGGAATCCTCCCTGAGCTGTCAATCCATCAAGCATATTTCTTATTTTAAGCATTCAGCCCTTTATCTCTATTATGTTATTCTTTATCTGTATTAAGGGTCTCACACAAAACAATCTTGAAAAAGAAAAGCAAAGCCAGAGACATCACAATTCACATTATATTACAAAGCTGTAGATATCAAAATAGTGTGATACTGGCACAACAATAGACACACAGATCAATAGAACAGAAAAGAAAACCCATAAATAAACTCACAACTATACAGTCAATTAATCTTTGACAAAGCAGGAAAGAACATCCAATAGGAAAAAGACAGTCTTTTCAACAAATGATGTTGGGAAAATTGGACAGCAACATGCAGAAGAATCAGACTGGACCACTTTTTTGCACCATAAACAATACTACACTCGAAATGGATTAAGGACTTAATGTGAGATCCGAAACCATAAAAATCCTAGAAGAGGCAGAAATGTCTCTGACATTGGGCATAGCAACTTTTTTTTTTCTAGATATGTTTCCCAAGACAAGGGAAACAAAAGCAAAAATCAACTCTTGGGACTACATCAAAATTAAAAAGCTTCTGCACAGTGAAGGAAACAATCAACAAAATTAAAATGCAACCTACTAAATGAGGGAAGATATTTGCCAATGACAGGTCCTAGAAAGGGCTAGTATCCAAAAATAAAGAACTTACACAATTCTACTCTAAAAACACACAACTAATCAAATTTAAAAATGGGCAGAAGACAGGAACAGATACTTCTCCAAAGAAGGAATCCTAATGGCCAATGGACACATGAAGAGATATTCAACATTACTCATCATCAGGGAAATACAAACCAAAACTATGAGATACTACCTCACACCTGTCAGAATGGCTAAAATCAGCAACACAAGAAACAAGTGCCAGCGAGGATGTGGAGAAAAATGAACCTTCTTGCACTGTTGGTGGGAATGCAAATGTGCAGCCACTCTGGAAAACAATGTGAAGTTTCCTCAAAAAGCTAAAAAAAGAATAGAAAAAAAAAAAGCTAAAAATAGAACTACCTTACCATTCAGCAATCATACTACTGAATATTTACTGGAAGAATAAAAAAACACGAATTCAAAGGATACATGAACCCCTATGTTTATAATAGCACTATTTACAATAGCCAAGATATGAAAGCAGTCCAAGTGCCCATTGATTAATAAATAAAGAAGATGTGATAGGGATATATATAGTATATATAAATATATATAGTATATATATATGAAATATAGGAAAGGGATATATATATATATATATATATATATATATATATATATATATATATAGTTATAATTATTTAGCCATAAAAAAGAATGAGATCTTTTCATTTGCAATGACATGGATAGGGCTAGACAGTATTATGCTAAGGGAAAAAAGTCAGTTAGAGAGAGGCAAATACCATATGATTTCACACATATGTGGAATTTAAGAAACAAAACATATGAGCAAATTAAAAAAAGAGAGAGAGGCAAAGTAAGAAACAGACTCTTAACTCTAGAGAACAAACTGATGGTTACCAGAAGGGAGGTAGGTGGGGGATGGGGGAAATAGAGGGTGGGGATTACAGAATGCACTTATGATGAGCACAGGTGATGTACGGAAGTGTTGAGTTACTATATTACACACCTAAAATTAATATAACACTATATATCAACTAACTGGAATTAAAATAAAAACTTAAAAAAAATTGTCCTCCTATTCCTTTCTGGACTAGATGGGTAGAAGAGTAGAGAGGCTGAATGGTAATGTTGTTATGGGTGGAGGGTGGCATGACTTAGCAGAATGAAAAAGGTGACAGTCAACGTGCAATTCAGAGGTTTAGACCGTCTTGTTAGGGGGCCCAAGGGTAATCCACTTTAGACGCCTGGAATCCTCCCTGAGCAAATACTAGTTTGTGATAAAAACTCATTTTATGGGTCACAGAGTATCCCATAAAGTAGAAGTCTTAAGTCTAAAAACAATACTAGCTGACGTGAATTTATTATAACAGAGCAGTTTGATATGTTTATACGGAAAGATGTGAGAATCTTTGTTTATTTTATGTTTCAGGATTTGGTGTATTGTTTGTGTTTAGAGATCCCAGCCTCAAAATGCCTGGTCTCTTTGGACACTTTCCTTGATTCCAGAAAATGTAGGGTCCAGTACCTTTCTGTCTGGAATTGTCTGAACAAATGACACATTCTGCTGGTCTGTGCCACAATCCGAGACTTTCCAACATAGTATTGCTGGTCCCCACCTGGAGGAGGCAGAATTCAGTTCCTGGGCATATCTAGGCTGGCCAAGCAAATTTACTGCTCCCATAACTCCCTACAGTTTGCACCGGAACTAGCCCAGAGCAAAGTTGTACCCCTTAATTTCCCATTTTTACTGGGTCTCTGGACAATGCTAGGAGGCATTCAAATTAACATGCATTTCCCCCCTTATCTTATGAGTCTAAGACCTATTAATTGGAAGAAAAATATCTTGCTTTTAGCTCTACCCTTAGAACTGTGCAGTTTGTCTTAAGCAGACTATATATAATATGCCCAGCCAGTTCCTTGCTGTGTGACTTTGCATAAGCTGCACACTTTCTCTGGGCCATCGTTCACACGTCTAAAAAATGAAGGTGGGGTTAAATGATGAGTTCCCTTCTAGCTCAAAGTCAGCCCAGCATGCAGGCACACTTACTCAAGTTTCTTTTTTTCATTTCTAAAAAACAAGCTTCTGAGACTCTCTCTGACTCTACTGCAAAGTCAAAGATAAAGTAATTATTGTGCAAGTCTGTTACTTTATGTTATTCCCTCCCTACTAGCTAATCCACTTTGTAAAATAGCCTATGATCCCAGTGAAATGGAAGAAAGAGAAGCTTGGAATCTGAAACTCACATTTCATTCTAAGTTAGTTCTACATATTAGTTCATTAGCCCTCAAATCTCCACGGAGGATAAACACCAACACCGGCCCACCTCCTAAGGCTCATAGGTCTTGGCTGCAGGAGAGCTCACCGTGCAGATCAGTCTGCAAGAAGGGGAATCTTCTTTAAAACCCAACAGTGCCGGGGCGCCTGGGTGGCTCAGTGGGTTAGGCCGCTGCCTTCGGCTCGGGTCATGATCTCAGGGTCCTGGGATCGAGTCCCGCGTCGGGCTCTCTGCTCAGCAGGGAGCCTGCTTCCCTTCCTCTCTCTCTGCCTGCCTCTCTGCCTACTTGTGATCTCTGTCTGTCAGGTAAATAAATAAAATCTTAAAAAAAAAAAAAAAACCAACAGTGCCATGTGTTGTAATGAGTACTGAATATTATATAAGACTGATGAATCACAGACCTGTACCCCTGAAACCAATAATACTTTATATGTTAATTAATTGAATTTGAATTTTAAAAAAGCCAACAGTGCTAATGATTTTTAAAAATTTGGGGCACCTGGGTGGCTCAGTTGTTAGGCGTCTGCCTTCGGCTCAGGTAATGATCCCAGGGTCTTGGGATAGAGCCCCGCATCGAGCTCCCTGCTCAGCATAAAGCCTGCTTCTCCCTCTCCCACTTACCCTGCTTGTATTTCCTCTCTCCCTGTATCTCTCTCTGACAAATAAATAAATAAAAATCTTTAAAAAGTTAGACATTTTAAATGTAAATATAAAGTTTTTATAAATTTAAATGAAAACTCACTACCACGGAGTGTGTAAAGATATTCTAAGGTCCTTACTACAGAGCATACCCGTGGTTGTCTGTGTGTGTGTGTGTGTGTGTGTGTGTGTGTGTGTGTGTACAGACTTATGGTTTCTGCCTATCTATCCTTCCGCACTTCTGTTCCTCACTCACTCCCCTCACCACACCCAGCTGACTGGGCAGCATCTCGGATATCATTTGGGCCACACTTTCTGATCTCAGGTTCAGGATTTTCTATGTCCTAGTGAAAATAAATATATTTTAAAAACATTAAAGATCAGGGTCAAATTCTACTACACAACTAACTCTAAGCAGGCAACATTTTTAAATAGAAAAGAATTTAACATAATAGGCAGAGCTAGCATCTATCTTTCTGGGAGTCTTCCTGGGCTTTGCTTGAAAAACATACATACACCCTCCCACTCCCCCCACCCCCCGCCAATAGGGTTTATTGCCTAGAAACTATTTGGCAGACTACAGCCTGCAGGCAAATCTGGTCTGCTGGTGGATACTGTACAGTTCTTGAGTTAAGAAGATTCTTTTCCATTCTTAAGAGATTGTATAAGTACCCACAGAGTATCCTCAATTTTGCCTCTTGGGCCTCACAGACTGAAATATTTACTATCTGGCCCCTTACGAGAAGTTTGCCAACCTCTGCTCTAATTGAAAGGGATAAATAACTCATTTAGCGTAAAATAACTCATTTAGCGTTTCGGTAATGCCCACTGAAAGGTATATGTGCATAGCAGAAACCTGAAACCTTTGGTAAAAACAATGAGAACGTTTTAGTCACACGATGCACTAGTACTTAAGTCTATAAATGTGTCTTTGATGATATGACCAATTAGTGTTATTTTGTTAATGTGATTCAGAGTCCTGATGTCAGAGATTGTTGCATTTAGCAGACAAATAATACCCCCCCACACACAGATAAGGTTATATCAAATAAAAATACAATAAAAAATACAATTAAAGAGAACTTTGTCAGAAGATCCGGTCTTGAATGAGCGCAGTTTAAATATGTAAATTATTTCAAGAACAGCCTGGACTATTCTAATGTTTCTGACTGCGATTGTAAACTTGTTTTTCTCTCATGCATACTGTTGCTCTGTATGTTTATAGGAAAATTCCCATGTAGTTCCAAACCTCTGTCCTGGGCAAGGTAAACAGCGGTGCTTTTCTAACCATGAAATAGATAAAGCGTGTATCCATTGGTTAACTAAGACTTGGAAATGAAAGGCCTTCTCTTTAATGCTATACACCGAGCCAAGAGAAATAGATGGATCATCGGGATTTACAAAGGGAGTTCACAGTAGTCTCTGATAGGATGGAATAATATCTTTGAACGTTTCAAAACACAGATAAGATTAACTCATTTGTATTTCTTGGGAATTACTCTTTTGAAACAATGACAAGTTCCAGCCAGGTTTATGCTCCTTTGACATACGGTCAATACCGCCACCTGCTGGCCGAACTGAGGAAGGCTATTCGTATGAGCATTTCTTCCGCAAAGTGTGGGGTGAAACTAAATCGCGTTACAAAGTTCTATTATTTTAAAATTCAGTCTCTTGCCTTCTCTTTGACAGTGGTTTTAACAAAAATGTGGCTTCATATGCAAGTTTTTTCATATTAGTGGATGTATTGAAATCACATTTGGCTACACAGCGTTTTTAATATACTTATAAAAGTTATAGGGGTA
This sequence comes from Lutra lutra, assembly GCF_902655055.1. Taxonomy (NCBI): domain Eukaryota; kingdom Metazoa; phylum Chordata; class Mammalia; order Carnivora; family Mustelidae; genus Lutra; species Lutra lutra. The sequence continues at coordinate 25,146,190 of NC_062283.1, read as the reverse complement.
TTACACAACTTTGTGGTGTTATTAATTCCTTTTGTAAGTACTCCTGATTCCAACTTTTGTCTATTCATTTACAAAATATATCCATAGTGGAGACAAATTAAGCAAAAGAAGGTAAAACTTAACATCAGTCGGTTGTGTCTCATGTTGGCAGCATTTATTAAACACTTAGTGGAAGGGAAGTTTGAAATTGCTGGTTAAAGTGAGTGTCTGTGGTTACTAGATCATTGTACTTTAAATTCACTCTTCAGGGGCGTCTGGGTGGCTCAGCCGGTTAAGCGTCTGCCTTGGGCTCAAGTCATGATCCCAGGGTGGTTCAGGTTGTGATCTCAGAGTCTGGATTCAGCCCCACATCTGGCTCCCTGCTCAGCGGGGAGTCTGCTTCTCCTTTGGCCTCGGCCTCTGTCCCCCAAATCCTGCTCTCAATCTCTCTCTCTCTCTCAAATAAATAACATCTTAAAAAATCCATTCTTCATAGATATAGAATGCTATTATTTTAATGACGTTCTACTGATTTTGTCATAATGGTCCTGATGTTTATATCCGTATCACCCTTTTACTGCAAACACTTACTTGCCAGTAAATATGTTGGGCACCACAGATTTGATTTTGGAAATTAACCTAACTGAACATTTTTGCTACTATCTCTGTAATATGGCCGAAATATTTGACATTATTTTTGTTAGTTTTTAAATAGAGTACTTGCAAACAACAGGAGCTACATGGGAGAAACACAAATAAGCATACTTGCGCAGTTAAAAGGAGCCAAATGCTTTACAGAGGAGGAGGGGACAGGGTTGGTTTAGGGAAGTCTCCACCAAAGCTTGTATCAGCTAAAATACCAAAATCTGCACAAAAAAATGATAATACCACACTTAAGCATTCTGGCCTATGTAACTTGGAGAGCAGCATGCATGCCCCAAACAGGGAAATCTTTATTCTTAGGCAAGATTTTAGCATTGCAAGCTAAAAAACAAACAAATAAAACCTGGAAAATTATTAATTATAGGCTTAGACTTTAAAATAACTTTTATGATATTGGAAGTTGGGTGTAGATAACTAAAGTAGGTCCGAATGAGCACATCAATAAACTATTTTGGTTGAAAACATATTTTGGTTTATATCCATACGGCAACACAATGTGTTTTCAGCAATTCTGTCTCCTTGGACTCTAAGGAAGTTTTAAGATTCTTGGAGAATAGCCAGAGTTTCTTATTTAGTGGTTAAAATCTAGTTGGAGTGCTTGGCATTTGTACTTCTTTACACATTAGTTCAAACTACTACTCACTAAAATGATGGTTTTTGAACTCAGTTTTTTGAACTGAGAGGTATCATAACAGCCACCCAATCCAACCCTCTTGTCAGGGAAATGGAGCTCTTAAATGGCCAAGTTAAGTCACCTAAAGTATCAAAACATGTTTCTAACTGGGTCACGACTAGGATGTAGTTTTAAATAAGGACTGCGTGTTTGCACTCCACTTCCTAATTGAATGAGTGAACTTACGTAGCACTAACTGAACCTTTTATTTATTTATTTATTGACTGTTGTACACACATTAATTGGTCCACTCTATTTCCACAACAATCTTTTGGGTTTATAAATATTTTTATTTATATTTTGTGTTGATGTCTGGAGTGTACAACATAAAAACCTAATAGAATCCATGTAATTTCAAATTATAGTCCTATTAAAAGCTGAATCCCACAGACAGACTTTAGCAGTCTTTGCAACCATCAGATCTGCTGGAAGGTAGGGATGATGTGTTGCTGCTGCTGAATGAGGAAGAGGAGGTAAATTATTGAAAATGGTCATACTGCTGAATAATCATGTTCCTACTGTCTTTTCCACTCTCCTTAGAAATGGTCCTAAACGATGAACCTTCCTAAGCAACTGTTCATTCATCCATCCCGTATATGCTGTCTTTATAGAGAGCCGACTATACAACCCCCCTGTTAAGTAAAATGAGGAAAGAGGAAAGAGGAGAGATCTTTTTTAAAGGTGACATTGTATTTTCCTTGATTCTCATTTTTCTTCTTGTAGGTATTTTTAATCCCCTTTTCAAACAGACCAGACCCTGAAGTTTCCTTGCCCTTTTCTTCTTCTTAGCCCCATTCTCCAGGGCTCCTTTCTATTTAGAAGCAACATAATGTTATGTTAATAAGGACTCATGAGATATCTAGTTTAGATGCATATTTAGAAAAAGCTGGCACACTATATTTCCATATTAAATTAAAATGGATTAGCACATATATGACCAGCTGCATTTTTACATCAATCTTTTAAATGTATATAGCAAGTTTTTCTTCCTTCTCAAAAATGTCATTTAATAATGAAGATTAATTTTAAATGCTCCAAGTAGTGATTTTAATTTGGTAGATTTTATGGGCAAGTGTTTTCCCCCTTGTTTCTCTGGGATCTTTACTGTAACTCACTTCAATTTTTAGTCTGGTTACTCTGGTGTTCACAAGTATAAATTCGGTTGAGAAGTATCAACTGCATAAAACCATGTATCCTGATGATTTTGTCAATATCAGTTGGAAAACAACACGGTAAACTAACGTAAATGCTTAAAAAATTGTTTTTGCTTAAACAATTTGGAATCCAGAGGGGTGCCTGGGTCGCTCAGTTGGTTAAGAGACTGCCTACGGCTCAGGTCACGATCCCAGGGTTTTGGAAATGAGTCCTGCATCTAGCTCCCAGCTCTGCAGGGAGTCTGCTTCTCCCTCTGACCCTCTCCCCTCTCATGTCCTGTCTTACCCTCTCTCTAATAAATAAATAAAATCTTTAAAAGAAAAAGAAAGAAATCCAGAGGTAAGAGATTTCAGGTTCAGCAGCTGAGTACCATCACAAAGAACTCGAGTTCTTTTGATTTTTCCTGCTTCTGAAATGTAGCAGACATTAAGCCTTTGGCTCACCAAAGAGATCTACACCCTAATCCCTGGAACTTTTGAACATGTCAAGTAACATTCATTGTAAGAAATAACCTTATAAAGGGGGCACCTGGGTGACTCAGTCCGTTAAACGTCCCACTCTTGATCTTGGCTCAGGTCATGGTCTCAGGGTTGTGAGATCAAGCCTCACATAGAGCCCTTCATTGGGCATGGAGCCTGTGTAAGATCCTTTCTCTCCCTTCCTTTGCCCCTCCTCACACCCCTACTCCTCACTTGGACACGTGCGCTCATTCTTTAAAAACAAAAACAAAACCCCAAAGAACTAGCCTTAGAAAAAATGAAGTAGCCTTATTTTTCTATTGCAAATTTTTGTCTGCGTTTTATAACAATAATCACATTATTTGGAGACCAGAAAATGGTATTTTAAGCACTTTGCATCCTAACGTTACATATTACTTATATATGGCCATTTCACTGTGTTGCAGTTATGTTTTAGGAAATCGATTGGGGTTTTGGGTTGACATGCAGTATAGTATAACTTTTTTCCATTTACAAAGAGTGGGGGAAAGGCTTTTAGTGGTTTTTTTGCACAGAACTTCTGATATTCAGGAGCAAGTGGGAATGCTGGGATAGCTTGAGTCCCCACTGGCCTCCCCACCCCCCCATGCCCACATCTGCACCACTGCCATTCTGATCTAAGCCACTGGTTCTCACCTCGGCAAATATAGTTACCTCATATTTGGTTTTTCTGCTTCCACTCCTGTCTTCCCAGTGTCCGCTCCACAAGGCAACCAGCTTGACTTTTAATAATTGTAGTAAAATATATGTAAAAGTCATTATTTTAAATCATTTTAAAAAGGATTTTATTTATTTATTTGACAGAGAGCATGAGTGAGCCCAAGGAAAGGGAGCTGCAAGGGGAGAGGGAGAAGAAGGCTCCCCGCTGAGCTGGGAGCTCAAGGTGGGGTTCGATTGCAGGACTCTGAGATCATGACCTGAGCCAAAGGCAGACACTTAACTGACTGAGCCACCCAGGTGCTCCTATCTTAAATATTTTCAGCTGTACAGTTCAGTGGCATTATGGACCTTCACTTTATTGTGCCACCATCGCCTCCATCCATTTCCAGAACTTCAGTGCAATCCTTAAGTTTATGTCCTGCACTGTCTCATCCCTCCACAGTGCCTTTCTTTTTGATGCTCTCAGTAGCCCACAGCAGGGGGCATCCATGGGAAAGCTCTAGGCACATTATGGCTCTGGGGACCCAAGAAGATGATGCACTTAAAAAGAGTGCTTTGGAGGAACTAATTGGATGGAAGGGGATTGACGATCTATTATTTGTCATCTTTAAAATATACCACATGGATTAAGCGTATTTCCAAATTCCTCACTAAGGCATAGGTTCATGGCCAAGACAGATGATAAATGATGAGATCTAGTGTCACCAACAGTCCAGCTCTAGAAATAGTTGTAATGGAAACCACTTCAGACCTATCAGAATGGCAACAGTGAGAAGGACGGGTGACTCAAGCCCTGATGGGGATGTGGGGAGACAGGGCGTTGCTAACAGAAGTGCAAAGTGGTACAGTCATTCTGGAAAACTGTCAGTTCTTTTGTGAAATTAAGTGTGCATCTGTCCTCTGACCCAGCAAGCCCACTCTGGACATTGTGTAATGTGCTGCTTTCACAACTGTAAGCTGTGGCCCTGATTCAAGACCACAAGATGAGCTGCCAGAATATCTGGGAATAAGTCCTCCTGCTTGCCAGGTAGACCAAAGATCCAGGTCTGTCATAGCAACGGTGCCTGGAAAAGAGAAGACATAAAACCATAGTGTATTCACAGGACTGAAAAGGAAAGCAGCCCTGCCATTGGGGGGATCCTTAAGTCACTGTGGACTCTAGAAGGGCCTGAAGCTGGGTGTGTCTTGGACAGGAGACTTGGGAAGAGAGTGCAGAAGGCTGTGTGGAGGCATGGAAGGCTTGGAGCCACAGCCTGGGAGACTGGGTGATGGTGACCTGTGTGGACTTAGCAGAGAGGGAGGGCAGGATGCTACAGAGCATCTCTCCTGAACGACCTGTGGGCTGCAGCAGGGGTCAGCAGTGCTGGCAAGTATGGAGCCAGCTCCAAGACAGCGCAGAAGAGCAGTGAGAACCAGGCTGGGAGTGGAGCTGGCAGGGTGGGTGATGATGGGGCTTTCCCGTACTTGGAAGAAGACTGTGGTGGAGTCTTCTGGGATGCCCAGATATCCAGAAGAGGACAAGAAAGTGCATGTTTGTGATTCTGGAATTCCTGCCAGTCTGTAGGTGGAGGCTTGAGCTGGTTCTGATGAAATCTGGAAAAGTCAAGTAAATGAGGCAGTACTTGCCATTCTCCAAGTGTTGTGGAGAGTTCCTATGTGCTGCCCTCATGTAAATATCCATTTCCTTACTGGCCAGCAACATGCAAAAGGAAGAAACTGGACCACTCTCTTAAACCACACACAAAAATACACTCAAAATGGATTAAGAACTGAAATATGAGACCTGAAACCTTTAAAATCCTAGAAGAGAGCACAGGCAGGAATGTCTCTGATGTTGGCTGTAACAAATCCTTCTAGATATGTTTCCTGAGGCAAGGGAAAAAAAAACAACAACAAAAATAAACTATTGGGACTACGTCAAAATAAATAACTTCTACACAGTGAAGGAAATAACCAAGAAAACTAAAAGACAACCTATCGAATTAGAGAAGATATTTGCAAATATCATACCTGATAAAGGGTTAATATCCAAAATATATAAAGAACATATAAAACACCAAAAAACCCCCACAAATAATCCAATTAAAAATGGGCAGAAGACATAAGCAGGCATTCTCCAAAGAAGACATACAGATGGCCACCAGACATGTGAACAGATGCTCAACATCACCTCATACCATACCACCTCACCCCGTCTGAATGGCTAAAATAAAAAATGCAAGAAACAATGGTGGGAATGTGGAGAAAACGGAACCTTTGTGCACTATTGGTGGGAATGCTGATTGGTGCAACCACTGTGCAAGACATTATGGAGGTTCCTTAAAAATTTAAAAATAGAACTACCCTATGATCCAGTAGTTGCACTACTGGGTATTCACCCAAAGAATACAAAAACACTAAATTGAAGGAATATATGCACCTTTATGTTTACGTTGTACTCCTGAAACTAATATAACATTGTGTGTTAACTACACTGGAATTTAAATTTAAAAAAAGATGCATCATATTTTGAGTTTATATAACTCATTTTTGTAGAAGCTAACTTGTAATAGGAATGTACATTACCTACATAAAAATAGGAAAATGTCTATGAAATTTAAAATAAATAAATAAATAAATAAATATCCATTTAAAAAATTAGATTGTGCTAAGAATCTATACTCAGAAAACTATAAAGTACTCATGAAAGAAATTGAGGAAGACACAAAGAAATGGAAAAATGTTCCATGCTCCTGGATTGGAAGAATAAATATTGTGAAAATGTCTATGCTACCTAAAGCAATCTACACATTTAATGCAATTCCAATCAAAGTACCATCCATTTTTTTCAAAGAAATGGAACAAATAATCCTAAAATTTATATGGAACCAGAAAAGACCTCGAATAGCCAAAGGAATATTGAAAAAGAAAGCCAAAGTTGGTGGCATCACAATTCCGGACTTCAAGCTCTATTACAAAGCTGTCATCATCAAGACAGCATGGTACTGGCACAAAAACAGACACATAGATCAATGGAACAGAATAGAGAGCCCAGAAATGGACCCTCAACTCTATGGTCAACTCATCTTCGACAAAGCAGGAAAGAATGTCCAATGGAACAAAGACAGCCTCTTCAATAAATGGTGTTGGGAAAATTGGACAGCCACATGCAGAAAAATGAAATTGGATCATTTCCTTACACCACACACGAAAATAGACTCAAAATGGATGAAGGATCTCAATGTGAGAAAGGAATCCATCAAAATCCTTGAGGAGAACACAGGCAGCAACCTCTTCGACCTCTGCCGCAGCAACATCTTCCTAGGAACATCACCAAAGGCAAGGGAAGCAAGGGCAAAAATGAACTTTTGGGATTTTATCAAGATCAAAAGCTTTTGCACAGCAAAGGAAACAGTGAACAAAACCAAAAGACAACTGACAGAATGGGAGAAGATATTTGCAAATGACATATCAGATAAAGGGCTAGTGTCCAAAATCTATAAAGAACTTAGCAAACTCAACACCCAAAGAACAAATAATCCAATCAAGAAATGGGCAGAGGACATGAACAGACATTTCTGCAAAGAAGACATCCAGATGGCCAACAGACACATGAAAAAGTGCTCCACATCACTCGGCATCAGGGAAATACAAATCAAAACCACCATGAGATATCACCTCACACCAGTCAGAATGGCTAAAATTAACAAGTCAGGAAATGACAGATGCTGGCGAGGATGCGGAGAAAGGGGAACCCTCCTACACTGTTGGTGGGAATGCAAGCTGGTGCAACCACTCTGGAAAACAGCATGGAGGTTCCTCAAAATGTTGAAAATAGAACTACCCTATGACCCAGCAATTGCACTGCTGGGTATTTACCCTAAAGATACAAACGTGGTGATCCGAAGGGGCACGTGCACCCGAATGTTTATAGCAGCAATGTCTACAATAGCCAAACTATGGAAAGAACCTAGATGTCCATCTACAGACGAATGGATAAAGAAGATGTGGTATATATACACAATGGAATACTATGCAGCCATCAAAAGAAATGAAATCTTGCCATTTGCGACGATGTGGATGGAACTAGAGGGTATCATGCTTAGCGAAATAAGTCAATCGGAGAAAGACAACTATCATATGATCTCCCTGATATGAGGGAGAGGAGATGCAACATGGGGGGTTGAGGGGGTAGGAGAAGAGTAAATGAAACAAGATGGGATTGGGAGGGAGACAAACCATAAGTGACTCTTAATCTCACAAAACAAACTGAGGGTTGATGGGGGGAAGGGGTTGGGAGAGGGGGTGGGGTTATGGATATTGGGGAGGGTATGTGCTATGGTGAGTGCTGTGAAGTGTGTAAACCTGGCGATTCGCAGACCTGTACCCCTGGGGATAAAAATATATGTTTATAAAGCTGTAAAAAAAAAAAAAAAGAAGAAGAAAAAAGAAAAAAGAAAGGATGAATACCCAAGTTTTGTAGCAACATGGACGGGACTGGAAGAGATGATGCTGAGTGAAATAAGTCAAGCAGAGAGAGTCAATTATCATATGGTTTCACTTATTTGTGTTGCATAAAAAATAGCATGGAGGACAAGGGGAGATGGAGAGGAGAAGGGAGTTGAGGGAAATTGGAAGGGGAGGTGAACCATGAGAGACTATGGACTCTGAAAAACGATCTGAGAATTTTGAAGGGGTGGGGGGTGGGAGGTTGGGGGCACCAGGTGGTGGATATTGTAGAGGGCACGGATTGCATGGAGCACTGGGTGTGGTGCAAAAATAATGAATATTGTTATGCTGAAAAAAAAATTAAAAAAAAAATTAGATTGTGACTTTTTCAAAAGTAGAGCCCAACCTTTATTCTGCATTGTGTCTCCATGACTTGGCACAGAATCTGGGACACAGTGGGTCTCTTTAGTGTTAGTTGAAGGGACAAATAAGAGGACAGGGTAGACTGCAAACACAGGAGGACCTTGCGAAGCCCAAACTAAGAGGGGGGAGCAAATGGAGTCCAGGCATTCAGGGGAATTCCCCAATTTCCCTTTGCTCTATCTCTTTAACAGAAGGCCTATAGCTTCATCCAGATTCATTGCTCAAACACTTGGTCAGAGTAGAGACTATTTCTAAATATCATTCCTAAAGAAACAAAATGTGGGGAAAGGATATTGATTAACAGGTGATAATTATTCAATAAGGTACTCACTATTCTTACTTTTTTAAAAACCTTGGAAGAGGGACGCCTGGGTGGCTCAGTTGGTTAAGCGGCTGCCTTCAGCTCAGGTCATGATCCCGGGGTCCTGGGATCGAGTCCCACATCAGGCTCCTTGCTCGGCAGGAAGCCTGCTTCTCCCTCTGCCTACCACTCTGTCTACCTGTGCTTGCTTTCTCCCTCTCTCTCTCTCTGACCAAAAAAAACAACAACAACAACAACAAAAAACCTTGGAAGATTATCTATTCCTAATTGCACTTTAAACTCAGGTTTTCTAGTGACCTATTCTGATCAATCCAACCACCAGCACAGCTCAGGTTAGAAACTTGAATAATGACTGGAAATGGAAAAGCAAATCACTCACATTCCAAGAGCTTTTGCACATAGTAAGAATTTAATTCACATTTCTTTGTTGATTTCTTTCCCTGGAATATATATGCTTTCTTACAATCCTTTATGCCTGACAGTCCATAAAGAAAAAAAGGGGGTAATTTGTTTCTAAAGTTTGGAAGAGAAGAACTATTGCAAATTTAACAGTTTAAGAGATTTTTTTTGTTTTGTTTTGTATTTAAATTCTGCAAATCTTTGGTGACAGAGTTTGGTTTAGGCCTCTCTATGGTATTTGACAGATTCTAACTGAAGTAAACTCTTTGGCCACAGAAAATGTTAGCCCCTGGAATGGAGACTGTGGAACGGCTTAGTCCAGTCCATTAAGGCTGATTTATCCATTTTACAAAAACGAATGCATATACACTCTTTTTAGATAGGCTCTATTGAGTTTAATGGCTAATGGTATTGATATAGACCCAAGTAGACCACTGTTTTAGAGATTTCTTAGATACTTTATCCTATCCTTGAAGTAAGGTGCATTTCAGTGCTTTCCAACTGTGTTAATACATGAAAACACTAGTAGATGATATGTGAGATAGGCTTTGGACACTTACACATAGTTTCATACACACTGAGTGAGGCAGGTATTTCCTCAGGTGACCTGTATCTGGTTTTCTCCTCACATCCAAGTACATAGGAGAACTGCATTTCCTTGTCCCAGCATTTAGTCACGGTCTGTGACTTGCTTTGGTCAACAAAATGTAGTGTTTGATTTTCTAGCCTTTTGTTCATCTGCCACAGGTATCACAGAAGCATGTTTCACTTGGTCTTCCCATCAGTCTTGGTGCCTGAATAACTGGGATGGACAGAACCACTCCTCTGACCCTTGCTGGCTGGGCATATAGATTTTTAGTGAGAAATAAGCTAAGATATTTAGGTTGTCTACTACTTTAGCATAACTTAACCAGTCCAGACTGATAGAGAAAACTGCATAGTTATACACATAGAAGTACACATATGGGTAAAAATGCAGAGGTAAATGCATTGTGACAGGAATAATGGACATAGCAAAGCAGTCACCAAATTGTTTCCTTTCCTTCTTTGTGAAGTTGGGTGCAAAGATAGGCAATATTTTTAGCTTCTCTTGCAGGTAGGAGTTCTTGTCAATGAAATATGGAAAGAGGAGCTATCAGCCCTTTCTAGGCCTGACCCATAGGACATTTCCCATACAATTTCCTATGTGTTCTCTCCTCTTTTCTGCCATCCAGATGGAGAACTCAAGGAGACCTCTGAGGCTCTGAGAAAAGGTAGCACCAGCAGATGGAATAACATGATCCTTAAGTGACTGCAGAGAGCAGAGCTCACACACTCACTGTCCTATGATTCATGGTGGGCTGTAATTTGTGATTTGAGTGATAAACCAACAAACAAACCAAAACCATCTTTATTTGTTTAAGCCACTGAGACTTTGGTTTGAAATGAGCAATAATTGGATATTTCCTTAAAATAAAAGATACCTATTTCCTTTTTTTTTAAAGATTTTATTTATTTATTTATTTGACAGAAAGAGAGAGATCACAAGCAGGCAGAGAGTCAGGTGGAGAGAGAGGAGGAAGCAGGCTCCTCACCAAGCAGAGAGTCTGATGTGGGGCTTGATCCGAGGACCCTGAGATCATGACCTGAGCGGAAGGCAGAGGCTTAACCCACTGAGCCACCCAGGCACCCCAAAAGATACCTATTTCAATCTCAAACTGGCATCATGCTTTATGAGGAAATAGAGATATTCTCACTAATGTTAGTAACAAGACAAGAAGATCCACAGTTACTGTTATTAGCTAGCATTGTTCTGGTGGTACTAGCCAATGCAATTAGGTAAGAGAAAGAAATCATGGGTTTTTAGCTATACCAGAAAAATTACAGGAGGCAGGGCCATGAATAGGCAGGCCCTAAAACCTTCAGAGATTTCAGGTCTCAGTATTTGATAAAGGGGACATAAAATCCACATAGAATAAATGGATCGCATAATAAATGATGTTAAGACAATGGAACAAACATCTGAATAAACCTGGATCCCTGTCTTAAATATTAGCTCCCTAGAAATTTTAGACCCACTGACACTTTAAAGGTTAAACACATGGAACAATGAAAATACTATAGGAGAACATGAATTTAAAAAATCATCTTTGAAGGGGAAAGGTCTTTCTAGTTATGATACAACACTCAGAAGTCATAAAGCAAAGATTGTTAATTGCAGAAATACATATATACACATTCTGAAAGTTCAAAAGTAAAAGGGGAGAGTATGAAAAATCTTTAGAAACCGTTTCATAAGCAAAGGGCTATTTTTTCTAATATTGAAAATACTCCTGATGAATCAATTAAAAGCACTTTCTTTTTTTTTTTTTAATAGATACAGTTCCTAGTCTCTTGCAGTTCATATCAGTGTTACTTTTTCGACTCTCCTTATCAAATCCTGTTTATTCTTTAACTGCCTTTTTTTTTTTTAAAGATTTTATTTATTCATTTGACAGAGAGATCACAAGCAGGCAGAGAGGCAGGAAGAGAGAGAGGAGGAAGCAGGCTCCCTGCCGAGCAGAGAGCCCGATGCGGGGCTCGATCCCAGGACTCTGAGATCATGACCTGAGCTAAAGGCAGCGGCTTAACCCACTGAGCCACCCAGGCGCCCCAAGCACTTTCTTTTTTTTAAAGATTTTATTTATTTATTTGACAGATGGAGATCACAAGTAGGCAGAGAGGCAGGCAGAGAGAGGGATGGAAGCAGGGTCCTTGCTGAGTGGAGAGCCCGATGTGTGGCTCGATCCCAGGACCCTGAAATCATGACCTGAGCCGAAGGCAGAGGCTTAACCCACTGAGCCACTGAGGTGCCCCATTAAAAGCACTTTCAACAGTGTAATAGAAAAATGGGAAAAGGATATAAATAGGTAGGACCTGAAAAAGTAAATACCAGTGGGTGTGTCTTTCACCAAGGTTTTTGCAGTGGAAGACTTCAAACCTATGCTTAAGTAAGCAGAACAGTATAATGAGCTCACCCTGTCTGTACCCATCTCAGAGCTTCAACATTTATCACAGCCAGTCTTATTTTGTCCTCAACCTATTTCCCTCAGAAATACCATTTTCTACCTATCAGAAAGACAGAGATGAAAAACAAACAAACAAACAAACAGATTTTGTCAGAAAAAAAGTGTAAAAAAAAAGAAGAAGTCTCATATATTGTTGGAAGGATTGTAAATTATCTTAATCCCTATAATGGGGGGGATGAATTTGTTTTTATCTATAAAAACAGTAAACACTTTGACCCAGCAATTCTTCATGCAACTCTACTTGCTCATGTGCAAAATGACATGTCTACCAAGTTATAAATTATACTAGCCAATGATTGGAAATAACTTAAATGGTAATACTTTGTAGGTATGAAAAAATAAAGGAGGAAATTGTACTGACACAGGTCTCCCAGGTATATTAGAAAATGAAATGCAAGGTGTAGAACAGTGTTACAGTATAAATAGAGAGAAAACAAAGAGAACAAAAAATTGGTAACCCAGGGGCTTCTGTAGGAGGAAACTTCGTGGTTCAGGGATAAGGACAAAGGAGAGAAATTCACTTTTCCTCTACATATGCTTTTGAATGACATATCATTTCCAAGTACTAACAATTCAAACACAGATTTAAGTTAAAAATTAAAAAAAAACAAACCAAAACCAAAATCTGGCAACCACCACACTCTATGTTCAAACACACACACAACTGGTCTCCTGTCAGCCAACAGATAGTCCGATGATGACTCCTCTTTTGAAGTTAAAAAAACAAAAAAACAAAAAACAAAAAAAACCAAAAGCTCATTTAAAAAATAGTAATCTTTTAAATAGAAAAGAAATTAGTGACCCTTGATGTTGGTTTGTAATTGTAATTATAATTTTAAAGGACCACAATTCTTTGGAGAACATATACTTGAACCAAGAAAAACAATAAAAACGAGAAAATATTCACTCGTGTTTTGAGAAAGAAATATCCTGTGGAATGTACTATGTGCCAGCGTGAACACACACACACACACACACACTCCTATCTTGGCACCTTGGTTCTCTTCCCAAGTAGAATGAAATAACACACGGACGCATATGAACGCGAAGGCTGACTCCACTGTGTAGTATTAGGTCCCTTGGCTGAGCCTTGCCTCTTGAGAGGAGGCTCTGTTTGATCAAATACCATGTGTTCTGAACTGCATTTTATTTTACAGCTTTCCAAAGAGCTGTCCAAAATGCTCCCCACCCCCTTTCCACAGAGGAACCCCAGCCATCTCAGTGTATGTTTCTCTCACCCAGCTGGCCCAACTGGAAGGCTTGTGCTGGATGCCAGGAGGCCCCTCGTCCCTCAAGGAGGAGGGTGATGGTGGAGGTGTTTTCTGTCTCATTCTATCAATGAGGATTGTTTTCCACTGCCTCTCCCTGAACACTCTTAAGTGGAGCCTGGCACCAGCGATGACATGCCTTTGCAAGTGGGTGGTAATGCTGTTTAAAATGGACTGTAGACCTACATGTGTAAAATTTTACAACTCTTAAAAGAAATAGGGAATCCACACACTTTAGTGGTGGAAAATTTCTACACAGATAACCCAACAGAGAGACTTGGGATGATACTGACACCCACTGTAATCAGTATTTTTGTGTTTGTGAGGCAATGCTTGCTCTTCTCCGTGTTAAGTGACCGATACATTTTTGTTGAGCCCTTCCCATGTGCAAGGCTCAGTTCTGGGTGCTAGGGATATGATGACAAGTAAGAAAACAAGATCCAGGCCCTCCTGAAGCCAATAATCTAGGGATGTAAGATCTCTATGTCATGTTAAACCTTTAGTTGAGCCTTGGAGTAGATGCTGTCCTACTTGGATCAGCCGCTCAGAGCAGTGGACTCATGCCACTCAGATTCCCATAGTGCTGGCAGATACTTTCAGACCCATTAGTATTGGCAGCTGCCAGCCCTCAGCTGGGCCCCTTTGAGTCCTGCCCTTGGCAGAGGAAAATGGCTTAGGTCCAAGGTCTCATCCCTCTCTGGGAGGGATCTACCTCCCATCACTGATTGTCCAGGATGGGTACACAGTTCTCCCTCTGGCTCCTGGAACTGATGTTTGTCCTTGTCCTTTTCCTGCAAATGACCTCATTCTTTTGCTAAGAATTAGGACATAATGACTTTGCTCATTTCTTAATCTTACTCTTCCTTCCTTGTAATTTGTGGCCCGATTAAAAATATGCTTTTAGACTAATTTTTCAAACCTGGTGTCTCTTTTTCCAGCCATATTTGATACTTACACCAGGTCAGTATTTTAAAGGTGGTATTCTAAACTAGAAACTTTTCTTGCATTTAGAACCTTATAAATGAAAGTAAGATTTAAGTTTATTTAAAGTAAATGGTTCAAGGGATATCTGGGTGGTTCAGTCAGTTAAGCGTCTGCTTTTGGCTCAGGTCATAATCCCAGGGTCCTGGGATCAAGTTCTGCATTGGGCTCCTTGCTCTGTGAGGAGCCTACTTCACCCTCTGCCTGCTCTCTCTCTGACGAAAAAAAAAAAAAAGGTAAGTTAATGGTTCAAAAACAAGCAAACACGAGGTTTATTGGTGGAATTGAATTTATACTATCCTGCTTTAAAATATTTTTAGAGGGTGCCTGGGTGGCTCAGTTGGTTAAGCAACTTCCTTTGGCTCAGGTCATGATCCCAGAGTCCTGGGATCGAGTCCTGCATCAGTCTCCCAGCTCCAACGGAGAGTCTGCTTCTCCCTCTGACCTTCTCCCCTCTCATGCTCTCTCTCACTGTCTCTTTCTCAAATAAATAAATAAAATCTTTAAAAAGATATTTTTAGAGATGATCAAAGGATATCATTCGCACGTGCTGTAACAGCTTTCTGTTTGTTGAGATGACAGAAAACATTGCTGGAATTGGCATTAACATAAAACAGTGGTTCTGAACTTGGGCTGATTTAGCTCCAAAGGAGACATTGGGCAATGTCTAGAGACATTTTTGGTTGTCATAACTGAGAATGTGTACCTAGTGAGTAGAAGTCAGAGATCCTGCTCAACATCATTGCACAGGACAGTCCCCACAGCAAAGAATCATCTAATCCGAATGTCAGTAAGAGCTGGGGTTGAGAATCCCTGATGCAAGTGACAGTGGCATCTCCGGGATTCACACCCTCAATACCTACCCTTCTGAGGGAGAAAAGAATTTGTTTCCGGATAGCTCCTCTGAAGGGAGAGAACGTTCTTGTCTCCCACAAGTCCCAGCAGACAGGCGCCCCAGCCTTACCGCCCCAGGTGGTTGTGCACTCTGTGGCCAAACCTCAGAGTTGGGCCTGTGGACAGGTTAACTTAGTCAGGGCCTGACGCTGGAGCTTGGCAAGGGGGTGGAGGGGTCCCCAGATATTCAGTAAATATTCAGATTTTTAGATATTCAGATATTCAGTAAAGTGTATTTTGGGGGTTTTCTTTCCATAATCAATGAAATATGGCTAAAGAAAGTCAAAGCCATTCTTCCCCACTGAAGTTGGATTGTTCTAGCACCACTGAAATATGGTTCTCTGATAAACAGTCTGAGACAAGGGGGATCTTGAGTGCTCTAAATCTGGTTGGAGCACTGTTGTTTGTTCACAAAGATATCCTTACCCTGCTGGGCTCTGTTTGGATGGGCCTTGTTTTGGTTAGTGGAATGACTGTAAGTGGAAGTGATACCTGCTACTTTTGGGGGTAACTTTGGCAGCCAGCAAAAAGACCCAGGGTTCTCTGTCTCTTTCCCTTGGCTCCAACAATAGCCATGCTCCAGGTAGAACCTGCTCCATTGGCCTGGGTTGCCGAGGGCTCCAGAGCACAGCTAGAGTGACCCAAAATGGTTGTGTACTGTGATCAAGTGAAAAAATCTCTGACGGAGTAAGTCCCCGAGACTCTGGGGTTATTTATTATCCTAGCATAATATGATTCATTTTGACGGATTCAAGGGCCCTTGGAACTTTTAGTTTTACAAGACTTGGATCCCTAGAGTACAAAGCTGAGAGTGAAGTATGTCAAACATTATTTTGGTAACTGTCCCACTGGCCTATGGTTACTCACTCTGGAGCTGAGGTGTGTTGGAGGATTTACAACAATGAAGCTGTGGGGGTGTTGGGTCCCATGATCCTACACATCCTGGGGACAAGAGCGAGGGGGAGACTAGTGGGTGTTGGGAGGTATAGTGTGGGAGGTACATAATCTGATTTCTATGTCGACTTTTTCCTATTATGAAAAAATGAAGTAAGGATTTGTAGGATCTTTTATATGAGATAAAATTAGGTCCAGATGCTTTCACTGGTCAGTTCTTCCAAATATTTAAGGATGAAACAATAATGATGTTTTAGAAACTTTTCCAGAACATAGGAAAAAAGGAATACTTTTTCTTTTTATGATGCCAGTCCACTCTGAGTATCAATACCTGCAAAGGACATTACAATAATGGAAAATTATAAGATGCTAAGTTATTAGCAAACTGAATCCAGCGATATATAAAAAGGATATATATCATGTTCAAGTGTGGTTTATTCCAGGAATCAGAGGGCTTTAACATTTGAGACTCAATCAATGTAATTCATCAGATTACTAAAAAAGGGGAAACCATATGACCATATTGATGGATGAAGAAAAAAAAAAAACTGGACTAAATTCAACACTCCTTCACGATAAAAACTCCCAGCAAGCTAGGAATGGAAACTTTCCTAATCTGATTAAGAATATTTACAAAAACCCCATGGCAGCAAAATCATACTTGCCGGTGACACATGGAGTTTTGTGGGGAAGCTGAGGCCTTGAACAAGCTGGATTCCAACACACGCGAGTCCTCGCAAATGCTGGTCTGCCTAAGCACACGTGCGCATGTGAACACCCACATATACACAGCTTCATAAACTTTAAACACTTCCTCTCCAGGAAGACCCAAAAGCCTGAGTTCTCTCTCACTTCCTTGTCGACTGAAGTGTTCAAACCTGATGAAACAAAAGCAAACGGGCCATTGGATGGTGACCCCGCTGATTGTCAACTGTTTTTGTGGGTGGGTAGAGTTTAACTTTCATCTAGACCAGTGGTTCTCAACCTTGGCAAATGTCCAGACAAACTTCTTTTAGGGAAAAAAAAAATTTCTCACAGGATTGCCCAGTGTATAAATAAATTATCTTTGTTTTTAATACTTAAGTATGTACGGTCATGAAACTACGTATAGACTTTCTTATAAATTCTATAAGTACATTATAACGTTTTATAAGTTTATATTTATAATGATTTATATATTAATCAATTCTATAAGGGGTTCTATATCAAATGATGGCTTTCAATGTGAATATGGTGTTGACAGCTAAAGGTTAGGGTTTTTTTTTTTTTCTATTTTTAATCTGGTATGATCCCCACATCACCTTCTATTCTTCCATCATTTCTATCTGCTCAGACCACTGGCAAGTTTCCCTGTAATCCTCTGGTAAGTTGTCTGGCCTTCACTTGGCTCCATGTATCCTTTCACTCAGGGGTGGGACAAATGCAACAAGCAAACTGTTTTTGTAAATAAAGTTTTATTGGGGCACAGCCATGTCCATGTATTGTTTATGGCTGCTTTCATATTACATCAACAAAGCTGAACAAATGCAACAGAAATGGGAAGGTCTGCAAGACCTGACATATTTTCTACCTGGCCCTTTACAGAAAGAGTTTGCATGCCCCTTATTTACATGATAAATCTGTTACTTTAAGAGCTTATTGAAATTAAGTAATACTTTTGGCACTAATGCCCTCATAAAGCCCAATGCAGAAATGGGCATGGTATCAAGAGGTAATGCTAACTTATGGCAGGTGGGTATTTAGATAATTTAGAATATATGCTCAGATTATTGTTCCTGAGGTAATTTAGACCTCTTCACACTATCAGATACTAGGTATTTAGCACTGGCATAAAATTAGAACAATTTATCAGGTAAGGCAAAATCATTTACAATTTTTCTAATTTGTACATTGATGTTACATAAAAGTGTTTTCTTGGTCTATGTGAAAGATGGGCATAATTCAACAAACTTTTATTGAAAATCGACTAGGGAACCAAAAATGGATCAGATGTAATTCTTTTTTTTTAATGCGAAAACCACCTTGAGGCCATTTCTTTTCTTTTTTTTTTTTTTTAATTTATTTGACAGACAGAGATCACAAGTAGGCAGAGAGGCAGGCAGAGAGAGAAGAAGCAGGCTCCCTGCTGAGCAGAGAGCCCGACTCAGGGCTCGATCCCAGGACCCTGAGATCATGACCTGAGCCGAAGGCAGAGGCTTTAACCCACTGAGCCACCCAGGCGCCCCCCTCAGATGTAATTCTTGACTCAAGGTTGGGTAGAGCTAGAATTTAGAGTTCTACCTTATTTCAATACTTGAAATTCAAAGTGTCCCTAACTCTTTGTGAACTAACTTTTCGTGGGAATCTTTGGTTTTTGGCCAGGGTAAATGACCGTTAACTTGGTTAATTCCACACTCCTATGTTTCCGTTTAAAACTACAGTTGATCCTTGAATAACATTGAACTGCCTGGATTTGTTTATAGGTAGGTTTTTTTTTTATAAATACAGTACTGTAAATGCACAGTATATAATACATATAACATAGAAAATATGTGCTTATTGACTGTTCATGTTATTAGTAAGGTTTCTGGTCAACAATAGATTATTAGTAGTTAAGTTTTGGGGGATTCAAAGTTATATGTGGATTTTTTACTGTGCTGGGGTTTGGTACCCCCAACCCCCACATTATTCAAGGGTCAATCATATTTCACTGGAGAAAAGTGGTCAAGAAAACATGGCTTGAGAAAAAGAAGGTGTTTTCCTTCTGTAGTTTAAAAAGAGGTATTTTGTATACAGTGTTTGAACCTAGAAAGGGCATATATCAATCCATCTTTCCAACCAACAAATACCCACTTAGAGTTTACTATGGCTAAGCATTCTGCTAGGCACTGGGGAGACAGTTGTTAACAGGAAGACATGCTTCTTATCCTCAGATAACTTCCAGCCTAGCACAGCACACAGCTTCGTGCAAGTGTGGGGAAATATACGCAAGCACCATGGGACCGTGCGGGAGGGGGAAAGTAGGTTAAATCAGGAGGCCAGAAAAGCATCTTGAACGAAATCAGATTTGGGCTGAGACTTGAAGTATGGTAGGAGTTAGATAAGTCAAAATAGGAAATTCGCAGGCAGGATAGAGAGCCTGTAGCCAGGTATGCTGTTGGAAACTTTTGATGAATGAAAAAATGAAGAAGTCTATGGATATGATAATCATATGTCACTGAGATATTTGCAAACTCTGCCTTTCAGTTTTTTCTTTTTTGACCTGAGGTCCATGTCAAAAAATTTGGGCATTGTCTTTGTGATAGCTCATTGCTTGAGGTCGACTGACATTTGATTCTATATCTTTTTTTTTTTTTTTAAGTCAGCACAGGAGGAGGTTATACTTTCCCACCCACCTAGTTTCCACATAATCTCAAAAGTAATAAAACAGACAGACCAGTCTGTATTTGCCAAACTCTCTTATGCTCTGAGCTTGTAATATATTGGCCTCTTTCTCCTTCCCTCAAAGAAGGAAACTTTGCTCTCATATTTCTTTCTATGAGCAAGACAAATGCATACACACGCATTTCACAGTAGTTTAAAAATGCCTGATTTTACATTTGAGAATGTTCTTTCATGATACTTTCTCTGCTTTCCTCATTCAGGTCAATTAGATAACAGATGCCCTCAAATGAGAGTGGAAAGGGAATCTCCTACTGTGAAAGATTTACTTGAAAGGAAATGCGTTGTGAGTGAGGTCTGCTTGGACAGACCCTACTTAACATCCGTGTGTGTCAAACCTCATGCCCAGCCTCTTTCCTGGAGCTGAGACAACAAGGTGCTGGGGTTGTGGTGTCTGCAAACAGATTCACTTACAAGTATCTCTTTAAATGAAGTTTGTGGTAAAGGCCCTCTTGCTCCCTTGATAAAACAGTCCCGAGCCAGCTTGCTCTCCATCACATGTGCACTCAGATTCTGGATGGGTGCATGTGGGAGCTGGGTGCAGATAGCATGCTTTCAGTTCCCAACCCAGTTCTCTTGCTGAGGTCCCTTGGGCAAGTCATTTTATACTTCGGGACCTCAGTTTCTCATCTGAAAATGAGGTGTTTGCACCAGATGACCGTTAAAGTCCCCTCTAGCTGGAACATTCTTTGAATGAATCTGTTGAGCATGTTTAAAATCCCTAGATGGATGGAAATGGAGTTGGAAGTTTATTTAGTACAACATTTTACGGGGAAACTAGCATAATCACAAATCCCTTGCATTGCTTGCCACTGTCATTTATGCCAGTCAACTGGCAACACTAATAATTTGGTTTGGTTTCATCTCCAGGAAAACTGAGATTGAGGGAAAGTTATGAATTTGGGTGCAGTGTCTGACAGATGACATCCCACAGGTGTGTCCTCCCCACCCCCAAAAGTTCTTATCTGAAAGACCACTGTTCCAGGACACCTGGGGCTTCTTTACATGGGCATCACATTATTCTCATTAAATGCAAGAACATGCAATAATTAGGTAAAAGTGTGCATGTGGGGGAAAATTCAGCACATTTCACAAGGAAATAGGTACACAAAGCCAGCTTTGAACCCGCAAATGCGGGCTGGCCGACATGCCCCAGGTGAGAATGTGCTAGTGAGGGGGTGTTGACAGTGCTGGAGCCATTAATTCATTCATCCTCAGGGACCCTCGGGCAATTGTTCAGAGTTTCCGGTGCTCTGAGTGTGGCCCTCCTCTGTGGCACGTGTGGGCAACACCAGCCAAGAAGTGTCTCCTTTGCTCACTCCCAGTTGCGTGTCTTAAAACTTCTTTTCTTAACCTTTCCATTTTATTTCCCGCACTTTCCTACTTATCAGTTCTTCTCAACTTCTTTCTCTTTTGTTCCAAGGCAACAGACAGAGACAAATTAGAAAGAGTAGTAAAAAAAAAAGATGTGCTCATTTACTGTTGGATAGTCACTGATGTAGCCAGCATCCTGTAAAAGGCAGAAAAGCCTTTTACAGATCTGTATAGTTGATCTGTATATATTTATTGCCCTCCCATGTGTGTGCCCACAGGTGGATGGGATCTTCTGCCCATGTTCTGTGAAAAGTATAAGGCTTTGGCCCTGGCAGTGACCAGGGAGGATGGCATAAGGACGAGTTACCAGTGCTTTGTTTGGGGCAGGAAGCCCTCCTGTTTGTGCCAGGAGCCGGGAACATCTGCCCCTGTTATACACACACCCCACACTTGTACACATACACCACATACATAGTCACCCCACACTCAGCCAGCCACCACACACACACACACCTCATGCACACTGCATCCCCGACATATCACAACACATCCCCATACCCAACGGACACATCATATGCATGTACACACGTGCACACACATGCACACATGACACACATTCTCCCCACACCCAATGCACACACATACACCATACACACTGTGCTCACACACCCCAGAGCCAATACACACACGCACACTCCTTATACATACATACCCAGTGTGAGCACGCCCACAGCTGGATGGAGGAAACCAGGCATCTGCAGCCACACACAGCCAGGAACAGGATGAGAAGCTGAAGGACAGTGAGGTGACAGGGCGGTGGGAAGGGACATGGGCTTAAGGAATGGGAGGCTCCTTTCATATGGAGTTTTCCCAGACTACCTTTTCCATATTCTAAAGATTGATAGCTTTTACAAAGATGAAAAGAGGGCATATTTGCCTGAAATCTCTTATTTAACTATTTCTGTGGATTCAAGATCTCGTAATTTTAAAAGAAAGCAAAACATACTCCTTTCCCCCCAGCCCATGCACAGGCAGCTGGATGGCTGCTATCGAGGGCTGTGATGGGGCACAGACTTATGCTTCAGGGTTTGTGGCAATGCAGGAAGGAGAACTTCCTCCCCAGCTGAGAACGCCTCTCTCTCCAGGACTAACCTGTCTTCAGGCCACACTGATAAAGAATGAAGAAGCTCACGTGAGAAAAGTACCATTCTCAACAACAGGCCAAGGAGCCATTTATTGCAATGCCCTCCAGAGCTCCTCCCCACTGCTTGCCCTCCCTGCCCAGACTGGGCAGCATGTTTAAAGAATTGCCATGGTAATGATAATTTACGAGCGTGAGTCACTTTTCTGTTTTTCAGGGAGCTCTCACTCTGCATCTCTTTTAGCACATTTCCACTGGGTGTGGTTTGGCTGCCAAGTGCAATGTGGCAGCAAGTTACTTGAAAACATTTCACAGAAAGCCAGATTCCCCAACCCTGGCTTACCTGTGGACCACATATACGGCTGTAATTGCTAACAGTTGCCCACCCACCGAGTAACAGTAAGAGAGGTCATTTTAAAAATGGTTAAAAATAGCAAGCCCTGGGAGCAGCCAGTTCATTTGTTGATTCAAAAATGTTTGCCACCAAGAACAGTGTTCTGAACGTATAACCTTAGTTAATTCAAAGAAGATCCACTCAGGGCTGGCCCAATGGTTAACCTCAGAAATTAATAACAATAATTATAGTCATATTTATTATTTATGGTGTGTGACCTTCTGCTCTAATCTTCATACATGTACTAACTCTGCTAATCCTCATAACTCTGTGAGGTGAGTACTGTCCTGTTCTGTGGAAGAGAAAGCAGTCACTTGCATGATGATCTTTGTGAGGGATGATCTTTTTGAGGGAGCGCCCTCTTCTTTTTGGGTTGTAAGTCATTCTGTGAGACTAGAGTTCTAAAGAGAGTTCCTCAACTAGTCTCGTGAAAAATAGGAGGGAAGAAAGGAAAGAAAGAAGAAAGGAAAGAGGGAAAGGGGGAGAGAATGAAGATAAGAAAGAAGGAAGGAGGAGGGAGAGAGAAAGGACAGAGGAAGGGAAGGAGAAAGGGAAGACTCACAGTTTCAGGTTTGGGGGCTGTTGTACAGGGTTGTGACTGGGAACTTCTCAGAGTCCTTACTATTTCTTGGAGGAGCTTGGCATATGCAACATTTCTCAAACTTGACCCCAGATCCGTTCTTTCCAGAACTGGTCTTGTCAGTCCTATATTAGAGTTGTCTCTGAGGGTTTTCAACAATACTTTCATGAGGAAGGCCTCTTTTATTTTTAATTATTAAGTATTATTAATTATTATTATTATTAATTATTTATTTTTAAGATTTTCTTTATTTGAGAGGGAGAGAGAGTGAGAGGGAGAGCACACATGAAAGGGGTAGGGAGAGGCAGAGAAAGAAGCAGACTCCCCGCTGAGCTCGGGGCTCCATCCCAGGACCCTGAGATCATGACTCCAGCCCAAGGGAGAGGCTTAATGTACTGAGCCACCCAGGCGCCCCAAGAAGTCCTCTTTTAAATGCACATAATCCTAGGGGTCTTAACACTCTTGAAATAACTAGTTCCTTGAATATTTTGCTTTATAACAGTGGCATCTAAGACAATTATGTAAGATTGTCCACTCCTTCTTGCAATATTTATTGAGCAGCTGTCATATGTTAGAAGAAAGATTTAGCTTTGGGGAAGATATACCTTACTAAAGTTTTTGGGTAGGTGGAGGTGCTGGAGAGTGGGCAAAGTTATTAAAAAGAAATATAAAGGCATTCTGGGTCTTAGTGGATTTTTGTAAACAGGTACAAACTAACTAGTAATTTAATAAACTATAAATCTTTGTCAATCTAAAAAGAATTGGTATCACCAAGACACACAAAATTTCATATAAAACATTAAATGATCAATGATGGAAGTATCACTGCTTGTTAAATTATTGATCATGATGATTATGCTGATAACTAAAAACAAATGATAGCTACAAATATATAATTTCATTTCTCCAGTCACCTTCTGAGGTAGGACAGGTAGTAAACTCATCTGACAAGTGACCCATCACAACGTTATTTCCAATGAGAAGCACGTAGGATAGAATCTGTAGTATGCTAAAGGAACATTGCAAAGTCAGCTTATACAATTCATGTGTGTAGGAGAATTATAGCTTTTCCTACTACATTTTCTCAACACCGGTGTTTTGGCATGTGATATACAGGTATATGTCAATAGAGCCCAGTGGGTCCAAGTGTCCAAGCCCATCTTATTCCTCTTCATTGACATACATCATGGTACTGACACTAATTTGACTGGGTTATTTGAGATAATTGCATTCAATCTCTATCTAACTTTCTGCCTCAGGACATGCATTCAAGGTGGAATTTAGGAATCAAGGCAGGAAGAAGTCTTGGGGACTCAATTGCGTGTCCCATAGTGCTCCCTATAACAAAACAAAAAGCTGCTTCGTGAAGCTAAACTCCTAACTAAATTGTTATGAGTTGTGGGGAAAATGGATTGGTGTGAACTTGCTTATAGTGATAGATATAAAGAAAGTATATTCAAGGAGGGGACAAGGTGGTGATCTCCACCCCACCCCACCCCCAGCCCCATCGGGTGATGTAAAAAATAAATTTATATTTAAATGTTTGCAACTTAACTTGTTTATTCAGCAGTCTTTTCTTGCACAACCTCATTAAAAACAAGGGAAGAAGAAAGAATGACTGTCACCTACTGGTCAAGTTACGCAAACATGAAATCACTCTACTAAAATCTAATGTACGAATCAAGTAGAAACACGACTGCCATCGTGGGAAGACACTTTGTCCCAACCTTCTGGCTGGATGACTTCTGGTGACTTCTGGTGACTTGAGCCAGTCACCTCATCTGGAAATTTCCATTCCTTATCTATATAACAACCAGTCAATCAATAAAATATAAGTGAAATAATCTATAAGACACAGGCCCTATCTACTTCACTGGATAGTTATGAAGACCAAAATGAATAATTGATTAGTTGGTTAATATCCTGATTTGTTGCCAAAAATACAAAGAAAGATGTAAAGCAACTGACTCAGTCTTTAGGAATGCTTGGAAACTCTAGCTCACTACAGATATGGTAAACTTAATACTGATCAAGCCAGGGAAAGGACAGAATTCTCAACAAGACTAGAAGTTAATACGTAGAATGTAGATACTGGGGGAGAAGAAAACACAGTTACAAGCAGTTCCCAGTCCTGCTCACTGTCTCAGTCATTGCTCCAGTACTCCAGCAACTTATGGTAGAAGAGTTTGCATCTTAGGTGCTAGGAGGGTTTTAGGATTTAGCCTGGGGGAGAGTCACAGAATACCCAACACGTTATTCACATCTACCTTCTGCCTTTACAATGATAGTTTATTAATGAATTGATTGTAATATTATTTCATGTCTGTCTCCCCATTGAACTACGGGAGTCATGAAGGATGGGTCTATATATCTGTTTGGCTCACTGTTGTGTCCCTAGGGCCCCTGGGTCTGGCACATAGTATGTCCTTAAGCTTGATACTTGAATAAAGGAATAAATGGAGTGACCATATGAATCCATCCTCTCATACTTCTTAATTAGCTATGCTGGAGTAAGGCAGGCAGGCTCCATCAAGGAAAAACTACTTATGGCCAATGGGTGGGAGGGGCAGTCCTAAAAAAGTGCCCAGGCAAGTAGAAAGAGTTCCCTGTCTCTATGCATATGCTTCTCCTGGCCAAGTGCCCTTCCTGCACTCTGGGTAATGTACATATGTTCTGGACATGCTCTGTTGAACTCAAATTATAGTATTTTGTTCCCCTCTCCAAACACAGAGCCAATATGAATGGCTTTCACGATAGCTTTAGTCAGTGGAAAGACTGAGCAATGTAACCCAGCCTGTGGCCAGCAAACCTTCAAGACAGGCAAATCAAATAGATAAAGCCCAGATTTTGTCTACATGGCAGAAATACATGTGGATATACATATCCTGCACATATGTATATGTCTCCATCTGTGAAAGGTTGAGTTGTGTTAAGGAATCAATAAGGGCATAGCTGATGGAGTAAATAGGGTTCACACACACACACACACACTCACACGCACACAGAGTCAAAAAGTGGTGACTGGATCTCCCACATGTATGATTAATGTATGAATTACACATCATCCTTGATTTAGGAAATTATGAATATGGAATGTGAAGGAGATGAGCCAGGGGTGGGAATATCATGATGATATTTCTCTTTGGGTAAGATAAAGCTCCTAATTTCACTGAATTTTTTCAATGTTAACAATATTGAGTAATTATACATAAATAGATACATCTATCTAATTTTGGTAGAAAACATTTCCCCAAATTGAAGGAGAAGTTGATATTAAAATGTTTTGAATAAGGAACTCATTCTTTGGACACTCCGCACTTTCCAAAACCAAGATAAAAATGTCACTAAGGAAAGTAATCCAATTGGATGAGTATAGTGGCCACTACCTAATTATTACCAATCCTTTCAGAAGGCACATTTAATCTTTAGATGATTATTCTAAATTTGACATCTGATTCCTTGCTGAAGTCATAGGCTTACTGCCTGCTGTTCCCTACTATGCTTTCTTTTAGAAATAAAAGCACTAATTCTCTGAAGAAGTACGTTGTATTGAAATTAAGCAGGCATAAAGAACCCAAGAGTTACCGTCTTTGATCAGAGCGCACAATATTGCTTTATGCTAAAATGAGAAGTTTAAGATGTCTTTACTTATGTGAATTAAGAAATGAGGGCTGTGTTGAATATCATAACGTAAATAAAAGACATTCTTGGATCATATTGGGAATGCCTTGTTGCAGGCAAATGTCAAGTGCCGGAAAAATGAAGATAGATTGAACGGTCCAGGAAGTGAGCCAGCACAGGGCTGATGAAGGACAAAGCTAGCCACCCTAATTTGATCCTGGCCTACTTCTCCCTAACATCCTCCCCACCCTTCCCCCATCCCGGTTCCTTAAGAGACATATTATAACATATGGCCAGTCTCCTATTTAGTTCCTGGCTTCCTTAAAAAAAATTTTTTTCCCCACAAAACCATTATCCCAATTACTTCTGTCTGTCCTGACTAGTCAGGGGTAGATAATTGAGGCTATGTAGAAACCTTTCTCTCTTGCATCCTACTCAAACATCTATCCACACGACAGAGCAGCACCATCTCATTACATAGAGTGGAATGTCGGGAAACCAGGTACTGGTCGTCAAGACAGCCTTGTCTAGGAAGTGACTAGCAGCCCAAGTCTGAATTACTGTTGGCAAACTTTGCAAGACCGTTCTGTTCCAGGAATAGGGAGATGATGACCATGAAACTTGGAAAAATTGGTTTGGGGCAAATGATATGATACATGATACATTTTCCTGCTATGGAGAATGGCATGAACAGAGGAGGGAAAGGTAATCCAAGTGGTCTTTGGTTAAGAATGTGTTAGGCTCTGCAAGTCTGCGAAGGTATGCGCTCAGGGTCTAAAATTCACATGCACTCGGCAGATGTTTCAATTTCTGTATTCATTTCAGGAATGCAAGATCGAAAACAAAACCGCTTAAAAATTATCTTTGCGATTTTATGGTAGGAATACTTACTGTGCTGTGACATTTTATGGGAAGAAATTTTTTTAAAAAAATACGTGAATGTGGAACTTAGAGAAAAAGAATCCTTAACTTCTTTTGCCCCAAAGGAATGATTCTTTTTCTTTCTCTCTTACCACTTTGGCTTTTATCATCGTTATTGTAATTTTCTAGTAGTTTTGGCAGTTGGCATTGTGAAGTCCTGCGTAAAGAGGGTTCAGTTTAAAATCATAAAATATCTCAGAGTAGCAATTTCACTCTCATGTAGCCCGCACTCGGTTCATTTGCTATTTCCAGCCAGGACACTTGCTTGAGCCAGCCTTTTGGGATTAGTTTTCCATAATATGTTGGGTTGTCCAGAGTCCATCAAAATGCTTTTCAAACACGGATGGTTGCTGTCTCATTATTACTTGCTGGATGCCATCAACTCCAGTCTCATGCAGGACTCTGACGGGAAATATAATTTATATATCCTTGATGAATAAATTCTCTTTCACCCATGAATCTTTATTTTTTTCTGAATAAAAGATTTACTTTTTCCATGTAATAATATCACAACCAGTTCTTTGGTATGACTCCTGTTTGTTTGTAATGATATGTTCAGTATGGTTTCTGTTCATTCCTGATTCTCAAAGAGCTCAACCGTGCAAATGCCAGGTCATTGGCTTATCAGCCAGACAGGCTATGTGCTAATCTTTCTGCTATCTAAAGAGGGCAAGCACAGATTTCACCTTCTGAAATATGTAAGTCATAGAGGCAATTTTGAAAAGAGATTCAGGGGGCGCCTGGGTGGCTCAGTGGGTTAAAGCCTCTGCCTTCGGCTCAGGTCATGATCCCGGTGTCCTGGGATTGAGCCCTGCATTGGGCTCTCTGCTCAGCAGGGAGCCTGCTTCCTCCTCTCTCTCTGCCTGTCTCTCTGCCTACTTGTGATCTCTCTCTGTCAAATAAAAATAAATAAAATCTTTTAAAAAAAAGATTCAGATAGGAATAAGGGTTAATGTTCTCTCTACTTTCGTGTATGTTTGAACATTTTCACATTACAAGTTTAAAAACGTCTGGACAATCTCGTATGTAATTGGCCCTCATTGTTATTCTATACTTGTGAATTCACCTACTTGGTTAAAAAATTTTTTTAAGATTTTATTTATATATTTGAGAGAGAAAGAAAGTGAGAGCATGTGCAAGAGAGCACGAGCTGGAGGGAAGGGCAGAGGAGCCTGATGTAGGACTTGAGACCAGGACCCCAGGATCATGACCTCGGCTGAAGGCAGAAGGTTAACCAACTGAGCCACCCAGGCGCCCCTACTTGGTAAAATTTATTTGTAACCCCCAAATCAACACATGCAAGACTTTTGTGGTCATTCACGAACATGGACAGAGCATCAAAAAATTTGAGTCAGCTAATGGACGTGGTCCCAGGTAGGGTTGAGCAAGATGATGTGTTGCCTCCTTGGTTCAGCTCTCATGCTGTAAACAAGTGCCGTTTTTACGGTCTATCTAGTACCCCAGTGTCTGCATTTTTGTGCTTTTTATTGGTGACTTTGCTATTTAAAGTGATCCCCAAGCAGAGTGCTGAAGTGCTTACTCTCTAGTTGTCCTAAACCCAAGAAGCCCGTGATGTGCCTCAAGCAGAAAATACATGTTTTAGATGCACTGCATTCAGGCATGAATTATAATGCTCTCCATGATGAGTTCAGTGGTAATGAACCAGCACTACATATTAAAGAAGCTGTCTTAAAACAGCAATGCACATAAAAGATTATGAGTTGATCTGTCGGTAAAAAGGTGACCAGAGGCTTGAAAGGAACGTGACCTTGGATTCCGCCTGGAAGTGTTGGTTTAGTACTGGCTAATTCAAGGCACTGCAATTAAAGAGACTCAATTGTATTTGTATGTAACTATAACTCATCTGCTTCTAAGTAGCCCCGGAAAGAGCTAATTCTGTCATTTAGCACAGAAAACCACTCTGAGGACACCTGGGTGGCTCAGTGGTTTAAGCCTCGGCCTTCGGCTAGGGTTGTGGTCTCAGGGTCCTGGGATCGAGTCCCAATTCGGGCTCTCTGCTCTATCTGCCTGCCTCTCTGCCTACTTGTGATCTCTGTCTGTCAAATAAATAAATAAAATCTTAAAAAAAAAAAAAAAGAAAGAAAACCACTCTGAGGGGCATCTGGGTGGCTCAGTTAGTTAAGCATTTGACTCTTGTTTTCTGCTCAGGTCATGATCTCAGGGTTTGGAGATTGAACCCTGGTCAGCTCTGTGCTGGGTTTGGAAACTGCTAAGAGTCTTTCTTTCCCTCTCTCTCAAAAAAGAAAGAAGAAAGAAAGAGAGAGAGAGAGAAAGAAGGAAAGACAGAGAGAAAGAAAGAAAGAAAAAAAGAAAGAAAGAAAGAAAAAGAGGGAAAGAGAGAAAGAAAGAAGGAAAGAGAGAGAGAGGAAGGAAGGAAGGAAGGAAGAAAAAGAAAGAAAGAAAGAAAACCACTCTGAGCAGTTTGGTTGTGTATGCAAGTTAGGCCCCTAAGGGTCCCTCCCACCTCCATATATTTTGTCCATTGTAGACATCACTTGATTCTGTTCTTTAGGTTGAACTATTATCCACGATGTTATTAAAATATTATTATTATTTTCTATTCAAATGATTACCTTTTTGCTTGGTAATTGTCTTATAAATGCCCCGGTAAAGAGGGTCTATTTAAAATTATGATTTCAGAAAAAGCTGGCAGGTATATCCTCATTGCTTCTTTTTCAACCTTCCAGTGTCTGATAACCTATACTACCTAGACAATCAGGGAACTTAAGCCCCACTAGACTGGTAAGATCTTATTTATCCCCCAAACCTGACATGGCACCTGGCACCTAGTAGGTGCCTGATTGGGCAAATGGAGTTCTAATTAAGTGTGGAGTTATATAACATATATTAATTTAAAAAACTTACAAAATAGGTAGTGACTTACTTTTAATGCAACAGCTGGGAAACAGTGCCCTTAGGGCAGAAGCTGTCTTAGATGTTTAGAGACTTAGTATTGGTTACAGAACCTATAAAAGGCACAAAATTTTTTTACCATAAATGTCTATAAAACACACATATTTCTTGTGATAAATAATAGAACCTATGTATTTTATTGGTTTGGCAACTGACATCAATAACTGTCAATAAACAAACGAGATAAACTTTATTAGTTAGACACAGAATAGTGAAATACTGCCCAGGGGACAGAAAAGCAAATTTAAATGATGACATCCTGGCTTGGGAATGATTTCACAATTAAGGTAACTTCTATCAAGAGGGCAATATTTTCCAGCTGTTCTCTGCAACCTTTACCATTTACATTATATGTTTTATTTTTGTTGAGTAATGGAGGCAATTCATTCTAAGCATTACAGTTTATTCTGCATTTGGGCATTTTGCTTCTCAAGAGCTGATTTTTTTAAACCTGGCCCATTGAACAGGATATAAATGTTATTTTAATAATAGGAACTGAAAATTTAATAATATGGTATTAATCTGTAAGTATAAGTGAATAATACTAGTCCTTGCTTAGTTTACATCCTACATAATTCTGGCCTATTAATGGAATTTTTATTCAAGGCAATGCTGTATTGCAAGATTTTTTTTTATTAAGTAAAGAGTTTTCAGCAGAAACACAAAGGAAAAAATAAAAACAAATGTTGAGATACTTGTATGGTTATGGAGGTATTTGTATGAATACATATATTTTTAAATTGCTTGAAATATCCAGAAAAAAACCCACAGATTAGTAAAGGTGATTTCTACTTGATTGGAGTGTTTCCTTATTTCTTCAATTACTTGAGGCATATATATATGTGTGTATATATATATATATATATATATATAAAAGAATATGTTTGAAAAACCTAAATATAATTGCATAACATGAAAAATAAAGTGAAACAGAAGCTCTCCCCACCGAACAAAATTCAGTCTCACACATGAGAGTTGTCACTGAGGGCTTGGGTTCATACCTGTGTTAATGTTTGCTAGAGAGAAGTTACACAATGGCTTTAATTCTTTTAAAAAATAACAATGATAGTTTCCCTCTGTTTTATTGTGGCACATTGATGGAAAGATGGCTAATTTATGGCAGTAAAAAGCACTATTATCTCTTTTATAGTCTGAGTCACAGAATTTTCACTGAAATGAAGAAAAACAAAAAGTTATAAATGAACAGAGGTGTTTGATCCATTAAAACGAGAAAACATCCTTATTATACCTAGTTACTGTATATTTAAACATTTTCTTGCTAAAAACTTTTCTTCTTGGGGTGCCTGGGTGGTTAAGTCAGTTAGAGTGACTGACTCTTCATTTCAGTTCAGGTCATGATCTCAGGGTCCTGGGATCGAGCCCAGCATTGGGCTCCACGCTCTGCAGGGAGTCTGCTTGAGATTCTCTCTCTCTCCCTCTTCCTCTGCCCCTCTCCCCACTCCCACATGCACTCTCTTTCTCAAATAAAAAAAATCTTTAAAACAAAAAACCACTCTTTTCTTTCCTTTGGCCTTTCTGATCCTTTTTACAAGTCTCCCTCTCTTCTGGGCATGCTGCTTTATGCCATCTGGGTCACTATCCAATACATTTTCATTGACAGCCATGCAACAAACTTCAGCCCTGACCAATCTGGGATGCAAAGAAAATCAAAGTTTTCTTTTAGCTGTTTGCATTTTGGAAATTAAACAGAAATAAATGTCAGTCTTCCTCTTCTACTGGCCCAAACAAATTACCTTTTTTTTTTTTTTGAGTTCTTTTAGCACTGAGGAATGAAAGATTAAAGAAATGGGATACTCTTTTAAAAAATCTTTTTTTCCATTGACATGCCTTATACAATAGGCTATGTCCCTGGAACTTGTTGGTCTTGGGGCTGTGGGCACAGTGACTGTTTCTTGGCTAAAAGACAGATTTCAAGCAAGTACTTGCTCTGTATTCACACAAGAGGGTCCAGAATCTTGCCTACTCACAGGTGATGGGGCTTTTGTGCCACTAGCTTCTGGAAGGCCAAGAGGAAGTACACACAGTATTTTTATTATAGGACTGTCCTTCTTAAAACATAGCCCAAGGAGTCTGTGGTTTGAATTATAGAGTGTCTCAGGAGAACTTCTGGCATCTGGTTTGACAATCATCTTTTCAAAGAATGTAGTCTTTTGTGAGCTTATGACCCAAAATGATATGGTAAAACTAATGCTGGAGACTCACAGTGGCTTAAGTTGCAATAGTTATGCAACAAAGAGAAGAGAATAAAGAAGCCTGAACACTGGATGGAATTTAATAAAATGTATTATAAAATGGAAGCCCCATCTATTGTTACCACTTAATTCCCCAAACCTGTGATTGTAGACTTAGTTGGAAAAAGGGTCTTTGCAGGTGTAATTTGGGTTAAGGATTTTGAGATGTGGAGATCTTCCTGGATTATCTGGTAAGTCCTAAATCCCATCTTAGACACATAGAGGAGACACAGACGGAAGAAGAGGAAGCCATAGGGCCATGAAGACAGAGATTGGAGGGATGCAGCCGCCAGTCCAGGAACACCAGGAGCCATAGGGAGCTAGAAAGTGCAAGGAAGAGCTTCTCCGTGGAGTCTTTGTGGGGAGCTTGGCCCTTTTGAAACCTTGGTTTTGGACTTCTGGCCTCCAGGACTGTGAGTGAATATGTTTGTTATTTTAGGCCACACATGTGGGGATGATTAGTTACGGTAGCTATAGGAAACTAATTGTCTGTCTATCGGTATCCTCTTAATATCCTCACTGTATTCCTAGTTTTTACCAATTTATTCTTACTCCTTTAGTGGTATATATTTACTTAGCCCATGAACTCCAAAAATAGTTTACCCATTATCTGAAAAAAATCATGCATTCTAACTATTCTCCATTTGAGTCAATATTTGATTTCCGTACTCACATAGGTATGTATTAAAATATATACATCTATGTTAAAAATGAACTTTATTTTGTGTCTATGCCATCTCAGATGTTCTTTAATATTGTCTATATTAGATCTCCACCTTCAAAGAAAAGGGAACTATTCACCTTAGACTCCTTTATAGCAATCTTGATGACGGTGTCTATTATTGATTACGATTTGCAGGCATGTCCTTTTGACTTTAAACTGAGGATCAATGGAGGGGCAGGGGG
The DNA here is from genome assembly GCF_902655055.1 of Lutra lutra. Classification (NCBI taxonomy): domain Eukaryota; kingdom Metazoa; phylum Chordata; class Mammalia; order Carnivora; family Mustelidae; genus Lutra; species Lutra lutra. Next base: position 25,112,424 of record NC_062283.1, on the reverse strand, counting down.
TGGAGGATGGGGTAGCTGGGTGACAGGCATTAAGGAGGGCATGGGATAGAATGAGCACTGGGTGTTATGTAAGACTGATGAATCACTGAACTCAACATCTCAAAGTAATAATACACTATATGTTAATTAATTAAATTTAAATTTAAAAAAAAGTATGAATGTGTATTAAGAGAGTAACAAAACCAGGAAACCAAAGCCATCCCATGAAACCAGCTTCTGTTCCCTTATTCCTTATCTCAGTAAATGACATGGGGACACATCAAGTCTTCTAGGCCAGCACCCTAAGTGTTTCTTATCCTGCCGGTCACTAGGTGCTTCCAACACCTCTCATGCCTTCCATCCATATCTTTTCCACCTTCAAGCCTAGCTGTCATTTCATCTATCAGTTACTCAGATGCCTCCTCTTTTGCCTTCCTGCTCTTTCCAGTTCTTCTCTCTGCTCACACACACACCCATGCACACACACATGCCTGTACACTAAAGCATACCCCACATCTGAGCACACATATGCATACATACCCACCCACCCATTGATGGGATTCTGGAGGCCTCTCCATGACTTAGACCAGTCAAGTCCCAGTTCTCCTGGACCAGTCAGGAAAGAGTATAATTAAAAATAAATAAGATATTGGGTATGTGCGCAAACTTAATCATAGAAGTATCTTGTGTCCCAGCAGTTCCTACTCTTAGGTAGATATCCATGAGAAATAAAAATGTGCCTAAAAATCTCATGCATGAATGTTCACAGCAGCATGACTCGTCATCATCAGAGGCAGGAACAAGATGGACAAGGATGATTCCAGGTGCTGGCCTTTCCCTCTGAGGTGCCTCACCCCCGTCCAAATACCATCTGCTGGCCTGTCTGTCTGCCCCGATTTGCTGTGCACACCCAGACAGTGGGCAGTTCTTCACTGGATTCTCACAGCTTGGCGTAGCAGTTGGACAGGGTCAGGTCTCTCAAGCATGTTGGTGGATCAGCTGTACAGCCCAAATGTACTGAGTTGCCCCAGGCCGTTCCTGACATGGCCACTTGGCTTCAAGAAACCTAGGAATTTTGTTGGGCGTTGGTGGGAGATCTGTGGATTGCCTACCACACAGCAAGACTTCCACAGTCATCTCTTCTCCAAAGTCTGGCTGCTTCTCCCTTTCTCTCCACCACCCAACCCGCTTCCACTCCCACTCTGCCTCTGGTCTCTGTCCCCTTTCTCCCAGTGTAGGCTCACCTCACCCTACCACCTCACCTGAGTGGCTCCCTTCCATCCCCCAACTTAGCCAGCAGCACAAATCTGGAAACTTAACCTGCTGGAACAGTATCCTTTCTCCTTAAAAGATGAGGAGGGAAATGATTACAAGTAACTTGCTGTAATAACTAGTTTCCTTTTATTTTCATCACTTATGAATGAATGCTGTTATATAGTTCTTACCTTGGCATGGAAAAATCTATTTCACGTCCCTGTGTATCAGCACCTGCTGTTTCCTCTGTTTGGAAATCTCTTCTCTTCCCCTCTCTCCCAAGCCACTGCTCAAGATCCCTTTCCTGGGGCCCACTCCTCAGTGAAGTGTTTCCCTCAGTGAAGGGGGAGCTGGAGCAGTGTCACGCCAAAGGGAAACTCTCATGAATTTGAAAGAAGATGGGCCTAGGTTTGAATCTCAATCTCATGTCTTATGAGCTGTGACACTTCGAACAAGTTTCTTAAACTCGTGCATCCAGTTTTCCCATTTGTAAAGTTGTGAGGTTTCGATGATGCTGAATGTGTTCCTTCCTGGCTCTCCAGCACCATGAGGCCTCCAAGAAAGGGTTAGGTGGGGGCTGAGATGTGGCTCTCCACAGCCTCCTGTGGGCCGGAGTCTGGGCAGGTGGCTTCCAGGTGGGAGTAGCCTCCTGAGTTTACCTGAGTGTATTACTGGGCTATTTCCATTTTTCAGATGAACAATGATATGGAAAGATTGGGAAGTAGTGAAGGGATGTTGTTAAGTACAGGCACACAGTAGGTGCCCAACAGGTGTAGGTGCTCTCTCTTCTTGTTCCCTCTCACTTGTGAGCAAGTCTCTATTACAGCGTCTGAAAGCCCAGCCCCACACAAAGAACGGGAAGTAATACAGGGACAGGATATATGTCATCATGGATTGTTTGCATGTCTGTCTCTCCCTCTAGACTCTAAATCCTTCAAGCATAGGGACTATGTTGCACTCGCTGCTGGAGCCCCAGGGCCTCGTGCATAGTTGACACTCAGTGGATGTTTGTTGAATGAATGGATCAATGGATGACAATTTCATGGAAGAATTACTCCCTAAAATTTCCGGCCACAGACTTATGAAAGTTGGGATGGAAACACATCATGCTTCTTGCCCAACCCTCACCACACTCTTTAGGGGTGGTCACAGAACTGCATGTTTTCTCCAGGAAAGATGAGCTCTGCCAAGAATGAGGGTGTAGGTCTGTGCTGGGCACTTCCCAATTCTGCTCTCTGGGTGTGGGGAGGACAAAGGATGCCCACAAATGAGAGGGGGAGCCAAATGGGACAAAAGAAGCCCAGAAGGGTGATGTTTGCCCTGGTCAGGCCGAGGCACATTGCTGTGCTCCCAAGTTACTTCCAGGGCCGTGTGCAGGCCTGGAGTTTCAGATGCTCACAGATGTCCCTGGAATGTTCCTCTATGTCCTCAACTTGCTCTCAAGAATCATCCCTGATGCTCTGAGTGAAAATGAAACCATCTTCCATGAGGACGCTCCATGAGGAAGGAAGTGTCATTGAGAAGTGTCGTTGGCCCCATTTCCAGCTGAGAGACCGGTCTTTAGGACCTTGCATGACTTTGAGGCGTCCCTGAAGGGAAGCAGCTCTCACTTTCCCACAGTGTAAATGGTGGGATACTTGTAAGCTTTCAGGCTTGCTCGATTGTGACCGGACCTAGTCCTCGGGTTTCAACCTGGGGGAAGGACTTTCTTCAGTTATTACTCCCCACAGGCTGATTTCTTAAAATGTGAAATTGGGGCTCCAGTGTTTCAGTAAAGATCTGTGAAATAGATCCATGGGGCTGGCATTTAGATCCAGTTAAGAGATTTCATGGAATAAACTTAGTGACTTTGTGGGTGTCTTAACTCTCATATATGTAATATGAGATGGGACATTTTGCAGAAGGAAAGCTTGCTCCCTTCCTGTTTCTTCCTTCTCTACCCCTCCATCTTCCAATTGTGGGTACCCCTTTCATACATACAGGACGGAGTAGCGTGTAGAACCTCAGTTCTCAAAGCGATGGTCAAGAAGGGCAGCACACCACTACCCGGGTTCCTGTTAGAAATGCCAAATCTCAGGTTTGTCCCTGATCTCTAGAATCAAAATTTGTGTTTTCACAACATTCTCCATGTGACTTGAATGAACATTCAAGTTTGAGATGCATTGATATAGTAGTTAAGATGGGAGTTTATAATATATGCCAAATACTACATGGCTCTGATTTTGATCCCAAATCCTGCATCATAGTAACTGTATAATTGGGGCAAGTTACCATATGTCTCTTTAAGCCCTGGAATCCTCACTTGTAAAATGTGCACAGAAGTATTTATTCTACAGGGTTGGGATAAATCAATGACTGGATATAAAGCTTTTAACCCCCAGTGTTTGGTAATGGTAGCAATGAAGATGATTCTCTTCATTCTCTTTTGCCCTCCTTTGGCATCCTGACACCTAGGACCCAGGCCAGTGATCTTAGCAGGAGGGATTGAAAAGATCTGGCCTTACCTTTTGGCGCTCAGGATGGGTAGCACAAAGTAAGCCTTCTGATCGATTTTGTATTTGAAGCACCTCACTCACGGATGTTGACAGCAATGAGTACAACTGAGTAACATCCTGCTTCTATTAATGCTGTTTCCATGATATTGAATGAATTCACGAGTTTTAAATCTGTAAATGCAAAAAATAATTTAAAATGCAGTCGTTAAAAGTTATGGTTGTAAGTTTTAGGTCCTCTGGATTTGTGTCCCCTGGAGCCAAAGTCCATCTTGCCTTTGGTATTTGGGTGTTAGACCACAGATGCCACAAAGGCTATATCTCGTGGTGGGGAGAGTAGGGCTGCAGGGTTCAACTTGCAGTGTTCCCCTGGGCACAGCAGGTGTTGGCAAGACCCTGGTCTGCAGCAGAACTGGGAACTGGTGAGGCGGAACATGACAGGGAGGACTGGGAGCACCTTAGTCCAGGAGGCATGTTTCTTCATCTACAAATCCCTGATGGTTCATTTTATAACTTGCAGCCCGTTTTCATGGGTCTCTTTTCTTGAAAAAAATTTTCCATCTTTTCTGTTAGGATTTTCAAAGTTATTGGCACATGGCTCTGACCTACTGGTAAATGAATTGCTTTGCCACTAAACCCCTGACACTTATCAGAACAGATATGTTTTCTCAATATGCATTCTGAACCCATCCCCCTGGGCCCACTTATTTCACTTATATTGAGGGAACTCAATAAAAATACACATTGGACAAATGCCTGTATCATCGTTATTGGTTTCATGGTCAGGGCAGATGTAGGGAATGTAGGGATCTAGAAATGTGAATATAACAGGGATATTTAATGAAAGAGGCAGGAAGTTAGAGGCAGAGGTGAATGGATAGGGATTTTTTTTTCCATTTAAAAAATGACTTGGAAATAAAGAATTCTAAGGCTACTACTCCATGACTTGTCATTGTGGTAGCCACTTAAGTTTTCCTTGACAAAGTCAGCTGTCACACATCTTGGATGACTATTGGGAATAATATCAGAAAGGTCAAAATGATATCTTTATGTGTTTTTGAATATCACAGTTGGTTTTGTTCCAACCAGTCCGGCCATGCCAAAAATGTACATGGCATCATCATTCAGCCAAATGATGGCTGCTCACTGCAGTGAGCTCTGGGAGTTGGTAACTGCCAGCTAGGGAACATATCCCTCCCATCTTACCAGTTCAGTCTTTCATAAACTGATTGTGATTACATCTGTGGGCTCCCGTATGGATTGTATGCTGTAGGAAGGTCACTTTGCTGTCTGGATACTGGGGGAGCCTGAGGCAGTTTTCCAGATAATTCAATCAATAAAAAGCCTTCATTTTTCTTAACTGATTAGAATATTTCAAACGAACATGCTCTCTTTGGCCAAAGTTGCATTGCAGTTTCCTTTTCTCTGGTCACATATCCAAAGAGACTTAGTGTTCCTTACACATGGGCTTGAGCATTCACATGTTATGCAATTCACTGGGAAAATCTCCCAGAGCTTAACCTGGTCTAAATGTGTCCTAATATAAGAACTCCATGGGTCTATCAGCTTTGGATATTGAATAATGCCCAAACTGGGCACTAATTTCATTCTTCTTCTCCCCCTCCCCCTCCTCCATCTCCCCCTCCTCCTCCCCTTCTTCTTTTTCTCCTCCTCCTCCTCCTCCTCCTTCTCCTCCTTCTCCTCCTCCTCCTTCTCCTTCTCCTCCTTCTCCTCCTTCTCCTCCTCCTTCTCCTCCTTCTCCTCCTTCTCCTCCTCCTCCTCCTCCTCCTCCTCCTCCTCCTCCTCCTCCTCCTCCTTCTTCTTCTTCTTCTTCTTCTTCTTCTTCTTCTTCTTCTTCTTCTTCTTCAATGGAGAAGCCATGGAAGATTTGGAAACGTGGTCAGAGAACAATAACAATAGCTACACTTGAGTACATACTATGTTTTAAGTGTGTGAAATAGTTTTTACTTAAACCCTTTGGTAATCTAAGGCCAACAACATAGAGGTGTGAGAATTTACCTTCCCTGCCCCAGGGTCTCTGAACTAGAAAGCAACAGAGTTGGAATTCTAAGAGTCTAAGTCCAGCAGATGCTAGAGCTTCTGGTTTGTTGTTTTACCTATAAGTAATGGGCAACATGTTTATTGTATAATAGTAAATATGGTGCTGGAAACAATAGAAAAATTATAGGTCTTGACTATGCATTCCTTTTCATGTTGGAAAGAGAGATGCTGAGAGACCAGCATGTGTTCTATCCTATTCTGACCCATTCACTGGCTTCTAGAATTTCCTCTCCTCTTGACTCCCCTGTTCTCTTTGTCTCTTCCCAGAAGAACACAAACCCCTCCAGGACCCTTACTGAAAATTCACAAACTTTCCACAAGTTCCAATAACTAGCTGTGACTTCTTTTTTAATACTCATGGGTAGGCAGGTCCTGGAGTGCTTTAAGAGCTCCCTAATTTTGCCAGCAGACTGAAGAAGGGAAACTCAAATCACTGGAGACAAAGGGGCAAAGCCACAAGTTTGGCGGCAGAGGGAAAGAAATGGTGTGTGACCAGGACTTAAGCCGTCTGTGTTGGCTCTGGATGACAGTATACTCTTGCTCCAAGACCCTTAATTGGCTGATAGAGTGATTGCTTTGGCCAAGGGTCCAATTAATACCCAACATTTGAGGATTGGTTTTCCAACCCCAGTTGGATGAGTTTCTTGGCAAAAAAGGGTAACCACTGTAAATTCATTTCACTTCCTTAACTGTGCACCCACTCTATAATGTAAGGATATCACTCTGTCTGGTAATTCCAGACATGGCTCTGTGAGCAGATGGGGAATCTGGATTTTCAAATTTGAAAAAAAAATGCATAAGTGAGTGTGAGTTTTATGCAGTTACCTTGATACCCCATCTTGTGGAAAATATACTAAGTCCCAATATGATAAAAGGCAGGACTGCAAGAGTCAAGCAGTGCTTAGCCTAAAGTTTGCGCTTGCTGAGAATGTTCTGATCAATCGCCTGCTATGATTGGCTACGGATCTGCTGAAATCTCCACTGAATTGGAAAATGAAGTCACTCAGTTCCCTTGTGTTGAAAAGGATCAAAGATGCCGAAGCAGTGGTCTTAGCCTAGAGGGGCTGCCGGACTTTTTAGAACATGGAAAACATGGAAACAGCAGACTTGGAGCTCTGGGTTCAGATCCTGGCTCTGAAATTTACTTAGTTGCATGTACCTGATTCAGTTGCTTAATCTAATTTATAAAGCAAGGATGATAACTGTCCTTTCAGTGTGGTTGCAAGGATTACATTAAAGATACATGTAAAAGCATAGAGATTTTCAATTAATGCTAGCTCCCATCCCTTAATACCAGGGACAGCTGCCACTGCTCAGTCTGACACTCCATGTGCCTTGATGTGTTAAGCTGCCTTGGAGAAACACATACAATGTAAAGCTTGTCTTCTAAATAACAGCCACATAATAGCAAATTTCCAGTCTTACAAGCCTATGAGATGTCGTCGCTCCCCCTTTAGCATCGTAGCAGATGAGCTGTTGTAGAGCCCAAATTTCGATGTTCTTTCTCACTCACCTCAAATGTATCGTGGGCTGCCCACTCACTACTGCTTCTCTTTACAAGGTTTGCCTTGACTTTTTTTTTCTCTTGTTTATCAGATGGAATGAAGTCTGTTTGTCAAAACATCCTGCTCCTCTATTTACTTTGACTTGACTTTGAAAGCAGCAAGTCACTTTCCTTGGCCTGCTGGAAAGAGCACTAAACCAGATGCTGAGGTGACTGGGATTTCTGGAAGACATTCTTTTCTCTGATGAGACATGCAACTCATGAAGTAGGAGCCTCTGGCAGGAAGCCACTGGCCCTACTGCAGCACACGTGCTGTCTCACGTCATTGACCTCACGGTTCCCATCTTTGTCCAGAGGGCCAGCTTCTTTAGGACTTGCCTGCTAATCATTCTTTTGTGTGTTACCCAGACTAACCTGGCTTCTCTTGATTGTGTCTGTGGGTGGGTAATTCAGTAGCTGAGGGCAGAAGCTCCAGATTATAGGGAATCTACCAAAGCACTGGAGTGTGTCAAATGGTCCAGTCCGGGTCTGTGTCCTTTGGGAAGGGAAGAAAAAGTAAAATAAGATAAAAACAGAGAGGTAGGCAAACCATGAGACTCTTAATAAAGGGAACAAACTGGGGGCTGCTGGAGGGAGAGGTGAGTGGATAATGGGGTAACTGGGTGATGGGCATTAAGGAGGGCACGTGATATGACAGGCACTGGGTGTTATATGCAACTGATGAAGTACTAAACTTTACCTCTGAAACTAGAAATACACTATATGTTAACTAACTTGAATTTAAATAAAATTTTAAAAACAGAAAACTCATAGAAGACTCATTACTTTTATTCTTGACTTCTTAAGTGAGCAATGTAGACAAAGATCAAGTTGTTTCTCAAGATTCATTACCAAACCTGGCCTTGTCTTAGAGCAGGTGCTCTCTGTTGTAAAGTGTCGTCAAAGACATCTGCCTCTGGGCATCTTGTATAAGTGATGAGCCCTGCAGTTTTTCCTTCGTTGACTGATTAACGGGAGCAAACTGTGACTCCTCAGGGGGCAAAAGGGGCATTTTACTTTGAGTCCCAGATGTTGGTCTTCATAAAGTTGAGCCAAGTGGAATGAAAGACATTTATTCATGCATTGATGCATTTAATTAACCATTATTTGCTGAGCACCTGTTATGTGCCAGATACTGTGGGCAGTAAGGAGAGAAGGGTGAATAAGACACAGTCCTTACTGGGGAGTGGGAATGGTAGTCAGGGATAGACAAAGAGGCAACTATGATAGAACTTGTAATGCAGTGTGTCAGAGCAAGCAATGGGTGCCATAATAATTCCCCGGGAGTTAGGGGAACTTCCCAAGAAGAGGCAATACCTTGGCATGAGACTTGAGGGATGAGTGGAAGCTAGTTGTCTAAGGGGTGGCGGGGGGATATGCATAGTGCAAGGGGGTTTACAGGTGAGAACTCCAGACAGAACAGAGAATCTGAGGAGCCTGGGAGATGACTGGGGCTTCTGTAGACACTGTAGACTCAGGGCAGGATATAGATTCTATCTGGTAAGGGCCTTTGTGGTCAGATTTGACACTGGGCTCCAGAGCTGCCATTTTTAGCATTGATGGAGTTGCATTTCCCTGTCATTATCCCCAAACTTCAAAAGTGTCTGAAGCAGGGAGATGTTCAAGATTAGTCTTTTTTTTTTAAGATTTTATTTATTTATTTGACAGACAGAGATCACAAGTAAGCAGAGAGGAGGGCGGGGCGAGGGGTGGGGAGGAAGCAGGCTCCCTACTGAGCAGAGAGCCTGATGTGGGGCTTGATCCCAGGACCCTGAGAGCATGACCTGAGCCGAAGGCAGAGGCTTTAACCCACTGAGCCACCCAGGCACCCCTCTAGATTAGTCTTTTGATGGTATGGACTTGGCCCTGTTCCATTCCTCAGAAAAAGTGGTCTTTTCCATAGAAGACCCAGAGTCTCTGGGGTAAGACCATAGTTATGGAGACAGCAGAGCTCCCAGTGGACCAGACATTTTTGGGGTCACTGCAGAACTTATAAGAAATGCAGCCTGATTTTATAGCCCTGTCCTGGTCTCACAGATAGAGTGATGCTGTCTCATAGCTGGAATCTGTCTTTATGTATAGGTGAATAGGGTATGGGCTAGTCTACCTGATGCTTCTAGATTTTCTTGCTCGCTATATACTACTGACACCTTTTACCTTCAACCAATTTTCAGTGAATGCTAGCTTGTTCAACCAATTTTCAGTGAATGCTAGCTTGACCAACTCTCTCAATTTGCCTGGGGTTGAGGGAGTTCTCCAGATGCCAGACATTCAGTGCTAAAATCAAGAAAGTTCTGAGTAAGTCAGAATGAATTAGTCCCCCCAAGAATGCTGACTTCACGCCAGGATCTTCTGTGTTATGTGATTACATTTACTCTTCAAAGCAATGCTTTGAGGTAGATGCTATTATTTCAATTTTAAAGAATTTGTAAGTAAGAGATGAAGTGAGTTTACCAAGACTACTTATCTAGTGATAGAGCTTGAATTTAATTTAGGTTGCCTGCTTTAAAGTCAGTGCTTTAGTTATCTATTGCTGCATAAGACATCATTTCAAAACTTGCTGGCTTGAGTCAACACCAAGGGGTTGTTAATTCATAGTTTCTGTGCATCAGGAATTTAAGAGCATCATAGCTGGGTGGTTCTGGGGCAGGGTTTTCCATGAGGCTGCAGTCCAGATGTCAGCAGGGGCTGCTTAATCTGAAAGCTTGATTGGAGCCGGAAGGTCTGCTTCCAAGCTGGCTCCCTCCCATGGCTGCTGGCAGGAGACCTCAGTTTCTCTCCGTGTGGCTCTGCTGTCTGGCTGCCTGAGCATCTTCACGACATGGTAGTTGGTTTCCCTCCAGGTGAGTCACCCAAAGAGAGAAAGGAAGAAGGCATAATGCCTCTTGTTGCCTCACCTTAGGAATCATGTACTCTCATTTCTGGAAGATCCTATTCATTTTACAGGTCAGCCCTGCTGAGTATGGTAGGGGACCCCACAGAAGGTGAGGTCTTAGGGCATCCTAGAGGCTGGCCATCACAGCCAGTTTGGTTTCACATTTCCACAGCTGACTCCACCTAAATGCCCTAAAGTGGGCATTTGAGAAGAGTCTGTAGGATGAGACGTTGAAAATGTATAACTATACGTGCACACACACACACACACACACACACATACACACGAACACTCATTATATATAAATACCATTATTTCTATACTTGAATGCATGTACTTTCAAGATAATTGGCACCTTGGTAGGCTAATATCTATCCTAATGATGTTTCCATTACACCAAATATTTTTTAGTCTGTCACCAATAGACACAATTATATAAAGAATTTATGCATTCCAGGGTATAAAAAATATATATACCATTACCTGGAATTCAAATCAGGGAAACAATGGGGAAGGTAGGCAGGCCAAGAGCCCAGGGATGCTAACAGCATGCTGGATGGCAGGTAAGTGGGGAATACTTGGAGCGGATTTTGCCCAGTCCCAGCACAGTGCTGCTGGGTGGTCTGTATTAATTTAAAGGGCCTGGAAACCCTACTTGCAGAAGCTTAGTTATTTGGTTTGTGAAACAGAAGAAGATAGTAGCCCTTGTGCTTCCAACTCCATAAAGCTGTTCTAAAAAACAAACAAGAGAAACTGAACAAGAAGATCCCTGGAAAAGCATAAGGTCTTAGAGGAGAGGAAGGTGCTACCATCACCAACATTTGAGCTGTTATCTCTGGAAGTGCGCCAAGACCTCCCACAGGGCAGGGTTGTCGCTCCCAGAACCACTCACGACTGCTGCCTTGCAGCACCTGGGAACCCTTCTTTAAGGAGCATTAGCCACACGTCTTGCTGCAGTTGTCAGATGCTTTAGCCACTGTGTTTTCTTAAGCTCTGCTTCCATGTGCTGCCTGGAAGGGCACCATTGTGTGGGATAAGTGAGGCTGTTGGCAGGGCTCCGTCTTCATGTCTGCTTGCTCAGGCCTAGATGTCAGGTCGGGTGAAACTAGGTGTGCCCGAGGCCCGCCAACTACTCCCGGTGTGGACACGGCTGGCGCCAGGCCACAATGGGCCCTAAGGAACAAGGACAGATGCCTCCAACAGAACACACACATAAACCTGTGACACTGTTTTCACGTTCTTTGCCACATTGCCAAAGCCAAAACAGGAAGAGAAGTGGGTTTCTTTGACAAACACTTCTTTTTTACTCCTTTCCTTATAAAATTATCCCCAACCTGTCCGAAGAGTCTGGCAGCCATTCCCGTGTCAACAACACGCAGTTTTATGGGGTTGGCATGAACGAATTCCCTGCTAAGCTCCTCAGCTATATGCAAAAAATGAGTTGCTGCTTAATGAAGCACAGCTGAGAACCTCCAGCTACCTTCTGAGGACTCCCATATTTTGTATCTCGGTAACAGACCACTCCCCTGTCATCTGAAGAGCCGTGTGCTAGGGACGGTTTAATAACCAATGCTCCAAAAGTGGGTGGGGAACCCACCTGGAATTGTAGCATTTGACAATTTCCATGGTGTAACTATTCTAACTGGGGCCAGTCTCAAGCTACTGACATGCAATCATTGAGCGACGCAGAGCATGTGTGAGCCGGCTCCAGAACCCCTCTGGATCCAAAAATCACAGCAAATGCATCCTTTATGTATTTACTTGGAGGAAAAACGTGTATGTCAAAATCGACATGTGCAAAATGGAACCAGGAATGTCTCCCTCTGGCCTACACTCAGCCTTCTCTTCTTCTAGGATTTCCTATCTGAGTATGTGGCATAACCTCACATCATATCCAAGCCATCACCAACGTCTCAGTCTGTCTACTTCTCCTTGGCCCATGTTATCATTCTTAATCACTTGGGTTATTGCCAAAGGCTGCTGAGTGGTTTCCTTGCTTCAACTCATGTACACACATACGCTCAACCTATCTCCTCGGTTGACCAACATGATTTTTGAGAAATGCAGTTTTTAGACCATTGTTCCTCTGCCTGAACTTTAATGACCTCCCATCATTCAGAAATACCATCCAAATCCTTACAGTGGCCTGCAAAGGCATGGAGGCGTCTTGCCTGTCTGCTTAGCTGAATTCTGGGCTTTTCTGGCTCTGTGCTCCTTGCTCTGTCTGCCCTGGCCACACTGGCTGTCTTTCCATTCCTGAGACATGCCAAGCCCTTCACCAATTCAGGCCTTTGGACAAAGTGTTCTTTTTCCCTGGAATTACTTGGTCTGACCAACTTTTTATTCTATAATCTCAGCTAAAGGTTTGTAAAAGGGCCATCTCAAATCTTCCAATTTGAAAGGATCCCTTGATTTTTCTCTTCCATAACATCTGGTTCTTGGTTGACATTCCCAACAGCCGTGTATGAAAGTCCCATTTGCTTCACATCCGAGCCAATCCCTGATACTACCAAACTTCAAAATTTTTAACAATGTACTGTAATGGTATCTTGTTGTAAATTTAGGCATTTAAAAATGTGTTTGTTAATTGACCATTTGGATTTCTTGCTGTGCTCAATGCCAGTTCAAGTTGGTTGTCTATTTTTGTATTGGGTTGTTTTGTTTTTATTGTTAGTAGGATCATTTTAGCAGATAGTAGAGTTTGTGGGTTAAATGTGTTACAAGTATTTTCTTCCATTCTTTGCCTTATTTTCTCACTCTTGTCAAGGTGTCTTTTGATGAAAATAAATTTTTGAATTTGAGGTTATCAAATATTTTATATTTCTTTTCACTGCCAGAATTTTTTGTAATTTTAACAAATGCTGTTCTTTTAAGGGTCCATTGAGCTAAACTCTTAGTCTTTTTTCTGAAAATGTAATTATTTTCTCTTATTCCTGAAAAAGTAATTTGACTAGGTAAAAAATTTTCAGATGATAACAATTTCTTTTTAGTATAGTGAAAACAGTTTTCACTCTTTTTTTGCTCTTATTATTGCTGGTAAGAAGTCAGGCTTCAGTATAATCCCCTTTCTTCAAAAAGTTCTTTTTTCCAGGGCTTACATTTAAAATCTTCTCTTTGTCTTTGGTGTTTCATGGTTTTACCATGGTGTATCTATCTTTGAATTTCTTTTTGTTTATCCCACAATCGGTTGAGGTCTCTTAATCTGAGGGTGTGGTCTTTTGACAAGTCTGGAAATTTCTTGTTCACTGTCTTTTGGATATTATCTCTTCTTCCTTATCTCTTATCTCCTACAGAACTCCAATAAAACAGAAGCGACAGGTTTTCATTTTCTCTTCCATCTCTGTTTCTCTGAGTTCCATTTTGAACAATTTTGTATCTTTCTCTCAGTCTAGTAATTTTTTGTTTAGATCTGTTTAATCTGCTGTTTAACATGTTGACTGCATTTTTAAACTGAATTACTACAATTTTCATTTTTAGAAGTTCTCCTTTAAAATTGGATTCTCTTTACAAATGTGCATGATTGTTTTAGAAACTCTAAAAGAATAAAACACTTCTTAAAACATTAAAATACCTGTTTTAAATTCTGTTTGATAATTTCCATATTTAAAAATATTTACCTGGCCTATTCTGATATCTATCTATCTGACACAGAGATATGCAACCTACATTCATCTTCAAGGAAGAGTGGATGCCCTGCCGTGGGAAGAGATGAGGTCAGTAGGCAACCTCCATTTGCAGAGAGCGGTCTCCACCATGGCCATGCCCTACACAGCAGTTCAACTTTCTCCTTCTGCTTAATCTTGGTTTCTCTCTCTCTTCTTCATAAACATTTTTATCTGAAGTTCTGACCTGGCAGCTGCTTTCACAAAACCCAGACTACAATATGTGTGTGTGTTCTGCTGCTTCTTACTCATGGTACCTCGTCTCCTTCTGTGTTTATATTTCTTGAAACTTTATCTGTTGGAATTCTTTGAGACTTGTTTTGAGGTTAAGTTCCTTTTGTGAATATATGAGATTTCTTCTATCAGTTGCCAGAGGGCATGACCAACTTGGGACCAGTTTAAGTTAAATTGTCTGTGTTTTTTTTTAAACCACAAAAGTAGTGTGTATTGTTTGCTAACCTATGTGAGTGGAAATGACAGTTATGAATTAAGTAATAAGGGTATTCAAATGGGCATGTTTCTTAATTTTCCTTTCTATTCTGAGTTTGTTTCCCATTTACTCATATACTAAGTAGACATTCTAGGCCCCACCTTATGTAGTATTTCTCCACGTTGGGTGGGCTGAAGTCCTAATTTCCTGTTTCTCTTGCTGCTGTGTAGTTCTCCAGTGGAAATGAAAGGTCATCAGAGTTCAGTACATAGTTTAAGGGTGAAGGTTGGTTTGGATCTTGCTTACTTTCCATGGTTCCAGGATCAATGTTTCACTTTAGAACTGGAAACTCATGGTTCCAAGTTTTAAAGTAAGATAGACTCCTCACTTTACTGCCAGGAGGCTGATTCATTAAATTGTTATTTTCTTTTGTTTCATATTTATCCAGACTTCACTTATTTCCTTTTCTGAACAGGGAGGCTGAGTCATTTAGGGTTTCTAGTACACCATACTGATGGAAATAAATGTCTGGAGTCATGTTCTAAAAGGACCTTACATAACAGGGCTGCCTATTATGGGACCCCCACCAGAGAGAGTCTGCATTGACTGGATAGCCAGAGACAAAGGGAAGTTGTAAGTGGCTAAACAGAAAAAGTAGGAGGTTTTTTTGTGAGAGATCAGTAGTTTTGAAGAATGTGTCTGAAGACTCTACAAATAGCTTCCTAGAAAAAACAGTTTTGAATGTACCCAAAGACTAGTGGTACTATGAAATGATGAAGGCACTATCTGTCAAATAAGATCTTCCCGGCTCTGCCTTTCCTCTTTCCCTTATGGTTTATTTGATGAGGGAGCAGAAGTGGAAACATTAAGCTTGGAAATAGAGAAGAGAGACCCTTCACCCCAAGGCCTCAGGACACAGCTGGGAGAGGTGAGCAACTTAAATGAAACCCATGATTATTACAGGAACAAATAAAACACAATTGTCAAAAGGTGACTACTCTTGTTTATTTTTTACAGTTCAGTGTGAGCAGATAAACTATGGTGTTTGTCTAATATTTCACCCAGACAAGGACAAGAACAAACTCCACGGAACATGTTGGAATGAAGAGGATGGAGAATAAACATATTTTCTGGCAGAACCTGGTGAGTCTGCTCTTTTAACATAGAAACTACCAAAAAATTCATCCTATAAAACCAAGTAGTTGGAAGGAAAGTGGGGTTGAGGTGTTGTTGTTGTTTAGGTATTAGGGGTTTGAATGCACAAATATGTTGTTGGGATGGAGCCAATATAGAAGGAGAAATTGAAGAGAAAGGAGGGGAGGGATAATTATGAAGAACGGGGATTGAATCTAGAGCACAGGTGAAAGTATTGATCTTTGATGAAGAGGGTCATCATCTAATTTTATAAGGAAGGAAGAGGAGGGATGAATATGATTGTAAGTTGAATCTATATGTTCCATGGCATAAATTTGAGGAATTTCCAATTTGATGACTTCTTTCCTCACTGAAGTGGGGGCAGGGATGCTTTCGAGAGTGAACGAAGGCCCATGCAATGTGGTGATGGGTTTTAGGCAAGTGTGAGAAAGGGCAAGTAGAATGGTAGAATCCACTCTTGGCCCAACAAGGGCTGGAAATCACAAATTCATGGTGGAATTCATCTGTGCCATGGCCCGATATCCTCTGACAGTATAACCAACGTAGATGCAGGGCAAGAAGGACACAACTGAACAGTCCTTGTGCAGAACAATCTTTCTAGAGTCCAGAATGGTCAATCTTTTGCATAGACTCTCTTTCTCCCTGTATAAGGAAAACACTCTTGTGTTTCTCCACTCTCACAATATTACATTACTTCCACACATCATGCAAATTCCTGACACTAGTGGGGTGTCTCACAATTTAGTTCTAATGCTATCCACCTGGAGTTAGCCTTGCATCTCATAAGTGGTTAAAGGCTCAATCCAATAGAACTGTCCCACCCTGGCCCCCAGCATTTCAGGTGCCAGTCTCAAGGCCCCTATCCTTCTGACCAACTAGCTATTCACTGGGGCTCCCATGACTCCTTCATTGGGTTTGGTAATTTGGTAATTTGGTAGTTTGCTGAAGTGGCTCACAGAACTTGGGGAAACACTTATTTAATGGCTTACTATAGAAAGATATGCTGAAGGATGGAGATGGAAGAGATGTGTAGGACAAGATATAGGGGAAGAGATAAGGGTAGGTTTGCCCCCTCCAAGCATGCCACCCTCCCTGTACCCACGCATGTTTAGCAGCCTGGAAGCTCTCAGAACTTTGTACTTTTGGAATTTTTGTGAAGGCTTCATTATGTAGACATGATCCATTGTTAACTTAATATCTACCTCCTCTTCCTTTCCCAGAGAACAGTGGGTAGGGCTGAAAGCTTCTAGTCATGGTTGGATCTTTCTGGTGACAAGCCCCCATCCTGAAGTTACTCAGGAGCCCATCAGTATTTGCCTCATTAGAACAAAAGATGCTCCTATCACCCAGGAAATACCAAGGGATTTAGAAACTCTGTGTCAGGAACCAGGGACAGAAACCAGTGTATACATGTTCTATTATTTCACATCCTTCACTACCCTCTTTCCTTACATAATTTCTCTGTTTTGAGACTCACTCTCCTGATTAAAGTTTTATTTCAATCAGATATTTGTTTTTCTTAATTACATGCCAATATTGTGTCTTGATGGAGCGTGTCTCCTAGTCTTTCTCTCTAAGACGTATACATAACACTTGTTAGGATGTGTGATTTCTGAGCCTGACAAAACTGTTCCAGTAAGTAATCATTCCTGTTAATTTCATCCTCAAAGATTATTAATCTTAAAATTCAGGGAACATCCCACAATAACCTGTTATATGTTGGCTGTAGATGTAAGAGACAAAAAGACTGAATACTCAATGGTAGTACTGTAGCAAACTTTTGCATTCATCAGAGTCAGGCGGACACTGACGGATTTATGAGAACCCAGACTGCTGGATTCTGTTCTTAGAATTTCTCACTCAGTTGATCTGGAACAGAGCCAGAGAGTATGAATCTCTCCCAAGTTCTCAGGTGGTACTATTAGTCTGGAGATCATATTGTGTGAAATAATGAGATAGGTGTCAATAAATCTTCACAATATTAATCAGGTAGTACTCATCTTTGATCTAAAAAAATGTAGTTAAAGGCGAGCTTATTTTTTATTTCTTTAAGATTTTATTTATTTATTTGAGAGAGAGAGCATGAGCTGAGGGAGGGGCAGAGAGAGAGGGAGAAACAGACTCCCTGCTCAGCAGGGAAACCTGACTTGGAGCTCAGTCCCAGGACACTGAGATCATGACCTGAGCCAAAGTCAGATGCTTAACCAACTGAGCCACCCAGGTGCCCCTCAAAGGCAGGTTTAAAAAGAACTTTATCCAAAGGAAATCATTCTTCTGGATCCTTCAATTTCTTGAAGAAGTGTTCTGCTCACTCATTTCTATGTGGCACTTATTTAATCAAGTCTGTAAGAAAAGAACAATGGGGAAGATCATTTAGAAGATGGCGGAGAAGTAGCAGGCTGAGACTACTTCAGGTAGCAGGAGATCAGCTAAATAGCTTGTCTGAAGATTGCAAACACCTATAAATCCAACGGGAGATTGAAGAGAAGAAGAGCAGCAATTCCAGAAGCAGAAAATCAACCACTTTCTGCAAGGTAGGACTGGCGGAGAAGTGAATCCAAAGCGACGGGAAGATAGACCGCACGGGGAGGGGCCGGCTCCCGGCGAGTGGCGGAGCAACGAGGCACAAAATCAGGACTTTTAAAAGTCTGTTCCACTGAGGGACATCGCTCCAGAAGCTTAACTGGGGTGAAGCCCAGGCGGGGTCAGCGTGGCCTCAGGTCCCACAGGGTCACAGAGGGATCGGGGGTGTCTGAGTGTCGCAGAGCTTACCAGTATTAGAACAGGGAAGCTGGCTACAGAGACAGAGCCGAGGAGTGAGCTCTAAACTCGGGGTTACCTTGAACCGGTCGCAGGCTCGGTCAGCTCGGAGAGCGGCCAGAGGCCAGGGTGACGGGAGTCATTGGGCGCTGTTCTCTGAGGGCGCACTGAGGAGTGGGGCCCCAGGCTCTCGGCTCCTCTGGGCCGGAGACTGGGAGGCCTCCATCTTCACTCCCGTCCTCCGGAACTCTACGGAAAGCGCTCAGGGAACAAAAGCTCCCGAAAGCAAATCCAGCAAACCCGAGCGGATTACTCAGCGCGGCCCCGGGTAAGGGCGGTGCAACTCCGCCTGGGGCAAAGATGCTTGAGAATCACTACAACAGGCCCCTCTCCCAGAAGATCAACGAGAAACCCAGCCAGGACCAAGTTCACCTACCAAGGAGTGCAGTTTCAATACCAAGGAGAGCGGCGGAATTCCAGAGGAGAAGAAAGCAAAGCATGGAACTCATGGCTTTCTCCCCATGATTCTTTAGCCTTGCAGTTAATTTAATTTTTTTTTTCTTTTTGAATTTTTTTTTCTCTTCTTCTGCTAAATTTTTTTAACTTTTACCATTTTCTTTTTTTAACGTTTTTTAAATAGTTTATCTAATATATATATATATATATATATATATATATATATATTTTCCTTTTTATATTTTTTATCAGCTTTCTTTTTTTAATAGTTTCTTTTTTTTCTTTTTTTTTTTCTTCTGAACCCCTTTTTATCCCCTTTCTCCCCCCTCACGATTTGGGATCTCTTCTGATTTGGCTAAAGCATATTTTTGTGGGGTTGTTGCCACCCTTTTAGTATTTTACTTGCTCCTTCATATACTCTTATCTGGACAAAATGACAAGGCGGAAAAATTCACAACAAAAAAAAGAACAAGAGGCAGTACCAAAGGCTAGGGACCTAATCAATACAGACATTGGTAATATGTCAGATATAGAGTTCAGAATGATGATTCTCAAGGTTCTAGCCGGGCTTGAAAAAGGCATGGAAGATATTAAAGCAACCCTCTCGGGAGATATAAAAGCCCTTTCTGGAGAAATATAAGAACTAAAATCTAACCAAGTTGAAATCAAAAAAGCTATTAATGAGGTGCAATCAAAAATGGAGGCTCTCACTGCTAGGATAAATGAGGCAGAAGAAAGAATTAGCGATACAGAAGACCAAATGACAGAGAATAAAGAAGCTGAGCAAAAGAGGGACAAACAGCTACTGGACCACGAGGGCAGAATTCGA
The DNA here is from genome assembly GCF_902655055.1 of Lutra lutra. Classification (NCBI taxonomy): domain Eukaryota; kingdom Metazoa; phylum Chordata; class Mammalia; order Carnivora; family Mustelidae; genus Lutra; species Lutra lutra. The sequence goes on along the minus strand of NC_062283.1, from coordinate 25,092,928 downwards.
GAGATAAGTGACACCATAAGACGAAACAACATTAGAATAATTGGGATTCCAGAAAAGAGGAAACAGAGAGGGGAGCAGAAGGTATATTGGAGAGAATTATTGGAGAGAATTTCCCCAATATGGCAAAGGGAACAAGCATCAAAATCCAGGAGGTTCAGAGAATCCCCCTCAAAATCAATAAGAATAGGTCCACAACCCGTCACCTAATAGTAAAATTGACAAGTCTTAGTGACAAAGAAAAGATCCTGAAAGCAGCCCGGGAAAAGAAGTCTGTAACGTACAATGGTAAAAATATTAGATTGGCAGCAGACTTATCCACAGAGACCTGGCAGGCCAGAAAGAGCTGGCATGATATATTCAGAGTACTAAATGAGAAAAACATGCAGCCAAGAATACTATATCCAGCTAGGCTATCATTGAAAATAGACGGAGAGATTAAAAGCTTCCAGGACAAACAAAAACTGAAAGAATTTGCAAACACCAAACCAGCTCTACAGGAAATATTGAAAGGGGTCCTCTAAGCAATGAGAGACCCTAAAAGTAGTAGATCAGAAAGAAACAGAGACAATATACAATAACAGCACCTTACAGGCAATACAATGGCACTAAATTCATACCTCTCAATACTTACCCTGAATGTTAATGGGCTAAATGCCCCAATCAAAAGACACAGGGTATCAGAATGGATAAAAAAACAAAACCCATCTATATGTTGCCTACAAGAAACTCATCTTAAACCTGAAGACACCTCCAGGTTTAAAGTGAGGGGGTGGAAGAGAATTTACCATGCTAATGGACATCAGAAGAAAGCAGGAGTGGCAATCCTTATATGAGATCAATTAGATTTTAAGCCAAAGACTATAATAAGAGATGAGGAAGGACACTATATCATACTCAAAGGAACTGTCCAACAAGAAGATCTAACAATTTTAAATATCTATGCCCCTAACGTGGGAGCAGCCAACTATATAAACCAATTAATAACAAAATCAAAGAAACACATCGACAAGAATACAATAATAGTAGGGGATTTTAACACTCCCCTCACTGAAATGGACAGATCATCCAAGCAAAAGATCAACAAGGGGGGCGCCTGGGTGGCTCAGCAGGTTAAGCCGCTGCCTTCGGCTCAGGTCATGATCTCAGGGTCCTGGGATCGAGCCCCGCATCGGGCTCTCTGCTCAGAAGCCTGCTTCTTCCTCTCTCTCTGCCTGCCTCTCTGCCTACTTGTGATCTCTCTCTGTCAAATGAATAAATAAAATCTTAAAAAAAAAAAAGATCAACAAGGAAATCAAGGCCTTAAATGACACACTGGACCAGATGGACATCACAGATATATTCAGAACATTTCATCCCAAAGCAACAGAATACACATTCTTCTCTAGTGCACATGGAACATTCTCCAGAATAGATCACATTCTTGGTCCTAAATCAAGTCTCAACCAGTATCAAAAGATTGGGATCATTCCCTGCATATTTTCAGACCACAATGCCCTAAAGCTAGAACTCAATAACAAGAGGAAATTTGGAAAGAACCCAAATACATGGAGACTAAACAGCATCCTTCTAAAGAATGAATGGGTCAACCAGAAAATTAAAGAAGAATTGAAAAAATTTATGGAAACAAATGATAATGAAAACATAACGGTTCATAATCTGTGGGACACAACAAAGGCAGTCCTGAGAGGAAAATATATAGTGGTACAAGCCTTTCTCAAGAAACAAGAAAGATCTAAGGTATACAACCTAACCCTACACCTAAAGGAGCTGGAGAAAGAACAAGAAAGAAACCCTAAACCCAGCAGGAGAAGAGAAATCATAAAGATCAGAGCAGAAATCAATGAAATAGAAACCAAAAAAACAATAGAACAAATCAACGAAACTAGGAGCTGGTTCTTTGAAAGAATTAATAAGATTGATAAACCCCTGGCCAGACTTATCAAAAAGAAAAGAGAAAGGACCCAAATAAATAAAATCATGAATGAAGGAGGAGAGATCACAATGAACACCAAAGAAATACAGACAATTATAAGAACATACTATGAGCAACTCTACGCCAACAAATTTGACAATCTGGAAGAAATGGATGCATTCCTAGAGACATATAAACTACCACAACTGAACCAGGAAGAAACGGAAAGCCTGAACAGACCCATAACCAGTAAGGAGATTGAAACAGTCATCAAAAATCTCCAAACAAACAAAAGCCCAGGGCCAGACGGCTTCCCGGGGGAATTCTACCAAACATTTAAAGAAGAACTAATTCCTAGTCTCCTGAAACTGTTCCAAAAAATAGAAATGGAAGGAAAACTTCCAAACTCATTTGATGAGGCCAGCATCACCTTGATCCCAAAACCAGACAAGGATCCCATCAAAAAAGAGAACTACAGACCAATATCCTTGATGAACACAGATGCAAAAATTCTCGCCAAAATACTAGCCAATAGGATTCAACAGTACATTAAAAGGATTTTTCACCACGACCAAGTGGGATTTATTCCAGGGCTGCAAGGTTGGTTCAACATCCGCAAATCAATCAGTGTGATACAACACATTAATAAAAGAAAGAACAAGAACCATATGATACTCTCCATAGATGCTGAAAAAGCATTTGACAAAGTACAGCATCCCTTCCTGATCAAAACTCTTCAAAGTGTAGGGATAGACGGCACATACCTCAATATTATCAAAGCCATCTATGAAAAACCCACGGCAAATATCATTCTCAATGGAGAAAAACTGAAAGCTTTTCCGCTAAGGTCAGGAACACGGCAGGGATGTCCGTTATCACCACTGCTATTCAACATAGTACTAGAAGTCCTAGCCTCAGCAATCAGACAACAAAAGGAAATTAAAGGCATCCAAATTGGCAAAGAAGAAGTCAAACTATCACTCTTCACAGATGATATGATACTATATGTGGAAAACCCAAAAGACTCCACTCCAAAACTGCTAGAACTTGTACAGGAATTCAGTAAAGTGTCAGGATTTAAAATCAATGCACAGAAATCAGTTGCATTTCTCTACACCAACAACAAGACAGAAGAAAGAGAAATTAAGGAGTCCATCCCATTTACAATTGCACCCAAAACTATAAGATACCTAGGAATAAACCTAACCAAAGAGACTAAGAATCTATACACAGAAAACTATAAAGTACTCATGAAAGAAATTGAGGAAGACACAAAGAAATGGAAAAATGTTCCATGCTTCTGGATTGGAAGAATAAATATTGTGAAAATGTCTATGCTACCTAAAGCAATCTACACATTTAATGCAATTCCTATCAAAGTACCATCCATTTTTTTCAAAGAAATGGAACAAATAATCCTAAAATTCATATGGAACCAGAAAAGACCTCGAATAGCCAAAGGAATATTGAAAAAGAAAGCCAAAGTTGGTGGCATCACAATTCCGGACTTCAAGCTCTATTACAAAGCTGTCATCATCAAGACAGCATGGTACTGGCACAAAAACAGACACATAGATCAATGGAACAGAATAGAGAGCCCAGAAATAGACCCTCAACTCTATGGTCAACTCATCTTCGACAAAGCAGGAAAGAATGTCCAATGGAACAAAGACAGCCTCTTCAATAAATGGTGTTGGGAAAATTGGACAGCCACATGCAGAAAAATGAAATTGGATCATTTCCTTACACCACACACGAAAAGAGACTCAAAATGGATGAAGGATCTCAATGTGAGAAAGGAATCCATCAAAATCCTTGAGGAGAACACAGGCAGCAACCTCTTCGACATCAGCCGCAGCAACATCTTCCTAGGAACATCACCAAAGGCAAGGGAAGCAAGGGCAAAAATGAACTATTGGGATTTTATCAAGATCAAAAGCTTTTGCACAGCAAAGGAAACAGTGAACAAAACCAAAAGACAACTGACAGAATGGGAGAAGATATTTGCAAATGACATATCAGATAAAGGGCTAGTGTCCAAAATCTATAAAGAACTTAGCAAACTCAACACCCAAAGAACAAATAATCCAATCAAGAAATTGGGCAGAGGACATGAACAGACATTTCTGCAAAGAAGACATCCAGATGGCCAACAGACACATGAAAAAGTGCTCCATATCACTCGGCATCAGGGAAATACAAATCAAAACCACCATGAGATATCACCTCACACCAGTCAGAATGGCTAAAATTAACAAGTCAGGAAATGACAGATGCTGGCGAGGATGCGGAGAAAGGGGAACCCTCCTACACTGTTGGTGGGAATGCAAGCTGGTGCAACCACTCTGGAAAACAGCATGGAGATTCCTCAAAATGTTGAAAATAGAACTACCCTATGACCCAACAATTGCACTGCTGGGTATTTACCCTAAAGATACAAACGTGGTGATCCGAAGGGGCACGTGCACCCGAATGTTTATAGCAGCAATGTCTACAATAGCCAAACTATGGAAAGAACCTAGATGTCCATCAACAGACGAATGGATAAAGAAGATGTGGTGTATATACACAATGGAATACTATGCAGCCAGTAAAAGAAATGAAATCTTGCCATTTGCGACGACGTGGATGGAACTAGAGGGTATCATGCTTAGCGAAATAAGTCAATTGGAGAAAGACAACTATCATATGATCTCCCTGATATGAGGGAGAGGAGATGCAACATGGGGGGTAAGGGGGTAGGAGAAGAATAAATGTAACAAGATGGGATTGGGAGGGAGACAAACCATAAGTGACTCTTAATCTGACAAAACAAACTGAGCGTTGATGGGGGGAGGGGGGTTGGGAGAGGGGGGGTCGGGTTATGGATATTGGGGAGGGTATGTGCTATGGTGAGTGCTGTGAAGTGTGTAAACCTGGGGATTCACAGACCTGTACCCCTGGGGATAAAAATATATGTTTATAAAAAATAAAATTAAAAAAAGAAAAGAAAAGAAAGAACAATGGAGGAAACAAGGGGATATGGGACCCTAAAGGCGTGAAGGGTGCCATCAGAATTGTGCCATCCCAGCCTCCTACACACAAAGCTAGATGAAGAATGGCTAATGGGTTTTTGCTGGCATCTCTTTGTCATTATTATGGATTTTAATATGTGATGAAAATAAATGTTGCAATATCTCAGTGGCCCAAATCAACCAAAGACATGTCAAATAACGACCATTTTGATATTGACAGTAAAATGATTAAGATCACAAAAAAATCAAAACACATAAAAATTTCCAAAGCCAATGATCCAGAGAATTTTTGAAGTAATGGACCAAACACAACTATAACAAGGTACCTGGGCAGGCAATTTGGCTACAAGTTCCTTGGAACTGCCCACATTTTGTGTTTAGTCTTAAAACTCACGTTTGTAATCACAGGTATTCTAAGAAGATGACCCTAGCTTTTTTTGCTAAATGAGTGAAATATGTACTCTAGAAAGAAATTAGAATACAAATAAGAATAAAAATAAAGAGGCAAATAGCTGCATGGAATTAAATCTTTGATAAACTATTTTGAGTGTAAATGTGTTGATCTGTTTTATAGTCATTGTAATGTGTCCCTTTTTATGTGCCTAAAGGATTGAAAAGACTTATACCCTTGAAATCTTCAGAAGAGTCTGATTAATTTTTGATATCAATCCTTTGTTTAACTACTCATGTTCAGAGGAGTCTAATTTGTTAACTGTATAACTCTATATTTAATATTTAATAATTCAGCTTTTTATTTAGTAGTTAAGTTTATGGACATAGCACACAAAATATTTAGATCAGTGTTGTTTAAAAAATAATTGATAGATAATAAAAAAGTACACGCAGTGATAAGAATATTTTCCTTTCCACATGTAAAAGCCACTAAGATATAGGAGAATTTTCAGCATTGAAAGATTGGCCAGTCAAGGAGCCAACTAATTTCTTCTATAGAGAAAAGGGTGTTATTTTTTGAATACAGAATAGAGTACACTTTCTATTTATCAAGAGATTTCTCTCTCTTGACAAATTTTTTGTTGCTGTGATTACTCTGCAGATTCTGCCTTGTCTATATTTTTGACAAAGCTCACCACTGAATTTGTAATTCTTTTCTTTTTGCAAAAAGAGCATTATTACTTATTACCTGTGAGCATTTTTCAATTCTGTAAGAGAATAAATGAGCTGTATGGTCCCTGGAATCTTGTAAAGGCATTTGGCCTGGAAGATTCTCCTTGGCTGTGTGCCAATAACAATGGGATATAGGGACAACTTTCAGTTAGTCCAAAATGAGCAACTCAAACCTTTACTCTTTAATTTCTGCTCAATTATTCAAAATTGGCTCAACTTTAGTCACAGGATGAAGTTTATGAAAAGGAATTTCCACATCCAGGAAAGGAACTATGAACACTAAAAGGCTCACAGTATAAAAACTGAAACGGAAAAAAAAAAAATTCTATGTTCAAACAGATTTTATTAATTGTCAATTATTATTTAAAAATATGGGATACAGTCTCCTACCTTATCAACCTGTATCAAGTCACTGAATTCACACACTCATTCTCGGAAGCCAGTTGGCAGGCAAACGTGGAAATTGCTGGCTCATGGCGTAGTGAGAAAACCAACAGATAGATGGTAATTTTCTTCTGTTTTATTTTCCCCTTTCTCCTCTCCTTTTTCTTGCCTCTTGCCTTTCTCTCCATTTACCCACTTTCTTTTTTGGCTATTGAAGATTTATTGCCTTTCAGTACTTACAGATGATGTTTTCATAGGCTCTAATGAGGTCCCAGCAGTTTTTAACAATAACAGGACATTACTGTTTTTAAGATATATTATGTGTTTTCCCTCATCTTTCTCCCTTGAATGAAAAGCTTAGAAGTATGTTAACCCCCAATTCCCTTTCCTTTACTATGATAAATGGTCTAGTTACTTAATAGGGCTAAATACTTTGCTATGACTTTTATAATACTCATTTGAATAAAATCCTAAAAAGAAGAGCACTGCTGTGCTTTTAACGCACTTTCTGGTTGAATACCTGAGTATGTGCAAAACGCCTGTTTCCTAGCGGCCTTGGAAGGCCTCTCTAAAGCCATCTTTGCTAGTTATGCATCCTGGTGGTAATTCTCTGCGACATTTCCTGGCCTTCTCCGAGAGCTGTAAGGGTGATGATCCTGTATACCTCCTCCCCCACTGCCTCGCACCCCCACCCCCAAACCTCCCCCGGCCCCTCCACCTCTGGTTCTGATTCTGGCTCCAACTCTGTCTGACCCCCGGTGAGTCTGCAGCGGACTCTCCCTCGGCCGCTGGCTGGGCACATCAGCTAGATCTCCAACAGCTGCCTCAGTGCAACACTCCACCGTGAAGGTATTTTTTTAAGAGGAAACAACAGGACGATGAACAAGTGCCTCGGCGTTGCCTAACTTGGCCGCTCCCAGCACTGGTCCTTCTGTGGTGACAGGGTTGGGAGCCAAGTCTAGAGGTATTTTTTTTTCTCCTTAAAGGTCAGACAGATTACAAGTGAGCAACAAAGAAAGGAACCACGCTGCGTCCCATGATGTCACACGCAGGGACTTCAACACAAGCAGGCATTTTCCTTTGAGGAGTCAAGCTGCGGGGATGCCTTCGAGCCAGAAGGGGCTTTGCTGGGGGAAAGCTGCACCAGGTCCCGGAGCAGTGGATTCTATTTTGGTTCTGGGCTAGCTTTGGGTCAGTGGCTTTCACTCTGCCCTGAAATTAGCATGTTATAAACAGACGGGTTGGGTCCCGGATCCGGCAAAGAAGCCAGCTTGAAAAATCATTCTGGGAAATGCGCTGAATCATTTGTTCCAGGCACAGACAAGCCACTGCGCCCTGAGAAGCGGGCCGACGGCGGAGTCCCCAGACAGCGCCCCAGATCTGCCATGCCCCCTTCTTTCCAGGCTTCCCTTCTCCCGGGTCCCGTCACTACTCAGGTTATGCAAGGCTTGATTGCTGCTAATAGGTTCTCTTTAGAGACCTTCTGGAGACAGCTTTTCAAGAGCCTCCCCTTTCCGGATTCCTGTGGGACAGAAACCACGAAGCAATTTAATACAGTCTGCGATAGCCCGCATTTTCCATCCTCCGTTTTCTGGGCCACTGCCTTTGCTCTGTGCACACGCACGTAACGACTGGAAATGAGTTCCAGCCAGAGCAGCCACCCGTGTCCTCCGCCCCACGCGAGCCTGGTACCCGTTCTGCGGCCCGGGCCAGGCTCCGTGTCCCTTCCGAGCCTGGCCCCCCAGTGCTGCCTGGGACCCCACTCCTCGTGCCTGGGGGCCAGGGCCGTGCCGCGGTCGCTGATTGTAGCTCCTGTGCCTGTTCTCCTCGGTATGTCCCTCCATGTCTCCCCCTCCAGACAAGCGGTCTGTCCCAAAAGAGGATCAAATGGAAAACTTTATAAATACTTCAAATGGTGGAAACAGGAAGTGGAATAAAAATGATGCAGCTATTCACAGGAAAAAATGCTGTCATTTTTCCTCCATAAATATATGCTATTCATTTTCAGAAAGAAGCTATGCCGAAAGCTGAAGGAACACACACACACACACAACACTTCACAGTGTCTCCTGACTTTGGAGACTGTTAAGGTCCTTGGTGGAGGGTGGATGTCCTCAGGGCTGGCAGAGCACAAGAGGCCATGAAAACCTCAGAAAAAAAATCACGTATGGTATGTGGTATGGAAATGCAAAGTGCACAGTGAACAGGAGTGCACAGGTCCCAGTGGTTTGTGTCCTAACAGATACTTCACCAGTATCAATCATATCAATGGGAGCAATCCCAATTCCAGTGATCTAATCCCTAAACCATACCTTATATCTTATATGTCTTATATCTTATATGAACTTTTTATGTCTTATATCTTATGTGTCTTATATCTTATATGAACCTTATATGTTCACCCTAGTCATATAATGATGCAGTGCTTACTACATTCTATACACTATCCTAAGTGCTTTACATGTTTTCAGTGTTTGCAAATCTCTTTCCTTTCTATCTTGATGGAAGGTAGTTGGCTTCTTTTATGTGCTTTGTTTTCAAAGTGTTGCAATATGTTGTTTTGTTTGAAATGTGTGGATAAATCCAGCTCACATAGATATGTCGTTGCAAAAGGAAACATGTTTTAATAGCCTTTGGGGTAGTTATAAATATTCTTCCTGTGTCTTCATGAAAATTAAACAATAACTTTTAGAAGTTAGTTGTATTGTAGAATCTGAAACTATTACCAGTGAACTTTTGGTATCCAATTACATTAGAATATACTGGTGTAATTTGTACTTTTGAACGAATATTTTACCCATGAATGACTTATATTTACCTATTTATTTATTATCATACTTCCCTGGTTTTCCTTCCCTCTTACTGATTGCTCATTTGAAGCCTTTGCTTCTGCTCTTCTGTGCTCTAATGATGCAGCATACTGGGTTCTTGATCTTGGGGCCTCCATATCTCTAGATTTACATTCTATATAGGTGATTTCATCTGGTTTTGTGGTTTTAGATGCCACCTGTAGGCCAATTATCTATGTATCTATGTATTGATCTACCTGTCTATCTATCTACCTACCCACCACCCATCATTTCTGTCATTCCAATAAGCTCCAACTCTGTAGGAGACTGCTCCACTTGGCAACCATATAGGTGTCTACAACTAAATGTGACCACAGCAGAATTCTTGATTTCATTCCCCCAAACCATTCCTCCTCCATCTCAGTTAAATGACACCACCATCCTAGCCCAAAGTTAATGTCATTTTTTGTTACTAGAGTATTTCAAATTCCTGGTCAGCCAAAGGGCCAGGAATCTCCCCATGGCCAAAGGGCTGCAGTTACATAGAATTTCCATGGATATTTGGGAAAGAAGTGGTCAACCAAGAAGTAGGATAAGAACCAAGAGAACAGTAAGATAAGAATGTTTCAAGGAGGCAATCAATAATGTTGAATGTTTCAGGTAGTTCAGGTAGAATAATTTATTCATTAATTCAATAAGAATTGCTTGGTCACTTACTCAGTGCCGCATAGTATCCTAAATTAGGACAATAATGTTCCTGCCCCTGAATGAGACCAGTACAGGCCACAGTAAGAACTTTGGGTTTTATTCCTAATGTAGGAGGTCATTGAGAGTTTGAGCATGGTAGTCCTGTGATCTGATATATTGGATTTCTATGCTGCATATCAAATTACCACCAACTTAGCAGTTGAAAATGATACACATTCATTATCTCACAGTTTCAGTGGGTCAGTACTCTGGGCATGGCTTAGCTGGTTCCTCTGCTCAGGGTCTCCTGTAACTGCATTCAAAATGTCAACTGGGCTGTTAGTATTTGGAGGTTCAGATGAGGAGGAATATGCTTCCAAGCTCTCTCATGTGTTTTTGGCAGTATTAATTTCCTTGTGTCCAGAGGATTCATGATGACTTCCTTCTTCAGACTCAACAAGGAGAGTGAAACTGCAAAGCAAGTCTCCTAGCAAGGTGGGGTCTTATATGACATCATGGAATTCCATCATCTTTGCCATATTCTGTTGGTTAGAAGCAAGTCACAAATTCTAACCACAGTCAGGACCCAAACATGAGTATTGGGAGGTGGGGTCATGGATGCTGCTTTCAGGTCTGTTCACCACATCTGTTACAAGTTTTAAAAAGACTTTTCAAGGGATGCCTGCGTGGCTCAGTTGGTTGGACGACTGCCTTCGGCTCAGGTCCCGCATCGGGCTCCCAGCTCCATGGGGATTCTGCTTCTCCCTCTGATCTTCTCCTTGCTCATGCTCTCTCTCACTGCCTCTCTCTCAAATAAATAAATAAAATCTAAAAAAAACCCAAACTTTTCAAGCTGATTTGTGGAGAATAGATAGACTCTACAGTGGCAGGAAAAGAATAGTTCAATATTCTACAAGGCCTAGTGACGAAACAAAGTCTTATTTGGAAATTAGGAAATCACTGGGGGTGGCTTTTCAGCAAATATTCATTGAACGCACTATGTGAGAGGCACTGGGCTAGGTTGAGTTTTAAATGAAGATGTAAATTTCTCATTTCTGATGAAGTATTTTCTAGAAAGAACAAGGGACAAAAGTTTACACTGGATGAGGAGTAAACAGGAGATGAATATGTATCAATAGCCATTTAGAGTATTTTCATGAAGTTTGGAAGTATCTGGAAGGAGAGATGAGACAGTAAGTAGCTTAGGGGAGCACAGAATCAAGAAGGTATTTTTTAAGATCTTATTTTTAAGTAATTTCTACACCTATCATGGTTGCCAAACTCACAGCCTCAAGATCAAGAGTCACACATTCCAGTGACTAGGCCAGCCAGGCACCCCAACAGGGTGTTTTTTTTTTTTTTTGTTTTGTTTTGTTTTGTTTTGCATGTATTTTCTTCTTTCAGGCTAAAGAAGAGAAACAGAAGAAAGGGAAGTTACAATAGACAGGAATTCCAGAAGATAAGACTGGAGATAGACCAGGGGGCATGGGAGGGAATTATCTTAAAAGGAAGTGAAGTCCATCAACAGATGAATGGATAAAGAAGATCTGGTATACATATACACAATGGAATACTATGCAGTCATCAAAAGAAATGAAATCATGCCACTTGCAATGATGTGGATGGAACTATAGGGTATTATGCTGAGCAAAATAGGTCAATCAGAGAAAGATCATATGATCTCCCTGATATGAGGAATTTGAGAGGCAAAGTGGAGGGTTTGGGGAGTGGGAGAGGAAAAAATGAAACAAGATGTGATCAGGAGGGAGACGAACGATAAGAGACTCTAATCTCACAAAACAAACTGAGGGTTGCAGGGGATGGTATAGGGAGAGGGTGGTTGGGCTTTGGACATTGGGGAGGGTATGTGCTATGGTGAGTGCTGTGAAGTGTGTAAACCGGGCGATTCACAGACCTGTACCCCTGGGGCAAATAATATATTATATGTTAATAAAAAATTTTTTTAAAAAAAGGAAATGAAAATATCTCTTCTGAAACATTGACTGTAAAGATATTAATAATGTTAGTAAAAGAGTGGAGGGAATTTGTGAGAGGGCATCTCTTTTTTTCTATCAACCCAGAATGGAATATTATCTACTAAAAAGTGCAAAGAAAGGAGTTATCATTTTGAAGACTGTAGGCAGAGCTGGGTATAACCTTTATGGGAGAAGGAAAGGGAAGGGGGGACTGACCCGAGATGAGTGAGAACATTTTTGGGCAAGACTGTGGTTCCAGGTGAGATTGAAAAGCATGAACTTGCTGTGGAACCAATCAAATACTTCTTTAGCAGTATTTGGAGGAAATTTTTGAGGAAATTGAGGAAGAGGAATGGAGAAAAGAGATCATCAGGATAATCCACGGCGGAATTAGCACAGGCTGGGGAAGCAGAAGTTCAGTGTGGTTGGTGACAGGTTGGCTTCAGGGGAGAGGGAAGGAGGGACTGAAGTCCTGCTCAGGTAAAGGTAGGTTGTGTTCACAGAGGAGAAAATTCTACACTTTAGCGTCTTCAAGGTAGAGTCATTTTGAATGTTAGTGGAGTCTAGTTTAATGAGGAAAAGTGGTTGAGTTAGTAAAAGATTAACATTAATAACAATTTCCTAAGAGAAATAGGTCTTGAGCTATCCCTTTTTACCAGAGACCTTTCCATCCTTTATGAAGCACTGGGGAGGCTTGCCAGGTCCTGTCAGAGGCCACTGCAAGGAGACAGTATTTCCAAGGACTCACTTCTGTCTGGTTAAATATAAGTTTCTTTGGGTTTATCTGTTTCACTTTTTAAGAAATTGAAGGCTGATAATTGAAGAAAATGTTCAAAAGCTGAAACATTTGAAAACCGTTCAAAGGTTTAGAGCGTGGTTGTGGATATGTGCATGGATATAAATTACCTGGAGAGCTGCTTAAAAGTGCAGATTTGCCATCCTCACTGCTGGAGTTTCTTACTTCCTGGTTCTGGTGAGCCTCAGAAACCTGTATATACATGCATATACATACATATATTTAAAGACTTTACATTTTTTTTTTTTAGAGCAGTTTTAGGTCCATAGCAAAACTGAGAGGAAGCTACAAAGATGTCCCATATGCCCCTGTTCCACACATGTCAGGATACTGCATTACCAATGTCCATCACCACAGCAGTACATTTGGTTACCACTGATGACCCTACATTGTGACATCACAATTGCTCAGAGTATATAGTTTACATTATGGTTCATTCTTGGTGCTGTACATTCTATAGATTTGGAAAAATGTATCCAACATTATTGTATCATACAGAGTAGTTTCACTGCTTTAAAAATTCTCTGTATTCCACTTTTTCATCCCTCCCTTGACCAACCCCTGGCAACCACTGATCTTTTTACAATCTCTTCAGTTTTACTTTTGCCAGAAAGTCCTATAGATGGAAAATATAGTATGTGGCCTTTTCAAAGTGGCTTTTTTCACTTAATAATATGCACTTTAGTTCTTCCATGTCTTTTTGTGATTTGATACCTCATTTGATTTTAGCCCTGAAAATATTCCATTGTCCAAATTGACTACAGCTTATTTATCCATTCATCTACATCTTGGTCACTTCCAAGTTTTGTCACTTATGGACAAAGCTGCTATAAATGTCCATGTGCTGGTATTTGTGTGGATTTAAGTTTCCATCTCCTTTGGGTAAATACCAAGAAGCATGATTGCTGGATGTCATAGAGTATGAAGTGAAGTAGAATTAAGTTTCTTGAGAGTTGGATGTAATTAAGATTATGTTTTAAGGGCTCCTGGGTGGCTCAGTGGGTTAAGCCACTGCCTTCAGCTCGGGTCATGATCTCAGGGTCCTGGGATCAAGCCCCACATCGGGCTCTCTGTTCAGCAGGGAGCCTGCTTCCCTCTCTCTCTCTGCCTGACTCTCTGCCTACTTGTGATCTCTCTCTCTGTCAATAAATAAAATCTTAAAAAAAAAAAGATTATGTTTTAAGGAAGCATGAACAAGCCAGAAAGAAGCAAAGGAGTTGGGGATATGCATACATTCACTACCAAACTTAAACTGAATAAATGTAAAAAGTCTCACTAGGCTGGATCAATAGATTTAATGTGCCAGTGAGAGGAAAGCATTATTGCCGTTTGGAGTTAGAGGAATTGAGCAAGAAAGACAAGATGGTAGTCAGAGATCAAATTTATTAATGCTTTTAGGATGTTTTCTTTAAGAACAGGCAAATTTTTCAGGAAAACAGACATTTGGCATATCTAACTGTATATAATAAAAAAGAAAGAGGGATACTGTCAAGTCAAACACGAAATTATTTATTGGTTGTCTACTTCATACACTGTTGTGTGCTCGCCTTTGGGAAACTTCTAATTTAGATAAATATACATTTTCTAAGAATTTCTAGCCAAGAACTAAACCATAGTGTATTGACCATTAGAATTTCCAGTATACAGAGAAGGGAAGATGGCATTGGCAAAAGGGCTGCATTAGTGGTGATTCTTCTATGACTTATGTTTCTTTGGGTTTAGTTCTCATGGATTTTGTGGTTACCTCCTTCCCCTTCCCTCCATCAGATATGTTCATATTTTGTGTGTGTATGACTCTTGAACAACAGGGGGTTTTGAGGTGCTGAACCCCCTCACAGTTGAAAATCTGTGTATGACTTTTGACTTCCCCAAAACTTAACTACTAATAGCCTATTGTTGACTAGAAGCCTTACTGATAAACAGTTGATTAACATGTATTTTGTATGTTATCTATATTATATTCTGGACTCTTACAATAAAGTAAGCTAGAGAAAAGAAAATATTAAGAAAATTATAAGGAAAATACATTTATAGAACTGTATGTGTATTTGTTGAAAAAAAAATTCATGTGTAAGAGGTCCCAAGCAGTTCAAACCTGTGTTGTTTAAAGATCAATTCTATATTCAAACTGTAAAACATAGGACTTGTGATCCTGACATTTTTGAGTAAATTTGCCAAGACAACAAAATATCTAAATTTAAAATTCAGCAGTGTCCTATTTCATGACACGTGGCCAGTAAAAAAATACAATCCCTGTGGCAACATTCATTCCTATTCTGTTCCCTAGTGACATCAAGTATAAATGGTGTCCCAGAGTTGTAAACACAGTGGCCCTGTGCCTCCTCAGAAGTACTGACCAGCATTTCTGAACTGTCCAGGGGCAGGCGTCACAGGAAGCTTGCATCCCCAACACAGGCGAGCAGACAGCTTACTCCCCTTTTCCATCCCAATATCACCAGTTCCGCATAGCTTTCTGCCACAGGTGAAAACAACAACATTGCTTCCCATAAAGTTTCTATTTTCAGGCTGGTTTCTACTCAGGCCCTCATATATATGTGAGACCAGAGAGCAAATAAATACATCATTGTATTTAATCTGACAGCTGAATGAATGGAGTTGGGTGTTGAGAGGAGACTCTCATTTGCTCCCTCTGGTGCAGACCCAGCCAGAAAAGGCCTATCCTCTCTTTGTGTTCATTCCTTTTTCAACTTTTCCTGTATTTCTTATCAGTGCCTTCTAGCCACAGAGGATTAATGACCTTGAATTCACCCTCATCATCACCCTCTGCCTCTATTATTTATTTAATCATATTGTATTGATACTTTAAGCTGGATAGGCAGGAGGTCATTTTTCCCCCTCTTGGAAAGATTTCCAAAAGGATGGAAGGAGACCTAGAAAAACACCAATAAATTCTATTGACTTCATGTTTGCACTTGAGTCATGTCTTAGGGCAGAGGGTTGGGCAGGGGGCTGGGAGGAGGGAGTGAGATGCACTGAAGACAAAAGCTTGAGTCCAAACCAGGAGTCACATTATCTTGCAGTTCCTTTTATCTTTTCTTTAAGGTAAGATCACTTCTTTTCATGCAAACTCAGGCCAAGCTTGTGGTCAGATTCTGCCCATCAAAGAGAGAAGGAAGAGAAAGAGGTGGCAGGCAGTCTCCTGGCATTGTCTGGGCATGGTTCTCATTTGATAAAAGTCCCTTTCTCATACCTCGTCAGCTTTCCCATGGTATTTACTTCTAACCAGTAAAAATTGAAGTGGGTGCTTGCAAAAACTCCACAAATTTGGTTCCTTGATTGGTGAGGTTCTTTTCTTGTGTTATTCCTGGGGCATTTGTTGGGGCACCTGCTGAGGTCCTGTTCCTGCCTGAACATATTTCTTGTGCAAAAATAGTTGCATTGGGGGCGCCTGGGTGGCTCAGTGGGTTAGGCCGCTGCCTTCGGCTCAGGTCATGGTCTCGGAGTCCTGGGATCGAGCCCCGCATTGGGCTCTCTGCTCGGCAGGGAGCCTGCTTCCTCCTCTCTCTCTGCCTGCCTCTCTGCCTGCTTGTGATCTCTCTGTCAAATAAATAAATAAAATCTTTAAAAAAAAAAATAGTTGCATTGACCCAGAGCTCCTTCCAACCTACAGTAGAATTTGCATCTCATTCCTTCCCTTGGCAAAACAGCAGATATTCCTGAGTCCTCCTAAAACCAGTTTTTTTATATCATGTCTTATTTATTTCAAAGGCTATTTATTTATTTATTGAAATTATATAGTTTTTTTTTAAATTGAGTTTATGTTAGGAGTTATTTAAGGAGAGGGGCTTATGTCTTTCGTTAATTGAACTTTTGGCCAGTTCTTTAGATTTTGATACACTTCTTTGGAAATTAATCTAAGAATATTTGGTGATAAAACCACAAAGACAATAATAAATGGCATTAAATTTAACTTCTTACAAGAGATCTGTTGTAAAATTGATTATGATTTCAAGAGTATTTTGTACTTATTTGGTATCTACTCTATTGGCCTGTTACATAGGACAAAGTGATAGATGCTGAGAAAAATAAATCAAAACGACAGACCGAGGATTTCTACTTCTGGGCAAATATCTCAAAAAATGAGTACTATGTCCACAAAGACATGGGCCAGAAAGTCCATAGCAGCTTGCTTGCTTGCTTGCTTTCTTGGAAATGATTCGAGCATCCCATAATAGAAGAGTAAATACATACATTGTGGCATATCCGTTCAATATACAGCACTGTAAAGGGTCAGATTACAGCTGCATGTGTCAAGCTGGGTGAGCAAACGTGCTAAGCAAAAGTAAACATTTCCCAAGGCCACATACTCTATAGTTCCATTCATATTAAGTTTAAAATAGGCAATACTAATCTATGGTGCAGAGGTCAGAACAGTGCTTAATTTGGGAGTATTGACTGGGAAAGGCCACAGGGTAGGCATCTGGGACATTAGAAATGTGTACAGTGGGTTCTGGCTGGGGGTACACTGTATGTATACATTGTATACTTCAGATGCTTACATTTTGATATATATAAATTATGGTAAACTAAATAGCTTAAAAGAAAGTGATGACCAATACAAAATCCCTGGCCTCAAGGAGCAAATAAATAGTCTAGTGAAAGTGGAAAGTATGAAAAAGAGTAATTTCTTTGCATGTGCTAACTGCTACCATGCAAGTGGGCAGGAAGAAGATTGAGGAAAAGAAGGATATAGGCATGGGAAAGGAGAGAAGATAAAGACACACACTGGTTCTCTTGGAAAAAGGTAGAGAGACATTTCAGAAGAGGGACAGCACAAGCACATCTGATAGAGACCACCCGCCAGATCACCAAATCCAGCATGTATTTCCCAGCTTTCCTATTTTTTTGAGTTTTCCTATGACACTTGGTTTTACCTGCTGCTTTGATTTTTAGAAACATTTACTTCCTTAGCTTTGGTGACAATGTTTCCTATTGCTTTCCTTTCTCCTTCTTGGCCATTCTTTTTCTTTTCCTTCTTGGTTCCTTCTCCCTAGTCTTGCCTTTTAAATGCCACCATCCAGCATGTTCTGTCCATAGTCATGTTTCTCTTTCATCCTGGTCTGTGAACAATCTCATTCATCTGTGCTTATGGTTTTAGCTATGTCCCCACCCATGGTGTTGACTCCAAGCTTGGTGTCTGCAACCTACATGTCCATCATTGCCTCAAGAAAATCATATATGACATGTCAACTGGACATCACCACTTAGCTGCCCTGCAGATAGTTCTAAATTTAATATTCCTAAAATTGAGCTCTTCATTTCCTTCCCCTCCCCAGCCTGCATCTCCTTTTATTTTTCACTCATCTAGCAAATGGCCCTTGAGTGCAGTCTTGTTTTTTTCTGCCAGGCTCAGTTAGATTATCTTTCTCTATGCTTCCATCATACTTGGCATATACTCCCACCATAGCTCGGTTGACTCTCAGGTCAAAGTAGTAAACAAAATGGTGCCATTGTGGTGGTGCATTTTTACCTCCAAGAAGCCCACCTGAACTGATGGTTCATGTCATTATGGAACATGATGAAGCCAACATTCCTTATTTTTTTGTCAGGACTGGCAGTTGCTTCACAATGTGCCTGCTCTTCCCCACAGCTCTGGGTAAACACTGGTATGAGGAACACTGTATTTAGCTTCATCAAATGACAGAACTTCAACTGCTGACAAGCAAAAAGAAAATGCACTGAAAAGCCTGGGATTTGACCTTGGACATAACTGAATCCAGGGACTTCGATGGTGTCATTTAGATTGGGCTCTCCCCCTCTCCCTTCTCTCGGGCTCTCAGATCTCCTTTTATACCTATGGATTCAGCTCTCAGGTGGGCCATGAAAGCTGTGCAGTTACATGACCTTAATGACTGGCAATTCCAGCAGACATAGAATGCTTTTCTCTGTGTCTTTCCAACAAACTTCCACAGACAGCATCTCCTTGACCAGACTTGACTCATGAGCTCACCCCAGAACTCATCACTGAGGCTGGGGGTGGTGGGGTGGGATGAATGCCCCAGTAATCCAGGCCTGAGCCCTGTGCCTACTTCAGGAGTTGGGTGTTGAGCCCAGGGTAGGGTGGGCCCTTATAGGAAAATGAAGGTGCTGTTACCTGAAGAAGGAATAAAAGCTGGCGAGGTCAAAAAGGAAAAGAAAAGAATACTTGTCTGTCTGTTAGGAGGGGTTGGTGACACTGCAGGCTTGGGGCAAGCCTCTAAGTTGGCAACAACAATGTGATCCCCTGGGCCAACCCTTCTTTCCTGATTGTGGTTTAGCCTCTGATTCACTCCATCTGTCAACTTATCTCTCTTGTCAGTCATACACTTCCTAGGACAGGTCACTGTCAGGGGAACAGGAATCAAAGAAAGGGAGCCTTTTAATCTGCATTTTCAATTCACCCTCTGTCTCTACCTGCCAGGCCCTGTCCTGTGTCATGGGAATGAGGAAGGGTGATGCAACCAGCCGGTTCTAGCCAGTATGTGTGAATCATCTGTAAGTCATGCAGAACGATGATATCAAGGGGTCAGATTTCCAGGAACTACACCTCATGCGTCTTTCTTATTCCACAGTACCTGGCATAGGACTCTGGCTTCCATCCCTCTGCTGTTCACCCACCCCTCAAACATTGTTCAAACTATACACTGAAGATTTGTGTGGAGGAAAGAAAGAGGTACTGCCCTAAACCCAAAGCCTGGAGAAGCTACCGACAGTGGACAGAACACTGGAGTGGCTGGGTAACTGGGGTATTTGACCAGTGTGCCCTGGGAGGACCACACTGGCTCTGCGTGCCTCTATGTTCTCGTCCATTGGTGCTTGGTCTCATTGAATCTCATCCATGTTTCTAGTCCTGGCTCTATGACCAAATTAACTTGTGTTCTCATGCATTCATTGCTCTCTCCCTCACCCTCAACTTTCTACCAGTAGAATAAGAATCTGGGACACACACACCCCTTTTAACTCAAAATGTTTCTATGATTCTGGGGTATTTCATTTAGGAGAAGACCCACCATACACACATACACAAATACAAATCCTATATTCTGGAGTTGATTTGATGAAAATCACCATAAACCATTTAAAGTATCCAGTAATTTACTAGTAATGCATTTCCTGATGAGGGGATAGAAGACCATGGTTTCTCTCTCTCCTACTGATTCAATATGTGCTGTTCCTTAAAATAAAAATCAACTTCACATAAAGCTGCTGAAAGTTTTATGTAGTCTTAGCACACACCACACCTAAACTCAGCAGGACATTGTTTCCTTGTTAGAGGACACATAGCACAGAGTTCCAAATAATAGCTCAGTTGTCCAATGTATACTTAATGGATTAGCAAAGTTAACAAATGATATCTTATTCCTGGCTCCTTCTGCTGAAATGTAATACTTCCAAAGGCGAATAAACTGTTCCCACTTAGTGACCTTCCTTCTTTCAGGGAATGAACACATTTGCTTCTCTCAACCTAGGCCTTTTCCCCTCCCCACAGAATAAACCAAAACATCTGGAGATACTGTGGGGTCTCTTTCAAGAAGACTGCACGTTCTTTTTCGGCTCTTACTTTTCTGGGAGATGAATCCTGACAACTCGAAATTAGAATCTGGTGTTATGACCACATGTGAGACCAGTCTAACTGTCCCAAGGGGTCCTCAGTCCTCCTTTCTCCCTGTTTTTCCCCTTCTCCCTTCATTCTTGTCTCTTCTTATGTCTTTCCTTGCAATGTCTCACTGAACCTCAAGAATGCAAGGCACAAAGATGCTTCCCTTTCCTTCTCTCCCATTTCCAGCCAGAAAGAGGCCACCTGGAATGAGAATGCAGCATTGCTGACACGAGCTACCTTTCCTGCAGGCTTAGCCTCAGGCCAGGGCTGCTGGTTAATGGCCCAGCATTGACCTCACTACTAGACATCCCTGAAGGCCACTGAGCTCTTACCTCTGTGTGGGAATAAGTGACAGCTTGGGACTCTGAAGCCAGGTGGAACTGACTCGTCCATCCCTTCCATGATGAGGGGTTTTGCAAATGCTGCTGTGTGTGTCATTTCTAATTACTCATTTACTTCCCCACCACACTGACCTTCGTGTAGTCAGAGGGACCTGGTACACATCTCCCGTGTGATCGGTAGGGGGCTCATTGCCAACCAAACCTCTAGAACCATTCAGGCTAAGATAAGGGGGAGAAGGCTGGCTGTAGGACACCCACAGAAAGGAGGTGGGTGACTTCTCAGGGATCTCTCCTCCTCAGCTGCCAGCTGAAAGCTGCTAGCTAGGTTCTCGAGGTCCAACTCCCACTGGTGTATGGTTAGAGAGACGAAGGGTGAGTCAAAGGGTCGCTTAGGTACAGATGGGTAAGAGCATTCCAATTGCTCTATAGAGGGGTGGGGGGTATGGGGGGAGGCGGGTGGAGAAGTCAGTGAGTCATAGGACCCTGTAAGGATGAAATATTCTGGAAAGAGACATTTTCTCTTGGGATATGGACAGTGGTGAGGATGTGCGTGTGTGCTGGGTGAAAAGCAGGGTGATGGGGAATAAGGAGAATGATGGGAAGATGCAAATAATTGATGTGGAGAAAGTTCTAAAGAGCCTCCCTTGTCTGCTTTGGCTGGTTTTGCTGCAGGTGGAATGTGAAATATGAACTCTTTACACAGCTCGTATTTCCATGCCCTAAGAAAAACAGAGAAAGCTGGGCACGGAGCTCTGACTGAGCTCCCTTCTTCTCAGCTCCAAACCACTTCTTTAAAATGGACCGTTAGACTTTGGAGGAAGCTGTTTTCCACTAGACCTAGTGGTGCTGGAGCAGAGCATGTGCTACCAGCTGAGAAAACAAACCCGAGAAAGAGAAAGTATACTCGGGTTAACGGGCTCTAGGCAAGAAAGCCTCCTTTCCCTCCCCTTCCGGGTGGGCCCCGATCCCCCGGGGGCTGGAATCGTGGGCTTTGGCAGGAGAGGTCCTTAGGTAGGGAATGAAGACTGGCTGCCCTGCAGCCACGTAGAGAACATGAAGAGATTTACAGTCTTCTACTCCTGACTTTCATTTAATGGAAACCAGAGGTATTAAAACGAGGCAGCAAATAACACCATAACAGGAAATAAAAGGGGAGAAGGGGGAGAAAATTCTACACGTTGAATAGAGTGCACATTTGCAACAACAGGTACTTACAATTTTTATCAGCCCCACTCTGCGCAGGTGATGTGACAGCCCCCAGTGTGGTGGGTGCTCAGGGGTCCCTGCATCTAGAACTTACGAAGAAAAGTTTCACCTTTGCTGAAATGCTGAAATCCTCAAGAGGCTTGGAAATCTTTTTTTTTTTTAAATTAAAATATTTTATTTATTTATTTAACACACAGAGACAGACAGAGAACACAGGCAGGGGGAGCAGTAGAGGGAGAAGGAGAAGCAGGCTCTCGGCTGAGCAGAGAGCCCTTCCCCGGGCTCCATCCTGAGATCCCGGACCATGACCTAAGCTGAAGGCAGACACTCAATGGACTGCGTCACCCAGGCGCCCCTTGAAAGTCTTTGTTTATCTGAAGAGACGTTTCATACCTCTGTTTCTGGTTTGTTTATACTTTTCTGGAACTAGTGGATTAAAAATTACTGGTGGCCCAAAAACCCTTTATGGAGTGTGTGTGTGAAATAGAAAATGTTCATTCTTTTTTTCTTTCCACTAGCTAGCAATCTGAGTGAAATCTGACTTTTTTTTTTCCAAGTTTTTTTTTTTTTTAATTTATTCATTTGACAGAGAGAGAGCAAGAGAGGGAACACAAGCAGGGAGAGCAGGAGAGGGAGAAGCAGGCTTCACTGAGCAAGGAACCCCATGTAGGGTTGGATCCCAGGACTCTGAGATCATGACCTGAGCCGAAGGCAGCCATTTAACAACTGAGTCACACAGGCACCTCTGAAATCTGACATTCTGTGCCTTGTCTATAGTTTCTGAGTGGGCATCTTTTTTAGGCAGCCCATGGTCCTTCCTAGTGACAGATCTCTCATCTGACAGAACAGTTCCTTGTACTGAAGAGTAAATCCTGTTTTTAGAGCCACAGTATTTCTTCTCCTTTTTCCAAACTCATACCTGGACTCTGATTCATCAGCTAAATTCAGGTGGAAGAAATCAGATGCTTATAAAAATATTCTGAAAAGCCATGTCTAACCTTTAAGGGGAAAGGTCTAGATGTTTCATTAAATATTTATCACTTTTTTGGTGGTGGTGGGGGAAACTCTATTTTTCTCTCTTGGGGAATTACCCAAAAGCAATAAAATGCTGTTTTATAACTGAATATCCCAGTTTACCTCTCGTGGAACGAAGCAAAATAAATATAAACATTAAAAATATGGTCACGGCCCATATATTTTAAAAAGTGTTGTCACCACGGACCAACGCAGCTCAAATATGTTTCTTTCATGTTTAATTGTATGGCGTGGATAGATCTTTTTCCTCACTATAAGTCTCATTTCTCTACTAAGTGTCCGATTTCTGCTGCAGTGTTTGGTTAGAAAAAAAGGAGTGGTAATGGGATCTTATGTCTTATTTAAAAGGTAAAATGTTATCAAAATTTAAGAGTAGTTTTAAGAACAAATTCTTTTTCCCCCTTCCCCACTTGGCTTTTCAGATTTTTCTTCAGTGGCTTTATTTTTGTTTGTTTTCAGGTTTTACTTTCCCATGGAATTTATATGTACCTTCTCTATGCAGAATTTATCTTAGTTTAAAAGTCTTCTCCCTACATATTGAAGTATTATTAAGGAAATGGTATGGGATTTGTTTCAAAACAAGCCAGGGGGGTGAGGTGATGGAGGGAAATGGGTGAGGGTATAGGTAAAAACAGCTGGGGTGTGAGCTAATCATTATTGAAGCTGTATGTCAGGCACAGGGACGTTTATAACATTAGTCTGTTTTAGAATGCATTTGAAATTTTCTGTAAAAAAATGTTTTCTTCAGTTCTCTTCAGGATTCACTTTTCTCTTTTACTGGATTCTGGCTTTTTGGTCCATATTTTTTTTTCTTCTAGATCCCAAATGTTTATTCTGGAAAGGACATCCTTCTGCTGAGTTCACCATCTCTGACAATGGCATTTTTGGAGCTCTGTCTGAAGATATCTCAAGCTGCAAAGACACTGCTTATTTCTTGCTGTGTCTGTGTGTTCTTTTTTCTTTTAAGATTTTATTTATTTGACAGGCAGACATCAGAAGTAGGCAGAGAGGCAGGCAGAGAGAGAGGAGGAAGCAGGCTCCCCGCTGAGCAGAGAGCCCGATGCGGGGCTCGATCCTAGGACCCTGGGATCATGACCTGAGCTGAAGGCAGAGGCTTTAACCCACTGAGCCACCCAGACGCCCCCTGTGTCTGTGTGTTCTTATTGTAACTTCGCTCAGGCGAGTGTAGCAGAGGGTAGCCCCACCGAGAGCACAGGCTGAGGTGAACAAGGGTGGGCTCTGTGGAACCCAAAGCTTTCTCCTGTCGGGTCCAGTTTTGCTTCCTTCTCTTCCCTTCCTTTTGTCTCTCTTCACTATTTCTTCTTCCCATCCTTTCTCTTTTCTTCTTTTCTTTCAGTACCAGGTCAACTCCATGTCATGGGTAGAAAAGCTTTCCTATTGCTCTGCTCAAACCTGAGTTCCTCCGGGTAGGTGCATCAGAGCTCCAGCTCCTGCGGGGTGTCCATCTGCTCCACTCTATTTAAAGAACCTACAAAATGCTTAACACATTGAAACAGGTGTCTAGAGATGGCCCTGGTTTGACATGGGGTAGAGGAACCCCAAGGGAAAAAAAATCTGATCTCTATCTAAAGTTGAGGATTAATACCCACCACCAGGCTCACCCATGCCCCCATACCTCTCCCTTCCCAAACCCTCAGTTTGTTTGTCAGAGTCTGCAGTCTATCATGCTTCATCTCCCCCTCCAATTTCTCCCAATTCTCTTTTCCTTTCCTTCTCCTAATGTCCTCCATGTTATTCCTTATGTTCCACAAGTAAGTGAAACCATATGATAATTGACTCTCTGCTTGACTTATTTCACTCAGCATAATCTCTTCCAGTCCTGTCCATGTTGGGTATCCATCCTTTTGATGGTTGTGTAATATTTCATTGTATATATGGACCACATCTTCTTTATCCATTTGTTGTTGAAGGGCATCTTGGTTCTTTCCACAGTCTGGCAATTGTGGACTCCAACCTCATAGTTATGAGAGAATTAAATAAATATTGAATAAAAAAAGAATAAAATTGGGGATTAGATAAGTTCAGACAAAACTGAAGAGGTCTGTGTTTGTCGGGGAGGGCACTAGCAACTGAAGTCAGAATGCAGAGATGGATTGTAACTTCAGAAAGTCCACTTAACCAGGTTCCTCAGAACATAGTAAAAACACCCTTCTGTTCTCTTTACACTAGACTAGGATAAATAATTAATAAAATAATAGATATAGAATAGTATCAGAATTCTAAATTACTTCAATAGGCAAGAACTGGTGACTAGACCCAATAAGGTAAAATATAATGTTAACAGTCCTAAATTCCTGAATTCAGCTGAAAAGGAGCAATGGCAGTAGTGTAGTAAAGACCTGACATGCATAGTCAAAAGGTCTGGGATTTTAAAAAAAAATGCAGTCTAAGCCAATAATGAGATGCTGTTACTGAAAAAGCTAACACCCTTCAAAGTGCGTGATTATATTTACAGCATCCAGATCGAGGGTGGTAATAATTTCATATTATGGGCACCACATCTTAAGAGCTGTATTAACAATTTTGGGAAACTTCAGCGGCATGTGAGTGAGACGTAAAGGAGTCCAGCAATGATAAATTATGAGAACTCATGAAAGAAACCAGGGAATTTCTCCCAAAGAGAAATGGGAATCAATGGAAGATTCTGGTGGAGGGCAGAATGCAGGTGGGTTGGCAGAAGGTGTGGGGAGGTTTCTGATATAATGGAGGATAGTCACCCCTGCCTAGGTCTACCACTGGGTGTAGCTACAAAACCTGGAGAGAATGTGTAGAGCAGTGACTCTGGGACTCTGAAGAGGAGGTAACAGAAGGTGGGTTGCTGGGGCCCAGAATTCAAAGTACCACTGAACTGGCAGCAAAATTACTACCTATTTCCTCTGGTTCTCTCACTGTTTGGTGCAAGGTGTGGGTGTAGCTATGGGAGGATAACTAAAGTCCGAGCTTTTCTAGATGGAGGACAAAAAGGGAGGCCCCAGGAAACTGGGAAGTACTCACAAGGGCACAAAAGAGGGAGAAGGTTGGGAAAGCAACCTTGTAAAGTTGCTTGTGAAATCCTGGGCTCACCTCGAAGTTACACGTGGATGAATCTGATTCTAATCAGCACATAAAGAACTCTGAGAACTGAATGAGCAGATAGGCCACCATCCAAGTCTCAGACGAGTCACTGTGCAGCATGTATGCAAGGCAGATCCAAATAACACTGTGAAGGCTTTGAAAATGGAAATCACAAAGCAAAGATGGCAGGTGGGAACTTGCAGCCTCAACCTACACAGGTTGACTATCTGCTAAATATAAATGTCAAGTCTCCATATATTGAAACAAGACCCAGAGTCTTATAATAGTCAAAATGTCTAGGATACAACTCAAAATTACTTGGCATAAAAGGGATTTGAAAAATCTCAACTTTTGAGGTGACCAGATGGCTCAGTCAGTTAAGCAGCTGTCTTTGGCTCAGGTCATGATCCTAGGGTCCTAAGATCAAGCCTTAAGTCAAGCTCCCTGCTCAGTGGGAAGCCTGCTTCTCCCTCTCCCTGTGCCTGCCCTCCCCTCTGCTTGTGCTCTCTCTCTCTGTCAAATAAATAAACAAAATCTTTAAAAAAAATATTCTTTTTTTTTGTGTGGCAAAAGGTGATCAACAGACGCTAGTGAGATGACACAAATGTTGGACTTATATGACAAAGGTATCAGAGAAACTCTTATGAAAATGTTCCAAAAGGAAATGGTGAACTTACTTGAAATGGAAAGCTAGAATGGAAAAATATAACTGAAATTTTAAAAAAAATCACTAAATGGGCTTTTACTTTTGTTTTAAAATTTATTTAATTATAAATGCATATAATTTATGTTTTTTAAAAATGGCTCTCTTTAAAAACCCATTTGCAAATTCTTAAAAATTAATAATCAGCTTGCAGAAGATGTCGCAACTGACATCTGCCATGAACAGTCTGTTTCAGTGAGCAGTGGAATACCCCATATTGAGAATTTCTTCTAGAAGTAAGTAAGTTGTAAATACCAAGTGAGAGATGAATATGCATTTCTACCTATAATTGACCTGTGGTCCAGGGCATATCCTTTGGGAAATGCTGGTCTAAACTGTTAACCCCCAAGATGCTCTTATTGTTTGGACCACACTCTAATTTCTTGCTACCTGTGTTTTTACCATCCATTTTAATTCTAGGCTTTTAATCTTTTTGTTGTCTTTGCCCTCTTTCTATACTTCTCCTCCCTTGGCATAAAGCAAGCCCTTGTTACTTTTTCTTTTTCATAGACAGTAAGCCAAGTTTAAAATCTTGACTTACTCGATAAAAATATTGGAAAGGCTGTACTTTCTTCCTTAGTCAGGTGAAAGAGGCTTTTCCTATTGCTTTTCCCCAGACTTAACAATATGTACATATACGCCCTCAAAATTGTCTCTCACAGTATCCATACTCTTTGCAGCTATTAAATCACAGAAAAGATGGAGACTATCTAGTAAGCTTGGCAATGCAAACTTTTGGGAAAATGTTAGACATCAATTCCCTATTTGGTGGCCTCCAGTCTCCATCTGTGTTGACCATCCTCCCATCATTTAATTGCTAGAGCTCCATACCCATGTTAACAAGAGTGGGAAGAGCCAAATAGTTAGAAATGATGTGATTTCCCCCTTTCATTCTCAGATGGACAATAGATCACAGATATGCTATCATCGGTATCCCTGGATCTCATTTGGGAAACACTACTTTTTATTACTTTAGAATATGTTTATGTCAATGAACATCATCCCTGAACTAGAGGAATTTGACTCAATAGCTAATTTCTCTTAATTTGCACACAGCTGTTTCACCTGTGTTGACAATTTTCCTGAAGAAAAATGTTGCCCCTTGTGGAGTTAGAGCCTCTTTCAATTTTGCCAACATTTCAGAAATAAATGGTGTGCTAGTGCAAAGTTGCTTTTCAGTGAACCGTATGCTTGCCAAAGCTGCAAGGACTCCCACTACATCATGGATGTTAAGGTGAACTCTTAAAGCAAATGGTGTCCGAGGTTTAAGGCTGGCTGCAGAGAAAAGTGAATAAAGGAGGCAACTGGCTTAAAAACTAAAAATATACGCCTGTCCCTCTTTGGGAAACGAATGTTTAAACTTAAAGTGGTTGAACTAATTGAATTCAAAGCAGGAGCTGACCACCACAAGACACCATCTCTCCACCCCCTTTATGGGCACTTTAAAGTTGTAATTTAAACTTTAGCAAACTGGTTTTAAGGCAGATTTATTAACACACTTGTGGATTGCCAAAATTAGGTTGTTGGTTGGTGTTCTGCATGCTGATTCAAGAGAATGGAATTGTCTACACACAACAGTGTAATTGGGCTGTGATTCATAATCATTGTCTCTTCTTTATAAATAGTAATACACTTTCTTTAGACAGTCTAGGTGTTTCAGAATATGTAGATTTACTTACTTTTTAAATAATTACTTCCAAAATTTGTGGTCTCATCGGTGGGTGAGAAAATTTGAGCTGAGTGTTATTCATTTTTGCCTCTCTAACTCCTAAGACAGAATTTGCTGGGCAAGCAAGTCAGTAAGTGAATTAATGAATGATAATGAGCAAGTGGGTGGAGTGATCGTATTTACCGCTAAGCACCAAAGTCAGTATTTCCTTCAGGCAGCAATAGACTCACTGTTAGTAGATAAAAACAATTCTTTTTTTTAATCAGGAAAAATAATCAGCTTAAAATTGAAGATTTCTCTTTCCCCACCCAGACCCCCCAAAATCATTTTGGATTTCGTCTACTTTAGACCCATTCTTGAGGCTCCTATTCAAGAAAAGTAGGACAAACCTCATTCCAAGTGGGAATTTGGGGCTTGTTATCTTTCTTTATACTTTAACATATGCCTGGATGGCTCAGTTGGTAGAGCATATAGATACTTGATCCCCAGGTTGTGAGTTCAAGCCTCACATTGGGTGTAGAAATTACTTAAAAAAATAAAATCTTAAAAAAAAATTCAAAATCAGCAGAAATAATATTGTCCTCAAGGGAGTGAAAATTTGTTCTTTGGTTGGTGTGTGGGAGATTGTGAAAAAAATCTTCCTCTTTTTATGAATAAGTCAAAGATATATACATTTCGTCCATAAACACTAGATCTGTGGTATGAAATTTCATGGGTATTGATTATGAAAAAAGTCTACAAAGGCTCCTTAGAGGGATGACTATGAAAAAAAATGAGAAACACTGTCATAAGACATCACATTTTCAATAATTTGCTCTTCATAACATGAATCATAGCTTGAAATCTATGACTCCATTTAGTCCTAGAGATCCTCTAGGATAGGGTGCCTGAGTGCCTCAGTTGGTTAAGCGTTGGACTCTTGGTTTCAGCTCAGGTCATGATCTTGGGGTTGTGTGATGGAGTTCTACATTGAGCCCCTAGTGGAGCTCTGCACTTGGCTTGGATGGAACATGCTGGAGAATCTCTTTCTCCCTCTCCTTTGCCCCCTCCCTCCGCCTGCTTGTAAGCACCCACGCACTCTCTCTCTCTTTTAAATGAACAAATAAGTAAATAAAAAATCTTTAAGAGATCCTCTAGGCCAGACATAGTAGAAATTATAGGTGTATCAGCTGCTGTAATTAGTTGTCAATCTTGATAGGCAAAATACAACTATTTTTATTTCAACTAGCTTCAGTGTCATTAGTAGTTTACAAATATAGATCACCCTGTGTTCACATTATTATATTAGTTTTGTAAATAAAGTTTACCCCCACTAAAATGAATAAAGTCACTATAATCTTTGTAAAAAGAAAGAAGGGTAAATCCCGTCCCATTTATTTTAGGCCATATTTGGTCTAACACAGTAATAGATACATAATTTGTTATCAGTTGAAAATGTCATTGTCATCTTTATTATGAAAATATGGTGAAATATATTATTAAGGCTTCTGGTTTTATTGCTGCTGTTATTGTTAAGAATTAGGATAATCTTCCCTTTCATGGTTAGAGAATTATATCACCTTTTAATCCGTGGTAATCAACATTTGTCCAAAAGCAGTTCTGTTTTTGAGAGAGGATTGTCCAGGCGAGGCATAAGGAAAACAGAAAATTCTATTAAAAAGAAACATGAATCTGAGCTGTATATTTAAGACAAAGAAAATAGCACTTTCCAAGGTAAATGAAAAAGAGTTTATCTTATTTTTCTCAGAAGAGGAAGGTTTGAAAGCAAACCCATTTATGATCTCAAAGTCATGAAAGGATTGATAAAATAGTGATAGATCCAGTGTATATTTTATAGTAAGTAGCATGGAATTTGAAAAATAGAAACTCCTACAATATTATTTCATCCAAAGCATAATAAATATAGGGAGCAAGGTCACTGGAGTTGATGATTTAAATAAATACTGTAGTTCAAGGGACATCTAATGTTGTGAGGAAAAGTTGAAAAATGGCATTCTGCTTGGTGTTTTAAACACACTCCTCCGTCATGATTAACAAGAAGATAAACCAAGTAAGACCAGCTTTGCATTTTTCTTCTGGGTCAAGGAAGTCACTGAGATATAATTTCATGTCCTACTTTGAAAATTTGGGACTTAGTGTTATCATGATTTAGACCATGTTTTTGATGGATTATACTGGAAAGAAAAGTTGCTACAGTGCTCAGCCCATTTAATTCCTTAGGAAAGTAACGTGATCGTTTCTCACGCCTCACATGCAGGGCTCGATGGGGAGAGGAAATGTCCTGAGCACAAAGCTGGGCGTGAAGTGCTGGGTTTTAAGGAGTCCATAGCATTCATCTTACAAGTAGGTAGAGAGTAGACACTGAGCTAGCTTGTTAAAATAGTAAATCACATTGTGAACATCTCTCAGGGAGGGACTGTGTTTTTCTTAATCCAAAGGGGCATCAAAAAGGAAGAAAAGAGTCTAGATAGAGGTTGGAGGAAAGGAACTTGACGTTTTCAGCAGGATCCCAAGAATCATCCCAGAGGGCTGTGGACTTTGGTGAAAACCTTTAAACTTGCCTCAGTCTGTTTCTGTCAGATAAGAAATGCTTTGCTATCTTTTTCTTCAGATAATTGATCCACAAGGACTTTGCAAATTTATATCCTGTAGACTTGTTTCCTTGTTGATAAATGGGGATACCAATACCTATGTTCACATACAAAAACAGGTAGGAAGTCTTTGGCATTTAGTAGGTGTTCATTACACAGTAGTTCTGTCTCAGGGCTCAGCTGAAACTGAAGGTTGCCGTGGGAGGACATGATTTGGCTGGTCGTTCCAGGGACATTTACCCAGGAAAGAACAGGCTGTAAATAAAAAAATTACCTTCACTGTTTGTGATCGATTTCTTGCAAATAGTCTGCTCACCTGGACAAATAACTCACTTATTAAAGCAACAGTTTACTTCTCAAGACTTACTTCAAGACGCTCATTTCACTGCATCCACCGATCCTAAACTCGTATGTCACACAGGTTTCAGGTCCACGCCTTGAAGACCAGCCTCAAAGAGCTCCAGTCCAGGGCCCAGAGCCCTATAAAAGTTTCCCTCCAACCCCCGTTTTCTGAGACCATCAGTCGAGGCGGCACTTTCTTGCTGCCGTGAGCTCCCATCAGCTCACTGGAGCTTAATTCACAGTTTAGTGCCTGATGATATTTCAGGGACTTCAACAATCATCATTACATAATGGGTTTTGATCTCTTCCATTTCTGCTTCACTTGTGCTGATGAGTCATTGTCACCAAGGTAGGCTTTATTCCTCTCCTTCAGCCACTCCTCGGGCATTTGGTTGGGTTTCTAAGGCAGGAGAGATGGGCTGCAGCTTAGGGAGTGTAATGCATTTTAAATTGCCGCTTATTTGCTTCCCACAGTCTGAAAGCATTATAGAGCATCCTGAAATGCCTATCTCACTTGGCTGCTGGGAACGACAGCCTGCTTCATTATCCCTTTCCAATCCAGGCACCCCTGACTGCTCAGTATTCCACAACACCCGCTTAGTTTTGTCCCTGGGGAGAAAACAAAAACAAAACAAAACAAAAAACAAAACACCCCCCGCCCCCCGCAAAAACAACAACAACAACAAAAAAAAACACCAGAAAGCAGCTCAAGCTAGCTACTCACCTCAGATGACCAAGATGGGAGCAAAGTTCATGAGTAACAGGTGCCAGGTTGGGGATTACGCTGTGGTGGGCTGGTCACTCTGACCCTCAGGTTTATACCTGGGTTCGGCAGAAGAGCCATTAAATCTTCCATTCTCATTCACTGTGTCTTGGGCGGGATCGGGTTGTTAGCTGTCAGCCTGGCTTCGCGAAAACATTATTCCCTAAACTGAGTTTTCCGTCAAACAGAATATTAAATCAAACCAAATTATCTCCATCTGGCTTTTGGCAGCACACTTGGTTAGGAGAGGAAAGAAAGCTGTCTTCTATCTTCTCCACAAGCTATAGAGCAGGCATGTTTTTAAGTGTTTGTAAATTCATATTTTCATGCAGCATAGACAAATAGGATTTTAAATTTGGAGTTCCATAGTGATTATATAGTATGGTCATATCTCCATTAAATACCCTGGTTATCTAAGAGTAAGGTTTGCCAGATTAAGCAAATAAAATTACAGTTAAAAACACAGTTAAATTAGAATTTCAGATAAATATTGAATAATTTTTTTAGTATAAGTAGATCCCAGATATAGCATGGAGGTATACTTATGCCAAAGAATTATCTGTTGTTTATCTAAAATTCAAATTTAACCAAGTGTCCTATATTTTATCTGACAAACCTTCTGGGGATTCGTGAAAATGTGCTTGAACTAAAAGTCCGATTTCCTTGCTTGTAGTTCTAGAGTCTTTTGAGCATGCTAGAAGCATGCTTATGCTTCTTAAATTGATTTATTGAGTTACTTACATGACACAGAGCAGTAACTGATTAGTGAGAAACTACACACAAAATATTGCCATGTAGAAGCAGAAGATTACTGTGGGGGGAAAAAAAGGGTCTTTGGCGTTCAGACTTCAGCGAGGGAAATGGAGAAGTGCCTTGCACAGATCTTAAGTGTAGTGGTTGAAAATAATATTCAGCTGTCACAACTCAGTTTAAAAGTGTGTCTTTCTATCATTCTTGCCAGGCTCACGCCCTGTGAAACTCAGTCAGGGAGTACATATTCTATGACACCAGGCTGATTGCGGCCAGATGTTAATCTTGCTGTTCGCTCCATTTTATTGTTGTTATATTATCTTTATACGCTGAGCAATTACATGTAATGAAACTCCTAATATACAGTAGTCGAAATCGTCAATTTACAAGGTCTGGGTAGCCCATGTTCATCTTGAAAATATGTTTCAATACCTCCCACCCTTTTCTAAAGTCAATTCATTTGTCTTAGTATCTTATAACTGAGAGCCCTACATTCACACTCTGAAAAAAAAGTCCCCAACTTCTGGGGAAAATATGTTGGTTATTATTGTTTTCATTATCGTACATCATGTTCATATTAGGATGGGAAAGAGCCCTTTTCCCTCAGAAGGGAAAAATTCCCCCCCCACCCGAGCATGAAGAGACACACCAAATACAACAGCGCCCTCTACTGGTGATTACTGGGAAATGTGTGCTTTTGTGACAGCAGGAAGACCAGGCCTGCGCAAGGAGGTCTTTCTAATTAGAAGCAGTCTGTCACTGTTTGAAGCACAGGCGTTAGGGTATCAGAACATAAGTAAGTGATGGGAATTGGGCCGTTTGTTTATTTGTTTGCAAATAGCAAGAACAGTATAAAGTAGTGTCCACTGACTCTAGGTGTAAGTAAGAACAGAACCCTATATCATCTATAGTATTTCACTATGACGTCTTTGCAAAGCATGTAAGGGTCTTTACTGTGGTTATATTTTCCCTTTCCTTTGCATTGGAATAGACTCTGACAGACAAAAGAAAATTAAAATCAGATGCAGTTCTCAAAAGACTAAAGAGGAAGCAGGATTTGTGTGCCGACCCTGTAACCACAGGCCCACAAGCTTTGTGAATTTCAGTTCGCTTTGGAGCCAAGGGACACCTCCAGCACCTTAATGTCAAGTGCTTCTGGTTGCAGCCCACCTGGAAGGGTGGAAGTGTCTTTTCTTCAGTGGAAGCACCCTGTGAGCAATGCCTTGTATCCACATGACTACCACTTTGGCCCATCTTTCATCACAGCCTGGAATTCTTTCCTCGTCTTTGATGCCCCGGTGTTAGAGGTGTGGGGACTTTCCAAGGGCATCTAGTTCACCTCTTGCTTTACACTTTGTAAGTCTGAGGTGACCGGTCTAAAGCCACTGAGTCATCTATGTTTCTATATTTTATTTCAATTAGCTGTAGTGTTGCTGTGTTGCTGATAACTTATTCTGTCTTTAAACTTCTCAGTTCGGGGGGCAAAATTAATTTTCAAAGAGACATGAAACAAAGGACTGATTGCTGTCCAGGCACTTGAGAGGTATCTACTTGGGTACCTGGCTGAAGCTACTGAGATACTTGGCATTATGCTTGTAGGGTCAGCTGTATTCATGGAAATGCATGAGGTTGCACCCCAAACAGACGAATGGTTAGTTTTGGTCAGTTGGTGAATTATTCTTCCATAACACTGGTATGTAAAGTGGGAGGTAAACCATTACACTCAAGGTGGGTCTAGAACAAGTTTCATGTTCTTTACTGGCTCATATAGGTACTATTGAATCAAAGTAACTTCATGGCCAAATTAATATGCTTAATAAAATGGAACAATGTTTTATTGTAATTAAACAGTGGGAGATAAGCTAATAGTATCTCAGTTATTTTATTTTTCTTCCGTAGACCAGAGAACTCTACTAAACCTGTAAATTTAGTTCTTTTGAATCTTAGGTATATGAAATTGAAGAATGTGAAAAAGAAAATACCCCCCCCCAAAAAAAAACAAACTTGAGTTGGCTCTCTTTAAAAAATAAGGAGTCCTTAAGGCATCTTCATAATTTCAGCCATGCCTTTAGACGTTTTAAATAAATTATGGTAAAATGGAGGTAAAGAAACTAATCGAGTAAGGAGGATAGTACTCAGAAATCTAGTTGGGAAACCTGGTTAGAAACTAGTTCCAAACCATCCTTTTTCACCCATATTGTTGGGTTTATTTTGTCACTATTATTACTGTATAGCATAGCCGCAGGGCAGTTTAGCCTCTGGTTTTCTAAAAGGTGCCGCATAGACTTCTTCTGTGACCAATTTCCATAAAGTCTGTTTAGCAGTTCAAACTTTATTAAGACTCTTGACAAAAACAGCTGCTAGAATTGCAAAGGAATGTAATAAAAAACGTAGGGTCAGAAACAACTAGAGTCTATAAAAGCGATATCCACAGTGGCCAAGCCCCCTTGGAGGTGCAAACTGATCACGGTCCCCCTGTGCTGTGGGGACCCCCGAATGGGCAGACAGCAGGACACCCAGGCTCAGCCCTAGCTCTGCGACTTGAGGCTACCTGCCATCACCCGGCTGATAACCTAGTTAAGGTCTGGGCAAGATGCCAACCAAAGACTAGCACGAGCAGGGGGAGGCAGGGTAGTTTTAAAGAGTGAGGAAGCACTGGAGCAAATTCATTTTATGTTGGTTTTATTATGCAGTAAAAAATCTCCAACACATACTCATTTACTAAAAAGAAAACAATAAATGTTCAGTTGATTGTAGTTTCCATATTAGCATGAAGGGACACGAATGGGAGTTAGCCAAAAACTCTGAGATGCATTTGGAAATCTTAGGAAAAATCCAGGTTTGAGTAGAAATCTGCAAGAGAAATTAGTGTTGACAGTCCATGATTGGTTAAGCTTCTTTCCTGTGTGGGAGAATCTTTGATATATACATCCTATACTATATTAAAATGACATCTAGATATTTCAGGGAAAAATGGGAGCACAACAGCTGATATTCCTTTCCATATAAAAATATAATAGAAAAGGGAAAATTCAGGGATGGAGTTTATTTTTATGTTTTTAAAGATTTTATTTATTTATGTATTTATTTATGTGTTTATTTATTTATTTAGTGTGTGAGTGGGGGCTGGGCCAGAGAGAGAGGGAGAGAGAGAATCTCCAGCAGACTCCCTGCTGAGCATGGAACCCACCCAGGTGCCTCCATTTTCATGGTTTTGTCTGAAATCACAAATTACAACATTTGAAGAGGTTAGTGTGTTAATGGTGAAGCATAAATGAAAAACTCTCTTCCTCAGCATTGCTGTCACTGCCCACCAGCTGCCTCCCCAGCCTCTCAACACACACAGAGTGAGGGAGGGAATCCTTTCTGAGACTCTTGGAACCCAGAGTCCAGGCTGTAGTCTCCAAAGTAGGACCCAGGGACAGCATAATCAAGAGTGGCCAGTGGTTACTTATGAACAATCATTTCTGGGGGGCATGGGCAAGTAATTTTCTTTATCTGAAAATTTGGGACACTCATGTCCTGTACTGCCTGAGGGGATTTGAGCCTACTTGGGGAGATGCCAACATTCCAGGAATTTGGAATGGTAGTCATTCAAGCTGTTGCCTAGTTCCAGAGTCCTTTATATCATATTCTGTGGGACTGTGACCACTCCCTCTGCCACCTAAACGTGAGTGTTGTCCCCAGGGTTGTCCATTGCTGGGGCCATTCCATGCCATTCATTTATTCATTCAGAAAGCATGTGAGAACTTATTATGGGCCAGCCACCATGACAAGCAGTGGGCAAGGACTTCATGGTTCAAAGAGAGACAGGCAAGGATGGCTCAAGTACTTGGTACAGGTGGGAACACAGAGCAAGTCCAACTAACCCAGATTTGAAGGGTCTTGAAAAGGTTTAAAGATGAGGCAACACTGGACTGAGACCTAGACACAAAGTAAGATTTTGCCATGGGAGAAGGAGGCAGAGGATGATTCCAGACTAGAAAAGCTCTTGAAGAGTCCTGAGGCATAGGAAGCTCAGTGCCAGGTCAGACAGAAGCAGCCGTGTATGTGTGTGTGTGTGTTTGTGTATGGCTGGAGCGTGAGCTGGAGGAGGGAGAGAAGCTTGGAAGGTGATGGCTGGAGGCTTGGATGTGGTATGGCCCTCCTTGATCAGGATAAGATGTCAGTGTCTTTCAAAGGGAGGCTTCTGGTTTGTTTCCTGCTCAGCCTGCATTGCGCAGGGAGGACGAGGGCCTTGCCCCTCTCCAAAATTGCTCTTTGGTGGTGGTGCCCACTGTCCCCCACAGTTGCTGAATCTTATTTAAGGACAAGTGAGTGGCTTAAATGTCCAAGTTCACAGGAAGACCCCAAACTGACTTTTCTACATGCTGGTCTATGTCCTTGGCAGAGCACGTTCCTCTCAGATACTGGAAGACATGAAGACACAAGGTTGCTCCTCCAGGCAGGCTCTGTCAGTGTCAGTAATATGAAGCATGGTCAAGTCTAGCTCACACAGATTGTGAGGAGGTGCCTGTATAGCTCAGAGGACAACGGAGACAGGACCCTTGCGGCTGAGGTCATGTCATTCTAACCCTGGGCACCGGTGGCTCTGTCTTCTGTAGCACCCACATCGTTGGCAGACATTGGCATGGATGGGGAGTTACATTTTTGGGGGTGTGTGTGTAATTTATGTTTTTGCACTTTTATTTAGGTAAAATTCATATACCATTCTACTCTCCCATTTAAGTGTATAATTCAATGCTTTTTGGTATATTATTAATTTTTAAAAATTGTAGTAAGATATCTATAGTATGAAGTTTGCCATTCTAGCAATTCTTTAAAAATTTATTTATTTGACACAGAGAGAGAGATCACAAGTAGACAGAGAGGCAGGCAGAGAGAGGAAGGGAAGCAGGCTCCCTGCTGAGCAGAGAGCCTGATGCGGGCCTCGATCCCAGGACCCTGAGATCATGACCTGAGCCGAAGACAGAGGCTTTAACCCACTGAGCCACCCAGGTGCCCCCATTTTAGCAATTTTTAAGTGTACAATTCAATAATACTGATGACATTCACAACATTGTATAGCCATCACCGTATCTATTTCCAAAACTTTTTCATCACCTCAAGCGGAAGTGCCACTGGAAAACAGAAACTTCCACAGAAGTTATTAAAACAATGATGCTCCCCTCCCCTAGGCTTTGCTAACTTCTGATTTATTTCCGTATCTTTGAATTTGCCCATTTTAGATATTTTGTGCAAGTGGGATCATATGATACTTGCTCTTTTATGTCTGGCTTGTTTCACTTAGCTTAACGTTTGCAAGGTTTATGCCTGTTGTAGGAAGTGTGAGAACTTCCTTCCTTTTTGTGGTCAAATAATATTCTACTATACATATATGCCACATTCTGTTTATCTATTCACCTCTTGATGGACACTTAGGTTGTTTACAGTTTGGGGGCTCTCGTGAAGAACGTTGCTATGAATATTGGATATTATTTGTTCGAGTCCCTACTTTCAGTTCTTCGGGGTATACCTAACAGTGCAATTGCTGGGCCATGTGGTAATTTATGGTTGCTTTCTGAGGCAACACCAAAATGTTTTCCATAACTGTTTTAGAAGTGTTTTTATTTTAAAAGATTCTGTTTATTTATTTGACAGACAGAGAGAAATCACAAGTAGACAGAGAGGCAGGCAGAGAGAGAGAGGGAGGAAGCAGAGAGCCCGTTGTGGGGCTCGATCCCAAGACCCTGAGCCGAAGGCAGAGGCTTTAACCCATTGAACCACCCAGGCGCCCCTACTTTCTGATTTTTAAGATATTATTATTAAACCCATCCTGATAGGTGTCAAGTAGTATCTCATTGCAGTTTTGTTTTGTGTTTCCCTAATAGCTGATGAGGTCAAGCATCTTTTCATGTGCTTCTTGGCCATTTGTATACCTTGGCCATTTGTATACCTTATTGTATACCTTGGCCAAACAGAGAAATAACTGTTTGAATCTTTTGCCCATTTTCAAGTTGAACTATTTGTCTTTTTGATGTTAAATCGTAGGAGTTCTTTATATATTCTGGACCTTAAACTCTTGCCAGATAAGTGATTTCCACATATTTTCTCACATTCTGTAGGTTGCCTTTTCACTTCGCTTTCTTAATAATGTGCTTTGATGATTTTCACTGTTTCAAAGGAGGTAAAAGGGACTCTATTCCTTCTCCCCACCCTCTCTCTGTGCTGCTTCTTGGCTCTATGAAGGCACACAGTCAAGCCAGTGTCGCAGGGGAAGGGACCAACGGAGATCTCCTCAATCTGTTTTTCTCAAAGAGGCCCTTTCTTCTGGAGGGTATCACTCTGTAGAATAAAACATTCCTCATGGTGAATTAATCATTTCCCATTTACAGAGGCCACTTTTCAAAGTAAATATTCCAATCATGTCCTCACTCCTGGGCAAAGTCCTAAGCTCTCCTTAAGTAGCATCTGCTTTCAGCATCACATGTGTCAGGCTGCCCACATTCCAGGGCCAAAAAGCCACCCATGCAATCACAGAGAGGCTGCTTTTATAACCTTCATCTCTCCACTTCTTCATAATGAGGAAGAGATGTTCGTGAGTGTTTTGAATTAAGTCAGGGTGTGGGAACCTAGTCCTGCCATAAAATGACAGGAACCTCGAAGCTGGGGTCATTGTGAAGGAGGCCGTTCATGCTTTCCATCTAGTCCAAAACCAAACTTGGCTTTCTGCAGAGAGTAGTCAGGTTTCATGAACAGGACCACTTCAACTCCCTGAGCCCTTTCTCAGCCTGGTTCATGCCCACACCTGCCACAAGCCCTCTCCATCAGCTACACCCAACTCAATAGGTTCAGAGGATGGCAAGGAAAGATTGGTTTGTTTAGGACTGTGCCGGTGAGATTTGCCCAGTGTTTTCTGTTTGTTTTTTTTTTTTTTAATCGTATTATGGAAAATTCTAAGCACATGCAAAAGGAAACCTCCATGTACCCATCACCCAGCTTCAATAATTATCAAAGTGTGGTTAGTCTTCTTTCAATTTTACTCCCACTTACTATTCCCTGCCCAGCACCATTCTGAAGCAAATTCCAAGCTTCAAAAAATTTCATTCATAAAGGTTTCAGGTGATACTTCTAAAAGATAATAACTCATAAATCTATTATCACATGTTAACAATGTTAATAGTGATCCTTATTATCATCTGATAACCAATCCTTACTCACATTTCTAATGGTGTCATCAATGTTTTTTAATTATTCTACTATTACTTTGTTTGAATCATGGATCCGAAGTTTCTGACATAGCATTTTGTCAAAAATGTTTCTTTTAATCTATGGATTTTCCCACCCCATCTCTCTCTCTCTTTTCTCCCTCCTCTAGAAATGTATTTGTTGAAGAAACTAAGTTTCTCCAAACTGTCCTATAGAGTTTCCCATTGTCTCAATTTTGTTAATTGCATCACAAGAGTTAACATATTTCTCTGTTAAATTGGTGGCCAAATCAGCCAGTGCTTTTGTAAGTAGAAAGATGCCTGGAAGCTCAAACCCAGAGGTGTAGTTACACTGCGTTTAAATAAAGCACGTTTGGTCCTATGGAAGAAGCAGCCTGTGGAGCATTCTGGAATGTTGTGTGCTTCACTACACACAGAGTCTTTGGAAGTTGGTCTTCAGGAGATGTTTGAGAGTGGTGGTTTTCAGAGAAGAATGTTGGACTTAGGAGGATGGGGGAAGTTCAGATGGGACATCCACTTTGTAGTATCTGAATTTTTATAGTGAAAATATATTCTAACATTATTTGTGAAACACAAAAATGAGTATAAAAATAAAGAAGGGGATAAATGAAGACAGTCTATAAGACAGACAGGCCCTAAACAGGGGGGAAAAGAGTTTTCTCCATTACCCTCCACTCCTTCTTTGGGCTAGAGGGATCGGGCATTCTTTGGTCCTTCCCCTCTTGCCAGATCTGTTGGGTGTGCTATTCCCTGAGCATGTATTTTAATCTCTACCTTACTCTGTTGTGCTTTCAAGGGATCCAGTGCCTCCATCTCTCACCAGAGATTAGATGCAATTGTAAAGATAAGACATAGGATTGACATAGAGATGAATAATCATCAGCTCTGTTGGAAAGTGCAGCTTAGACAAGGAACCACGGGACTTTTACGATAAATAACCCTTGAAATGACCAAATTTCCCCACCAACCTCAAGCACTTCTCTCCACCTGCCCCTGGATGGAAACCACCAACTTGATCTGAAGCTGGAGAACCCAGAAGACACAGAGTTTGGCTTGCCCCTATGTCCTTCTCCCAAATGAACTAATTATACAAATATCCCCATAACATATCCATTCTTTGGGGAGAAGAGAGTGAGAGGTGGAGGAAAACTGAGAGAGTCTTCCCATATTTTTCTCTCTAGGGGAGTGTGTGGAAATTCCATTCCTGCTAGGAAAATTTAAGGAGTCGAGAATGAATCCATGTTCCCCTCAGATGTAGCTTCTATACTTCATTTGACTAAATGGAAATGTCTTCTTCTTTCCTATGATTCAAAGGAGAAACAAGGTCTTTCAAATGCCTCCCCAACCACCACACTACACTTCCAAATGGTTACT
The DNA here is from genome assembly GCF_902655055.1 of Lutra lutra. Taxonomy (NCBI): domain Eukaryota; kingdom Metazoa; phylum Chordata; class Mammalia; order Carnivora; family Mustelidae; genus Lutra; species Lutra lutra. The sequence continues at coordinate 25,051,588 of NC_062283.1, read as the reverse complement.
TGGAGGAAACTCAGAAGTGCATGGTCTGTGCCTCATTCAGATGCTGCCCTTCGGGTATTGAGATCTGATCACGGGCCTCCAGGTGAATAACATTAATGTATATGAGAGCTTGTGTGCACATCAAAAAAGTAAACTGGAAGCTAGTAGAAAACTCTGAATTTGGATATTCTGATCTGATTCAAATGTCTTATTTCTAAGGCAAATCATCTTCAAATGGAAGAATCAATACTGTTCTGTTGCATCTGGATAATGAGATATTAAATCTACAGCTCTGTAGTCTAGATCTACATGGATCCTGTTGCACAGTCTGGTCAATAACCACCCAAGGTGTGGCTTCAAACATGTCCACTGGAGGTCATGGGGGATGAGAGCTGCCAACCCTGAGAACTGAGGAGTACCCAGAGGACCTGCTGGCGTATTATGTCACCTCATCCAGACACCAGGTACTCAACTTTTAGGTGAGGAAAATACAATCTGGGCACATGGTTGCAGTTGAGGAACATACCACACCTTTTTTTCAAATCAAGTATGAGTTGTGATCAGTCATAAATTGAAATGAAAAACCCCATTTGCTACTATTTTCAACATTTTTTCAATTAATTAAAACTATATTTCATAATATTTAAAATACAATTTAAAACAAACCTGAAATATATCTTTGTATGTCTGTTCATTCATACCTGTCTCCATTAACCCTTGAATCTGTTATAAGTTTGAAGGTGGATTAGATAAAACATAACCATTTTTCTTCAGTAGATATTTCTTTATCACCCTGAAGGCCTTTATAAGATAGTTATCTACTGGGCTACACTCTCCTTCTCATCTTTTAAATTCCAGTGGACATTTTTATTTACTCAAACAGTTGGCTCTTCAGGTCCTTGGTTTTTCACTGCCTGTCATTTTTCATGTTTTCCAGACCACAAGGGCACTTCAGTTTCCATCTTTTGACCCTTGAGAATTTCCAGGTCCAGAGGTCCCATTGTTGCCCCTCTCTGAACCTGTAACTGTACACCCTTCCTTTGTCTCATTAACTGCCATTGTCAGTGAATTTATTCATGTAAATGAAAGAATCTCAAAAGAAAACATACCAGCTAAATCAGTAGAGCAGAGAAATAAAGGAGGAGTTTATGATAATGTTATGGAAATATCATTTTGATTGTTCAAAGAACATTATTTTTCCCCAAGGCTATCAACAAAGACTGTTGATTTGTATAGATGGGCAGTATGCTGTTGGAATATTGTTATTTATTTTAATTTTATGACTGCAATTTCTTGGGTTAAGTCATCTCAAGGCACAAGTACAGAGGAATAACAATTAGTTAATTGAAATACGTGACTGGTATAAAATTACCAGTTTAAAAATCAGTGAAACATATGAAGATCTTTCTTATTTATACAAATTAGGATTGAAAGGTTATGTTGTCTTGGCCAAGGACCCAGTTGCAAAAGTAGAGGGTAATTCAACCTCGTGTAATTCCCCACTTCAAGTTGTGATGATGGATGTCCACTGCACTTACTTTATTTTGACATAGAGTGGTTAACTTAAGCACAAATGTTTGATAATAGCAGTATATGTAGCAGGTCTGGAAATGTATGAGGCTTGTTCACTATCTCAGAGTTAACATTTTGCAGCAATAAAAGCCAGAGAAGGAGGGAGAGAAGAAGAAAGAGAAGCAGAAGGAAGAGAAGAAAAGGGAAAAAATGCTTGGCATAAATTGTTTATGGGCAGGCAGTTTTTATTAAAACAAGACTTGGATCAACTCTGGAAAGCTTGATAAATCCCTGATAAGGTGCCCAGATGTTCTAATGAACTTTCTAGGGGGTTTTGTCATCTCAAGTTTATGTGTTTTGCCCGAGGGCCAAAGGCTGGGACATTTTCAGCATCTGCTATTGATTCTTCAAAGAAGCCCCCTTCTCACCTCTGGACATTGAATGCCTGCTGGAGAGGCTGCAAATTCGATCAGCCTGATAGAAACTATATTCAAGCCTGGAAGCAGTATTCCTGCTCATTTTTCCAGGAACAGTGTTCCAAAAAAGGAAGGATTCTTAGGGTCTTACCACTGCCTAATGGTGATGGACATGTGTGCAGAGAGAGCACTAGCTGCCTTCTAAAACCTCCATACTTTTTCAAGTCTGCTCCCTGAAGGCCTGAGCAGTGGGAAGATTCACTCAAAAACCATTCATCTACAACTGGCTGGTTGATGTCCCATGTTTTGGGAATTGATAGAACAGGGTGTCTCTCCTTGAGGAGCTTATGAGCATGTAGAGATGTATGCAAACTGACAAAGACTATGTCATTCCGGAAGCACGATAGACCATTTTCTTCCTAAGGATCCCAGATCTTCAGCCTGAATTTCCTATCATTAGGTTTGATGGTTTCTGACACCTGGGATTTCATTCTCCTTTCTTATATGTACATGGACTATGAGATCAACTTTATTCATTTCAATAAATTATCCTTATCTGATTGTCAATTGTCCTTATCTGATTGCTCTAAATTTTGTAAAATATACAAGTGGATAAAATGCACAACTGGATCTCAATCATCTGACCTATGGGATGATTTTTTAAAAAGTTAGTTCTCAACTGGAAAAGGCTTCAGTCTACCAAAGAAACTCTCTTGTCCTACCTAACAAGCATCAAGTTTCATCATTGAATTTAGAGATACTTTAAGTGAAAGCATGTGCTGTTTTAAAAAGTTAGATCAGCGTTTATTAAATGTCAACTACAAAATGGTGTATTTGCATCTGAATTAGCTTGTCTACCCCATTGTTCTTAATGCCGTATTGTTGTTACATTAATTTAACGCAGTAATAGACTGCTAGATCGCAAGAAAGCTTAATTCTAAGATGCAGATCATTTTTATTTCAAAAGCCAACACCGGTTGATTGGTAGGGGCTGCTTGGAGTCCTGGATTGAGATGGATTTGGAGTTCATGTTGGAACTCAGTGTCAATTTTGATTTCTGAGGTCTGCCATGGTCATGGACATGGGAAAGTGTGGCAAGGTCTCATAGTTGTCCATTTCCTTTTGTTACGGATCAGGACACATACTCCTAGAATTCGTTAACTTACAAAAAGTCCCAGTGTGAGCTAGTTGCAGAGCTTAGAGTAAAACTTATTTTCACCTGAAATGAAGAGCCAGAAAGAGGCGCCAGCAGCCATCATGATTGTATACCTCAATCAGCCCCAGCTGTGCAGAGGCACATGGTGGGCTTGAGGAGAGGTGTTCTGGTTCCATTGAGTGTGCCACCTGCTGGAGGCATCATCTTGGGTGTGAATAGGGTCAGGAAGCGCAAAACTTGACCTGAAGTGTGGAGAATGAGGGGAGGGATGTGCTCCGGCATATGCGAGGGGTGAAAGTATTTCTTGCACGAGTGACTGGTGATTAGTCACACTTGGTTCCAACTCGGTTCCAGACCTGGCTTATCTTTAACACCCAGTCTACCTCAAGACAAACAATATAAAAGAGAGAAAACATTTTGGGGTCATTTGGAAATACGTCACAGCTTGAATGACAAACGCAGAAATGAGACTAGAGCCCAGAGATGGACCTGGGCGCCAGGCCTCCCCAGCCGAGGCCTCCAGGGCTCTCTCCCCACTGCAAAAGTGCTCTTGCTAGATATTCCTTATCAGGATTTAGAGACTAATGTTTTGTTCTAGACGTTCCTTATCCTGCAATATCTCCAGACTAGGCAGATTGGCTCAATATGTCACAAAACATCCAGAATTCCAACATCTGAATTAAACTGAAAAGAACTGCATATTTGGGAAGAAGAAAGCATTTCATTGTGGGGTTTTCTATCCTAAGTAGCAAAATCTGAGGTCTAGAAAAAATTAAAAAACCAAAAAAACTAAAAATTGGATTCTAATAGAATATTAGACCAAACTATGAGAAAAGCAAAGCCCACACCAACAAACACTCACTGAGTCTAAATTGCCAGTATTATAATCTGCCTGATCAGAATGATATTCCTGAATTCCATTCTTAATTTTTAAAATAAATTTGATATGTAACATTGTTTAAGCTTAAGGTATACAAGGTATTACTTTGATACATTTATAGATTATAAAATAATCATGGATGTAGTGATATTTGTCACATTAAGAATTACAGTACAATATCATTGTCTTTGTTCATTATACTATACATGAGATCTCTAGGAATTTATAGCTTATTGACTACTGTTGTAAGCTGGTACCCTTGAATATCTCAATCCCCTCAGAACCACCATTTTACTCTGTTTTGAAATATTTTAAAATTTATTATTCTAAGTAATTATATATATATATACATATATATGTATATATATAGAGAGAGAGTGAGCGAGTGACCATGTAAACAGGGTGGGGTTGGCAGAAGGGGCAGAGGGAGAGGGAGAGAGATAATCCCAAGAAGGATCCACACTGAATGTGGAGCCCGATATGGGGCTCAATCTACGACCCTGAGATCATGACCTGAACTAAAATCAAGAATTGGACATTTTAACCGCCTGAGCCACCCGGGCGCCCTTGTTTTGAAATAAATTTCCAAAACGATATGGGATATGGCTTCTGATATTTCAGTTCACTCCTGTCCAAGCGTGGGGGCTTTCAGGTGTGGATAGCCACCTGTGTTCCGATAAGACCTTCCTCTCTGCGACTGAGTTTTCATTTACATTTTAGTTGTCCTTGTACACAACCCTGAATGCCCAAACTTTACTGATCCCTTCAGGCCCTCATCAAAGCCTGTCTCTTGTATGGAAGCTTGACTCATAATTTCATTTGCTGAAGCTCTTTTTCCATATTTTGAACAGCCATCACATTTGCCCTGCCCTTAGTTTTAGTGCCACCTACCACTTGTATACTATAGTTATTTTGGGCACAGATCTGTGGAGCAATGAGCAAATTGGTCTTGAAGTGCTGATGAGGCTTTGTGGTGTCTGATTGATAAACTCTGGTACTAGGAGACCCCTATATTTCTGTAGGAGGATCTTCCCCAACATGTGTGCCCTCGGGACTGGTGATAGTTCCCCTTGCAGGGGAGATTTCAATTTCCTGCAGACCCCTAAAGCCTATAGGTTCTGCATGGTTGATGTTCTGCAACAGGTGTTTAATTCTGTAAATAGCTGATACCCCAAACCCAGACTTTCTGACACTGAACAGCCTGCCTGTTCCCCCACTGACAGGAAAGATTTTGACAGTACTCCTTTAAAAAGGGAGCCCCATGCTGTGGAGGGGTCCTTCACTAGACTCATACTGCACATCTGGCTGTGCCCTGGTTCTGGCACATCTTTCTGTGAGATGTCTGGAAGTTCAGGGGGAACTCTGCCCCCTCTTCTCTTTTTGACCCTTGGCCAAATAATGTTTTCTAGTAAAGCCTATTCCTTATCTTATATTGTGTAACTTCTGTACTTTGCCCTGAAGCTCTGTGCATGACCAGTGGAGACTCAGACAAGATCTCATCTTGCACTACTGTGTCTTATTTTCGCTTGTGGGAGCAAAGTAGTTAGCTGGAGGGAGCCTTAGTACCTCCTCTCCCATAGTAAGGAATCCTTGGGAAAGAGACGTGAGGAGACTCCAGAAGAGCACAGAATTGCTGTGACAGTAGCAGTCATGGCCAGATGAAAGGGAAGAGTCACATCAGAATACTTAGATGACAAATTCAGAAGATGAGCCCCAGAGCTGAAAGCTGGTCCTGACCCTGTATGACTTAAACGAAGACACACTGTCTCCAAGTATCATCAATATTATACAAATACAGTTATTTTCAGGCCACTATGATGCAAAGTTCTTAGGTCCTCTCAATCTGTCAGTTGACCCCTTTTTCCCTCAACATCCTCTTTCTCTTCTTCCTCCATAAATGGACCCTAGTTTAATTTTGCCCACACTCTGAACACTGTTTTTCCTTCTCCTTTTGCTGCTTTTGACCTCTTCTCTCCTTCCTAGGTGGCGTTGGGTGCCTCGCTATGCTGGCCAGACCCACTCCAGACTGCATTTCAACAATTATTTGGACTGACCAGTGTAGTGCCTGGATCGCAGCCTGTATTTGCTGAAGTTAGTCAAGGAGAAAATGAGGGTGTGCATGGAAAAGTGTGAAGTGCCATGATAAAGTAATGTTAAAATCTTGTGGTATCTCTGGATACTCTAGTGACATATGATGGTGAAGTTACAAATTTGTGAACATTTGCAGAATGATAGGTTGCCCTCAATGTAGGTGTGGTGGCCATAACAATGTGCCTCACGGGTCTCCAACTCCAGGTTCATGATGGGTCAGGGCCCAGCTGCTGACTCTGAAATCCACCCACCTTTGCTCTGAGTCCATGCTTCCACAGGCTATCCCAGCCAAAGACTGAGCTGCGGGGAGACTGAGGCATGCTTATCCTTGGGAGACCCAGGACTGCTCTGATAGGCAACATTGGCCACGGGACTCCCCAGTGGCCTTGTGGAAGCATCCTCAGATTGAAGAGCAGTCCAGGACACCTCCATCAACTACTGCTTCCTCCTTCCTCAGGCAAGGAAGGCACTAGCCTTGCACCCCATTCTGAGGGTGCTCCCAGACTCACTTGCTCTCCCCATTTTTGCAAGTGTTTCCCCTACAAGGTCTTTGCAAGTCCCACTCTTGGACAGGAACTTAAATGGGTGGTCAATGTCTGTAGAGCTATAAGATAAATCAAGCTTATAAGACAATTAAAAATTCTTTAAATGTGCACCAAAAAAAAAAAATGGAATAGAAAATAGGTAAAGACATATGAAAAGCATGTCACAAAATTTTCTTTCAGCTAGCTCTAATCAATTCTACTTTATAAAATCATTGTGGCATAATTCTTAGGAAAGTCAGGTGATCACATGAAGACTGTCTAGAACTCTGCACAGATGCTACTGCCACACATCCAGTAGGTGTTCTTGGAACTGTTATTGATTAAAATAACAATCTTAGGTTATATGGTGAGAAGACTGAGTCAGTTGAGAAGAACGTTGGACTGTTCAAACAGGTGTTAACTATTTATTCAATATCTGTTCATCTATTTGTTAGGCATAAGCTGATAAATTCTTTATATCTTTAATTGAGGTATTCTGTATTCAGTAATAGTCATTTAAATTTTTTTTATCAGTTTCATACACACTACTATGTAATATCATTTATTCTTTTACTTAAAATTATGTGAACATTTTAAAAAAGATTTATTTATTTATTGCACAAGCAGGAGGGACAGAGGAGAGGGAGAGAGAATCTCAAGCAGACTCCTTGCTGAGTGTGTAGCTAGCTCTACACGAGGCTCAATCTCATGACCCTGAGATCATGACCTGAGCTGAAACCAAGAGTCACACACTTAACCAACTGTGCCTCCCAGTTGCCCCTTTGTTGTGAACATTTTTCTTTTTGAATACATGATAACCTGCGCCATCACTTTAAATGGTAGAATGGTAGAATGTATTATTACTTTAATCAGTCATCTGTTGTAGATTTACTCCCCTCACCCCCCCATACTCTTTGCAATTATGAACAATGCTTCTAGGAAAATCAATTCATTAAATCTTCAGTTTTTCCCCCTAAGTAGTCCTCAAAGTAGAATTTCTGAGTCAAAGAGTAAGCACGTTTCTAAGGCTTTACATACTTTTGCCAAAGAGCCTCATAGAAAAGTTATTCTAACTAACGGTCCCACAATGAGACCCATTTCTATAACACATTCCAGCAAATATATGTATTTTAAATTCCCAATTTGATAGAAATTAACAATGCTATAGTTCCTTGATACTTTTTTTCATGGCTGATTTGCTAAAAAATGAACCTGCTCTTCTTTTTTTTTTTAAGATTTTATTTATTTATTTGACAGAGAGAGATCACAAGTAGGCAGAGAGGCAGGCAGAGAGAGAGAGAGGGAAGCAGGCTCCCCGCTGAGCAGAGAGCCAGATGCAGGACTTGATCCCAGGACCCTGAGATCATGACCTGAGCTGAAGGCAGAGGCTTTAACCCACTGAGCCACCCAGGTGTCCTTGAACCTGCTCTTCTTAAGAAGGAATTCCTGAGACTTTGATGTTCCTGGCTGGAAATGCTATTTTAAAATATAGGTGGTTTTATTTCTATTCAAGTGTGGCAATGTCAACCGATTACGACAACTGCCATTGAAAAGATAGTTTGTTGCTCACAGTCCCCAAGGGCAGGGGGCCATGCTGCAATGCCCAGGAAAGCAAATGGATCCATCAGGAGGCAGAGGGGAATGTGGCAAGAGAATTTATTGTGGTTTCTGTGGGAAGAAGTGGATGGGACAGGGTAAAGCAGACTCAGGACTGACCAGGTTGAAAAATTTCAGAGAGTTCTGGGGCATAGAGCCTGTCCTTTGTCATCTGGTATCTGGCCCTGGAGTGATGAGGTGGGTGGAGGGGGGCCCAGAGTGTGACTCCCACAGAGGAGGGTGGGAGCTCTGGATTGGTTGGCTTGCAATGCATGGCTCATGCCTTTACTGTCTCTAGGAACTGGCTAACACTGAGAGAGTCAGTCCTTCCAGAGTCAGCAAGGCCCCAAGATGTTAAAGTATCAGCATACAGACAATAAAAGGCATGGTTAATATAGCCTGTCACCGGTTCATAGATAGTGTGTGTTGACAGATCGCATGAATGTATAAAATGATCTAGATTTGAGTAGGATGGCTGAGGCTGTAACCCCTCCTTTACTGTAAGGGGACAGCAAGTTCTGTTGTCATCACTGCTACAGACCCAGTTTGGAGAATGAATGGCAACTTGTTGTCAGGATCCCCTGGGCATCACTGTGCACCTGAGGGGAACTGGGGGAATGCCCTACCTCCTGTCATAGGGATCACCAGTCATAATAAGACAGAGCCTCAGAATCCACTTTTTAAAATGTGAGCAATGTTTTTGAACTCCTATTATATACAATGGGAATGCTCAAAACCTCTTTAAAAACAAGAGGGTGAAGTCTCATTATTTAGAGTTAATTTTTTTCCTCACTACATATTCCGAGTCATTTCTTATACATTCTATTTAGCCCGGTTCTTTGCTAAGGAGCGTCCATTCACTCTACTGCTATTTGAGGCCATAATCACCGTTAACTTAGTTTTTTTGTTTTTTTTTTTTTCCCAGTTACTCTCCCACTTTACCCGCTCCCTCTGAAAAACGCAGTTAATTGATGGTGAATTAGGCCACAGAAGCCTATTATTGGAAGTGATGGAATACAGAAGGATTTATGGGCTGGAATTTTTTTCTTCTTCAAGAATTACAAGTTAACCCCAAATTATAGCAAGAATTCTTAAGGTTCAATAATTAAAAGCAAAAGGCAGTCCCCTTGGGAAAAAAAAAACAAAACAGTGTGGTCTGGAAGATATCTTTCAAATTAAAGCAGACTGTGTAACTCCCAAATATTATGGATACAAATTAGCTATATTTGATTACTGGATCTTATTTACCCTAATTGTCTTCATTTCTGTGGTTTCCTTGTACATTTTGTTTAGAGCACACTTGGTTTGGTAGCTCGATGTTGGGGTCTGCGGTGCTGGTGAGGACAGGCTTCAAATTACGAGAGACGGAGGCCTTTGTCAGGAGATATGTGTTTTTCCTCAAAGACATAGAAGCCTTATAAATTCAGACCAGAGATATGTTAAAAACCAACAACTTTCGTTATGTGAAATGTTTTGCTTTTTTCTTGGAATGATTGATGTGAACCTGAGAATTTGAAATTTGAGGAGCTAAGCAACCAAGAATTAGGACCTTATCTAAAATTTAGGCACAAACTCCAGACCGCTGCAGTTGAGAAACCGAGTTAGAAATCTCCTGAGAAGTGGCTTTCCCACAAGATTCCTGATGCTTCTTAGTTCTGAATGGATGAGAAATATGGCAAGAATGTACCATTGCTTTTAGGATCTTTTGTCCCTTTCTCTGGTTTGGGGTAAAAGTAGGAAACCAAGGGATGCAAACAGACGGATAAACAAGTGTCCCTCAAGGGAACTATTTTGGGGTTTGGGGGCCATGCTGGTTTGGATTGCGGGGAATGTTGTAGGCCAGTTCTCTTCTCCAAGCTTTTTCCCCTGTTCCCAGAACTTCTGCCTGTAGTGGATGTGGCACCAATTATCACAGTAGATGGCTTGGCAAGCTCTCTCCTCTGGAGACCTGAATTCAAGTTCTGGCTTGGCTCAGAAGGGAAAAAAAAGACCGGTGGTCTTGACCCAGACTCTTGTGGGCATCTGTCCACATAACCCTTATATACACACACACACACACACACACACACACACACACACACACACACACATTCCATTCTGTTGAGTTGGTGGACATCCCTAGGAAAGTCCCAGAACAGAAATGGAAGAAGTGCTATGTGGTAGATCCTTTCATCACGTTTGCCTCTAGCCAGAAATTAGTCCTTTGTGTTTGAGGAGCATCATGCCTCCACTATACACACTGAGTACATTGGCAGGAATAAATGCTGTGGGTTGCATGAGCTGCATATACAATGCCACATCCAGACAATGGAGAAGAAACCTAGGAGTGTGTGTGTGTGTGTGTGTGTGTGTGTGTGCACATGAGTGTGTGCATGGGTGAGTATATATGTGCCTATAAGTGTGTGTGTGTGTGTGATGGGATTATGGTGATTTTAGAGGGATTACTGACTTCACGATTAATCACAAAAAGCTGGTTGAGTATCTCTGACAAGCTAAGAATCCTTGCACCGATCTTTCTATGACAAATCAGATTTGCTCTGAAATGTCCTTGTCTTTGGATAAAGGACACAGTGACCACAGAGTCACATGCATCCAGCTTCAATGCTGCCCGCAGCCCAAATGCCCACACCTGTTGAGGCCATGCTGGATGTGGGTGGGTCAGTCCGAAGATGAGACCTCATGTCTTCTTGCAGTGGGGTGCCCCTGAGAGTGGGTGAGGTCGTAAGGGGTCAGCTGGCTCATTATTTCCCTTGAGTTCAAGCTTGTTTTCTTTTCTCTGTCTAGAACAAAACTCATAAAGTCAAGGAAGAGTTTCTAATTATTTGGCTTTTTCTCTCCATGTAGGTCAGTTGGATCTCACAAGCTTTTTTGACTGGATTTTGAGACAAATTTTGTCAGTTATAATGAGGTTTATTTTGTTGTCTCTTGCAGGAGACAAAGGAGAGACACTTGCAGGGTGAGGGGAGAATTTGACAGGGAGAAAGGAAGTGAGGATTGTTAAAACTGGTTAAGAAAATGTCCATCCAAGTGTTTGGTTCTCCCGTGGCCATTTGGGGGCAAAGAATTCTATAAAGATCATGAGGCTTTCCAACTGTTTCCATGAGGAATTTGTTTAAAATCTTTCCAACTGCTTCCATGAAGAATTTGTTTAAAAATCATACATAATTTAATAACATTTTGCTTTTAGATGGCAGTATTTTAAAATAAATGTAGTTATCATTATGCCTTCTATTCTTTTAATTTTATTTTTATTTGCTGTAAAACTTTGCTGTCCTTCCTCCATTGATTATAATTTATTATTATTTATTTGGTAAATGAAAATGATCTTTGTTAAAAATAAATTATATCTGAGCTTATTAATAGCCCAGTATCCAGTAATAAAAATTAAAAATTAATATATACCTCCCCCCTCATTCTTTCTCTCCCTATTACTCACTTAGTTACATTATTTTAAGCTGATGACACTTAATTTATTTAGTTTTTGCTTGTCTTCAACCTGCAGTAATGTAATATTTCATAAAAGGTATCTCAAAAAGTTTCTTTTATAGCCTGTAGATTTAGAGCCTCACAAAATCAATGATTTATTTAAGTTTGTTAATTTTAATTCTGAACGTGTGTCTGCCACTAAGAAGTTTATTAAACCAATAACCATAAATGGATCTGTTTATTCATTTTTGATGAAACCCCCAGATCCAGTGTATTTGGGTGTGGGAAACACATTAGCCTTTCTGCATCACCATTCAGAAGTGAATGTCTATTCGAAATCTCATAGTAAAATTACATCTCACTTCACTGCATTCAGCTTTATGAGTTTAGATAAAAGAAAAGAAAACATTGACCATGGCTCAGTTACCCCCATGACTTGAGTGTGTACTCCAGAATGAGCTGCCATGGGCGAGTCTGGGTGCCCTTGCTCCCAGTTGTGACAGACCACGTGTGTCTCTCATGGGAGCAAGATCTCATTAGTGGAGTACTTCTTCTAAGGAAATGCCCTGCGAACTTACACACAACATCTCCGTCTAGTGTTCAACCAAAGACATGGCCAACACATCCAACAAGGAAGGAGATGCCCGAAGAGATGCCCCATGTGGGACTTTCTGAGGACTGTTGAAGGTGATACCCTGTTTCTCTCGTGAGTACTGATTTCAGAAGCGAACTGAGGGTGAGATGCAACTCCACCACAGAATCATTGACAGATGGACGGTATTTCAAGCACAATTTGAATTTCCTGCTTGGTTTCTTTCTCACGTCTCCTTCTGTGATGTTCCTGTGAGCCTTCTCTGAACTTCAGCTTGCACTCAGCAGGTGCCCATCACCAGCTGAGAAATCCCGGGGTGAAGAGATTAGTGTGTTAAAAAGTTAGAACAGAAGTCGGCAGAGTCTGACGGTTCTAGTGTGGTTCAGAGCAGCGCCTCATTGAAAGCTGTTCTTGAAAAAGAAAATACTTCATTTCTGCTACATGTGCAATTGTCACAGAAACTTCTGCCTGGAAGGTCCCTGTTCCTTTTTTTTTTTTTTTTTAAGTCTTATTTATTTGAGAGAAAAGGGGGGAGGGACAGAGGGAGAGGGAGACCAGAAGACTCCCCACTGAGCACGGAGCCTTTGTGGGGCTTGATCACAGGACCAGGAGATCATGACCTGAGCAGACACCAAGTCAGACACTTAACAGACTGAACCACCCAGGAGTTTCTAAGGAGCAGCCACCTTCTACTGAGACATCGCGCCCAACCTGACTGCCACTTTTCTATTTCTGCTTTCAAAAGAACCACTTTGTGAAAATGCACCCTGGCCTGAACTGAGCTGGGCTGTGAATGTCACCATTAGCTGTAGCCATTATGCTGTCGAGCTAGCTGGTGGCAGCATTTCTTCAGCTTATTAGTCATGAGCCAAAAGCTAAAAATAGAGCCTTCAAAATTATAGAGTGAATTTGGGCATTTCTGAACACACATGATAATGCATTTTTTTGGGCTGAATGAGCCGAGTTGCCTTTTTATGGAATACTAATGTATGTGATAGCTTGAGACTCCCAACGTTTTCTTTTTTGGGTATTCAGCAGTCACCTGAAAATTGAAATCCCACTTGCTTCATGGCTCACTGGAAGAGTAACACAAATGTGACTCAGCCTTGCCAATTCAGGTATACTAGGGTCACGCTAACAGGGAGGCCAGAGGAGGAGCAGGGACAGTGGTGGAGGTCCTTGTGGTAGCCAGAACCCTCCCCATCTCTCCAGAGGTTTCCCTGCAGCCACCTTGGCCTGGCCTGTTCCTGCTCAGCACCACTGGGAGTACCATGCTATGGAAGGGGATGGCTTTCCCCCACTTTCCATCCACAGGCTGCCCTGCCATTGTGTCAGGAGAGGCCATGCTGTCTGCATTGTACAACAAAGAGAAATTTATAGAGGAAATGCACAACAGACAGAAACTTGGCATCACAGATTAAAGCCAAAAGCCTTACATAATTTCAATTGATATGTGTCTGTGTATCTTTATGGGAGCTCTTCTCTCCTGGAAGCTGGGTACTCTGGGCTGTCTGGAACTAGGCCATTGGCAAGCATTAATCAATTAACATTTTCTTTGTTTCTTCTAAAACAGAAAACCCCATTCCTTCCTGGTTACGAGTAGGTCGCTTTTCCCCTTTTCTGGGCATTTCTCATTCCTGGTTTATAAGTTAGCTTGCTGTGCTGGAAAACCTTGGCCAACATTACCAGAAGCTGTCCTCTGAGCCTCCTCCCCCAATTCTCCTGTCTCCTCAGTTATGACAAAAGAGCTGCATGTATCACAGAAGGGTCAGGAGGCTCTTCTCTCCTCCCAATTCACATTCCTGCTCCAACTCAAGGCTCATTATATACATCTGGGTTCCCTCTACCATAGCAAGAATTATGCTCCTGAACATCTATGTGGGAGGGAAATTCATACTTAAGGATATGGGGGAAAAATCATGTATGGGTGTACTGGATTGCAAAATGTTTCCTCAAAATTCATGTCCACTTGGAACCTCTGAATATGACCTGATTTAGACAATCGGTCTTTGCAGATGTAATTAAGTAAAGATGAGGTCACACCAGAGAAGTGTTTTCAATGTGACTGGTGTCCTTATGACAAGGACAAATTTGGACACAGACATGCACAAGCAGAAGGCCATGTGAGGATGGAGGCAGTCTTCAAGTGACACATCTGGAAACAGTGAGAATGCCATATGCAAAAAACAGATGAATCTCGCAAACATAACGTAAAGCAAAAAATAATTAGGCACAAAAAACATGTTATAAGATCTTATTTATATAAAATTCAAAAACAGAAAAGCTGGAACTCTGGTGTTAAAAGTCAGTGTAATGGCTACCATTGCAGGTGGGGTGGTCCAGAGAATGAGGGAGCCTGGGGGGTGCCAGTGACATCTGTCTCTTGATCTGGGTGCTCTTGATACTAGTGCATTCCTTTTTTGAGAATTCATCAAGTGGCTCATTTGTGAATGGTGCATGTTCAACAATATTCATTGGGGCCCCATCAAATGTCAGCCTTCCTTCCAGCCCTCCAGTGAGGAGGCAGTGCTCAGCAGTAGAGTGGAGACCACCAAGAACAAGGAGATAGACCACCAGAGACTCTGACAAGAACTTTCCAGGAAAATCCCTCAGGTGTGCAGACTCCAGTGGAGCACACTGGGGGGAAAGCACACTCTTTCCTTTCTGCAGCCATAAACAGCCTCTGACAACCCAGTATATGTGGTGGCTCCATCCTGTGCCTGACCACAGCTCCCTTTAAACCCCATATCAAGCCGGGGTCTTTATAGGGAAGGTGTGACATCTCCAAACTACAAGATCTTAATGAGGATTTTATGAAGGGCCTCTGCAATGTTAAATCAGGGTACAGGGAAATGAGGGGGTGATAGCAAGAGCTAGGACTGTCAGCCTTCCTCAGCTAGAAGGAGTGAGGGCAGCTGGTAGGTATAGAGTCCTGTGGAGAGGACCATTTTGAGATGAGCTATCATTTTAGTTCAAGAGGCTTCACATGTCAGAAGCAACTCCTCAGAAAGGGGGTCGGGGGACAAATACTGAAGGCTACCCTCTGTTTCCTTTGAAACCCAACATGCCCACCCCAGAACTCCAGAATGGTGCTGCACCCTGGAGGGCTTTTCATTTATTTGCTTTTCACTTATCTTAGACTTGATAATATAGAAGCATCAGGGAGGACCCTTCCATGGTCATGGTTTATGTACCTCTAAAACATGAGTTATTTTGCTGGAGTATGACATATACTTAGAGAGGTGTCCACATAAGCAAATCACTCAGTGAATTTTCATACCATGGACATTGCTGTGCAGACGTCAGGCTTGTGCACCGTCGGCAGACACGTCAGGCTGAGGGATGCGTGAGGTGGTACAGGACAGCTACCATGAGGGTGAGTGCGCCATAAATCAGAGTAGGCTTCTTGTTTCTGGTGTTCTCAGAAAAATATGGATTTTCCTGAGGAGAAAAAATTATCAGAGGATGATGCTTGCTTAGAGTTCTGGATAGGAAAGAAAAACAAGATAGTTAAGTGGGATGGAATGAATTGAAGATTATACAGGAAGTGTCAGGCCGTATTTTATAGAAAGAGTGGCGTATCAGTCATTTGTGTCCAACTTCCTTTACTTATCTGGAAGAAGCAAGTACCATTAAAAATGTCATGAGTAAACGTTGTTAATCCCAAGGCATGATTTGCTTAAGAGCAGAGATGTTAACATGGGATGGCTTTAGTGTAAAAAGAAGATGTGTTTATAGAAACTTCATTGAAATCTTGAGGCTGACAATGGGCTTAATAAAAATGTCTAGCTCTATTTTGCTACTTTATCGCTTGAAGTTCGGTGCAATGAGTCAGAAGAAAAGTACCCTAATATATATTGCCACTCCATCAAATTCACTGTCACAGTGGGCCAGGGACTTACTGATACTGACCAGACTTTACAAGTATTGGATTCTTTTAGTCCATTAATAATATTTAGGGTGTGTGGTAACCACAAATGAAGTTATGGTGGTGAGCCCTGTAATAATGAGCCTCCGTGTCTTGGGCTTATCCTACTTTCTGGTTATGTTTTCCATATAGGATTACATAATTGGCTAGCGAATGTGTAATGGTTTGGATGTCATAATGGCACAGTCTGACTTCCTAGCAGGCCTTCACTTTCTGAAAACCAGATTCATCCAAAAACTTAAAAACCAAATAAATATTCCTTCAAGTGATTGCTGCATTCCAGTTGTCATCCGGCTTGTAATGACTGGTTTTCAGTGTTCGGTGATGGCCCGAGCCTAGAATAAATCTTGTCCCAATCCTCCATGTCATCACAGGCATTAAAGATCGTAAACCATGCTCTGCCTCGTCTGTCAGTTGCTACCACATTCTGAGCGCTGGCTAAAGTAAACCTGCCTCGCCGGCCCACAGAGTCACCCAACAGACGTTTTATGGCTGCTTTTCCCTAAACCAGATGAGAATGATTATGAATTACAAGGGTTCTTTTGATATGACCTATTAATAGCCATGCTATTTTTTTGATGGGGGCGGGAGGAGGCAGGGCTGTTGGCACAGGATGGCTAAGAAGTGGGCACTGCCCACCGCCCTCCTTGAGCAGGACATGGCATCGGGAGACGGTCACCCTCCCCAGTTCCCAGGATGCACATGTGCCTGCCTGGCCTGGGTCTCCCACACTGCTGTTGTGCCACTGTCCGTCCTTTCTCTGGGAAAGAATGTTCGACATTCAAGCTATTCCAAGCAGCATCCTTGATGTCTCGTTTCATGGGTCCGTTTCACACCGCAGTGATCGTTCGCTGTTAACTTTCATACCTCGGCTGTTTGTCTTGGCAGCTCCCCCTGTTTTGCTAACTGGACAGAATCAGGCAAAGGCAGCCTCCCCTACACACACGGGAAGCGGCACCATCTATCATCCCTCTGCCAGCCAGCAGGACGCCCGGCTGAGGCCTGGGGCAGGGCCAGAGGGCGAGTGTCCTCCATCTGTCTCTCTCTCCCTCCCTGAGCTGTGAGGAAAATGCTGAGGTAAAGATTTCACTCACAACCTTTTGGACAAACTTTGAAGCAAAATATATGAGGAGAATTGGTAAGGTTGAGTCAGCAGAGAGTAATGGGGTCAGGAGAGGAGGAAAAGCAGGGCTGATACCTTCCAGGCTGGGCATCTCTTCTATGAGGAAGTACTTTTCACAGCATTCATAACGTGGAAAGTGCCTGTGTGGGAGGTGGTGTGTTTTCTACTTGTACTTGCTCAGGAAGGTTGGGAGCATCAGCCCATGCAAACCTTTTCATAAGTTCAGATCTCAAGGCTCATCAAAACTGATGAACATTATCCTGTGCTGAGGGGTAGAAGAATAGGCATGGAGAAGTACAGCTTTAATATGGAAATTTCCTTGAACTAGGGATAAAATTGAATATTGGACTACAGAGTCTGAAGGAGAGAACATGGAGTACAGAAAGATGGTTACATTTGGATAATAGGTTAGAGTTAAATTGCAGACAGGATTCTCTCTCTATTGGCTTCTGCCAAAGGAAACAGGAACGATAAACCTACTTCACCCAAGATTGACCGCCATATTTCTCTGGCTCATGGTCTGTGTCTGGCACTAGTCTTCAAGAAATGTTTGCTAATCGCTCTCAGTTTGGTTTCTTCATCAATTTTTGCTTAAGGTTCCCATATTTGACCACATAGTCACTTAAACATCTTCCAGACAAAAAGAGAAGATTTGGACAACTTTCAAAGAATCTAACTAAGATGGCATTCCTTGGGCACTGCCTGCTATGAACCCCTCATATCTATGGTGTGTCTAGCTGGAACTGGGCAGGATTTGGCTTGAGCATGGTGTAAGCAGGAGTTAAAATCAACCTAGAGGAAGAGAGAGGAAGAAAAACAATGTGTTAGCTTGGAGTGTTGATTCTGAGGACTGGAATTGAAGGAGCCATCTTGGGCACTCACTGATGAAGTGGATTGAGATTTCAACCTATATAGATATTTCCATGGGAGAAAATGCCAGCAGGGATCCTAACAAGTGAGAACTGAAAAGGTAGGGAAAGCCTCATTCTGGAAAGTTGGTCTTAATAAGCTAAAATTAGTTTTGTTTTTTTAAAAAAAAATCACACAGAAGTGACAATGTACATGTGACCCACATAGAGCTGCTTTCTGGCAGGTTTTTGGGCTTCCTTTATTTCAGGGCACTTTTCCACATTTTCTTTCTCATTCGATCATTTTGGAGCTATTTCTCACTGGCTCAGAGTCATTTGAGAATAGATTATTTGCTCTTCTGTTGCCTGGTTGGGGGCCATGGGAGAGCTATTTAGCTCAGTGAATCTCTGTTGATTCATCTGTGAATGAGAGGAATATTAATTACCTCTTGGAATTCCTATGACAAATAAGTGCAATGATATTTAGATAAAATATGCACAATTGAATTCTGCATTTTGCATCAGACTCTCACTTTTCTATTTAGGGAAAGAGGAAAGTGCTGACCCAAAAAGACTATTTTATTCCTCTTTGTCTCTTACTCTTAATTTTTAGAGAGGCCAACACTTCACATTTCCCCCAGTAGCGTATTTTGATATATCACAGAGAGCCACAAATGTTAAGCTATTTGCTGGAAGCAAGCAGTGTGGTCCAAACAGCCTAACTAGATGCAGGGAGAAGCCTGGGACGGAGGACAGAGGACACGTGAGATGACATGAGAGAATAGAAAAGATTGGGAAGGACACCACTGTGGAAGAAGGAAAACTCAGACCACAATGAACACAGTGTGAGGGTCACCAGTGCCCTGAGTCCCAACCCAGGTTGCCTTAGCCCTGGTTCCATGTCTGAATCATTGAGACGCCCAGCTGAGGTCGCCCTCCCGCAGTCTGTGTTCCTACTGCTCATCTTCCTTCCCAGCAGTACCATTCAAGGATGGCCTATTGGCTCTCTAGCCAGGAATGGGCATTTCCTTCTCCTGTCACTTTTCCACTTGTGGTGCTCTCCCTGTCACACAAACCCACCCCACCCTCAGAGTGCTTAAAAAATTGTTTTTGGCACGTTCTAGGCCACGCTATGAAGAGAGGGCTGACTGACCTGGTAAACCATTAAACTGGAGCTATCATGTATCGCCGAGGACACCACAGAAGGATCGGGGCCTCCAGGGCAGAACGCCAGGCGAGCATCAGAACTGAGTTCCAAGAAGGAGTCTGCTCCCATAATTACCGACACCTTCACTGCTGGAGCCCCAGGGAACCTTCTCCTTGTGAGCAGGAGCAGCAGTGAACCTCTTCTTGGAGTGCAGTGCTATGGGGAAGCATTGGAAACAAGACTGTTGGGAGCCTCGGGGTCGCTTTGGGAAAAGACTCTCTCTCTGCCGGAGGGTTAAACCTCTCATGAAAGGGACATCTGCCAGTAAGAAGGAACTAAGTTCTACACAGACATAAAAATAATTGAAACCAGCTACCCCTGGTCATGCTAAGTGCTTTCCATGTGTTAGCCCTTGGATGTTAACAGGAGCCCTAGGAGACAGGACCACCATTGCCCCATTTCACATTTGAAGACACTGAGGAACCGGGACAAAGCAATTTGCCTGAAGCTGCCCACAATTTAGGGGAAACCCAGGATTCCAATTATGGTTCATCTCTACACTACACCAGTGGGCTCAGAATGGTTTTTATATTTTAAATGGTTGACAAAAATTAAGAGAGGATGAGTTCATGGCACATGTGAATTATATGAAATTCAATTTTTGGTATTCACAAATGCAGCTTTATCAGAACACGGCCACACTCGTTCAGTTATGTCCTGCCTGTGGCTGCCTTTGCACTACAGTGGGGGAGCTGAGCAGCTGTGACAGAGACCACACAGCCCACAAGCCAAAAATATTTATTACCTGACCCTGTGCAGGGAAGGCTGACCAGGCTCTGCTCCAAACCAGTGGTTTCCCAAGGTCAGTGTGCATCAGAATCTCCTGGAGGGCTTGTGAAGATGCAGATTGCTGGGCCCCAACCAAGCTGCTGATTCAGTAGATCTGGGCAGGGCTGGAGAACTTGCATTTCTAGAAGAATTTTCCAGGGGCAGCTGATGCCACTGGTGCAGGGACCACATTGAGAGCCACTGCTCTAAACCGCCACGCGGTGCTGCCTGGGATGAAAAAGAACTCAGGGAGTCCTTAGGGATGCCCAGTACATAACCACCTTTTGAGAAAGTGTCGCCACTGATCTTTTCCCTGTTGAGTGGTTGTGGCTTGGGCAGCAGGCTTATCAGGGATGGGAAGCCAGACCTGTCTTCAGAGCGAACTACTACTCATGCCCCACAGAGCTACAAAGGGGCCATGATCACGTGGTGCAGAGTGGAGACGCATCATGCTCAAGGATGCCCAGCGGTGCAACCCTGTCCCTCTGTGTAGTAAGTATTAAATCGCAGGATAGGTGAATTTGCTGTTTATAGCAGCGCACCCCATCTGCCCTGCCAGTCACTGAAGTTTGGACAGGACACTCAATCGGCTGCTGGGACCATCTACCCGCCTCTGCATATCCACACGTTCCTTTGCAGTCACTGCTCATTGCAGTAAGTTATTTATTCATGTCATTTGTTGTGATCTTGAGGAATCCAACTGGCAGGTCTAGAACTTATGAGCGATGGCCCAGTGTCACAGTTCCCTATCGCTGGAAGAGGGCCTTGAGATTAGCATGCCGAGGGTTTATTGGGGCATCCTCTCAAGAGTAACCCCTTTGTGGTGGGCAGGGGCTGGCGTGGGTGGAGAGGGGAGTTGGGCTGTTGGGAGTGTCAGAAGCTCCAGGCTGCCCCCGCAGTGACTAGGCTAGGATGACTCTTGCAGGGAGTACTGAGCAGAGATGAGATTGGTCCTTTATGCCGCTGTTTCCCTGCCTGCCTCACTGGCCACTGGAGCAGGCTGCACCCCTGCCTCCCTCATGCCCTCTCTGTTCTGTGGAGGCTCGTGGTCATGTGACTCACGCCCAGTTCTTAAGGTTTGCACCGAGGTTCCATGGCAGTGGAAAAGGGGGATGTTTGACGGAGGGTTGCCGGAGTAGAGATTAAATCTGAGTTCTCTATTTAGCCCGAGAGATGCCAGCCTTTTTGAAGTAGAAGCCTTGGGGGAGAATCACGTTGCCATCACTGAGATTGTGCTCCGTGTGACGGGAGGTGAGGAGGACTCTGGGACCCTCGGAGGTTCTTCAGCATGGAGATCTGAGTGTCAGGGGGATCTCTGTGTTAGGAGGGTATTAAAGAAAATCTGCCCCACCTCTTCTAAGCTGGCCAGTATGGAGAAAGGGGATACCTGGTCTCTATCTGTGAACTGCTGTATGTTAGAACCGTGCCTGGGCTGGCTGGTGTTCTGTAAAGTACCTGTCTATGTGAATGGCAGGATTATCTTTAAGAGCTGTGACTCTGGGGCTCAAATGTAGAATTCTTTTGAGCAAGTAACACTTAGCAAAGGTCCTGTCCTCCCTTGAAGACCTCTTGTGGCGGGGGCACGCAGGTCCCGGTGGAATCAGGTTGTGCAAGACCAAGCTTCAACAGCACCACCATGTGGCAGTGGGAGCAACTGCAGCAGTGATTCCACAGGTTTCTCTCCTGGGGCTGTTGCATTTTTGGAACTTATGGGCCTTTCTAGGAAGGGGACGCTTAAGACAACAATGTTTTGATTTACCATGTGAGAAAATCAGAGAGATTTGACAGGATCTGTGTTTTGTTTTGTGGGTCATCTCAATTTACATAGGTTTGACACACTGATATGACCATCATGTATGTGTCCCCCTACCCCCGTTTCTCAAATGCCACAATCAAAATAAAGCTTCCATATGCTCTGAATTCACAATTTCTAGACCCATGCTTGTCACAGAATCTTTACTTATTTCTGGGAAAAGCAATTATGAGGTAAATATTCATAAAGTTAAATTGATTAATTTCAAGTACTGTTTTTTATTCCAATAATATCTTATATCTTTTCATACTTTCTTGGTATAAAGTTTTTCTTTCCCTCATGAAATGTTCATGGTGGTCGATGGTGGGATTTAAAAAAAAATGTTTTTACTTGTCAAAACAAGGGTATGGCAGCCCCATATCAGTCACATGTTTCCACATTTTACTTATCTGTGAAATCTAAGGCTCAGATGATCTTTTTATCTCCAAATGTAACCCAAATTAAAATTTATAAAGCACAGTATAGTTTATATAACATTTCTGTATCCAATGTTTTTAAAGCATTAAGTTAAAAGAGCAGAACTTAATGACAACCATATAATAATTTTATGCTTTTTCATGACTGCCCCTGCAAACCAGCTACGTTGTCTTCTCTTTTATCCCAGATAAAGTCTGGGATAAATCCTGTGATTTTTCTAATCAGACTGTATTTTAAAAAAATTCTCCTTTGGTGACTTCTGGTCAAGCAGTTTAATTTTAATAATTAAAAGATTTACTTTAATGCAAAAATAATAACGCCAAATTTCTGGTGTGGGGAAAGAAAATGCAGCAGGACTTTCAAAACTCTGTCCAAATGAATTATCCCTTCTGTCTTCTTCAGTGCTAACCACTGGTGTTGGGTTGAAAGTTGCAAAGCTGGCCTTGGCCAGTTCCCCTGAAGGCCCTGCCCAGGTGTCCTGAGACCTTGCCTGGCATGTGGACACACTGGGCACTGTGGCATTTTCCTTACCCTCCTGTTTTTCTCTGTTATTCTTTTCAGGAGTTCTGAGGCTGTCTGTTGGCTTTGTTTCTTCTGGGTCATTTTTTCTCCAACTGTCAAACGAGGACATGTAAAATTTACCAGCTCGCAGAGTGAACAAAATGTCACCAAAGCTCTTGCCTATAATTCATAGAGTCACAAGGCCCCTGTCTGCAGAACTATGACGGACCTTAGACATTTTAGGCTTATCTCCATTTTACAGATGACTAAACAGAGATCCACAGAATTTAAGTAGCACAATGCAAGCCAAGAATCTCTTCTCAAATGACTACAGAAAGAAGCTTTTTATAACACACACAATGATACAACCCCAGTTTGAGAGGGATTTTGAAGTTTAAGCAATTTGAGAGTCCTCTTTCAGAAGGACTAAATACAAAATCAAAAGCAGAACTGTTATCATTTAGAAAGAAAAGAAATCACAATGGTTTACAAATTTTCATAACTTACAAAATAACACAAACAGCATAAAATCCAGGAGAATAATATCTTTATGATTTAAACTGTCCAACCCATCTCTGTAATTCTTCTTTCCTTTTTTTTTTTTTTTTGGCATATAACTACCATTTCCCCAACACCAATTTTGTATTATCATTTCTGTAGAGACACGGGCGATCAATTTCAGTCTTTTTTCTAGCAAAAGTGATCGAAATGTGTTTCTTAAGGATAGTTTAAAAAATTTGTCTTTCAGCTTTGCTGCTCACTATTGATATCATGATATAAATTTCTGTGGTGTTGTCAAATTTTGAAGAACTTTTATCAACTTTCTTTCATATGTGAACTGTAAGGCTTGAAAAGCCTTTCCACAGACTGACTTTTGACTCTGTATTTTTCAAACCTTGTTTTTCCTCCCCTACTCATGGTATTCCAATGCCAGGCCTTATAGAAATATTTGGATTGTCAGATGACCTCTGACCCTGGACCCTCGGGTCACCCCACTTGGTGTAGCAGCCAAATGAGCTCTGAGCATTACAGGAAGCCATGTCTAGATGAGGATGCGGTAACAATTTAACTGTTCCTTGAAATAAGTGACTGTGATCCCCTTAAATACAACCCATTAGACCCAAACCAGGTGTACCTCTGTTGAGTTTGATTTGGAGCCCTAAAGGGCTGTGTTATACACACACACACACACATTCACACACACACTCACACACACCCTGGCAGCCTGTACTACGGGGCTGTCTTCTGATTCCATGAGGCAGTCAATGCCATCACTCAGACTCTCAGCGATTCTGATAGCAACGTGCAGGTGCCTGCAGAGAAAAACACCCGAGACACAGATTATCTCTACAAATAATTTTGAGTTACTGTAACTAGCATATAATAAAAAATAACCAGTCTTCTTAGGAGATAAGACAGCAGGTACAAGTATCTGCTGACACAACTAAGAAGAGCAACAGAGCTCCAGAAACTCCAGATAGCAGAATTACAAATCTTAATAGCAATGGAGCACTAAATTTAATAGAAATGGAAAGATAAAAATTAGATAGAAATACACACTTTACCATACCTGTTCTTACTATGTTCAAGGAGATAAGAGACAATATTAAGAATTTTGGCAGAAAGCAGATTATGCCACAAATCAAAAGCAAATTCCAAAACTGAAAAATTCAGTCACCAAAATTAAGAACTCATGAATGGAATTAATAGATTAGTCACAACCAAAGACAGATTTAGTAAACTGGAAGTTAGATCAGAAAATAATATTCAGAATAAAACACGGTGAGATACAGACTGAAAAATACAAGAGGGTTGGTAAGGGACAGAAGGCAGAGTAATCAGTTTTAAGATTAGCAGAAGAGAAGAGAGAACATACAAAAGAAATTTTGGAAGTGATATGACTGAAATCTTTCCAAACAAATTACAAATGTAAAAATTCTGGAACATACCTTAAACCTTGCAGATTCTAGAAGAATAACATGCATTACTTATAAACATCCCAACATACCTCTAAAAAACATTTTTTCTGTTTTAGCTATACCCTCTTTGATGACCTCTTCAAAACGCAGTTTTGCAGTACCTATTTCTAAGAAAGAACAGAAAGATAATCCACACTTTATTTTAGCATGCATGGTTCATTAAATTTTAATTTTTGTTATTGGAAAATTTAGAAAAATTTTTAATTTTCCACTCACTATTGGACATATTCAGTAAAGTTTAGGATTTTTGTCAAAATTTGGGAAAACTATTATCATATGTGAACTGTAAGATTTCAGGGCATTTTAGACTTCCTTCTACACTGACTAATCATAAATACGTTTTGAATTGATGATGTACATTCACTAGTTTCATCAATGGCTAGTGATAGCAACCTGTGAGTTTTATGCTATCTTCATCTATATAACCATTTTGTTTCAAATCAAGAAAATATTTAAATCTTATCCCTCTGGGGGCACCTGGGTGGCTCAGTTGGTGAGGCATCCAACTCTTGACTTCAGCTCAGGTCATGAATCAGGGTTGCGAGATTGAGCCCCGTGTCAGGCTCTGTGTTGAGCCTACCTGGGATTCTCTTTCTTTCCCTTGCCCTCTGCCCCAACCCTCTAAAAAATAAATAAAATAAATAAATTTTATCCCTGTGTGTTTTAAATGGTTCTTGCATCTTTATTGATTAGATTTTTCCCTATAATCCAATCTTATTCATAAGTTTTACTCAGAATTTATCTCTTCCTTTTGGTGAATTACTGTCTTTTGAATGACCTGAACTTTTTTGTTCTTTGTTAAAATTCAGTTCTCTGTATTAGAATAATTCTTATTGCATATCTTTTTTACTTTTGTTTATATCCTATTGAATGTAACCTAAACTTTTCTTAGTTATTAAATAAATTTAAATTCTCCAAAAGAAGATACCTTGCACATACAACCAAATCAAGGGTCCATAATTCCCATTAATTTTATTAAAATGTTTCATCTTGAACTAGAGGGTATCATGCTTAGCGAAATAAGTCCATCGGAGAAAGACAACTATCATATGATCTCTCTGATATGAGGGAGAGGAGATGCAACATGGGGAGTTAAGGAGGTAGGAGAAGAGTAAATGAAACAAGATGGGATTGGGAGGGAGACAAACCATAAGTGACTCTTAATCTCACAAAACAAACTTGAGGGTTGATGGGGGGAGGGGGGGGTGGGGTTATGGACATTGGAGGGTATGTGCTATGGTGAGTGCTGTGAAGTGTGTAAACCTGGCAATTCACAGACCTGTATCCCTGGGGATAAAAATATATGTTTATAAAAAATAAAATTAAAAAAAAAGTTTCATCTTTCAAATGCAATAAAAATGCATTCATATTTTATCAAATATTCTACTCCCATCCACTCCCAGAAAACATAGCAAATTTTTGTTTTGATAGGTATTTATGATCCTGTGTATATAATTTTATATAATGGAGGAATTTTCACAGAGCAGCCTTTATTTCTATACATAACAGATTTTTTTCTCCTCCACTACCCACAGCCAGGTTCTATAAGACATATTCTTACTCCTTGTCCTACATCTTCAACTCTTAATGCTGAGTGATCAGACAGTGTGTAACTGGGATATTCTTAGATGCCGTACTATACCAGGATAATTAGCAATAACAGTATGGAAGAGTGCCTGGAAATCACATAAATGTATCTCATTAAATCCAAACTAAGTATATCCCCAACCCAACTATCCCTTAACTGGATCTCCAGTGGCCTGCAGTCATTCCGATTCACCCTACAGAGGGGAAAGTGTGATTTACAGGAAGTAAGCATGGAAAAGATCTTAATTCATCGCGGTTGAAGTATCTCAGTCTTGTAAATTTTTATTACATATGAACATGTAAACACATTGTTAGGGGCTCAAGAAACATGTTCATTTGTACAACTTCCTGAGGTGTCCACCCAGGCCCTCAGTAGGGGCCCATGGAGTGGAGTCTTCTGAAGCTTGAACTTAGTTTTATAGTAAATCTGCCTTGACATCTATTTATTCACTCATTTGGGGGGTTAATTAAAAAACAAAATCCATTATGTGCCAGACATTGGGAAGTATCAAGGGTAATCTAACACTGTGGGTGAGTAATGCTGTTCTTTTCTTCCTCTTTTGCCTTCTTAATTTCCCATCCCCACTTTGCAAAAGGCATACTTTTTATTCATTGTTATGATGCATTGCTCAAGGATGTAAAAGTCATTGTGGGCAACAAAGAAACAGTTCAAAATATTTGTGTTGAGAACATGAAGGACTTCAGTGATGGTTGCAAGTCAAATAATACTAATCCTTTGTTTTCAATGAAGTTAAAGGAAGGACTAATTAAATTATTAGCTGATGGATCATTGAAAAGAATTTTGATTATTGATCATTATGACATAGAACTCAGAAGAAGTTTAAAGAACTCAGTGCCATCACCTCAACAAAGCCTTCACTTACCATCTACTTATTTATGTGAACATGCTGGTTTTTTAACATGTATAAAATGACAATTAGGGACACCTGGATGGCTCAGTCAGTTAAGCGTCTGCCTTTGGCTCAGGTCATGATCCCAGGGTCCTGGGATTGAGCCTTGCATTGGACTCCTTATTCAGTGGGGAGCCTGCTTCTCCCTCTCCCTCTACCTCTCCCCCAGTTTGTGCTCTCTCTCTCGTGCATGCATATGCTTTCTCTCTCAAATCAACAAATTATTTAATTAAATTAAAACCACAATTAATAAAAGAACTACTGCTTAGTTGTTTCTTATTCTAACAATAAGTTTACATCTATAGATATATAAATACAATGAAAAATTACTTAATACACACATAAACGTGAACATTTTTTAAATGTATGAAATGGGAAGAAATTACTAGGTATCCTTTGTAGCCTACTGTTCTAGGTTATCTCTCACTTCTTTGTGTTTTAGCCATTTTAGAACTCTGTAAGTTGAAGAAGTTGCATGCTAATGCAAATGGTTCTTTTGTCTAGTGGAGATGCAATTAATTATTGCCCTGTGGATATGGTATTTATTTGTAAATTCATTTCAACGTCTCTAAGTATGTGTTTGTGTGTGTGTTGAATTGTATTTTGAACTCCCTGTAATTGATATCTTACTTGTTCCCTCACTGGTTAGCGATACATAAAAATAAAATCTCTCATGTGTTCATTTTATATTTGTGTGAGAGTCATGATGATTTTTACCTTTAAAAAAGTTTGGTATATGGGAAGGAGACAAACCATAAGTGACTCTTAATCTCACAAAACAAACTGAGGGTTGATGGGGGAAGGGGGTTGGGAGAGGGGGATGGGGTTATGGATATTGGGGAGGGTATGTACTATGGTGAGTGCTGTGAAGTGTGTAAACCTGGCGATTCGCAGACCTGTACCCCTGGGGATAAAAATATATGTTTATAAAGCTGTAAAAAAAAAAAAAAAAAAAAAAAAGAAAGGATGAATACCCAAGTTTTGTAGCAACATGGATGGGACTGGAAGAGATTATGCTGAGTGAAATAAGTCAAGCAGAGAGAGTCAATTATCATATGGTTTCACTTATTTGTGGAGCATAACAAATAGCATGGAGGACAAGGGGAGTTAGAGAGGAGAAGGGAGTTGAGGGAAATTGGAAGGGGAGGTGAACCATGAGAGACTATGGACTCTGAAAAACGATCTGAGAATTTTGAAGGGGTGGGGGGTGGGAGGTTGGGGGCACCAGGTGGTGGGTATTGTAGAGGGCACGGATTGCATGGAGCACTGGGTGTGGTGCAAAAATAATGAATACTGTTATGCTGAAAAAATAAAAAAACTAAAAAAAAAAAAGTTTGGTATATAATTATATTATGACATAAATAATGCACTTGTATCATTTTTACTTTGGAATTTACTGATTTTATTTTTCCCTGATGAATGGCCAGTTTGGAGGTTATGACTTTTCCATCATAACATGGTATTTCCCTCGAAGATCCAGGGTGAATAGCATTATGCATTACTTTAAATTTTCTCTTAAAATCCTGATTAAGTAACTTCAATCTCAATGGCTGTATGGATGAAAACATGTTTCTAAAAGGTACCTGAGAAAAGTGTCTATGGCAGTGGAGGTATATTAAGACATTATCAGAATCATCCAGTTGTCATTCTCCATTACTGTTTTGGGCTAAATGTTAACATAAGTGACTTTTTTAGTATTGATTAGGAGAGTCACCCACCATCTTCATGAGTCATGATCTAATGTCCCCATAGTCATGATGTCTGAAGATGGTGCTTCCTGGTAGCCCCTTACCAAGGAATTTTTCTGAACAGAAATGGTCCAAATCATATCTCTTATTTTGTTTTTTTTCTCTTTGTAAACTTCTAATATTTTTTTGAGTGAAACACATCATAATAGCCATCTCCATCCCATCCCCCTTGCTGCCAACCCTAACCACTCAGAAAAAAGACAACAAACTCATAATTTACAAAAATCAGACTCAGAGGAGTGTTTGGTTTTGCCTGGAGCCAATTGATTGTATCCAAAAGTAACCAGAAAATTCCTCATTATATGTCCACTCCACAATGAGGCAGAGGAAGCAAAACTCAGCCATGCTGATGTACAGTAACTTGGACTCTTCAGGGGATGAGATTCACTGAGTCATGGTTCCTGCAGCATAAGTATATTAGATACATTGCTCCTCTGATCTGGTATGGCTGAGGTGAGAAGGATAAGGAAGGAATGGCTGACATTAGAGTCTTCTTCTTGGAGTAGGTTTTAGTGTAGAGTTGGGAGAGACCAGAGGGTATTTGGGGATTGACAGGAAATATTTGTGCCAAATAAATGTACGCCCATGGGAGGTAAAGAGACAACAAGCAGAAAGGAAAGAAGAGTGCAGAGGGGAACCTGAGGGTGGCCACAGAGCATAATTCCCTGGGACTCAGGCCACAGCCCAGATGCCTGGAAAGTGCTCATGTCTTCTTCTTGGGTTGGGAGAATATATAGCATATATAGTGTCTATATTTGTCAGTGTAATATCTGCCCTAGGATATGTGCTTCTAATCTCATTACACATGGGTTTGCCTCATCTCCCCGGGCTGCAGTCTGGGTCTCTGTGAGCGCAAGGTCCAGCTCCTTAACACGTTTTCCCCAACTCTGAATCTTTTCATCTGCTTCCCACCAAGGGCTGGAGACTTCCAGGTGTTAATTGAAATGGCTGTGTAGGCACCAGGTTCAGGTGGGGCATGCTGATTATAATCTGGTTGGCTAAAAACTTATTGGCAGTTTCTTTCTTAACTCCCTCATGCCAGTGGAAAACAAGCCCACTGCCAAACCCATTCAATAAGAGAACACTAATGAACTTCCAGCAACTATGCCATTTATGTCAGATCTGTTAGTTGGAGCCAAAGTTTTTTAGCTTTGATTTCTAGCCAGTTTTCATACATAACACACACAGGCACACATATATTTGGCATCATTGCTTTCCTGCTGCCCATCTATTCATGAACCTACCTTTTCACCAGCCATGTAGAGAACTTTTACCTACTCCTAGAAAAGGTGGAAGTCCTAGTATATATCCTCAGTCTTCGGATAACAGAGAAGAAAATTCTAATATTCAAAACAAAGCTAAAATTAATGTGAAGTTTTAATAACAAAAATCTTCTACCCTATATGCTTTAATATGCAAACTTCGGGCACATCTATGTGAAGAAGGTGTCTGGTCACCCTCTGGCCAGTGGAAAGCTGTTACATGTTTAATAACCTGTTCTTCAGCATTAAAAAGCTCTGGTCTGTAGCATTTGTCTACACCTGCAGTGTAAATATTCCTTCCATGGCTGACTTCAAGCTGTCACCATAAGGGTACCCAACATGGAGTAGTGAAGAGACGTATATGTCTCTCAAAACTTGGTGTCTCGGGGCACCTGGGTGGCTCAGTGGGTTAAGCCGCTGCCTTCAGCTCAGGTCATGATCTCGGAGTCCTGGGATGGAGTCCCGCATCGGGCTCTCTGCTCAGCGGGGAGCCTGCTTCCTCCTGTCTCTCTGCCTGCCTCTCTGCCTGCTTGTGATCTCTCTCTGTCAAATAAAAAAAAACAAAAACAAAAACAAAAAACTTGGTGTCTCTGGGTCTACTGTGACTCTAAGTACTAATCAACTGGACAAAGAGTAACAGTTCATGAAGTAATTGGGATCAGACTTGGGGGCTGAGTGGGGAGGATCTGAACGTGATATTTCACATTCAGATTTCTCCTAAATTACCTTTGGCAAAGTAAGAAGATGGTCTGGTAACATTGGGTACACACCAGAATGATGAGTCCTGATCAAATAATAGCCACTGTCTTCTCATGTGATATACTTAAGGAAAAGAGCAAATGGAAAGGGGCCAACCTGTGCCATCTGTGGATCTATAAAACTCTGGAAGTAGCACACCTGTTTAGAACTTATGACTTGAAATTCTTTATACAATAGTGAAGTGGTTTTGTGAAATTTTAGGATTTGGAAAAGACCTCAGAGATTATCTAATCCAGTTCCTTTCACCTCTATCAAACCCAAGAGCCCCCTTTTGCCAACTCTCTTGGGGTATAATATAAATACACTAGATGATACAGACTGTGAGGACACAGTTTGATCAGTTTTGTATATGTATACCTGTGAAACCACCACCACCATCATTTCCTTTTAAAAGTAAATTATTCTGTAATACCCTATGAAATAGATAAATATAACCTGTCTACAAACATATTTTTAAAATCAATATAATGATCATTTACTAAGTGCTTAGGTGGTTCCGCATCAGGAAACATAATGAGGAAGTCATATGGGTATATTTTTATAGAGAATAGTCAGGAATGCCACAGCGTACATGCAAACACATGAGTGTCAGGCCCAATGAGCAGCTTCATGACCTGTGAGATATTTTCCAAAACAGCCCACAAGTATCTTCACAGTTCCAAACAATAAAAGAAAACGAAGCTCCCTGATTTATACAATAACTGCATATTAAATCTGTGCAAAAATACTTTGTGTTTCTATGTAGACTGGAGTGAGAATCTGGGCATATTTAATGTGATTATGGCTGTACAACAGAACATCCTACAGTATTGTGGAATGTGAGATGATGAATCTGTGTACCTGTCCTCTGCATCACAGGGCACCTACCATCCTTGCTCCTGCCCAGTAAGTGCTCAGGGTTCTCCCCTCAGATAATTGTGACAATCCCTGAATGCTCGCTCCATTCCTGCCGAGAACACTGCTATCATCTAATACATATTTTGCAGAAACAATTCTTGTGCTCTGGGTGTATCAGTCAAGTTGCTTTCAGTCATGAATAACATCAAGCCCCCTCCTCACTCCCCACACGCAAACTGGCTTGGATAACCCAATAATTTCTTATTTCACAGAACAACAGCTCAATGATGGCTCAGGGGACATGGTTTCTCACTCCTGCCTGTCCCTCCATCCTCTGGCCCAGCTGTATTATGGCTGCACAGTCCAGGTACGCAGGTACCACCTGAGGAGAAGGAAATGACTCAGAGATGCCTCCTCTGTAGGCTTCCCTTGTTGGGGGGGGTAATTCCTCTTGGAGGGGGAATGGGGCAATCATGGTTGGTTAAGATAGGTGGGGATGTGCCCTAGGTCAGAGATGAAGTCATTGTGAGAAGGGCAGATGCCTGAATAGAAGGGGAAGGAAAAGGGGAATTTTGGATGTAACATAGGCAATTAACCGTGTCTAGCATGTTGAGAGTCTGGTTGAGTGTAGACCAACTGCTCATGAGGCAGAGAAGTGGAGGTGAATACTAGTGTAGAGGCTAGGATCTTGAGATCTCTGTACAGAAGAGGCCAGTGCAAAAGGGTAAAACCATAGCTCTAACAGCCCTGATATTTTGCCAGGCACCCTATTCCAGTGACCAGATGAGATGCTGTAATCTCAGACTTGTGGAAGAGGGGTGTGTTTCTGTCTATCTTCCTCTGGGCAGGGAGGTGAGCTGAATCCTTGTTGTAGGTTCAGCTCTTATCCTTGATCATTACTCAGTAAGTGCTTTTGGTGTTTTGAGAACCAGCTGAAGGTGGCTGTGTCTCTGTCTGGTCTTGCCATCTATCCATTTAGGCTACTGTTTGTTCACAGCCAAATAGCCAGCAATATATCACCCTATATCCACCCTTCCTCGCCTTACTCATCTTCCTCCCTCTTGATACCAGGGTCATTATAACTCCCACTGGGGAAGGTTGGGGGAAATTGTTACTTTAAGAACTGACCTCAGATCTCCCCTCTTGGAGAGAACTGACCTTGCATAGGAAAATATTGAAATGGGCATGTTTGTTTATGGAGATGAAAGCATGGCTGATAAGGACCAGGAAATGACAAAGAGATGGAGAAACTTAAAGAAATTAGAAAAGAACAGGAATGTTGTGTGTGCAGAGCAGCAGCAGCAAAAATAAAAATACACAAAGACAAGACAGGAAAATATTGAAGGAATATTTCCTCCAGGTTGGGAGACCACAGACGATGAAAGAAAGTCAGCTAATGAGAAGTTCACTGGATCAGGTATATGGAAGAGGGACACCTAACCTTCCATCTGAAATCATTTGCTATCACTCTCATTTTCTTTAATTTTGAGTAAAACTTTCCTATATATCCCCTGACTTGGTGTTCAGTGAAATCACAGGTGAAACCTGTGGCCAGGTTTTGGGTTCACATAGGGCAGAGAGAAGGAAGCAATCAGTTGGACGTGAGCTGTGAACGAGGTCAAGAGGTCAGCAGCACAGGAAATTGGAACAAGAGGTGACCATGGGAATGTTACTCCCATGGAGTTTGCAGAAATCTTGAGTAGGGCCCTGGACTTCCCACAGGATGTGGGAAGGAGGCTTAGCCAATTTTATTTGAATCCTAGAGGACCTGGTGAGCCCAACTGACTCCTAAATTACACAATCTCCATCCTTCATTCTTCTGGCCAAAAGTTGACACAAAGGATAAAGAAACCCAACAAACCTTACTGTCACTGTAGATGTGCACACTACAGATGGGACAAGTACTTCTATTCACATTTACATACATATTATTCATCCCATCCCTACTATTTATAATGCTAGAGACTTCCAGGCACCAGGAATACAAAGATGCATTGGTTCTAGGCTCCTCCTTTGATTTCTCACATTGGACCAACTCCCTACAAACCTCTCACTATCTTTGTGACAGACAGTTTGTCATTCTGTCTCTTTGTGACTGGTCAGCTGACTTGGCCTTGGGAGTCTGGAAGCTTATCTAGAGGAAGGGACATTTGAGCTGAGACCCAAAGGATGACTTGGTGTCAGCCAAGCAAAGAAAGGACAAGAGTGGACACTGGTTTGATGAATAACAAGCATTCCAAAAGTTGCCTCAGCTCTACCGCGGTCTACCTCTGCTGTGACTAGATCAGAGTTGAGGTGTCCTATAAAGTAGAATAATCTGGATAGCGATGTGGATACCAGGTCTTTATACTTTCAGCTCCTTACAGAGATTCATGTTCATATGCATAGAGGCACACACACCCAGATTGAACAAAACATTCCTCATCCTCCCAGGAGTAGGAAACTCTGGTGATTTGTGTGTATGTGTAGGGGGAAGAACCTTATCTTGCTTCCTTGGTGTGCAAAGAATGAGGATGGAGTTGGGAGGATGAGTAGAAGACACTCTGATAATTACATGTGTGGGAGATTTTGGCTGCTTATGAAATAACTGTCTGAATAGAAACATGGGTACAGTAGTGGTCAGCACACTGTCATCTGTGTTGGAAGTCTGGCTCTGTCAAGTTCAAGCAATGTGGGCCACTTCACCTCTCTGCAGCCCTGTTCCCAATAGTACCCATCTAATCACATCCATCACATAAGATGGTCATAAGGATGAATGAGTCACTGCACGTGAAGCATGTTAGCACAGCACTTGGTACATACTGACTGCTCACTTAAAATCAGTGATTGTTGCTATTTTCGCTAATGGAGGTAGTTTGACAAAACATCTCCAGTTTCCCCTCTCGCAGAGGAGTGAGTGGCAGTGAGCATCTCTGCCTCTGGCTCAAAGAGCAAAGCCCTCTTCCTTCTGCTTCTCCTCTCACCGTATGCAGAACCTGAAAGTTGGATGGTTTCTTGTGTAAGAGGCTGAATCAAAAGAGTTGCCCAGGACAGTTC
This sequence comes from Lutra lutra, assembly GCF_902655055.1. Taxonomy (NCBI): domain Eukaryota; kingdom Metazoa; phylum Chordata; class Mammalia; order Carnivora; family Mustelidae; genus Lutra; species Lutra lutra. The sequence continues at coordinate 25,016,692 of NC_062283.1, read as the reverse complement.
AAATGGTCCTGAGGAATTACAGATTAATAACCTCCTGGGTACCTTTCAATGCGTGTATCTGAGCAAGCATTGAGTTAAAAGATGGATGAAATCTTGCCATTTGCAATGACGTGGATGGAACTAAAGGGTATTATGTTAACCAAAGTAAGTCATCAGGGAAAGACAATTACCATATGATCTCACTGATAGGAGGAATTTGAGAAACAAGACAGAGGATCATAGGGGAAGGAAGGGAAAAATGAAACAAGACGAAACCAGACAGAGAGACAAACCATAAGAGACTCTTAATCTCAGGAAACAAATGGAGGGTTGCTGGAGGGGAGGAGGGTGGGAGGGATGGGGTGGCTGGGTGATGGACACTGGGGAGGGTATGTGCTATGGGAAGTGCTGTGAATTGTGTAAGACTGATGATTCACAGACCTGTACCCCTGAAACAAATAATATATGTTAATTTTTAAAAAAGATAGAGGTTAAATCCTCATCCTTCATCTCTCGAATATGTATAATTTGCTCCACTCTTGTTATCTATGCAGTTCAGATGGGAAAGCATAAAAAAAAATTGCCTGTGAACATGTGATCCATTGCATAGGTGAAAACGATGTTTGTATTCACTGCCCGCTTGGTGCTATTCTGTGAGGAAGCAAACATTTCTTCAGGAATTTCTTAAGCTACACGAAGGAAAAGCAGTTGATAAAATTTCTCTGTGACTGCCAAACACTTGGAGATGAGAGGGGCTTTATAAATGAAATATATGACTGTTGCTGTCTGTGGTGATTGACAGTCTCAAGCGGCCACAATTCAAAAGCAAGAGAGCGAGTTCTGGGGGTGCCATTAAGAGTTCCAGAGCCAAGGGAAAATGCACAGCATTGCCTTTCACTGGTGTGATTTTCTCTCCCAACGGCCCCAAGACAACTCCTGTTGGGATGATTGAGAGGGGCACTTAAAGAAGGCAGCGCCCAGGTCGAGTTTCTCCATAAAACGTCCCTAGTGGAAAGTTAGCTGTACGTCTTTCAAACTAGCGACTCTGAATGACTCTGTCATTAGGAAAGAATTTAGTGGCTTTACATTTAATATAAGCTAATGGTTTCTGGAGGATTTTGAGCAGCATATAATAAGTTTAAGCAGCCTCCTGAGAAGTTTGAATGACGTACATGGTGCTAAAGTGCCCGAGAGCAGTATGTCTACCATCTCCAGAAGCACAGCATTTCTCACCGGGCTTCGTTACTTACATCCGTCTGCAAAACACTTCCACCATTCCTTCATGTGTATACTTATTGTCGTATTTTTTTCATCTCTGTGGATGACTCATTTCACAGTGTCCACTGTGGTCGTGTGAGTATTTCCATCTTTAGGAACGAGATAGAGATAAATCCACAGAGAGATCGATTTTCATGGATATGTGTATGGCAGAGAAACACACTTGATATCAAATTAGACGGCTGTGCAGTAAGTGGTGGCAGGGGTAAGACAGGGGGATCTGAAAGATTGTTTCATTTTTCTTCCTGATACTGAGATAATTTGGGCTCTACATCAATGGCATAAGGACGATCATAATCTAACAAGTTTTTCTGCCTGCCTGCCTTCTTTCTTTCTTCTTCTCTCTGTCCTTCCTTCCTTCCTGTTTTTCTTTCTCTCTCTTTTTCTTTCTTCCTCTCTTTATTTCATTATAAAACAAAGGTAGCATAAAATTTACTCTTCTAACCATTTTTAAGCATACGGTTCAGTAGCATTAACTATGTTTATATTGGTGTGCAACCACCTTGAGAACTTTTTCATCTTCCCAAATGAAACTCTGTAGCCATTAAATAGCTTTCATTTTTATTGAAAAGCAGGGAGACAGATCATAGTGACACACCGAAATGCATGGGCAATCCTTTTGAAGGAATGCCATTCAGGGTCATGTCCCTAAGGGAAGGTCAGCCATGAAGGCAAACTATTTGGGAGCCCTGGCAGGGGAATAACGAGAGCTTGGACTAGTGATTTCCACAACCTCCCTCCCCCAATCAGGAGGGTCTGCACTGTCTATGTCCCCTTTGATTTTGCATTTCCTGCAATAACACAGTGAAGGAGGACAGCTCAGTGTTCCCAGGAGTGTTAGCAACTTCCTTTCTTTCCTCCAAGCTGACCTACTTGGAGGAAACTATGGAATATACCAACACAGTTCTCACTTATGGTTCACTGTTGGTACTTAAAAAAGTCATCTAAAAATCTGGCTATTGCCAGATTGCCCCAAAGAAATTATCTGTGAGCCAAGGGAAAAGTATTTGTCACTCTTAGCATGGTGAATTTTCTCCAAAGTAAACAGCAGTGCCCTTCCAAAAATAACCAACCTGCCCATTGGGTCATACATACTTACATTTGGTCAGAGCCATAAGAGCCAGGATTTAAGCCAGCAACACTGGAAAGGGCATTTCATGGAAGAGGCCTCTTGTTTGCTCTCTGGAAAAGGCTTCCAGGAGACATGATGGAGCCTCCCAGAGAGGAGAAAGGAAATAAGTGACTGATCCCATGGCAGGGATGAGACAAGATGAGACAAGAGAGCCATGCCAGTGGCTTTGGCCCACCCCGCCCACTTCGCCCTGCTGTAGGCCTGGGCGCTGGCTGGTGTAGGATGGCAGCCCCCAGCTGCTGTGGGTCTACTGGCATTGCTCGGGGAAAGGCGAGTGTACAACAAGAGGGAATTATTTCTGGGGAGTCAAAAACATTTAGAAATTATTTTCCGAAACATAACTCTAATGTTTCATGTTTTTATGCTCTCGAATTGCCTTGGGAGCCTTTTAGGGTTAGTGAACTCTCTCAGGGCACTTAGCAGCACTATGTGTAGAAATTGTGGTTTGCTGTCAGAATGCTTACGCATCAGCAGCGCCAACCCCCGGCTGCTGCCCTCCCTGGTGGCCACCAGCATTGTGAAACAGCTCTTTCTGAGGAGTGATGCTCACATGGGTTAGGAGAGGCTTTGCTGGGTGGGGGGAGGTGGGGAGGAGGAGGAGGAGAAATGAGAAAATCACTAGTGTTAATGGAAAGCCTGCTATATGCTAGTCCCTTTCCTCTACTAGCAAGATCTTAGGAGATTAGATTACTGTAAGGAAAATGTGGCTCCCAGAGTTTAGATATCTTGTTCAAAGACACTGGGCTTAAGAGTCCACATGTCTGTCTCCTTGACACCACAGACCGCATTCTTCCAACCACACGGTGTTGCAAAAACAAGTCAGGTTCTCCAGCCACGTCCATCTAGAAGAAGGAGGATCCTTCTTCTCTAGAGGACCCTCTTTGGGTTCCTCTAGAGAAACAGAATCAGTAGGATATCTATTCATATCTCTATATCTATACATCTATCCATATGTATATATGTATGTATGTACGTATCCATCTATCTATCTGAGAGAAATTTACTATAAGGAATTGGCTGGTGTGATTATGGAGCCGACAAGCCAAGATCTGTGGTTGATAAGTTGGAGACCCTGGAGAGCTGGTGATGTAGTTCTAGTCCAAGTCCAAAGGCCTGAGAACCAGGAGAACTGATGGTGCACGTTCTGGTCCAAGTCTTAGTCTGAAGGCAGGAAGAGACGGGAGTCCCAGCTTGAAGACAGGCAGAGAGAATGAATACTCTCTTATTGAAACTTTTTGTTTTATTCAGCCCTTCAGTGGATCGGATGAAGCCCACCCACATTGGGAAGGGCAATCTGCTTATCTCAGTTTATTGATTTAAATATTAATCTCAACCAGAAACATCCTCATAGATATATCAGGAATAATGTTTAATAAGATATCTGGGCACCCTGTGGTCCAGTTAAATTGACACATAAATCAGAGTGCCAGTTACAAAAGAATTTTTGATAAATCATTTTCAAGAAGAAATAGACATTAACAAAGTGACAGGAAAAGTTCTTTTTGAAAGTTTTAGTTATAATATTGTACATTCATACAATAATAAATGATATATTTTATGGACAAAGTTAAAGGGTTTATATAAATATATAGTTTTTAAAAAACATCCTTTGAAGTCAAGTACTAATGTTACCATTTTACAGATGAAGACACTGACGTCCAAAAAGACTGAGTGGCTTCCATAAGGTCATAATAAAGAAAGAGGAAGAACTAGCACTAGAGCCAGGTCTTATGATGGTTAAGCTCTCCCTGTAACAACTACTCCTTTTGAGTATATCAGGATAATGCATATTAAATTCAGATTCATCAAAAGGTAGTTAAATTATAACTTTGTTTCTCTAAAAACCCTTTTTAAAGCTTTTTTTGAAAAAATGTTTATTACTCAATAAACTTAGATTTCAAAATATCAAACTCTTTTCAGAATAGTCTTTGTGTAAGAAGCACTGAGCAATTTTTGCAATGTTAAATGTATAATAGATGACATAGTTAATAGTTAAGCTATTCACCATCCATTAGGCAAGAGCATGGAAAACTGTCTTTTTACTGGAAAAGAACATTCCCAGGTTTTATGCTATTCAACAAATATGGTATCCCTTTTAAGAATTTTCTCTTGATTAACCTGTGATCAGCACTCAAAGAGGTAAGAAAAATTTTCTGAGTGGAAGGTAGCTCAAGTTCTTGGGGGCATAGTAGTAGTAGTAGGTGGAAGAGAACCATATACTAGAGCTTTTGCTGATACGAGGAGCCCTTGTTGTCCCAGCCAGGGAGCAAGACAATGATTCTAACATGTGAAACCCAGAGGCAAATAGATTTCCCAGAAGAATCCCAACTGTAAGATGAAGGGCCTGGAGGAGTTACAATGAAGTGTCAAGCCTGGAGGGGAGGGAAGGAGAGGGAGAACCATGTTGAGAGTGATTGATAACAGTTAGAGGTATCCAGATGTTTTTATTACTTTAAATTTTGCTCCCAGCATTGTATTTGCAAATAGATTAATAATGCCAGTTATGTTTATGCCTGACCTTTAACATGTTATATAACTCATCATGTCTACCTCTGGCCTGGACCTCCCTCTGAGACCCAGGCCTGTGTATCCCACTGCCCACTTGACATTTCCTCTGAGGTACCACAGAGCTATTCAATTTTGAGAGGTCTAAAACAAGAGTCAGATTTTTCCTCAAAAGCTTAGTGCTTGGCCAGCTCATTATCCTGATGAATGGCACCACCAGCTTCCCAGAGTGCAAACAAGCAACCAGGGAGTCATCTCTGGCTTGTCCCCCTCCTCACCTCACACCCACTGCTTCCCCATCCGTATCTCCATCTCTCCCATCTAGGCCATCCAAGTCTTTCCTTCAGACCACTTGCAACAGTTTTTTCTATTCCCATCCTCTGTTGCCCATCTGAGTTGTATTGGCACTCTGCAGCCAGAATGGTCTGGTTAAAAATGAAACTTAAACCACATCACTGCCTTTCCCCTGACGTTAACAGAGTATGCTCTTCATGTGGTCTCCAAGATCCTGGCATGACTCGGCCATGGCCTGTCTCTCCAGGACTGCCTCACACACGCTTCTTTCCCTGGCATTCCGTCGTACTGCAGGTCCACAGCAGATCCTCATCCCATGGCAGCCCCACCCCAGCCTCTGATCTGCTGACACGAACCTCTTTTATATACATACTGGTTTCTCTGCCTGGACGGTTCCTTCCTTCCTGCTAATTGACTCTCATCTCTCCTTCTCCTTCATACTTCAGCCGAGTCCCTGCTTTCTCCAGGAGTCCTTTCCCAATGCCCCCATTGGGTCAAGACTTCTATTGGAAGACCTCAGAGCTCCCTGAAGTTCTCCTTTTAACAGGTATTTGTGCGATCATTGAATCTGCCACACAGGCAGGGACAGTTTCTGGTTTTGCTCTATATATTTTTGGATTGAAAGGATAAATAATAAGTGAACTCTTTCCTGAGCAGGAAATTGCTAATGACTTTTGTTGTGGCCACCATGCCTATGAACAGCCTGGCTGCTCACTCCCTGAGTGTAACTCAGTCACTATGGCTCACTCTTTGTCCTAATTTAAACAGGATAAGAAATAGGGGAATTGTTGTGCTAAGAATATACTTGGAAGTACAAAGCCAACAGACTATGCTAAAAAGTCATAGTCTATAATCTCATTAATGAAATTTGATTCTGCCGAAATTAATTCTGAAAATATTCATCCAGATCTCTTAATGTCCCCTTTTCCACCATTTTAAGGAAAGGACAAAAAGAAGGGCATTCATTCTGTATGTGATAATTTCCTAATTTCTAGTGACTCACTCCCTTTCTTACTTTTTCTCTTGCCGTGTGTGTGTGTGTGTGTGTGTGTGTGTGTGTGTGGCTAGCTCTGTACAATTAGACCTATCTTGGGACCTTTCTGTGACAAAAAAAATTCTCACAGATTTGAAGAGCACCAAGTCTGAGGAGATCGTTGAAATATCTCAAAGTCCAAAGTAATTCAGCCGGTGTATAATGTCTCTTTCCAATGGTTCCTCATGACTTCTGTTTGTTTTCACCAAAATGTTTTCACATTACACACCTGAAGTTTTGTGAAGAAATTTAGTATGTTAAACTAATAGGTCAGCAAATCTATCATTTTCCCAGCTTGCTAGAGGTGATATTAACTTCTATCCAGAGGCATTTAGCAAGAGGAAATTTGAGTTTTGGGTAGAGTTTCTTGATTTGCAAGTATTTGCTGGCACTTCATACCCTATCTCCATTAACATTCTTAAATTACACAAATTTACAAAGGCAATGGAAATGAGAAGTGATCACACAGCCATAGGGACTTCGGTGATATTGTAAATCAGCCATTCTGGCTCTGAGGAGTGACCAGTCCTCTTGGCCTTTGGATTTTCAGAACATAATTCAGTCTCAGCCCTGGGTTCATCTATGTGTCTTCTTCCTAGAAGAGCAGGCAGAACATCCTGAGAGTTTTCAGATTATAGTTTATTAAAGTTCTTAAATCATTTCAAAAAAGGAAATATGACCTGAGTAAAACAAGTAATTTTTCAAAAAATGACCACCAGAACAAAGCCTGGTGTCTTAAACAAAACAATTAATTGTGAAGTAGGCTGGAAAAAGCTATCCTTATACAATAATAAGTGTATTTTGCTTCAGAAACATGTCTGCTCATTTTCCATATAATACAATATTAAGAAACCTGAGGCCAGCTTTCAACAACTAAAGCAGAAGTTTCAACAATTTTCTTGTGAATTAGAATCATTCTGAATTAGCAGCTTGCTTCAACAGCCAATTTGGACAATTCGAACCTTAAATGGTGTCTTAGGTCTGATATATTTGCTTTGGCTGTCTAGATAATTCTAAGTCACTAGACAATAACTCATGGAGAAATTGGGAAAATGCCCTTTTTCCATGTATGTCTTCTTTTTGGGCAAGCATTTAAATGTTAGATGAAAGAATTTGCCTTGCCTATGATTGAAAGGATGACTTCAGAAGGTCTAACATTTTTCCTCTTCATTCTTGAAATCCAGACAGCAATAGGAATCTCGTGAGCCCTGGAAAGCCCCTAATGGCAATCGTGGGATAAAATGTTTTAATTGACAAAAGAGCCCCTTGGCTAAATTCTCGTCTTTGTAGAACTTGTCAGAAGTATTCAGTTTCAAGCCAAAAACCTGCCAGAATGAAGGCCAATCATTAATGACAGAAAGATTGGGAGAGCGGAGATCCGCTGGCCGCACAACCACACATAATGAGACAAAATATGACGGAGTCAACCGAGGGCAATTGACCCATATCCAATGGTTAATAAGTGGGGCCCTCAATATCAGATGCCCCTACTCCATGCTGGCATTTCTCACACACAAGCAGTGATTTGTCCCTGTCATAAGAAACTAAAAATATGATACTCCAAGGGTCTTACAACTCAATTTTGTGTTTTTAATCACGTATCTAGACTGCTCCAGGCACAGGAGAAACTGGAAGAGTAAATGAAGCAAATGATACCTAAGTTACTTGCTGAGTAAACCTTTCTGGGTGGGTCTTGTATATTCCAGCGGGGCACACACACACACACACACACACACACACACACACACACTCTTGTGGAAGACCCTGCACAACTTCTAGTAGATTTTCTGTAGGCTGTGGATTATTTCCAAGGAAATCCTTGCTTTTCTGAGTCTAACAAGGCATTACGATTATTTATATATTCCCTTCAACTGTGGACTCTATGTTCCCATTAGTCCCCTCTCCTCCTTGCCTAACTCCGCTCTACTTCAGAGCCCCTACTGGGTGGCGGTAAAGTAGTGGTGGAGCAGCAGTAGTAGCAAGTGCAGGTGGAGTTCATTGATTCCCAGCAAGTTTTAGGAGACGAGAAAGGGAGAGATGGGCAGAGAGAAAGGCAAGCTTCCGTTTAGATGGACTTGAAGGAGTCTCTCTTATGAACTTGGAGAGAAGTTAGAGGTTTTAGGAGAAGTCGACATGGGACTGAGACATGAAAAGAAAAAGGACAATTGGGAAAAAAGACTTTCTGGAGTTCTGTATGTGTATTTATGTCTGTTTGTTTTTCATTAAGAGAATCCCCTTTTGCATTTAAAGAGCCCCCAGTAAAATATATTCAAATTGTTTTTTAATTAAAATCTTGGACGTCAGACAGTGTTTCTTTGTATTTAACAACTTGCTGAGAATGGGTGACAAAGCGTCCGGGTTATGTGGATGACATACGTAACCGAAGGTCCGTCTGTAGGATGCTGGGCACGAGTGCTGAGGGGGAACCTTTGTCAAAGACCCAAACGCCCAGGTGTTTGCATCAGGCTGCACTAAGCTGCTCACACGTGAGCCCAGAGTGCCAGTTGTGTAAATATCCCATGAGAATCAAAGGCTCCAATAATAGTGGGAAAGATTAAATCAGAGATGTTAATATGATCACGTCTGCCTGCGCCTGTTTCAGATAGGTATACTCCTTGAAGTGAAATGGCTTCTTTCAAACCTGTGTGTGTAGCCAAGACAGGGCAAGAACTTTAATACTAGAAAATGCAATTTTTTATTTAAAAAAGCCGCTATTTTCAAAAACAAAAGAGAGCAAAATAATCACCACAAAGTGAAACAGTCTCTGTGCCATTGCAATTTTCACTAACAATTTAAAAAAATCCTGTCATAAGCAGAAAACAGGTTTGGCCATGAAAGTAAACTCCCTTTCTTGCTAGTGATTGAATGTGACTTCCAGATTTATAAACTCACAGGCCACTCACATCGTGTTAGTTGTTGGAGTGGGGCAAGGCTTGGCTTTGAAAGATGTTTACAATATTTTTTAAGTTTGGTCATAAGCGAGTGTCCAGTGAAACTGGCCATGTGGACCTCAGGAGTGACACAGCCCGACAGTTTTCTGCTCATATTCTTGTCCTTAGCTGCCTGCATTATCAGCTTCGTGCTGCTGCCTTGCTCGACCGGTGGAGCCTTAAACAGTGTCAGAATGTCACGGAGATGCTGAGCCTCCGATGCTGAAAGGCCTTATCTAAAGTGTCCTACATACCAATGCTAAGTGAAATCATCCTTTCTAAAAATTTAGCAGATTAAAGTTTTACACAGGCCGTGGGCAGGAAGCCAGACGTTTCTGGAAACATAAGAAAGGTACAGATCTGTATCTGCTTTATGTGATCATGTTGTGTGAATTCATTCTGTGCAGATTATTATGCTATTTAAACGTGTTGGCAAGTAGCAGCAATATCCGTGTCATAACTCAGGTCCCCCACCTTACTGTATCCTGGTGACTCCCACCCTTCTATTCAGCTGGGACTCACTTGCCACCACTATCCCCAAGATATCCCTGGACTGGTATTTCATGGTAGTTGCCCTTGGACTCCTGACATTTGAAAGCCCACAGGGCTTTGGCTCTGAGGCAAAGCTGTCTGCTGGGAATGGAGGGCAGTTGTTAGAAAGTGGGATAAAGAATCACCTGGGGTCTTCATACATACTCAAACACAGAACTGGTATAACCCTAGGGCTAGCTGTTGGGGAACAATTTCCTTTTTTTTTCCCCCTGCAACCCCTGTATTTCTTTTGTATCATGCCTTCTGGGACAGGTTCTCTACATAAGAAGCCAGTCCTTTTTTTTTTTTTTTTTTTTTAAACAAATTCAATACAAAAATGTTAAGGATGGTGGAAGAACAGAAAGACATACTGATTTGCTCTCAGTCTCCCATACTTTCATGACCCTTTCTGTTTGTTTTAATTGTTTAATTGTATGGAATTCTCCTTTCTTCCTTCCTATTCAAAGTTTTCAGCACAATGTATTCATTGCTCAAGTTCATATGAATTAAAGCAAAACCTTTTCAAGAGCTAATCTAAGATACCGTGAATATTAGTCATACACTTGACTGAATGTAATAGAAAACCCAAGATGTTTTTTAAAATAAGGAATTTATTTGAGTCAGGTAACAAGAAATCTTAGTGTAGCTGACACAGGGCTAATTATTCAGGCTCCATCTATCTTCCCAATCTGCCATCCTTGGTGTGTGGATTTTCATCCTCATGGCTGCAAGATGGCTGCCACATCTCCAGGCACTGTATTCCAGGCAGGAAGAAAGAAGATGAATGAAGGAAAAAGGACAAAAGGCTGAAGTGAGTAGTCCTAATGAGACTTTCTGCTTTAAAAAGCTTTCTTTGACACTCTGCCCCGACATCCACTCATATCTCATAGCCCAGAACTGGCTCTCATATGAGCTCTTTGCTACACAAATTCTATAGCTTTTATGTTAAAGGAGGGGGACTGTGTGACTTTTCAGTAGATTTGTGAGGACTTTAATACTGTTTAAGATGATACAGAATACATACATATCTTGGCTCCATGAAAGTGGACCAAGTATTTCAATTAAAACTCAAGAACACCTTTACGTGGGGTGACCATTTGTCTGAGCTTGGTCGAACCAGTTTAAATCTCTGCCTGTGTTTCTGGCCTGATTGCTAATAGTATCTCCTTTCACCTTTCCCCCAACTTGTTATTATAGGAACTCTCATGGTATTATGAAAAGGTTGGCAGGATTTTACAGGAATACCTCTATGCCCACCACCTAGATCCTACCATTATTAATTTCCTAGTCTCCTCCTTGTTTTATCTCTCCATTCATCAATCTGTCTTATTTTTTGTTGTTGTTGTTGTTGGATGAATTTCAGAGCAAATTACAGGCATCAATATACTTCTCTTTTACTACATCATTAACCAAAATTCTATATTTGTGTACAATGTGTTTTTTCTTTTGAAGTAAAATTAACATAAAGTGAAATGTACATCTAAGTGCATATTAGCTCAATTTTGGCAAATAAATGTGTAACTCAAACCCCATAACAAGATATAAAACACTACTTTCTCCTTGAGAAATTTCCTTTATCCTCTCTTCCAACAGGTCTCCTTTCACCCAGACAAGTACCATTCTGTTTGTTTGTTTTTTTCAGTATAGATTATTTTGCCTGTTCTAGAACTCCGGATAAATGAAGTCATACAGTACATCATACTCTTTTGGGAGAGGCATTCAGGTTAGCTGAAAACTCTGAAATAATATTCTTGAGAATCACCTAAGTTGTCATGTGTTTCATTCTGGAAGCTTATTTATCTCATTCTTTTTATAAGATCCAAACAAACTCTGGCTCCAGTTGGGTCAAAATCACCTATTTTCAAGGTTGATTTTTCAAAATACTTACCGGGAGCAAAGGCCTTTAAAACTATCAAAGCAATGTTGCTTCCTCTCTATGGCAAAGGATGTAAAGTCCTCGAAACAAAGATCTTTATTTCACAAAAAGGAATGTGGGTTTGGGAACTTCTAAATGGCTCACTTTTAAATTTAATGTCTCTCTAAGAGATATAAATTAGCGACAGCAAAATATTATGGCCCTTTGAATGCTTCATCCCGTGAATTGTAAATTAAAGTTTGTTTAGCCATTTGGTGGAGCTTAACCATACAAAAAAGAGCTGTTAAATATTTTATGGTATCTAAATGTACTTGCATGGGCACCGTTCCTGTCCCCTGACACATTTTTGTTCGAGTGAGAAAGGGAACGACTGGGAATGCACATAAAAATATTCCCAGTTAACAGAAGTTTAAATGAATTAAAGAAATAAAGAACACACATGTTTGCATTTAGACATGGTAGATGGCCAATTTTTTTCATGAAGAGTGCCTTATTACTTTTGCTCTAAGCAGTACTCTAAATGCTCAACAGTTGACAAGGGGAATTTCCCTTCCCTTCTCTCCTTTCCCTACAGTATATATTAAACTAATTGCTTTATTTTAACAAGGGGGACCCTGTTTCCCCCAACCATCTTCCTGACCCCCGGCTTGAACTTCAACTCCAAGGATCTTTTCTGAGAGATAATTGCACTACCAATGTGATTTAATGCACTTTGGCTTTAGTGCATCAAGTCTTCTCTGTCTTTAGAAACATTTTTAACTCTCAAAGGGTCAGATTCCCATCCTATATAATTCTTGGAGAGTCATATAAAAAATTTGGCCCAGTTTCCTTATCATTTATAATTTTCCTAATAGTCTCGGAGTCACAAAACTATCTAGTGTTTCAGAGATGAACAATTTGCTGTTTTCCACGAATAAAAATTCTCTGAAGGATAATGTAAGGAATGCCAATAGGATTAAAACTGTCACAGGGAAACTGTAAATAAAACTCATGCCATAACCTATAGGGCTCTCAATTTAGATCTATGTTTATAAACACCCACTGCTTCAGCTTCTTCTAGAAAATTCCTCATGCTTGAACTGAACACATATGAAAAGCTGACAAGATGAGGGATTGGCCTTTCTGACATGGATGGAGAGGCTGCATCGCTCTGAACCCCATTCCTCAGGAATCAAGATTTTCCTTTTCTGAAAAGTTCTCCCCAATCTGTCTACTCTGAATTCTTAGGCCATGGGATTCTATGCTTAGTGTAACTTGTCTTCCTTCCCGCTCCCCCCTGTTTTCTTGGCAGGTCATTTTGTGCACTTGTGTACTTACACATAGGCACTCAAAACCCACCTAGATGCCCCCCCGCACACCCACATCTGACCCCTGTATGCAGATACACGTGCACGTTCAAAATCAGCAGAATTATATTTCATTTATTCACTATCTAGTTCTTACTCCTTAAAAAAGAATTTTGCTCTCTTGGGATAGGTTTTAAAAATACTTCTAATATTAACTCTTTTGGCATGTGTTGGATTCAGTCAATGATTTTAAACATTGCATCTCCAAGCAGCTTCCGCTAATGCAGTAATGCAGCCTTGGTTGGCCTATAAAGATCTGGCTCTGGTACTTTTTTAGCTAAAACTTCTTGCTTTCCTTGACTTTAGTTCTCTCCTCCATTAAGTGGGAATAAAGTGGTCGGGCCATAGCACTGCGGTGAAGCTATAGGAAATGCAAGCATTGTAAATCTGTACAATCCCATAGAAGAGCTCTCCATGTGCTACCAGATAACCAGCTCCTTTTAGGCAAGGACCCGTCTGAGCAAGTCGTCTTTCCTACCCCCAGCGAAGTGGTGTCAATCCTGAAGAGCATAACACACATTTATCCTGAGGATGAAAATGAACATATCCTCCAGAAAACAGAAATGAAGTTGCGATCTGTGCCAAGATGCTCTTGGCTCTTTGCTATCATATGACATGGAAAGATGGAGTAAAAGACCCTAGCAATTGGTGTGGGGGGCAGGGGCTAGCCCATCTTACTCCTGGCCAGCTGTGAGTCCAGGAATGGACTGGCATTCTGGCATGCTGGCAGAGCTCAAGAAGAAGATGGGAGTTTTCCAAATACTTGGGGTCTTTGATGATTGAAACTGCCAGAGATGTGGGGGCTGCCACTCACACCCCTGGGGGTGACTCCACATCCTCTCTGCACACGTCATTGCCTTCCTGCTGTTCTTTGGGGATCTTCCATATTCCAGCAGGGGACGCTATTTCTAACTTGAATTAGTTACCATAATGTGCGGAGAGCCCAAGACCATGGTTCCTAACATGCGCAAGGAAGCAGAAGGAAGAGGGACACTCGACCAGAGTCAAAGGTTCTCATAAAATAACTTACTTCAAATAAGTCAGTGGCATGGTCCCCTTGGTTCTGTCATTTCACATTTGGAATTGGAGCGAGGAAATGAATTTTTGTATCAGTCTGCTACATGAGGCTATGTGCTCTGACGTGTTATTTTCCTAAGATGTTCCCTTGCAGCTTGCTCTTCGGGGCATGCTGTTTATCAGGGCCTATTGTTCTTGACTCCCTTTGATGGTTTATTTTAGCTTCTTGCTCTGTCCTTCAGTTCAGTGCTGTGGTTTCTCACAGAGTTATCCTTTTATTTACGGACCCTGGATTTCAACCCAATCGTTTTATTATTTTCTTTTTATCTTTGAATCATTTGCAACCACAAAATTCCCATCTGTCTCTGTGTTAGTGGAGTTGATGGAAATACAATGGCAATAGGGCTTTAATTATGACTTAATTAATAATTTAATTACCTAATTAAGGTTGGCATGGCTTTAATTTCTGAGTGAGTCAGTTATACCATGGCCAGATATAGCATCTCTAAAAGGTCCAGGAATCTGTCAATCTAACAGTCTAGCAAGTGCTTGGCATTGGTCACCTAGGGAAAAGGACATTTGCTGGGATCTATATAAATCCATCATCAGCATTCGAAAAACAATTTCTGGGGAAAGTCCTGCTGATGGTGATGGGTACATTCATCGTTATTGTATGGATAGTATCAATTTGCTCTTAAATGGTCAAATGTGCACCCTTCATAAATACTCCCTGGCTCACCTCACTCTGCCCCTGTGCTTCAACAAGCAGATAAAATATTTTCTTACTTTTTGCCCTGAATTTGATTGTAGATCCATCTTCTGCTAGACCAGGGATCAGAAACATTTTTCTGTAAAAGGCCAGATAATAACTACTTTAGACTTTGCAGGCTACACAGTCTCTGTCTCAACAACTCAGCTCTGTGGTTATAGTGCAAAGCTGCCATATTCAATGTGTAAATAAGTGGTGTGGCCATGTGCCAATAAAACTTTATTTATGGACATTAAAATTTGCATTTCATATAATTTTCACATGAAAGATTATTCTTCTTCTGATTTTTAAAAATGACTCTTAGCTCACAGGCTATAAATAAACAAACAATGGGCTGGATTGGACCTATGGACTGCAATTTGCTGACCCTTGAACTTACTAGAGTAGAAATTCTTTGAGGGCTGAGACTTTTTTAAGTTTATGCATTCTAAAGCCTCGGCCCATGGCAGGTACTTAATAAATACTTTTTAAATAAAAGAGCACTGGATGTGGTACAAAAACAATGAATACTCTTATGCTGAAAATAAATTAAAAAAAATGATTTAAAAAAAAGAGTAAATTAAATATCTTCTCCCATTCCGTGGGTTGCCTCTTTGTGTTGTTGACTGTTTCCTTTGCTGTGCAGAAGCTTTTGATTTTGATGCAGTCCCAAAAGTTCATTTTCGCTTTTGTTTCCTTTGCCTTTGGAGACATATCTTGAAAGAAGTTGCTGTGGCTGATATCGAAGAGGTTACTGCCTATGTTCTCCTCTAGGATTCTGATGGATTCCTGTCTCATGTTGAGGTCTTTTATCTATTTTGAGTTTATCTTTATGTACAGTGTAAGAGAATGGTCGAGTTTCATTCTTCTACATATAGCTGTCCAGTTTTCCCAGCACCATTTATTGAAGAGATTGTCTTTTTTCCACTGTATATTTTTTCCTGTTTTGTCAAAGATTATTTGACCATAGAGTTGAGGGTCCATATCTGGGCTCTCTACTCTGTTCCACTGGTCTGTGTGTCTGTTTTTTGCAAATGACAGTACAGACAAAAGGTTGATATCCAGGATCTATAAAGAACACCTCAAACTCAACACACACAAAGCAATCATATAAAAAAATGGGCAGAAGATATGAACAGACCCTTCTCCAATGAAGACATACAAATGGTTATCAGACACATGAAAAAATGTTCATCATCACTAGCCATCAGGGAGATTCAAATTAAAACCACATTGAGATACCACCTTACACCAGTTAGAATGGCCAAAATTAGCAAGACAGGAAACAACATGTGTTGGAGGGAATGTGGAGAAAGGGGAACCCTCTTACACTGTTGGTGGGAATGCAAGTTGGTGCAGCCACTTTGGAGAACAGTGTGGAGATTCCTCAAGAAATTAAAAATAGAGCTTCCCTATGACCCTGCAATTGCACTACTGGGTATTTACCCCAAAGATACAGATGTAGTGAAAAGAAGGGCCATCTGTACCCCAATGTTTATAGCAGCAATGGCCATGGTCACCAAACTGTGGAAAGAACCAAGATGCCCTTCAACGGACAAATGGATAAGGAAGATATGGTCCATATACACTATGGAGTATTATGCCTCCATCAGAAAGGATGAATACCCAACTTTTGTAGCAACATGGACGGGACTGGAAGAGATTATGCTGAGTGAAATAAGTTAAGCAGAAAGAGTCAATTATCATATGGTTTCACTTATTTGTGGAGCATAACAAATAGCATGGAGGACAAGGGGAGTTAGAGAGGAGAAGGGAGTTGAGGGAAATTGGAAGGGGAGGTGAACCATGAGAGACTATGGACTCTGAAAACAATCTGAGGGGTCTGAAGGGGCGGGGGGTGGGAGGTTGGGGGAACCAGGTGGTGGGTATTGGAGAGGGCATGTATTGCATGGAGCACTGGGTGTGGTGCAAAAACAATGAATACTGTTACGCTGAAAATAAATTTAAAAAATTTAAAAAAGAGTAAATTAAAAAATTTCTTCTGAATCTATAATATATATTTGCTTTTTAATAATATATTATATAACATAATAATATATCATATAAATATAATAATAAATTTATTTTTGTCTAGTTCTTTACAAATACTTTCACAAACAGAATTTTATTTTGTCTTTATGCCTGTGCTGTCTGCAGGGAATACAACAATCCTATTTCCAGATGATGGAATTTATCTTAGAGTGTATTTTGTCTTTTGTGAACACACTGTATGAACACTGATTTTCAGTGGTGTCCAAATAATTACCCCCTTAGAAAATGCATTCCTGGTTTTTGCTTTTAAAAATTTTTAAATTTAATTTTGAAGATGATTTAGGTGGTTTTGTTAATAATGTGCCAGCTCTCTATATTTCAGCTTCTGAGGGGCTTTAATTCATACCCTGAGAAGAGAGTCAGTTCTGTCAGTCCTAATAAACATGAAATAAGTGTGAACTCTGGAAATTCTACTGTAAAATTCTACTGAAGAAATGGACGCTGTCTGGGAGGGTCAGAGGAGCTGTAGATAGAGATGGTGGCTATGCTGGCTATTCTCTGCTGGCCCCACAGCCTAGGATTTATTCTCCACACCTCTTAGCTGCTTAAGTGCCCAGGGAGTCTGGCATCCAGCTGGGCTTGACTAGTGGACAACACTGGTGGTACATCAGAGAATGGGGCAAAAAGTGGTAGAAAGTTATCCACATGCTCTAGTTCCCCACTGCCTATGTCTCCCATCAGGAGCATTGCTCCTGCCTGTCTTGGGTCTTCCTGTCCTCCATGAAGAGCACTCTCCCTTTAGGCAGGGGTGGTTTCCCATTGTCATTCCTGGAGTACCTGACTAACCTGTAATCTGTCCAAACCTCTGGAAAGAATCTCTTCTTTAAAAGTTCTCCAGTTAAACCCTTTGAATTGCCATCTGCTTCCTGTGTGGAACTGAGCTAACCTAGCCATCATTGAGATAGGACTGTTGGACACTGGACACTAGTTGGTTGGAGGATCCAACTAGTAGTCATGACTTCTGAAATTCTCCTGCTAAAGACTTCCTCTTTGGGTTATAACTCTAGGCATTTTATTTTACTTTGCAAAGAATCTTTGCCCACATTACACATTAAGGAGCTGTCAATCATTTATCCTACATGATAGGTGTTAGCAACCAGGTTTGTCATATCGCTCTCTTCTGTGATAGAGCTGCCTCTGGCCACTGGGGAGATTTCTGCTTATTTGAGCGATTGGAGCAGGGGCTTAGTAAGAAAAGAAAGCTGGGAGAGTGCTTACTGAAGTCAGACCTAGTAGGGCCTTCAAGGGACAGGATGAGAGTGTGGGAACACTCACGGGTAGAAGTGAAGGGGCAGAATGAGGAGCCGAAAAATGGGAAGTTGTCTTTTTTTTTGTTTTTATAATTTCTTTAACATGTATGAACATATATGTCAGCATGATAAAAAAAGACTGCATTCAGGTATGCAAAGAAAATATTCTTCATTCTTTCTATAACTGATTTGATCTTCCTTATGAGACGTTTATAGATGGCAGAGGAAAAAAAGCAAACTTTTGTCCAATTCCCATTTAAATTTATTTTACTCTGATAATTAAATAAGATTTTTATTTTTTTGGTAACTAAGTAGTTTTTGGGTCAATGCTCAGGATTCAAATTCCTACCCTTGGTCTCTCTAGGATGTTATCTGGGTATTTGGGGTTTATATGGCCCCAGAGTGACAGAGAAGGCTTGCACCCACATGTGGGGTCCTTGTGCTGCCTTCCCTCTGGCTCTTCTCCGGGGTGGTCTTCATCAGCCTGCTCACTGGGTGAACTGCTGGTCTCCAAGGCTGAAGATCAGGGCTTTGAGCCTTTGGAGCCTGTGGCATTGCCTTGGTGCAGGTAGGATTCCTACTGGTTCTGGGACCATTAGCCATTTCCCTTTGTTTGCAATGTTCCTTCTGGCTTCAGATCCCTAAGAGTCAGCTCTAGGGAGTTCACACTCCAACCTTCAGCCAGGGGCCATTCTGTTTCCACCACAGTAATCCACTTCTAGCCAGTTCTCTTGCCAGTTCCTTAGTCCCCTTCTTCTTCATGCAGTGGGGTCCATGGGAATTCTTGGAGGCCATAAATATCCCAAAAGAGAATTGGGTATCTATGCTCAGTCTGTTCATCTTACCTGGCACAACTTCGTACCACTTTCAGTTGAACCAAGTGACCTAGAGTTGGCGCTGGGGACTTGTCTCAGAGACCCAACAGTGAAGCAAGGACAGATTCTCTCTACTCTCAACAACCTCTTCATCTATTTGGATGTTTCTAAGCCCCTTTCCTCATCCCCCCCGCACCATCCCTAACATGCAGCCTTTAAGATGGAGGAATAGGGCTTTGGAGACCAAAACTATCACTCCAACCCAATCTTCTTCTTTTCTCTCTTAGTTTCTAGGGCTGGCCTTCCACTTTCTCTAAGTGCCTACTTCTTTTGGCTTGCTAGCCTCATGGTCTCTTCTGCATGTTTAGAGGTTCTGCGTGTTTTCCCCACCCCATGGTAAAACACTATGAGTTGGGTCTTTTAGATTTGTTCAATGATGTATTAAAAGGATAGGTAAGGGGGTTAGAAATTCCTCATGTCTCTTGACAAATCTAGATTTTGCTCTGGACTGGAAAAAATATATATTGGATGTCACAAGTGGAATATTAACTCTTTCTTTTTTAATTTCCTCTGTAGGAGCCCCAGTTCCTGTGACAGATAAATTCTAAAATGCCAAAGGGGGGAAAAGCCCAGTAATATATTTCAGAAAATACTACATTTCCTCTACTCATAAGTAAACAATAACAAAAGCCTAGATATTCTACAAGACAACTTCAAAAATGTGGATGAGGTTCCTGGGTGACACAGTTGGTTAAACAACCAACTCTTGATCTCAGCTCAGGCCTTGATCTCAGGGTCATGAGATCAAGCCCTGCTTTGGGCACCATGCTAGGGGTGGAGCTTACTTGAAAAACAAACAAACAAATGAACAAACAAACCAAAAAAAACCTCCAAAACAAAAACCCCCACAAAAACATGGAAAGAGGAGATTGAACTATTTCAGATGAAAAGAGACAAAAGAGATAAGCAGCTGAATGAAATACATGAAACTCGATTGGAACCTGGATTAAAGGTAAAGAAAAACAAAAGTAGATATAGAAATGTGTTTTGGGACAATTTGAGAATTTTGTAAATTGACTATTTAGTAAATGGTATTGTCAACTTATTGCTATTCTTCTTAGGTATAAAAATGCTGTTGTGATTACATGGAAAAATGCATGCAAGTACTTCAGGGTAAAGTAGCATGATGGTTATGATGTATTTTCCAATGGTTCAGCATAAAACAAAACAACATATACATAAACAAACAACATATACATAAACCATTAGAAATATTTTGATAGGAGTCTTTTTTCTGAGTAGTAATTCTCAACAGTGGGCTTAAAATATTCAGGAAATCATTTTGTAAACAGATGTACTGTCATCCAGTCTTTGTTGCCCCATTTATAGAGGACAGGGAGACTAGATTTAGCATAATTCTTAAAGGCTCTTAAGGGCTTTGGATTTGGGGAATAGCAAATGAGCATTGGCTTCAAAATCAAGTCACCAGCTGCATTAGCCCCTAAAAGAAAATCAGCCTGTCCTCTGAAACTTTAAAAGCAGGCATTGACTTCTTCTCTTCTCTAGCTGTGTAAATCCTAGATGTCATCTTCTTCCAGTAGAAAACTGTTTCATCTACAGTGAAATCTGTGTAACCACTTTCATTAATTATCCCAGCTAGATTTGCTGCAGCTTCTCCATCAGCACTTGCTGCTTCACCTTGTGCTCTGATGTCATGGCTTCTTGCCTTAAACCTCACGAACCAATCTTCGCTGCCTTCAGACTTTCCTCCTGCACCTTCTTCACCTCTGTCGGCCTTCACAGAATTGAAGAGAGTTAGGGTTTTATTCTGGATGAGGCTTTGGCTTAAGGGAATCTTGTGGCGGTTTCATCTTCTATCCAGACTACTCAAACTTTTCTCCACATCAACAATAAGGCTGTTTGGCTTTTCTTTTTTTAATTGATGTATAATTAACAAACAGTGTTATATTAGTTTCATGTGTACAATATGATTCAACAACTCTAAGTTACTCAGAGCCCATCAAAATAAGTGTATTCTTAATCCCCTTTGTCTATGTTGCCCACCCCCATTCCACCTCCCTTCTGCCAACCACCAATTCCCTTTATTTATTTTTTCAATCTCTTTTTTCTCTGTTGATTTATTTTGTTTCTTAAATTCCACATATGAGTGAAATCATATGGTATTTGTCTTTTTCTGACTTATCTCACTTAGTATTATACCTTCCAGGTCCACCCATGTTGTTGCAAATGGTAAAATTTCATTTTTTGTGGCTGAGTAATATTCATGTGTGTGTGTGTGTGTGTGTGTGTGTGAATGTTTTCTTTAGCCAGTCATCTAATCATGGACACTTGTGTTGCCTTTATATGTTAGCTGTTATAAATAATGCTGCAATAAACATAGGGATGCATATATCTTTCTGAGTTAGTGTTTCCATTTCCTTTGGATAAATACCCAGTAGCAGAATTACTAGATTATATGGTAATTCAATTTTTAATTTTTTGAGGAATCTCCACAATATTTTCCAGAGTGGCTAACACCAATTTTCATTCCTACGGATAGTGCATAAGGCATCTTTTTTCTCTACATCCTTGCCAACACTTATTATTTATTTATTTATTTTTAAATTCTAACCATTCTGATGGGTATAAGGTGATAACTTATTATGGTTTTGATTGACATTTCCCTGATGATGAGTGACATTGAGCATCTTTTCATGTGTCTGCTGGCCATCTGTATATTTTCTCTGGAAAAACATCTATTCAGGTCCTCTCTCCATTTTTAATTGGATTATTTGGGTTTTTCTGGTGTTGAGTTTTATATGTTTTTAATATTGTAGATGTTAAGCTCCTTTCAGATATATCATTTGCAAATATCTCCTTCTATTTGGTGGGTCGCCTTTTTGCTTATTGATGGTTTTCTTCACCACACAAAAGCTTTTTGTTTGTTTTGATATCATCCCAATAGTTAATTTGTGCTTTTGATACTTTGCCTGAGGAGACACAGCTAGAAAAATGTTTCTATGGCCAATGTCAAAGAAATCACTGCCTATGTTTTCTTCTTGGAGTTTTATGGTTTCAGGTCTCACATTTGGGTTTTTTATCCATCTTGAGTTTAATTTTGTGTATGTCATAAGAAAGTGGTCCAGTTTCTTTTTCTTTTTCTTTTTCTTGTTTGCTTGTAGCTGTCCTGTTTACCCAGCACTATTTATTGAAAAGATTCTTTTCCCCAATGTATATTCTTGCCTCCTTGGTCATAAATTAATTGACCATATAAACATAGGTTTATTTCTGGACACTGTTTTGCTTTCTTATCATTCATACATTCTTTGGAGTTGCACTTTCAATTTCCCTCACGAATTTTTCTTTTATATTCACAACTTTGTAACTGTTTGGTATAAGACACCTCGCTTTGGGCCCTTCTCAGCTTTTCCTCACTAAGCTTAACCATTTCTACCTTTTGATTTTAAATGTGAGATTTGTGACTCTTCCTTTCACTCGAACATGTAGAGACTGCTGTAGGGTTACCATTGGCCTAATTTCAATATTGCTATGTCTCAGTGACTATGGCGGCCTAGGGGGAGAGGGATGGGAGAACAGCTGGTCAGTGGAGCAGTTGAACACAAGCAACCTTTATCAGTTAAGTTCACTCTTAGGAGGATGTGGTTCATGGTGTCCCAAAATGATTATAATAGTGACATCAAAGGTCACTGATCATAGATCATGATAACAAATATAATAATAATGAAAGACTTTGCAATATTGTGTGAATTACCAAGATGTAACCCAGAGACACAAAGTTGGCAAATGCTATTGGAAGAATGGCTCTGAGAGAGCTTCTTGTCTCAGGGATGCCACAAACCTTCAATTTGTACAAAATGTAATCTTTGTGAAGGGTAATAAAGCAAAGAGCAAGCAAACAATGGTATGCTTATTACAGCTACACCATCAGTTAGGGCTTCAACGTATGAATTTGTTGGGGGGATACAAACATTCAGTTCACAACAGCATCTCAGAGGTGGTTCAGCCTGGCCTTCTCCGAGCCCTTGGGCTGTGAAGGCTGAGCAGTGTTTCTGGCTCTGTAGAGTGTCTGTGCCCCACTGGTCTTATCAACCAGGCCTCTCAGGCTGCACTACCTGTGCTCTTGGTCTCCTGATGTCCATCTCCTCGAGGATGAACTAGCAGACAGGAGTAGGCACCAGGCCATTAGTGTCATTTAGCCTCATTATGTGCGTCTCTCATTTGTGTCTCTCCTCCTGGGCTCTTTCCATGCATAACAACTTACACAAAATGCTGTGTTGGAGGAGAGAGAGGGACAGGGTGGGCCAGCCACAGACACCTGCTACAGCTCACCTCAGGGCTTTCTGCTCCAAGTGAAAGTGCTGTGAATAATAAACACACAGGGTTGTGTGACCACTAAAGAAAATGATGTATATGCAATAGTGGCAAATTTAATGTTCTGAATAAATACATGAAGAGTAGGAGAATATTTGGTTATTAATGGATGTGTTTTCCACTGACCCTTCCCAATATTTCCAATCACCTGTGACATCTCTTCCCACACTCCCTCTCCCAACATCCCTGCTAAAGGATGGGATTTTTCCCCCCATTCTCCCCATCCCCTTTTTCCTCATTGACATAGCAGAGAACAAAGAACAAAAGAGGCAAAGGCTGGGATCTTTTCTCTTAAGAAATGTATCCATTTGTTAAAATATTCATACACTGCAAAAACACATTTATAGTGAAAAGTAAGTCTCTCCCACTGCCCCTGTCCTCCAGCCACCCAGTTTCCCCACCCAGAAGCACTGCTACCAGCTTGTTACTTGAAGTGTTCTAGGGATAGGCCACAGATGCATCTTTTCCTCTTCTCTTGCTAAATTGTTAGCACGCCGGACATATTATTTGTCTGCACCTTGCCTTTTTTTTATTTTTTTATTTTTTATTTTTACCTAAGGATATGTTTCTAAGATGGTTTATGTCAGTACACAGACAGATGCCTTTTTTAAGCGGTAAAGTCTTCCCTTGAGCTGGTTATTTTGCTATCACAAGCAATCTGCCATTATCTTTGTATGCACTTAATTTTACATGTGTTTGACTCTATGTGTAGAATAAATATCTGATATGGAATTGCTGAGTCAAAAAGATTATGTACTTTTAACTTTCCCAGATATATCCAGATGTCCTCCTCTGAAGCTCTGTCTGTATGAATTGATACTAACAGCAGCAATATATGAGAATTTCTCTTCACCTACATTCTCACCAAGCAGGGTGTTATCTATGATTTTTATCTTTGCCACATTCGTAGGGAAAACGTTGAATCTTGGTGTAGTTTTAACTGTCATTTATCTGTTTTGAATGAGGTTGGGTATCTTTTTGTATGTTTAAGAGTCACCTATATACCCTTTTTAGGAGAATTCTTTTAGTAATAGTCTTTGCCTGTTTTTTTTTTTTTTCATAGGTCTGTTGATCTTTTCTAATTGTTTTGTGGGAGCTCTTTATGCATTAGGGAAATTAATCCCTGTGTTACAAGTTACAAATGTTTCCCCCAGATTGTTGTTCAGAATTTTTATTTTGTTTGTGAAAGGTTTTTTTCTGGGCATAAACATTTTGTATTTAACAAAATTTACCAATCTTTTCTTTTTTGGTTTCTGGATTTGTTAAATTTAAATAAGACTTTCTTATTCAGAGATTTTTTAAAAAATTTATCCTCTACATTTTTCTAGTATTTTTGACATGATTTTTTCATATTTAAACCTATAATTCGCCTAAAATAATTTTGCTATGATGTATAAGATAGTTATTTAACCTTATAGTTTTTTTTTAAAGATTTTATTTATTTATTTGACAGAGAGAGATCACAAGCAGGCAGAGAGGCCTGCAGAGAGAGAGGAGGAAGCAGGCTCCCTGCTGAGCAGAGAGCCCGATGCGGGGCTCGATCCCAGGACCCTGAGATCATGACCCAAGCTGAAGGCAGCGGCTTAACCCACTGAGCCACCCAGGCGCCCCTATTTAACCTTATAGTTTTAACAAATAATTGTCTACTGCTCTTGTTAATGAATAATCCATCTTTTCTCCACTGATTCTAAGTGCTACATTTTCCAAACTCTGTATTTCTGTAATTGTTTTGCTCTATTTTTGGATATTCTATTGTTTTACTAGTCTATATATTTACATGCCATATTATAATTAATATGTTTCAATGTCAAGTCATGATAATTCTTTTTTTTAATTTTTAAAAAAGATTTTATTTATTTATTTGACAGAGAGAGAGAGACAGTGAGAGAAAGAACACAAGCAAGGGCAGTGGGAGAGGGAGTAGCAGGCTCCCTGCCAAGCAGGGAGCCCAGTGCAGGGCTTGATCCCAGGACCCCAGGATCATGACCTGAGCCCAAGGCAGATGCTCAACTGACTGAGCCATCCAAGCACCCCTAGTTGTGCTAATTCTTGCTTATAAACTCTTGGCTATGCTTGTTTTTCACTTAATTTAAAAAATTAACTTATTTAGTACAAAGTATCCTCTTGGTATTTTTATTGAGACCATATTAAATTTAGAGATTAATTTGGGGAAAATGCCTTTTTATTTGTTCACGTCTTTATTCTGTCCTTCAGCAGCATTTAGGTCCTGCAAATTTCTTATTCATTATATTTTTGATATGTTTTATTACTTTCACAAATGAGGTCTTTTCTTTCATCATATTTTTAAAACCTGCTTATTATAGAAATTTTCTACTCAGCCACTTTGTTGAATTTTATTATTGTTTATAATAATTTTAGATTAACTCTGTTAGGTTTCCTAGTAAAATAACAATATCATCTGCAAATGATAATTATACTTTCCATTTTCCAATTTTTTATGTCTTTATTTCTCTTTCTTATCTAATTGAATTTCCAATGTCTATAGAACAATTCTAAATAATAATGATGATAAAGGACATCTATTGTTTCTGCATCTTCTTACAAAAGAATCTCCTTATCAAAGAATTCATCTCCTCCTAAATTATTATTTTTTAAAGATTTATTTATTTACTTGAGAGGGAGAGAGAAAATGAGTGGGGGGAGAGGCAGAGGGAGAGGGAGAAGGGAAATCTCAAGCAGACTCCCTACTGAGTATGTACCCTGAGGCAGGGTTTGCTCTCATCTCCCTGAGACAATGACCTGAGTGGAAACCAAGAGTCAGATGCTCAACTGACTGAGCCACCCACACAACCCCTAAATTATTGTTTTTAAAATCAAGAATGGGTTTAGGATTTTACCAATTTTTAAATTTTCTATGAAGACCATGTAATTTTTTTTCTTTTGACATTTTATGTGGTGAATAATATTAATAGATTTCCTCCTATTGAACCATCCTTAAACTCTTGGGATAAACCTACTTGGTTGTGGCCCATTATTCTTTCAGTATTGTTTTGGATTCTATTTACTATTTGAGAAGTAAGAATTAATTTTTACAAGATTGATCTCTAGAAACCTGGCCTCTAAAAAAAAAAAAAAAAAAAAAGAAGCTTCTCTTTCAAGCTGCCTGGAAAATAGCTACAGTACAGTGTATAAGGCATAAATTCTGGTCAACTGTAAGGCCCACATCCTGCCTCCTGATCATAGGGGCTGGCATTTTCCCAAACCTGAATGCTGATATGCCATATCTTGCTGTTACCTTGTTCCTTCATATAGTCCTAGCTGCAAGGTTTGAACTCCAATTCCTTTCTCACCAGAGGACGGTCTAATGTTTCCCCTTTCCAGTTCATGAACTTGACAGTTTAGAACTGAAGCCAAGGTTCCACTGCACCATACTGATATTGCATCTTGGTCCCAATCACACCAGGCAAGGAAAGGATGCTTATTTAGTAATGTGGCATATAAGCCCCTCAGCCCAGGAGTCAGGATCCCTGCCCTGGAGGGTCACCTCTGGCTCTGCCAGAGACCCAGGCAGTACTATAGAGTGTGACGGACAACAAAGGACCACACATTGACTGCAGATGCTATCTCAGTGTCTCCAGGACACACTGGTTCAGCAAGGCCATTTGCCCTGTTTGTACAGCTTTGTGTCGTTTTTCTCCATTGGTACTCATATGTGAAACAAGCCTGTAGTTTTCTGTTATGTGATAATGTTTGGGAAGATTCCCTATCAATGTTATGCTACTTGTATAAGAAGAATATGAATGATCTGAAAACAGATTATATAGATTTGGTAGAAATATGTGAAACTGCTCTGATTTGGTGCATTTTAGGGTACAAATGTGCATTAATTTTAAGTCTTCTATGTTAACTGATATGAGTGGATTTTTCAGTTTTGGGTTTTTTTTTTGGATAATTAATACACATTTATTTTTATGAAGTTTTAAAATCAGCTTCCTATAATTTAAAAAATTTGGGGCGCCCGGATGAGTTAGTTGGTCAAGTGTCCAACTCTTGATTTCAGGGTCATAAGTGTGAGCCCCACATTGAGTGCAGAGGTTACTTAAAAAAATTATTCTGTATTTGCACTTGTATTTCTAATTTTTCATATTTGTATTTCTCCCCTCAAATGTATTTTGATTTAAGTTTTACCAAACCAACACATGGGTCAATTATTGGTATTACTGCTTTCTGGTTTTTAATTTATCCTTTATTTTTATTTGTACAAATTCCATCTTTCTGCTTTCCTTAAATACACTCTGTTGTTGTTTCCATGTTCTTACTCTGTATTTTGAATTTGAGTATCTTCCATATTCTTTGTTTATTAATATAAGCATCTAAAGCTACTATTTTCCTCTGGGCACTGCTTTCATTTTGCCTCATAGGACTGATACATGTTGCCTTATAAATATTTTGCTATTTTTATTTTTCAGTGACTGAAGAATTAAGGCTTTAAAAAATACTTATAGATAGTAGGTTTATTTATTTTCTAGTTTCTACTTCTATTATTAATTTCTCATTTTATTGTATTACAATCAGAAAGTGTTATATCTACATTTTAATTTAGAAATATGTATTGAAGTCTTCTTTCTGGCTGACTAACGTAAATTTTTATGATTATTACTAAGTCATTTGGAAAAAAGTTATTTTCTGATTTTAGGTTATAGAGTTTGATACATAGTAATTACGTCATTGTTTTTTAGATATTCTGTGTGTGTGTGTGCATTTGTCTTTTTGATCTAAAATGAATGGAACCTTCTACTATCAGTGAGTTCTGTGTATTTCTCTAGCATTTCCTATGGGTTCTACTCTGTGAATGTCAGTGCTTTGCTATACAGTGCATATTCATAACTATTGGGGATTGCAAACTCAATCATTATAAAGTGTGTTTCTTTGTGAACTCAATGCTCTTACCACTTCAGAGCATACATGTTTGCTCTGTTTGTTATATCTCTTCTGCAATCACAGACCAACCAAGGCCAAGTAAATACAAGACCTTGATTCTTTTCAATTTATGATAGGAGAACTAAAATTCCTGCTATAAAATAATGTCCTTCACCAGGTCTCCAAATGTAGCAGTACCTTTTAAAAATATTTTGTATTTGCACATATTTGAACCTCCCTTGACACAACAAACAAACAAAATAAAAAGGCTTAGAGGACATTACTCACTTTATTTTCTTCCTTCCTTCCTTCTTCCACTATACCCCCTTTTCCTCTCTGTTCTTACTCCTTCTACCTCCTCTCGTTTGTCTTCTGACATATTGCTTGAAGAAATATGCTCTTTCTGAGGAACTACCCCCAAGCTCCTTCTCTTTCACAACTAAGAGCCTCTTGAAATGAAGGGCATTGTTGTATTACCACCACTGAATCCACTGATTCTTCAGTGTGAGCTCCCAGAACTGGGTAAGAGCCAAATGCCAGGCATGAGCTCTTTAAACCCTGCCACTTGACATGTTCAACTTTTCACCCTTCAGAGTCTTTCACTTTTTTTTTAAACTCTCACCAGTGCCACTCATTCCTATACATACATTTTATAAAGTCAGCAAAATCCAAATCTGACAGGTTATCTTATCTTTCCAGATCAGATGAGCTCAGAGCAACTTCTTAGCCCTGACATGTTATGCAAAGGCACAAAGCCAACTTTTGAAAGCACAAATGGGGGAAATTTGGAAAAGAAAAGATGATGTGTCATAACTGCTAATATAACTTATATTAATACATCTTTGGCTTGGGACCTGGTGGTTGAATTTTCTTATATGGCAGGCATGTATCAATATTGGATCTCAGAAAACTTAGCTGCACAGGACAGACAGTGGTCAGGAAGGGCCAGGTAGCACTGGCTGATTTTAGTCTTATTTTCACCCTTCTGTTTCATAGAAAAATGTGAATATTCACCAGGGCACACAAATATTAGAGCAAGAGCACAAAAAATTTTAGATTGCCCAAGAATAAGTCATCTCACTATGGATTTTAAGCAAAATTAGTATTTTGGAGTTGATTATTGGAGTTTATGATTAGTTGGCACCTATAAAGAAAATAACCTAATGTTTTCTAAACTGTAAGTACTTGAGGATTACAGATGTTTTAGTATTTTATATGGGATATTACATATTAGAATTTTTATTTCAGAAATTTTAGCAAGCTATTAAATTAAGAATGGATGAACATCCAGGTTATTTATTTTAAAAACTTGGAAATATGATTTCAGAGTCATTTGTTATGTTAACTCATAGAGAATCATAACAGTGTTACCAGGGGAAAGGAGAGGGCACAAGTCCTGTTTGCTTACTTATGTATAATGGCTGAATTTTGGAAATTACAAACCTGCAAGCTTGAACTCAATCCCCAGCAATGTTCTAGAACACATCATTAAATTAATATTTGCCAATAGAAATCACCCATGGAATAAGCAGACCCCGTCATTTCTTTTTGTGCTGGGGTTTTGCTGAAGAACTTAAACAGATGGGGACAAAGAGTGAGCACTTCACATCAGAATTCCCACAAAACATCGACATTCTCTTTTGATAGCTGTCAAAGCCCAACCTGAATGAGGAAGATAGATGATTCCAAAATTGTTAAATATTTTTGCCTAAGTAATATTGGTAATGGCTCTTGTCAACTGGAAGAGATTGCCTATCCTACTATCTAGGGGTCTGTTGCATTTGAGAAGCAGCACTCATTTCTTCATTCTTTTGCATGTGGATATCTAATTTTCATCACACCATGTGTTAAAATGATTTTCCTAACACTATTTGTTTTTCCATTACATTGTCTTGAAACTCTTGTTGAAGGTCATTTGACCACATATGGAAAGGTTTACTTATGGGTTCTCTCTATGCTATACCATTGGTCTATATGTCTGTCTTCATACCATTACCACACTGCTTTGATTATTGTGGCTTTGTAATATGTATTGAAATCAATAAGTATGATGTTTCCAACTTTGTTCTTTTTCAATATTATTTTGGCTTTTTGGGGTCCCTTGAGCTTCCATATCAATTTTAGGATTTTTTTTTTCTATTTCTGCAAAAAAAACACCATTGGCATTTTATAGCAATTGCATTGAATCTGTAGATTGCTTTTATTTAAAGAGCATTTTAACAATTTAAGTCTTAAGTCTAATGTCAACATATTAAGTTTTCCAGTCCATGAACACAGGATGTCTTTTCATTTATTTTGTTCTTCTCTAATTTATTTCGGTGATGTTTGCAGCTTTCAGTGTACCAATCTTTAATTTCTAATGTTAAACTTATTAAGTATTTTATTTTTTGATGTTATTATAAGTGGGAATGTTTTCTTGACTTCCTTTCCAGAATGTTCATTGTTAATGTATAGAAATTTAACTGATTTTTTAATAGAGCTATTTTGAACAGGGAAATTTAAAAATCATTAACTAGTGAAAGGGAGATTACCTGATAAGATTTAGAGAGAACCCTAAAGGATCTGTAAATAGTAGATATAAGGAATGCCACCATCTATAAGGCTAAGTCACAGTACCCAAGGAAGGGATGAACTTAGATGATATTCCCCCTTCTCCAACAAAGTCACAGATTCAGATGTCATTGAGAAGGTAGGACATAATCTCATAGATAACAGAGAAATTCACTGACAAATTTCAGATGGGGGAGAAGACATACAAAGTGATACCAGGAAAACACTATGGAGGATGGGCATCTCTGCATCTTCTGCACAACACTGGCAGCTGAGTTGTGAGGGCAAGATCAAATACCACAACCAAGAAGAGAAACCCTTTCTCCTGCAGTGTCTTCAGCTAACCAAGCAGGGCATTGTGCCAGGAGAAAATCTATAAAGACTGCTCCAGTATTGCAAGGCAGGCAAAGAATATATTTATATTTGAGGGGGCACAGTGATATCTGAAACAGGAAGTATTGGAAGGCTACTTTCATCAGACTTCATAGACCTTTACAAGGATTTTTGTTTACTAAGAGCAAGATAGGGAGCCTTTAGAGTTTTGAGCAGAAAACTGACATGGTCTTATTTATGCTTTTAGTATGGTGATTCTGTTCTACTAGATTGAAAATGAATTGAAGGAAGGCAAATTGGAAGCACATTAGGAAACTATTGTAATAATGTTGCAATAAAAATTTAGCATGTTGTTTAAACATTTATGTCATAAAGTTATTCAATTGAAGCTATTATGAAATCTTGGCTAATTCTATCTCTCACTGTTAACTCTAGGTCTAAATAAGGAATTAAAAGTATTTTTTTAAAGAACATTTTTAAAAAATCAACCACCATGAAATACATGCTAATTTTTCTATTAGGTGATTATAAGTATATTTTAATATAAATTCAAACTGAACCAAATGAGAGGGTTGAAAGATGGCAGTGGAGTAGGAGGACACTAGGTTTGCCTCATCCCATGGATGCAACTAGATAACCATCAAATGATCTTAAATACCCCCAAATTGACCAAAAGATTGGCAGAACAAACTCCACAATGAAAGGTAGAAAAGCGGCCACATCAAAGAGAAGGTGGGAGATGCAGTTAGGTGGAGAAATGGATCATGGCTTCTGAAGTGGGGAAGGAGCTGCAGTCACAAAGAAGGGCACCCTGCAGGAACCAGGGCAACATCAACACTCACTGCCTAGTTTGCTTACACTGAACCCCACCAACCCCATCCATGCTTTAATAGAACTCTCCTTTCCAGTATTGCTTGCCTCAGTCACAGCATGGCAGGCCTCTTACCCTGGAAGATAAGCCCAATCCCCTACTCAACTGTGTCTCCCAGTTTGGGGGTTTGGAGAGCCTCAGTTCTGGTGGTGGTGGCAACAGGTCTCATTTTACAAGAAAATCAGAGCACACCTAGTTAAAATTCTCCATATTCAGGCCAAGGCCCAAATACTGCCCATAACAGGCATGGAGAGCCTCTTCAGACAAGTGGACTGAAGAATCCACAAAAAAAGAGCAGAGCACATTCAGCAACATTGGACAAACTCCCAGAAGTGCTAGGCCCTTGAGAACAGAGGACACTACACAGCAGGGCACCATAGGACCTCTTCTTAAGGCCATTACCCTTAAGAACAAGAGACATAGCAGACTTTCCTAACACAGAGAAAGAGGCACAGAGACTTAGACAAAATTAGAAGACAGAGAAAATATCCCAAATGAAGAGCAAGACAAGGCCATGGCCAGAGATCTAAGGAAAACAGATATAAGCAACATGTCTGATAGAGTATTTAAAGCAATAGTCATAGGGGCGCCCAAGTGGCTTGGTCATTTAAGTGTCTGACTCTTGGTTTTTGGCTCAGGTCATGATCTCAGGGTCATGAGATTGAGCCCTCCATTGGGCTCCATGCTCAGCAGAGAGTCTGCTTGAGATTCTTTCCTTCTGCTGCTCCCCCCACTTGTGCACTTTTTCTAAAATAAATAAATAAATAAATAAATAAATAAATAAATAAATCTTTTTTTTTTTTAAAGCAATGATCATAAGGATACTCACTGGACATGAGAAAAGAGTGGAAGACTTGAATGAGGCCCTTAACACAGAGTTAAGGAATAACATGACAGAGATAAAGGGCTCAATAAACAAAATGTGAAACACACTTGATAGAATGAACAGCAGGCTGGAAGAAGCAGAGGGATGAATTAATGACCTAGAAGACAGAGTAATTGAAAGTAATCAAGCTGAACAGAAGAGAGAAAAAAATTATGAAAATAGCCTTAAGGAACTTGGTGACTCCATCAAGTGGAGTAACAATCACATTATAGGAGTCCCAGAAGAAGAACAGAAAATGGGGCAGAAAAGTTATTTGAAGAAATCGTAGCTGAAAACTTCCTTAGTCTGAGGAAGGAAATAGACATCCAGATCCAGGAGGCACACAGAACTACTATCAAAATCAACAAAAGAAGGCCACCACCAAGACATATTGTAATTAAATTGGCAAAATATAGTTGTAAAGAAAAAATTTTAAAGTAGCAAAACAAAAGAAGACAGTGACATACAAGAGAAAAAGCCATAAGGCTAGCAGGGGATTTTTCAGCAGAAACTTTCCTTGCCGTAGAGTGGCATGATATATTCAACTGCTGATTGGGAAAAATATGCAGTCAACAATACTCTATCCAGCAAGGCTATCATTCAGAATACAAGGAGAGATAAAGTTTCCCAGACACAAAAAGTAAAGGAGTTCATGACCACCAAACTAGCCCTACAAGAAATAGTTAAGGAGACTCTTTGAGTGGAAAGGAAAGACCAAAAGTGACAGTGTGAAGTTAGGAGACACAAAAACAGTAAAAATTAATATTTCTGTAAAAAATCAATCAAGGAACTCACAAAACAAAAGGATTGACGTATGACACCATACACCTAAAACATGGGGGAGGAAAGGAGTAAAGAAAGACTTAAACTTAAGCAACCATCAACTTAATATAAACTGCTATATGTACAAGATGTTATATACAGACCCAATAGTAACCACAAACCAAAAACCACTAATAAATATGCAAAGAATAAAGAGAAAGAAATCCATATATATCGCTAAACAACACCAGCAAACCATGAAAAAAAGAAAAGAAAGGATCAGAGGAAGTCTTCAGAAACAACTCAAAACAAATAATAAAATGACAATAATGCATATCTACCAATAATCACTTTGAATGTAAATGAACTAATCAAAAAACATAGGGTAACAGAAAGGACTTAAAAAAAAAAAAAAAAAGGTGAACAGACCCATAACCAGTAAGGAGATTGAAACAGTCATCAAAAATCTCCAAACAAACAAAAGCCCAGGGCCAGATGGCTTCCCGGGGGAATTCTACCAAACATTTAAAGAAGAACTAATTCCTATTCTCCTGAAACTGTTCCAAAAAATAGAAATGGAAGGAAAACTTCCAAACTCATTTTATGAGGCCAGCATCACCTTGATCCCAAAACCAGACAAGGATCCCATCAAAAAAGAGAACTACAGACCAATATCCTTGATGAACACAGATGCAAAAATTCTTGCCAAAATACTAGCCAATAGGATTCAACAGTACATTAAAAGGATTATTCACCACGACCAAGTGGGATTTATTCCAGGGCTGCAAGGTTGGTTCAACATCTGCAAATCAATCAGTGTGATACAACACATTAATAAAAGAAAGAACAAGAACCATATGATACTCTCCATAGATGCTGAAAAAGCATTTGACAAAGTACAGCATCCCTTCCTGATCAAAACTCTTCAAAGTGTAGGGATAGACAGCACATACCTCAATATTATCAAAGCCATCTATGAAAAACCCACCGCAAATATCATTCTCAATGGAGAAAAACTGAAAGCTTTTCCGCTAAGGTCAGGAACATGGCAGGGATGTCCGTTATCACCACTGCTATTCAACATAGTACTAGAAGTCCTAGCCTCAGCAATCAGACAACAAAAGGAAATTAAAGGCATCCAAATCGGCAAAGAAGAAGTCAAACTATCACTCTTCGCAGATGATATGATACTCTATGTGGAAAACCCAAAAGACTCCACTCCAAAACTGCTAGAACTTGTACAGGAATTCAGTCAAGTGTCAGGATATAAAATCAATGCACAGAAATCAGTTGCATTTCTCTACACCAACAACAAGACAGAAGAAAGAGAAATTAAGGAGTCCATCCCATTTACAATTGCACCCAAAACTATAAGATACCTAGGAATAAACCTAACCAAAGAGACTAAGAATCTATACTCAGAAAACTATAAAGTACTCATGAAAGAAATTGAGGAAGACACAAAGAAATGGAAAAATGTTCCATGCTCCTGGATTGGAAGAATAAATATTGTGAAAATGTCTATGCTACCTAAAGCAATCTACACATTTAATGCAATTCCTATCAAAGTACCATCCATTTTTTTCAAAGAAATGGAACAAATAATCCTAAAATTCATATGGAACCAGAAAAGACCTCGAATAGCCAAAGGAATATTGAAAAAGAAAGCCAAAGTCGGTGGCATCACAATTCCGGACTTCAAGCTCTATTACAAAGCTGTCATCATCAAGACTGCATGGTACTGGCACAAAAACAGACACATAGATCAATGGAACAGAATAGAGAGCCCAGAAATGGACCCTCAACTCTATGGTCAACTCATCTTCGACAAAGCAGGAAAGAATGTCCAATGGAACAAAGACAGCCTCTTCAATAAATGGTGTTGGGAAAATTGGACAGCCACATGCAGAAAAATGAAATTGGATCATTTCCTTACACCACACACGAAAATAGACTCAAAATGGATGAAGGACCTCAATGTGAGAAAGGAATCCATCCAAATCCTTGAGGAGAACACAGGCAGCAACCTCTTCGACCTCAGCCGCAGCAACATCTTCCTAGGAACATCACCAAAGGCAAGGGAAGCAAGGGCAAAAATGAACTATTGGGATTTCATCAAGATCAAAAACTTTTGCACAGCAAAGGAAACAGTTAACAAAACCAAAAGACAACTGACAGAATGGGTGAAGATATTTGCAAATGACATATCAGATAAAGGGCTAGTATCCAAAAATCTATAAAGAACTTAGTAAACTCAACACCCAAAGAACAAATAATCCAATCAAGAAATGGGCAGAGGACATGAACAGACATTTCTGCAAAGAAGACATCCAGATGGCCAACAGACACATGAAAAAGTGCTCCACATCACTCAGCATCAGGGAAATACAAATCAAAACCACCATGAGATATCACCTCACACCAGTCAGAATGGCTAAAATTAACAAGTCAGGAAATGACAGATGCTGGCGAGGATGCGGAGAAAGGGGAACCCTCCTACACTGTTGGTGGGAACGCAAGCTGGTGCAACCACTCTGGAAAACAGCATGGAGGTTCCTCAAAAGGTTGAAAATAGAACTACCCTATGACCCAGCAATTGCACTGCTGGGTATTTACCCTAAAGATACAAACGTGGTGATCCGAAGGGACACGTGCACCCGAATGTTTATAGCAGCAATGTCTACAATAGCCAAACTATGGAAAGAACCTAGATGTCCATCAACAGACGAATGGATAAAGAAGATGTGGTATATATACACAATGGAATACTATGCAGCCATCAAAAGAAATGAAATCTTGCCATTTGCGACGACGTGGATGGAACTAGAGGGTATCATGCTTAGTGAAATAAGTCAATTGGAGAAAGACAACTATCATATGATCTCCCTGATATGAGGGAGAGGAGAGGCAACATGGGGAGTTAAGGGGGTAGGAGAAGAGTAAATGAAACAAGATGGGATTGGGAGGGAGACAAACCATAAGTGACTCTTAATCTCACAAAACAAATTGAGGGTTGATGGGGGGGAGGGGGTTGGGAGGGGGGGTGTGGGGTTATGGACATAACCATATGTCCATATGTGGTATGGTATGTGGAGGGGAGGGTATGTGCTATGGTGAATGCTGTGAAGTGTGTAAATCTGGAGATTCACAGACCTGTACCCCTGGGGATAAAAATATTTTATATGTTTATAAAAAATAAAATTAAAAAAAAAAAGAACAAACTGATGGTTACCAGAGGGGAGGCAGGTGGGGGGATGGGTGAAATAGACGATGGGGATTAAGAAGGGCACTTGTGATGAGCTCTGGATGATGTATGGAATAGTTGAATCCCTATATTGTACACTTAAAACTAATATAACACTATATGTTAACTAACTGAAATTAAAACTAAAACTTAAAAAACATGTTTGCTAAAATAAAAAAATGGAAACCAAATGAAACATATACCCAGAATTTTGATTTTTTTCAATAAGTGACTCCTTAATGTAATCATTTTGATTAATAACAAATTCACATAGTTTTCAAAATCAAAGAAATGAAAATATTTAGCAGCAAAAGAAAATTAAATAAGTGGATGACATCAAACCAAAAACTTTGGCACAAAATGAAAAGGCAACCTATGGAGTAGAAGAAAATATTTGCAAACCACATACCTGAAAAGGGGTTAATATCCAAAAAATATAAGGAACTCATGTAACTGAAAAGCGTAAAACAAGAAATTCAATTAAAAACTGGGCAAAGGGCCTATATAGACATTTTTTCCAAAGATGATATTCTAATGACCAACTGCTACATGGAAATGTGTTTAACAACACTAATCATCAGGGAAATACAATTCAAAGACACAAGGAAATAACATCTTACATCTGTTAGAATAGGTATGCTCTAAAAGACAAGGGATAACAAATGCTGGCAAGGATGTGGAGAAAAGGGAACCCTGTGCACTGTTGGTAGGAATGTAAATTGGTATAGTCACTATGGAAAACAGTATGGGGGTTCCTCAAAAAATTGAAAACATAATTTTCTTATGATCTGACAGTCTCATTCTGGGCATATATCTGAAGGAAATGAAATCACCATCTTGAAGAGATACCTGTGTGCACATGCTCATTGCAGCATTATTTATAATAGTTACAGATTGGAAACAACCCAAGTGTTCACTGATGAATGAATGGTAAGAAGTAGTAAAAAAAATGTAAAAAATGTGGTAAGAAATGCACACACACACGGTATATTATTCAGCCATAAAAAAAACAAAATCCTGTCCTTTGTGACCATATGGATAAACCTTGAGGGTATTATGTATTATTCCCAGACAGAGAAAGGCAAATACTATATGATCTCAAACATAAGTGGAATCTAGAACACGAAACAAAACAAAACAAAACAAAACAAACCCCAAATGCTTAGAAACCAAAAACAGATTGGTGGCTGCCAGAGGTGGGGTGTGGTGTGGTGTGGAAGAACGGGTGAGAGAGCTCAAAGGATACAAAATTCCAGCTGTAAGATGAGTAAGATCTGGGGATGTAATGTACAGCACAGTGACTATAATGAACAATACTGTGTTGGATACTTGAATGTTGCCAAGAGTAGATTTTAAAAGTTCTCACCATATACACAACAAAAAATTGTAACTATGGAAGGGGGTGGATATGGTAAGTAACCTTATTGTGGTAATCATTTTACAATATATAAATATTTCAATGTATATCTTAGACTTACACAATGTTATATGTCAAATTATATCTTGATAAAGATGGAAGAAAATAAAAGAAATGAAAAGATATATAGTAAAATGTCTTCCTCCTGATTTTTTGCTACCCATCCCATTCCCATAAAGCTTTTGTTTCTTGTGCATCTTTCCAGAGTTTTTTTTTTTTAAGATTTTATTTATGTATTTATTTGTCAGAGAGAGAGCGCGCACAAGCAGGCAGGGTGGCAGGCAGAGGCAGAGAGAAAAGCAGGCTCCCTGCCGAGCAAGGAGCCCGATGCAGGACTCAATTCCAGGACCCTGGGATCATGACCTGAGCTGAAGGCAGCGGCCTAACCGACTGAGCCACCCAGGCATCCCCAGAGTTTTTAATTATAAATATTAACAAACACAAATATATATACTCTTCTTTCTCCTTCTATTCCTACAGAAAAAGAACATAATATACATTCAGCTTTTTCACCTGTTCTTTCTTTGTTTTTTTAAATTAACATATAATGTATTATTTGTTTCAGGGTACAGGTGT
The DNA here is from genome assembly GCF_902655055.1 of Lutra lutra. Classification (NCBI taxonomy): domain Eukaryota; kingdom Metazoa; phylum Chordata; class Mammalia; order Carnivora; family Mustelidae; genus Lutra; species Lutra lutra. The sequence continues at coordinate 24,978,015 of NC_062283.1, read as the reverse complement.
GATTCATCAGTCTTACACAATTCGCAGAGGTCATCATAGCATATACCCTCCCCAATGTCCATCACCCAGCCACCCCATCCTTCCCACCCTTCTCCCTTCCAGTAACCCTCAGTTTGTTTCCTGATATTAAGTCTCTTATGGTTTGTCTCCTTCTCCAGTTTTTTTTTTTAATTTTATTTTTTATAAACATATATTTTTATCCCCAGGGGTACAGGTCTGCGAATCGCCAGGTTTACACACTTCACAGCACTCACCATAGCACATACCCTCCCCAATATCCATAACCCCATCCCCCCTCCCAACCCCCCTTCCCCCATCAACCCTCAGTTTATTTTGTGAGATTAAGAGTCACTTATGAGTCAAGCAGAGAGAGTCAATTATCATATGGTTTCACTTATTTGTGGAGCATAACAAATAGCATGGAGGACAAGGGGAGATGGAGAGGAGAGGGGAGTTGAGGGAAATTGGAAGGGGAGGTGAACCATGAGAGACTATGGACTCTGAAAAACGATCTGGGAATTTTGAAGGGGTGGGGGGTGGGAGGTTGGGGGCACTAGGTGATGGGTATTGTGGAGGGCACAGATTGCATGGAGCACTGGGTGTGGTGCAAAAATAATGAATACTGTTATGCTGAAAAAATAAAAATTAAAGCTCAAAAAAAAAAAAAAAAAAAAAAGAGTCACTTATGGTTTGTCTCCCTCCCAATGCCATCTTGTTTCATTTACTCTTCTCCTACCCCCTTAACCCCTTCTCCTATGATCCTCTGTCTTGTTTCTCAAATTCCTCAGATCACTGAGGTCATATGATAATTGTCTTTCTCTGATTGATTTATTTCAGTTAGCATAATACCCTCTAGTTCCATCCATGTTGTTGCAAATGACAAGATTTCATTTTTTGATGGCTGCATAATATAATATTCCACTGTATATATGTACACCACATCTTCTTATCCATTCTTCTGTTGATGGACATCTAGGCTCTTTCCATAGTTTGGCTATTGTGGACATTGCTGCTATAAATATCGGGCTGCACATGCCCCTTTGGATCACTACATTTGTATGTTTAGGGTAAATATGTAGTAGTGCAATGCTGGGTTCACCTGTTTTTCACAAAATTATTTATCTGGAGATTTTTCCATATCAGTATATAGAAAACCTCCTCATTTTTTTCCCAAATAACTGCATGTTCCATATTTTATTTAAATATTCTCATTAGTAAATAGTCCCATGAGTAAATGGATATTTGGGGTGTTTCCAATTTTTTATTATTATAAACAATGCTGCAATGGAAAATCTTGTAAATATGTCACTTTGCACATATGTAAGTATATCTGTAGGATAAAATTAGGGGAAATTAATGAGTTAAAGGTAATATGAATTTATAATTTTGACAGTTATTGCCAAATAGCTGATCACTGAGTTTGTAGCAATTTACACTCCCATCAGCAATGTATGGGAAGGCCTGTTTCCCTGCAGCTTCACCAATGGGAAGTATTAACAATTTTTGGATTTGTGCCAGTGTGATTGATTAAAATGTGACATCTCAATAGATTTTAATTTGCATTTCATTTAGACCTAGTACAGTGAACATCTTTTCATATTTATAAGAGACAATTATTTTTTCTTTTCTGTGGATGTCTATTCCTATCCTTTGCCCATTTTTCTATTGGATTGGTTGGTCTTCTTGGCTCTGTGTTTTTAACCCAACTGAGAAATGTTAAGCACTATAATTTATTTTGGGTCTAAAAAATACCATTGCATTTTAATGTTGTAAAACTTACAATAAGCCTGCCATTTAAATACTAGTAAATATGTCTTATTATACTACAAAATAGTTTCTTTGTTCAGAAGCTGAAATTAGAAATTTCAAACATGGCTCATATGTATGTGCGTATAATGATGCCCTTCTTATACAGTCACATGAGGCCATAAAACCTTACTCCAAAAAGGGAAACCAAACTCAAATGAGGTCTCTGGAATACAGCTATTCTGAGGCTTAAAAATAAGGTCTCAGATTAGTCTAAGCATTGCTCACACTGAAGGGGATAACATTTCTAATTATTTTAAGCCCATATGTTGAACAGTTTCCAGTCTAAATCATTAATATCAAACCAGATTCCTGCATTAGCTATTTGGATGGTGCACAGTGCATTATATCTATATTAAATTCCATTTTATTAATAATTTTTAAAAACATAATAGACATCATGAAATAAAATGTGAGAGCTGTCATCTTGTCAAATCCCCTCATTTTACATGAGCCATTAAAAGGGGTCTTAACTTTTACCCCTCCCTCTGCTTTTCTTCACTTTTTAAGTGCTTTCAGTGCTTATCTTCATATCTGGTTACAAGATAAGCCCACCCAATTTTGTGTTGCATGTTGCTATACAGATTTAAGTATATACAGTCTTTCTTGCCTAGTTCTTGGCTACTCCAAATTTTAATCATCATCAGAAAAAATTCTCCAAGACATAAAAGTTCTCTTTTTTTAAGTTGATAGGATTCAATTTTCCCTTGGGTCAATTAAGGATTTTTGATTAGAAGTCCTTTACAGTTCCCAAAGACTCAACCATATGTGATTCTGTGAGAGAATAGGAAGGTGGGATGATGGATTCCTCCATTTTCCCCAAGGAAAGGGCTGCTGCCCTGCTTTGGGGCAAAGGTAATATTTCTGCATAGCTTTGTTATGTTCTATTTCCTGAGGTCATAACAGTCTGGGTTCCAATTACATTCCTAGAATAATGAACCTATTACAGTAAATGAACATTTTCAAGTGCAAATGAATAACAATCTATTGAATGTGCTGGCACCTAATAATTTTCCCGTTGGCAGAAGGAAAGAAGGAGGCGATTGGGTGGCAGGAAGTAGTCTGTGAAACATGATAAAAAAAAAGGGGGGATGAGAGTTTAAGACGACTCTAACATCCCTCATGGCCTCTATTTAATCAAGGCTGCCAGGAGATAAAGGCTATGGGTCCTTTTGGCAAATGTAGAGGCTCAAACTGCCTCAGGCTTGGCTCTAACCTGATGCCAGAAGTCAGCTGATCTAAGTTTGTGTCCTTTCTCCTTTTTTAAAGTTATAATTGGTATCAAATGACAACTCAGTATCCTGACTTTATTGGATTAGAGCTATCAGAAAGAATGGGGTTGGCTCAAGTAGCCCATGTTGAGAGAGTAAGTTCTAGGAATAGCTATTTTTTAAAAGATTAAAAGTGTTCTATGTAAACATACTATTTTTTGACTTCGTGATATTTTCATTAATTTTTATCAAGGCAACTTCATGACCAGAAATGTACATGGCAAGTGTTCCCATTAAAAAGGCAAGGAGAAAACTCCAGGAACCAGTCTGGTAGGAAGTCCCAAAGAAGAAATCCTTTCAGTAGGATATAAAAGAATGCCCCAAACCAAGGATGGAAAAGAGGAATAGTGTAAAGACATTATTATCTATAAGTATGCCTTTTTAATCAAATAATTGCTAGCTATAAGTTTTCACATATTGGAAAGAACAATGTCTCAAAGTGGGACTTGGTGTCCATTTCTGACCCTGCAATTTTCCATATGAATTTGTACCAATTTCCTATCTTTTCTGCATCTGTGTAGACTACCAAGTTCAAGGAAATAATAATTCCATTTGCAAATACCATGTTGGAGGCTAGATGTGCTATTGTTGCTAGAGCAGATTCTACTATCTTGTAGATGTTCTCCTTTCTGTTTCTATCAGAAACAAGTTTCAGAAGCATTTTTATTCATGTGAAACAGACAATACCATTCTTTATAATTTTTTCCCAGGACTATCCCAGCTTTCCTGCCCTCTATGTCAGTCATCCAGTACTCTATGTTTGGATCACTGGACATTGTATAAGATGTTACTTTAATTCATTAAATTGATGACATCAAACTGATTGAACAGGACAAGCAAACAGTGACTAGTATTTTGGAGGTGTTGATAAGATATGTGTACTTCCAAAAGTGGGGGAAAAAATCATACCAAAATTCAGAGGGATGCTATTTGAGTAAAGTTTTTATGGGTCCAGTGGTCAAGATGGTGTTTAGATGTCCCCTCTAAAGTAGGAGATAAAGTGTTATATCTTGCATCCATACCACAAGTAAGGAATCACCTTGCCTAGTCAACCTCTTAGGGTTCTGCTGGCCACATTACACACCTAGGATGTGGTCTTGCCCATGTATCAGCTAACATGGAAGGCTGTCAACTTTAAGTGAAGCCTGGAGCAGGAAAGGACTCTTCAGTGGGTCATGCTGCAATCAGTTCTGCCATTGGGACCATGCAATATAGTAACCCTATGATGTCAGTGGTGCCTGAAGGGCTGAATGCTGTGTGAATCTGTGTAAAATCCCAGTGGGGGGGGGGCCAGAATGTTAGCTCTGGAATCCTGAAATAGCAGTGAGTTGCACACTTTTTGAGAAAAAAGTTTCCTGAAGTGTCATGAGGCTCTGTAAGAGATGGAACACTTGACCATGGGACAACTTCCCATTATTAGCTTGGTTTATCAGACCCACCAAATCATAATATTGGGTGCACCTAATGCCTTTTAGTGGTTACTAGGATTTAGATGTAATTCCCCCAAAGAAAGAACAGTGATGCTTCTCTATTACATGTGAAACATGGACCACAAATGTGTTTTGAGAAATCTAGTTCTAAAGTAAGACCCATCGTTGGATGGAGATGGTACATCTAGGTTGGAGCCCAAGCTGGGACCAGAGGGCATAAGAAGCTCATGAGCAAGTAGCCCAGACCTACATGTCATCAACTATAGTTGTCTACATCCTCCCCTCAGCTCCTACATATGACTGATGGGGATCCTCTATGACCAGCAGAAGAGAAAGAAGTCTGAACTCTTTTATAGATGTCCAACTTGGTATGTGGCAGTGAGCTGGAAATGGATAATGGCTGCATTGCAATCACATCAGGTGGGGCCCTGAAGACAGTAGAGAGGAAATCTTTTTAGTGGGCAAAGGTGTTAAGTGGTGTACCTGGTCATCCACTTTATGTAAAAGGAGAAGAAGCCTGAAGTGGGAATATGTAGTTTTCTGGGAAGTGACAAATGGTTTCATGACTGGTAAGGGGTATGGAAGGAGAAGAAAGGTAAGATCAAAGACAAGCAGGTCTGCAGCAGAGACATGTGGCTGGGGAGTGGGCACAAAGAATTAAGATTTTGTATCCCACATTGATGACCATGATAAATCAAACCCTCAGAAATAGACAAATGGAGGCGCCTGGGTGTCTCAGTCATTAAGCATCTGTGTTTGGCTCAGGTCGTGATCCCAGAGTTCTGGGATCAGGCCCCACATTGGGCTCTCTGCCCAGAGGGAAGCCTACTTCTCCCTCTTCCACTCTCCCCACGTGTGTTCCTTCTCTCTCTGTCTTTCTCTCTGTCAGATAAATAAATAAAATCTTCAAAAAAAAAATAAAAAAGAAGTAGACAAATGACTCATTCAGTGCAGATCAACCAGCCTTCATTATTGGCTTCTTTAAAGTTGGTACAATGGCCACATGGGGCTTAAGGGCTTAAATTTTCACCTAACAAGGCCATTTAGTGAAAGAGCTTCTAAAGCCATACTAACCCAGCTTTGCTACTCAGTGGCTCTTTGCCTTTAGGTGTGTTCTTTAACTCCCTATGCTTAATTCCTTTATATGAAAACTAGGTATACAAGCCAAGTTACAGTCAGGAGGTAGAAAGTATACAAGGTATTTGAACCTTGGAATTTAAAATAAAGAATCTTTCGTTTGGTATAAAGTATGTAACTCTCAAGATAAAAAGAGAACAATAAGATATTGTGGAGAGGGTAAATTCAAGAAGCATCTACCCAAGTTGTACCCCAGGATTAGGGTAATAAGAGGCAAAGTTTGAAATAGTTAACTTTAGGAGTTGGAAGGAAAGGTCCTGTGTTAGTCTGCAAGGACCACCATAATAGAGCACCACAGACTGGGTGACTTGAACAACAGAAATTTACTTTGTCTCAGTTCTGGAGTCTGGAAGTCCAAGATCAATATGTCAGTAGGATTTGTTCCTTCTGAAGGCTACAAGGGAAACTCTGTTCCAGAACTTTCCCCTAGATTCTGGTGATTTGCTGACCATCTTTGGTATTCTTTGGCTTGTAGGAACATCACCCCAATATATGCCTTCATCTTCACATGGTGCCCTGTCTGTGTACATGTTTTCTTCAAATTTCTTTTTATTAAGGACATGAGTCGTATTGGATTAGGACCCATCTTAATGACCCTATCTTAACTAACCTCCACAATGACCCTATTTCTAAATTAAGTCACATTCTGAAGTACTGGGGGGAGGTCAGACTTCAACATATGAATTTTTCAAGGGAGACACAATTTAGCCCATAACAGGTCTTGTAGAGTCAAAACAGACCTCTGAGAAGGATGTGCTTTTGGCTAGTGCTAGTATGTTTGAGTTCAGAGGAGGGATCCTTTGGCCTGGACACAGACTTCTGAGGAGGGGACACTATCGGGCTGGTGCCAGTGGCTCAGAGGAGATGCAATGATGCTGATCTAAGTGTAAGAAAAACTTCAAATTTGATTCATCCACTGATTCAAGAAGAAACAGTAGCTCCTGGATTGAAGAAATGTTATTGGAGTGACCCCCAAAGGAATTGTAAGTAGACAGGAAACCACCAGGAAGGAGCAAATTATACTTCCTGTTCTATCTTTCCTGTCTCTTGCTCCAGTGGGCAGAGCCAAACATGGAGTTGGAAAAGCAGACATCTGGTTTTGGAGACCCTGCCCCAGCATCACTGTGCAGAGGATAGGAGGAGAGCTCGGTGGTGAGATCCAATAATATAACCTACCCCATAGTTCACTTACCATCCAGACATAACCTGCTGCTATTTGAACTTCCACACTACATCAAAACACCTCTAAATGTTTCCACCTAAGATCAACTATCTTTGGAACAAAGATGTACTTACCCTCTCCCCAAAATGAAGAAAAGCAACAGTGATTGCCCCTATCTTCGGTAGGTAGTCATGTTGTCTGTCTCTAGGCTATGCTAAGTATTCCTCAAATTCAGCAACAATCTCATGTAGGTGTTCTGTCACTTAAAGACTAAACTAAACTTCCCTTACATCAAAAGCTGCATAAAAAATAAGTGGCAGCAGAGTCAAGAAGAATAAAAAATTAGTATATATGCATACATTTTGTATAAATATACAAAAAATATGTATAGGTGTTACTATCCATGTTGTTGTACCTAATCATGAAACCAGAGTTGATATATTTCTAAGCACCTACATTGATACATAACTCACATATGATAAAATTTAAACATTTAAAGTGTACAATTCAATGGCTTTTTATTCAGAGTTGTGTATATTCACAGAATTGTGTAACCATCATTGCAAATATTTTAATCACTCCCTCAAAAAAACCCTGTACCCACAAGCAATCACTCCCCATTCACCCTTCTCCTAGTCTTTGGCAACCATGAGTCTACTTTCTGTCTATTTTGAAAGTTTGTATGTCATATTAATGATATAATACAATATGTGGTCTTTTATGTCTAGCTTTTGTCACCTAGCATAATGTTTTAAGGCTCTTGATTTTTTCAATAGTTGATATTTATAATAGCTTAATAACTGGCACAATGGGTAATAGTAATACTTATTCTATAGAGTTTTACAAGAATTACACATAAAATTCTTAAGAAAATTCTTTTTTTTTTTTAAGATTTTATTTATTTATTTGTCAGAGAGAGAGAGGGAGAGAGAGCGAGCACAGGCAGACAGAATGGCAGGCAGAGGAAGAAGCAGGCTCCCTGACGAGCAAGGAGCCCGATGCAGGACTCGATCCCAGGACGCTGGGATCATGACCTGAGCCGAAGGTACCTGCTTAACCAACTGAGCCACCCAGGCGTCCCAAATTCTTAAGAAAATTCTTGACAGAGGTAGCACTTAATAAATTAAACCCATTGTTGGTTACATTTGATGCAGAAATATTTATGGAGATAAACAACATTATATGCTGGTCTTACTGAAAAATCATCAAAAAGTTTTTCAAATGTGAGCATTTTCAGAAGAGAAAGTAGTGATTACCAATATACTTGGGGTGAATTGAGATTTTTCTTTTGTTTCTTCTGGATGGGTCCCAAGTTTCATTATGTACTGTCTAGTTCAGCCACAGCATAAGGTCAACAGGCAGCTATTATACTCACAATGTTCTTCTGAAATGTAGGAAAACACTTTGAGTTATTGTATTCTTATATTTCACTTCAAAACTCGGATCCCTCAAATGTGTTCTATATATTGGAACTAAAATGCGTATTATATGTATGTTTTGTGGGTTTTTCTCTCCAAATAAACTTACTTGGCTATCCAAGTCTTTGTAATACCAATATTAGAGAGTTGAAGGTGGTGTTCAAAGTACTTTCATGAAGAAGGAACTTAGGCTAGAATTCATCTAAATATCCCTACTTTTCATACTCCTGATGCTCTACTGCTAACTTGGGGACATGTGGGAGGATTTCTCATTTCCCATACAAGAATTCCCAGCCCTTAATAGGGGTTACCCAAAGACTCAGTCAGCTAGAACACTTAAGGCAAGGATACTAGCTGTGGGATCTTGGGGATAGAAACTAACCTTCCTCAAGTGGGACTGAGATGAACTCAGGCCTGAGGCAAAGCCAAGACCATTCTGAAACCAGCATCCTTGTTAAGTTCTTGATGGATGAGCTGTGGTCAGAGAGGTGAGACTGAACTCCCATGCCCCACACTTTGGTGATGGTTGTGTGTGGACCAGGCACAGCGTGACTTTCACCTGGCCCACAAATGCAGATAGCTGTCTGGACTCCTGAGTCTTGCTTTTTGGAAAGCCAGGGCACCCAGGAAGAAATGTGGTAGCCTCAGATGTGTGGGAAGAAACACAACTGGTTTCCCTAGCAACCATTTCCTTTATTGTACCTCAGCAGTGAAGACCTAAGGACAGTTCTCTTTGTATATAGTTTATCATTAAAATTCTTTTAATAAATACTTTAATTTAACAATATTGTCTGAAATACCTCTCTTTAATGTAATAACTATTTAGATTTAGTATAGGGAGTTTATTTCATTTTTATAAAAACACTATTTCTGGGTATTTAAAAGAATTACATTGGGGATTATTGTTTAATGAGTACAGAGTTCCAGTTTGGGAAGATAAAGTTCTGGAGATGAATGATGGTGATTGTTGAACAGTAATGTGAATGTACTCAATGCCATTGGATTGTACACTTAAAATGGATAAAAGAGTGAACTTTTATGTTATATATATTTTACAGTGTTTTTTAAAAAGAATTAAATAAGGGCATTGAGTAAGACCTGGGCATGATTGCTCCATTTGCTAAATTACTCACACTTTTAATAGACACATAGATCAATAGAACAGAACAGAAAATCCAGAAATGAACCCACAACTCTATGGTCAATTAATCTTTAACAAAGCAGAAAAGAATATCCAATGGGAAAAACTCTCTTCAACAAATGGTGTTGGGAAAACTGGACAGTAACATGCAAATGAATGAAACTGGACCACTTTCTTACACTGGACACAAAATAAATTCAAAATGGATGAAAGACTTAATGTGAGACAGGAAACCATCAAAATCCTAGAGAAGAACATAGGCAATAACCTCTTTGACGTCAGCTGTAGCAACTTCTTACTAGACGTGTCTCCAGAGGCAAGGGAAACAAAAGCAAAAGTGAACTATTGGGAACTCATCAAAATAAAAGTTTTCTGCACAGCAAAAAAACTATCAAAATTAAAATTCAACCTACAGAATGAGAAAAAATATTTGCAATTACATATCTAATAAAGAGTTAGTGTCCAAAATCTGTAAAGAACTTATAAAACTCAACACCCCCAAAACAAATAATCCAATTAAAAATGGGCAGAAGGCATGAACAGACATTCTTCAAAGAAGATATCCAGATGGCCAACAGATACATGAAAAGATGCTCAACATCACTGATCATCAGGGAAATACAAATTAATATCACAATGGGATAACATCTCACACCTGTCAGAATGGCTAAAATCAACAACACAAGAAACAACAGGGGATATGGAGAAAGGGGAACTCTTTTGCACTGTTGGTGGGAATGCAAACTGGTGCAGCCACTGTGAAAAACAGTATGGAAGTTCCTCAAAAAGTTACAAATAGAACTACCTTATGATCCAGCAACTGCACTATGAGGTATTTACCCTACTAATACAAAAATATTGATTCAAAGGGACATTTGTACCCCAATGTTTATACCAATGATATTTACAATAGCCAAATTATGGAAACAGCCCAAGTGTCCAACAACTGATGAATGGATAAAGAAGATGTATATATATATACTGAAAAATTACTCAGCAATAAAAAAATGAACTCTTGTCATTTGCAATGATGTGGATGGAGCTAGAGAGCATTATGCTAAGTGAAATAAGTCAGAAAAAGACAAATACCCTATGATTTCATTCATATGTGTAATTTAAGAAACAAAACAAATGAGCAAAGGGGAAAAAAAGGAGAGAGGAAAACACATCAAAAGACTCTTAACTACAGAGAACAAACTGATAGTTACCACAGGGGAGGGGGGTTATGGGGGATGGTGAAATAGTTGATGGGGATGAAGGAGGGCACTTGTTATATTGAGAACCAGGTGTTGTATGAAAGTGTTGAATCCCAATATTGTGCAGCCGAAACTAATATTACCATGTATGTTAACTAAAATAAATAAACAAATAGACCAACATATAAGTCAATAATTAAGTAAGGACATTGAGTCAGACCTGGGCAAAAATGATTGCTCCTTTTACTAAATTACTTATTCTTTCAAAGACCATTTCCACATTTGTAAAATGAAATAATAGTTCTTCCCTCACCAGATTGTCGCCAGGCTTCAGTGAGAAATGCACAGCAATAATCACAGTCTCTGGCACACAGGTAAACTCAGTATTACTGTAGAGAAGCAGCCACCCAGCCATGCTCCTAGATAATGTCAGTCTCTCCCTCTGGGCACTAATTTTCATCTCCTCTTGCTTAGTCAAGGGAATCACTCCAACACCAAGCCTCTCTTTCTGGAATCATCATATTTTTCTACTTTACTGGATCATTCACATCAGTGTACAAACATGCCTTTATTTCTCCTAACAACAGCAATGACAAAAACGTTCTCTGGACTCCATTTCTTCTACCAGATATTGTTCTATTTTTCTGCTCCATTTTGCAAGAAAACCTCTCAGAAATGTTGCCTACACGTGCTGTTTCTACTCCCCCCCCCCCCCGCCCCCGCATTGCCTCTTAAGCCTCTCTGGATGGGCTTTTGTTGCCATGGAACATGCTCCTGTAATGTTCACCAATTATGTCCATGTTGTTAACTCCCACATGATAATTCCTGGTCCTATTAACTAATTCTTCCCATGACCCAACTGATGACTCCCTCCTCTTTGACATACTTTCTGCCTTAGACTACCAAGATTCTCCAGGCTTTCTCCTCCATTAGCTGGCCACTAATTCTCAGTCTCCTTTGCAGGTTCTCCTTTCCTTCGGGACTCTCAATGTTGGCATAGCATTCTGAGGCTTCTCTGTGGTCCTCTTCTATATTTACATTCACCCTGGGTGATCTAATGACTGAGGTTCTGTCTGTATGCAGGTGATTCCTAAGTGTCTAATTCCAGCCCAGCTCTCTCCCCTAATGCCAGACTCCTATATCTAGCACCTCCCTCTGAATTTCTGGTAGATAGAGCACATTTAGTACATCCGAAGCTGAACTCCACAGTGAGTCTTTCCCATCTTCCTAAATGGCAACCCTGACCTTTCAGATGCTAATGCCAAAAAACTGATGTGTTTTTCTTGCCTCTCCTGATACATGTACTCTTGAAAGAAGTCATTATGGTTCTGTCTCCCCTTCAAGACATAACCGGGATCTGGCCATTTCTTGCTATTTTGAGCCACCAATTGCTTTCTTTCCTAGACCCTACAATTGGCCTCCTGCCAGGTGTCCCTGAAGTCACCACTGCCTCCATAGTCTATGACCATTACAGTGGCCACAGCCATCTTTTCAGGATGCAACTCATATCAGACCACTTCTCTGCTTAAATCTTCTTCCCAGTTCTTGCAAATGTCTTCAAGGCCCAGATATGATCTGCCCCCACCCAAGTACCTCTCCCACCTACCTCCTTTTCCACCTATCTTACCAGGACCAGCGTGTTGGCTTTTTTGCCTCTCCTCATCTTCCCCGACATTCTCCATCCTCAGGGCCTCTGCCTGGAGTGCTCTTCCACCCACAATCCATGTCACTAAAGCTTCTACCTCCTTCCGAGTTTTGATCCAATGTCACCTCGAGATGTGTTTCACCTACTCTACACACAATCTTTAGATAACAGCATTGGCTTACCTTCAGTAAGGTAACTTACAAGTTACTATTCTCAGTCTGCCTTCCTCCCACTAGAGTGTAAGCTCTTTCGTTGTAGGGATTCTTCTCAAATTTTTTATGATATTTTTTATATGCAGGAAAAGGCCCATAGTGAGTGCTCCAAAAATACATGACAGTGAATGAGTGAATAAAAACAGCTATTGTAATAGTTTTTGGTCTCTGGTAATCTTTATGTATCTCCTCATTTTGTGGTATTTCATATAATTTATATATATGTGTGTTTATATTGCTATAACAAAATATTAATTTAATGTGCACATAATATTTTATATCAAAAGCGAACCAGCTTTTTCTATGAAGGGTCAGATAGCAAATATTTTAGGCTTTGAAGGTTACATTTGTCTCATAGCTTGTGAGCTATTCAAAAACATATATAGATTCATATGTTACGGTTAACATATAATGATTACTCCATCATTGGACATATGAACTATTTGCTGTTTTTCACTATTATATATTTATGGTTCACACTTATTTAATTTTTGTCTGTTATATTTACTTCACATTTTTTTTCCTATTATTGTTTTCCTTTTCCCCCCTTTTCTTTATTATTTCTTCAACTGAATAAGAAGTAAAAGAATGATTTCTATAACATTATAGCATAAATTATTTGACCTTTTAAAAATTCTTTTGTTATTTTTTTACAATATAAAAATCAAGTATTCTCATTATACAGAAAAATTCAAAAAGTACAAATCACAAGAAGAAGTAGAACTCAAGAGTAACCATTAGTAATGTTTTATGGACTTTTTCCAATCATTTTTTCTCATTATGTGTGTGTATGTATAATTTTAAGAAATCCACAAAATCTGCATAATGTTATATATATATATAAATAATTTTTAGTCTTGAATTTCCCCCTTCATAAGAGCCTTTTATAACATCACTAATGTTTTCCTATAATACTATTTAGATGGATGCAAGATATAACATTCTATAATAATTTATTACTGTTAACACCTATTGAAGCTGCTTTTGTGTTTTCAGCAATCTTTTTCTGAGTTTCCAACTACTTTTTATGATCAAATCCTGGAAGGGGAATTGTGTTTTGGGGGTCTCTTTCTGACAAATATTTTTGCAATGAGGTAAGACTAACACACAATTCTCTGAAACAGTGCCAGGCAGGGTCTACTTCCCTGCATACCGAGCAGCCTTAAGTAGGAGGAAGAATTGATCCTGCACAGATAGTGACACACGTTTGTTTTAAAAGCACCAAGCTTGCTAGATAAGTCCTGTATCTTCTCTTGTCTTTTATCTGCATCATAGTGTTTCAAAGCACATCGTTTGAGTCAAACAAACATTGGTTTAAATCTTGGTTCAGACACTTAATACTATGACCATGGCCAAGTTATTGACTCAGTTTCCTTGCTTGCTAAGCAGAGATAATGACCCACTTCAGGGGCTGCTGCTAGAATCAAAGGATGTAATGTAGGTACAGTGCACAGTAATGTTCTTAGAGATTTTTAAGTGAGTGTTAGCTAATCTTAATTTAATTCATTCTCTGTTTTGTTCAAGACACATACACATACTCCTTTTTAATTTTTTAAATTTCAGACTTGTTTGGTGACTTTTCTGAGATCCTGAAAATTTCCTCTTGAAAAAGCTTTATTTACTTTCAGGTAATTTTTCCCTTTTGGCATTATTCTTGGAGATTACCTCATTGACACCTTAATAATCAGGGATTTATTTAAGATCATTTTACTCATATTTTCTGACTGATAATGGAGAAGATGTCAGAGTTCCTTTCTTGTAGCCTCTGCCCAGAGGTCTGTGAACTGGGCAGTATCAGCTACCACCATGGGAGAGACAGAGTGAACAAAGAGGCAGTTTTAACTGGGCAGGTAGAGGATGTCATGGGGTCACTTAGGGGCACTAAGCCCTCCTGCAAAGCTACAGTGCCCTCAGGGGAGTTGATGTCTAAGCCGAGAGGCAACCAGCAAGTTGGAGAATACTGCAGAGACTGTTACCAGAGAGAGAAAGAGCAAACCAGAGGGATGCAGGAGAAGGTTGGGGGCCAAGACCCTCTGGATCTAAAACCAAAAATACTTCCCACTCAGGAGCCATAGCAACTAGGAGGATCACTAAAATGCATGTCCCTCTGGTAGAGCATTCACTTCTGTTGATCTTCCTTTCTCTTCCTTGAACTTCTCTTAAATATATCGTGGCCAGAGAGCCTGGATGGTAGGGACAGTTTTTTTTTTCTATCCTATGTGTTTCTCCAACTGGCTATCTTTTGTGTTTCTGGGTGGGAAGGGGTTTGGGTCAATGACATATGATGAACTCTCTTGACCTTCATGCTAAAGGCAACTCTAACACCAGCTGAAAGGTTAAACTTCCAGCCATAGGCTGAGCGGTTTCCCTCAAATTCACATGTTGATGCCCTAACCCCCCATACTTCAAAATGTGACTGCATTTGGACATAAAGTCTCTAAGGAGGTAATTAAGTAAAAGGAGGTCTTATGGGTGGGCTCTAATCCAATCTGACTGAGGTCCTTATAAGAGAGGAAATTAAACCACAGGCAGGTACACAGGGAGAACACAGCCATCCACACACCAAGGAGAGAGGTCTGAAGAGATCCCTCCCTCGTAGTCCTCAGAAAAACCAATACTTCAGCATCTTGGTCTTAGAATTCTAGTCTCCAGAACAGTAAGACAATAAATTTCTGTTGTTTAAACCCCAGTCTGTAGTCTTTGTTTAGCAGCCCTAGCAAACGAATTCTTGTACCTGGCCACCGTATTCTGTCTTCCTGGATTACTGCAATAGCACATTCCTCATTTCTCAGCTGCTATTTTGTTGCCCAGAAGCCAGAATAATGGTTTTAAGTGTGAATCTCAGCATACCACTCTTCAGCTTTTGTTCCTTTAGTGGTTTTTCAGATGAAGACCCAAACCCTCATGGTCTTCCAGGTTCCTGCCTACTTCGACAGGTTCTTCTTATGCCTCTCTCCTCTTCCTCCTTTGTTCCCTCTGTTATTCTTTAAATGCCGCTTGTTCCTTTCCCCTGAGGACCTTTGCTTATGCTGGTCTCTTTGTCCCTTAGCTAACTGTGTTTTGGTTTCTACCCATCCTTCCCATTCTACCTCAAAACATCCTTTCCTCAGAGAAGCTTTCCCCTGTTTTATGATCATATAACTCCTTGAGCAGCTATTTCATGTCATATAACATAATTGTAATTACTGTAGATTATAGATTGTGGAATTAATCATCCCATATCTGTTTTCCTCACAGAACCAGCACTGTTTAGAACTTTCAGCACTTTGGAAATTTCTATCATCTGTGTTAACACCGTCATGACTAGCCACATGTGGCTATTGAGTAATTGAAATGTGACTAGTCCATATGTGATTTTCATTAATTTAAAATTTAAATCAAATAGCCATATGCCTGGCCACCACTATGTTGGAAGCACAGCTATGGGCTGCCAACTCCACAATGGTGGATGGCAATCTTTCTCTCACTGCCAGGTCTGGGATTATGCCTCCCTATTCAATTACCTGTGGATAAATGAATTTAACTAACCTGGTTTTGACCAAAGAGTTTACATATTTCAAACTAAATGTCCTGCATAAAAAACGTTGCTCTGAGGGCACCTGGGTGGCTCAGTGGGTTGAAGCCTCTGCCTTCACCTCAGGTCATGATCCCAGGGTCCTGGGATTGAGCCCTGTATCAGGCTCTCTGCTCAGCAGGGAGCCTGCTTCCCTTCCTCTCTCTGCCTGCCTCTCTGCCTACTTGTGATCTCTGTCTGTCAAATAAATAAATAAAACTACTTAAAGTAAAAAAAAAAAAAACATTGCGCTGACTTGCTTCACATACTCAGCAGGACAAACTACTCTCATTCTTCCCATCACCCTTTCCCTGTCTAGAAGAGAAATTTGGGTCAATGGTGAGCAACTTTCCAAGGTGTACTATGTAATCATCTAATAAAAATTCACTAATTTCCCATGTAGCATCTTGGTATGGATCACATGTACAGGTGGTTTTTAGAAAATAAGAACAAGAATGGAGTTATTAATCTGATAGAGGCCAAATGAAAATTTAAAAAGCAAGCTAGCTAGGTGAAAACTCAACAGAGCTAATAAAATTCTTCAAAGAAAAAGGCAAAGATTTTGGGCTTAAATTAAAGGCCAAAAAAAAAAAAAATCCACCAAAAAACAAGTTTGAAATAGCAGGGCTAAGTTAATTCAGGTACCCAGAGACAACTTCAAGCAGACAACTTGCTCAGGCTTAAAAATAGGTATCCCAACAGAACTGGGTACATAATCTCTATAAAGAAAGAGCTAACTTCTAATTACCTTACCAGACAAAATTCAGGACACTCAGTTAAATTTGAATTTCAGATAAAGAATTAATAGCTTATCTGAAATTCAACCTTATCGGAAAATCAACTGCATTTGTTATATTTTCATTTATTAAGGCTTACAGTCCTGTTTCAAATACTTGAGAATCAAACAGCCACGGAAGAGGAAATTGTTCCAAATCAGAGTATATATGTCATACCTTACAATTTGATACTCAGAAATGACTGAGAGTCTTTCCTCTTTCTAGACTCCCCTTTCCCTTTCCTAGAAACCCCATCTTCTTTTCCTGATTACTTTTGCAAATAGCTAGACCCAGTCTTAGCATTTTCAGAATTTTATTTCTGTACTAAATTATGATTCTTTTGATCTGAGTGTTTCTGTTCTTTGAAAAGCAGCAGAAAAAAAAAGGTGATAGCCATAGACCCTAAGAGCTCTTAAGGATAAAAAGTTCGTTTTAATAAGCTTTATAGCCTCAGAGTCTAGCACAGTTCCTGGCCCAGAGCTTTAAGCAGTTGATGTTTTCTTTTACTTTATATATGTTACAATTTCATTTACACTGGATGTAGAGAGGGACTGAATTGTCACCAAAGTGACCATATGTGATTCATCTTTTTATTCCATTGTTTTTCACAGTGCCTCAAACATAAGAGGATCTCAATAAGTGAACATTGAACTAAACTCAACTATTAAGGCTATGTGATTCCTTCCTACTGGGGTAAGTGTTTCTTGAGAACCATTTTTTTATTATTTAGCGTATCATGGAAATTTGGCTTTGTTAAACACCTCATAACCACAATTATTATTTTATTACTTTTTTATTCCTTTGGGTTTCTTGTTCACGGTACACAGTGCTCTCTAGTGTGACAGATTTTGGCATTAGTAATTCCAAACCTTAGCTCTCTCTCATCATCTAGCCCAGTGTAATGACAAGGGTACTTGAGATTCTGGCTGAGTAAGGAAAGTGGATGTAAGTGAAGCAGACAAGGTAGAAATGAATGGAGTGACATCTGGAGAGGAGCATAGCCAGGACTCAAATCTAGCCTGTGTCCAGCTGACCTCCTCCCTCATTGATCACCAATCTCCTCCAGATGACCCAGATGATGGACCATGGGACTCTTCACCCAGGCTGGTTAGAGTCTGTCCCCAATCAACCTCCAGCCCCTCCAGGAAGGCAACACCAAGGCATACTCATCAACAATTTTCCCTAGCACTGTGGCTAAGTTTGGGTCTGATCTAGCATTCCCCAAATTATGCAATGTGTGAACTCTCAAATAATCTTTTAAAACCTTTAATTTCTTTGAATTTTCTGCACAAAATTCACATATAAGAATTCTAGATGGCCACAACCTTTTTAATTAAATTAAAGATAGAAGGCAAATGAGACTACTAGTCATCCAGGTCGTAAAATGTTTGGATTTAATGTATGCACACTTTTTCCTGGATATCTAAGATAGATTTTATGGTTTTAATCAAAAGTATAAGCTTTCAGAATAATGCTAAGAGATGGTCCATTGAACTGTATTCTTAGAATATGAAAGACATCCAATCATTCTACAATCCCTACATTATAAACTTTTATGTCTCAACTATAGTTAATTTTCCATCACCCAAACTCTTGGCTGGACTTTCACATTTTCTCAATAATGACTTCTCTTACTTGGCTTGTCATGTTAAATTTAGCAGAAACTGGGATGCTGATCACCTCTGCCCTAGTTCCTCCTCTATTAGGTCATTTCTGATGCTATCTTGGACTTCTTTTATCATGTTGTGGGTCTCCCCATCACTGTGTTCCATGTTCATAAGAAAATGTTTTTTGGCTATCCACTTAGGCAGGCCCATCAGACCTTTTACGTGAACTCACCTACATCTGGAATCTAAACCATTGGCTGCAGGAGATAAGCCTTAGTGATCCTACATTAACTATAGAGAGTGGAGTGTGGTATTTATTAAAATGCTTGTTGAGATGCCTCACACATGAATGTTTTTTAAGTGGAGGTAGAAATGTTCCTTGTGTATAAAGAGCTATAGCTTCAGTGAAGGGTAGAAAGAGAGAAGCTTTCCCCCTTCTCTCCTACACCCACCACAATTAGGTCTTTTGGGGCTTTGCAAAATAATTGCATGGAGCAGGAAGAAATAAGGTGGAGACAAAGTGCAAGGATTTTCAGATTTTATCAGTTAACAGGCCACATAAAAATATGCCAGAGATTATTATTCCAGTAGACGGTAAGTGGTGAAAATGTGGTGTGGAGCTGCTATCTCATACTCAGACATAGCTTCATCTGCTCTCTGCTTACCTCCCCTACATTGACTCTTACAGACCCTCCTGCCCCACACTAAAAGCTACATTCATACCAAAATAATCTCACCTTAAGCCTTTGACCATGTCTCCTCTATCTAAAACACCATCACTTCTTCTACACATTGCCTGGCTATTCCTATTCACCCTTCAGGTCTCAGCTTAGGTGTCACTCCAGCGGAAAGCCTTCCTTTAACCTTAATGGGTCAGGAGAACCTCCTGTGTGTCCCGTCAGTGCTCTGTGCTTACTTCTACTTTTGTTTGACATATTATTTTGAAGAAGTCAGTTTATCTGTCCACTTTGGGACTACCCTCACTGTTCACACACACACACACACACGCGCGCGCACACACACTTATATGATTACACCCAGACATGCATATGCACCAGGACAAACATGCCTATTAGATACACACATGTGAACATACAGGTATACCCAGCTTCAGGGCCAATACTGTGTCTAGTTCTCTGCTCTAACCAAGCTCCTCACTCAGAGTAGGTGGTCAACAAACAGCTGTGAATAAAGGTTAAGTGAGTAATTAGATACTTAGAAATATGCTCCTCTCATGGTCAACAGCTACCCAACATTTGATCCATCTATTTTGATTCCAGTTGAGTCCACTGATCACAAATCGGACTTTGAAGCCCAGTGACTTCTCCCCAGTAGAGATCAAGGTGGAATGTCTATGACCAGGTCACTTTCAAGAGCAAGGTAATTCCATTCTCTGTGTGGTTCCCATCAGAGACTCAAATAAACACATAAAAACCAAATAATTTTCACTCTTGAGCAAACACTGTATGTATTGATGGTCCACAAGAGCATGGATTGGTCAGCACACACCAACCAGTGAAGTGCCATGTTATTGCCAACTGTCCAACATCAATCCACAATACAGATAAAGAAAAATATATATATATATATACACACATATGTGTGTGTGTGTGTGTGTGTGTGTGTATACAAACATCCTAAATCACACATAGCAATAAGGACTGAGAAATTTCAACCTTATGAAAGATATAAATGAAAGATAAAAAGTATACACACACACACACACACACACACACGTACATAGATGGATGGATGGATGGAAAATGTAAAACATGTTGAGGGAAGACAGCCTGTTTTATTTTTTGAAGCTGATGATGAGATGAGAAAATTTGCTCTATATTTGTGCTTCATCTACCTTCAATGTCATCCAGTGCTTTCAAGAATAGAAATTGTGTTTCTTTTATTTTTCATACTCTCTAAGACTGTGCCTCAGCACCCAGTTCATTGTGCAAAATAATGATGGTGATATCACCCAACATTCATACTGTACTTTGGAATGGTTTTCCATACTTTATATGTCACTTGGCCTATGCATTTGAAGACAAGCTGCTTCCATGCTCCACCTGAAAGGGGTAGACAGCCAAGCCCTCCTTTCTTCCCGCATTTCCCACCTTTGTGGCCTCTGGCCATTACAGTGACTCTATCTTGTATGCCCTTCCAAAGATTTTGTCCCAAAGTTCCACACCTCAAAGAATTTCCTGAGATGTATTATCTTACTCTAAAAGATCTCTTTATTTACGTTAGGTAAGGCTTTTCCTTCAATGCTTCTATCTGTTTCTATAAGACAAACCTAAAGGTCTTTGCTATTCAAAGTGTGAGCCATGGACCAGCAGCATCAGGGTCTTGATAAAATGCAGACTCTCAGGCACCATGCTAGAACTACAAATCCAGGATCTGCATTTTAACAAGGTCCCACCAGATTTGCATGCTCATTAAAGCTTGAGAATCTCTGTTACAATAGTTCCACATACATGAAAAATGTTTAGTATACACAGAAATTATTTTTTATATTTTGTTGGTAAATGCAGTATTTGTCATAAGTATTTGTCTCACAGATTTTGTCTGTTAGCTTTGCTAGTTTACTGAATACTAACTTCTAGACTTGTAAGTAAGTTGGGAGGAGTTTGTCATGGACTGTCACCCACCTCTAATATTATAAAGGACATTGATTCTGAAGGTCAAAATCAGTGACTGGACCTCAGGGAGTGTCAAGAAATAGGAGTATTAAGGAAAACCGTAGACTATTTTTGTATATTGTTTGGACAAATGTTTTACTTCCTGAGTGATCTTGATTGATCTAGTGCTAATAAATTCAGAATAATAATATGTACTAGATCAATTTATTCACAACTGCTGGAAGACTAGACTGTGATGGTCTGTTGTCCTTATAGGTGTCATAGCACTTATGAAAAAAAGAGGGGAAAAGCGACTTTTATTTGTCAGTGTGCATTTAAGTTTACCAAAAGAATTAGGAAGGGGGCAGTTCTTAAAGATCAAGTATAACTGATAGAAAATTCAAGATGATAAAGTTTTAAGCGTGTAATGAAAGAACCAAATAATGTTGCCTCAGTCCATTTACAAAATGAGCAGTAGTGATTTATGGTAGTCACACTGGGCAGTCCAAGCAGCAGGGAACATGGCTGCCTTGCTCAAAGGTGGAGGTCAGTTAGTATACATCCTGTCCATATCCAATATTCTTAGCATAGTATTTGACACAGAGAACATGCTCATTAGATTACTTCTTATTTCTTAAAATTTTCTAATTTTTAAAAAAATACCTATTAAGTTTGATAACTCAAAGTCATCTTTCAGAGAGATTTGTTAATCTGTCCAGAAAAGAATTGACACATTTGAAAAATGTTTAGTTGGACACACCTTTCAAAAGGAAAGGAGCCTCAAACTGTAACCATTGATCTATCTCTCCAGGCCAATCACACCAACTTCCTGAACATAAATTGCCTAAAAATGTTTCTGGCAGGCAGCAGATCAACCAGCAAACAAGTGAATTTGTCTTTATAAATCCCTTTGCTATTCCCCTGTGTTGAGTCCTGTTGATGTGGCACGATGTCACCCTGTTGGGGTGGTCTGGCATGGTCACTATGACACAAGGCATGGTCTGGTAGAAGCTACAACCAGGGACTGGATCATTTTCTCAAAACAAAGGCTATAAAAAGGTAACCAGAAGTTGAAAAAAATAAGTTCTTATTCTACACAGATTTATTGCTGAGTCAGATCCTTGAGAAAGACTTTCTTGATAAAAATAAACTTTCAGATGATAATATGTGATTATTGTAGAAAATGGATAAAAAAAGATGAATACCCAACTTTTGTATCAACATGAGTGGGACTGGAGGAGATTATGCTGAGTGAAATAAGTCAAGCAGAGAGAGTCAATTATCAAATGGCTTCACTTACTTGGGGAGCATAAGGAGTAACATGGAGGACATTAGGGGAAGGAAAGGAAAAGTGAATTGGGGGAAATCGGAGGAGGAGGTGAACCATGAGAGACTGTGGACTCTGAGAAACAAACTGAGGGTTTTGGAGGGTAAGGGCTGTGGGGGGTTAGGTGAGCCTGGTGATGGGTATTAAGGAGGGCATGTTTTGCATGGAGGACTGGGTGTGGTGCATAAATAATGAATCTTGGAACACTGAAAAAATAAAATAAATTTAAATTTAAAAATACAGAAAAGTATTAGGGGAGATTGAATTTTCTCAGACGCATTGTCATAATTAGGATTTGGATATGTGTTCTTTTACTCTTCTTTCTCTATGCATACATATGTTTATAAAATAGGGATCATTGCATTTCTGACTTTATATTTTACCTTTTTCATCTAACATTGTAGCATGAAATATTTTCCTGTATTAATAAACATTCTTTGAAAGTGCCAAATGACAACTGTACATACACAGACACAAAATATATTTAGTCATTTTTCTAGTGTTGCTATTCTAAACAACACTCGGATGACACTCCTTTTCTTTAAATCTTGTCCACAGTACTGATCATCTTCTTGGGGTAGTTTTGTAGAAAATAAAAAGACTTCTGGGAGGCCGGTAGTATGCTCTTCACTTCAGGTAGAGCTAGAGAAGAGTGGTGTCTGACTGGTTAAGCCTGTGCCTGAAGGACACGTCCTGTACTGCATTGGTTCCAAATGGTTTGGCTTGGGCCCATCAAATCCTTGAGATTCTTTGTAAGAGTTTCTTAAATTTCCTGGCTTCTAAAGAAGAGAGGACCTCTCCAATGTTAATTCCATAAGCTAAGGAGAAAAGGAAAAGAAAGTCTATTATTCCTTGAAAGAGATGGTAATATATTTTTCAGCAATGTCCTCTCATCTCACACATCTTTGAGGGACTAGGTGTTAATCTGAAGGCTATTCAAGTTCATAAAATGTGCTTTTTCCTTACAATGACCTTTTGTTGGAGGTACTCGAGGTTTGTTTTTAGAAACCATTCTTACTTAACTGAGAATCCCATTTTAAAATTATTTTTTAAATCAGTTATATTGTGTCAAGGGGTCTAGAGCAAAGGCTTGCTTTTCCTAAACTTAGAAAATGTATCTGTGCTTTCCGAAATGAAATTACTTCAGTCCTGATTTTAATAATATACTGGTCTATGTGTGTGTATATGATATAATACATAGACAAAGGAACATATATAATAATGTATAATTATACACACAAGTATATAGCAATTTGTAGTTCAGAAAACATTTCCAACTACAATCTCTTCTTTTATTTATTTATTTATTTCAGAGAGAGAGAGAGAGCACATGAGAGAGAGCATGAGGGGTCAGGAGCAGAGGGAGAGGGAGAAGCAGACTCTCCACTGAGCAGGGATCCTGACATGGGACTTGATCCCAGGACGTGTGATCCATGACCTGAGTCAAAGGTAGACACTTAACCAACTGAGTCACCTGGGCATCCCTATGATCTCTTCTGATAGTCATAACCGAACCTTAGGTGTGGTATATATGATTTCAATTTTACTGGTGAAAATAAGAAAGTTTAAGGTTAAGTAAGTTGTCCAAGGTCACCTGCGTGGTTCACGGGTTATTAGATGATCCCCCTACCCCTGACACCTTCCCAAACCTCCCCACTACTACACAGCTTCCCTAAAATCATCCATGAAGTTGGTGACTGGTTATCCAATCTTGGTTTCAGTTTCATCCTGCAGAACACACAGATGACTCCACACCTCATAGAGATATGACAAAGACAACTAAATTAGTCTGAAAACTACACACACACACACACACACACACACACACACACCCCTCCTATTTACAAAAAGGATTTGAGATGGGTGACCCCACATTAGGGACAAAAATAGTTTCACTGAAAAACTCAGGAGCAGAAGAAGATATTAATATTATGGAATCATTAGCATCTCTTTATTATACACTGCATGTTCAAACTCTGGGATGATATCAAAATGAGAATTTTCCTTCTCATCAATACCATGTGAAGATCAAAGTAGCATCAGAAAACACAAAGGTGCTATGTATTGATAAAAATCTGACCTAATGAGATTCAAAAGAAAAAAGACACTGGCTTGCCATGCACAGGCAGATGAAGAGAATGGCTCTGCCGGTAAAAATATGAAGTAGAAGGTACAAACTCGGGGAGCAACATTTCTACAGTCCACTGCAGAAAACAATAAGTACAGACACCCCTGAAACAGCTTTCACTTTCCTGGACTTCAAGTTCATTATCTGCAACAAAGAAGCAAACCTGCTCTGTGGATTGTTGTTCCGCCAGTGGATAGTTTATATGAGACTGCTTGGTTAAATGAAGTTTGTAATTGTATCCAGCAAAATTCTTTAAATAGTAAACCTTCGGGAAAATTAATACAATGTGAAATACACTGCAAATATAAAATGCAATGGAAATGCTTCATGACGGGGTGATGAAAGCACAGATCACCAGTCCTACCTGGGACTCCACCATCACAGAGTATGGCAAGTGTAATCCTGCCTTTGCAGATCTTTTTTAGAAAGTGAACATAGAACCCTTTCTGACAGATGTTACCTCTCCAAGCAACACTTGGTCCCTAAGTCTCCAATAATGTCAAGACAAATTTAGCTTCTTAGCCATCAGTTCAGATCGGAGGGTCAGACCTGCCTCCCCTCCGATGGCTTGTGGCCCAAAGGGGCAGACATGGACCTGCTTCTTTGCTTGCTCCCAGCCATCCCAAATCCTGCTGGGCTGAACGCAGGACTCCAAGCAGGTTCTTAACACCTTTCTAGACAGTGGAGACTTCACATTTGCTTCAGGGAGGAAGGCATGCCACCAGTAAAACCTGCAGTTTTCCAGATATGTCTTGCTTAAATTTCTAAAAGAGGATTCTTTCTCCCTCCATCCCACCTTTCTTCCATTTCTTTTCTTTTTTCTTCTTTTTTTTTGAGATAGCATTTCTTTTTTTTTTTATTTTATTTTTTCAGTGTTCCAAGATTCATTGTTTGTGCACCACACACAGTGCTCCATGCAATATGACCCTCCTTAATACCCACCACCAGGATCACCCAACCCACCACCCTACTCCCCTCCAAAACCCTCAGTTTGTTTCTCAGCATCCAAAAGTAAAAAAATAACAGATATCCTGAGACATCTTGTGCTGGCCACTTGCTATAGGCTCACTAGGGCCCTCTATAGCTTAAGTCAGGTGACTACCCAAGTCTGCTGGTGTGTTCCACCTACAGACAGGGAAATTTCTTTTCATTTTAGTCAACAAAGAGAACTAAATATCCTTCAAACAAAACTATATATACCATAGTGTGTATCTACACAACAAAAATACTATATATTATATACTACATGCTATATACTATAATGTATATATACACACCCAATAAAAAGTGCCAAATATCTCTGTCAAAATAAACACGCATACATATATATGTATATATGTATATAAGTATTGTTTGGGGAATAGTTACACACACACACATACTCAGTAGGTCTGTCCTGGTTTCTCAGAATTTCTGAGTAAGTTCTGACATATGCCTCCTCAGCAACCTAATGCTCAGATTTGAAGGGCTCCTTCTGCCTACGGCACAGTTCATCAGGACCACCCCTGATTCCCATGCTGTCCCTGGGTCTCCACGGTGGTGGCATGGTGAGGTCATTGTGGGGTAAGTCTTTAACAATTCCCGATGCCTGGGCTGCAGGGCGACAGATCCTGATTTGTGTGACCTGGTCCTGGGCCTTAGCATTCTTTCACGTATTCCCCAACTGCTCAAAGGAGCAGCCAGGGGCCAGAACCACTCGCTCTATCTTACCTTCTACTCCTCAACTTGCCTTATATTTCAGTTCTTTGCGTGCCTCGAGACTTAAGAAGACAAGTTAAACAGAGCTTTTTGGCACCTACTCCAGGGGTGGGGTTCTGTCCTTTGAGCTGGGATCGTTTTGGGTTTGGGCTTACCTCACACTGTGA
The DNA here is from genome assembly GCF_902655055.1 of Lutra lutra. Lineage (NCBI taxonomy): Eukaryota > Metazoa > Chordata > Mammalia > Carnivora > Mustelidae > Lutra > Lutra lutra. The sequence continues at coordinate 24,951,726 of NC_062283.1, read as the reverse complement.
CCAGCTGTCTCAGGAAGAGACCCAAGGGCTTTCCAGGACACGGGCTTCCAGTGCTGCAACCAGGTCCTCGTGACTCCTGTGCATCATCGGGCCCGGTATGGTCAGACTTACTCACCTTGCACCCCTTTCCTCCTGGCAAACACGCAGCGGCAGAGGGACACTCGCAGGACTGTGAAGCAGAGTTTGAGAGCCATTGGAAATTGCAGACATAACATATGCTCCTTCCTGGACCACGTACCCAACTTTAGCCTTGCCTTTAAATCCAACGGCACATCCGGGTCCTTACTTCACCTTCAACATTATCCACACCTTCTCTTCCCCACAATCACTAGTTCAAGGTGTGATGTAGACAAGAAGGGAGTTAATAGTTAAAAGACCATTGTTTCTGCAGGCATTCTCTCTCCTTCACTACCAATCCCCCCCAGGCTGTTAAAGTGGGGTGTGTGTGTGTGTGTGTGTGTGTATGTGTGTGTGTGTTTACACATCTGCTTCCTGGCATTCATGCTCTCAGTTCTGGGAGTCTGTTGTCTTCGATATGAATCATACTTCGATTTCTCCCGGATAAGCATCTTGGGTCCTCCTCACCTCCCCCAAGTCACCCCAACAGGATCATCAACCCTTTGGAAACAAGGAAAATAGGGTGGCAAATGTGTCCACTCATGGCATTGCTGGCCACTACAGATGACCACTTGTGATGTGGCTACAGAGAAGGGCTCATGTTCTCGGGGCAACACCATCCTCCACACACCTCAACTCCCCCAGTGGGGGCAAGTCACTTTCCTTAAGCTTCTATTATTCCTGTGTGAGTGGGTAGAATGAAAGTTGCTGTGAAAATTGAGTAAAATAATGTGAGAATAAAATACCTAGCATGCAGTAAGCACTAACTAAATGTGTGAGCCAGAGACACCCATATACTCTTTAATAGGAATTATCACCTGCTCACCAGACCTAAGACTACCTTTTGCCCTTTTGTGTCCTTTTGCCCTTTTCACCTGCTTCCTGCTCCCATTGATCATTCTGTAAGGAATGGGGTTGCTCTGCCCCTAGTTCCTGGAATGATTTTAAATGCTCTGTGCAGTGGAAAGAATCAGCAAGATTCTGGGGAAATTGACCCTAGTTTATTCCAACCTCAATACCATGAAACCCCTAGCACTGGGCACCCCCACTGAAACCTTGCCTAGGGGAGGGTCGTCAAGTACATGCTTCCCCCTTGATGTTCTGGTTGCACTGGCCCCCTCAGCACCTGTGTACTCTGCTTCTTTCCCTTACTCATGTCTCACAATGTGGTGAATGGGACAAAGAGAACATACAGTCCCACTCCAACCTGTGTCTTCCCTCCTGCAGGGAGTGGACAGCAGATGGCTGGGCCCATGGCAGGATGTTTGGGCTACAAGGGGATCAGCACCTGCCCCCGCACAGAGCATACAGGCCCCTTCTTGCTGTGCGAGTCTGCAGGAATTTCATGATGACTTCCAGAGGTGGGACTAAGGTCAGAGCTTGGGCAATGCAATGGGAATCGATGTAAATCAATTAGGGGGATTTTATTCCCTAATCTGAATGGGTGTCTTGTGTCTGAGGAGAGAAGTGGAAACCAAGCTCAGCACACTGCTGTGGGCCTCCTCAAGCTTGGTTTTCATGGCCGTGGACATGACAGCTTGACAACTTCGGTGGCCGGGTTGGGGGATCGCCTGGCCTCCGGGAGGCTGCATGGGCTAACTTAATGATAGAGTATGGAGGGGAAAAAGCCCATTTTGGTGATGCCCATGTGCTCAGAGTCCCTAGACAAACCCAGTCTCTGAAAAATAACCCATTGATCCTGCTTGTCTTTTCAAAGGCAATTTAGAAGAGACTTCTAGACATCTAAGGCATCATTTGTTTACAAGGTCCTACTTCAATTATCAGTTGGAAGCTAATATTTCACAGACCACATGTTTAAATGCTCACCTCTCCCATTGTTTATGAAAAAGCAGAGCCCAGGATTTCCAAGCGTGGCTTGGCTCTTCCAGAGGGCCCGGCCGTAGGGGGCTGGAGAGCAGAGGAGGTCAGTGCTCCCGCCTTCAGGAATCTCTGAGCTCGCCGGAACCTTCCAGTGTGTGGGTGGTAGATGTATCAGCTGACAGGGGGAAGTGAGAGCGTGAAGGCGGCCACCCAAGACTTCAGGTCACCGCTGACACTCCTGACAGAGCTCAGATCTCAGCGCTGGGAGGGCACCTGCTCGCCTTGCCAAAACAAACCAGCCCCTGCTAGGGGCACGTTGCAAAGGAAGGGGGAGCCTGAGGGGCAGGGAGCTCTGGGTTTCACTTAAACCGGCTCAAATAACCAGTTTACAATGATGTGATGTTCTTGGGCATTGGGGGTAGAAGAAAGGCCGAGGCTCTGCTCCAGATCTGGGGAGCATTAATATGCATCAGGGCAGAGTTCTCAAAACGAGCTCTTGCTCTGGTGGTCCTCTGCCGACAGGATTTCGAACCGCTATTTGTTGTCTTTAGGCCAGAGGAACCATCTGGTTTTGATTCAGGTGGCCTCAGGCTTGCCTCAGAGGTGAAAAGGGTGTGCACTCAAATTGAATTTCTCACAGATTTCAAACCAGAAGAATCCCAGCTTTCTCACACAAAGCCCACTCTGCCTGGGCAGCCCCTGGCCCTTGAAGCCTGGCATAAATCAGTTTCACCTGTTTGGCTAAATGAGCACATGCTAACCTAATGAAAGTGACTCATGCAATCAGATAGTTTCTGTGTGTGTTCTAGTGTCAGGGGGGAGTGAACTCTCAGTGACCTCCTGTCACTTCCCTTCGTGGCGGGGACAATGGTTCTGGGTCCTAGAAGGGCAGCGACAGGACTTGGACCATCACGGATTGGGTAGTTCTGAAACTGTGACAGAGTCCTCTATCCCTACTGATTAATATTAAGGGAAAAGGAGGTTTTCTTTCTACTGTGAGCTGTTAAAATTAAAATTTCCATGGAGGCCGCTGGATCAGGTGCGAGTCTTCCGATGAAAAATGTTTGGACTTTTGCCCCTTGTTTCAGAGGTCAGGTCTGGAAAACAGAACTCATGAAGCCGAGTGAAGAAACAGCGAGTTGGAGTCTCTTGACAGGATATCTGGTTAAGTTGGTACACCTGCTAGGAATATTCCTCTAAGTATGGATATCCCTATATCTAGGTGCTACATGGGCACCCCTGGGACCCGCGACTTGTCACCGTTACTCTTCTACGTTAAAAACCACAGATCAAATAAACAAACCGAAATTGAATCTTCTAAAACAGGGAGCAGCAAATCATGGCTGGTGGGTCAAATTCAGGCCGCACCTGTTTTGATCTATAAAGTTTTATTGGAATACACACACACACCACACACACACACACACACACTCACCCTTTGTTTAGGTACTGTCTGCAGCTGCTTTCTCAAAGGCAGAGTGGAATAATTATGACAGAGACCGCAAAGCTGATAATATAGGCCACCTGGTGCTTCACAGAGATGGGGAGCCAATCCTGTTCCAAACTGTTGTGCTTCTGTTTTCCCTCAGCTGAAGTTTTCCTTTACTTAGATGGTGATGTTCTCCAAACTGACACAGGGGATGGAGAGACCCCATGACAGAAGAACCTAAGAAGGCGCTTTCCCAAAACAGACGTTAATGTACTCCCTGGAGAGTCTGGGAATATACTTATATTTCTGTTTGTCTCCTCTTAGTAAAAACATGCCCTTCTTTGAAATCCCCAAGATTCCTGTATATGCGAGGATGGCGAAAATACAAGAGACCTAGTATCATGGAAAGTCTTATTGCCAACTTCTTGGACATTCTTGGGCTTAATTTTCTGCCTCTCGTTGTAAGTCTCCTTCCACAGATTCTGGGATGCTCTGAGAACAATTCTGTCTACCTTCATGTTAGAACATGACTGATCCTACACGGTACATGGTACACAGTAGCTACATTGTGCCGACCAGCCACAGAATGAAACCGCAGACTTGGGTTCTTTCTTCATGTGGTTTGCTGTGATGGCCATACATGGAAAGGTAAATGTCAACATTTCTAAAATTCTGACCCCATCTCTTCCCTCATCCATTGTTCCCTCCTTCAGAATGAAGGTTTAGGTTGCAGCCACCCAGTCTAAAGTAATCTAACACAGAAAGCAAAGCTCTAATGTAGTTGGAATGTAAGGGAAGGAGTTGGGACTTAACACCGAGTTCCTTTCTATTCCACTGATGCTCTCAGGACACAGCGTTACAGGCAACAAGTTTGCTCTACAGAACATTTCAGGCAATGAGCTTGCTCTAACAGAACATTTTAAAATAAAGTCATACCGCTACACAGTACTTTCCCCTTCTTGCTGGAGTCCTATTGTATGGTCTTCAGATAGAAAAAAAGACACACATACATACAATACACATGCATATAGTGTGTGTTATATATACTTGTGTTTTTATATATGTATATATAGAGAGAGAGATTCAAAATTGTAAAATTGTATGAGTCATTCCCTCCTCATCTATTAGCCTGTTTAACCCCAGCTTAAGGACAGAGCCCACTCCTTTTGTGTACTCACACAGACCGCTTAGGACAAGGGAGCCTGGAGCTCTGATTCTGAGAATTGATGTCTGCTTTCCAGTTTGGCTAAGTTAGTCCCTGGAAAGCAAGAGGAAGATACATTTTCTGACATTGACCCAACCTCTCTACTCTTCTTATTTTCTACTTTATTCATTACCAGGGATTTTATTTGATGGGTGAGAGGAATCAACATTCTTCTCAACATACACTTAATCAGCTCCCCATATGCATTTGATAAATGGGTCAGCCGGTACACAGCACACCAGAGGTTGAAGTCAAGGGTCTTTGTTCTGGGCCCCTCTCCTATCGCAGAGGGTGCTCTCCCGCAGCTCTGAAGGGCGTGGCTCTTCCTGTCCGCACATAGACAAAGGCGCAGCAGCTTCCTCTGGGCCCTCCCTGGTTTTTTCCAGTTGTCATCATGTTATAATCATCTTAGGCAGTAAAGTTGTTAGCCTTCTTTTGTAAGGAATAACCAAAATCAATGGCTCAATCCCGGAGGGCCAAAAGCAGGCAGTACCACAGAAAGGGAAGGGGTGGGGAGGCCAAAGGGAGAAGCGGTCAGTGACAAGGGAGTTAAAAAGTCCCAGCTGAGATTTCATGAATTATTCGTGCACTTAAGTGAAAAGGAAGCCTGATTTCCTATTTGGAAAAATAGCAATCCATCCCTAAAGTCAACCACACTGGATAACATCTGGAAAGTGCTCAAAACTAGGTAAAAATCTTGGAACTTCTTCGTTTTCAAACACACACTGGATTTTTTTTTCCAGCTTCATCTGTCAGCATCTTTGTGTGTGTGTGTGTGTGTGTGGGGTGGGGGGGTGTCATCAAGGGCCTTGAAGGGTTTTCATGTGAAAAAGCAGCTTGAAACGATACTATCTCGGCAGGAAAAACAGATCTGTGCAAGGGTCAGCCATTTGAAGTTCTGATTTCAAGAGGAAAGTAGAAGGAAGTGTGGAAAATGAAGAAGGCATCTGACTCTGGATGAATGTGAAATGCTTATGTGACTTGGCTCACATTTTCCTTTTGCAGACAGAATACAGCATGATTCTGGGTTCACTCTGTGACAAACAGACCACACAAAACAAAGAAGGGGCAGTGCTGTGAACTAAGACTGTTGCTCTTGATAAGCTCTCTGGGGTACGATTTCAAGGAGTAAGTTAATGGCCTCACTACAAAAGAGTCCCAGGGGTCCCTGAAGCTTGACCCCAAAGCTTGAACTCTACCTGAACTGATTTTTTTCTTTCTTTCTTTTTTTTTTTTTTTTCTTTTTTGAGGTTTGAAAACATTTAATCAACTCTCCTCCCAGGACATTTGATTTCTGTGCACTCCTGCACTTGTGGGCCCCATCTGGGGGAAGAAGTGCCAAAACCACCATTGGAAAGGCTGCCCCGGAGGTATTTTCAGTCCGACTGGAAGCAGCAGGTAACGGAAATCTTATGAGACAGCTTGTTCTCAGGAGGTTTTCTTGTCCAGTTTTGCTGACCAAAGCATTCCCCTGGTTTGGATAAACCTTGAATTAGCAGCTGCACTTTGAAACACTGGTTCTTGGTTCTAATTGCAGTTAAAATGCCTGGAAGCCTACCCCTTCCTCTTGCATTTTGAAGCCCTGGTTCTGTCCCATGACACTAAGTGTTTCCTGGACTCCCGAAAGCATTTAGCTTCCCTTCCAGAAACGCCGTATTATAGTTGGATAAATCATCTAAATGCTTTCAATTCAAGCCAATGAGCGTCTATTTAGCATCAACAAAATTCCCATCATAGGACTGGATCTAGGGATGAAGCCCAATATCCATGAATTCAAGGGACTCGACCACACAAAAACAGGCAGACACACTTTCCAGGATGGCGTAAGTAACACTGACAGCTCAAATCAGGCACAGTGGAAACACACAGACCCAGCGGAGATGCAGCAGCCCTTAATCACTGTTTACCTTTTACATAATAATAGATCACACAAAGTTCTTTCCCCAAATGCCAGTTTTTTTAGGGGAGTAGCTTGTTTTGTTTAAACATTCAAAGCCTATAAACCAGAGATTGGCAAGTAGTTTTTAATGCTGAGCTCATTTAATGGACTGGGGCTTGCTCTCTGGAGCACTGTTTCGAGAAAGATTCTTGAGGTTGTATTTGGTCTCAACAGAAAATGGTGTCAACTGATTGGTTGTCGCTGATGCCTTGTGTGGAGGAAGAAACAGCCTGTGTTCCACAGGCACGCCAGTCCTGAAGTAGACGAAACCCACGTATGGATCAATGCAGAGTTACAACAGCTCAACACATACACTTCCTCAGACCTGACTGCCAACTGCTGTGGAATTCCTTTGTGAAAAGGATCCTTCTCACACCCAGCTGCATGCACTGTGAGTCAAATGCTAGTTACTGTGCAAATACATATGTATAAAACGAAATTAGAGACAGCATCACATCAGAATATAGGTTTCTCTGCTCTCCAAAAAGTTGCTTGATGCCACTCAGCTTTTAGGAAAGACCTACATTAGTTCCTGTTTGCACTAATGGAAAGAAACCTAAAGAGGACTTTCACTTCTATGGAATGGCAGTTGCTTCTTCGTGCCATTTTGTCTTATGGGAGTTTTTGTAAGAATGCTCTGCTTTCTGATAGGAGAAACTGGTGTCGATGTCCATCTGGACCCCCCACCTTGTGATTTTACAAAGGGTCTCTGCTGTGTTTAGATACTCTATCCCAAAGAACAATAAAAATAAAACTTTTCCACAACATTGCTATTTGACTTTGAAAATGAGCTGTGGCCTGTCATTGTGTATAGACAGGGGGTTATTCATGAACTTGAGATTTACCAAACAAGAAGTGAGGGTTTCTGAGTAGAAACTGTAGTATCCGCCCAGAGATGTGGCATATGTGCGACTTGTTGAGAAATGGAATTCCCAACTAATTTTGGAAGATCGAAGGCCCAGATGGGGCCATCCTGACAGCTGGTTACCAGGCAGCTTCTGGTGGTGATGGACAAGAGCGTATTTATCATCCCGAGGGCTCCAAAGAGAAAGTCGGATACCGTGACTAGAGTGCTATAAAACTGTCTGGGTATTTTGGGTATTATTCTTATTAAATTAAAGTTCTATTAAAGTGAAACATGTTACTATTTAGATTTCTGTCTGCTTGGCCGCGTTTATTTCATAAATCTTGCAGGAGAAAATTGGCCCATGGAATTGGATGTTGGATATAGCATTTCTTCAACATGGAGAAAATGGCCACACATTTTTTTAATTGTTTCCCTTGCAAATAATTTTTAAACAGCCTTACAAAAATGTTTTCCTTGCTTCGCTCCCCAGTGAGTTAAAAATGCACACCCGTGGTTGCCAATTGGCGTAGTCTCCTGTGATTCCAGCAGACAGCAACGGGAATGTATGAGGTGATTTTTTGGGGGGTCTGGGGGATGGCTTTTCCTTGCAGTATGCAAAATGATTCTTTTTATTTTTAACTAATTCCTTAAAGCAAACACACTTCCCACCCACAAGTGTTGCCTAATTGGGGGACACGGAAAGTGAATGAAGAAACAAGCCTCAAACAAAGAGTGTTTGCTGCTCCCATTTTAACACTAATTAATTATTGTTGTCAGTAAACTGAAAGTGTACATGGATTACATTTTCCAGAGTCTTTGCCTGGGCCTACAGGGGTGTAGGGCATGTTGCTCCAGGCTTCAGATGGTGGTGGGAGCGCAGTTACAACCAGCGGGAACTCTTGCTCACACACTCCTTCTGTATAAAGGATGATGTGTTTCAGTATTGGCTTGTGGTTCTAAAATGAGATGCTTTTCTATTTCAATTATATTGCGGTAGATCAAACATTACAAAATAAGCCTCAAATGGGAGTGTAGCCTTACCAAAAATGAAAGCATATGTTTGAGTGTCCAAATACAATGGTCATATGTTGACACCTTGAAATACTCAGGCTGTCCCTGCCATATTTGAGGCTTGCTATGGGCTCAAACTAGAAAGAAGGCAGAAATTTGGTTTTGACACATTCCCCAGGTCTCTTTCATTCCTTTAAAAAAGACTTTTAGCCATTCATCTGTCGATGGACATCTAGGCTTTTTCCATAGTTTGGCTATTGTGGACATTGCTGCTATAAACATTGGGGTGTACATGCTTCTTCAGATCACTACATTTTTATCTTTAGGGTAAATACCCAGTAGTGTGATTGCTGGGTCGTAGGGTAGCTCTATTTTCAACTTTTTGAGAAACCTCCATAGTGTTTCCCAGAGTGGTTGCACCAGCTTGCATTCTCACCAACAGTGTAGGAGGGTTCCCCTTTCTCCACATCCTCGCCAGCATCTGTCATTTCCTGACCTGTTAATTTTAGCCATTCTGGCTGGTGTGAGTTGGTATCTCACTGTGGTTTTGATTTGTATTTCCCTGATGCTGAGTGATGTGGAGCACATTTTCATGTGTCTGTCGGCCATTGGATGTCTTCTTTGCAGAAATGTCTGTTCATGTGATATATATCACATGAACAATGAATTTTATATATATATATATATATATATACACACACACATATATATATATAATGGAATACTATGCAGCCATCAACCAAAAAACTGAAATCTTGTCATTTGCAATGATGTGGATGGAACTAGAGGGTATTATATTAACCAAAATAAGTCAATCAGAGAAAGACAATTATTATATGATCTCACTGATATGAGGACTTTGAGAAACAAGACAGAGGATCATAGGGGAAGGGAAGGAAAAATGAAACAAGATGAAACCATACAGGGAGACAAACCATAAGAGACTCTTAATCTCAGGAAACAAACTGAGGGTTGCTGAAAGGGAGGAGGGTGGGAGGGATGGGGTGGCTGGGTGATGGACACTGGGGAGGGTAAGTGCTATGGAGAGGGCTATGAATTGTGTAAGACTGATGAACCACAGACCTGTACTCCTGAAACAAATAACACATTATATGTTAATTAAAAAATAAAATAAAATAAATGAAACAAGATGGGATTGGGAGGGAGACAAACCATAAGTGACTCTTAATCTCACAAAACAAACTGAGGGTTGCTGGGGGGAGGGGGGTTGGGAGAAGGGGGGTGGGGTTATGGACATTGGGGAGGGTATGTGCTATGGTGAGTGCTGTGAAGTGTGTAAACCTGGTGATTCACAGACCTGTACCCCTGGGGACAAAAAAAAAGATTTTTTAAAGCTTTGGTTATCTGCCTTTCCATTTAATGAGTGCCATCTTTTCCATCCTCCTCACCCCTACCTTTAAGCTGTTCTGTCTTCCAATCCACCGGGATGTAATCATGCCATGGAAAGATCATTGGGGATGGGGGCTCTTTTATTTGTTGATTTATTCAACAAATATTTGAGTATCTACGGGATGCTGGGCTCTGGGATAGGCACAGGGGATGCTATGCTAAGCAAGCCAGACATGATCCATGTTCCCATGCTGGGTAGTGGGAGAGACAGACATTAATCAAATAATCACAAGAATGAGTTTATGACAAAAATCACAGTAAGTATCATTCTATGAAGTAAAGGTGTTCTCAAAGCATATAATGGAGGGGTTGACCTTGTTTGGATGAGGGAAATGCATAAAGGCAAGGATGTCATGGAAAATTTCTCTGCTTTGATGATAGTTGGGCGGAGGTCAAAGAGTAACACAGTGAATCGAAAAAGACTGTTTCCACATAAGCAGGGTTTGCCTGGGTCTTAGGGAGTTCTCAGGATGCAGTATTTTCAGTGTTAAAACTGGGACAGTCCCTGGAAACCTACCATAAGGGTATAGAGTGTGTAAAGACCCCACGCAGATGGAAGCATGGGGCACTGAAGGACTGGAAAGAAGTTGGAAACTTTTTTTTTACTGGAAAAAGTTGACTGTAGCTTACCCCAGATGAGATCCAATGAGAGAGCCTTAAAGGTCATGTAGGGCCTTAAAGGTCATGTTAAGGTCTCTATTCTAAGAGCAATGGAAAGTGTTTTAAGCAAGTAAATGACAGGGTCAGATGTACCTTTGAAAAAGTTCACTCTAGCTAGAATATGGGGACCATTACCATGCAAAGTTCAGAAATCTTTTCCTCAATTAAAGCTAGCTGTTGTTCTTTGCAGTGGTGTCCTGGTAAATGTTTAACAACTGGTTTTTGGTGGTGGAGGGTTGGGTTTGGAGTGGGGGATGATGGAAAACCCCTCATTGAGAGCATTTGCCAATTTCCATGGTGTTCTCACCATAGTCAATTTCAAGCTATCAACATGATGTCCTAAATGTCAAGTTGGGAAAAGATGCCATGATGGACCCCAAGAGCTGTGCTAGTTTCTTCCTTCCTGTTCAAACAGAATTCTCCTCAAATGACCAATAAGTGTAAGCCTTTCTCTTGTCCTTGAGGAGTTCTGACAGACACAGAAGGGGGTTTTAAAACCCTTCTACTACATGATGTAAAGATTCGATAGGCATGGCCAGTCTTGCTACGCTGAATCTCGAGGGTCCCAAAGACATGGAAAAAACAGAACACTGATAGAAATGTAAAAATCATATTAGGTTAATAAAAGCTTCTTTAGAAAGCATGGAAATGTTTCTGCAGCCTTCTGTGATATAGGATGGCCATCAGAAAACTGAGCACCAAGCTCACTATGCCCTGGCATTACTAAGGTTTCTGCCAGCTTGCCTTAGAGGTTGAAAAGTTTTGAAATTCCAACCAATATATTAAAACCAAAGCCAGGCAAAACAAAACAAAGCCCCACAACACTCCAGGATCAGAATGCTGCATGCTTATGGACTTGCAGAGAAAAGGCTCATGTATCATTCTAACCCTGAAAACTCAGAGCCATAGAAACTTTGGCAAAAGGTCAAGGAAATCTGTGTTTCTTGAGGGCAAGGATCATTTTTTTTAATTCTTTTTTTTTTTTTAAGATTTTATTTATTTATTTGAAAGAGAGAGAATGAGAAAGAAAGGGAGAACATGAGAGAGAGGGTGTCAGAGGGAGAAGCAGACTCCCCACTGAGCAGGGAGCCTGATGAGGGACTCAATCCCAGAACTTCAGGATCATGACATGAGCTGAATGCAGTGGCTTAACCAACTGAGCCACCCAGGCGCCCCAGCAAGGATCATTTCTTATTCACTTTTGTATCTATAGTGAGGGCCTAAGCTCAGAATCAGGTTCAAAGTAGAAGTTAAAGAATGATAGATGGAGTGATGATAGATGATAGATAAATAGGTAATTTAACATAAAAAGATATGCCTTTATGATTAACTTTGTAATCATCTGACCGTTACAAACTAACATATTGACTGAACTTTAATGTAAACAGCTATTAGAATTTTCAAAAAAGGCTTATTAATTTTTAACTTTTAAATATTTTTAAAAAATTCTAGAATAGAGGTAGATATACAGGAAACTTCTAAGGATAGTACAGAGAGTTCCCATATAAGCCACAACAAGCCTACATTAATATGGTGCATTAGTCACGATTAATGAATCCACATCAAATTATTATTCACCAAAGTCCATAGTTTACTTGGATTTCCTTAGTTTTTACTTAATGTCCCTTTTCTGCTCCAGGATCCCAACCAGATACCACATTGCATTTAGTCATGTCTCCTAAGGCTCCTCTTGGTGGTAACATGTTTCAATTTTCCTTGTTTTGAATGATCTTGACGACTTTGAGGAGTACTGGTTGGGTGTGTTATTTATTTTCAAGACAGTCTTTCCAATTGGGATATGTCTGCTCTTTTTCTCCTGATTAGACTGGGTAATTCCCAGTCTTGTAGGGGAAAGACTACAGAAGTAAAATGCCATCCTCATCACACCACATCTAGTGTATATACTATCAACATGACTTATCACTGTATTGTTGATCTTAATCGCTTAGAAAATGTAGTTTGTCAGGTTTCTCTACTATAACGTTGCTCTATTTTCTCTCTTTCCATTCCGTACTATTTGGAAGGAAGTCACTACATATACCCTATGACTAAGGTGTGAGGAGTTATGCTCCCCCTCCTTGAAAACAAAATATCTACATAAATTATTTGGAATTCCTCTGCATGAAAGATTGTTTCTTAATTATTTATTCAGTCATACATCTGTATTAACATGGCTTCAAGGATATTTATTTTATACTTTCAGTTATAATCCAGTATTAGTCCATTTATTTTCTTCAAATTGTTCTAGATTTGGCCATGGGGAGTCCTTTCAGTTGCCTCCTGTGGCCCTTTGACATATTCCTATCCCTAAGGGTTTTATTTTTTAGCACTTTATGTCTTTCTGGCACTACAAGATGTTCCAGGATCATCTTGTATATTTCCCACCTCAATCCTAGAATCACCCATTTCTCCAAGGAGAAAATGGTTCATTTTATTAGAGAATTAGAAACCAAGATCTGGATGCTAGGATGGTTCTTTTTTTTCTGGGATTGTTTCTAGGACTTATTAGCTAAAAGAGCAAGGAAAGTATGTGACCATGTCTATATTAAGCACAATATGGGTTCCTACCGATGTCTCCAGCTCTATTACCACATAGGTCATTCTAATGTCCTCCTCTTGCTTGTCTGTAACTTCCCACTTGAATAGTAAGACACTTGGCTCTGACCATCTGTCATCCATGTTCTTAATTGTTTGATTCCAGAATACACGTATTGTGGCTTCAGAATGGCCGACCCATACTTTCATTGGAAACAACTTCATCAACTAAATATAGTACTAAGTGCGTTCCTTTTCCCTTTAGACTCACATAATCCATTCATTTGCAAATTTACTTAGATCAGAATCTTTCCCCTACTCCTCCGTGAAGTTGCTTAATACCTGTGTAATATAATTAGATTCTTTCATTAAAATGTGCCTTTCATTGTGTATGTATACCACATCTTCTTTATCCATTCGTTTGTTGATGGACATCTAGGTTCTTTCCATAGTTTGGCTATTATATACACAATGGAATACTATGCAGCCATCAAAAGAAATGAAATCTTGCCATTTGCGACGACGTGGATGGAACTAGAGGGTATCATGCTTAGCGAAATAAGTCCATCGGAGAACGACAACTATCATATGATCTCCCTGATATGAGGGAGAGGAGATGCAACATGGAGGGTTAAGGGGGTAGGAGAAGAGTAAATGAAACAAGATGGGATTGGGAGGGAGACAAACCATAAGTGACTCTTAATCTGACAAAACAAACTGAGGGTTGATGGGGGGAGGGGGGTTGGGAGAAGGGGGGTGGGGTTATGGACATTGGGGAGGGTATGTGCTATGGTGAATGCTGTGAAGTGTGTAAACCTGGCGATTCACAGACCTGTACCCCTGGGGATAAAAATATATGTTTATAAAAAATAAAATTAAAAAAATGTGCCTTTCATCCTAGTCCCCAACCTATTAAGTGGTTTTGGTTTTTGTTTTTAGAGAAAGCACTAACAGGGAGGGAAGGGGCAGAGGGAGAGGGAGAGAGAGATTCTTAAGCAGGCTCCACATCCAGGATTTCATGACCCTGAGGTCATGACCTTAGCTGAAATCAAGAGTTAGACGCTTAACTTGACTGAGCCACCCAGGCATGCCCTATTAAGTGATTTTTTAAAAAATTATACACTTTAAGCTTCATTCTTTCTGTGGTAAATTTCTGTAACTTTTGATAAATGCATAGTAGGTCTAGCAGAATAGTTCTTCACTCTAAGAAATTCTGTTTCACCTCTTCAACTCTCTCCCTACCTCCAACCACTAATCTGTTTATCATCTCTATAGTTTTGTGTTTTCCAGAAGGTTATATAAATGGAATCATATAGTATATAGCCTTTTGAGACTGGCTAAAAATGTGCATTTAGTATTCTTCTGTGTCTTTTCTTGGCTTCATTGTTCATTCTTTTTTACCACTAAATAGTATTCCCCTGTATAGATGCACCACAATTTGTTTATTCATTCACCTACTGAAGGATATCTTGGTTCTTTCCAGTTTGAAGCAATTGTGACTAAAGTTCCTATAACCATTCATTTAAAGGTCCTATTGTAGGCATACATTCTCAAATCAATTGGGCAAATACTTAAGAGTTCAACTACTGGATCACATGGTAAGACTATATTTAACTTTGTAAGAAACTGTCTTCCACACTGTCTCCCAAAGTAGCTATACCATTCTTAACAGTGGTCAATGATGGTTTCTTTTGCTCTGCATCCTCACAAGCAATTACCATGGTCAGTTTTTGGATTTAGCCATTCTAATAGGTGCAAAGTGGTATCTTGTTGTTTTAATGTGTAATTTACTACTGACAAATGGTGTCGAGCATATTTTCATATGCTTATTTGCCACCTATGTGTTACCTTTGGTAAAATATCTGTTAAGAGCTTTTGCTCATTTTTAAATTTACTTCCTTGTTTTGTATGTTGAGTTTTAACAGTACTTTGTATACTTTGGATACAAGTCCTTTATCAGATATATGTTTTGCATAAATTTTCTCCCAAGCAGTGGTTTGTCTTTCCATTCTCTTATGAGTGTCTTTTGAGGAGAAAGAGTTTAAAGTTTAATAAAAACTAGTGTATGAATTCTTTTCTTCTTTCATGGATCACACTGTGCTGTTGAATCTGAAAATTCACCAATTCAAAGTCACATAGGCTTTCCTGTCACTTTTTTTCTGGAAGTTATTACATAATTTTACAATTTTGCATTTTACATTTAGGGTCTCTGTGTGTGTGCATATGGACATCCAACAGTTCCAGAATCATTTGTTGAAGAGATTATCTTTCCCTACTGAATTGCATTTGCTCTTATTAAAAAAGATCAGTTGACTATATCTGTGAAGGTTTGTTTCTGGGTTCTCTACTCTGTCCCATTGATATAGATGTCTATTTTTTGGCCAATGCCATGAAGTCTTGATTAATGTAGCTTTATATTAAGTCTTGATATTGGGTAGTTGAGTTTTCCAACTTTGCTCTTCCTTTGTATCACATTGGCTGTTGTAGGTTTTTTGCCTTTCCATATAAATTCTAGAAGCAGTCTGCCAATATCTTCAAAATAACTTGCCAAGATTTTAATTGGGATTGCATTAAATCTGTAGGTCAAGTTTCAAAAAAAATTGATGTCTGAACAGTATTTAGGTTTCTATTCCATGAATATGGAAAATCTCTCCATTTATTAGAGTTTATGATTTCTTTCATTAGTGTTTTATAGTTTTCTGTGTATACTGTACATATATTGTCAGACTTACCCCAATTATTTCACTTTTTGCTACTATTGTAAATTGTATTGTTTTCTTAATTTCAATTTCTAATTGCATTATGCAGAGAAGCAATTGACTTGTGTATGTTGACCTTTTATTCAATACCTGTTTACTAGTTTCAGGATAGTTTTTGTAGATCTTTTTGGTTTTTCTATATAGGGAATTAAGAGATGTGAATAAAAACAATTTTATTTTGTTTCCTATATATTTCATTTCTTTTTCTTGTCTATTGCACCCATTAGGATTTCCAATATCATGTTAAAGAGTGGTGGTAAGGGAGGATATTTTTGCCCTGGTACTGATCTTAGGGGAAAAGTGTCTAGTATCTCATGATTACATATGACGTCCACTCTAGGATTTTAAAAAAATGTTCCTTGTAAGTTGAATAAGTTTCCCTTTATTCTTAGCTTACTGGAAGTTTAAATCATGAATGGATGCTGCATTTTGTCAAATGCTTTTCTATGTTAATTGATGTCATCATACAATTTACCATGTTGATGTGGTGGGTTACATTAATTACATTTTGAATATTGAATGAGCCTCGTATACCTGGAATAAATCCCACTTGGTCCTGGTGCATAATTTTCTTATACTTTGTTAGGGTTGAATTGCTAATATTTTGTTGGATATTTTTGTGGCTATGTTCATGAAATATTCGTTTGTAGTTTTATTTTCTTTACCTTCTTTTGGAGTAAGAGATAATTGGTTGGAGTCAGTTAGGATTTTCTTTCACTGCTTATGACTTAGTTTACTCTTCCTTCTCTGGTTTCCACAGGTGGAAGCTCAAGTTATTGATTTTAACACTTTCTTCTTTTCTAATAAATGCTTTTGATGCTATAAATCTTTCTATAAGCATAGCTTTCATGGCACCTACAAAACTTAATGAGTTGTATATTCTTATTCATTTTCATTTAATTCAAAATATTTAAAAGTTTCTCTTGAAATTTCTCTAATCCATGGGTTATTTTTATAAGTGTGTTACTTGATTTCCAAGTATCTGAGGATTTTTCTAAGTCTAGTTTTGTTATTGTCTTCTAGTTTATTTCCACTGTGGTTTTGTTAAAGTGGATCCCATAGCTTATAATGTGATCTATCTTGGTGAATTTTCCATATGAGCTTAAGAAGAATGTGTATTCTGCCATTACTAATTTGAGTGATAGTTCTGTTTGGGTCATCTATATCCTTACTGATTTTCTGCCCACTTGATTCATCAATTACTGACAGAAAATCGTTATATCTTCAACTTTAATAGCATCTTTTTCTATTATTCCTTTAAGTTCTATCCTTTTGTCTCATGTATTTTGATATACTTTTTGTTAGGTCCATGACCTTTTAAAATTGTTATGTCTCCTTGGGAAATTGACCCCTTTAATTACTATGCAATATTCCTTTTTGGCCTTGATAGTCTTCCTTATTCTGAAGTCTGCTTTGTATGAAATTAACATACCTATTTGAGCTTTCTTTTGATTAAAGTTTATCATGGTATATGTTTCCTCATCCCTGTACTTTTAACCTACGTGAGTCTTTATATTTAAAGGGGTTTCTTCTATACAACATCTCTTTAGACCATTCACATTTTTTAAAAATATTTTATTTATTTATTTGACAGACAGAGATCACAAGTAGGCAGAGAGGCAGGCAGAGAGAGAGGAGGAAGCAGGCTCCCTGTTGAGCAGAGAGCCCGATGCGGGGCTCGATCACAGAACCCTGGGATCATGACCTGAGCCGAAGGCAGCGGCATTAACCCACTGAGCCACCCAGGCGCCCCAAAAATTCACATTTAAAGTGATTATTGATTAGCAGGATCAATACCTATCATTCTTCTGTTTTTAACTCTACTCATTACATTTATACTTGGTACCTCTGTTGTCTATGTTTTCCCCCCATTAGATGAGAGAAAAGCTGGGAGAGTTTTGACAGAGAAAAAAAATCATTTCCTCCACCTGGGATAAGTCTCTGGCAAATTTCCTCTGTAGATTAAGCCTTTGTTATGGAGAAGACTGTAGGTGTATTTATTTCAATGTGATTGCTATTCCTCTCCTCAGGCCTGGGCCATGAGGGGATCTTTCTTGGAGCTTCACTTTGAAAAACTGGTGGGATTCTTGGAAATAAAGCCATGAAAGCAAGGTGGCCAACCTAAGATTGTGACTCCTGGGAGGTTCTTGCTCTTATTCTAGTTAACACTTCACCTGCAGTAATTCATCAAAATTACTATTTAACTGTTTCTACTACTAGTTTACGGCACTAGCAGCTTTTGTTCTGGTAAGCAGATATTGACTGTGTCTCTCTGGATATGCCTGCCTCTCCATATTTTGAAGTAGTGGTTCACCCCCAAAACACCAGTTCTCTCATAGACCCAAGGAAGGTGGCTGATTCTCAGTTTTTTCAGCTTTTTCTTGATGTTATGGTAGGGGCATTGATTTCCAAGGTCTTTACATGTCAGAGCTGAAACTACAAATCCTGACTTATTTTGTTTCCTTGTTTAGTCATGCTTTTTATTTTCGGTTAATTGTAGGTTATGTATATAGATATGTAGATTAAAATATGCAGTTTTAAGAAATAATACATAAATCGCTTGTACATTTTGCCCAGTTTCTCCCAATGGTAACATCTCACAAAACTGTATAGGGTAATATTACCACCATGATAATGACAATGAAAGTGTCAGAGCATTTTCATCACCACAAAGATCCTTCATGCTGTCCTTTTAAAGATTTATTTATTTATTTGAGAGAGAGAGAGAGAAGGGGGAGGGGCCAAGGAGAGTGAGAGAAAATCCTTAAACAGATTCCCCACTGAGTGTGATTTTGGGCCCAGTGTGGAGCTCCATCCCAGAACCCTGAGATCATGCCTTAAGCTGAAATCAAGAGTCAGCTCTTTAACCAACTGAGCCATTCAGGTGCCCCTGCTATGTTTTTAGAACCACACCCATTCCTCTCCCCCAACCTCTCTTGACCCCTGGCAACCACTGATATTTTCTCCGTTTCTATATCTTTGTCATTGCAAGAATTTTATGTGAATGAAATCATATAGTATGTAACATTTTAAAATGGAATTTTTTACTCATTATAATTCTCTGGAGATTTATTCAGGTAATTGCTTTTGTCAATTGTTTTTAATTTCTGAGTAATATTTCATGGTATGGGCACATCACAATTCATTTAACCATTCACCCATGTGAGGACATCTGGGTTATTTCCAGTTTGGAGTTATTCTAGATAAAGCTATATGAAGATTTTATGTACAGGTTTTTGTGTGAACATGTTTTTATTTCTCTGGGATAAATACCCAAGGGTGCAATTGCTCAGTTGTATGGTAATTGCATGTTTAGCTTTTTAAGAAATTGCCAAACAGTTTTTCAGAGTGTCTGTAACATTTTATATTTATATTTTGTATTACCTCCAGCAATGTAAGAGGAATTTTTTTTAAATTTTAGCTTTTCTGATATGTGGTGATGTCTTGTGGTTTTAATTTGCATTTCTCTAATAGCTAATAATGTTGAATATCTTTTTATGAACTTATTTGCCATTTATATTCTCTTCAGTGAAATGCCTTCTCATGAGTTTTGTCCAGTTTCTAACTGGATTGTTTATTTTTGCTCCTGTTGAGTTTTGAGTGTTTTTTATAGATACTTGTCCTTTGCCAGATATTTGATTTTCAAATATTATCTCCTGGGCTGCAGTTTGTTTTTCCATTCTTTCACATAATGAAAGTTTTTAGTTTTGATGAAGTCCAATTAATCACTTTTTTCTTTTATGGGTCATGCTTTTGGTTTTAAGTCTAGGAACGCTTTGTCTAGCCCTAGTTCCTCAAGATTTTCTCCTATATTTTTTTCTAAAAATTTTATAATTTTACATTTAACTCCATGATCTATTTTAAGTAATTTTTGTATAGGATGTGAGTGTTATGTGGAGGTTTATTATTATTATTGTTATTATTATTTTGTCTATGGATGTCCACTTGCGTCAGCCCTATTTGTTGAAAAAGCTAACTTTCTTCTTCCATTGAACTGCTTTTGCACATTTGTCAAAGATCAGTTAGGCATATATGTGTTCATCAATTCCTTTGTTCTCTATTCTGTTCCATTGATTTATGGGTTTATGCCTCCCCTAATACCACATAGTCTTGATTCATCTACCAATTCATCTATCAATTCATGATTGGGTAGATTCATTTCTTATACCTTATTTTTCTTCTTAAAATTGTTCTTAGCTATTCTAGTTTCTTTGTACTTTCACATAAATTCAGAATAAGCTTATTTATATCTAAAAGGAATCTTGCTGGAATTTTGGTAGGAATTTCATTAAGCCTATGTGTTAGTTTTCTACTGCTCCTATACCACATTCCCACAAACTTAGTAGCTTAAAACAAAATGAATTTACTATCTTACAGTTCTAGTGGACCATCTAAAATTAGTGTCACTCATGAAAAAGTGCTCCATATCACTCGGCATCAGGGAAATACAAATCAAAACCACCATGAGATATCACCTCACACCAGTCAGAATGGCTAAAATTAACAAGTCAGGAAATGACAGATGCTGGCGAGGATGCGGAGAAAGGGGAACCCTCCTACACTGTTGGTGGGAATGCAAGCTGGTGCAACCACTCTGGAAAACAGCATGGAGGTTCCTCAAAAGGTTGAAAATAGAACTACCCTATGACCCAGCAATTGCACTGCTGGGTATTTACCCTAAAGATACAAACGTGGTGATCCGAAGGGGCACATGCACCCGAATGTTTATAGCAGCAATGTCTACAATAGCCAGACTATGGAAAGAACCTAGATGTCCATCTACAGACGAATGGATAAAGAAGATGTGGTATATATACACAATGGAATACTATGCAGCCATCAAAAGAAATGAAATCTTGCCATTTGCGACGACATGGATGGAACTAGAGGGTATCATGCTTAGCGAAATAAGTCAATCGGAGAAAGACAACTATCATATGATCTCCCTGATATGAGGGAGAGGAGATGCAACATGGGGGGTTGAGGGGGTAGAAGAATAAATGAAACAAGATGGGATTGGGAGGGAGAGAAACCTAAGTGACTCTTAATCTGACAAAACAAACTGAGGGTTGATGGGGGGAGGGGGGTTGGGAGAGGGGGTGGGGTTATGGATATTGGGGAGGGTATGTGCTATGGTGAGTGCTGTGAAGTGTGTAAACCTGGCGATTCGCAGACCTGTACCCCTGGGGATAAAAATATATGTTTATAAAATAAAAAAATAAATAAAAATAAAATAAAATAAAATAAAATTAGTGTCACTAGGTTGAAGTCAAAGTATTGCTAAGGTTAGTTTCTTTTGGAGGCTTTGCGGGGAGAATCTGTTTCCTTCCTTATTTCAGCTTCTGGTGGCTGTCTGTATTCCTTGGCTTATGACGCCTTCCTCCATCTTCAAAGAACATTAATCCAACTTCTTGCTTCCATTATTATATGTGTCCTTCCTCTCCTTATGTGTCAAATACTACTCTGGTTTCTTCTCAAAATGACACCTGTGATTATGTTTATGGCCCTCAGAATAATTCAAGATAATCTTTTAATTTCAATATCCTTAGCTTAATTACATATACAAAATTCCTTTTTTTATAGAAGATAACATTCACAGGTCTAGTAATTAAAACTGGCTATCTTTGAAGACTTTGTTCAGTCTACTACAACTTGCATATCACTTTGAGAAGGATCGATATCTTTATTTTGTTGCATCTTCTAATCCATGAACATGGTATATCTCCCTTTATTTAGATCTTCGATTACTTTGGTTATTATTTTGCAGTTTTCAGCATACTCATCCTGTGTTTTTTTATTATATTTACACTGAAGTACTTCTTATTTTTAACAATTATGAAAAGAATTGTATCTTTAATTTCAGTGTCCATGTGTTCCTTGCTAGATATAGAAATACAGTTCCTTTTTCTATGTTGGTCATATATACTCTGACTTGGCAGAACTTTCTTTTTTTTTTTTTTTAAGATTTTTTATTTATTTGTCAGAGAAAGGGGGAGAGAGAGCGAGCACAGGCAGACAGAATGGCAGGCAGAGGCAGAGGGAGAAGCAGACTCCCTGCCGAGCAAGGAGCCCTATGCAGGACTCGATCCCAGGATGCTGGGATCATGACCTGAGCCGAAGGCAGCTGCTTAACCAACTGAGCCACCCAGGTGTCCCTTGGAAGAACTTTCTTATTAGGTTGTTAGCTTAATAGTGTTATTAGTTTGGGAAGTTTTGTAAGTTGCTTAGGATTTTCTACATAGAACATCATATCATCTACAGTAGGAACATTTTTCCTCCTCTGTTCTGTTTACGTTTTATTTCATTTCTTTGCCTCAGTGCACTAGCTAGAACTTCCAGTACTGTGCTGGCTGAGAGTTGAAAGAGAAAACATTCTTTTGTCTTTTTTTTTTTTTTTTTTTACAGCTTTATAAACATATATTTTTATCCCGAGGGGTACAGGTCTGTGAATCGCCAGGTTTACACACTTCACAATATTCACCATAGCACATACCCTCCCCAATATCCATAACCCCACCCCCTCTCCCAACCCCCTCCCCCCATCAACCCTCAGTTTGTTTTGTGAGATTAAGAGTCACTTATGGTTTGTCTCCCTCCCAATCCCATCTTGTTTCATTTACTCTTCTCCTACCCCCTCAACCCCCCCATGTTGCATCTCCTCTCCCTCATATCAGGGAGATCATATGATAGTTGTCTTTCTCTGATTGACTTATTTCGCTAAGCATGATACCCTCTAGTTCCATCCATGTCGTCGCAAATGGCAAGATTTCATTTCTTTTGATGGCTGCATAGTATTCCATTGTGTATATATACCACATCTTCTTTATCCATTCGTCTGTTGATGGACATCTAGGTTCTTTCCATAGTTTGGCTATTGTAGACATTGCTGCTATAAACATTCGGGTGCATGTGCCCCTTCGGATCACCACGTTTGTATCTTTAGGGTAAATACCCAGCAGTGCAATTGCTGGGTCATAGGGTAGTTCTATTTTCAACCTTTTGAGGAACCTCCATGCTGTTTTCCAGAGTGGTTGCACCAGCTTGCATTCCCACCAACAGTGTAGGAGGGTTCCCCTTTCTCCGCATCCTCGCCAGCATCTGTCATTTCCTGACTTGTTAATTTTAGCCATTCTGACTGGTGTGAGGTGATATCTCATGGTGGTTTTGATTTGTATTTCCCTGATGCCGAGTGATATGGAGCACTTTTTCATGTGTCTGTTGGCCATCTGGATGTCTTCTTTGCAGAAATGTCTGTTCATGTCCTCTGCCCATTTCTTGATTGGATTATTTGTTCTTTGGGTGTTGAGTTTGCTAAGTTCTTTATAGATTTTGGACACTAGCCCTTTATCTGATATGTCATTTGCAAATATCTTCTCCCATTCTGTCAGTTGTCTTTTGGTTTTGTTAATTGTTTCCTTTGCTGTGCAAAAGCTTTTGATCTTGATAAAATCCCAAAAGTTCATTTTTGCCCTTGCTTCCCTTGCCTTTGGTGATGTTCCTAGGAAGATGTTGCTGCAGCTGACGTCGAGGAGGTTGCTGCCTGTGTTCTCCTCGAGGATTTTGATGGATTCCTTTCTCACATTGAGATCCTTCATCCATTTTGAGTCTATTTTCGTGTGTGGTGTAAGGAAATGATCCAATTTCATTTTTCTGCATGTGGCTGTCCAATTTTCCCAACACCATTTATTGAAGAGGCTGTCTTTGTTCCATTGGACATTCTTTCCTGCTTTGTTGAAGATGAGTTGACCATAGAGTTGAGGGTCCATTTCTGGGCTCTCTATTCTGTTCCATTGATCTATGTGTCTGTTTTTGTGCCAGTACCATGCTGTCTTGATGATGACAGCTTTGTAATAGAGCTTGAGGTTTGGAATTGTGATGCCACCAACTTTGGCTTTCTTTTTCAATATTCCTTTGGCTATTCGAGGTCTTTTCTGGTTCCATATAAATTTTAGGATTATTTGTTCCATTTCTTTGAAAAAAATGGATGGTACTTTGATAGGAATTGCATTAAATGTGTAGATTGCTTTAGGTAGCATAGACATTTTCACAATATTTATTCTTCCAATCCAGGAGCATGGAACATTTTTCCATTTCTTTGTGTCTTCCTCAATTTCTTTCATGAGTACTTTATAGTTTTCTGAGTATAGATTCTTAGTCTCTTTGGTTAGGTTTATTCCTAGGTATCTTATAGTTTTGGGTGCAATTGTAAATGGGATGGACTCTTTAATTTCTCTTTCTTCTGTCTTGTTGTTGGTGTAGAGAAATGCAACTGATTTCTGTGCATTGATTTTATATCCTGACACTTTACTGAATTCCTGTACAAGTTCTAGCAGTTTTGGAGTGGAGTCTTTTGGGTTTTCCACATATAGTATCATATCATCTGCAAAGAGTGATAGTTTGACTTCTTCTTTGCCGATTTGGATGCCTTTCATTTCCTTTTGTTGTCTGATTGCTGAGGCTAGGACTTCTAGTACTATGTTGAATAGCAGTGGTGATAACGGACATCCCTGCCGTGTTCCTGACCTTAGCGGAAAAGCTTTCAGTTTTTCTCCATTGAGAATGATATTTGCGGTGGGTTTTTCATAGATGGCTTTGATAAAATTGAGGTATGTGCCGTCTATCCCTACACTTTGAAGAGTTTTGATCAGGAAGGGATGCTGTACCTTGTCAAATGCTTTTTCAGCATCTATGGAGAGTATCATATGGTTCTTGTTCTTTCTTTTATTAATGTGTTGTATCACACTGATTGATTTGCGGATGTTGAACCAACCTTGCAGCCCTGGAATAAATCCCACTTGGTCGTGGTGAATAATCCTTTTAATGTACTGTTGAATCCTATTGGCTAGTATTTTGGCGAGAATTTTTGCATCTGTGTTCATCAAGGATATTGGTCTGTAGTTCTCTTTTTTGATGGGATCCTTGTCTGGTTTTGGGATCAAGGTGATGCTGGCCTCATAAAATGAGTTTGGAAGTTTTCCTTCTATTGCTATTTTTTGGAACAGTTTCAGGAGACTAGGAATTAGTTCTTCTTTAAATGTTTGGTAGAATTCCCCCGGGAAGCCGTCTGGCCCTGGGCTTTTGTTTGTTTGGAGATTTTTGATGACTGTTTCAATCTCCTTACTGGTTATGGGTCTGTTCAGGCTTTCCATTTCTTCCTGGTTCAGTTGTGGTAGTTTATATGTCTCTAGGAATGCATCCATTTCTTCCAGATTGTCAAATTTGTTGGCGTAGAGTTGCTCATAGTATGTTCTTCTAATTGTCTGTATTTCTTTGGTGTTCGTTGTGATCTCTCCTCTTTCATTCATGATTTTATTTATTTGGGTCCTTTCTCTTTTCTTTTTGATAAGTCTGGCCAGGGGTTTATCAATCTTATTAATTCTTTCAAAGAACCAGCTCCTAGTTTCGTTGATTTGTTCTATTGTTTTTTTGGTTTCTATTTCATTGATTTCTGCTCTGATCTTTATGATTTCTCTTCTCCTGCTGGGTTTAGGGTTTCTTTCTTGTTCTTTCTCCAGCTCCTTTAGGTGTAGGGTTAGGTTGTGTACCTGAGCCCTTTCTTGTTTCTTGAGAAAGGCTTGTACCGCTATATATTTTCCTCTCAGGACTGCCTTTGTTGTGTCCCACAGATTCTGAACAGTTGTGTTTTCATTATCATTTGTTTCCATAAATTTTTTCAATTCTTCTTTAATTTCCTGGTTGACCCATTCATTCTTTTTAGAAGGATGCTGTTTAGTCTCCATGTATTTGGGTTCTTTCCAAATTTCCTCTTGTGATTGAGTTCTAGCTTTAGAGCATTGTGGTCTGAAAAGATGCAGGGAATGATCCCAATCTTTTGATAACGGTTGAGACTTGATTTAGGACCAAGAATGTGATCTATTCTGGAGAATGTGCCATGTGCACTAGAGAAGAATGTGTATTCTGTTGCTTTGGGATGAAATGTTCTGAATATATCTGTGATGTCCATCTGGTCCAGTGTGTCATTTAAGGCCTTGATTTCCTTGTTGATCTTTTGCTTGGATGATCTGTCCATTTCAGTGAGGGGAGTGTTAAAATCCCCTACTATTATTGTATTCTTGTCGATGTGTTTCTTTGATTTTGTTATTAATTGGTTTATATAGTTGGCTGCTCCCACGTTAGGGGCATAGATATTTAAAATTGTTAGATCTTCTTGTTGGACAGTTCCTTTGAGTATGATATAGTGTCCTTCCTCATCTCTTATTATAGTCTTTGGCTTAAAATCTAATTGATCTGCTATAAGGATTGCCACTCCTGCTTTCTTCTGATGTCCATTAGCATGGTAAATTCTTTTCCACCCCCTCACTTTAAACCTGGAGGTGTCTTCGGGTTTAAGATGAGTTTCTTGTAGGCAACATATAGATGGTTTTTGTTTTTTTATCCATTCTGATACCCTGTGTCTTTTGATTGGGGCATTTAGCCCATTAACATTCAGGGTAAGTATTGAGAGATATGAATTTAGTGCCATTGTATTGCCTGTAAGGTGACTGTTATTGTATATTGTCTCTGTTTCTTTCTGATCTACTACTTTGAGGGTCTCTCTTTGCTTAGAGGACCCCTTTCAATATTTCCTGTAGAGCTGGTTTGGTATTTGCAAATTCTTTCAGTTTTTGTTTGTCCTGGAAGCTTTTAATCTCTCCTTCTATTTTCAATGATAGCCTAGCTGGATATAGTATTCTTGGCTGCATGTTTTTCTCATTTAGTACTCTGAATATATCATGCCAGCTCTTTCTGGGCTGCCAGGTCTCTGTGGATAAGTCTGCTGCCAATCTAATATTTTTACCATTGTATGTTACAGACTTCTTTTCCCGGGCTGCCTTCAGGATCTTTTCTTTGTCACTAAGACTTGTCAATTTTACTATTAGGTGACGGGGTGTGGACCTATTCTTATTCATTTTGAGGGGGGTTCTCTGAACCTCCTGAATTTTGATGCTTGTTCCCTTTGCCATATTGGGGAAATTCTCTCCAATAATTCTCTCCAATATACCTTCTGCTCCCCTCTCTGGTTCCTCTTCTTCTGGAATCCCAATTATTCTAATGTTGTTTCGTCTTATGGTGTCACTTATGTATTGAATTCTCCCCTCGTGGTCCAGTAGCTGTTTGTCCCTCTTTTGCTCAGCTTGTTTATTCTCTGTCATTTGGTCTTCTATATCGCTAATTCTTTCTTCTGCCTCATTTATCCTAGCAGTGAGAGCCTCCATTTTTGATTGCACTCATTAATAGCTTTTTTGATTTCAACTTGGTTAGATTTTAGTTCTTTTATTTCTCCAGAAAGGGCTTTTATATCTCCCGAGAGGGTTGCTTTAATATCTTCCATGCCTTTTTCAAGCCCGGCTAGAACCTTGAGAATCGTCATTCTGAACTCTATATCTGACATATTACCAATGTCTGTATTGATTAGGTCCCTAGCCTTTGGTACTGCCTCTTGTTCTTTTTTTTGTTGTGAATTTTTCCGCCTTGTCATTTTGTCCAGATTAGAATTTATGAAGGAGCAAGTAAAATACTAAAAGGGTGGCAACAACCCCAGGAAAATATGCTTTAGCCAAATCAGAAGAGATCCCGAATTGTGAGGGGGGAGAAAGGGGATAAAAAGGGGTTCAGAAAGAAAGGGAAAAAAAAAAGAAACTATTAAAAAAAAGAAAGCCGATAAAGAAAAAATATAAAAAAGAGGAAAAAATATATATATATTAGATAAACTATTTAAAAAACGTTAAAAAAAGAAAACAGTAAAAGTTAAAAAAATTAGCAGAAGAGAAAAAGAAAAAAAAATTGAAAAAGAAAAAAAAAATTAAATTAACTGCAAGGCTAAAAAATCATGGGGAGAAAGCCATGAGTTCCGTGCTTTGCTTTCTTCTCCTCTGGAATTCCGCTGCTCTCCTTGGCAGGTAAACTTGGTCCTGGCTGGGTTTCCCGTTGATCTTCTGGGGTAGGGGCCTGTTGTAGTGATTCTCAAGCGTCTTTGCCCCAGGCGGAGTTGCACCGCCCTTTACCCGGGGCCGCGCTGAGTAATCCGCTCGGGTTTGCTGGGTTTGCTGGGTTTGCTTTCGGGAGCTTTTGTTCCCTGAGCGCTTTCTGTAGAGTTCCGGAGGGCGGGAATAAAGATGGCAGCCTCCCGGTCTCCGGCCCGGAGGAGCCAAGAGCCCGGGGCTCCACTCCTCAGTGCGCCCCCAGAAAACAGCGCCCAATGACTCCCGTCACCCTGGCCTCCGGCCGCGCTCCGAGCTGACCGCGCCTGTGACCGGTTCAAGGCAACCCCGAGCTGAGAGTCACTCCTCGGCTCCATCTCTGCAGCCGGCTTCCCCGTTCTAATACCGGAAGCTCTGCGACACTCAGACACCTCCGATCCTTCTGCGACCCTGCGGGACCTGAGGCCACGCTGACCCCGCCTGGGCTTCACCCCAGTTAAGCCTCTGGAGCGATGTCCCTCAGCGGAACAGACTTTTAAAAGTCCTGATTTTGCTCCGTTGCTCCGCCGCTCGCCGGGAGCCGGCCCCTCCCCCCGCGGTCTATCTTCCCGTCGCTTTGGATTCACTTTGGATTCACTAGTCCTACCTTGCAGAAAGTGGTTGATTTTCTGTTTCTGGAATTGCTGTTCTTCTTCTCTTCAATCTCCCGTTGGATTTGTAGGTGTTTGCAATCTTTAGATAAGCTATTTAGCTGATCTCCCGCTACCCGAAGTAGTCTCAGCCTGCTACTTCTCTGCCATCTTGACTCCTCCCCATTCTTTTGTCTTTTGATCTTAGGAGGAAAGTATTTAGTCTTTCATCATTAAGTATAATGTTAACTGTAGGATTTTTGTACATGTTCTTTATCAAGTTGAAGTCCTTTTCTATTTTTTACTTTACTGAGAGTTTTTATCGTGAATGAGTTTAGAATTTTGTTAAATGATTTTTCTTCACTGATTTACTTAAGTATGTAACTTTTTTAGCATGTTACCATAGAGGATTACATTGATTTTTTAAACTTTTAACCATGTTTCTATCACTAGAATAAAACCTACTGGATTAAGGTATACAATTGTTTTTATATATTGATAAATCCTATTTCCTAATATTCACATGTATATTTGTGAAAGATATTGATCAGTATTTTTCTTTTATGTATTGTCTTTTTCCAATTTGGCATCAGAATAATACTAACTTCATAAAATGAGTTGGGAAGTATATCCTCCTCTTCTATTTTCTGGAAGAATTTACACAGAATTCATGTTAATTCTTTAGATACTTGGTAGGATTGTCCATGAAACCATCTGGGCCTAACAATTTCATTTTGAAGAATTTTTAAATTATGAATTCAATTTTTTATAGTTACAGGGCTATTCAAATTATCTATTTTATTTTGGATGTATTGTAGTAGCTTGTGCTTTTTAGAAATTGGGCCGTTTCATCTAAATTGTCAAATTTGTGTATTTTAGTGTCACCTCATTATCCTTTTGGTATCTTTAGAACCTCTCTTGATAATCCATGTCATTTCTGATACTGGTAATTTGTGTCTTCTCTATTTTTTCTTTGTTAGTCTTTATAGAGGTTATCAGTTTGATTGATCTTTTCAAAGAACCAGCTTTTTGTTGCATTAAGTTTCTCTCTCTCTCTCTTTTTTATTTAACTGATTGGTGGTCTTATCTTTATTATTTCTTCCACCTGCTTATTTTGTTCTTTTATTTCTAGATTCTTGAGGTGGAACCTTAGATTATTGATTTGAGATTTTCCCTTTTTAAATAAATAATTACAATTACAAATTTAATTACAATATGTCTTGGTGTTGGCCTGCTTTTATTTATTTTGATGGGAGTTTTCTTTGCCTCCTGGATCTGGATGTCTGCTTCCTTCCCTAGATTAAGGAAGTTTTCAGCCATTATTTGTTCAAATATATTTTCTGCTCCCTTTTCTCTCTCTTCTTCTTCTGGGACTCCTATATTATGAATGTTATTATTCTTAAGGGGTCACTAAGTTCCATAAGTCTATTCTTTCTTTGTATAATTCTGCTTTCTCTCTTTTGTTCAGCTGTATTATCTTCCATTACTCTGTCTTCTAGGTCATTAATTTGTTCCTCAGCTTCTCCCAGCCTGCTATTCATTGCATCAAGCCTATTTCCAATCTTGTTTATTGTATTCTTCATCTCTGACTGATTTTTTTTAAATTCTTATCTTTTTGGTAAGGGTTTCGCTGATGTCTTCTAGTCTTTTCTAGCTGAGTGATATCCTTATGATTGTTGCTTTAAATTCTCCATTAGGCATGTTACTTATATCTCTTTTGCTTAGATCTCTGGCTGTGGCCTTATCAAGTTCTTTCATTTGGGATAAATTCCTCTGTATTTGTATTTTGTCTTAGTCTTTGCCTGCTTCTCTGTGTCAGAAAAACCCATGTCCTGTTCCTGAAAGTAATGGAAGAAGAGGTCATGTAGTGTGCATGGCCTGATCCTTTGAGGACTGTTTATGGCATGTGCAGCATTCTCTAATACTCTACTATTGTGTTTTGGGTGCTCTATCCTTCAGACCAGTCATCTGTAGAGGCTCTCCTTGCCTGTTGTGTGCAGTGTTTGGTCCCTGGCCTGAGTGTGGCTAGTTTTAATTAGGTGTGCTCTGATCTGTTTGTGAAATGAAACTTGTTTCTACCTCCACTGGAATTGAGATCCTATAGAACCCTCTGGTTAGGATGTCTTGTGGGCAAGGGTTTGTGCTGATGTTCAGGGGACAGGGCCTACCATGCTTGGACTGAGGCAAGTGTGACTGAGAAGAGGTGTTTCACCTGAGTGCAACAGCCTGGGTCTTGGTGTGATCAAGTTAGGCAGTCAGTGTTGGCACTGGGCTCATCCCATAAATGGCTCTGCATTTATGCTGAGGGGCAGGGGAGGGAAAAGGTGTTGGTGAGCAACTTTGTTCCAGGAGAAGCATATCCATAAATGCTGCCTCTCAGGGATATGCTCTGAGAAAAGCAAATAATCTCCCCACTCTGTGCCTCAGACATTCTTTAGATCACTGTTTCCATACTATATGCCTTCAGATTGTTTGTGTACCTTCTATCTAGGAGCAGCATAGTGCCTGACAGGTTCTATCCCAGCCAAGCCTGCTGATGCTTAAAACTCCAGGCTTTAAGCCCTTCTGATTGCAAGAACTTTTTAAATTTTCCTAGAGACTTCTTCATTTGAGTATGGATTATTTAGAAGCACCATACCTAGTTTCCAAGTACTTAGAGATTTCTGTATATCTGTCTGTTTTTAATGTTTAATTTAATTTCATTGTGATTAGTAATATATTGTGAATGATTTAAATTATTTAAAAAAATTTCCTTCTTGTTAAAGTATAATTAACATGCAATGTTATATTAGTTTCAGGTGTAAAATATAATGATTCAGCAGTTCTATACATTACTCAGGGCTCATCAAGGTAAGTGCACTCTTGATTCCCTTTATCTGTTTTACCTCTGCCCCACCCACCTCCCCTCTAGAAGCCACCAGTTTGTTCTCTGTACTTAAAATTTCGAGTTTTGTGTTATGACCCAGGATATCTTGATATATTTCTGTGGATGCTCAAGAAGAATGGGTATTTTGTTATTACTGGGGAGAGTGTTGTATAAACATCAATCAGATCTTGTTTCATGGTGTAATTGAATTTTTTGTGTTCTTGATGATTTTTTTGTCTAGTTGTTGTATCAATGGTAGAAGTAAGCATTGTTGAAGTGTCTAACTGTAGTTGTGGATTTTTCTATCTACGCTTCCCATTCTATTAGTAACAACCCCCCCTCCCTAGCCTGCACATATTTAACAGCTTTGTTGCTTGGTGCATATATTAGAATTTCTGTGTCTTTGTGGAGGATTGACCCTGTTATCATTTTGTAATGTACCTCTCAGTCTCTAGTGATTTTCTTTTCTTAGGAATCTAATTTATCTGGTATTAGCATAACCACTCCTGATTTCCTTTAATTAATGTTTGCAGGATCTATTTTCCCATCATTTTACTTTCAATCTGCCTCTATTGATATATTTGAAGTGAGTTACTTTTAGGCAGCATATATAATAATTTTAAAAATTCAATCTGTCAATCTTTATCTATTAATTGGTGTGTTTAGGCCATTTACATTTAGTGTAATTGGTGATATGTTAGGGCTTAAGTCTACTGTTTTATTTTTTGTTTTCTGTTTATTACCTCTGTTTTATAATTCTATTCTTTTTCTTGCTTTCCTATGAAGTTACATAAACATTTTTAGATTTCCATTTTGATTTATCTATAGTGTTTCTGTAATGTTTATCTATACAGCTTTTTTTGGTGGTTGACATCACAGTGTAAGACATCAACATTTTGTCAGTTTAAACAAAGTTCACAGACCTTCCTCTTATGTCCCCTTACCTTCCCCCATTTATAATGTAATTGTCTTAAAGGTTTCATCTAAGTACATTTAGAATCACATCAATCACCAAACATGATTAACAAAACCCAAGAGGAGAATATATTGTATTTATTCATATTTTATCCCTTCTGCAGTTCTTTCTTTGTCCCTGATGTTTCAATATTCCTTTCCTATTCCTTCTTTTATTTTTAAATTTTTATTTATTTTTTTAACTTCTTTTCAGTGTTCCAGAATTCATTTCCTATTCCTTCTTTTCCTTTTTCTTTTTTAAAAGAGAACTTTCTTTAGTCATTATTTTATAATAGGTCTGAAAGTAGCAAATTATTTTTATTTCCCTTCATCTGAGAATATCTTAGTTTTCCCTTCTTACCTGAAGGATATTTTCTTTTTTTTTTTTTTTTTTAAGATTTTATTTATTTATTTGACAGAGAGAGATCACAAGCAGGCAGAGAGTCAGGCAGAGAGACAGGAGGAAGCAGGCTCCCTGCTGAGCAGAGAGCCCGATGCGGGACTCGATCCCAGGACTCCAAGATCATGACCTGAGCCGAAGGCAGTGGCCTAACCCACTGAGCCACCCAGGCGCCCCCTGAAGGATATTTTCACTTGATATATGATTCTGAGCTGATTTTTTTTTTTTTAATTTCACCACTCAAAAAATGTGTTACTTCCTTCTGGCCTCTATGGTTTCTAACAAAAAATATGCTGACATTTTAATTCCCTCCTATAAATAAGGTATCATTTCTCTTTTTCTGCTTTCAGGATTTTGTTCCTTTTTCTTAATTTTCAGAAGTTTGACATGTGTCTTGGTGTGGATTTCTTTGGGTCTTCCTAGTTAAGGGTTTTCTCAGAATCTTTAATGTGTAGGTTTATATCTTTTCCAAATGTGGGGGGAATTTTTAGCCATTTTTTTCTTCAAGTACTTTTTAAAAGTCCTTGTTGTCTTTGTTTTATCTTTCTGGGACTCCAATGACATGAATATTAAATCTTTTATTATAGCTCCACAAGTCTGTAAGCCTCTGTTAATTTTTTTTTTCAGTCTATTTTTTTTCTGTTGCTCAATTCAGGAAATTTCTATCTTAAACTCCACTGATTTTTTTTTTTCTTTTGTCCTCTCCACTCTGTTGTTGAGCCCATTCATTCAGTTTAATTTTTATTTATTATATATTTCAGTTCTAAAATTTCCATTTTGTTCTTCTTTAGTTTGGGGATTTGTGTGTGTCCGTGTGTGTGTTTGTGTGTGTCTGTGTATGCTAATCTTTTTATTTCTTTTCTGAAACTGGATTTTTTTCACTACTTTCAAGAGTGTTTGTAATTGTTGCTATAGTATTTTTTTTATCATGGCCACTTTAAAATTTTTGTCATATTACTCTAACATTTCTATCTTCTTGGTAAATGCATCTATTGATTTTTTTTTTTTATTCAAGTTATGATTTTCCTGGTTCTTGGTATGGTAAGAGAGTTTTGATTGAAGCCTGGACATTTTGGGTATTATGAAACTCTGATACTTATTTAAACCCTCTATTTTATCTGGCTTTCTGTGACACTTCTCTGACAGGGAACAAATTACTACATTATTACTGATTGGTGGAAGTAAAAGTCTGGTTTCTCTACGTGATGCCCACAGACATTGTGAGGTCAGGGGGAGGGAAGAGGAGACTCATTACTCTGTAGCATTGATGAAAGTCCTATCTCTACATCTGGTCTTTTCTGATATTACCCTCATGGGAAGTTTTGGCAAGGGTGACAGACTGGGCTCTCAATGTAGCCTTTGCTAATGTAGGTAGGGCCAAAGTTTTGTTGTTGTTTTTTGTTTTGTTTTGTTTTTTTGTTTTTTTGGTTTTTTTTCATGTGGTGTTTGGCTGAAGTAGAGTGGTTATTGTCAAAAAGGTTTCCATCTCAGTAAGCTCCCTTGTCCTGGTCCTTTGGCTAGAGAAAGTGTGCTTTTGTTGGGGATATTTTCTTTCTGTGTCTGTTGATCCTTCTGGGTTTTGCCTTTTTCACCTTCAGATTTGGGATATATGAGGCAAAAATAAAACCCAAGGAGCTCACTACCATGTTATTCCTTCTATCTTAATGTCCCCAACTGGCCTGAATTCTCTCCATCTCTCAGAATCTTCTTATATATACTATCCAGAGTTTTTAGTTGTACTTAGAATGCAGAACAGGGAAAAAATGTTACTCCATCTTTCCAGAAGCAGAAGTTTTTCTGAGTCATTTTTGTCTTAAATATTTTTGAAGTACAAAAGATATGCAAGTTCATTAGAGAAAATTCAGAAATTGTGGAGAATTTTAAAAGTCACTTGTGATTCCTGATATGTCTACCATTAATATTTTCTTTTAATTCCAGTTTTTTAAAGCTCACATATAAATTATAGATCCTTTTTCTAAGATTAAATACTACTATAAATTCATTTTTATATATTTAATATACAACATGAGTATTTTTCTTACGAATATCCTCTGAAAACATCATTTTTAATATCTGCATAGTATTTCAATATGCCCAATTTAACCACTACACTATTTTAGACATTTAATTCTCTGTTTCTATAGATAATATTATAATAATAACAAATATTAATAAATGTTTATTAATGTTTATAACTAAATAATGTTAAATATACCTCTTGTTCACACTTTAGAATTATTTCCCTTTTATATTTATATCTTGTTTGCACTTTAGATAATTTCCCTGGATTCTTAGGCAGTAACAAGATATGTGCCATTTAAAATTTTTTCACACACAACCAAGTTGATTTCTAGAAAGGTCAAATGCCTGTACAATTCACCAGAGCATGGAAAACCTCTGTCACCATGGCCAGCTTTGAGTGTGTCACATGTAAAACCTGTCATGAATAATGATTTCCCAAGGAGACTGGAACCCACACTGCTTTTATGGCATAAGGCAGTGTGAGAGTTGTAGAGATCAGTAGAGGTCATCCAGATTTACAGAGGAGAAGAAAATAGAGGTGCGTGTGAAGGAAGCATTTCTTCCAGCCTGGAGCCACAGCTACCGCCTCTAACAGAGGCGGAAGCCAACAAACCTTGGAGCACTGCCTGAAATCTTGCTTCACACCAGTTTAGAAACCTGGTATCTGTCTTGTGTTTGTAAATAATCTGGCAAGGAGGAGTCACATTCTCCCTGAGAAGGGGAATGTGAATTGTCTCTGAGCACCAAGAAATCTGAAGTTCTGTTTTCATAAACCAACCATAACATCTATCAAATTATCAACCTCACTTCCTGATTCATTTGAAAGGAGTTTAAAATAGTGTTTGAGGATAGTGAAGGGATTCCAAAGACTTGGGTCAAAGTTCACACTTCTAGTCTTGCTTGGACAAGCTACGAAACCTTTCTATGCTTCGGAGTTCTGTCTTTAAAATGTGAAGACTGGGTAAGACACCTCAGGGGCCACTTCCAGTTTCAATGTTTGCTTGTTCCATTGTGGTAAGAAGAATCCAGCAGACAGGGTTCTCTGAGCTGCCACACCCTGCCCTGGTCTTCAGGGTGTCATCAACATAGTCCACACCTACCCTCACCTCCAATTTCAGGTAAGCCCATAAAACATGCCCTGATTCTCTAACCCATTCTCAGAAGAGGAATTCTAGTCTTCGCCAAACTGTGGGCAGTCCTAAAACATAGGATACACTTATTTGGTGGTGGGGGGGGGGGTTTCTCAGGTTCTGAGCAAGGGGTAAAGTGCAGAGCAAGGTCATAGCCTTTCACAGAGTCCCCCAGGCCTTGGCAGGGGTTGTTGAATGGATGAAGTGTTTGTGACAGGGCCCATGTTTCAGTCAGTGTGTTCACAGCTCCCTCTGCCTCAGGGACTGGGTCCCAGGCCTTTGGCCAGTGTTGGGCCTGGGCAGCAATACAATGTGACCATGTTTTCAGAGTGAGTTCAGTGGGCCTGACATGACCCACATATCCAGTCAGCAGTCAGCCACACACAAGATTATCTGTGAGTAGAAACTGTCACTGTCTATTTCTGCTCAGATTTTGGCAGCAACCCCTTTAGGGAACAGTGCGTCATTACAGACCTAACTGAAGGTTCCCTCTGTGCAGATAGCAGTGTTCGGATAGACCATCCATAAGGAGCCACATTTCCAAAGCACAAAAGTAGGCTGTAGCTGCCAAGGAGAGACATTCTGGCAAATGATTAACAGCATTTTCCCAGGAGGGCAAGTTTTCCCAAGCATGAGGTGGAGACAGGACTGTGTAGGCAGGGCTAGAAGTGTGTTGAGACTGTGTAGGTGTTAGACAGTTCTGGAAACATCTGATAGCATATTTAACAGAAAACCAAAACAAAACAAGGTGTGGTGGCAGTAATATGGAAATTCTTGGAAATGAAGAGAAAAAAAATAACATCTGTATCCTCAATCTTTTTTTTTAAAAGATTTTATTTGTTTATTTGACAGAGAAAGACACAGGAAGAGAGGGAACACAATCAGGGGGAGTGGAAGAGGGAGAACCAGGCTTCCTGCTGAGCAGGGAGCCTGATGTGGGGTTCGATCCCAGGACCCTGGGATCATGACCTGAACTGAAGGCAGCCGCTTAACAACTGAGCCCTCCAGGAGCCCCTGTATCCTTAGTCTTGACCTCTCCCTCTACCCCAGCTGTGGACTGCACAACTCCACTTGGCTTTTCTGATGTCACCTCAGATTCAAATGATCCAAAACTGAGGTCATCCTCTTCCAAACTGGCTCCTCTTCTTAATTCTGTCTGTAAAACCACACTTCCAGACATCCAGATTAAGGTCTTTGGGGGAAACTTTGATTTTCCCTTTCTTCACATTGAATCTGTCCTTGGCCCTGCTGGTGATCATCTGTCTCTGGACATCTCTTTCTTTGACCTTTCTGAGTCATGATTTTGGAGTCATTGCTCACAAAATTGAACAAAATTAAAGTTATCATATAAGAAAAGGAATGCCAAGAGGAGAATTAACCAAAAATTGGAATACACCAGGGAATTTCCCATTTCTTCATCCTGTGGGAACCAACCCAGCCCAGGATGACACCCACATTACTTCTGGGGCCTCCTGAGCTGCTGTCTCTCTGGCTTGGGGCCTGCCCTTGCCACATGGGGCCCACATCTTAGGTCTGTCTTCTGTGCCCAAGCCCCTGACCTGAACCTGTCTTGGCATTTGCTATTCTTATTGCTAATGCATTCACCCATCCTCTTACCTGCCTCCTAAAGTCTGAATATCTTTCAAAACTCAGTTCAGGTGTGCAACCTCTGCCTTGTGTGGGTTCATACCTGCCCTGAGATCCTATTGTACTCACAGCAAGTACATCAGCTTAGGTCCCAGAACCACATGACACTTATAAGTGGTAGCTGTGCCAAGTTATTTCTCATTTCAAAACCTTAGTGGTCTTATCTGTAAAATGGGACTAATAATAGTACCTGACTTACACGTTGATGGAGAGAATTAAATAGGATATGGCATACAATGTACTTAGTACAATGTCTGATAATTGATTAATAATCACTCAACAAATTCTTGTTGTCATTGCTGAACTTTTTCTTATTCTCCCATTTCAGCTTTTCCTTATTTGTTTGTTTTCATGTGACCATCTTGTCTACCCCCACCAAACTATAAGTTCTTAAAGTGAAAAGACAATGATGTCTTTTTATTATGTTTTGTCCCGGCTGGCACCTCTGCACAACCATACACACACACACTGGACATTGCTGGGACAATACTGGGAAGTGAGTAAATACTGGCTTGATAAACTTCTGATCTGTGTGTGTGGAAAGGTAGGTCCCTGTCCTCATTATCTATAAAAGATGAAACATGGACCCTGAATAAAAGGGGAAGAAGGGCCGCCAGGTAGGAGAGGTGGTGTGGAACTTTCCTAGGAAGCACAGTTCTTTAAATAATATTACCTTAGGGAGGAATTAGTGTGATTTTACTTTGGGGAATTTGTAAAACAGATGAAGGAACAACCAATAAGGAAATGGCAGCTTCTGGATTTGGGATTTCAGACAATATGTGAGGAAAAGAGAAGAAAAGACAATAACAGAAAAGGCCCCACATTGTAGCATTTGGTGACAGACTTTTGACAATTGTATGTGATCAGGGAATGAAATACATAGTGGACTCCTCTATTTCAGAGCCATAATACCAAAACCATTTCTCATCAAACAAAATCGAGCTAAAGTTAACATTGAAGGAGAAACCAATAGAAGGAAAATAAGGACAGGAAAAATGAACTGAAATATTCTCTTACCAGGTCATGCCTTAACACAAAATGAAAAGACAAGCAGCAACAGCCCGCGGAGCCCTTGCTGGTTTCCCAGGCTGGGACTTAACTGGAGAGCAAGAGTTCCTGCTTGTCCCACTGCTGTTTTAATCAAACCCCAGGGCACTGATATTATCTCTTCAGATTTATTCATTTCTTATTTGTTTTCCTATCTCTAAAATGCACCATTGTGTAGAATCTGGGCATGGCTACAAAGATTACCCCACAGTTCTCAACAATGTCTATACTAATCACTACTCCCGACTCCTTCACCCCTCCTGTCCTACCTGAGGAAGATCAACAGACCCAAGACCTCATCATCAGTCAGAACCTACAGCCCCTTCCACCACACTCACTGCATGAACAGTTCAGTGGGGTGTGAAAACAAATAAAAAGGCATATTTTGGGTGTTAAGACCCGTGATTCTGGCCTTGAGCAGAAAAGCAGGAAAAAAGGATCCTTCAAGGGTGAGGTCCCTCTACTAAAACACAAGAATAAAACAAAACCAGCAAGATCAGGAATAGTAAAATTAGCCACTCACTATTATAGATGATTGTTTTTCAACTCAACTCAGTGTTTCTGTTTCAGTACTAACTAGATGGGGGTTGGTGGGTGATGGAAGTGGGGGTGTTTTCATTCTGGCCTGTGCTATTTGTACAAATTCAAGTCAGACTGAGCCAATCTACAAAAGAATAAAAAAGAAATATAAATGATTGTCCCAGGGTGGGCCTCTGGGTCACACCTTTAATAATGTTGATTTTCAAAATCCCATTTGCTGCTAGTATGAGTATTCAGTCACAGGCAAAGGCCACTGTGCAAAATAAGATCAGAGGGAGAAATTTGCTCTAACCTACCCTAGGTGGAGGGGAATGGTGCCATTGCTAAACCTTTAAATAATCCTAGCCTAATGTTAGAAGTTTCAAAAGTTTTACTATTTGGCAAACTTGCAAAACTTATATTAGATAGCCTTGAGACCTAGGCACATCTGTGGGCTTAAAATAAAACAGTCTTTCCCTGTCCCAGAGAACTAAGCCCAAAAATTAAGTAGCCAAGCTTTAGTTATCGAAAGGACTGTTAGCTGTATTTTATCTACCATTAGTTTTGGCTAGCTTGGGGCCACTTTCTCCATCATTCAACCAGAGAGCACCAGGAAACAAAGCCCAACAATTCATCTAAGCAAGATAGAGCTCAGATGGCAAATCTGCAAAAACCAAAACTTAAAAGAACTCAAGACAAGAATCTATTCCTCTCCACACACATGCCTTATTGAGTCAAATAGCAATGCCTTCTGGATGATCTGCTTCACTCCTACACAGGTTGAGAATTGACTATATGCTGTGCCAAAATTACAGTCTCCAGGTCACTGCCAGTGACCATAAAGTTCTGCCTTTCTCTGGGTCTGAGGAAAACATGTGCTTGGTAGCTTGCCAGACATTTATTGCCATAGTCCAGCCATGTGCTGCCAATGTTAGAGCCAACAAAAGTGTCTGAAAATGTGCAAAAGTGTGTTCTCATTGATTGCCTGGCACAGACTTTGCCTAGGGTAAGGGAACTAGAAGTTTTTCTGCCAGAAACCAGTTCCCAAGTTAATGGAAACTGAGGGAATAATTTCTGACACTCCTTTTGACTCTGCCAAGGTTAAATGTAGTTGTGGTCACTCCACCTGCAGCTCAAGTACATCCTTGATCCTAAGATCTTAGAGAGGTCTGGTTCTTAAAATTAAGTATGTATTAATAAAAGCCAATGTGACATACCATATCATAATATACAATCATAATAATCTAAGCATATTGTATTAATATTAATTATAGGTTAGTGTTATATAACTAAAGATTATATTTACATTAATTATATATTAATATAAGAATATGATAATATAAAAATATTATATGAATATTCTATTCCATTGCATTTGTGAAAATTGACTGAAGCAGCATTAGTAGAAGTTGTGTTGAGCCCTCTAGATGCTGTCTCTTCATGCTGCTGGCTAACAGAGCTAAGCTATCAGTGCTCTCCATAAATTGCTCTTGGCCAAAGCCCCCCCACTTCACTCAAGTTTCCTGCCCTAGAGACAACCTGCATCAAAATGACTGGTTGATGTGGTGGTATTAAGTTGAGATAGTCTCCTTACTCCAACCTGGAGCAACTCTGTCGGTTGAAGTTTCCTATGGGATAGATTGAGACTTTCTTCCTCTGCTCAATCCTCCTTCCTTCTCTCCCCTCAACAACTGTTATTCCTGAAAGCACTCCATAATAAACTTCCTGCATGCTAATCTTCATCTCAGATTCTGCTTCCTGGAGAAGTTAATCTGTAGCCATTGGTCCCAGGAGTGGTCTGAGTAAGCCAACACTCAATGGACTTCCACTGCTACATCACCCCAGCCATAGGCAGTAGGAGTCCTGTCACTGGTAGAGTATTGATGGTCTCTGAAACAAGGTGGTAATGGTCAAACTCACACTGTAGAGCCTGGGATGCCTTAGTAATAGCAAGAAGTATACTAGAGGGTTCAGTGTATCAAGTGCTTGATAAATATGGAAGAAATAGAAATTATAATGACAATGCAATCAGAAGGTTATTGCTAGAGGCAGTAGATTCTTTGGGATACAGACACAGTAGATTTTTTGGAAACACTGAAAGGGAGTACTTGGGAATTAAAGGCCAGGTTTGAAAGTCAGAAGGACTCCTTAGAAAAATACAGAGACTCTGCTAAAGAGCAGAGGAGGTGAGAACCAGGTTCAGGATTAAACATAAGAATGGCCAGAGAAAGTTGAATTCTCAATCCAGGGAGGTCTGCTAAGATAGGGCCAAGAACCTGCTTGGGAAAGAATGGCAGTCTAAGTCATAGGTTGAGGACATTTGAGGGGATGCATTTGGAAATCTTGAATCCCCAGATTCCTTTGAGCCCTCTGGGCTACCAGAAATGACCCACTTCTCCCTATTAGAGGCCAGTAACCTTCTCCTTAAAAACACTGTGGATGCCTCTTCTCATAAGACCACACACGCCCCTCTCTGGATCTGCCTACATTTCTCCTCTGGCCACCCAGAAGTTGAGTCACAACCTAAACTGGCTGGAGGTATCCTTGGCCTGTGAGAGGAGGTAAGGGATTGTATATTCCTGAAGACAGTTGCAAGACCCTGGCAATAGGATCTGGCAGAAATTGGATCTGGCTGGATACTGAGAGAGATACTGAATATAAAGTTATGTAAGGAAGGCAATGGATACAAGGAAACTTTCCTAGATATAAGATTTGATGCCTTGTCCAGGATCCTGGGATATGGTGCTAACATGTTATTAGAGCCTGGAAAAAGTGAAGGTCCACAGCAAATAAAGAAGAAAGGCCTGAATTGCCACAGCACAGAGAAGAAGAGAGAATTAAAAGACTCGGGAAATGGGCCTACTAGATTGGCTTTATTAGGCAAGGCCAGGAAACATCAAGTGATCATGTTCTACATGAGCGACTTAATGAATCTCTATTTACTACAGCACCAAGGAATGCACATTATCCCTGAGAAGTTTGGTGGCAGCTCTGCTCTGCAGGCAAGAGCTGACCCCAGGAGAGCTAGTCTTGGACTGAGCTCCCTGATGACAGTGGGGATGAAGCTACAGGAACAACAGAGGCCAGATGACAGGGCTTCACCATTAGCTATAGTAATTGTCATATGAGTGCTAGGATTGGAGAGACAGCCAGAAGGTGATAATAGAATATGATTTCTCTGAGGCAAGAATGATGAGCAGCCATCAAGAGGACTGCTCAATCTATATAACCAAAAGACATCAAGGATGTATGATCAGGAGGCTAAGAACAGCTATCCTAATAAAAAGTGAAGATCCTCTTGCCCAATTTCCAGACTTAAGCCTACTCATAAATAGACCATTGGCCAAAGAAGGACAAGGTCACCAGGATGAAGACCTATAGCACCATGTCAAGGATATATGGTAATGATTCCCCATTCTTCTCCAAAAGGACCTTTGGCCATTTAATCAGATAACTGAACACCTTGGAAATGGGAAATTTTGAGGATAGTTGGACACAGATCCAAGTTGTATTAATATCCCTAAACTGAAATGTCATTTTACTGCCCTCCCTCCCCATTAGGGTGGGGGAAATGAAAGGCAGGTAAGAAATGGTGTCCTGTCCCAGGTCTAGGTTGCATGAGCCCACTGGGTCCACAGACCCACCCCATAGTCACTTTCTCCACCCCTGGATATATAATCAGAATGAACATATTTGATAATTGACATAACTCTCCCTTTGGTTTGTTGGCTTGTGGAGGAAGAACTATCAGAGTATGGGAAGCCAAGTTGAAGACTCTGAAACTGACCTGTCCCCAGTGAAGAGAGCACATCAAAATTTCCAATATTCCATCTTAGGTGAATGCCAGAAATGAGTGTCGCTCTTAAAAATCTAAAAGACATAGCATTGGTAGTCCCCAACAAAATTTCCAAATAGAACCAGTTGTTCTCAAGAGTGGGGCAGATCCTGGACACTGCAAACTCAACCAGGTAGTCTCACCAATTGCAGCTGCTATGCCAGATGTGGTATCTGTAAAAGGAGATGAACAATGTAGTCTTCCTCTATCCCTAAAAGGGATCAGAAACAATCCACAAAGACAAGAGAATACATTTACAGCTCTACCACCAGACTATGATCTCTTTTCTCTTCTGTCATAACACAGTCTCAGGGACATGGACCATCTGGAAACCTGCAGAAGATCACTGGTATACTATATCAATGGCTTTTTGCTAATGAAAGTAGATAAGCAAAATATGGTGAATATATTGGATGTTGTGGTAAAGTACATGCACTCTATTAAGTTGGAAGATAAATTCTATGATAATTTAGGGGACTACCACATAAATAATAGTTTTAGAGATTCAGGGGTCTGAGCATGCCAGGACATCTCTCCAAAGTTAAGTGCACATTACTGCTTCTCACACCCCCTACCACAAAAAGGCAGCACAATGCCTGAGAGGTTTGGAAGTCACCCTTTTCCATACCTGGGCCATGTGCCAGGTATAGAAGTTTCTTAGAACTGCTGTAACAAGTTATTACAAAGTAGGCAGCTTAAAACAATAGATATATATTCTTTCACAGTCTTGGAGGCCAGAAGTCTAAATTCAGGATGTTGGCAGGCTATGCTCCCTCCAGACACTCTAGGGGAGAGTCCTTCCTTCCAGCTTCCGGTGGCTTTTGGTGTTCCTTGTCCATGGCCACATCACTCCAACCTAGGCCTTTGTCTTCACATGGTCATTTCCTTTTATATCTCTCTGTGTCTCAAATCTCTCCTTTTTCTTCTAAGGAAACCCGCCACTGAATTTAGGACACTTCCCAATTCCAGAATGATCTCATCTAGAGATCCTTAATTTTAATTACAACTACAAAGACTCTTCTTCTAAGTAAGTTCACATTCAGTTACCAGGAGTTGGGACTTGGACAAAGCTTCTGGGGGGACACAATTTAGTTCACTCACCAGGTGACACAAAAAGCTGTCAAATTTGAGGGAGTCCAGACAGGACTATAGTGCATGGAGTGGCCCTGCCACTTGGCCATACAACCTGGCTGATAGGTATAGGAGGTATCTGTGTCGGAACAGGTGCAGTGTCAAGTATATGGCAAGTCCCAGTAGGAGAATTACAATATAAGTCCTGAGTCCTTAGATCAGGGCCATGCCAACTGAAGTGCTGAATTAAACACTTTGTGGAAAATAGGTCCTGGTGAGTTGCTAGTTCCTAGCAGAGCCCAAGTGCCAGAATTGTGTCCCCAAGTGACCACAAAACCAGCACTATCCATCATGAGCTATCAGGTCCATTGAGTCATAAAGTTGGGTGGGTCTAGCCAAGACATCATAAAATAAAAGTGATACAAGCAAGGCCAGAAGGCACAGGTGAGCTGCATGAGCAGGTGGCCCAGGCCCCATGTTACCCACTGTGTTATAGCAATGCCTCTCCCTCAACCATACCTAACCTTCTAGGGGGAGGGAGTCCCTCATGGCCAGTTGATGAACGAAAGGAAATACTGAGATTTGTTCACAGAGGGTCAGCTCAGTATGTGAGTGTAAACCAAAAATATTACTGCACTACAGTCCACTCAGCGGTGGCACTGAAGGAAAAGTACCACTAGGGTAAACTTTCAAGCCCAGCAGACACCCACAGAGTGTGAGGGAAACCTAGAATGAAAGTGTCTA
Organism: Lutra lutra; assembly: GCF_902655055.1. Lineage (NCBI taxonomy): Eukaryota > Metazoa > Chordata > Mammalia > Carnivora > Mustelidae > Lutra > Lutra lutra. Next base: position 24,907,209 of record NC_062283.1, on the reverse strand, counting down.
TTTTTGCCACCATGACTGTAGTATGTCCTACTACTTTCCTCTTAAAAGTTTCCCTTGGAACTTGTGGCCCAGCAGGTTCATGGAAGAGCTGCTCTCAGAGCCTCATAAGGATATGAGGCCCAAGCATGCAAGGCTGCTCCCCCAGAGGCCCCTTTCTCAGCTGCTTAGGTTGCTGCATGCAGACAACCCCAGCTGGCAGCCTTTCCAAGACTTGTCAGGCCAAGGTTTCTGAACCTTGTACTATTGCCATTTGGGACTGGACCATTCTCTGTGGTGGGGCCATTCTATGCATCATAAAATGTTTAGTAGCATCCCTTGCCCCCACCAATATTGTAGGAGCCCAAAATGTTCCCAAACATTGGCAAATGTCCCCTTGAAGATAAAATCACCCCAGTTGAGAACCCACTGTACCAGGCTGAAGAGAACCATCTTGCTGGAATCATGCCTCCTTTGCGGGGCAACCTGCATCTAAAAATGGAGCCCACAGCTTGAAACTAACTTGGGACAACCCTGAAGGCTCATTCCAGCCTCAGAGTCCCTATAGGTTGGCTAAGGTATTCTTCTATTGACTTTTGCATAAACTAACCTTTCTTCTGCCCAACCTTGCTTCCTTCCCTTCTCTGACAGGGCCTGATCCCAGTAAGATGTCCCAATTATTTTACACACACATCTTCAGGCCTGGGTTTGAAGCTGCAATCATCTTCCACTTCCTTGGAAGCTGCCTTTATTAAAATAAATTGTGTGATTTGTCTTTGCTGTACTACTACTTTACTGATGACAATATCAGCACTTCCTAGCTCGCCTTTATGAGTTGATTCAATAAAAACATTCAACAATTACAGTGTCATTGCCATCTATAAGTTACTGGGCTTGGGATTCATTGAAGGACAAGACTTATGTCCAGGGTTAGTCATGTAATTTGCAGGTCCCTTGTTCAAATATTGTTAGGAATTTCAAAACAATGATAGCATAATATTAAACAAGCATGAGTCCCTTCTGAGCACCACACCCTGTGTGGCAGCATGGATCATTCACCCACGAAGCCAGTCCTATATAGGTCATGTTCTCAGGAGACTACCTTCTCATCAGGGAAATGAGTATTAGACCATTAATTACATAATAAATTGTTTTGTTTCAGTCATGGGAAATGTTGTGTTGGAGAAATGCAAGCTCTTATGCAACCTTATAATGAAGGAATCAGACTCTTCTGAATGGGGTCTTTGCAGGGGACAGAGGGATTTGGGACCTATGAGAACCCAGAGCCCTCTCCCTGATTCCTCATTGCATCATGAACTGCTTGCCTGACAATTGGCCAGCAGCAGTTTCTTGTTTAAGACCATTCTTGCAGTCAGAGAAAATGGACCACAGACATATGGCTTCCTCCAAATGCCATACCACACTTCCTTCACATAGAAATGGCTCCAGAAAAAAAATCATTAAAAGAAAAAAAGTGTTGTTAAAATAAAGTGAATGGAAATATAAGGAGATCCGTCACTGCTTTAAGAAAACAAACCAAAATTCAAAATATTCTGTGAAACACATTAGGGAATTAGGAAAGGATCAAGAAATCCACAATAGGGCCAGTTATGTGTCAGATTCAGAAACTGATTTAATTTTATACTAACAGCAAGGAACCCTCAGCTCTATTTCCACCACTCTCTAACTCTGAGAAAGTCACTTCAGTTTTCTGTTCTTTGTCTGAATAACGAGAAAAAAAATTGATTGTCATTTTGGATTCCATTAGTATTATTAGGATGATTCCTTTTTTTTTAATTTTATTTATTTATCTGACAGAGAGAAATCACAAGTAGGCAGAGAGGCAGGCAGAGAGATAGGGGGAAGCAGGCTCCCTGCTGAGGAGAGAGACCGATGCAGGGTTCAATCCCAAGACCCTGAGATCACGACCCGAGCCAAAAGCAGAGGCTTAACCCACTGAGCCACCCAGGCACCCCAGGATGATTCTTTTAGGATCCTTTGAGCTACTTCTTCAAACACGAACACCATACTTACTCCAAGACAAAGCAATCTAAGGTTAATGTACAGCACCCAGCCACTCACAACTGGTGAATTCACTCTATCCAACCCCCACTGCAACCTAAAAAAGGTTGTGTGTGGAGAGACCAGAACTTCATAGGTACCTATGCCCCCATTTTGGCAGGGCCTGTGGGGATGTCTCACCTTCTTCTCTTGTTCTTGCTTCTGTCAATTCCACCATGTCTGTTGTGAACACAGACACAAATATGAGTTTTCAACTACTTAGTATATGATAACTGTAGTAAAGGGTGATTATTAAATGCACTAGGAAAACTACTGATCTCTCTGGAAAAAATCAAGCAAGCTTTTTACACTACTCCAAATATCAAAACAAATTCCAGATGGGTTAAAGAAATAAAGTCTTAAAAATGAAATCTTATAATAGCAGAAGAAATTTAGATAATTACATAATTTTGGTGTTTGAAAAGTCCTTTCTAAAAATAACACGAAAGACAGAGAGTACAAAGTAAATCATCATTAGATCTGACTATATATAATAAATTCTATAAATCTTATAAGCAAAGTTAAATGTCACTAAACAAAGCAGAAACAATTTGCCACCTATATTCCAGATAAAGGACAAGTATCCTTTATATATAAAGAGCTCTTGCACTTTAGCATGAAAATGACAAATTTTTTGGCTACCAGGTCCACTTCTGAAATTCATTCTAAAGAAATAAGCCTAGAAATGAGTATCATAGTACTTACCCAAAAGTCACCATGGAGTCAGTTGGCCAGGGAACCTATCTTAGAAGAGAGTGAAGAAGTCTGACCTAAGTCTTGGGACCTGTCACATGGTCAATGGTAAGGGATGCTGATGGGAGTAACCCCATATCAATTACCAACTCTCAGAGAAAAGGAGTTCTAGAGAACTAAAAGAGGGCATCAAAAGAAGGTACCATAGGAGGCGGGGTGTCCAAATCTAAAAACAAAGACCAGGGCCCAATAAAAGAATTGTAACACTCATGAAAGATTGACAGTAATCCTCTAAACTACCTTAGGACCTGGTTAGTATTAGTAGCATCACTCCCTTGAAAGTACAGGGGAATAAAGCTGAAAAAGGTATAGTTATCCAAGCCGTCCTTCTCAAAAGGAGGAAATGAATCGAGCCCAGATTCCTTGTACAAATTCTTTGCTCTTTTAGTTTGTATTCTCTCTTGGTGTTTTAACAAATGTTCCTGCTTCTTTTTTCTCATAGGACAATGGTAAAAGAAGGTCTTTTTGTGGGAAACCTGCAAACCAAGCTTGGTAAGGGCAGACTTTCCTATGGAGGCCTTTCCCAGTTTCATGGGCCTCTGGACTGTGTCCGCTAACTGTTTCCAGAAATGTACCCGAGAGGTCTGGAGAGTTTGAAAGGGGAGCTCTGTGTGTTCAAGGTCGGATTTCATGTCACAGTTTTGCAGCTTCGTGCACAGTCTGGATTTCCCTTAATAAATTACAGGTCCTGCCACTAAGTCGTGAATGGAGACCAGTAATAGGTGATTTAGGGGTGCACAGAGGTCTCCCAGATTCTTTAAAATTCAGTTCCTTTTTGTTTGTTTGTTTTTACAAAGAGGTAGAAAGTTAGGCTTTGAGCACCTTGAGTGCTTCACAGAGACTTTGTGAACCAGTATTTGTCAGGATTGTGTTACCTGATCTAAGTCCATGCATTGGGTTATTGAATGATTAAAAAAAAAATCTTCTCATACAGACTTGTAAAGAATAAAATTGGAATTTAGATTTTGCTTCTCCAGCTCTTTATTTCTTCTGTTTCACCTGACCTACTGAGGTATGTGATTCACTGTTAAATCACCAAAAACATGGATATTCTGTGCTCCTTCTAGGCCAGGAGACAGGCAAAACTTTCTGTAAAGGGCCAGATAACAAATATTTATTTTTATTTTTTTACCTGAAGATACAGATAGTAAATATTTTAAGCTCAGTGGGGCCAGATGGTCTCTGTCAGAATGATTCCTCTCTGCCATTTGAAATTAGCCACAGACAGTCCTCAAACAAATGGGCATGGCTGTATTCCAATAAAACTTTATTTACAAAAACTACTTGTGGGCTGGAGTCAGCCCACAGGCCATAGCTTGCTGACCCTTGTTCTAGTCAAAACTCCTGAACCTCATGTTGTTTTCCTTTTATTCCATCTCTCATTCTTCTTCCAAGTTTTGTGTAACATCTGAGATATAACCAGTCCATTGACAAGTAAAAAGGAGAAGTTGGCTTTTGAACAATATAGTACTTGGTAAATCTGAATATGCCCCTTCGTCCAGTTTCCTGTTCCCACGATGTGTACTTATGGTTGTTTCTTTAAACATCTATTTTGCATTTCTCAGTCTGGTATGAAGTGACAGCTGAGATGGGACCTAGCAATCCATGGTACCAAATGTGCATGCCATGGTATCCTGAGGTGAATTCTCTTTTTGGCCATTCACTGAGACATTTACATGCATTGCTTTTAGCTACTACTTGCATTAAGTACAGTTGCATGCAAGCACAAATGCAAGAAGGAAACCTTCCTAATCCCTGTGACCCTAAATGACAATAACACTTGCTGCTCCCAAATGCTGCCACAACTGTCCATAATATTTAACCCTTACAGAATTGGATTGAATAATAGCTCGATTTATTGAGATCCTACTAAGCGCCCAACACTTTTCAAGCTAGCCTGTCCTTACCATGTTACATAATCAGACTGATAACTTTGGAATTACATTTGCCAGGAAAGTTCATAGACTCAGAGAGGTTTACCCCACTGTGGAACAGCCAGGTTTGTCTGACTCCCAGCCCCATGCCCTTAATCATTATACAATCATTATTTTAATTTATTAACTTATTCCTGCATTCATCCACTAAATATTTATCAAACTTTCCCTATTTCCCAGGTGCCCAGGCACTGGGAATACAGCTGCAAACAAACAGAGTTCTGTGCACTAGGAGCTCTCAGATGTCAACCCATCATCACCCAGAACCACATCACCGCAACTGTAGCATGTTCTATAAAGGAGACCCCTGGAATCACAGTGATATGTGGTAGAGAGACCTAAGCACATTAATTTAACTCCCATCAGGGTTTTATACTTATTCAAGGACAGCAATTGCCCTTCTATTGTCTGCTACTTTGTGTAACTGCTCTATCAGGACAAATGGTTCTGATTTTTCCATCTTCTCTCTCTGAGTGTGCCCAGATGAGTCGTGTCAGAAACCTATATGGCCTGCCTGTATGATATTCTGTGAAGCAACCAGAAGTAATGAGATAAATATACAGCAAGTGGAGAGCCCTTAAAAACTTGGTGTTGTGGAGGAAAAGTAGTGAAAGAATGCATTTTACACCACTAATTTTGTTTGTGTAAGTTAAAGCACATGTACCTACAAAATAGCTCAATATATTTTATAAAAAGAACACGACTATTTAGGGACCTATATAAAACACCTTACACTGAGCCTGGGGGTAGGAGTGGGGCAAGAGCTAAGGAATCAAGGATAAAGGGGAAAAATAAAGCAAGAGAGGAGCCTTGTACAGACTGTACTAAGAAATATGGTTGATTAAATCTTTGCCTATGAGGTCTTCAGAATAAACCACAAAGCAAAAAAAAAAAAAAAAAAATCATTGGACAGCACAAGTCACCTCGATGGTGTACTGAACAGAAGGTGACAATCTTTAAATGCTCACCCTTAGCTACAGGCAGAGATTTCATGATGGGAAAAGGTCAGGGAAGATAGAGGCCAAGAGGAAGAGTCTCTCTGTCAGAGGGAAAACAAAACAAAACAAAACAAAACAGCTCTCTGGGAACAGTAGTGAATGTTCCTGGATTTATATAGACATGGTCCCTACAGATAAGGGCCATATCTTCAGTACTTGTTATAAAATTGCCAGCACAGTATGAGCGATTTGGTGTTTCCAGAGTATTTAAGGGATGACAGCAGTGACCTCAGTATAGAATATTCTGACCGGAAGATTCTTCATCAAGTCCATTTGGCATTGTGAAACAGTAGCTGTTATCTGGTGTTGATAGTCTCGCAAAACTTGAGTTCCAGTTGATGAAGTGTGAATTAAGGAAGAACTGACTGTGGCCCCACAGAGGTGAAAGCCCTGGTCTCTGCCTCCTGAACAGACTGTTCTCAAAACAGTGCTATCATTTCCAGTTCTTTGCAATGACACAACCAATGTATTTCTTTGGAGACACCATATACATCTTTCTACATTCTACCAGCTCCACCCTGCCCAAGGTAATAAATATCAGACTTGGAAAGGAAGAGAATAAAGGACATCTCCCCCAGCAGTTAAGGGCCAAGAAAATGAGGTTAAGTCTTTCTCTTGCCTCCAAATAAAATCTTGACAAGATGGTAGTTTCATCGAGAGGGATCACCAAAGCTATTTTTATCTGCTAGTGTTCCATTCAGGGAGCTGATTTGTAGGCTAGATATATGCAATGTATGCAAGAGGGGATCATTTATTTCTTGATTGACCTTGGACATTGATTTATCTCAAAACTAAGAGAATTTTCCTCTTGGTAAAGGAGGGCTAATTCTTTTCAGTAAGCCCTTGAAAGCTCCTGCCATCAAAAACAATCCATATGCTGAATGCACAGAAATGCTCTGAATTTAAGAAAGGTGATGTGGGGAGTTGTAAGGAAGGAGGAGATGTGAGAAGAAAAAGAAGACTGGAAAAAACTGGGGGAAGAAATGATGTTTAGCTTTGTGCTTCGTTTTGACGCACATTTCTAGAAAAGAAAGCAAGGTGTTTGGATATGAATAAATGTCATCCTTGCCCCCTGGGCACACAAGAGCTCTCTCTCTTGTTCACTAACCACTGCCAAGCAGTCCCTGTGTGGTGGCAGCCTCAGCTCTCTGGCTGACCTTCCCCTGACTCCATGAGGGAAGTAACAGTGAGGCCCTATGTCCTCACCGGGCCAGGCCTTCCTGTGACCCTCCAGAGACCTCTCAGCCCCTTTCCCACAGCCCTCCCCAAAAGCCTCGCTGTAGCTCTTGGTTTATTTTTTCAGGTGAGTAAACTCTGTATCGAATACTGGTTTCTCAGTTGCTTTTAATTAGGCTTCTGGGTTCCACTCTTTCATCTCGGTGAAATCTGCGTCACTTTTCTCCAGCTATTTTTGGTTCTAAAGCCATGGGTTTGCTTTCATTCAGCTAATTGAAGGCACACAGGAAAGTAGAGAGGGGATAATCCCAATCATTTGACATTTTTTAGGGTTGTGATAAACCACACATTTTTTAACAGTGGAAAATCGCTTTCAAAATGTTATAACTCTACAATCTCTTCCCTTAGGGGGTGGAGTGCCTCTCCACTAAGGCTCCAAGGTTGATGTCCTGTGGGCTGCTCTGAAGCCCCTGGATCCCAGGTAGAGAGTGGGAGAGCCAGTGAGATGTCAGGATGTGACCAAGCCCTTTCATAATTTTCCTTCTGGTGGTGAGTTCAGTCCCACTGCTCTGGCTGTGGCAGCCACTGCGAATGTCGCCATTCACAGAGCTCTGGGGGAAAGGCTCAGCCAGACACCTATTAACATCAGAGGACAGAGTTGATGGTTCTGTTTCATGAAACGTTTCATGAAACATCCCATGAAATGAAAAGCCAGCATCCAGGTGCTTATTTAATCCCAAAAAGGGAGGAAGACTCATTTCTAAAAAGTGGATGGGGATATATATTGTTTTCAGCGTCTATGGAAGAATTTGACAATATTTATTAAAATTATAAATGCATATGATGTTTGATCCCAAGTTATTTTTCTAAGAATTTATTCTATAAATATATTCACCTAAGGGAGAAATAAAATATGTACAAGATTATTCATTGTGGCATTGACTACAATAGCAAAAGATTAGAAATAGCCTTTCAGTCAATAGGGGGCTAATTAAATAATTTATGTTATAACCCTGCCGTAAATTTTATATAGCTATAAGATGAGGAATCTGTATATTAATGTTAAACAATCTCCACTCCATATTATTATGTGGAAAATAATCTGGTGACTATAACATATCATCATTTGTTAATAATGGGAGCTAGATACAGATATAGTCAGAGATAGTGATGGGGATGGTGATAAGGAAGAAAAGCAGAGATAACCTGTATCTGGTACCCACTGGGTTTTTGTTTGTTTGTAATAATATAAGATATTTCTGAAAATATATATAAGACATTTAGGTGTCTTACAAGGATTAGGTGTGCTGGAGAATGAGGTTGAACAGGGAATTCTCACCATGCACTCTATTATAATTTGGATTGTGTCCTCTAAAAACGTATGCTGAAGTCTGAACCCTGGTACCTTATCTGAGTGTGACCTTATTTGAAAATGGAGTCTTTGGTGGTGTAATCTAGTTAAGATGAAGTCTTACTGGATTAGGGTGGCCTGATCTAATATGATTGATGTCCTTATTAGAAGAGAACAAGAGTTGGGGCCTGAGTGGGTGGTTGCATCAGTGAAGTGTCTGCCTTCAGCTCAGGTCATGATCCCAGGGCCCTGGGATCGAGTCTTGCACTAGGCTCCCTGCTCAGTGGTGAGTCTGCTTCTCCCTCTTCCTCTGCTGCTCCCTCTGTTTTTGCAACCACTCTTTCTGTCAAATAAAAAAATGAAATTTTTTTTAAAAAAGAGAGAGAGACGACAAGAGTTGCAGATACACACACTTCATCTTCGTGTAAAGATGAAGGCAGAGATTGGGGCAAACCTCCAGAAGCTGGGAGACAGCCCAGCAACAGATTCTCCCTCGCAGCCCTCCAAGGAACCAACCCACCAGCACCTTGATTTCAATGTCTGGCCTCCAGACCTGTGAGAGAATACATTTCCACTGTCTAAGCCAACTAGTTTGTGGTACTTTATTACTGTAGCCCTAGGAATCAAGTGCACACCCTTTTGTGATTTTTAAATTTTCAATCATGTGCATTTAAAATCTGTTCACAAAAATAAATAAGTAGATTGAAATTTTTGGCCAAAAGTAAGAATAAATAAATAAAATAGGTTTTATTATACCTTGCCTCTGATTAACTTCCTAGAACCATACAGAATTTCATCCACCCAGAATTTCATCCAATATATAGGAAATTCATTTCAACAGAGTCAACTATACTCAAGCTAATCTTTCAAAAATGAGAAAAATGAACAAACAAAGCCCCAGAGAATGCTGGGCATTAACACTAACCTGAACACCCACCCTGGCAGCCTGAAGCTGAGAGCCAGCTCTGGGTGGAGTTGCTCCTTTCCCACCTTGCCTTCTTACCACACATTTCTCTTTTTTTTTTTTTTTCCTTTTCTTTTCTTTTACATCTTTTTTCTTTTCCTTAAGAAAAAAGGTGAACACACTTGATAAGCAAAAGTTTTGCCGGAGCACATTGAAATGATCAGGGCTGTTGGAAAACTCTGGTTTTGAGAGCTCCTGGCCACGGTCTGTGAACACAGTCATTACTGGAGAGTGTGCTAACAGCAGGTTAGCCTGGCAAGCGCCACAGCAATTTGATGTCACTGACTCCTTGGGTTCTTTCTCTGCTTATAGAGAGAAACTCTGACTTTTCACAAACTTTGACTGGAATTATATATATATATATATATATATATATATATACACACATATATGTATATATATATATATATACACACACATATACGTGTGTGTGTATATATATATATATATATTATATTGGCTCTGAAATTAAAAATGTTTCTGTGATCACAGACAGCCAAGACACCATAATGTTTGACCAACTCAATAAACTCAAACAAAATCAGATGTTGGCATTAGACGCTCAGCTGATTTTTTTAAAATAAGAAATCACTTCTTTAAAAAGATTTTATTTATTTATTTATTTAAAGCAAGTGAACGAGTACAGGGAGGTGCAAAGGGAGGAAAAGAATCCCAAGCAGACTCCCACTGAGCACAGAGCCCAACGCAGGACTCAATCCCCCAATTCTGAGATCATGACCTGAGCTGAAATCAAGAGTCAGTCACTCAACCAACTGAGCCACTCAGGTGCCCCAAAAGAAATTCCTTTTTAATAAGAAAGTTTTAGATTCATAAAAAAATTATAAAAATAGTATAGAGTGTTCCTATATACCCCACAACCACATCCAGTTTATCATATTATTAACTTTATATTAGTGTGGTACATCTGTTACAATTAGTGAACCAGTGTTGATACATTATTGTTACCTAATCTCCATACTTTATTCAGATTTTCTCCGTTTTTACCTAATGTCCTTTTTCTGTTCCAGGATCCAATCCAGGATAACACATTACATTTTGTCCTCCTGTCTTCTTAGGCTTCTCTTAGCTGTAATAGTTTCTCAGACTTTCCTTTGATGGCCTTGACAGTTTTGAGGAGTACTAGTCAAGTATTTTGTAGAATATCCCTCAGTTGGGATTTGTCTGACTTTTTTTTTCCCCCTCATGATTAGACTGGTATTGTGGTTTGGAGGAGGAGGACCACTGAGGTAAAGTGCCATTCTCATTACATTGTACCAAGGGTACAGGCTATCAGCATGACTTATCACTATTGATATTGATCTTGATCACTAAGGTAGTGTTTGTCAGGTTTCTCCACTGTAAAGTCGCTTTATTTCAACCCTCCTCCCCTGTATCCATACCGTTCTCTTAGGAAGGAAGCCACTATGCACATTATACACTTATGAGTGAGTGGTTCTGCTCTATCTCCTGAGGACAGAATAGCCACATAAATTGTTTGGAATTTTATGCATGAAGATTTGTATTCTTTTTCCCATTTATTTGTGTATTCAGTCATTTGTTTATATCAGTATGGGTTCATGGATATTTATTTATACTTTGGATTATAATTCAATACTATTTTATCTACTTAGCTAAATTTTTGATTAAATAAAATAATTATTTTGGCATCATGTGTAGATCACTTTAGAACCCAAATCCTACCACAAAACTATACACTTTTTATGTGCTCTGTTTCAATGTGCTCACATGGTAACCATATTTCTAATAAGTCATTTATTCAGCAAGTATGTACCGTGTGTGTACACATTGCTACATGCTGGGCGTCAGTAGTGAGTAGAATTGATTGTATCCTTGTGAATTGTCAATCTAACGTTTGGTTTATTTATTTTACATAGCACAGCCTAGAAAATCTGAACAACAGAGACAATATAATCTTGTCCTCAAAAAATGTACAGCAGTCACTTGGGCAGGCAGGATGAATGTCCAAATTCATGTAAGACCAGAGAGAAAATTAAGCAGGGAATAATTATAGCCCAAAACATGTCTGATGTACAAAGTTAATCAAGGATGGTTATCTTGAGATAGCACAGGCTTAGAAAAGTTAGAAAAAATTTTTTTATTAAAAAGAAGGTTCTGGGAACATGAGACAGTTGTTCGAAGGGACAATTGGGTCAAATATAGATTTTTTAGTATTTTTAAAGAATTTTTAAAGGTAGACTTGACAGACTTGCATATAAAACTGAGGAAGAGAATGTAGTGAGATTCAAGACTGTAGATGAGGGGTCATCTGGAAGATAAACACTTCAAGGAACCGAAGGAGGTGTAGGAATTCCTTTTGGAGAGATGATGGAGATAAGGAAGTTGTTACACCTACTGAAAATGTTGGGGAAAATAAAACACTCACTCAATCTAAAAGGGAATCTGTGTCACCGGGTGCCATGAAGGAATGATGCTAAGGGAAGAGGGTGTGCCTTCATGGAGGGTTTTTTTTTTTTTTTTTACATCCTTTTTACATCCTTTTATTGAGGTATAATTGACAAAATTGTGAGATATTTAAAATTACAATGTGATGATTTGATATATGTATACATTTTGTAACGATCCCTCCATTGAATTAACATTTTCATCACTTTACATATTTACCTTTTTTTGGGGGGGGGAGAACATTTACATTCTACTGTTAGCAAAATTCAATTATACAGTCTAATATTGTCAGCTGTAATCACCATGTCATACATTAGATCCTCACACTTTTTTGTCTTATAACTCTGTGTGTCAGAAATATCTATGAAAACTTTCATTACATTTTTGGGAAGAGCAAGTAGGATGATTCCATCAGTCCAAGCTGGAGCTGCTGTGATGGTTCTCAATGTAAAAGATGCTTTTCATCCCTTTCATTCACCACATTTCACTACCCACCCTCCTGTCTTGGTCTCCAAGAAATCTGATATGTTCACCTACTAATATGATTACAATATGTCAGAGGATTGAAAGAAAAACACTAACATTAAAAATATCAGAAAAAGCATGGTAGCATGGCTTAAATGTTCTTTATGGACTATATAGCTCCTAACAATGGTTTCTTGCTTGCCAAACCTTTTACAACACATTGCACAAAGTAAATACGTTGCCTAAAATATGTTTTCTAAAAAAAACAAGTGTAAAGAGATGGATGTTTTAGTTTTAGGTCTGAGATTTAAAAATAAATTTTGTACTTGACTGTTTTATTATTATTTTTTTAACTATAGCACCCATCTTTCCTCACCCAAGCCCAAGTTCCTTGGGTTTTTTCAATCTTCTGTGATATATCCACCCTCCTGCTTTCCTTCCCACAGATTCCTCCAAAAAGATGCCAGATAGAAGACAAAGGTATAGCCTTTTCACTTAGAGCTTTGCAAATGTTTGTGAATTATCATAACAAGTCTTCCAAATGAAAAATGCTAGCAATTTTCTCTCTAGAAGTTTTATGTGGAAACAGGTCTGGTCCCAACAAACCCCAGAGGACTTACTGCAGCCTCTAGCCACCAATAGAATGGTCACTTTGAGTGTTTTCATATTAACTTTCTCCTGGGGAGAGTCTCCCAGCTGCTGATATTCAGTAAATAGCCTCAGGCTATCTCCATCCTGAGTTCACTGACCTCACTCACATGGACCACAAGTGGCCATAGGGAATAGGGATGCCAGGCTCCAACTCTAATTTCACTCTGTTTCTGAGGTGTTAGTGGTAAATGGGAGCCTATTCAAAAAAACCAACCCTCCCACAAACAAGCTTATTAATGAGCTTGAGAACTGCTCTCTTTTCTTCCCTAAGTAGTGTAAGTACATCCTCAGTTTTTGAACTGAATTTTATAAATTCAATAAATATAAATTTGCATTTTCCTGATCATGAGGCTCTAGTTCCTGTGCCACTTGCTAGTGTGCAATGGTAGTAGTGATTGATGAAGAAGAAGAATAGTAACGATTTGCATTTCTGCTATACTTTAGAACATACAAAGGGATTTCACTTTTCTCATCTTGCATTTGTAACTCTTTCTTTACAGAGTTCATCTTTGATGTCAGACTGGCTAGAATGATCATAGCTAACATTTATAAAGTCCTTATTGCTTCCCAAGTTGTGTTCTATGACTTTTATTTGTACTATTTTGTTTAACTCTTATAATAATCTCTGACAGGTAAGATTATTATGTCATTTTACAAATGAGAAGAAAAAGTCACACCTTGTCCATAGTCAAACAGATCCTAGGTCATCTGGTTCTAGAACCTGTATTCATTCCTGCTCTGTTTACCTTGCCTGGGTTCCAATCCCATTCGGTCACTTTCTGCTGCGTGAAGGTGAGCTAGTTATCTCCTGTTTTTATCTTAATCCCCTTATCTCTAAATGAGAATAACACCTATCACACAGGGATCTGAACGACACAATTTATGTAAAATTCCTGCTCTATGGTAATTAGATGTTAGATATCACTTTTATTTGGGATCACATATTCTTTTGATAAACACTGAGCATATATTATATGTAAACACTAAGTTTATACTGACAGTGCAATGGTGTATTCATGTCCTGTTGGCATCATAATAAATTACCACAAGTTTGGTCACTTAAAACAGCTCAAGTTTGCTATATTAAGAAGTCTAAAATGGGTTTCCCTGGGCTAAAATCAAAGTGTCAGGAAGATGGTGTTCCTTCTCGAGGCTCTGGGGGAGAATCTGTTTTATTGTTTTTCCAGCATCTAAAGGCCACCTGCATTCTTTGGCTCATGATTCTCTTCCTTCATCTTCAGTGCCATCAATGCGGGTTGAGTCTTTCACACTCACATCCAGTATCCCGACCTCTGCTTCTACCATTACATCTCCTCTCTGACTCTACTGCCACATTTCCCTTAAAGGGACTTTTGAAATTACACTGAGTTCACACAGATAATCCAGGATAATCTCTCCATCTCAAGAGCCTTAACTAAAATATGTTCATAAAGTCCCTTTTAGTATGTAAAGTAAATCTGCACAGGTTTCAGGAATTCAGACATGACATCTTTGGGGGCTATTCTTCTGCCAACAACAAATGGTAAACCAGACAGTCCCTGACTAGATGAGATTTACTTATGACCTGATTTTTAGCAAAGAAAGGTAGAAATAAGAGACAAAATGGTTTACAAAGGCCACTGGAAACGTTAGTGGTGTTGAACCTTGTCAGGCCATTTTAAGGTTTTAAGAAACTAAGCTTTTGGGGCACCTGGGTGGCTCAGTGGGTTAAAGCCTCTGCCTTCGGCTCAGGTCATGATCTCAGGGTCCTGGGATCAAGCCCCGCATCGGGCTCTCTGCTCAGTGGAGAGCCTGCTTCCTCCTCTCTCTCTCTCTGCCTGCCTCTCTGCCTACATGTGATCTCTGTCTGTCAAAAAAATAAATAAAATCTTTAAAAAAAAAAGAAACTAAGCTTTTTACAAAACACTTAAGGCTATTCTCTAAAAACACAGTAAAACATCACATTAAGAAGAAAGAAAGAAATTAGTGTTGCTAAGACATCTATTGTGATATTCTAGTTACTCATTCTTTTTTTGTCTCATTAATACTTAAAATGTAGTATTAACATGTTACTGATATATTAATGCTAGAGATGCTATTTCAGAAACATTTAGAAAACATGACTAAAATTCTTAATCTGAAGAGAGTTTTGCAGCTATTTTACTTTGTTCCTATAGTTAATCAAATTTACTCTTACAATACAAATATTCTACTTGGAAACAGTCAAAGCCAATTCCAAGCCCACTCCAACTCCATGGTTCTACCATTGTTAAAGACTCGTTCCAATTACATGCAGACCCCCCCTCTTCAAACCCCATAATAAACCAGTAATTTTCATATTACATGGTGCTCATAGAAAACTCTTTATTATAAATTCTTCCCTTTCTATTAATGATTAGATCAAGCATGGACATCAAAACTTTGTGGTTTCAGAGCATCTACAAAAAATAATTTTTCATGGGATGATGGTTAATAGCTAGAACCTAATGGAATGTAAAACAATAAATACAATTTTGAAAGTAAGATTCTATCAATCTTTTTGTACTTTATAATTACATTAAAGCCCTTCTGCTGTTGTTTAACATATTTTCTGGAAAGCCAGAATCATTCAGTGCTGCTTGCATATACTTCATATAGCTCCCTATTGATCATTTAATGTTAAAAGAGCATTCTTAGCAAAGAAAAAATGGAAACACACTAGCTACTGATCTCCACACACTAAATGATAGAGGATAGATTCTTCATGAATCAAACCTGCCATTGAGCACTTCAGAAATTTAATGATACCATTGTTTCCCATTTGTTAGTTGGGACTCCAGGGACATGAGAGTTGGCTTTATTCTTATTGACCTTAACTGAGTTAAGTAAAAGGCCTGTACCACATAGAAAATTCTCTCCAAAACAGTATGGAGGTACCTCAAGATGTTAAAAATAGAGCTATCCTATGACCCAGCAATTGCAGCTACTAGGTGTTTATCCCAAAGATACAGAGGTAGTGAAAAGAAGGGGGCATATGCACCCCAGTGTTCATAGCAGCAATGTTCACAATAGCTAAACTGTGAAAGGAGCTGAGATGCTCTTGAATAAAAAGTGATGTGGTACATATATACAATAGAATATTACTCAGCTATCAGAAAGGATGAATACCCACCATTTGGATCAACATGGATGGAACTGTAGAGGATTATGCTAAGTGAAATAAGTCAATCAGAGAAAGACAATTATCATATAGTTTTATTCATATGTGGAACATAAGGAATAGCTCAGAGGACAACAGGGGAAAGGAGGGAAAACTGAATGGGAAGAAATCAGAGAGGGAGGCAAAGCATGAGAGACTTCTGGATTCCAGAAAACAAACTGAGGGTTACAGAAGGGAAAGGTAATCAGGTGATGGGTATTAAGGAGACACGTGTGGTTATGAGTCCCTGGTGTTATATGCACCTAATGAATCATTGAAGGTTACATCAAAAACTAATGATGTACTATATGTTGGCTAACTGAACATAATTAATAAATAAATAAACAAAAAAAAAACAGAAAATTCTCTCCACAAATCAGGAAAACAGCTGATTCTCAAGGTTATTTAGGATGTAGGTCAGTAAATTTGATGAACTTGGCATTCAGTTCAAGAACTAGAACAGATCTAATGATCAACTGTCCTAATGTTTTCATTTTCTGAATGGAGAAATTGGGGCTCAGAGAACTCAGGTGACTGGCTATGATCACCCTCAAGTTAGTGGCAGAGCTGGGGCATGCCTGGAACCAGTAACTCACATGAATCCATCCTGGGTACTTAGCTCAGTGGAATGAAATTTTTGTTTTAAAAGGTAAATCTAAGATATAAGATTATCTTCAACTCAGTTCCTCCCAAGGATACAATGAATCACAACTATATGTCAAATAATTTCTTCTTTAAAAAAAAAAAAACCAAAAAGCTGGCTGAGTAATGATTACACACCAAATAAATGAGAAGGAAACCACATTGAGGTAGGTAAGGGAGGCTGGGACAAAATCTTGCCATAAATCCCACCCTTGGCATGGCATCCCATAATCAGGGGGGAACTTAGAATGCAGAACTTCTTCCTGAGAAGTGAGGGGTTCAGATTCCACATTAAGCATCCCAATTTTTGAGACATATACTTGGAAGACCATGTCCCAAAACATCCGGTTTTGAATACTGATGGAGCTTGTGTCCTGAGACACAAAAGACTCTAGCAATCTGAGCAACTGCTTTTAGAAGGGCTTGCACACTCAGACTTGCCTGCCCAGGGCTGAGCATAGAAGCAACGGAAGGTACCCAGACTTAAAGTGAAGAAAGTTTACTTGCTTATATGAAAGTGTTTGCCTGAGGGGCAGGCATCTAATTTAACACACACATCTAAGAGCCTGCTGGAACATTCTCAGGGACAGAGGATGGTGGGTGCCATCTTTGCACAATGCCTTTTCCTTGATCCAGAGCACCAGCCTCTCCCAGAGGGAAGCTTTCACACATGTGTGCTGTCCTGATTTGGGGGTCTGCCACCTATAGGATTCCTTTTGATCTCCTGGTTCTGGAGGACAGGTGAGCATGCAGGGGCTAATATCCAAAATATACAAAGAACTCATACTACTCAATAACAATAAAGCAATCCAATTAAAAATGGCCGGAAGATTTGAATAGATACTTTTCTAAAGAAGATATACAAAAGACCAACAAATACATTAAAAGATGCTTAGCATCATTAATCACCAGGGAAATGCAAAGCAAAACCACAATGACATATCACTTCACACCTGTTAGAATGGCTATTTTATAGATAGATAGATAGATAGATAGATAGATAGATAAAAGCCTAGAATAACAGTGTTAGCAAGGATGTGGAAGAAAGGGAATGCTTATGCACTGTTATTGGAAATATAAATTGGTGCAGCCACTATGGGAAATGATATGGTGGTTCCTCAAAAAATCAAAAATAGAACTACCATATGATCCAGCAATTCCGTTTCTGGGTACTTATCTAAAAAAAAAACAAGAACACTAATTGAAAAAGATATATACTCCCATGTTTATTGCAACACTATTTGCAAAAACAGGACATAGAAACAACCTATATTATCCATTGATGGATGAATGGACAGAGAATTTGTGGTATAGATATATGATGGAGTATTATTCAGCTATAAAAATGAATGACATTTTGCCATTTGAGACAACATGGGTGGATGTCTTGGGCATTATGCTAAAAGAAATAAGTAAAACAGAGAAAGACAGATAACATGTGTTTTATTCATATGTAAAATCTAAAAAAATTTTTTTAATTATGCTTACAGACACACACAACAAATTCATGGTTTCTAGAGGCAGGGTTTAAGCATAGGAAGAATGGGTGAACTGTTTTGTTTTTTAAATAAATTGTACCAATATAAAATAAAATAAAAATTAAATCTTTGTGTTTCAAAACTACTGAGCTTCCTGCATCTGCAGGGGAACTATTACTTCTGTGTATGTGTAGACAAGTAAAAGTCGTAGTATAAACAACGTACCATTTAAGAGTTTAATGATAATATCAAGGACAAGAATAGGAGTCAAGAAAAAGATATTTTTATTTAGTTTTGAAAAAATTCTGAATGTAAGTAAATGTTTTAAATATGTAAGTACTTCCCTTCCTCAAGTTTTCATCTTAAATATATAGGAACTCTATCTTCTCCTTTCTATCTCACTGTCTCCAGCTGGATGCAGACCCTAATGATTGCCCTCCTCCCATAATCCAATTGCTTACCCCGTCTCTTGTCTGGTACCTCTGCTAGCATTCTTCCGCAAAACAATTTTTCTAAAAATACGAATATATCACTCCTCCCCTCCTTAAAGTCTCCATGTCTCTGAAATGCTATGATAGTCTTCAACATGTGGGCCATCATACACAAGACTCTGCTTTCGAGCCACTACCTGTCCAATCCCCTACCTGTGTTTTCCTCAAATCATAGGCTCCAGGCTCACCTGCCAGTGCACTGTTCACCACTGAGCTGAGTCTCCATACTCTTACATATGCTCCATCCCTGTGTCAAGGCATCTCTATGATGCTTGATGAATTTCAGCTCAAACAATGCCTCCTGGCCATTGCCTTCCCTGGCCTGTAGATAGGATTAATTAGTCTCTTGTGTCATCATTGGGTCCATATTGACCTCCTCTATATCATTCATGCCCTTATATTGTGATTATTTGTTTACTTCTACATCCTTCAGGGTCTAGCATATAGAGGGGTTCAAGGCATGTTTAATGGATAAATGAATACATCAAACTCTCTGAGTTTAGCTTAAGGCAAAAAGTGGTGAAAAAACATCTCAGTTGAACAAGTCCTTTTGTAGGACGTGACTAATTCTGAGGGCAGTACAACTTTTAAGAGCATCTTCCTGTGCTTAACTTGGGAATGTTAATGTTGAGGGAAACTGTATTGAGGCCCCTGGTTTTTCTGAATGGAAACAACATCCTGAGGAAATGGATCCATTTGGGGACTTTCTTGGGCTTTGTTCTTTCCAGTTCTTCTGCATCATTGTGTATTCATGGAGCAGAAATGCACCAGATAGGGAAAACTGGGAGCAAGTTGACCTATCAAGGGGCAGAAACATATGTTAGAACTCCATGGCAAGACATAAGATAGAATTTCTAGAGTAACGGTACATACAGAAGATCTTTGCAGGGTCAGTGAATTCCTCAGCTCTACTCACAGGTATTCAAAAATAATAGTTTTTATACATATTCAATAAGAGGCTAAGTGATTAAGCACATAGACTCTGGAAGTAGACCAACCTGGGTTCAAGTCCTACATTTGCCACCTGTTGAATGTGTACCTTTTTTTTTTTTTAAGATTTTATTTATTTGACAGACAGAGATCACAAGTAGGCAGAGAGGAAGGCAGAGAGAGAGGAGGAAGCAGGCTCCCCGCTGAGCAGAGAGCCCGATGTGGGACTCTATCCCAGGACACTGGGATCATGACCTGAGCTGAAGGCAGAGGCTTTAACCAGCTGAGCCACCCAGGCGCCCCGAATATGTACCTTTTGGTATGCAATTTCTCTAGGCCTCCATCTATTTCTTCTTTCAAAACATGGTTGTTGTGAGTTTTGAGAAAATGCAGGTAAGATATTATGCATGGGGCCTGGCATTACTGGACATGATCCAAATGTTAAAAGCAGTGATGGACATGAAGTTGAATTTTTCTGCTTCTGAACAAGTCGCTGGTTTGAAATATGTCTCCGGATAAATGCACCATGCCTCAAACGTCACATGTATAACCAATACTAATGAAATATTAAGAAAATAATCCTCTTCTTATAGGTTGCAGTTAATTTGCTTCAGTTAACAGAATGGTGAGAGAAGACTCCATTCAGTCACTTAAGAGACTCACATGCTAATTTTCCTGATAAGTCAAGTTGTTTTGATTATCTGTTGCTGCATAAAAATATTGCCCCCAAACCTTAAATGCATATTACTAAATGAATGAAACCAATCTGCAAAGGCTACACAATGTATGATCCCAACCATATGATTCTCTGGAAAAGGCAAAACCATACAGACAGTAAAAAATTTGGTGGTTGCCTGGGGTGGAAGGATGGGGAGTGGGAAGGATAAATAGGTGGATCACAGAGGATTTTTAGGGATAAAATTACCCTGTATGATACTCTAACAGTGGACACATGACACTAAGCATTTGTGAAAACACATAAAATACACAATATCAAGAGTGAATCTTAAACTAGGGACCTTGGTTAATAATAATTATTGATATTGATCCATCAATTGTAACAAATGCACTGCACTAATATAAGATATAGATAATAGAAGAAACCATGTGCAGGGGGTAGCTGGTATGTGAGAACTCTGCTCCGATCAATTTTTCCCTGAAGTTAAACTGCTCAAAAAAATGAAGTCTATGAGTAATAATAACAAAAACTGTCCCAAAACTTAGTGGAAGCTGTTTTTTTAAGAAAGGTCATATAGTTTTCCCTTCTTTATCCAGGGGATGACAAAGAGTTTGTGGCCGTCTTTAATTGACTATGGCAAGTTGGTTCATGTCCTTATCAAGTAAGACAGCTCTACTTTAAAAGAAGACAAAAAGTTTCCATTCACA
Source organism: Lutra lutra (assembly GCF_902655055.1). Classification (NCBI taxonomy): domain Eukaryota; kingdom Metazoa; phylum Chordata; class Mammalia; order Carnivora; family Mustelidae; genus Lutra; species Lutra lutra. The sequence continues at coordinate 24,886,372 of NC_062283.1, read as the reverse complement.
AATCTGAACAAGGCAGATTCCCCAGAATGCTTTGTAAAAGGTCTAAAATAACATCTAAGACCCCTGCTGTAACCCAGACACACAATGTACAGAACAAAGGTTGATCAAGGTGTTCAGAAAATGCAGTTGCTAAAAAACTAGAGGAAAATTGCATTGTTTCCAAATAATTAACAGGAAGGGTGGTTTAGGTTAATAAAATTCTGAATTATGGTCTCATAAAAATGTAATATTATTATTTGAGCAAAAGCAGTTATTAGACATAGGATAACAGTATTTCTTACTGAGTCCTTAAGTATTACAGCAAATGTCTATCCCATAAAGACCACTGGGAAGTCCCATTAAAAACCTCCCGTGGCCTTCAGGACTGGTGAGTAGTTCCAATTCTTCCAGTCACAGCAAGGGCCCAGGAGTTTTTGGGAGGTGCCAGTGGCTTGGAAGCCCAAGTGCACCATTCCACTCTGGAAGATCATCTCCTGGATGACTTCCCTGGGCAGCCTGCCCATTGCCCTCCCCTCTGTGCCCCCAGCCTTAGGGAGTTTTCTTTCTAGTCTTACCCTGCTGCTTTTGGCCAGCACATTTGCTTATCTCCTCAATCCTTTCTTCTCTAATGACTTACATTCTTTGGTGCACAAAATCCAGAGGTATTCCTAGAACACTTTTCTTCCTCATCTGGCATAGCCTCCTCCAAGACAGTGAAGACACACAGAGAGATAATTGCTAGAGTTCTGGAAAAGAGAAAAACACAAATGTCAGAGGGGAGAAACCTATAGGTTAATACATCAAGAAAGTCACACCTCCATGCACAGCTCTGTAGCAAGAAAGCCACAGCAAGTCAGGATTCTGCCATGGCCATACAAGAAACCCAGTATTTCCCAAATCTGGGAATATTCTGTTAGGGAGTCTAGACTGAGTGAGAAGACCAAAAAGGATGGATATGCTCCTTTTCTAAACCTAGCAGAGTGGTAAAGACTTGGAGAACTTTAAAACATCTAATAAAGTTCAGCATCATGAAAAAAAGATAAATGAGGATGAACTGGGGCTGACAAATATCCATTGACTAGAGAAATAATGAAACCACAGGTTTGGGGGAGAAGCAGAATGAATGTGCTGTTCAAAATGGAGCTCATTTTAGAACTGACAAATATGCTGAGGGACTCTCAAGAGGAGGATGGGGAGAGGGAAAGAGGGAAGAGGTGGGGGGAAAGGAGGAGAGAGAGGAAATGGAGGAGAAGGAGGAAAATGAGAGGATAAGAGACAGAAGAGGGCAGAAAAATAGCCAGATACTATACATAGCAGCTGGAAGAATTCCACCAAATACTTTGACATGAAATATACAGTATGAATGTCCAGTCCGAAAGGAACATCCTTACTCTAGGTTATAAGGATCAGGAGTACATAGAGAACCATAACGAAAGGGCTGGGATTTCAGTAGTTGGGGCTACAGGACAAGTTAGCTGGAAGGTGAGTGACAGGGGTGATTCAGCCATACTGATTGATTGATGTGAGACCAAGCCCAGCTCAGCAAAACCCAGGTCATTCACATGAAATAGTGAGCTCTGCAACAACAGTGGCTCCCTGCCTTCATTACAAAGGACTCAATACAGTGAGAGTAGCCAGGAATCACACACTAGGCTCTGTTTTTGGAACAGAAACTTCTTCTTATCCTTTTTCTGGATGGAAGCAGCTAATTTTACCCATGCAAACTACTCATCCAACATGGATGAGCCCAACTTCCTGGTCCCTGAGCAGTCAGGCAGCTGCAAGAACCTTATTTAATAAGTAAAATGTTTATATTTAGTGCATGAACCACCTACAAATGGTTTTCAATTGTTTAGAGCATTTTATTGCTCTTAGGCAGGCAGAATATTCCACCACAGGTGCACTATTTGCATAGCCTTTATCCCTGAGGAGAACAGAAATAAACTTTACTTAATGCTTCCAAACCAGATAGCAGATTTGATCATCTACATGCTTTTCTTTCTCTTTGTAATGTTTCTGTTAGAAAGATACACACCTATGACCTGTATAGCAGAGCACTAATCACAAATGTCACTTAGATATTCTATATGCTTTGAGAATACGACCGGATTGATGCCAAATGGTATGTGTCACTAGCTAGTAAGGGTTTTGCCTTTAGAGCACTGTTATTCAAGTTCTGAAAATTATTTCCATCTGAGAAAGGGTGGGGGGGCCTAATATGACAGGAGGGGATAGGGTCAACAGTAATCTGATCTCCAAAAAAATTGTCACAATTATCACCTATGCTGGTGGTCTTGGCACAGGCTCGAACTGACTGGGAACAGGGAAAGATTCCCTTCTCTTTCTTGTTCTTGGGGGCATGGCTATTGTAGCTCCAGGGCTCTCCATAGTTATTGAAATATGAAAGGCATGCTAATTGCATGTGAGGGGAGCACTGACTTGAAGACAAAAAAGATATTTGCCTTAAAAGCTCAATACATTTAAAAGACCACAAGAGTAGACAGAATTCAAAGATGGCCCCAGGATTTCCATCCTTTGGTGCACAGGCACCTTCTTTTAGTCATTTAGTTAAAAATTAATCTAGATACTGCTGTGAAGGGGTTTTACAGGATGTAATTAAGTTCCTAAATTAGTTGATCTTAAGATAGATTTATCTGGTGGGCCTGACCTAATCACATGAAATTTCTGAGTCTGGCTGAAGAGGTCAGTGATTTGAAGCATGAGAAGGATTTGAAGAACCATCGCTGACATGAAGATGATGGTGCAACAGAGCAAGGAACGCAGGTGACCTCTTAGAACTGAGAGTAGCCCCCACTGACAGCTAGAGGGAAATGAGACTTCAGCCCTACAACTATGGGAACTAAATTCTGCCAACCGTAGGATGAGCCTGGAAACATGTTTTCCTATAGAACCTCCAGACGAGAGCGGTAAGACAGGCCCCACACCTTGATTGAGCCTTCACCTTAGTTGAGAAGCCAGCCAGGTCATGATGGACTTCTGATCCACAGAAATCATGAGATAATAAGTGTGTGTTGCTTGAAGTCATTTAGTTTGTGTTGTTATTCCACAATAGAACACCCATACAGCCCCCTTTGTATCTTTCTCTATTCGCCTGTCTCCTTCCATCTTACTTCATTCTCCATTGACACACAAAATAAAAGGTGAGCCCAACAAGTGAGAATGACTCTCTCTGCCTCAGTCTAAGAGGGGAGGTCCTTTGTACATTTAATGTAGAAGGAATATTTCAATAAAATTTTGGCATTTAAGGTTTTGTCTTAAGGAAAACAAAAGATCCTGTCAACTGCATAAAATGTGGACAGGTCATCCCAGTGATGTTGTTAGTTTCCCCCATGGCACCCAGCAGCCCTCAGCTTCTCAGAGTAGAGAAAGCAGGACCAGGACAAGGGGGAGCATCTCAGGTGCAAATATTTAAGAAATGTTATTCATTGAGATGGATAACAATTTTAACTGTAGTAAAACATACATAACACAAAATTTACCTTTTAATTGTGTTTAAGTATATGGTTCAATGGCAAGTCCATGGGAGACCATTGCCACTTTCCATCTCCAAAATGCTTTTCTTTTTTTTTTTTTTTTAAAGATTTTATTTATTTATTTGACAGAGATCACAAGTAGGTAGAGAGGCAGGCAGAGAGAGAGGAAGGGAAGCAGGCTCCCTGCTGAGCAGAGAGCCCGATGCGGGACTCGATCCCAGGACCCTGAGATCATGACCTGAGCCGAAGGCAGTGGCTTAACCCACTGAGCCACCCAGGCACCCTCCAAAATGCTTTTCATTTTGCAAAACTGTAACTCTACACCCATATGATAGTAGCTTCCAGATAAAGAACATTTTAATCCGATATTTTTCGCTAGACTTGATTTTTTAGAGCAGTTTTTGTTTCACTGCAAAATTAAAAGGAAAGTACAGAGATTTCCCATATGCCCCCACCCCTACCAATACACAGATTTCCCCATTATCAAGGTCCCACCAGGGGTACAGTTGTCATAATCCATGATTCTACAGACACATCATTGCCACTGCAAATCCATGGCTGACATAGGGCTCACTCTTGCTGTTGTATCTTCTTTCAGTTTAAACAAATGTATAATGACATGTATCCACCCTATAGTGGCACAGAGTAGTGTCACTGCCCTAAAACTCCTCTGTACCCTGCCTCCTCACCCCTCCCTCCCCTCTAGTCCCTGGTAAAAACACGTGTCTTCTTAACTGCATCCATGGTTTTGCCTTTTCCAGGATGTCGCAGAGGTGGAATCATACAACGTGTAGCATTTCCAGACTGGCATCTGTCACCTGTAACATGCATTTAAGTTTCCTACTGCAGTCTTTTTTAAAGAACAAAACTAATGTAAAGGGAAAAAATCCAGGATGAACGAAATATCGAAATGTGAAGACCAGGTCCGTGGCCACCGCAACCGTCTTCACACTCCCACTCCCTCTGCGGGCTGATCACATAAAGTATTCTATCCTCTCGTAAAACTGGGCCATTTTCATTCAACCATTTGCTGCCAATATTTTTCTCTTATTTCGAGGGGATCGTCTAAGTGAATTATGAAGCCAGAACAGACTGGAAATCGAGTCAGCAGCTGAGCAGGCCTTGCCAAGAGTCAGAGCGTTGCTGCTGGCCCACCTCCCCCTCCTGCCGGACATTTCTGGGAAGTTCCTAGGTGGTGGGTGGTGTAGATTACAGCTAAGAAATTAGTTCAGATCCTGCAAATAAATAAGAGGGATGGAGAATCAGCATGGAGCATATGTCCCCGGCTTCCAGCTCAAGCTCCCATCACTGTTTCCAGCGCTTTTCCTGGCGTGACTTCAAAATAACCTCTCTCTGAATTTCAGCAGGAAAGTGCTTTCCGCAATGAGAGAATTACTTTGTGATTGGGGCAAAGGCAAAGTATGTCCCCTCACAAGTCCTTCCCCACCCAAGGTGTGCCATGAGGTTGGGGTGGAGCTGCTGCCGTGCCAGCAGATGCTCGCCCCTCCTTGAATGAGGGCTGGGGGTTGACCCTCCTGGGAGGGGGCCGTGGAGCCTGACGTGGCTGAGTGGTGTGTGATTCACCAGGCAATGCGTCTCCAGACGCGTCTGAGAGTTCACTGCAGTGAATGGGAAGAAAAGATGAAATCGCTTTTGAGCCCTGTCCAAGCAAGGCCATCAGAACTGTATCATTTCTGATATTCCTCTGAAGGAAGGCAGCTTCTAGGCTTCTCAGGTGCCAAGAAGTGACTTGGCCACTGTTGATTCCTGAAGAGAATGTTCCTGAATAGGTCGAGTTCTGACAGCAATTGCAGTGCAGGTGAAGGAGAAATTTAGGTGTTGGGCAAGGCAGGAGCAGGGAAAGACCAGCCTCAAAGCTACTCAGAGGTTCTTCTGAGACACAGTCCCTTTCCAAGGGCTGCCTGGATCCTGGCAAAGCAGTTCATTCCATGCCTTCAAATGTTTTTTTCTCCCCCCAAAATAAAAAAGTCTTCGGTCCTGCTCCCAGAAGAGAATGTTCCTGAAGAGATAAAGGGAAACCCATGGTCTCACAGAAAGAAGCACTTACTACTATCTTCTGTTTATTCTCTGCCACTATGAAGATGCTAGTTTCAAAAGGAATATAAAGAATTGTCCTTGTTAATCTCCTGGAAATAGCTCTTAGCTTCTAGAGCAGAAGCTACTTTAATGTTTAAAGATCTATCAAAGTAATAGCTGAAAATCTGGCATCTCTTCACAACTCCCCTGGATTTTGCACTGGGAGAACAAAATCCACTTCCTTCACTACAGGTGGAAACTATTGGAGGCCAGTCCTCAGAGGCAACATCTTTGTGGAAAAGGAAAAGGCAGGCTGGTGTTACTGTGAGGGCCAGATCCCTGTGCTTGGGTATTTCACTATGTTCTTTACATTGGCCTCACACCTGCTGTGGAGAGAGGATTCATTCTGTAATTTCATTGATGAAGAAACAGGTTCTCCGAGACTGTAGGGCACTTTTGAAGTCTAACAGCTCCTGCTCTTTCACTCTGCCCAGGTGCTCTGGAGAGCTAGGTTTTGCAGAACTGAGGGTAGCATGAACCATAAGGAGTTAAAGGGACATGTGTGCTTCAAGAATGAAGTCAAGTCAGACTATGCATTCATCTCAGTAGTCTATGACTTCCTTCTGAGAAATGGAATATTTTACACTCTGCATTTTGCTAGCCACTGTGGGATAAAGTGAAAAGTAAAAGTTAGGCTTTATTGATAGTTTCCCAGAAAGGGCCATTCTGGGATCCAACTGGCTCTTCCTTGAAAGAGAGTGAGAGCCTCAAGGACTGGTAGCAGCCTATGCAGCCTCCCACCTTGTGAAGCATCAGGTGGGTCCACATGACCCAATCCAGCAGGCAGAATGCTCCCCTGCCCACCAAGCTCCCTCGTGCTCCCAGCCATGGGCAGTGAGAGAGGGGGCACATGTAAAATGAGATTCAGAGGAGTTAGAAGATTTCCCCCAGGAGCTGGACTTTGGCCCTAGTGACCTGATGGCAGGTTTCCTTGGAGAAGAATGGTACAGTAGGAGCAGTCACCTGTCATCTCGTGGGGCCATGAGGGGGGTTGTTGAATGAGGGATCTGGGACCCCCTGGGTCTCTGGCTAAGCCCTGGTCAAGGCAGATTCTTCTTTCCTTTTCTCCAAAGAAAGGCTGAGTGCCACTTCCCTGATTTTGCCAGGTGGCTTAGGGCTGGGATGGGAGACCCAAGGCAGCTTAGAATTAGACCCCTCTGACAAGGTGAATATGATAGATTCACGTTTTCTCAAGGTGAAATCTCACATCCAGGAGGCAGCTGTGGTGGTCTTTCCCCCTGGAAATTCTACTTATTTTGAAGCTGCATTTTTGTTTGATTAAAAAAAAAGGAAAAACAAATGTCAGTTCCAAACTATTCTATCAACATAGAGCTTCTCTGAGACAATCTCAAAACAGGACACCCTTTGCCGCCAAGGTTATTTCTGTTCCCGATTGTGAATTACAAAGAAAAGAAGCAAATAGAAGGAAAAGGGAAGCATTTCAGACTGTACAGGTGTGTTCCCAGTTCAGTTTTTTTAACAGGAAAGTTCACACAAAATCAAACAAAACAAAATGCAAATAAAAAATGCAACCTTAAGAGCTGTGTGTTAATTCTAAATTTGTCACGATCTGCATTACTGTTTAATATGTCTTTGTTACATCCTGAACCTCTAATTGTGACTTTCTTTTTTCCCAGTTAGATTTTCTGCTCTTTTGAAGTTAGGAAATGTCCGTGGTTTCTTTCAAGCATCTTTGGGCAAGTCTTTTTTTTTTTTTTTTTTTTTTTTTTAAAGCATCAGAGCAGGAAAAGGCCATTCAGCTTATCTTGTTCACTTCCTGAAATCTAAACAAGCTCTCAGAAAACCACATCACACCCTATCCATTCAGCAAGAGTCTCTGCACTTGGACAGGACATTTCAACTTTATAAAAACTTTCAGAACTGGTTTGAAAATCCTCCAAAGATTTTGAGAAATAACTTAGAAAGTTTGAGACTAAAATTGGTGTGGTTATTTCTCTCCTAAGAAAATGATTCAGAAAAATCCTTTCTTCCCTCAGAGAATTCCATTCCAGCTGGCAGTCCAGAGCTCTCCGGTGGACTGATGGCTGATCTTTTCAAACTCTTGTCCTCTTTTTCGACGTTGAATGGAGGACGCTTCCAGCTCTTCTTGTAACACCCCTTCTTTTGACTGAGAAAAGGGCTTTGTGATTTGCATGTGATGGAAACGAAGAGTTCTGAGTAAATCTACTGGCCCTCATCCACTAATATCTATTTAAGACTCATTTGCGGAACACTGGGGTTTTTGCTAGACAGGAAAAACCCAAACAAACAAACAAACAAAAAGGTTATGAGTTCCAATGCAAACTCTGCATCTCCTTTCCCCAAAAGAGATTTGAAGCTGCCTTTTCCAAAAAATAATTTCAGGGACGATCGGTGGTCAGTACAAAACAACCGAGTTTCCAAACACAGTGCCACCTCTTGGCCACTCATCTGTAGCCCTCATATTTTAACGTGGGATCAAATGACTCCCATTTTAATGTAAGAGAGAAGAAATGTCAAGTAAAATCTATTGTTAAAGATCAGCAGCAGGAAGCAGGCAATGTCCAGCCTTCTTATTTGACATGACAATGTGCCTTCTAGTGTACCTGGCGTGGTCTTGGGAACATGACAGTGTGGGTTTTTGTGAGTGAGCCGTGGCTATTATGGCTACAATTAACTTTAAATGCTGGTGTCTCTGAATAAAAGCAGTTACTCCCAGAGGCCCCTGAGGGTTATGTGTGTGGATGGCGCCCACCAGGAATCTGTTCGCTGTTATCAATGCAGACAGTAAATGTATTTATCCATCAACCCCAGATGCTCATATGGAAGGGCCTAAACCAACACTCACCCAGAGGAACCAGGCTGGGTTTGAGCCATAGAATGTGAGTTATTTATTTTTTATAAGTTCCATTATCACACCACAAGATTTGTAATCATATTTCATTGTCAGATTTAAAAATAAAAGTCAGTCCCCAAAAATCACAACATTCAATTCTTTCTATTAGAATGTGGTTGTTTCTATTTTTAAATTACTTCCAGTGACATCATGTGTATCAAGCTTCTTTGAGAAAAGAGACTATTCATGAGTGAATCATCAAGATAGCTTTTGCTTATCTTTTTAAGCAGCATATTTTTATTTTTAATCATAACCATTTTGGTTACATTTTTCCCCCAAAACATACCACAAGCTTCCCGGCCCTCTTAATAACTCATTTTTTAAATAGCAGCAAAATATACACAACATATAATCTACCCTTCTAGTCATTTTAAGTGCAGTTCACTTTTAAGTGTACAGTGTTTAAATGGTGTTAAATACATTCAAACCATTGTAGAACCATCACCATCACCCAGAAGAACCAATTATTTTCAACATCCACAAACCTGGCTTTGAAGACTCTGATGTCATTACAAATATCCAGCATTACATGGCGTTGTGATATTACTCATGGGGACAAACACAATGTTGAGGGCTGTTTATCCCATATATTAGACAAGCTCCAGCTGCTAGATTCTGAAGTCTTGAGACAGTATTTTTAACTGCATTCATTTTTGTTGTTCTTTGTCTTCTGTCATTGGGGTGTGAGCAGCCATTGGCTTATGTCCACTCTTTCCTAACATAGGTCAGGGAAAGCCAATAATCACACTTGGTAACTACTACATACACATCCTGTGAATGGACCTCATGGTGTGCATTTTTGTGCTTTGGAAAATATTTTTGCTCCTTTCAGGTTCTTAATTTTGTCTTGGATTGTGTGATTGACATATATCTGACCTGTAAATAAGGGAAGGCTCTGATTCTTGTGAATCTTGGTTGCCTAAAGCTCCTTTTCACATCAAAAGGCAAAATGCAATAATAACATCTGGAAGCCTAGTCCCCATTGTAAAAGCAAAAGAGAAAATTCAATTAAGGGGACAGAAAAGTTTAAGCAAAACTCCCTTTTAGGTTATTATCATTTCCTGCCGTAGAAATAAAAGACAGATTCTGCCTATATTTGCTCTCCGTTAGTCTTGACCATGTATTTTTACTTATGAAATTGTTCCTCCTAAATATTTCAGCCAGAGCTGGAAAATTTAGAGCAACCAAAAATCAGGCAATGCCGGAAAGGATAAATCAGGTGGGGAAGTGATGTTTTCAAATCCCTATTTCCTTTCCTCTTCAGTGTTTGCTGGGTGGATGAGTGAGTACTTTCTCTGAAAGGATCTGCTACTGGTATTTTATTTTGGTTTTTCAATTAAATCAGTGGTTCTTAACTATGGGTGATTTTGCCCTTAAGGGACATTTGGCAAGGTCCGGAGACATTTTTGTTTGTCACAACTGGGGAGGGTTGTGCTACTGGCATATCAAGTAGGTAGAGGCCAGGAAGGCTACTAAACATTGAACAATGCCCAGGACAGTTCCCATAGCATAAAATTATCCAGCCCTAATATCAATAGTGCTGAGGTTGAGAAATCCTGAATTAAGTGAACCAAAGCATAATAGAAGAGATAGATGCTACAGAGAGGGGACAGAGAGAAAGCAGTAACTCCAAGTAGGTCACATAAATGCTGCAGGTTTCATGAAATGCTTATGGGTTCCTGAAAATGGATTTTTAAAGTTTTTTTTTAAAGATTTTATTTATTTATTTGACAGACAGAGATCACAAGTAGGCAGAGAAGCAGGTGGGGGGGTGGGGGAGGCAGCAGAGAGCCCGATGCGGGGCTCGATCCCAGGACCCTGGGATCATGACCTGAGCCGAAGGCAGAGGCTTAACCCACTGAGCCACCCAGGCGCCCCCCAAAAAATGGATTTTTAAAGCTAGAGGACTATTACTTATTTGGGTTTGATGCTACAAAATGTGAACAATCCGGTTAAAAAGTAGAAGCTATAAGGATGAGTGGACTGAGCCCTCAGAGAATGGTTATAATTGTATCTGCTTCTAAGGGGAGGGGACAGAAGTTCAGGTCTGGAAAAAGGACTTGTCTCCAGCTTAATCTATGCGATTCTCAGAAGAAACTCAATTATTCACTAATAATTGAAGATGTTTAAACTCCTCATAATCAAGAAAAAGCAAGTGAAGAAAATGGAGTGCCCCTTTTCATCCTTCAAATAGCTACAAGTATGGCAATATAGACTTTTGGTTTTTGTACTTCCATATCATTTTGCACATTTCACAAAGAGGGTGTACTCACATATTGTTTGTGTACTAAAACAATCATAATTTTTATTTAAAGAACCAAATCCATTTCACAAATATAAAATGCCCATCAGGACCCACTAGATTTATTCTGTGAACCACCATGAAGGTATTTTTTGAATGGGACTAGCATTTAAATCAATAGACTTCGAGTAAAACAGATCGTCCTCCATAATATAGATTGTGTCCATCATGTGGATGGGTCTCAGGCAGTCAGATGAAGGTCGAAGGGAAATACTGACCTCTCCCAAAGAAAAAGGAACCCTATCAGCTTTTGGACTTGAACTGAAACTCTTCCTTGTGTCTCCAGCCTGCTGATGTACTCTGCAAATTTTAAACTTGCCAGCTTCCATGATCAAGTGAGTTAATTCCTTAAAATAATTCCTTTTCTCCCTCTCAGTATATATATTGAGATATATTAGTATGTAACTATGGATTTATATATATAGGTATAGATAGAATCATTTTACACACATAAACACACACACACACACAAACACATCCTGTTGGTTCTGTTTCTCTGAAGAACCCTAACACTCACTAGTTTGTAAGAAAAAAATCTGAAAACATTTTGAACTCCCAACATTACTGGAGCCAACAAATTAAAAGCACCACATTCATATAATGGAATTTAAAATATTCATTAAAATGAATAATTATGGGGTGCTTGGGTGGCTCAGTGGGTTAAAGCCCCTGCCTTTGGCTCAGGTCATGATCCCAGAGTCCTGGGATCCAGTCCCACATTGGGCTCTCTGCCCAGCAGGGAGCCTACTTCCCCCCCTCTCTCTCTGCCTGCCTCTGCCTACTTGTGATCTTTGTCAAATAAATAAATAAAATCCTTTTAAAAATGAATAATTATGCTCATGTCTTTCCACTTGAACAGCTCTTGAAAACAAAATGTTGAAATACAAAAAAGTCTTAATGTATACAAGAAGATGCCATTTATGTAAATTTTTAGAAAATATAAAATAACATCCTTTAATTATGGAAAATATGAGTGTAATGAAAATATAAAAATGGGATCTGGGTGGATATACAGTAAATTACTCAGAGTTGTGGATCTGCGGAGAGAGAGGATAAAGGAAGTCAGAGTGTAAGAAAATGGGACCAAGAAAGGGCACAAAGTAGACTTGTTTTATCAGTAATGTTACTTTTTAATAAAAAAATTACCTGGAGTATATGAAAAGATGTTAACATTTGTTCTTTCTAGATAGTGCTTGGAGGGGGTTGAATTATGCACACACACACATCCCCAAAGAAAAACACATCCACCCAGAACCTGTCAATGTGACATTATTTGGAAAGAGAGTCTTTGTAATTAAGTTAAGGATCTTGAGATGAGATCATCCTGGATTAGGGTGGGCCCTAAATCTAACGACAAGTTCTTACCATCACAGACTTCAATTCTGCTTCCAGAATTCTGGAACTATCATCCAAAAGTATGTTAATATATCCAAGAAAGAATGAAGATGTCATGAAAAGTATGAAGATTAGATCTGATTTCACTATGGCACCTAACCAATTCTTGTCCTTCTTGGGGTGGTACAAGACTCTAATTTTAGCATTAGAATATGGTCTTAAAAGCTTCCCACCTGCCCCCTGGCCCTCTTTTCCTCACACTAGTAATCTTGGAAATCACATGCTCTAGATGGCATAGCTACAAGATGGAAGCCTGGATCCCGCCCACCTTTGGGAAGAGAAATGATCCAAAATCTTCTTGATCTGGATTTTTAATAAGCACAAAGTAAACTTTAGGGCTGTTTCTGCAGCATGAGCTGTTCTCCTGACTAATACAAGACCCAGAAGCATCAATCTCATTATTTAGCCATTGACCTCCTTGAATGTCAACATTTACAGATCCTTCCATCACCATTGTTCCATTAATTATTATGGCTCAGTTAGTTCTCTTTAGGATCATTAAAGTATAGTAAATATGCATTAAAATCATGTGTAGTCTCTTCCACTGGGATTTCACAAATACCACTTAATAGCCTAATGCTTTACCCCCTCATCTGACTCAGAAAAGCATACTGTGATTAGAACATTCTTTGCACAATAATAAAAACAAAGCAGGTTTATGGATTGTGTGGGATACCTAATGTGGTTAAGCCACTCAACTTTGAGTTCTGACTGGCACAGGTTTGTTTATTTAGACACTTCAAAAAGAAAGGGATAGGCTGTGTGCTGATGCAAGTTGTGTATGTGTGCCTGTGTTTGTTTGTTACCATTAAGTCTTGCATAGCCTTAATTTTTCCTGGCCAAAAATTGGCGTTTTTCTACAGACCTCTTACATAAGACATCTCACATGTGATAGAAAAGTGACTTAAGGAAACAGTGAAATGTGGTGTCACAGGCTTTGTAGCTCAGAAGACCTGAGTTCAAATCCTGACATTTACCAGTTGTGTGCGCTTGAGCAACACTGAACTTCTTGATTTCCTCACGTAGAAAATGGGCTAATAGTATTACCTTGTAGAATTTGTCATGAGTATTAAAAATCCTTAACAGAGAGCTTGTCCAGTCTAAGCCCAGATTGAATGGTAGCTCTTACTCTCATCCTGCTGACCAGAAGGAAATTCCCAAAGGATCCTCGCTTGTGAGATCAAGAAAGAATGCAGGATATGCTCATAGGCTCAGGGGTCTCCTCCGCCGCATCCATTGAATCCTGCCCCCTAGTGGCAGAAAGCGTAATAGTCCCTGACTTGGAAGCTGACCAAGTTGACTTGGGGGCAATCATGGACATGGTAGGAAGAGCTGATGAGGCACAGAAATTAGAACAAAGCCTTTACAGAGGTGGAGTAGCAGACACTAGGGGTCTGGGGTGAGGAAACTGTAGTCAGTAAGGCGCTTTCCCTCACACAAAACAGAGGCCCACCCAGTTAGACAAATCTGAAGACCCAAAGCCACCACTTCGACTCAATTCAATGTGTTGTGACCAATTTTCAAGTAGCAATATCTTGGGTATTAACAAGCGTGTCTTAAAATTAAAGCAGAGTACAGCTATCTTGAAGGATATTCGTTAAAATGTTTCTAGTTATCTCTGGATGGTGGGTCTTGAGGTAACTTTTCACACTTTATTTTATAAAGCCATTTTCAACAAGAACAACAACAAAAATAGTGAAAAGGAAGAGGAGATACTCAGGGTTCTAAGTCAGAAACCTGTCTTCAAATCCCAAATCTACCACCACTAGCTGGGACCTTGAGCAAGTCACATAGAACTACTGTGGGCCTCGGTTTCTACATCTGGGATAATAGTAACTCCCTCCTAGATTATTTGAAGCTCAAAGTGGGTAACTTATGATATGCAAAACATCTAGACTAGATCTCAGAAAGTGGTAAATTTTTAAAAATTTTTTCATATCCTAGAACAAGTTATTGGGACAAGTCACTTCTCATGGCAGGTGTTTATTAGAGACTGACAATCCCTCCCATCACAGTTTTCCCCAGGAAAATCGGAGATGGGGAACTTTCTACCTCACCTCCTAAGACACTGGCAGAGGGAGGAAAGGGAGGGGACTATGAAAAGCACAGCTGTGGAAACCAGAGGATAATGTCGGTGTCCACCTACTCAGATTTTAGCTATCACAGCCAAACTGAGATCCAGCCCCCAGAGAAGGTATCTGAAGCCACAGCCACTCTGCTCACGCCCACCCAGGCGACCCCACCCCTGGCTATCCTGCCTGCAGAGCCCCTAGGGCAGAGGGAGTAGTGACTCAAACCCATCTCCCTTTTAACTTGGCGTCTTGGAGCTTTTGAACAGATTACACAAATGTGTGTGACAAAAATAGGCGGGCATGCCTAGCTCTGCCAGGGGCTCATTGTTGAAGAATGACTTTAGGGAGCGTGAAGATGAAGAGCTCGGGCTCAGCCCAGGACCCTCCACCTCTATAGTGTCTCCTCCTCTTCTCTTCCTCCACTTCCCATCCACTGCAATCCATCTTTTTCCAAAAGTTGGCAGGTTAGCTGGAGACAAATCCCCCTGGCCAGCTTCTCTGTCTTTTCCATCTTTAGGTTAGATTTCTCATGAGGGCCAGTAATCCACTCTCGGCTCATCAATAACTTCATCAGCAAATACTTCCAGATCTTCCTCGCCTCCTTCCCCTGCTCAGCTAAGCCAAGAATAGACCCAGCCACCCCGGGGGCTCCCACCTCTCCATCTTCCCATTTCCTTCCTCCCAAGGTCTCCATCTTTCTCTCCTTGTTTTAATCCAATGCTCACCGTTTACCACAACAATGAGCATGGAACCACGACAATGAGCATGGAAGTGTTTTATTGTGACATGGACTTGGGGACTTTTCCCAGGACTTGCAATTTTGTAGCAGAGAGGGATTTTCTCTCCAAGGCAGAATGATGGTCTTGTTTTTAAAAATAACAATAAACTGAAAGAATACGTAATTCTGAAAGTATTTGGCCCAGGGCACTCAGGTGTCTAGAGAGGCATTTCTCTTATTTCTTTAATTTGCTCCTTTCTTTAACCAAATGTGCACACTGTTATGGCCTTGGTGAAGAAGGTTGGTGTCCTTCTTCTAAAACTCCTGAATGTGTGCTCAAAAAGGGTCACCCCCTGCCCCTCCACGCGTGAGCTCTCAAACCTCCCTCCACTCCTGCACACATGGTGCTAAAATGAGGTGAAGAATAAAGCCAAAGAATAAGCCTGCGGAGCCCCTTCTGGCCCGGTGTCTTACCTGCAGCCTGAGGCCAGAGCCTGCTCCGCTCTGAATTGCAGGAAGGGCAGACAGACCTCGTTGTTCTGGATGCCTCTCTCCTCTCAGCTGGCAGAAACACTTGTGGGATAAAGGCGACATCCTTTTGAGGTTCTGTGTG
This sequence comes from Lutra lutra, assembly GCF_902655055.1. Classification (NCBI taxonomy): domain Eukaryota; kingdom Metazoa; phylum Chordata; class Mammalia; order Carnivora; family Mustelidae; genus Lutra; species Lutra lutra. Next base: position 24,870,827 of record NC_062283.1, on the reverse strand, counting down.
GACCTGCACATTCACTTCTCTGGGTGCGCATGTATCTGTTTTTTTTTTTTTCTTAGGAAACCAGCAAAGTACAGCAGGGGGACCTGGTGTCGTAGGGCTGTAGGGCTTCGTTGCAGCTCTCAGATGTATCTCACTGGCCATGTAACCCTACATCTGACCTTCAGTTTCTTCCTCTGTACAGGGGTGAACACAAGGCCTACTTGGCTAGACTGTTGGAAGAGCCGTCTAAAATAAAAGTGGTACTAACCAGCATGTTTGGTGAACCAGGAGCCTTAGAACAAAATCCGGGCGTGCACAGGCTGCCCTGGAAATGGCCCAGGCTCCACTGTGTGTCAGGGGCACCTGCCGACTCCTCCTGGTTCATTGTTTCCCTTGGACTCCAAGAGCTGTTGTTTTTATCAGGCATCTTTATTTTTGTTTCTATCTTACCAACACGTTCCTGTCTGATTTGCCCCATTAATGATTTACCCCCTTCTCGGTGTCCTGGTACACCATATTTTATCCTTTCTTTTGGCCGTCCTTATACAAAGGTTCCATCCATAACCTCTGCCCTGTTCAGGGCCCTCTCTCAGGATTCAGGGTTCCCAGCTTAGCTTAGTCCCCAGTGTCCCCAATCCCTGCTCAGGGGACTCATTTGCATCAGTTCCCTAAACAATGAGGAGCTAGTTCAGCTCCCTGTGGAGTGAGGCAGACTGAGCCGGCCCTTCCTTTGCCAATCCTAGTGCTGGACTGAGAACAAGGACTGATTCAGGCCCAGCAGGTCTTGGCTTGGAATGTTTTGATTGCTAATGTCCAAAGTTGGTCTTCCCTCTATCTTTTATGGGAACAAATTCATGCCTGCGCCCCACTGGATAAGCTGTTTTCCCTGCTTGCTGTGGACACGTGTAGCCCTGCTGCTGACCTACCCCCACAACCCTGGCCGGTGCCTTTGTCACCAGGGCCCTACTGTCAGCAGATTTCTATCCAGATGTCCACCTGTGTTCTTCCATCAGACCACCTTATACTTAGCTGGGGTTGCTCTCCTTGCTCGTTAATGCTTCTGAGAGCTTTCTCTGAAGCAGCTGGAGTGGGGGGGTTGGAATCTGCGGAGGAATGGCGCTTTATAAATCAAAAAATAATAATGGAGTGTATGCTAAACACTGCAGGCTGGAAAAGGTCTGGCAACCCCAAAGGGTGAGGGAGCAACGGGGTGCGGCTAGTGAATGACGATACTGCCCTCTGGTGGCCAACCTAAACCGGAACCCAGAAAGTGGAGGTAAACTCCGAAGCAGGCAGCTTTTGGGATGAGATTTCCCACTAATCCCATAGAAACCAAACCATAATCGGGCAATGAAAAGAATTCCCCAGGAAGCACTAAACCTGGGAGAAAGCACAGTAGAAAAATCTCATTTTTGTACAGTTTGAATTTTATTTTATTTTATTTTATTTTATTTTATTTATTTTATTTTATTTTATTTTATTTTTGTCCCCAGATAGTGAGCCGAATTTCTGAGTGGTTCAGGGCTCACCAAAGAAGCCCAGACTTTCTAGGGTATTTTTAATGTTGCTTTCCATAAACAAATATTTAAACCATTGTCATCCCTGTTATTGAGGGTTACTACTGACCAAAAATGCTCGTGAAACTCTCTGAAAGGAATGAAAGTTTGTGCTTCTTTTGCAGTAAGTAAAAATGCCAGTTTTCATGTTTAATTTACTCAGATTCTGAACATCATATACAAATTCAGAATTTTGGTTCTCTCTGAGCCAGAAGCCTGGCTTCTGCACTCATCCACATGCCCCTTGAGAATGGCGTGTTTGAAGTCAAACATATATCCCAAGTTTGGCGAAGTTTGTCTTTAACAGCCCATTTCATTAAAGTTTCAACCACTTGCTGTAAATACCTCTAGTCTAGACGGAGGTAACTATTGGAGCATACTTGGAAATCGGGATGGAGTATCGTAGTCCAGGAAGACACACTCCTTTTGCCATCTCCACCTACCCCCTAGCTGTGTAATCTCGAAGCCTGAACAATATCTATTTCTTCATAACTAGAAGATCCTAGTGTTTTCACTCTAGCCCCATAAGTTTTTTAATGAGTTTTATAAAGCACTTTGAGCTTCATCCAAGGGACATTACCTTCAGTAAAGGAGAAAAGAACAGACTCACATTTATATATGATGCTCCAAAGTTGGAAGTTCTCAGAACATTATAGATCAAATCTACCCAGCCCCAAAAGATATAAACTTCAGGGAAACATGAAAATGGTCTTGTATACTTATTTTATGGTGCTTGAGTGCCTGGTAAATAGAAATATTGGTCCGAAGAAAGTGTTGTTTTCTAATAGAGTTATAAGCATCACAGTTAGGAAAACTAAAACCCAAACAAACACAAAAAGATATAAGCGAAGGCCCAAACTGTGCTGTGTGAACTGGGTGCTATTCCCACCATGGATCCTAGAGAACGTTGACCAGAGGTGCCATGCACGTGAAGGAAAGATCAATCACTGTGACTAGAGGTTGGAGGGACTCTGTGAAGCGTATACACAGAGGCAAGCGTCCTCAAGAGGGAAATGATCTCCACATTGAGAGCTCATTTTCCACTGGTTTTAAAGCTGCCTTCTTTTTTAAAAAAATCATCATAAATACACTGACATAAGATCTATCACTTTAGCCATGTTTAGGGTGCAGCCCAATGGTGTTAAAATTGACATTGTTGTGTGACCACTGTCCAACCACAGAACTTTGCATCTTTCAAAACTGAAATTCTGTACCCATTAAATAGTTGTGAGAGGGACTCTATGTGAGTGGAAACGTCCAGTATTTGTCCTTTTATGACTGGCTTGTTTCACTGAGCATCTTGTCCTCAAATTCGTCCATTGTCTGGAATGTGTCAGAATTACCTTTTTAAACCTGAGGCATATTCCATATGTATACATATGGAATATATGCATATATATGTATATATATATATATACATATGGAATATATGCATATATTTGTGTGTGTATATATATACATATAAATATATATAATATATAGACACTACATTGTTTTTATCCCTCATCCAGTGAGGGATTGTGAGTATTGTGAATAATGCTGCTGTGAGCATGGCATGCAAATATCTCGTCAAGTGCTTGCTGTCAATTCTTTCAGGTGGATACCCAAAAGTAGAAGTGTGGATCATAGAGTAAAACTAGATTTAATTTTTTGAGGAGATGTCACACTATTTCCCATAACAGCTGCACCATCGTACATTCCCACCATTCTCCACATCCTCGCCAACACGTATTTGGTATTTTGACAGAAGCCATCCTGAGGGGTATGAAGTGGTAGAGCTGCCTTCTTTTGATTAATGTGATCATGACACTCCCTGGGAGTCTTAAAGAAAAGTGATTTCTTTTCATTCTTAGACAAGAAAGTTATTTAGGGGATGTAGTAAGTCAAGATCTACTCAGCCTTTTGATGGAACTTACTCTCCATGGGGATTCTCCATTTCTCCAGTCCCTCCCCCCCCCATTTCCTCTCCCCCGCCTCCCCACCTAATAATACATTGAGAATTGGTGGATGGAGGGAGAGAGGAGACCCAAGACTTGAGGAATCTTGGAGCCTGTGTGACCCAGCGCCTGGGTGGCATCCGGAGGGCAGCAGCCACCAGACTAGACCTCACAGCCACCTCACACAGCCCAGACACTCTAAGCTCATTAGTTTTGAGGTCCAGTGTCCGGTGGCTGCCTGCTTGGCTGGGGCTGTAAGCTGACGTGCAACCACACGGTGGTTTCCAAGGGAGCCTGGGAAAAGGGAGGGACCCCAGATTATAAGGGAACAAGACCCTGATAGACAAAAATGACCAAGTGGGAAGCCGCTGTGGCCCTGACCAGGTCTGGGAATGAGTTGGGTTGGAAAGTCATCTAAATATAGCCTGTTTATAACCGATGATCTGACTTCCTCAGGCGCTGCTTGTGTGACGGTGGGTGACTATAGTGCAATTGTCCTAAACTGGTCACTTTTATCACTGGCTTTTTATTCGTACTTGAAATAACTTTATTGTAGGTAGCAGAGAATTATAACCCCAGACTATTGCTGTGGTTAGAAGACAGGCACAGAGAAGCATTTCAAGAGAAAGTTAATTTGGCCTTGAGCCTATTTTGGCGTTTGAATATTTAAAGCAAGATGAAAATAATCTGAAGGGATCACCTCTTTTTTCATATCTCAGCATTCATCTTCCTTACTCAGTTTCCTACTGAAAAGTCCATCTTAATTCCAAATTCGTGCAGAGTAGCACATACAAACCTCAGTTACAGGCCCCTTTCAAGGGGCTGTAAATGGGAACTCCAGGACCAAGGATCCTAGAGGCATGGGAACTGTCCTCTTAGGGACAGTGTGGAATTCCAGATGTGGTTAGAGCTTTCCCATCTGTAAACCATAAGAGTGGACTCAGTAAAAACCGCCTGAGTAATAAACTGAGTAATGTTACTAGTAAAAAACCAAGTTACTCGGTAAAAAAAAACAAAACAAAAACCCAATCCCATTTCTTCCGGCAGTGAATAGTCCCCAATCTTAATGCATGGGAGAATCACCTGGGGAGATTTTGAACGGACCAGTGCCCGGCCTGCACCCAAGACACACTGGATGGGTTGGGCGCCCTCAGGGTGGAACCCAAGCAGCAGCTGACTCTCGCCGACACATGAGGTGCATGACCACTGCCGGGCAAATGGGTGGCCCCAGAGCATTCCAGAGGCAATCTGATCGTGCAGGTGGGGAGCTGTAGCCACAAGACACTTCAAAAAGATATAATGAATCAAAGACTCTTTGATTTGGGCAGTGAGCAGCTGATCTCTAAGAGAATTGTGACTTTTCGGGCAGGATGCAAGTAAAGAAAACATAGCAAAGACCGGACGCCAATACCCAGGAGAGACTTGTGAGCCCCCCTTCTCCCAAACACTTCCCTCCTCCATCCTCATTTTAAAAATCCACTCAATGTACGGATTTAATTAATGCGTTCCAAAGAGTAAAGGACCATGGAGAACCAATTCTTTTTGGTTGTGCGAAGAACCAAAGCGATGTCCTTGGTTGGAGCCCTGGAACTTGATCCATCCTCCCCACAACCCCGCAACACACAGGCGCACATGTGCATCTACACACCTACACAAACACGTAAGTACACATACCCACACGCACACACGCCCACACACATGTGCGCACTAATCAATATTTTATGACTCTCCATCTTTCTTCAAATCTTAGAATCCGGGGGAGCTCTTTTGCCTTTTAAAAACCTCTTTTCCTAAGTTTTGCTAATTCCCAGGGCCCTTCTCCTGCACTTCTTCTAAAAATAAATAGGCAAGTCCTTTTGGGTTTAGAGAATTTCATTTTTAAAAAGAGCAAAATAAAAAATAAATAAAAAATTAAAAATAATTAAAAAAAATAAAAAGAGCAAAATAGACGAGGGTAGAGACATAACAAGCAAGTGAGATTACAGAATCTAAAAAATGCAGAAAATTCTGGAACCATGGTTCCGACACTCCTAATTGCCTTTTCAAGGAGATCTGGAACACTCTCCTACCTCCAGTTTCTATCTGTTTTTCCCAGTGGCTGGCTGGGGAAGCCCAAGAGCTTCAGGTCTTTGTTTTTATTCCTGGGAGTGAAACACACACCACAACCCCACCCCCTCCAACACTCCTGACTCAGTCCAGAAGGACTCATCTGTCACTAGACCCCTTTTCTAGCATCTCTGCCAGCTGGTATATATTGGGCATTTACTCCCACTAGGCTCTAAGCCCTAAGTCCAAAGACCATCTCTACCAGGGGAGAAAATATTTGGGGCATCAAGGAACAGGGGAGGGAATATTGAGCGACATGAGGTCTTTGCCACCTGCTCCCCAGATCTTGGGAAGATAAATGGAAGGCTTCCTTCTTGCAAAACCCCAAATGGGCCAAGTTAGTGGAAGGGAATACTTCACAGCAAAATAACTTTCAGCACTTACTAATTAAGCATGTGACATTGCCATTTATTAGATATAGTAGAAATGGTTAGAGGTGCAACAGCTTAAAAGAACAAAATATTTGGCAAATGTTGAATAGCTGATGTCAACTATTAATGTCAAAATATGACAAATATTAATGTTAAAACGTGCCACCGGCCTGTCAAAACTTCAAGTTACTAATATATCTGCAAGGCCCTTTGGTAAAAGTTGTCCCAGGCACTTGGGAGCCTGTGGTCTAGTGGAGAATGCACTGTTCTAGGAAGCCTCACTCCCAGTTCTGCCAGAAGTAACTTAGATCAGTCATGCAGCCACTAGAGACCTCAGATCTTTACTTGTAAATTCGTGGCAATAACACCTGCCTAGGCTTGGTGTGTTCCCTAAGAACATTGGGGCATGTTGTTTAGCAGCAGCAGTATCTGGATGATAAGCACATAAAAAGGTGCTCAACATTACTATTCACCAGGAAAGTGTAAATGAAAACCACTCTGAGGTTACCCTATACTCCCACTGGAATGGCTGAAGTAAAGGCATTGACCATACCATATATTAGTGAGGATGGGAACAGCTACTGGTGGGGATGCCAAATGGCACAACCACTCTGGAATCCCATGTGGTATTATGGTATCTCCATATGACCCAGCAATACCATGCCTGAGTATTTACCCAAGGAGATGGACTGTATGTCCACACAAAGACTCAAATGCCAACATACATGGCAGCATTATTCAAATAATGAAGACCTGGAAACAAATGTCCTTCAGTTGCTAAATAAAGAAAAGTCTGGAATATCCATAGGATAAAAACTCTTGATCAATACAAAGGAAGAAAACATTTTTTTGAGCAGAACAAAATAGTAACACAAGCAGCAACATGAATGGTGCTCAAAATGTTCCGCTAAGTGAAGGAAGTTGACTTTTTTTCACAAAAAATTACATATCGCTTGATTCTGTATATATAAAAGTGCACAGAAGGCAAAACTATAGTGACATAAAGGTATCAGTAGTTGTCAGGGGTTGGGATCAGGAGAGGGGATTAAATGTAAAGGGAAACAAGGACAATTTTATGGTAATGGGAATGTTCCATATCTTTGTTGTGGTGATGGCTGCTATATCAAATGACCAAAATTCATTACACTGTACTCTACCATGTGTATGATGTAGACAGTGTGTACACTTAAAATGCCTGAATTTTGTTGTATGTAAATAATGCCTTATTAATTAAAAAAAAATTAAGTTCCCCATGCAACATCTATTTTTAATATTATCATTATGGCATTAGCCTTAGGGCAAGCAAGTGTATGCTGGTTCCCACCATGGCCAGTATCACTCACTTATGGGGCTGTTCGCCAAGTTTAGGGATCAGCCTCAGTTCAACTCTACCACCTCTGCACATTCTAAGTGGACAACTGTTTCTTTCATTGGCCCACAGGGCAATTGCAATTTGAGAACATCCTGTTTCCAGCAGGATAACCAGACAAGTGCAGAAGTAAAGTATGCCGCCCTTTGGGACAGAGCTCAGGGAACAGAGGCCAGTGGTAGAGAGGCTTCCAGATGTCCGTTGCTATTCTCAGGAAGCCCTGACTTCTACATGGGGGTGGTGGTGCCTTGCAGAGAGAGATGGTGCAGACTGTGCTGAAGGGGCAGGTCCTGTGTAAGAAAGAACCCTGGAGGAGGTCTCAAATCCAATGCAGGAGCATGTAATAGGGCAAAGCATAATGGGAACAGTAGTCAGGCTCTCATTGCATAAAAACTAAATACAGGGCCAAATACCAAGTGGGTGTTTATTTAAATAAACGGACCTTCTCTTCCACTTTATTGAGTAGTGGAGAATTAGCTGTAATGACCTAGCCAATTGGTCACTTTGTTCCCATGGGGTTTTAACTTTAAGGATGTTGGGAAGGCATCATTTAGAGTTATTTTGAAAACAGAGCCTGAGACAAGAGTTTGGATGCAGGTAGTTTATAGAGAAAGTAATCCCAGAAAGCAGAGTGAAGAATGGAGAAAGAAAGACCAAAAGAGAAGAAAAGTCCATCAAGATTGTTATTGGGATGGCCAACCCAGTGGGCAACTGGGCTCAGCTCCCCTGTGGATTCTGAGGAACTGTGAAGAATGCACCTTGGCATCCTCTCTCCAGAGGACAAGAAGTTGCAGACTTCCCTTGACTTCCAATTCCCATGGGCTGAGGGTCCCTCAAATAGGTTTTGTTCCAAGGCTGTGCCTAGAGCAAAGGCATAGCCTTGGAGCCAAAGAAGCAAATCAGCTGGAGTACAAATTTGCATGGACTTGGAACAACCCACTGCAGCTGCACTAAACCTAGGTGAGTTGAAGTGTGGTGCCAGACAGTAAAAGAGTGGGACAGACATGTGTTGGTTGCCACATCAGTGCTGCTCAGGGGTGAGAAGGTAAATTTGGAGAGGTTCCCAAGCTACCATTGACCTTCTGATCCTGTGACCCAATAAATGGTGTGGGTCTCCCTGTCTGGAAGAACTGGAGGTGGGAAATTGTTAGCATGAGGCCCTCAACTTAAGACTCAGACTAAGCCATCACACAAACAGATATGAGGACAAGGCTTAATGGTTTCACTTTAACTGCTTCTAATTCCTCCAGTGCAAGCCAAGGGCTCACTTTCTGCCCGGTGCCTTGCACTCGGAATGAAGGCTCCAGGTCTAAATGGAAGACAAGTTGCATTGGAGAAAATCTGATACCCTAACCTTGTTCCTGGGGTGGGTGGGTAGAATATGCACATGCGTAAAATGAGCTGGGGGTGGGGGGGACCAGATACTTGCGAAATGGCCTGGGGGATTATCTGTGCTTTTTGAACTTTTCTTTGGAGACAAGGGATGATCAGCAGGTTTCTGCCATTTTTGAAATACTATCTGAATGTGCCCAGCCTGCTCTGTGGAGGTCACTTCACCCTGAAGCTTTGAGGAAATGTCTTTAATTCTCCAAAAAGCTCACATTCTGGAACAAAACTCTTGTCCTTGCAAAAGAGGAGACCCAATCCCCAAGCAGCTTACAGATGGGAAATCAGAAGTCAAGAGGAGGGATTTCAGATAAGCTCTTAATAACTAAACCTTTTATTAGCAATAGTGTTTCCCTGTATCGCAAATTTCCAGAACCTGGCTAAACACTTTGGGTAACTGAGAGTCCAGTCTATCCCCAGAGTGTATTTGACACTCAATAAAAAAAAAAAAAAACTGCATTACTTTCAACAATTCCAGAATGGCTGACAAATACGAACAAAGTTTTAGACTAAATAATAAAAATGTAATGGGGGATTTTCATTTTGAATGGTCAGATTGACTCTAAAACAAAGATGGCAGATAAGAGCATCTAATAAGTCAAACTCATAGACATGTTTACAATGAATAATTATCTGGTAAAATACTGACCTAACCTAAGAAGAAGGCTGGGATATCAGATCATCCAAAATGTGCTTCCTTGTCTTCCAGTTCAATTTATGTCCTTTCATGGCAAATGCTGCAAAGCAGGCTGTGGGAAGCTCTGTGTGTGTGTGTGTGTGTGTGTGGGCGTGTGTGAATTCATAGAGAATAGGAAATAATACCTATGTGAATATAGGCATAAAGAGAGCTTCTCTTTTTTTAAAAACTTTATTTTATTTTTTCAGTGTTCCAAGGTTCATTGTTTATGCACCACGCCCAGTGCTCCATGCAATACATGCCCTCCATAATACCCACCACCAGGCTCACCCAACCCCCCACCTCCCCTCCAAATGCTCAGTTTGTTCCACAGAATCCACAGTCCTCATGGTTCGTCTTCTCCTCCTCCGGTTTCCCCCAACTCCCTTCTCCTCTCCTTCTCCCAATGTCTTTCGTGTTATTCCTTATGCGGCACACGTAAGTGTAACCATATGATAATTGACTCTCTATAGAGTTTCTTTATGATACCATAAGTGCCACATATGTGCTAACTGCCTTTATGACCATAGCTGCCATTGCTGCAATCTTAGTATCAAAGGAGCATCTCCTCCGTAACCCTTAAGAAGTAGATGCATTTTTCACAAGGGAGAGAATTCAAACCTTTTCAAATTGGCTCTTTTACATGTTTCTCCCCAACCCAATGACTTAGTGCCATCTTCACCAGAATAGTATCCATGTAGTCAGGACATGCCTGTGAATGGAAATTAGAGGTAATGTGATAGACTGTTTCACTGTGGTTTTTGGTTTTGAAAGACCTTAGGGTAAACCCCAACTTGGTCACTGAATGACCTTGACAATTCACCTTGCTGTAGAAGACTCCATTTCCTTATATGGAAAATTGGTATTATAGAAGGATACAACATTTCACACAGACTACTATGGAGATTAAGTTAAATAATTAGGGTAAATCTCTTAGCACAAAATATCCATTCAATTAATGATGATAACTACGAACATGGTATGTCAGATAACTTTTCATGCACATAAGCACCAGTGCTGGAATACTTCCTTGATTTGTCCCTGTCTTGGGGCTAGTCTGCTTCTTTTGGCTGCACATTAGGACCTCATTTTAAAATGGTACATGAGAGCATAAAATTTAGTAACACTAATATCTGTGTATTATATCCAAGGGAGTACAGCCATAAAAGAGTTAGTGCAGTATTGTCTACAAAAATATCCCATGGAATGGATCCCATATACAGTGTTATTAGGAGACTAGTGGATATTTTATTTTATGGCACAAGCTGAGAAGCTCCCAACTTGTATCACAAACTTCCTTGGGTTTACAGCTAAAGCAGTATTTAGGGAAATTATTAGCACTAAGTGCCTATATTGGAAAAGAGGGAATATTTCAAATCAGTGACTTAAGCTTCATTCTCAAGAAACTCAAGCTAGAGGGAAACAAACTGAACTCAAAATAAAAAAATAATTAAGATAATAAAAGAATCTGATGAACTAGAAAACAGAAAACTAATAGAGAAAACCAATGAAACAAAAGCTGGTTCTTTGAGAAGATCAATAAAATTGATAAGCCCCAAGTCAGATTGATCAGGAAAAAACAGACAAGAAACAAATCAGAAATGAGAGAGGTGGAATCATCATAGATTCTAAGGTTATTAAAAGAACCATAGAGAATTTTATGAACAATTGTATACCAACAAACTTATGTGAAATAGACAAATTCTTTGAAAGACATTAACTTCCAACATTAACTCAAGAAGAAATAAAAACTCTGAATAGCCCTATATCTGTTACAAGAATTAAATTTAATTTGAAGTTAAAAACCTTCTCACAAAGAAAACTCTAAAAAATACGGCTTCATTAGTGAGTTCTACCAAATATTTAAGGGATATTCTACACAGACTCTTCCAGAAAAGTGAAATGAGGAAATACTACCTAGTTTATTCTATGAGGCCTACAAAGGAAAAGCCATATGATCATATAAATATATGAAAAGAAAGTATTTGATAAAATCCAATATTCATTCCTGATGAAAACTCTCATAAAAATAGCAATAGAAGGAAACTTTCTTAACCTGATAGAAGGCATCCATAAATAACTTACAGTTAATATTATATTTAAGGTTGAAAAGTTGAATTTTTTTCCCTAATACCAGGAATAATACAAGGTTGTCAGTTGTAATATTGTACTAGAGGTTCCATCAAGTATAATAAGATATGAAAAAATAAATAAAAGAAATCCAGATTGGAAAGGAAGAAGTAAAATCATCTCTCTTTGCAGACATTATGATTGTTTATGCAGAAAATTCAATGGAAAACAAAAAAAATCTATGAGAATTTTTTAGTTCAGTAAGGTTGCAGGATATTAAGATAAATATGCAAACTCAATTTTATTTTTACAGTGGCAACAAACAATCAGAAACTAAATCTTTAAAAATGCATTTAACTTCAAGAAACAGGAAATACTTAGTAATAAAATCTGACAGAAAGAGTAAGACCTAGACACAAAAAACTATAAAACACTGATAAGAGAAATTAAAGATCTAGTTAAATGCATAAATATACTGTGTTTCATGCACCCCAATGTTTATAGCAGCAATGTCCACAATAGCCAAACTATGGAAAGAGCCTAGATGTCCATCAACAGATGAATGGATAAAGAAGACATATATACACACACACACCACACACACACACACACACACACACACACATACACAATGGAATATTATGCAGCCATCAAAAAACTGAAATCTTGCCATTTGCAATGACATGAATGGAACTAGAAGGTATTATGCTAAGCAAAATAAGTCAGAGAAAGACAAGTATCATTTGATCTCCTGGTATGAGAACTTTGAGAAACAAGACAGAGAATCATAGGCAAAGGGAGGGAAAAATGAAACAAGAAGAAACCAGAGAGGGAGAAAAACCATAAGAGACTCAATCTCAGGAAACAAACTGAGGATTGCTGGACAGAAGGGGGGTGGAAGGGATAGGATGACAAGGTGATGGACATTGGGGAGGGTATGTGCTATGGAGAGGGCTGTGAGTTGTGTAAGACTGAAGAATCACAAACCTACACCAGTGAAACAAATAATACATTATATGTTAATTAAAAAAAATACTGGGGCACCTGGGTAGCTCAGTGGGTTAAAGCCTCTGCCTTCAGCTCAGGTCATAGTCCCGGGGTCCTGGGATCGAGCCCCGCATCGGGCTCCCTGCTCAGTGGGGAACCTGCTTCCTTCTCTCTCTCTGCCTGCCTCTCTGCCTACTTGTGATCTCTGTCTGTCAAATAAATAAATAAAATCTTTTAAAAAATACTGTGTTTTTGTGTTAGAAGCCTCAGCATTTTTAGGTTGTCAGTTCTCTCCAAGTTAATTTATAGGTTCAATGAAATTTCAATTAAACTTCAGGAGGACTTTCTTTGTAGAAATTAACAAACTCATTCAAAAATTCTTGTAGAAATGTAAAGAATTTATAATAGCCAAAACAATTTGAGAAAGAAAAAAGAGGACAAATAACCCTAATTTCTGAACTTATTATAGAACTCCAGTAATCAAAATATTGTGGTCTTGACCTCAAGATAGGCAAATAGATGAAGGAAACACAATAAAGAGTCTAAACTGCACATATATAATCAACTGACTGCATAAAGAGAGTGCAATGCAAAAAGTATTTTTTTCCCAATAAATAGTGCTGGAATAATTAGATACCCACAGGCAAACAAACAAACAAAGAAACATTCATCCATGCTTGCGCCATATGCAAAAAATAACCCAAAAGGCATTATGAATCTAATGAAAAGTTTAAAATAATAAAAATTTTAGAAGAAAATAAAAAAAGGAAATCTTTGTGACCTTGGGTTAAACAAAGGTATCTTAGGTATGACATCAGGAGCATGATCTATAAAAGAACAAATTGATTAATGGAACTACAAAATAAAAACTTCTGCCATTTGAAAGGCACTGTCAAGAGAATAGAAATGCAAGTCAGACTAGGATAAAATATTTTCAAATTGTATATCTGATAAAGGATCTGCATTCAAAATATATCAAAAACTCCCAGAACTCAACAATAAAACACATGAACTATTTAATAAAAAGGAGGAAAAGCATCTGATTAGACACATCACCAAAAACTATACAGATGGAACTTAAATACATGAAAAGATACTCAAATTAAATGGCCATTAAGGAATTCAAATTAAAGGCACAGTGAGATACCACTACACATCAATTAGAATGGCTAAAATCAAAAGTGTTAGCCAGAGAGGAGGAGTCAAGATGGCGGAGAAGTAGCAGGCTGAGACTACTTCGGGTAGCGGGAGGTCAGCTAAATAGCTTATCTAAAGATTGCAAACACCTACAAATCCAACGGGATATTGAAGAGAAGAAGAACAGCAATTCTAGAAACAGAAAATCAACCACTTTCTGAAAGGTAGGACTGGCGGAAAAGTGAATCCAAAGCGACGGGATGATAGACCGCGGGGGGAGGGGCCGGCTCCCGGCGAGCGGCGGAGCAACGGAGCAAAATCAGGACATTTAAAAGTCTGTTCCGCTGAGGGACATCGCTCCAGAGGCTTAACTGGGGTGAAGCCCAGGCGGGGTCAGCGCAGACTCAGGTCCCGCAGGGTCGCAGAAGGATCGGGGGTGTCTGAGTGTCGCAGAGCTTACCGGTGTTGGAGCGGGGAGGCCGGCTGGGGAGACAGAGCCGAGGAGTGACTCTCAGCTCGGGGTTGCCTTGAGCCGGTCGCAGGCTCAGTCGGCTCGGAGCGCGGCCGGAGGCCAGGCTGACGGGAGTCATTGGGCGCTGTTCTCTGAGGGCGCACTGAGGAGTGGGGCCCCGGGCTCTCGGCTCCTCCGGGCCGGAGACCGGGAGGCCACCATCTTCATTCCCGTCCTCCGGAACTCTACGGAAAGCCGTCAGGGAACAAAAGCTCCCGAAAGCAAACCCGAGCGGATTCCTCAGCGTGCCCCGGGTAAGGGCAGTGCAACTCCGCCTGGGGCAAAGACGCTTCAGAATCACTACAACAGGCCCCTCCCCCAGAAGATCAACGGGAAACCCAGCCAGGACCAAGTTCACCTACCCAGGAGTACAGTTTCAATACCAAGGAGAGCGGCGGAATTCCAGAGGAGAAGAAAGCAAAGTACGGAACTCATGGCTTTCTCCCCATGATTTTTTAGCCTTGCAGTTAATTTAATTTTTTTTTCTTTTAAATTTTTTTTCTTTTTCTCTTCTTCTGCTAAATTTTTTTAACTTTTACCGTTTCCTTTTTTAACGTTTTTAAAATAGTTTATCTAATATATATATATTTTTTCCTTTTTATATTTTTTCTTTATCGGCTTTCTTTTTTTAAATAGTTTCTTTTTTTTTTTTCTTTTTGAACCCCTTTTTATCCCCTTTCTCCCCCCTCACAATTCGGGATCTCTTCTGATTTGGCTAAAGCATATTATCCTGGGGTTGTTGCCACCCTTTTAGTATTTTACTTGCTTCTTCATATACTCTTATCTGGACAAAATGACAAGGCGGAAAAATTCACAACAAAAAAAAAGAACAAGAAGCAGTACCAAAGGCTAGGGACCTAATCAATACAGACATTGGTAATATGTCAGATATAGAGTTCAGAATGATGATTCTCAAGGTTCTAGCCGGGCTTGAAAAAGGCATGGAAGATATTAAAGCAACCCTCTCAGGAGATATAAAAGCCCTTTCTGGAGAAATAAAAGAACTAAAATCGAACCAAGTTGAAATCAAAAAAGCTATTAATGAGGTGCAATCAAAAATGGAGGCTCTCACTGCTAGGATAAATGAGGCAGAAGAAAGAATTAGCGATATAGAAGACCAAATGACACAGAATAAAGAAGCTGAGCAAAAGAGGGACAAACAGCTACTGGACCACGAGGGGAGAATTCGAGAGATAAGTGACACCATAAGACGAAACAACATTAGAATAATTGGGATTCCAGAAGAAGAGGAAACAGAGAGGGGAGCAGAAGGTATATTGGAGAGAATTATTGGAGAGAATTTCCCCAATATGGCAAAGGGAACAAGCATCAAAATCCAGGAGGTTCAGAGAACCCCCCTCAAAATCAATAAGAATAAGTCCACACCCCGTCACCTAATAGTAAAATTGACAAGTCTTAGTGACAAAGAAAAGATCCTGAAAGCAGCCCGGGAAAAGAAGTCTGTAACGTACAATGGTAAAAATATTAGATTGGCAGCAGACTTATCCACAGAGACCTGGCAGGCCAGAAAGAGCTGGCATGATATATTCAGAGTACTAAATGAGAAAAACATGCAGCCAAGAATACTATATCCAGCTAGGCTATCATTGAAAATAGAAGGAGAGATTAAAAGCTTCCAGGACAAACAAAAACTGAAAGAATTTGCAAATACCAAACAAGCTCTACAGGAAATATTGAAAGGGGTCCTCTAAGCAAAGAGAGACCCTAAAAGTAGTAGATCAGAAAGAAACAGAGACAATATACAATAACAGTCACCTTACAGGCAATACAATGGCACTAAATTCATATCTCTCAATACTTACCCTGAATGTTAATGGGCTAAATGCCCCAATCAAAAGACACAGGATATCAGAATGGATAAAAAAATAAAACCCATCTATATGTTGCCTACAAGAAACTCATCTTAAACCCGAAGACACCTCCAGGTTTAAAGTGAGGGGGTGGAAGAGAATTTACCATGCTAATGGACATCAGAAGAAAGCAGGAGTGGCAATCCTTATAGCAGATCAATTAGATTTTAAGCCAAAGACTATAATAAGAGATGAGGAAGGACACTATATCATACTCAAAGGAACTGTCCAACAAGAAATTCTAACAATTTTAAATATCTATGTCCCTAACTGGGGAGCAGCCAACTATATAAACCAATTAATAACAAAATCAAAGAAACACATCGACAAGAATACAATAATAGTAGGGGATTTTAACACTCCCCTCACTGAAATGGACAGATCATCCAAGCAAAAGATCAACAAGGAAATCAAGGCCTTAAATGACACACTGGACCAGATGGACATCACAGATATATTCAGAACTTTTCATCCCAAAGCAACAGAATACACATTCTTCTCTAGTGCACATGGAACATTCTCCAGAATAGATCACATTCTTGGTCCTAAATCAAGTCTCAACCGGTATCAAAAGATTGGGATCATTCCCTCCATATTGTCAGACCACAATGCTCTAAAGCTAGAACTCAATCACAAGAGGAAATTTGGAAAGAACCCAAATACATGGAGACTAAACAGCATCCTTCTAAAGAATGAATGGGTCAACCAGGAAATTAAAGAAGAATTGAAAAAATTTATGGAAACAAATGATAATGAAAACACAACGGTTCAGAATCTGTGGGACACAACAAAAGGCAGTCCTGAGAGGAAAATATATAGTGGTACAAGCCTTTCTCAAGAAACAAGAAAGGGCTCAGGTACACAACCTAACCCTACACCTAAAGGAGCTGGAGAAAGAACAAGAAAGAAACCCTAAACCCAGCAGGAGAAGAGAAATCATAAAGATCAGAGCAGAAATCAATGAAATAGAAACCAAAAAAACAATAGAACAAATCAACGAAACTAGGAGCTGGTTCTTTGAAAGAATTAATAAGATTGATAAACCCCTGGCCAGACTTATCAAAAAGAAAAGAGAGAGGACCCAAATAAATAAAATCATGAATGAAAGAGGAGAGATCACAACGAACACCAAAGAAATACAGACAATTATAAGAACATACTATGAGCAACTCTACGCCAACAAATTTGACAATCTGGAAGAAATGGATGCATTCCTAGAGACATATAAACTACCACAACTGAACCAGGAAGAAATGGAAAGCCTGAACAGATCCGTAACCAGTAAGGCGATTGAAACGGTCATCAAAAATCTCCAAACAAACAAAAGCCCAGGGCCAGACGGCTTCCCGGGGGAATTCTACCAAACATTTAAAGAAGAACTAATTCCTAGTCTCCTGAAACTGTTCCAAAAAATAGCAATAGAAGGAAAACTTCCAAACTCATTTGATGAGGCCAGCATCACCTTGATCCCAAAACCAGACAAGGATCCCATCAAAAAAGAGAACTACAGACCAATATCCTTGATGAACACAGATGCAAAAATTCTCGCCAAAATACTAGCCAATAGGATTCAGAAGTACATTAAAAGGATTATTCACCACGACCAAGTGGGATTTATTCCAGGGCTGCAAAGTTGGTTCAACATCCACAAATCAATCAATGTGATACAACACATTAATAAAAGAAAGAACAAGAACCATATGATACTCTCCATAGATGCTGAAAAAGCATTTGACAAAGTACAGCATCCCTTCCTGATCAAAACTCTTCAAAGTGTAGGGATAGACGGCACATACCTCAATATTATCAAAGCCATCTATGACAAACCCACCGCAAATATCATTCTCAATGGAGAAAAACTGAAAGCTTTTCCGCTAAGGTCAGGAACACGGCAGGGATGTCCGTTATCACCACTGCTATTCAACATAGTACTAGAAGTCCTAGCCTCAGCAATCAGACAACAACAAGAAATTAAAGGCATCCAAATCGGCAAAGAAGAAGTCAAACTATCACTCTTTGCAGATGATATGATACTATATGTGGAAAACCCAAAAGACTCCACTCCAAAACTGCTAGAACTTGTACAGGAATTCAGTCAAGTGTCAGGATATAAAATCAATGCACAGAAATCAGTTGCATTTCTCTACACCAACAACAAGACAGAAGAAAGAGAAATTAAGGAGTCCATCCCATTTACAATTGCACCCAAAACTATAAGATACCTAGGAATAAACCTAACCAAAGAGACTAAGAATCTATACTCAGAAAACTATAAAGTACTCATGAAAGAAATTGAGGAAGACACAAAGAAATGGAAAAATGTTCCATGCTCCTGGATTGGAAGAATAAATATTGTGAAAATGTCTATGCTACCTAAAGCAATCTACACATTTAATGCAATTCCTATCAAAGTACCATCCATTTTTTTCAAAGAAATGGAACAAATAATCCTAAAATTTATATGGAACCAGAAAAGACCTCGAATAGCCAAAGCAACATTGAAAAAGAAAGCCAAAGTTGGTGGCATCACAATTCCGGACTTCAAGCTCTATTACAAAGCTGTCATCATCAAGACAGCATGGTACTGGCACAAAAACAGACACATAGATCAATGGAACAGAATAGAGAGCCCAGAAATGGACCCTCAACTCTATGGTCAACTCATCTTCGACAAAGCAGGAAAGAATATCCAATGGAAAAAAGACAGCCTCTTCAATAAATGGTGTTGGGAAAATTGGACAGCCACATGCAGAAAAATGAAATTGGATCATTTCCTTACACCACACACGAAAATAGACTCCAAATGGATGAAGGATCTCAATCTGAGAAAGGATTCCATCAAAATCCTCGAGGAGAACACAGGCAGCAACCTCTTCGACCTCAGCCGCAGCAACATCTTCCTAGGAACATCACCAAAGGCAAGGGAAGCAAGGGCAAAAATGAATTTTTGGGATTTTATCAAGATCAAAAGCTTTTGCACAGCAAAGGAAACAGTGAACAAAACCAAAAGACAACTGACAGAATGGGAGAAGATATTTGCAAATGACATATCAGATAAAGAGCTAGTGTCCAAAATCTATAAAGAACTTAGCAAACTCAACACCCAAAGAACAAATAATCCAATCAAGAAATGGGCAGAGGACATGAACAGATATTTCTGCAAAGAAGACATCCAGATGGCCAACAGACACATGAAAAAGTGCTCCATATCACTCGGCATCAGGGAAATACAAATCAAAACCACCATGAGATATCACCTCACACCATTCAGAATGGCTAAAATGAACAAGTCAGGAAATGACAGATGCTGGCGAGGATGCGGAGAAAGGGGAACCCTCCTACACTGTTGGTGGGAATGCAAGCTGGTGCAACCACTCTGGAAAACAGCATGGAGGTTCCTCAAAATGTTGAAAATAGAACTACCCTATGACCCAGCAATTGCACTGCTGGGTATTTACCCTAAAGATACAAACGTAGTGATCCGAAGGGGCACGTGCACCCGAATGTTTATAGCAGCAATGTCTACAATAGCCAAACTATGGAAAGAACCTAGATGTCCATCAACAGACGAATGGATAACGAAGATGTGGTATATATACACAATGGAATACTATGCAGCCATCAAAAGAAATGAAATCTTGCCATTTGCGACGACGTGGATGGAACTAGAGGGTATCATGCTTAGCGAAATAAGTCAATCAGAGAAAGACAACTATCATATGATCTCCCTGATATGAGGGAGAGGTGATGCAACATGGGGGCTTGAGCGGGTAGGAGAAGAGTAAATGAAACAAGATGGGATTGGGAGGGAGACAAACCATAAGTGACTCTTAATCTCGCAAAACAAACTGAGGGTTGATGGGGGAGGGGGTTGAGAGAGGGGGGTGGGGTTATGGATATTGGGGAGGGTATGTACTATGGTGAGTAGTGTAGTAGTAGTAGTAGTAGTAGTATGCTGTGAAGTGTGTAAACCTGGCGATTCGCAGACCTGTACCCCTGGGGATAAAAATATATGTTTATAAAGCTGTAAAAAAAAAAAAAAAAGAAAAGAGAAAAGAAAGGATGAATACCCAAGTTTTGTAGCAACATGGACGGGACTGGAAGAGATTATGCTGAGTGAAATAAGTCAAGCAGAGAGAGTCAATTATCATATCGTTTCACTTATTTGTGGAGCATAACAAATAGCATGGAGGACATGGGGAGATGGAGAGGAGAAGGGAGTTGAGGGAAATTGGAAGGGGAGGTGAACCATGAGAGACTATGGACTCTGAAAAACGATCTGAGAATTTTGAAGGGGTGGGGGGTGGGAGGTTGGGGGCACCAGGTGGTGGGTAATGTAGAGGGCACGGATTGCATAGAGCACTGGGTGTGGTGAAAAAATAATGAATACTGTTATGCTGAAAAAATAAAAAATTAAAAAAAAAATAGTGTTAGCCATACCAAGTATTAGTAAAGATGTAGAGGAACTGGTAAGAATGTCAAATGATACAACTAATGTGAAAAACAGTTTCTTAGTAAGTTAAATATTCATCTAAATTAAATATTCATCTACCCTATTATTCAGCCATTCTACTCCCAGGTATTTACACACACACACACACACACACACACATACACACACATGCCCCTAAACAAAAAAGAAAGAAAGAAAGCAGATGTCCATTCAAAGACTTATACAGTACATGAATGTTCATAGCAGCTTTATTTTTAATAAGCAAACTTTGGCTACAACCCAAAGGGTCCCCAACAGATAAATGCATAAAATGGATTAGTCCTCAGCAATAAAAATTAATAAACTTTTCATATAACATAGATGAATCTCAGACTAATTGTGTTGCATGAAAAGATCCATACAAAATAATATATACTATGTTTATATGGAATTCTTAAAAATGCAAACTAATTAGCATTAGCTCTGATAGAAAACAGATTAATGTTTGTATTGGAATGTGGGAGTGAGTTCTAAGGGGCAAGAAAGAAGCCTTACAAAGAAGCCTGAGAAATTTTGAGAATTGATGTCTATGTTAATTATCTTGATTGTGGAAATAGTTTCACAAGTATATACATATATCAAATCTTATCAATTATAAGCTCTAAGTTTATACAATTTATTGAATGTCAATTATATGTCACTGAAGATACTAAAACTGTGAGTATATTAGCTATTTTCTATATAAATTGCCTATATGCACCATTTCAATGAAGAATGTGTATAGATTTTTGTTAACTCTCTTCTTTTTATTCAGCTTATATTTATCAAAGTCTAATTTTACATCTCTTGGACCTAGCGAAAAATCAAGGCCTGTATTTTTAATGTCTTGTTTTTTTATTTCATTTTGTTAGTAATATTTCATTATATTTCACAAAAGTATCAATTTGAAATGGATTGAAAATTAAAACAAACAATCCAAAACACCTGGTGTTTTTTGACCTGTAGATTGAGAAACACCATCCTCACATAATTCCTCTCTATTAATTAGGATTGGATCACATGGTCATGCCCAGGCCATAAGAGAATCTGGGAAAGAAAGAGGAGCAACCAATTTTACCACATCTAGATGATATGGGTGGGACCCAGAATGGTGGAGTAAGGACCTCTGAATATCCACTTCTCCCTTAAAAAACAAAACAAACAATAAAACAAAACAAAACTGTCAGAAAACTAGTCCAAATCAAAATTTTTCGAACTCTAGAAATTAATCAAAGGCTTGCAACAATCTGAGGGATATTTATTTAAGAGTAGCTGAATATCACAAGTACAGACAGCTTTGCAACACCTTAACTTGCCCTATTCTCATTCCCTCCTCCCCAGCTCTGTGGTAGTCTTGAAAAACAGCAGCTTAGCAGTCATAAGGGGGTGTATGGTAATTTGAAATTCCTCAAAAAGTTTCATCCTGAGAGCATTATCAATATCAGAGCTATCTGATGTTTTCCTGAGAAATCCCTTTTTCAGGGCTTGCTGTTATTTCCCCTGACTTAGGTCTTGTCCAGTGAAAGAGGCCCTATCCCCAGGGCAATTGTCAAAAATGACCAATGACAATTGTTTAACATCTTAGTGGCCTCAGTTGGCATTACCAGGTGGGCTAAAGAGACTGATCAAAACCGAAGAAAGATCTGGAGAGTAAGATATTCATAGGGGGTTTGGAAAAACTCTGACATATTTCAGGGGACTTAAAAAGCCATGCACATGTACAGGGCTATGTACATACCTAGGAAAAAACTGAAAAGACCATAATCTATCACATCTGACTGACCTTGAGGCCTTGTACAAGAAGGAAGTGAAGGCTAAGGCAGAGCTCTAAACTGCTGTTTCATTGAAGAAGTGCCCCAATACTTAGAGACAGTCCCTGAGCAAAAAGTGTAATACTTATGTTTAAAGCATTTATAAAAACCACTGTTTAATTATGAATTCATCACTAAACTTACACTGAGTAGAGACTTCAGTGGCCACTTCATGACAGAATACATACTTTACAAAATTAGTCCAAGAATATGATTAAATGGGCACCTGGGTGGCTCAGTGGGTTAAGCCTCTGCTTTCAGCTCAGGTCATGATCTCAGGGTCCTGGGATTGAGCCATGCATCAGGCTCTCTGCTCAGCAGGGAGCCTGCTTCCCCTCTCTCTCTGCCTGCTGCTCTGCCTACTTGTGATCTCTCTTTCTTTCTCTCTCTCTCTCTGTCAAATAAATAAATAAAGACCTTTTAAAAAAAGAATGTGATTAAACAAGAACAACAATGGCAAACCATATTGAGAGAAGAATTTTATTTCTAGAGTGACTGTATTATTTAAAATGTTCAATTTTCAACAAAAAAAAATGAGACACTGAAATAAAAAGAGAAGTATGGCACATAGAAAAGAACAAAAGTAATCAATAGAAATCATCCATGAAAAAGCCAAATTTGGGGACTTATTAAAAACACTTTTAAATAGCTATCACAGGACACCTTGGTGCCTCAGTTGGTTAAATGCCAACTCTTGGCTTTGGTTTAGGCCATGATCTTGAGGTGATGGGATTGAGCCCCACCTAGGACTCTGTGCTCAGTGCAGAGTCTGCTTCACATTCTTTCTCCCTTTTCCTCTGCTCCTCTCTGTTCTCTCTTTCTCAAATAAATAAATAAAATATTTTTTAAAAAATAAGAATATAAGCAAATAAATAGCTATTACAAATTTATGCAAAGAACTAAAGGAAATCAAGTCTAAAGAATTAAAGGAACATGTGAAAATAGTGTCTCACCAAACAGAAAATATCAGTAAGAGATGTAGATAGAAGGATGCCAGGGTGGCTTAGTTGGTTAAGCTTCCAACTTTTTATTTTGGCTCAGGTCTTGATCTCAGGATTGTGATACTGAACTCCACACTCAGGGCAAAGTCTGCTTAAGATTCTCTCTCTCTCTCTGCCCCTCCCCCAACTTGTGTGTACTCTCTCTCTCTCACAAAATAAAAAGTAATAGATATCAATACAGAAAGAAATTATTTTTAAAAATTAGTAATTATATGGTTAAAAAGTTACAACTGAAGTGAACACTTTACTAGAGGGGCTCAATAGTAGATTTAATTTGTAGAAGAAAGAATAAGTAAATGTGAAAATAAATTAATTTAATTATACAGCCTGAGGCAGGGAAAAAAAAGAATGAAGAAAAATGAGCAGAGTTTCAGAAAGCTGTGGGACACCATCAAGCATGCCATCATATACTCAGTGGGAGTCCCAGTAGAAGAGAAGAGGCAGAAAAAGTTGGGGGGAGGAAGAGAATTATATTTGAAGGAATAATGACCAAACACTTCCCAAATTTGGTGAAAAACTTCAAGATGCTCAACAGACTTCAAGTAAACTAAAAGGGGTCCACACCTAGCAACATGTCATGGTCAAACTGCCAGAAGACAATCTTGACAATAGGAAGAGAAAAGAACTTATCACATGCAAGTGATCCTCAATAAGGTTAAAAGTTGACTTCTTGTCAGAAACCATAGAGGCCAGGAAGCAGTGGAATGGTATATTCATATTGCTGAAGGAAAAATACTGTCAATCAAGAATTCTATATGTAGTAATGATACTTCAAAAATAAAGGAAAAGCAGAGGAGTCAAGATGGCGGAGAAGTAGCAGGCTGAGACTACTTCAGGTAGCAGGAGATCAGCTAAATAGCTTATCTAAAGATTGCAAACACCTACAAAACCAACAGGAGATTGAAGAGAAGAAGAACAGCAATTCTAGAAACAGAAAATCAACCACTATCTGAAAGGTAGGACTGGCGGAGAAGTAAATCCAAAGCAACTGGAAGATAGACCGCGGGGGGAGGGGCCGGCTCCCGGCGAGCGGCGGAGCAACGGAGCACAAAATCAGGACTTTTAAAAGTCTGTTCCGCTGAGGGACATCGCTCCAGAAGCTTAACTGGGGTGAAGCCCAGGCGGGGTCAGCGCGGCCTCATGTCCCGCAGGGTCCCAGAAGGATCAGGGGTGTCTGAGTGTCGCAGAGCTTACCGGTATTAGAACGGGGAAGCCGGCTACAGAGACAGAGCCGAGGAGTGAGCTCTAAACTCGGGGTTACCTTGAACTGGTCGCAGGCTCGGTCAGCTCGGAGCGCGGCCGGAGGCCAGGGTGACGGGAGTAATTGAGCGCTGTTCTCTGAGGGCGCACTGAGGAGTGGGGCCCCGGGCTCTTGGCTCCTCCGGGCCGAAGACCGAGAGGCCGCCATCTTCATTCCCGTCTTCCAGAACTCTACGGAAAGCACTCAGGGAACAAAAGCTCCTGAAAGCAAACCCAGCAAACCCGAGCGGATTACTCAGCCCGGCCCTGGGTAAGGGCGGAGCAACTACGCCTGGGGCAAAGACGCTTGAGAATCACTACAACAGGCCCCTTCCCCAAAAGATCAATGAGAAACCCAGCCAGGACCAAGTTCACCTACCAAGGAGTGCAGTTTCAATACCAAGGAGAGCGGTGGAATTCCAGAGGAGAAGAAAGCAAAGCACGGAACTCATGGCTTTCTCCCCATGATTCTTTAGCTTTGCAGTTAATTTAATTATTTTTTCAATTTTTTTTTCTCTTCTTCTGCTAAATTTTTTTTAACTTTTACCGTTTTCTTTTTTAACGTTTTTTAAATAGTTTATCTAATATATATATATTTTTTCCTTTTTATATTTTTTATCAGCTTTCTTTTTTTAATAGTTTTTTTTTTTCTTTCTGAACCCCTTTTTATCCCCTTTCTCCCCCCTCACGATTTGGGATCTCTTCTGATTTGGCTAAAGCATATTTTCCTGGGGTTGTTGCCACCCATTTAGTATTTTACTTGCTCCTTCATATACTCTTATCTGGACAAAATGACAAGGTGGAAAAATTCACAACAAAAAAAAGAACAAGAAGCAGTACCAAAGGCTAGGGACCTAATCAATACAGACATCGGTAACATGTCAGATATAGAGTTCAGAATGACGATTCTCAAGGTTCTAGCCGGGCTTGAAAAAGGCATGGAAGATATTAAAGCAAACCTCTCAGGAGATATAAAAGCCCTTTCTGGAGAAATAAAAGAACTAAAATCGAACCAAGTTGAAATCAAAAAAGCTATTAATGAGGTGCAATCAAAAATGGAGGCTCTCACTGCTAGGATAAATGAGGCAGAAGAAAGAATTAGCGATATAGAAGACCAAATGACACAGAATAAAGAAGCTGAGCAAAAGAGGGACAAACAGCTACTGGACCACGAGGGGAGAATTCGAGAGATAAGTGACACCATAAGACGAAACAACATTAGAATAATTGGGATTCCAGAAGAAGAGGAAACAGAGAGGGGAGCAGAAGGTATATTGGAGAGAATTATTGGAGAGAATTTCCCCAATATGGCAAAGGGAACAAGCATCAAAATCCAGGAGGTTCAGAGAACCCCCCTCAAAATCAATAAGAATAGGTCTACACCCCGTCACCTAATAGTAAAATTGACAAGTCTTAGTGACAAAGAAAAGATCCTGAAAGCAGCCCGGGAAAAGAAGTCTGTAACGTACAATGGTAAAAATATTAGATTGGCAGCAGACTTATCCACAGAGACCTGGCAGGCCAGAAAGAGCTGGCATGATATATTCAGAGTACTAAATGAGAAAAACATGCAGCCAAGAATACTATATCCAGCTAGGCTATCATTGAAAATAGAAGGAGAGATTAAAAGCTTCCAGGACAAACAAAAACTGAAAGAATTTGCAAATACCAAACCAGCTCTACAGTAAATATTGAAAGGGGTCCTCTAAGCAAAGAGAGACCCTCAAAGTAGTAGATAAGAAAGAAACAGAAACAATATACAATAACAGTCACATTACAGGCAATACAATGGCACTAAATTCATACCTCTCAATACTTACCCTGAATGTTAATGGGCTAAATGCCCCAATCAAAAGACACAGGGTATCAGAACGGATAAAAAAAACAAAACCCATCTATATGTTGCCTACAAGAAACTCATCTTAAACCCGAAGACACCTCCAGGTTTAAAGTGAGGGGGTGGAAGAGAATTTACCATGCTAATGGACATCAGAAGAAAGCAGGAGTGGCAATCCTTATAGCAGATCAATTAGATTTTAAGCCAAAGACTATAATAAGAGATGAGGAAGGACACTATATCATACTCAAAGGAACTGTCCAACAAGAAGATCTAACAATTTTAAATATCTATGCCCCTAATGTGGGAGCAGCCAACTATATAAACCAATTAATAACAAAATCAAAGAAACACATCGACAAGAATACAATAATAGTAGGGGATATTAACACTCCCCTCACTGAAATGGACAGATCATCCAAGCAAATGATCAACAAGGAAATCAAGGCCTTAAATGACACACTGGACCAGATGGACATCACAGATATATTCAGAACATTTCATCCCAAAGCAACAGAATACACATTCTTCTCTAGTGCACATGGAACATTCTCCAGAATAGATCACATTCTTGATCTTAAATCAAGTCTCAACCAGTATCAAAAGATTGGGATCATTCCCTCCATATTGTAAGACCACAATGCTCTAAAGCTAGAACTCAATCACAAGAGGAAATTTGGAAAGAACCCAAATACATGGAGACTAAACAGCATCCTTCTAAAGAATGAATGGGTCAACCAGGAAATTAAAGAAGAATTGAAAAAATTTATGGAAACAAATGATAATGAAAACACAACGGTTCAGAATCTGTGGGACACAACAAAAGGCAGTCCTGAGAGGAAAATATATAGTGGTACAAGCCTTTCTCAAGAAACAAGAAAGGGCTCAGGTACACAACCTAACCCTACACCTAAAGGAGCTGGAGAAAGAACAAGAAAGAAACCCTAAACCCAGCAGGAGAAGAGAAATCATAAAGATCAGAGCAGAAATCAATGAATTAGAAACCAAAAAAACAATAGAACAAATCAATGAAACTAGGAGCTGGTTCTTTGGAAGAATTAATAAGATTGATAAACCCTGGCCAGACTTATCAAAAAGAAAAGAGAAAGGACCCAAATAAATAAAATCATGAATGAAAGAGGAGAGATCATAACAAACACCAAAGAAATACAGACAATTATAAGAACATACTATGAGCAACTCTACACCAACAAATTTGACAATCTGGAAGAAATGGATGCATTCCTAGGGACATATAAACTACCACAACTGAACCAGGAAGAAATGGAAAGCCTGAACAGACCCATAACCAGTAAGGAGATTGAAACAGTCATCAAAAATCTCCAAACAAACAAAAGCCCAGGGCCAGACGGCTTCCCGGGGGAATTCTACCAAACATTTAAAGAAGAACTAATTCCTATTCTCCTGAAACTGTTCCAAAAAATAGAAATAGAAGGAAAACTTCCAAACTCATTTGATGAGGCCAGCATCACCTTGATCCCAAAACCAGACAAGGATCCCATCAAAAAAGAGAACTACAGACCAATATCCTTGATGAACACAGATGCAAAAATTCTCGCCAAAATACTAGCCAATAGGATTCAGAAGTACATTAAAAGGATTATTCACCACGACCAAGTGGGATTTATTCCAGGGCTGCAAAGTTGGTTCAACATCTGCAAATCAATCAGTGTGATACAACACATTAATAAAAGAAAGAACAAGAACCATATGATACTCTCCATAGATGCTGAAAAAGCATTTGACAAAGTACAGCATCCCTTCCTGATCAAAACTCTTCAAAGTGTAGGGATAGACGGCACATACCTCAATATTATCAAAGCCATCTATGACAAACCCACTGCAAATATCATTCTCAATGGAGAAAAACTGAAAGCTTTTCCGCTAAGGTCAGGAACACGGCAGGGATGTCCGTTATCACCACTGCTATTCAACATAGTACTAGAAGTCCTAGCCTCAGCAATCAGACAACAAAAGGAAATTAAAGGCATCCAAATCGGCAAAGAAGAAGTCAAACTATCACTCTTTGCAGATGGTATGATACTATATGTGGAAAACCCAAAAGACTCCACTCCAAAACTGCTAGAACTTGTACAGGAATTCAGTCAAGTGTCAGGATATAAAATCAATGCACAGAAATCAGTTGCATTTCTCTATACCAACAACAAGACAGAAGAAAGAGAAATTAAGGAGTCCATCCCATTTACAATTGCACCCAAAACTATAAGATACCTAGGAATAAACCTAACCGAAGAGACTAAGAATCTATACTCAGAAAACTATAAAGTACTCATGAAAGAAATTGAGGAAGACACAAAGAAATGGAAAAATGTTCCATGCTCCTGGATTGGAAAAATAAATATTGTGAAAATGTCTATGCTACCTAAAGCAATCTACACATTTAATGCAATTCCTATCAAAGTACCATCCATTTTTTTCAAAGAAATGGAACAAATAATCCTAAAATTTATATGGAACCAGAAAAGACCTCGAATAGCCAAAGCAATATTGAAAAAGAAAGCCAAAGTCGGTGGCATCACAATTCCGGACTTCAAGCTCTATTACAAAGCTGTCATCATCAAGACAGCATGGTACTGGCACAAAAACAGACACATAGATCAATGGAACAGAATAGAGAGCCCAGAAATGGACCCTCAACTCTATGGTCAACTCATCTTCGACAAAGCAGGAAAGAATGTCCAATGGGAAAGACAGCCTCTTCAATAAATGGTGTTGGGAAAATTGGACAGCCACATGCAGAAAAATGAAATTGGATCATTTCCTTACACCACACACGAAAATAGACTCAAAATGGATGAAGGATCTCAATGTGAGAATGGAATCCATCAAAATCCTTGAGGCAGCAACCTCTTCGATGTCAGCCGCAGCAACATCTTCCTAGGAACATCACCAAAGGCAAGGGAAGCAAGGGCAAAAATGAACTATTGGGATTTTATCAAGATCAAAAGCTTTTGCACAGCAAAGGAAACAGTGAACAAAACCAAAAGACAACTGACAGAATGGGAGAAGATATTTGCAAATGACATATCAGATAAAGGGCTAGTGTCCAAAATCTATAAAGAACTTAGCAAACTCAACACCCAAAGAACAAAGAATCCAATCAAGAAATGGGCAGAGGACATGAACACACATTTCTGCAAAGAAGACATCCAGATGGCCAACAGACACATGAAAAAGTGCTCCACATCACTCGGCATCAGGGAAATACAAATCAAAACCACCATGAGATATCACCTCACACCAGTCAGAATAGCTAAAATGAACAAGTCAGGAAATGACAGATGCTGGCGAGGATGCGGAGAAAGGGGAACCCTCCTACACTGTTGGTGGGAATGCAAGCTGGTGCAACCACTCTGGAAAACAGCATGGAGGTTCCTCAAAAGGTTGAAAATAGAACTACCCTATGACCCAGCAATTGCACTGCTGGGTATTTACCCTAAAGATACAAACGTAGTGATCCGAAGGGGCATGTGCACCCGAATGTTTATAGCAGCAATGTCTACAATAGCCAAACTATGGAAAGAACCTAGATGTCCATCAACAGACGAATGGATAACGAAGATGTGGTATATATACACAATGGAATACTATGCAGCCATCAAAAGAAATGAAATCTTGCCATTTGCGATGACGTGGATGGAACTAGAGGGTATCATGCTTAACGAAATAAGTCAATCGGAGAAAGACAACTATCATATGATCTCCCTGATATGAGGGAGAGGAGATGCAACATGGGGGGTTAAGGGGGTAGGAGAAGAATAAATGAAAGAAGATGGGATCGGGAGGGAGACAAACCATAAGTGACTCTTAATCTCACAAAACAAACTGAGGGTTGATGGTGGGGAGGGGGGTTGGGGGTGGGGTGGGGTTATGGATATTGGGGAGGGTATGTGCTATGGTGAGTGCTGTGAAGTGTGTAAACCTGGCGCTTCACAGCCCTGTACCCCTGGGGATAAAAATATATGTTTATAAAAAATAAAATTTAAAGTTCAAAAAAAAATAAAATAAAATAAAGGAAAAGCAATTCCAAGATAAACAGAAATTAAGAAAATGCGTTAATACCCAACCTTCTGTATAAGAAATAGTAAAGGAAAACCATTTGTATGCTAATGAAGTATAATAAAGTAAATACCTCAATAAAGTAGTTTAAATCAGAATAATATGCATCATTCAGGGGTGCCTGGGTAGGCTCAGTGGGTGAAACATCTGCTTTCAGTTCAGGCTGTGATCTAAGGGTCCTGGGCTCCAGCCCTGCATCGGGCTCCCTACTCAGCGGGGAGACTGCTTCTTCCTCTCCCTCTTCTGTTCCCCTTACTTGTGCTCTCTCTCTCTCTCAAATAAGTAAATAAAATCTTTAAAAAACAATAGTAGTCAGAATAATAATAATAATAATAATATGAACCACTCAGGCTAACATGAAAGGGCAACAGATAGTAACTTAAATCCATATGTAGAGAAAAAGAGCACCAGTAAAGGTACACAGGTAAATATAACATCTTTTATCTGATCTAAAAAACACTGCATACAGAAATAATTATAAAAATATGTTGATGGGATGATAATATATAAAGATATAATTTATATGATAATAAGAGCACAAAGGAGAGGATAAGAATAGAACTATTTTGTAGCAAAGTTTTATATGCCATTTAAATTAAGTTGATACTAATGCAAAGCAGAATGTTTTAACTTAACATGCTAATTGTAATCCCCAGGAAAATCTCTAAGAAAATAGCTTAAAAAAAGTAGTTTAAAAAAAAAACGAGAGATTTAAAATGATACACTAAAAAATACTATTTAACACAAAATAAAAGAATGATAGGAGAATATGGGGCAAAAAGATATGACATATAGAAAACAAAACTTGATTAATAATTACATTAAATGCAATTGGGTTAAATATTCTAATTAAAAGGCAGATATTGGCAGAACTAACTTTTTTAAAAAGCCACAATCTAACTACATGGTACCTACAAGTGACAAATGCTGGATTCAAAGTTAGTTTGTAGGAAAAAAGATATACTGATATACTATGCAAACAGTAAGCAAAAGACAGCTGGAGTGGTTATACTAACATCAGATAATATGGACTTTAAGACAAAAATTACTACTAGAAACAAAGAAGGATGCTGTTTAAATTGCAAAAGAGAAAATTGATCAGGAAGTCAAAAATTACAAACATATGTGCCTAACAAGAGAGCTCCAAAATGAGTGAAGCATAAACTTAGAGAGTCAAAAGGAGAAATAGATAATTCACTGTAACAGTTGGAAAACTCGGTATCCTACTTTTAATAATGAATAGAACAACTAGACAGTAGATCAACATGGAAAGAGAAGAATTGAGAATGTGTGAACCAACTACAATGAACAAATGTGTATAGAACACCTGTTACTGAACTGGGCCCTTGGGCTCTCTAAACAATGGAAATTGACAAGATGCCAAACAGGAGTTCCAGGTGAGGCTTTATTGAGGCTTATGCTCAAGCACAAGGGAGACAGCACAGAGGAAAAGTCCTTCAGGCTGGCCCCGAGAAGAGTTGCAGGAGAGCTTTAAAGAGGCCCAGGTGGAAAAAGGGTAACATTTAAGCATGTAGAGGTAGAGATTTCTTGGCTCCTGTGCACTTAAAGGTCATGCTTCTTCATGTATTGCAAGTCTAACTGGAATGTTAATCTCCACCCTTGGGTGTGATTTTTAGTATTACAGTGAGAGGACATGTCAGTGAAAGGTCAGTGCTGGGTCTACTTTGGCACAGAGAGAGGTTTGGTCCTGTCTTCTCCATCCTTCATAGCTGAGTTCCTCCTTTCTAAGTTCCTCCTGCTTTTGCATTCCTGCAACATATACTACTCAAGAGGCACTGAGGTTTAGCTTTTCTTTTTATGGAGACAGCCAAGGAATGCTGGATTTTGCAGTTAGAATTAAGGGGACCCAAGTCCAGTCTTTGCTTTGCTTCAGACCCAACCTTAGCAGAATATACTTTATTCTCAAACGCATGAAGAACATTCTCCAGTATAGACCATAGATTAGGTCATAAAAGAAGGTCTCAGTAAATTTGTAAGAAGTTAAATTATACAGAGTATGTTCTCTGATCCCAAGTTAGAAATCAGTAATGGAAGGAAATGCACAAATAGGTGGAAATTAAGAAACACACTCCTAAATAACCAGTAAGTCAAGAAGAAGTCATAAGTAAAATTAGAAAATACTTTCAGATGAATGAAATTAAAACACAACATATCAAAACTTAGGGGATGCAGGGAAAGTAGCGCTTATACCCAATTTATATGACTGTTAACATTTATATTAGAGATGAATGTGATCACCATCATGGAAGTAACTTGAGAGTTACATCTATTCAATTGTACCAACATATCTCAAAACCATTTTAGGACTTTTAAGGAATAATTTTTAGGGTATCCATTACAGTTTTTTAAAAAAACTTCAATGATAGCAAGTCTTTAAAGATTTTACCTAATTTTTGAAAATGGAAGTCATTTGGTGCCACATTAGTGCATAAAGTGAGTGGTGAGACTCAACAATCCCACTGTTGACCTAAAGAAATGATACTGATCTGATGGAGGCATTTTCCAAACAAGATAGTGGGCAATTCCTAAAGAGGAATTCCAAACATGCATGAAATTTAAAAAAAAAAAAAAGAGAGAGAGAGAGAGATTGGAATAAATGTATAGCCAAAGAAGATGACTATTTTGAGTACAATAGTCATTTAAATGTATATTTTAGGCCTGTTTCTAAAGTAAGTATCTTCAAATCCTCTTTACTTTATGTATCCTACTATTTCCAGGTAGTTATCATTGTTATCTGCCCATTTTGTTTGTTTCCAAGAGAAACTGGAAATGGTGAATAGGCAAATATTGGCCTAGGATTTTGGTCTTCTTTTTTTTTTTAAATATTTTATTTACTTATTTGACAGAGACACAATGAGAGAGGGAACACAGCAGAGGGAGTGGGAGAGGGAGAAGCAGGCTCCCCGCAGAGCAGGGATCCCAATTCGAGGCTAGATCCCAGGACTCTGGGATCATGACCTGCGCCGAAGGCGGACACTTAACAACTGAGCCACTCAGGTGCCCCCAGGATTTTGGTCTTCTAAGTTAAGTTTATATTGACTAAATGGGTTTCTATTTGATCTTAATGTGATTTTTCCATTGTTCTGACAATTGTACATCTGTTCATAAGTCTGGGAATATGTGTACTTGTGTGTATATGCTCATACAAAAACAATAGACTGTTTTTAAAGTCAGAAAGTCCATGTGCTGCATATACCCATCTAAGCCTAATTTTTTTTTTTATTTCTCTAGCTGTCTCCACAGGATACCAATACCACATAATAACTACCAATAACTAATAAAAATGGCTATTAAGTTATATGGAATATAAACGACTATATAAATGCTGAACAGTAAACACTGTTTACAGCTTACTAGGAGAAAATGGAAACCTCATTTTGCTGATACAAACAAGATCCCCTCTTATCTTATACGTTGAAGGCTATTATTTTGAAAATTACAAGTCCCAGTGGATTCCCATACCAGAAACAATTATTATCTGATTTGTTCTCTTTATGCTATTGGTAATGTGTTGTAAAGTACCTTAACATAAATATTCGATGTCTTAAGAAACATCTGGTTGTTACCCAAATCTGTAAGCTAGCACAAGCTGAAGCAAAAGGACTACTGAGAGGGACGTAAGGAAATTGAAAGCTGTTGCAAAAAACCTGAGCAGAGCCATGGGATCTGGTTATAGGCAACTTGGAAGGCAAGCTTGGCAGAGGAGCGAAAACATGTTTCACTTTGGAAAGCTGTGAGGTACTGCACACCACAAAAGCTGCCAAGTTAATTTTACATGATAAGATATGGGACAAAAAGGAAGCTTTTTGGTAAAAGGATTTTTTAAAAACTATTTTAAAGTATTTATAAAAGTAGACCATACATTGTCTTTTGAAACCTTGGGAAAACTTCATAATTTTTGAAATGTAAAGTTCAATTTTATTAAACATATGGGTAAGTTTGAAATTATTCAGAATATTAAAATTAATTTGAAAATAATTAAAATACAGAAAAACCTCAGGTGTGCGTCCAAGTTCTGGGCAACATTAACATGGTATAAAAATTGCTCAGGAAATTTACAGTGAACAGGTGTGTGAAGTAATTGAGGGGAAAAAAAGTTCAGACATTAATTAGCAAGAATTATGAATATCCTTGTTGAATTGTTTTCTCTCGTGTTGGCATATTTTTAAGCATATTATGAAGGAAATTTTTAAAATTATGAATACACATGGAAAATAAACTCTTATTTACTCATAATATTCTATACTTTTGCCATTAATCACTTGATGACACATGGAAGGGGAAAAAAAGGAGTCTAAACCAAAAGAAAAATGTAAATATTTTTAAAAGTTAATTCAATAAGTCTTGCTAATATTGTTGAAATGTTCTCCCAAATCCAGCAAAATGAGGATTCATGCATTCAAAAGGTATCTCTGTTGAAACTTACAGAGAAAAGAATAACTATGACAAAAATAAGACCTAAGTCCTATACTCAAGGAGCTTACAGGAAGAGGGAAGCCAGACCAGAAAAGCAGAAGGTTGGAAATAATGTAATAATCCCCATTAGAAACATAGAGGATGTGATAAGGACATTGCCCCAGAAGGGGAAGGATAGTTGGATTGGGGTGTTTATCAGGTAGACAACATTAGAGACAAACATTTCAGAGAGAGAGAAGGGGGTGTATGAAGTTGCAGAAGTACAAGCAAGCCTATTGTGTGGTCGCCATCAGATGCAGTAGGGCAGTGCCGTAAGAAACACCTGAAAGATGGGAGAGGCTTTGGAAACAGGCTGTGGGAAGAAGCTGGGAAGACTTGGGTGAGGGAGGTGTATTTGAGAGCTTGAAGAGCCTAGAAGAGTGTCTCATGAAACCCTAATAATCTTTGAGGAGGTTGTGAGTGATGGCTTGAGGAAGAGAGTGAATAAAATGTTAACTGAAACTGGAGGAAAATGATCTTTGTAATATAGGGGCAGAAATTTAGCAGTGTCATTTGAGAGGAAGGAAAGTAGAAAGTTTACCGATGAACTTTGTGATCTAGCTAAGGAGATTTCCAGATACTGTTGACAGTTCTTCTTGATTTCTTCTTGCTGCTTATAATAAAATGTGAGAAAAGAGAGGTAAACTAAAGGAAGGAATTCTACACAAAGAGGGAGTTAAAAATTCCAGCCTCTCCAGATAACAAATGATAGTACAACTAAGAAATGGCTGGGGTCCCTGGGGTTGTGAGTTCAAGCCCCACGCTGGGCAGGCACATTTTTTAGAAAAATAAAATCTTAAAAAAAGAAAACAAAAAAAAAATGGCTACCAGGTAAAGATCAAATCCAGGGCACTCTGAAGAAAAAATGGTCCAATCATGAGGCCAAGAGTTTCAAATTTTTTTAAAGACCTCCGAAATATCCAAGACAATACAACATGGAATGATTATTCAGTCAAATAACAGGGCTTCAAAGAACTTTTAAGTCCCTCAGTAGGCTCAGCAGAAGTCTAAGGTAGAGAAAAGTGTATCTCGAAGAGATCTGTGGGGGTGGTCTTTTCTAATAGAGTCGATCCCAATAAAATTCACAGGCGACCTATAAAATTTTTAAAAGATTCATGTCACCAGGTGCACCACCAGCTTGGACTAAAATGGGCAAAGAGAGCACAGAGAGGAAAGGGGCCTTTGAATTCTCAAACTTCCCTACGCAGAAGCGAGGTCGAGGAACCACCGAGTAGCTGGCTCAGGTGGGAGACTACAGCCTTCACTTATTTCTACCTCTTGGAAGCTTCTAACAGCTCCCAAGAAGATCCCAGGAGTTGTGATGGCTTCGGTCTCTCCCAGCACCAAGAATGAGACTGACAGGGCAGTGAGCATTCTCGGCACTTTCATGACACTGTGCACATAGTGTTAGTGTGATGGGGACTCCAGAAATGACATCTTAGAGTGCTGGCCTCTTGAAGGAAGCGAGGAGATGGGGCTTGGCAGGGGCAGCTGTCTCAGGGTGGGCTGAAGCAGCAGCAAGGAGGTGCCCTCAGATGGTGTCCTGCCAGGAGAAACTTCTCTGCTTGACGTGCTGGCTCCTGAACTCGTGTATAAAGCCTTTGGAAATCTCTAAAAATAACTGGGTGAGCTTGGAAGAGGCTCAGAAGCCCTCGGCTCTGCAGGTGAGGCCATGAGCCAAATACAGATTAGTACCTTTTACGAGACCCTATTTGTACCCACAGCAATGTCTGGGGAACATAAGTTCCAAGCACTCGGAGAAGCCCACTATGAAGAGCAGCTGAGGTAAGTTACTGAAGGAGGAGCCTCGGGACCTGCTTATCTTCCTGATGGGTGTGGATCATGAGGTGGGGTTGGTGTCCCCTTTCAGAGCAAGGAGTGGTAGGAGGAAGTGACAAAGTGGGTTGCAGGGTCCTCCCTTTGTAGGGGTAGTGAGGGAGATTGCCCCACTCACTTTACTTCAGGACAGAGCAAGGAGAAAGGCGGCAAGATGATTGGCTCTTACCTCTGAGTCCCAGGACCTGAACCTCTACGTTGAAGAGCGGAGCTGTCCATTGGGACCTATATTGTGCCAGTATTGGAAGGTAAGGGAAAACTGTTTCTTATAACATTTCTGACACTGACTGTGTGGGGTTTTCCCTTGTATTAAACAATTCTGGCATGAAGAACTTGCAGTTCTCACAGACCTCACAAGTTAAATGCTCAGTCCCACAAGACTGCCCCTTCTTCAAACACCAATCACAACAGTGGGTGCCCAGGTTACCCACACTTCTGTCTGACATGACTACACATGGAGGCTTCCCATGACTCCTTCCTAAGGCTCAATAATTTGCTACCATGGCTCACAGAATCCATGGGAAAACTTTACTCACTTTTACTACTTCATTATAAAGCGCATAATAAAGGATACAAATGAATAGCCAGATGAGAAGGTACATAGGGCAAGGTCTAGAAGCATCCTAGAAGCATCCTAAGCACAGAAACTTCCGTCCCTGTAGAGTTTGAGGTAAGTCACTCTTCTGGCACAAGGAGGTGTTCTTGTTCATCAGCCCAGGAACTCTCTAAACCTCTTTGTGTGGAGTTTTTATAGAGGTTCCATTACATAGGCATGACAGATAAAATCATGGGCCGTGGGTGATTAAGTCAATCTGCATCTCCTTTCCCCTCCCTGCAGGTGGAGGGGTGAGGTTGAAAATTCCAATCGTCTAATCACATGGTTGTTTCCTCAAGCAACCAACCCCATCCTCCAAGAGTCTGCTCAGTGGCATAAACTCAGGAATGGTTGGAAGGGGCTGATCATGGAGAACAAGAGATACTCCTCTCACCCCTATCACTCAGGAAATTCTAAGTGTTTGGAAGCTCTGCACCAGGAACCAGGTATGATACCAAATACATAGTTTTTAAAATATCACAATATCACAGATGATCCATGAGGTTTCCTCACTTTGGGGAAGAAGTCAGAATGCTTCACCTAGCAGTGCAAGTTGGAAACAACTGGAGTTTCAATGAGAGGAATAGGATCCCTTTGTGTGAGACAATAGAAAATTCGGTAGGGCTATCTCAAGCCAGATGGGAGTTGAGGGGGCTTGTTGACATTGAGTCAGTGCCAGTCACTGCTGGGCTAACATGTGACTGTTGGCACAGAAAGCATATCATCTTCAAGCATGCATGTGTGCTGGGAGCTGAGGCATCCCAGCAGCATTTCCAGCCAATGCTGACCCCAGAAAGTATGTGGCAGCTGACAATGGGGAGCCATTATATACTGAAATATTTCAGTAGCAAATTTTCTGAAGCAGACACCTTACAGACACCTGTCTGAGGAATAATCATGAAGATACATTTAAAAAGATTGAATTGCTAAGTGCCTTAATAATTTATTAAACACTGTTCTGGCACTAGACACTTTACATATACCTCAGCCCATGTTTTCTATTAATAGAAATTAACAGGAAAAAAATCCTAAATCTGTGTGGATACATCCTAACCACCACTGTTTTCAAGTGGGAGAGTCATTTTGCCACCTTGGGCCCTGCCAAAAATGAATGCTTCTGGAACCCCAAATAAGTAGTGTGGCATCATTTTTTTTTTAAGATTTTATTTATTTATTTGTCAGAGAGAGAGAGGGAGAGAGAGCAAACACAGGCAGACAGAATGGCAGGCAGAGGCAGAGGGAGAAGCAGGCTCCCTGATGAGCAAGGAGCCCGATGTGGGACTCGATCCCAGGACGCTGGGATCATGACCTGAGCCGAAGGCAGCTGCCCAACCAACTGAGCCACCCAGGCGTCCTGGCATCATTTTTTTTTAAGGTATGAGGTTCTGGGGTGACTGGGTGGCTCAGTCAGCTAAGTGTCTGCTTTTGGCTCAGTTCATGATCTCAGGGTCCTGGGGTCAGGCTCCCTTCTCAGTGGAGAGTCTGCTTATCCCTCTGCCCCTGTCCCTGCTCATGCTCTTTCTCTCTCTCTCTCTCTCTCTCTCTAATAAATAAATAAAATCTTTAAAAAGAAAAAAACCTTATTCTTAAGGTATTGTGTTCTAAATGCCATGGAATTTTTAACATATCAGAACTTATCATAAAGGACAGAGTTTGTATTGCAATTACCAAGTCCACTTTGAATAATTTAACTCATTAACCAAAGGATAAATAAGGTCCATGTTTATTCTTCAATATAATACATATATATGACGGTTGTACATCTTTGTAAGGCAAAGAAATACAGCTGAATGAAACTATGTTCAGAAATTAAAAAAAATATACATGACATGTGCAATCACCACATTACAAATCCATTTTTATTTCTTACCTACACTACTAAACCTCATCGAAAGGACTCACTGACATCCATCGGCTGGGACAACTACAAAATACATACAATTCAAGATAGGAACACTCGGGTATTCATGTTTTCTGCTCTTTCGAATAAGTAGTAGTTGAGTTGTAAGCCTTCATGGAAGGTGAAACTACTCACATCAAGATCACTTACAGAAAGCACACCTGACTAAAATGGAGCTCAGAGACATATGTAGGACTTCTAGCGGGAGAAACCATTGACTTCATGCTAGACAAGGAAGTCACCTTCATCCAGGACTCGAACATCTAGTCATCTAATAGTCCAGCTTCAAGTTTCCTTTAGGACAGCAAGCAACTTGACTTTTGGAAATACCATTTTTTATCTCAAAAAGGCTTTAGGGGAGCACCGTGATGGATAAGAAGATGGACTTTGATTCTAACTGAAGAAAGAGAAAGAAGAAGAAAAAAAGCAAAAAGATAAAGCAAAAGCAAGGTAGGAAGCATCATGGCTTTTGAGAAGTGAGCCACAGCGAGGGCACAGCCTCCACCCATGCTGAAATTGCCCAGGAACAGACACCTGCCTTACCCTCTTGTCACACTCGCACAGAGGGACTTTCCAAATGAGGTTTCCTCATCAAAACTGGCCCATCATCCAAACTGAACTAGTACATGTATGCAACCTGACACCATTTGGCTCATGCTTAGAGTAGGGGTAGTGGGAGCAGAAGGAAGAAAAAAGGAATGAAATTAAAAATAAGACCCTCATTTCCCGATATCAAATACGTATTTTGATTTTAAAACAAGAAAAAATTTTGCTATGCTAATTTCCATAAAAATGGTGAAAATGTCATACATAATTCACGCATCCTTCAAAACACATTCACATCAAAGTAAGCCACAACAATAGCAGCATGCCTATTTACATTTTTGAGGAAAGAAAGCAAAATAATATGAAGTCAGACTAAAAACAAATATGAGAATTACCCCATTTCAACCTAGAAATCTTTCCCCAAGGTAGTTCAGGTGAGAATCCAATTTCAGATGTTTTCATGGCATGGACTGGGCATGAGCTCTTTTCTTCCCGATTTTTAAATAGCAACAGGTTCTGGGAAAGTGTTGGTATCTTACAAATGACAAATGAGGGCATGCTTTTTCTTGAATCCTTTGTGAGTTTTATTTCTCTCCAGGCAGTGGGAAGTGCCACATCCGTGCTGAATTTCTGCCTTTTTCCAAAGAAATGGCTACTGCTTGATGCAAGCAACTGA
Source organism: Lutra lutra (assembly GCF_902655055.1). Taxonomy (NCBI): domain Eukaryota; kingdom Metazoa; phylum Chordata; class Mammalia; order Carnivora; family Mustelidae; genus Lutra; species Lutra lutra. Next base: position 24,830,382 of record NC_062283.1, on the reverse strand, counting down.
AGCCATAACGTCCATTAGGAGGGCGGAGGAGCAAATCAGGCTATCAAATCCTAATGACTTCTTGGAAAAATTGATCACAATAGCCCCAGTCTTGCCAGACTCAGCTTCTCTGGTCCGTGCTTGCATCTGGTTTGATTTCTCCGCTGTGCAAAGCCCCCTTTCCCATCAGAGTGGCAATCTACCAAGTTACCAGTTCTTGCAGAGGCAGCCACACTGGGTGTGGAGGGAGGGAACAGGATGAGCAGGAGACCGAAATTCTCCCATTTCGCTGTAATTCGAGACTGTAATCATCAACTCTGCAATGCAGACTATCCTCAGCTCTCGTATAAATGGCACCCTGCTGGCATGCGGGGGCCTCCCCATCCAAATTAAACTCCGAATTCAAAGGGGATTCTTTTTTTTAAAGTAGAGTCTCCTTTCTAAACCTCTTTAAAAAAAAATTACACCCACTGACTGCAGGGCCCTTAGTGGATTCATTTGACAAAGAAATCATTCCTTCAGTTGGCTTAAGCTCCCTCTCCCGTGTGTTGGGGTCTGGTGAAAGTTTCTCTGCCAAGGTGAGTCAGAATGGGACCTGGATAAAAAAGACCTCCTGCTCTATCTGGTAGATTCCACCCTATAGGACAGAAAACACCCTTCCATGAGGGGTTTCAAATCAGACCCTTGCATCTTATTTAGCATTTGAGAAGATGCCAGCTCTCTGCGGTCTGCGTATTAATGCACGCACTGGCTTGTATTTTTCCAGACTCGATGAATACCATCAGCTAAAGATAGCCCAGTAATATAACACTTCAGTCACAGGGCTTTGTTGTGTTATTGGTTTTTTTTTTTTTTTGGTTTTTTTTTTTTTAAGGAAACCAAATTAAACATTTTAAGCATAGTCACATAACAGGAGCAGGAGAAAACCAACCTTGAATAAATGCATAGGCCAAAGGAAAAAAGAAATGCATCATAATGCAAGAGCAAAGCTAGAAAGGAGTCCGTTTTATAGCTAGCATGACCACTAAATTGGCATGTAGTCTTCACTAAATTACACATTTTCTTCTGTCTCTACCTCCCCTTTACCTTGCACATGAGAATAAGAACATTACACATACAGTTATTCAAGGACATGCTAGAAGGATCCACTAGGTGGATACGAGCAATGATGGAGAAAAGCCAATGCCAGGTAAAACTGCCCTCCCTAATACAGCCAGCCATTGCTAGGGTGTATGGTGTCTATTGGAGCCTAGAACCATTTACAGCTAAAAATGCATTTTTATAGCTGATCTCAACACAGGAGTTATTTGGAAATGGGAACTAGGAGGACAGCTTAAGAAGCTGAATGGTAGGGGGTAGGAGAAGAGTAAATGAAACAAGATGGGATTGGGAGGGAGACAAACCATAAGTGACTCTTAATCTCACAAAACAAACTGAGGGTTGATGGGGGGAGGGGGCTGGGAGAGGGGGGGTGGGGTTATGGATATTGGGGAGGGTATGTGCTATGGTGAGTGCTGTGAAGTGTGTAAACCTGGCGATTCGCAGACCTGTACCCCTGGGGATAAAAATATATGTTTATAAAAAATAAAAAAAATAAATAAGAATTAAGAATTGATTTAAGAAGACACCATGTAAAGGAAAAACTGTTGATAATAAAATGAGCATCTTGTTTTTATCTATAAAAAAAAAAAGAAGCTGAATGGTGATCATGAGGCTGGATGTGTGATAGGAGTTTCGTGTGGCTCTGCACGGCCTCTTCTTCATCAAGAAATGACACACACATTTCACCCTTGAGAGGCCCTCGCCTTTCTGTGCTATATATGGTAGGGCTCACTTCCGTTATTAAAAATCCGTAATGAGATGGCACATGAGCTCAGGAACAAGAAGCTTCCAACTGGAATCATTCTCATATCCAAAGAGTGAGCAGGAGTGTTTGCCTCACCTCTGATTTCTGAGTGTTCTTTCTTCACAACCACTGAGCCATGTGAGATCATTGGGCTTCAGAAATGTTGGAATTTAACCAGAAACCTGAGCATTATTGTCAAAGTAGTTTCAACACTGGAAGCAAAGTGCCATCCTTCCTTGGGATGCTCATGACCCATCTCTCGTTGACAACAGCAGCATGAGGAAAGCTCTTGTGACTGTTACCATTATTCTAAATTCTAAACACTAGCCATAAGCAAACACCTCTTGCTCCAGTGGTGAAAACTAATGCCTTTCATCTCATGAATGCTCAGTCAGAAGAGAGCAGAGAGTGCCTCGTGAAATGCATGCCACTCATTTGAAAGTAGAATTGCTATTTGGAAGAAACCAATGAACTGGGAGAAAAGTTCAGAATAAATGGAAGACACGATGTCTGATGCCTCTTGCCTCAGGATTCAGAGACAGCTCAAGTTCCAGAAAGCAAATTATTTATCATTTGGAGTCACCTGATTTCAGACCAAATCAAAAAAACAAAATCTGAGAAACCAAGTGTTCAAAGGTACAAAGGACATAATTTTCTTCTAGTGATATGATCACCCCTTTGAAAGGCATAGCTTAAGGACTGGAAGCAGTTTTCTCCCTCTCAAGGTATCCTCCAGGTTTAAAAGTCTCCAGTAAATCTCCAGTCTGATTGTTCTAGTAAGCTGAGAAAGAGCAGAAATCATGTACCCCTTATCCCAGCGACTAAAATAAAAAAATAAACATTGAAAACTCAAGATGTCAAGGAAACATCTTCCCAATTGTGTCCTACCGTGGGGTGTGGGGATGTGAGGAAAGGGGCATGGGGCTTGTCTACACCCCCAGAACCACAGCAGTAGGCACCCCCTGAACTGGGTGCTCCAAGTTCAAATGCAGCGTCACCCCCAGCCCCCATAGCCACCCGTCATCATTGGGGTCAAGGCATCAGAACTGCTGATTTTTCCAAAAATCTTCCCAACGCAGCAGCAACCGCAGCAGTTTTCCTGCAAAGCAAACAAAATATGACTCTTGTTAATTCAGCAGGGCTTTTAAAATTGTAATTAGTTGGTTGTGCCCCTTAGGAAAACCACACAGGATTTTTTATAATGCATGTGTGCGTGTGAGAAGGAAAAAAAGAAACCCCTTGCAGGATTCCACTGCTTACCAGAGTTGGGTTGGGTTTTTATTTTTTCAGTTTATGCAAGATATTTTCGTACTATTTGCAAGATCGAAGGACAAGGCCGCTTTGTTTCATATGAAGCCTAGCCAGCTCCCGAGATTTCTGCCACACTGTCCATCCTGTCAGCTTGACCCCACATCAAGGTGACATCAAGAAGCGGGCGTGGGAACGTCTTCATTTGCATTATGACTATGTGTGACATGGGCCCACACAGTTTGCAGGCCTACATCACTCCTATGGATCTGAGGACATATCCTCAATTTTTATTTCACAGATTGGCAGAAGATGGACTGGAAACGCAAAGAGAAATGCCACTGGGTTGATTTTTAGTGTTTCCTCAACGCATCAAAAAACCTCTAACAAATTGCAGGGGATTTATATGCCTCAATTTACATTGTGGATCCGGCCTTATTCATAGGGCCTGGAAGTCATTCTTTTTCCACAGGAATAATCTTCAACCACCAGATTTTAAAAATCAATATTATCACAAAGTTGGTTTTACTCCTAACAGAATTTGCCAAAACCCCCATCTTATCCTGGCAGGAAATACTATAAAAAAAATGATTAAAAAAAAAAAAACTTCTCAAATGAGGCTGCACTCAGAGTTAATATCTTAAGCTTACATTTTAATTTGAAAAAAAAAAAAGGAAAAAAGTAAACTAGGAAGTGCCCACATCCCATGGACCTGAAACAGCTCTTCCCCGACCTGCAGTGCAACCAAGGTGCAAATTTCTGTGGCTAACTGGAGCTGGAGGGAATGAGGAGAGGAAGGCAGCCAGTCCAAGTGACCATCTGGAGGCGGGCCCAGAGAAAGGTCACATCAAGCAATTCCAACCAAAACGGTATCCAAGCACCAGTGTGACTGGCTCACATGTCTTTTTCCTCTGTAGAATGTCACCTCTTAGACTGCCACCATCCTCCATCACATTGATCAAAGCGCCAACGTGACATGGAAGGACTCTACCATCTCCCACTATCATTCCCTCCTCATTCTTTCCCTGCTGGACCCTAGTCACAGGCCTGCCTTGCAACGCAACCTCCTGTCACCCAATGAATTCATTCCTACCAGGCCTCAAAAGTGACTCCAGTGCTCATGGTGGGAATGCAGTTTGTGGCAAACCATTGAGGTTTGTGGTCACTGTGGATGAAATTTGGAGGGAGAGCCGCCTGCGAACTCTGGTGCCCACCACTCACAGGGAAGGCTGGTCTGCACCTCAGCAAGCCCAGTGACCCAGGCCTCGGAGCATGGAGAGTACTTTCCTTCTCTGCATTTTCACAAGATGTAAAGCTTTCTTCTACTTTCCCAAAAACTTTACTTTGACACATGAGAATGGTCTTTGTAAGTAGGAAGCCCAAGGCTTTCTTTTGATGTTTCATAGATTTCTAGATAAGTGACAGATTTCTAAGTAAATGACCCATGCACCAAAGACTGAATGCTTTCCTAACTCTGGTCGGTAACTTTGTTACGATTTACTGATTTGTTTCTGCATGATCTTATTCTATGAAAGATTCAGCACTTTACAAGAATATAAAGTCAAACAGACAAACCAAAACTTCAGACCAGAATAAATACCAATCAGAATAAAAGAGTAAGACCAGTGGGCAGCAAGAACACAGACTGGAAGGTCTTACACATTTGTTAAAATTGAGTTGAAACAATGGCCATGGACTTACTGTCCCAAATTAGAGAACTGACTTGCTGGAGGGTAAATGGGCCCCCAACAGCAATATAAATATTGGGATTCCTAAAAGTCCTCTGTAATAAGTACACTGTGTTAGGCTTTTCCTTCAGAGCATAAATTAAGCTAGCTTATTGATATAATCAAATGTGTTCATGTGTAAAACTATCGCTTATGTTTTCTGACAAAATTCTAAGCAGGGTAGAAGCTTTGTATGAAGTGGTGATTACTCCAGGTCCAAGAATGGGCCAATACCAGAAGGCAGCTCAGGGAAGAAAAATAAGCATGGGCTTTAAATTCAGAGACAACTGAGAAGTCACATTCTACCACGTACTTGCAGCACAGCTTTGGGGGAGTTATGTAGTCTATGAGTCTCTGAGATTGGTTTTCCCATCAATATGAAAAACAAAAAAAATACAAATACTTCCTCTGATCCCACACAATTGTGAGGACTACCAGAGACTGTCCTCTTCAGTTATTAACGTCTCCTGAGCTAATTATTGAGCACCTTCTATGTGCCAGGCCTTGGTCTGCAGGCTTTGCTTGGGTTATCTTGTTGGAGCCACTCAACAAGCATAGGAAGTAAGACTATGCTCAATCCATAAATAAGGAAATGGGTTTTTCCTGCTAGAAAATGGCAGATCCATGTTGTACACAAAGCAGTCTAAAATCAGGGCCCTCCCTCTCTGCAGAAACACTGCCCTCCTTCCCACATAGTGTAACAAACATTTGACTTATTTCTTGTTCTTCTCTCTGAAGGCTTGCAAAAACATCTCTTTAGGAAAAGATCCAAGACCAACCTTTCAAATGGGTGCCTTCCATGGCTATTTGGTCACAAGGTTCTTCTCATTAGAGCAACAATTCTTCTTCTAGGAAAACCAGAAAACATTTAGAGAAAGATTAGAACTTTTTTTTTTTATCACTTCATTCCTAATGTATGAGAACACCTGAAGAGTTAATGACCGGCTAATGAGTAGAAAATGCTCTTAGAGAGATGTTCTAAAAGCCATTGTTTATTCATAGCAGCAATGGCCACAGTCACCAAACTGTAGAAAGAACCAAGATGCCCTTCAATGGACAAATGGATACGGAAGATGTGGTCCATATATACTATGGAGTATTATGCCTCTGTCAGAGAGGATGGATACCCAATTTTTGTATCAACATGGATGGGACTGGAAGAGATTATACTGAGTGAAATAAGTCAAGCAGAGAGAGTCAATTATCATATGGTTTCGCTTATTTGTGAAGCATAAGAAATAACATGAAGGACTTGGGGAGATGGAGAGAAGAAGGGAGTTGAGGGAAATTGGAGGGAGAGATGAACCAGGAGAGACTGTGGACTCTGAAAAACAATCTGAGGGTTTTGGAGGGGAAGGGAGTGGGAGGTTGGGTGAGCCTGGTGGTGGGTATTATGGAGGGCACGTATTGCATGGAGCACTGTGTGTGGTGCATAAACAATGAATTCTGGAACACTGAAAAGAAATTTAAAAAAAAATAAAAATTAAAAGAATTACAAAAAAAAAAAGCCCACATTGTTCATGACCCTCTGACAGACACATTGACCATTCAGGGTCCAACTTGAGCATGTCCCCACTTTCCCTTGTCATCACTCTCAGAATCAGAAACAGAGGGATTTTGACTAAGCTAGAAGCAGTAGCGGAGACAGGACTAGACGCCTGAGACCAGGGTTTATCATAGCAGGCCTTAACTGCTGGGTGTGTGTGTTTGATGTGCACGATGGGGAACACTGGAAGAATTTTTGGTGATACAGTAAGATGATCAGAGTTGTCATTAATGAAGTAATGATTTGGCGAATTAGAGAACAGATGGACAGAGGTAGAATATCATGTTCTAAGGTATTTTATTAGTTCAGTAAATTGGAAAAAGGGCATGATCTAAGATCATAAAGCTGGGAATGGGAAGGAAAGATAGATTTATTAGTTCTGGCAAAGAAGAAACAATGTCATAGTTGTTCAGTTTTCCTTCCTTCAGGCCCAAAGCATTTATTAAGTCTGCAGTAGGTGCTTGATGAGTTCTAACAGATTTGTAATTTGGAAATGCTTTGTTCCACTCCAGCTGAGAGCTGTTTCTGATGGAAGATGGGTTATATATGGATGGTTGGAAATGTAAGAGCATACTACAGAAGGCAGAGAGCTACAGGGCTTTAATTCCTGGGGGGAAAAATCCTTCTTAAATTTACTGACTGATTATAGGCAGGCTATAGTGGTTAAGGAATGGTAAGTGCTTTTAAGCATGAAACAATTAAAAGAGATAAATAAAAGTTCTGGAAAGACTTTAAAAATAAAAGTTAGATTTAAATAGTGAATAGTTTTGGATAAGACTTAAATTCTCAACACAAAGTTAAATTCTGATTTTATAGAACATATCAGAACCAAGATTATTCCAAAAATGAATCTTCTGGAAAAATCTAGTCTTAATATTTCCTTGAAAAATAAAATACATTAAGCTTGAATACTGGCTTTTAGTAACACCAAAAATGTACAGAACGTAAAGAGTTCTGGAAACATCATCAGGCCCCCTTTGCCCAGAAGCCCATTATCCAGCAGGATAGCAGAGTGGTGAAGTTCTGCTCAGATTCCAGAGCCTGCCTGCCTACACTGGGATGCTAGCTCCATCATTTTCGCCTGGTGGGATCCTGTACAAGTACTTAACCTCTGTCCTCTGTTTCCTCATCTAAATGAGGAGAATAACAGTACCTGTTTCAGAGAATTGGCATGTGGAGTAAATGAATTAACTTCTGTAAAGCAGTTAGAACAGTGCGTGGCACAGTGCCATATAATTATAACTTTAATGATAACTAACTAGATTTCTACAATGGAAATTTTTTTCCAAATCCCCATCATTCTTGAAATGTCCATTCACCTAGGTACCAATGGTTGGACAGAATAACAAAAAGGTGATTTTTGTTGTTGTTATGTGGTTTAAAAATATTTTAAGCACTTTTTAAACTGTATAATGTCATTATTTATCTGCCATGGTTTCCATATTGTCCTACCACGTTAAAGTGTATTTGGACACCAATAAGCTTGGATAAAAATACATTGGTGGAAAATTGGCCCAAAATAGGTTGGTAACCCTAATAAGCAGTTTATGTAGTCTGGGTGAGGTACCAACTAGGTAAAAAGTCTATTTTTACTTGACATCAGTACCAATTATCAAGGAAAGGTATATTCAGACACAAATAAAACTTAGTTCTGATGCTGAATTTAGAAGTAAAGTTAATTTCAATAAAAACTGGACGTGGAAAAAATGAGTACCTGAAACATAGTCATTCCAAGGTTTGTTGGTCAGTGAAAAAGCTCCACTCCAAAACCCTGGGGAGTAGGAAGGATGGGGAGCAGAGATGGAAGAAATGAAAGTGTATCAAGCGCATATGGCTCCAGGGCATGACAACCACCATCTTAACTGATGCTCAAATTAGACTTTCCCCAACGAGGCCTGAGGACAGATATTACTTATTGCCTCTCTATATATCTTGGCCAGTTAAACATCCTAAATGTTTGGTTGAGTTTCTTAAATGTTACACTTCTGGTTCTGTGTTATTTGTATGATCCATAAGGATGTGGGTGGAAAAGTCTAGAGGAGGCTGTTACAGTAATTCAGATGAGGGGTATCATATGCCAGGATAACCAACAGGATGGAGAAGGTTAGACAGATTCTAGAAGTAATTAGAGAAAATAATGTATAGAACTTGGAGATAAATTAAATACGAGATGGGAGGATGAAGGTGAGGAAGGAAACAGCAAAGCCCAGGGGGTCTGGCTTAGGCCACTCAGTGGGAGCCATTCTTGGAGGATGGTAGAGGAGGAGGGAGTTGGGGAAGACAAGTTCAGTTTAGGACTGAGAAGATCCAAATGGAAACTTAGGAAAAGAATCTGTGCTAAAGAGGCAGATGGCTATTAGAACATAAATGGCAATTGAGGCAGTAAGAGTAGATTAGGAATTTCATTGTACGAAGTTAACACAGAGTGTGGGCTCAATTATTGGCAACAAGTACTCAGGAGAAAAGGAAGAAAGAGAAAGAGGCAAACCAGGAAGCTGACTCTTAAGGTTAGAGAACAAACTGAGGATTATTAGAGGGAGTTGGGTGGGGAATGGGCTAGATGAGGGATGGGATTAAGGAGGACACTTGTGATGAGCACTGGGTATCGCATGTAAGTGATGAATCACTAAATTCTGCACCTCAAATTAATATTAAACTCTATGTTAGCTAACTTGAATTTAATTAGAAACTTGAAAAAAAAAAGAAAAAAACCCACAAGTACTTAGGTCATCTTCATTCAGTCTTTGGTAAGAGTCTCCTTCACATATATTTATGTTGTTATCTGGATCAACCTGAGTCTTACAGCTTTGTGGTACCCAGAGAAGACTGAACAAGGTAACCATAAACATTAAAATTCTGAGTTCTGTTTTAGGAAGGCTCATTTATCCTGAATGTACACTAACCTATCTATTCCAAAATATTGTTTGCTTATATATTCTAGACTATATATGTGTATAAGTGTGTGCGCATAGTACAGTGATGTAATTTATATCATAATGAGTATAATGATTGAATAATAAACATAATAAATAGTTATGCTGAAAATAGTATCTCCTAAACTATGTAAGAAGTATTTATTAAAAAAAAAAAAAACACAACTGCTCAATAAAAACATTTTAAGCAGTTCAACATTAGCACAAAATTGGAAGGCTATGAGAGATGGAATTAGACAGAACCCCATATGAGACTAAGATGCTTTTAGCCTCTGATCACCAAGAGACTGAGGTCAGGTAGAAAAGAGGAGGAAAAGCGACAAGCCCCCGTTACCTGTGTGATGAGTCTGGAGTGGAGCTTGTGATCTGACAGCCAAGGGTGTTTGAGAGCTTCACTTGCACTTATTCTCCAGCTAAAGGGAAATTTGGAAGGCTGTTAGCAGAGACACACTAAGGAGGCCTGAATCTGTCATTCACCTCAGCTCTGGCCATTGCCTTTGAGAGACCAGATGGCCAAATGTCAAATTCACAGGCAGTTCTATCTTCTCTGGAACTATCATTGATGATTGTAGGGTACTATCAAATCCAGTCAGGGTAACAACAGCAGTGAGACAAGTGAGGCAAATAATTCAAAACTGTTGTTCATAGTTGAACATCCACTTTCCAACACAAGTAACCATTTTTCATGCCATGCTTGAGCTTCATGATTTGAACTTCTATCCATCAGTGGAAAAAAAATAAAAGTACACTTACTATTCCAAAAATAAAATGCTACAATGATTCTTGATAATTGTAAAAGTGACTTTACATATTAAAGCTCTTGAATAATATGCATCACTAACTTTTGAATTAAGAAATTTTGGGGGTGCCTGGGTGGCACACTTGGTTAAGCTCCAACTCTTGGTCCTGATCATGTCGTGATCTCACTGTCATGAGATTGAGCCCCATGTCAGGCTCTGCCACATTCAGTGCAGAGTCTGCTTGGGATTTTCCTTCTCTCTCCCTTTACCCCTCCCATACATTCTTCTGTCTCTCTCTCTCTCCCAAATTAAATAAATAAATATTTTTTTTTTTTTTTAAGATTTCATTTATCTGACAGAGAGAGTGATCACAAGCAGGCAGAGAGGCAGGGAGAGAGAGAGAGAGGAGGAAGCAGGCCTCCTGCTGAGCAGAGAGCCCGATGCGGGGCTTGATCCCAGGACCCTGAGATCATGACCTGAGCTGAAGGCAGAGGCCCAACCCACTGAGCCACCCAGGCGCCCCATAAATAAATATTTTTTAAAAAGAAATTTTGAAGACTTAAATAAAGAGTTAATGTAAGTACCGAGAGAGAGAGTTCATTAGATACCTTTACAAAGAAACTATATCCTTTTGAGCCAGCAAAGGTTTATACGATTTCAAAAAATAACATGGGAAAGAATTATAAAGATGATATTATCTTCTAATTCCAAGTTTTATAAATTTGTCTTGTATGCTAACATTTATGACCTTAAACCAAATAACCTTTCAAAATAGAAACTATAAGTGAGTGCAACAGCCTGGAGCCTACTTCTAAAATAGTATCAAGAAAGTAGTTTCCAATGGGCATGGAGCTCCAGTTTGTAGATTTCTTCAGTGAAATTGCTCTGTCAGATACTGAACATTTAAGTAAAAGATCTGAAGAGATAGTAACTCTTAACTTGAATCCATGAAGGAAAGTTTAATAACTTGGTGACAACATCACCATTAGTAGGACCTTAAACAGCCAGATATAATTTTTTTTGAAACTCTTGACCTCCACCAACCTCACCTGGAAGTGCTATTTTGTTGAATATCATAAATTTTCAGTATTGGACCTCCTGAAGCATTCCAATAACTGACAGTGCCAAAAATTATTATTTCTGTACTGTAGGAATATAAATTTCTAAAAGTTGACTATTAAAAAATAAACAATAACATAGTACAAATAATTAAAATTTTGGTACAGTTTCAAGTTTATTTTTGCACCCAGAAATTTATTCTATGATAGTGGTATCAGGTTTTGACCATAGTTTCATCCAACTATTGATTTGAACACTCACCCAGTTGTCATTCTGGTATTAGTGAATCGCTCAGACCAAAGGAGCAGGCATGACATGGCACTGGAGGCCACGAAGCGTGGCTATGACTCTGCCCTGTGCTAGCCATGTGACTGCTTGAATGCTATCAGCCTCCATGTCTTCATTTAATCCAGAGCATTAAATCAGATAACACATAAAAGCATATCTGTCTAATAGATTCTCAGTTAATGTAGAGTTCTCCCACCAAAGATTTGATAGAGTTGACATTTTCCATCTGTTCACTGCCTATTGTTCAGTGATGTATAAATATTAATAATAATAGTAATGGTAATATCAGGTGTTGTGCCTTTCCATGAAAGATAAAACCCATGTCTGTACGGTGCCCCTTCCTCACACTGACACCCCCTGCCTGGCTAAGTCCTCCTTACCCTCTAGGATGCAGTTCTGACTGACCCTTTTCAATAGACTACCTTTGCGTTAACTGCATTGTATTCTATCCTTTAAAAAAAAAAATACCTATCTCTTCTCTTAGATCATGGGTTACCTATAGACAGGGTCAGACTTTACATATGTGTTCTCAATGCCCCAGACCCATTGATAAAACACCTCCTTGGTGCAGGTATAGCTCCTCCATGTTGCTTCTTTAATCCCCTCCCCGCAAATTACACACTCCTATCTGTTCATGGTCATGTTTATTAATAACTTAAAAGCCATAAAGATAATAAAACAGTGAAGCCAGTATGGTTGGCCTTGAAAATCTTAAACACTGTTTACCATTTTACATTTTAAATATAAAACCAAAAAACAGTGTTTTTGACTAAATCACAATATCCTTCCACTGTTTGTAATTCTAAAATGCAAGCCCCTCTGTTTCAAGGTCACTTTTCTTCATTAGCTGAATTCTTTAAGGTTTTATTTATTTATTTGAGAGAAAGAGAGAGAAAGAGAGCACAAACAGGGGAGAGGGGCAGAGGGAGAAGCTCCTCACTGAGCTGGGAGCTCCATGCGGGGCTGGATCCCAGGACCCTGAGATCATGACCTGAGCCAAAGGCAGATGCTTAACAGACTGAGCCACCTAGGCGCCTCCATCTACTGAATTTTGAATTAATGTGGTTTTAGCATAACAGAAAATAGAAGACCACATAATATGTAATAGTTAAGTGGGCAGCCTTAGGGGAAGGTTGAATTTTGGATGCTCCATTCTGCCACTGACTAGCCATATGCTCTTGGGAAAACTATTTAGAGTCTCATTAATAAAACAGGAATGATAATTCCCACCTCTTGGAGATGGATAGGGGTTAAAAGACAAGCCTATAAAGTACTTGGCACAGTCTGGCCCACAGCAGGCTCTGAAATGAAATGATAGTTAAGTGTTCAGCTACACAGAGCCGGATATGTGCTTTGTAGATGTGAAAGGGGTTATGGAAATAACTTATCCCAAACCCTTCATTTTGAGGCCCGGCAAGAGCCCCTAATTGCTAGAGTCTTATTGCAAAAGGCAGAAACAGGGAAGTTTTTGTAGCCCCTTTCAAGCCATGTGACCAAACCAGTCCCTGATCTCAGTAAGCAAGGTCAAGAGCATCAAACTCCTTCCATTTACAACTTTTCTCAGGCATTGGAGATGTCACATAGAGAATTTGGGAGTTATTTCCATGTATTATGGTAGCCTATGCTTCCCTATTTTCCTTCCTTCTTCTAGAGCCCGGAACCAACTTGGGTTACCTCTTCTCCTTAATCAGAAGCTTGGAGATAAACTCCCTGGCCTCCTCTGAGATGTCCTGAAATTCTTCATCCTCTAAGTCCCACCTGCAGGCCAGGATGTTGCTCAGGGTCTCAGCATCATTGTCACCCAGGAAGGGAGACAAACCACTCAGTCTGTAAGACAGAGGAACCAGAGTGAGTCTTGTTTAAATAGCTTCAAACCCTTTACAGAAAGGTTGCTTTTTCTTGGCTCTGTTGTTTAAAATTGAGAGAGGGCAAATAACCTAATAATTAAGCATAATTTTATCATATGTTTTTGCAATCAGGAAAACGCTTCGCTCCCCGACCCTGGCCCCTAAAGAAACACCTGCAGAAACACCAGCAGCCACCCTGAAATATGAAATCTCTAAGGAGAGCACAACCTCATTTTTAAAGCCTTTACAGCTGCTGAAGTCTGCCACACACTCAGATGGCAAACACCAAAGGGTCACCCCTGAGGGATAAGGCTAACCTTCATCATTTAGGAGATCAGGACCCAAGTTGCTTTTTAATTACTTTTATTACATGAGGTATTATCCTAAGAGTTAACACAATTACAAGTAGACATACATTTACTTTTCAGGTGATGAGCAGGGAAAGAATTTACTCCTTTCACCCACAGGATTCACAGAGCCCAGAAAGTGACTCAACATGGCACAGTGTTATTTATCTGTTAAAAGACCTAAATTGGGCCATGATGCCTGTGTGTAAGTGTCAGAGAGACTGGAGACCTGCTTACAGCATATAGGCAATGACGCCCACACTCCACATGTCAGTGGGAAAGGAAACAAAATCATAGTTCACAACTTCAGGGGCAAGAAATTCCGGAGTTCCAAAGTTCACCTTCAGCTTCTCTCTGGGTTTGTACCTGGAATTTGGGAGACAAAGTGGAGGGATGGAGAGGGTCAATCAAACAGCAATAGTCATAGAAACTGAAAAGATGCTGTCTATAAGACAAAATAACGTCAGCCATGCAGCAAACTTTAAACACACAGGCTTTAAAGGAAATCGTGTATTTAGGAAATAGTGTTAAAAACTTGTTTTAGAAAGTTCCAGGAGTTTAAGAGTCATAATTCATACTGGAAAACCTTAATAATCTGAAACAGTGGTGGAGAAAGCTGGTGAAAATAGAACACCTGAAATCTAGAACATGACGAAAGGAAAACTGATACAATCCTTGACATGCTGATGGCTTGAGTATGGCCATCTTAACAAGTAAGTGAAATGCAATTATTTGCATCCATTTTATATTCACCATCAATAGACTGAAGTCCACATATAAACTCTGTTCACTTAAGAAGCTTATAGGAACCAGAACCTTTTCCAATCTCATTTATTCATTTTTTTAAAGTAAATCTTCTCTTTACAGATGGAACAAATAAAAAGACTAAGACAAACTTACAAATTCTAAATTAATGTCTTCAAATTTAATAACTTTCACTGTATAAGATTTTAAGTTTTCTTATTTTTTTTTTCTTGGATACACTGTAGAAACCTCTAAACATTCCAATTCCAAAGTCAGCAAGGTAAGGCTGGGATATAATTTTTGTCAAGTTAATTCTAAATGAGAGTCTAAAACCATGAAGTGTATCAGATTTATCTTTGCAAACAAAGAGCACCAACATGCTCACTACCTCCATTCATATACCTATGTCCAAATACACATACCTTCTGGCCAATCCAAAATCAATAATTTTTATTTGTTTAGCATCCCGATTCACACACAGGATATTCTCAGGCTGCCAGGAGAAAGAGACACATTAGCAATGAAAACAACCATCATTCACTCAAATTGTCCTTGAACCACAACTAAAAATACAGCAATGCTCAGGAAAAACATATCAGGCCTTTCACTTTGGGTCTGGCTTGTCTGTGTGGGTATTTTCTCCTTTAATTTTGTGGTGGATGAGGTTGTGGGTACCCTGCCAATCTTGCATTACCCTGCCTGTCTCTCTCCCTGGTTCTGCAGTTTACCATAATGTGTGAGTTCAAGCAGAGGCCTCTTTGAGGGAAGAAAGACAAGGAGCCTGCTTCAGTACCTTCCAAATGGACTGGTGGAGGCTGTCTCGGACTTGACTCTGCCCCTCTAAAATTATTAAGTACGAATTTCCCCTTCTTGGAGGAATATCTTTCCCGAAGATTTATGAGTTCCAGGAGAAATAGCCTGATTCATTTAAACAACCACACTGAGTATGCAATATAACGTGAACGCTCCTGACCTCCAGATTTTCCCTTTGTGCTTAGACTATGGGAAAGTCATGTGTAAAAGGAAGACTTCCCCCTCATTCATTCTTCATTCTCAGCAATTCCAAAGTTTTGCTGAGTTTGTTCTCAGTGCCCAAACCCTTGACTAAGTGTTCTCTTAAGTTTGACTCTGGTTAAGTCTTTGCTCTCTGTCAAGGTGACAGTCTAGGGGGGTGAAGAGGGAGAAAACATGGATATTAGAATTGCAACTCGGTGTTTATGGAGTGTCTTATAAGGATGCTTGTATTTGTCAGGTCAGAAAACTGAGATCTGAGAAAAATAGGGAATTTGATTTAAAGTCTAGGTCATCCATAAAAAAGACAATTTTCAAAGAATTGCTTGGAACTCTCAAGTTCTAGTCCCAACTCACACCTAAGAGCTGGGGCACATTAGCCAAGTTGCTGAATCCCCAGGATCCCATGTCCCATCCTATAGGTGGGATCACAGCTATCCTCCCTCTTCCTGTCTGGGTGGAAAGGAGGTTCAAATGAGATCAGAAACTAAGAAGCACTTGATCAACATTCAATAGACCATTTGGTTGACATAATGTCTTTGGAAGCCCTTTTCTAAAATATCTCTAAAATTGGTGTCTATGAATAAAAGCTATTGATGATGAAGTGGACACTCTATAAGAACATTTGGTTTCAAGCTTAAATAATTGATCAATATGAATAAAGTTGTCTAATTG
Organism: Lutra lutra; assembly: GCF_902655055.1. Lineage (NCBI taxonomy): Eukaryota > Metazoa > Chordata > Mammalia > Carnivora > Mustelidae > Lutra > Lutra lutra. The sequence continues at coordinate 24,814,392 of NC_062283.1, read as the reverse complement.
TCAAAGAATACTATGATATAAAAATGTGTTTACAGCTTTTTTTTTTTTATTTGACAGACAGAGATCACAAGTAGGCAGAGAGGCAGGCAGAGAGAGAGGTGGAGGCAGGCTCCCTGCGGAGTAGAGAGCCCGATGTGGGGCTCGATCCCAGCACCCTGGGATCATGACCTGAGCTGAAGGCAGAGGCTTAACCCACTGAGCCACCCAGGCGCCCCAAATGTGTTTATAGCTTTGAAGGCACTTCAAAAAGTTAATTTTTTTTCTATTAAAGAAAAGCATGTTCATTGAATAAGATTTGCAAAAAGGAGAAAAGGAGACCATTTTTCATTTTTAAGTCACCTATAATCTCCCCTCCAATGGTGACAATCACTCTTAATATTTTTGGCCCTTTTTCTTCCAAGGAGATTTCTGTAAGGGATGAGTGGTCCTTAATGACCCATCCAGCTGTCGCCTTTACTATTATCTTTGCCTTCAAGCCATGACTAAAATTGCCCATTGCAAGTCCTCAATCAATGTTATGAAGCCACATACAGAGCTTTTTGACTTATGATAGGTCAGGTCCTAGTTATAGTTGCCAATCAAATCCCTTTAGGGATATCTGCAGAGTATCCACACTCAAGGAAAATGCTCCATGGAAACACACATTATCAAACTCAGTTTGAAGCCAGGGCTTTGCTAATGATTTTCAACCTCTGACTTTGTCTTTCATATACCACTTCCTCCTGCCCTGTGAATGGGAGAAGTAGCACACATAAATCAAAACAGTGAGGGAAGCTAAGTTACAAGAAGAGTAGACTATAGAAACCAATTTAAGGAAGTTAAATTTATTTAGCTCTACAATCCCCTATGACTTGCAATTGATGGTATGTTTTAGAGAATATATATTTTATCTTACGGTCATGCTGTGCAAACAGGGAAATGAGAAAATGATTGTGCCACACAAGAAGAGGCAATTTATGATATTTAACCCCAATATTAGAGCTGATCAGAGTTACTGAGCCTGGGTATTTCCTTAGTTCTAACAATTTATAGTCCAATTCTAGGCACTTCATAATGGGAGAGAGACCAAAAGGGAAGGGTCATTAAATTAGATGAGAAAGGCAGGTGGCTTGGCTCCCCGCTGCTTACATAGGTTCTCTACCATGTCCAATGTGGTGCCAGCCCCACTTCCACCACCCTTCCCAGCTCCTCAGCATTTTAGCACTGCCCTTCTGGCTGTCCTATACCCCATTCTGCCATAGGTCTCTACTCACTGCTCTAGCATGACACAGAAAAACAAATCCCTAAAGTCCAGTGCCTCCTAAAAGAGTTTGAGACCACGAAGGATGCTTGGAGAGTGGGAAAACTTGGCTACCACTAGGGAATTCTGAGTTAGCTAAAATCCTCCTACCTACTTATTCTAAAAATGAGAGGGACACAGCAATAACCCCCATGGTGCTGGTAGTGGTGGTGGTTTTAATCCTAAACTTTTAGGGAAAGGATCTCCCACGTGGATTTCTTTCACAGGGAAGTTACAAGAATCTGAATAGTTGTACCTGAAGGTAGAGATGTGCAAATATTAGGGGGTGATGAAAGCTGGGATTAGGAAGATGATGCTAAGAATCCAGGTTTTCTTTAATTCCCGAATATGTACCTCATGACAGCATAAATTTCCCAAGCTGGCAAATAGTATCTGATGGGACCTACTGATTGATCTACAGGAGGGGAAAGTGGAAGGGGCTTCATACCAAACAGCATGCTTTACCTTCAGATCCAAGTGGAGAATGTACATCTGATGCATGTGTCTTATGCCCTCACATATCTGCTTGATGAACAGGATGGTGTCAAACTCGGTCAGATTGTAGTTGTCATCGATGATGCGGTCAAACAGCTCCCCTCCATCCACACTGCAGAAGGAAGAGGTGTGAAGTCCTGAGTATGACTCCTTCCTGAACACAGCTATTTCTTGGCATAGCAGCTGGGTGTTTAAGATCCCCTAACTCCTCCAGCAGCTGTGTGTGACTTCTCTCCCTCTGTCGCTATCTCAGATAGATGATGCTTAGCTGAGGCCCTTTAATGCTACCATCAATTTCACTATGGGAAAGCCTCAAGGTCCCCATCATCCAGTGGCTGCAGCTCTGAAGTGAGTCCACATCGGCCATTTCCTAACATATACAAAAGATAAAGAGGACCTTACAAAGGCAGGGAGAGGAATCCCAAATACCAAGCAAAGGTCAAATAGGGTCTCCTCAGACTTTCAGTGTTAAAGAGCTCCTATGTGCTTTTTTTTTTTTAAGATTTTATTTATTTATTTGACAGAGATCACAAGTAGGCAGAGGCAGACAGAGAGGAGGAAGCAGGCTCCCTGCTGAGCAAAGAGCCTGATACAGGGCTTGATCCCAGCACCCTGGGATCATGACCTAAGCCAAAGGCAGAGGCTTTAACCCACTCCTGTGTGCTTCTGATGCTAGACATTTTGTTACCCAAAATTCCTATTGCGCAATGATAAACAAAACCCCAAGCGGAGGAAAGAATGAGCTGAATCACAATAGTGAATCAGCATTACTGAGAACTACTCACTTTCTAACTGTTTACTAAATTTTTATACAAATGAAACCTAGTTGCAAGTCTCTTAGTCCCAATTACTAAGAATTTGATGTGAACTTTGTATTAACGATTAGGTTGAAATTAAAATGTAGTTCAAAAATCACTTTCCTTCAGGTTAACCATAATAACCTTTAGGCTGGGTATTTGACAGTTTTATAGCTTAGATCTAAAGCTATGTCTATGAGGTTATTCTACTTCTTAGTAAAGTCATACATGGAGATGTGGATTCCTAGGTAATTTTCCTTCCGAAACCGATGCAGTTGTCTGGTACATGCCAGTCGGAATCAGAAGTACACTAAGCACAGATCTAGCAACTTCCAAAGCAAGACAGAGCTACGGCTGCGTAATCATGGGGGCTGCACGTAGCTGTGCAGGGGAGGGGCCAGGGGCCGGTAGAACACATACTACTCCATGACCAGGATGATGTCATTCTTTGACTCGAAGGCATCATAGAGCTGAATGAGGTTCACGTGATCCAGCTGGTTCATGATGTTGATCTCATTCTTCACTTCATCCTGAGAAGAAGGACAGATGCTTTAGCGAAGTGAAGATAATGATGACAAGGAGAGACCCACGTGGCACAGTCTTTACCTTGTCCCTCGTGCTTCTGGTCTTGATGATCTTGGCCGCCAGCTTCAGACCTGTTGCTTTCTCTTCACACTTGTGAACCTGGCCAAAACGCCCCCTGTGGAAGAAGAGGACGTGGTGCAGCGTGAGCTGGGCCCCAGTGGAAGACGCAGCTGTCGGGGCATTTCTTTTTTGGGGTTTGAGTGAGCAAACCTGTTAAGTGTATCTACTATAGCCAATAAGCTTCTAAAATAATATTAAAGTGCGATCTATCTGTCACAGGCTGAGGGGTTTCCTGGCCCTACCCCAGACCTACTAAGGCAAGAATCCAGGGTAAGGCCCCAGAATCTGCATTTTCAGAGCTCCTTAGGTGATTCACATGCAGCCTAAAATTTGAGAACTTGTTATAGAAAAAAAGAGAAGCTTTCTGAATACATGTGAGTGGAATAACCTAGGTTTTATAAGCATATGAACAATACAGGGTGTAGGTCAGCCATATAAAATTATTTTGGAAACTGCATATAAATAAAGTAATAGCAATATTGCACATAGATACACATAATAAAAATACATATTATATAATCACCCATGAGATTTTTTGACAATTTAGCTTGGATATAAATTTATATATACTTTGAAGGACAGCTTCTTACACATGTAATCACATATCAAAACGCACAGTCTTGAACAATTTTGAAATATGACTTCTTGCTTTGATTCCTGATTTAGTAAAACACAACACAGGTGCCTGCTTGTGCAATGTGGCTATCATGGGGAAGGGGAAGCTTCCTGAGCAACATTGTGACCTGAAGGCCCACAACATCTGGAGGACTGCAGAGGTGAGGATGGTGGCAACAACTGACAGAGGCAGTGTGATGACCACCACTATGTCCCACTCAACTCGGCTACATCTATGCAAAAACAGTTGGGTCTCAGAGAATGACATTCCTGTAAATATAAGCCAAAGGAGGACCTGAATTCCAACTACCATTCCAGATCTAGTCTCTTTACTGGACCACATGAACACAGCCTAGGAACCTCACCTGTGACTACTGATGAAGATAATGCCCTGGGGGTGCCACTGATGGCTCAGCGGGTGAAGCATCCCCCTCTTGATTTCGGCTCAGGTCATGATCTCAGGGTCCTGAGATGGAGCCTCTCATCAGGTACCCTGCTCATCAGGGAGCCTGCTTCTCCCTCTCCCTCTTCCCCTCCCCCTGCTTGTGCTCACTCTCTCTCTCTAAAATAAATACATCTTTTTTTAAAAAAGAAAAAAAGAAAGAAAATGCCCTTGGAATTGTCTCAAAGCATCTTCAGCAAATAACTATTCTCCTTCCGAGACAATTGCTGGGTTAACACTGAAGTCCCTGATGACCCCAATGGGCCTCTACGTGCAGTAATACTAAAGACTCCCACGGTACCTATTCACGTTTCAGAGTTCCCGTTTGTCTGTCTGCCCTTCCTCATAGTCTGAAGGGCAGTTCTCTATAATCAGCAGGCTGAGGAGTGAAGCATTCAGGTGGTTCCCCATGGTGGAGGGCAAATGAAATATGGAGCAGGAAGAGGAAGAAGGGACTTCACAGTAGGGATGACACCCCAATGACCAAATGCAGAAACATGCCCTGTAGTTTCTATGCATATTTTCCATGTGTTGGTAAGTAACTTTTGTGTATAGCAGTATAAATATTCTACTTCCTTTTGCTATTTCATAGAGATATGCTGACAGTAGCAAACTTTATAATTTAGACATTAAATTACAAGATATCAAAGGAGGATTGTGATTATTGTAGAAGAGGAAGGAATATCTCCCAGTAATAAATTCGGTCTGATGGACTGTACTTTTCCTCCTTCAAGGGGAGAGTGTACATTTAGACATCCTTTAAAAAAATTCTTCAGTGACTGAAGCAATCACTCAAAACACATAATAGCAATTAATACAGTAACGACATAAATGGAAAACCAACAACAATGGTAAAAAAAAAAGATTTAACACATGCCACAATAAATACACAGTGTTCACTCATTTTTACATTTTATATCTCCATTTTCAAGTTTTGGACAGCTTCTAAGCCTCCTGGTGACTCACGAGGGCTTCTCCCACTTTCAGACATTACAACATGGGAAGTAAAGCAGATAATAAATGTGGACTTCAGTCACTGTCACCACATCAACCTTTCTGACATCAGTGACGATTTTCAGAAATGTTTACAATCCCTTAAAATGCTTCTTTATGACGTTTCTGGTTGTCGGGTCAAGGCTGGCAAACATTTACGCAATCCTCAGGATCTGCCTCTTTGAAAACTCTCTTCCTTTGTTGAAAGCGTGTTAAAATTGAGTGTTACTTACCCTCCTAAAATTTCCGTTCTGCTCACGGTATAAAAACTGTTGATGGCTGCTTGTTTGGCTGTCACGATACGGTGATTAAACGGGGCGGGAGGAGCCGGGACATCATCTAGATGGTGAGAGGAAGAGAAGGGCCATTTGTTAAACAGACCTCTTTCTGGCACCAAAACTGGGCCCGAGAATAAAATAAAATGGGCCATCTATTTTATGGCTAGTGATCCAGGAAATGTATGTTTTTATTGCATATTATGGTCTATAATACATAAAGGTGACACCTGACATCTTTCAGAAAGAATGTCAGGACCACAAAACTAAAACCTTCAGAACAACTTTTAGAAATGCCACAATATCCTTTTGTTGTCTGATTGCTGAGGCTAGGACTTCTAGTACTATGTTGAATAGCAGTGGTGATAACGGACATCCCTGCCATGTTCCTGACCTTAGCGGAAAAGCTTTCAGTTTTTCTCCATTGAGAATGATATTTGCGGTGGGTTTTTCATAGATAGCTTTGATAATATTGAGGTATGTGCCGTCTATCCCTACACTTTGAAGAGTTTTGATCAGGAAGGGATGCTGTACTTTGTCAAATGCTTTTTCAGCATCTATGGAGAGTATCATATGGTTCTTGTTCTTTCTTTTATTAATGTGTTGTATCACATTGATTGATTTGCGGATGTTGAACCAGCCTTGCAGCCCTGGAATAAATCCCACTTGGTCGTGGTGAATAATCCTTTTAACGTACTGTTGAATCCTATTGGCTAGTATTTTGGCGAGAATTTTTGCATCTGTGTTCATCAAGGATATTGGTCTGTAGTTCTCTTTTTTGTTGGGATCCTTGTCTGGTTTTGGGATCAAGGTGATGCTGGCCTCATAAAATGAGTTTGGAAGTTTTCCTTCTATTGCTATTTTTTGGAACAGTTTCAGGAGAAGAGGAATTAGTTCTTCTTTAAATGTTTGGTAGAATTCCCCCAGGAAGCCGTCTGGCCCTGGGCTTTTGTTTGTTTGGAGATTTTTGATGACATGGCCAACAGACACATGAAAAAGTGCTCCATATCACTCGGCATCAGGGAAATACAAATCAAAACCACCATGAGATATCACCTCACACCAGTCAGAATGGCTAAAATTAACAAGTCAGGAAATGACAGATGCTGGCGAGGATGCGGAGAAAGGGGAACCCTCCTACACTGTTGGTGGGAATGCAAGCTGGTGCAACCACTCTGGAAAACAGCATGGAGGTTCCTCAAAAGGTTGAAAATAGAACTACCCTATGACCCAGCAATTGCACTGCTGGGTATTTACCCTAAAGATACAAACGTGGTGATCCGAAGGGGCACATGCACCCGAATGTTTATAGCAGCAATGTCTACAATAGCCAAACTATGGAAAGAACCTAGATGTCCATCTACAGACGAATGGATAAAGAAGATGTGGTATATATACACAATGGAATACTATGCAGCCATCAAAAGAAATGAAATCTTGCCATTTGCGACGACGTGGATGGAACTAGAGGGTATCATGCTTAGCGAAATAAGTCAATCGGAGAAAGACAACTATCATATGATCTCCCTGATATGAGGGAGAGGAGATGCAACATGGGGGGTCGAGGGGGTAGGAGAAGAGTAAATGAAACAAGATGGGATTGGGAGGGAGACAAACCATAAGTGACTCTTAATCTCACAAAACAAACTGAGGGTTGATGGGGGGAGGGGGTTGGGAGAGGGGGTGGGGTTATGGATATCAGGGAGGGTATGTGCTATGGTGAGTGTTGTGAAGTGTGTAAACCTGGCGATTCGCAGACCTGTACCCCTGGGCATAAAAATATATGTTTATAAAGCTGTAAAAAAAAAAAAAAAAAAAAAAAAAAAGAAAGAAAGGATGAATCCCCAAGTTTTGTAGCAACATGGACGGGACTGGAAGAGATTATGCTGAGTGAAATAAGTCAAGCAGAGAGAGTCAATTATCATATGGTTTCACTTATTTGTGGAGCATAACAAATAGCATGGAGGACAAGGGGAGATGGAGAGGAGAAGGGAGTTGAGGGAAATTGGAAGGGGAGGTGAACCATGAGAGACTATGGACTCTGAAAAACGATCTGAGAATTTTGAAGGGGTGGGGGGTGGGAGGTTGGGGGCACCAGGTGGTGGGTATTGTAGAGGGCACGGATTGCATGGAGCACTGGGTGTGGTGCAAAAATAATGAATACTGTTATGCTGAAAAAAATAAAAAAAATTTAAAAAAAAAAAAAAAAGAAAGAAAGGATGAATCCCCAAGTTTTGTAGCAACATGGACGGGACTGGAAGAGATTATGCTGAGTGAAATAAGTCAAGCAGAGAGAGTCAAGTATCATATGGTTTCACTTATTTGTGGAGCATAACAAATAGCATGGAGGACAAGGGGAGATGGAGAGGAGAAGGGAGTTGAGGGAAATTGGAAGGGGAGGTGAACCATGAGAGACTATGGACTCTGAAAAACGATCTGAGAATTTTGAAGGGGTGGGGGGTGGGAGGTTGGGGGCACCAGGTGGTGGGTATTGTAGAGGGCACGGATTGCATGGAGCACTGGGTGTGGTGCAAAAATAATGAATACTGTTATGCTGAAAAAAATAAAAAAATTTAAAATAAAATTACCCTATTTAAAAAAAAAAAAAAAAAAAAGAAATGCCACAATAGTTGAAAAGCTCTAACCCCAGTACAGTCCATACAGATAATTCTCTTAATCCCAAAACCATGTAAGTTCAAAGATAAGAAATTGTTTGATCCATTAAAAAAACAAAACAAAACACTATGAGGTCCATTATTTAACTAAAAGAAAGAAAGATGAAGAGATTCTTCATGTCATTGAAATGTTGGCTATTATTCTATATTACTTTCCAAAATATTTTAGACTTTATTTAAGACACTTTTAAGGCACAAAGATGAAATTTTCCTGTCTGGAAATAAAACCACCAATAAAACTGGCTAAGTACATATGCTACAGCTCTCAAATTTCTCCTACTTCCCACCCTCAAGTCTAAGTGTTCTAACTCTAGTCCACGTCATGATCAGTTCTAAAGCACGAACTCAGTTATATCCTTCCATTGTTCTTTTAATTTTTTCATGGTTTGCTTTCTGTGAGCCTATTCATTTCCCCATTTATTCCATATTTAAGCATCTATTGCATTCAGCTTCTTACATGCATACAAGGATACAAGGGGAGGGGAGTAGATAATAACTTTGGTTTCAGAACTTTAAATGTATTCAACGTGTAATTCTGGAGCACTTATCTTGTGCGAGGCACTCTGCCAAGTGCTAATATTTTTTAAAAATTCAGATACTAGAAGTCTCCGGGAATCTCATTTGATATAGCCATTCATCTCTCACACCATAAATATGCTGAAAACGAAAGAAGTCATGCAAGAATTCTCTTGGTGGCATTCATCTCTTCAGACAAAAAAAGGGGGGGGTGATTTTTTACATACACCAATGACATCAGTTGGCATTGTGTCTCCTTCAGGCTGTTAGGCTAGGTGGAATTCAGTTGGAAATGTTTGCTGGAAAGGTTAAGAATCTCTAAAAGACTGAAACAAAAGCCATTTCCTACCCAGTAGGGCCACCAGATCTTGCTGTCTGGAGGTCTTAGTTCCAGTGGACTCCAGGGGTTTGCCTTGTAAGCCTCCCCGGGCTTGTCCAGTTTCCTGTGTCCTAAATACGTGTCCTTCACCTGGGCTCGCTACATCTATTCTGCACTTTTTGTTGTCCTCTTTGGTGAAGCACTCCTCCATCACCCTCCGCTTGCTGCCGCCAGTGGGTTCTGCTTCCTCAGCGTTCTGGAAAGTGGGCGCTAGTGCTGAGTTTTCCAGGATTTGGAATGAGGAAATGGCTTTTACATTGCTGATACACCTGGAAAATAAAATCCAGCTGCAGCTTTCAACGTTTCAAGGAGATAACTTTCAGCCGGTCAAAGGTCTTAGCGCTAAAGCTTGCTGAACATGGTGGTTTGGTGAAGCTTCATGATAGAGTAGGATGGTTCGGCATTTGGGATAAAATGGAGCAGTATGTTTCCCCGTCATATGAAGGAGCCCAAGAACAGGTGTAGAAGACTTGGGTCCCAGGGACTCCCCTGATGACCTCATTATGACCCCAGGTTATTTCACGGAATCTTTACCAAAGGAGTCATTTTATGATACCTAGATAATTCGATCTTCATTTTTTTCACTTCCTTTTCTTATAGAAGAGAAAGATTACTAAATTAAGTATACTAAAGGAAGTAATCATCTCTCTGAATATAAACAGCAGGGAGAGTAAACCTTTATCGATGAAAGAATTGAACTAATTTCAGTTTTTTAATAGCTCCTTACCTTACTAAGCATATCCTCACAGTGATGGACTTTCTTAATAAATATTGGTTTTTACGTTTAATTCTTTAAAAATTAGGCTTCTGGGACGCCTGGGTGGCTCAGTTGGTTAAGCGGCTGCCTTCGGCTCAGGTCATGATCCCGGCGTCCTGGGATCGAGTCCCACATCGGGCTCCTTGCTTGGCGGGGAGCCTGCTTCTCCCTCTGCCTCTGCCTGCCATTCTGTCTGTCTGTGCTTGCTCTCTCTCCCTCTCTCTCTGACAAATAAAAATTAGGCTTCTCCATGATTAGGTTTCAAATACATTACTTATAAGTGAAATAAAAATTATATCTTAATTCCCTAAAAAACACACAGGTATTTGGATATTCTGTTCCAGATAGATTCTGTGGCCCATCACAAGATAGAGTAATTGATTGTAATTGGCTACATAATTACCTGAACTTATATGTGAAACTTTGCAGTTGAGGAAGAGCCCTTCGATAATCTACTTCTTACTCAATCCTTACAATATTCTCAGAAAATAGCCAATTTATCAGGCATAAGTTAAGAATTAGTTTCTTAACTTATGGTTAAATCTGATCTCATTATTCAATTCTTGATCTTAGGAAGGATGTGCTTTATATTGCTAAAAATAAGAACGTCTTACTTAATCTTTTAAAAAATATTGATTCGGGGCGCCTGGGTGACTCAGTGGGTTAAAGCCTCTGCCTTTGGCTCAGGTCATGATCCCAGGGTCCTGGGATTGAGCCCCGCATCGGGCTCTCTGCTCAGCGGGGAGCCTTCTTCCCTGTCTCTCTCTGCCTGCCTCTCTGCTTACTTGTGATCTCTGTCTGTCAAATAAATAAATAAAATACTTTTAAAATATTGATTGATAATAGTCATTATCTTTATCTACCAGTTAGTAGAAGAAAACAGTAAAAATGCCTGAAAATATCACAGGCAAGAAGAAAAAGTAATGGCAAGAAACAGGGCCAAGAAAAACCCACACCAGCTGGGAAACTAGTTTCTAAACCATTGCTTTAAAAACTCACTTCAGTTCTCCTTTTGGTATGGCTTTAAATTGCAATGGCACATAAGTCTACCAAAGACATCCGTTGTAGGCAAGCAATGGTTTAGAGCCTACCTTTCACAGAATTGATCACTGTTAGTTTTATCAACACACTGCTTTTTATCTGAACACTTGTCCAACACTGTTTCATTTGCAATTGCTGGTCCTCCTTTCATCTCAATTTCTTTTCCACTAGTATCTTCCTTAAAATGAAGCCCATTTTTCTCTCCTTTGAACACTGGACATTCATTTTTATCCACAATGGCTTGTGTATCATTTCCAGCACTACTGTTTTCTTGTCTGCTCAGTCTCTGTGTGCTTGAAATGTCTCTTGTGTCTTTATTTTCTCTTGGCTCTATGGAACTTCTTAGAGCAAAATCTTCTACCTTGTCTTGTGGTCTTTCGGTATGAAATGTGGCAAAACTTCTCTGAACTAAAGAGGCATTGGTCTTCTTGGAATCTTTCTCGTTGAGTTTATTAATCTTTTCTTTCTCAGAGGAGGGCTGGTTCTTCTGGGAAGATCTCTCTAAAAGCCACAAAATATTTTAATGGAGGACGCATGTGATCAGTATAATTTTGGCTTCACATAATGGCATTTCTATTCAGGTTTCTCTTTATCAGAAGATATACCCTTTGGGGGCACCTGGGTGGCTCAGTGGGTTGGGCCTCTGCCTTCGGCTCAGGTCATGATCCCAGGGTCTTGGGATTGAGCCCTGCATCGGGCTCTCTGCTCAGTGGGGAGTCTGCTTTCCCCTCTCTCTCTCTCTCTCTGCCTGCCTCTCTGCCTACTTGTGATCTCTCTCTCTGTCAAATAAATAAATAAAATCTTAAAAAAAAAAAAAAGAAGATATACGCTTTGGAAAAGCAAAGTAGATGTGAACATGACCAATTGACTGACATTTGGGTTCCCAAAGAGTTTTTAGTTTGTAATTAGTAGGACCCAAAGTCAAACAAAAAAGTTATTCAAACAGCACTTCTCCCAACACAGGGCTTTATGAACATGTAATTCCTTCTGAATAAGAACAATGACAACAGGACTTTTATACCAGAGCTTTCTTTATGCATAAATCTCTAGTCTTCTAAAGATGTTACTACCTGTGAGGGCCGATGTCCTTTTGTCTTTGACAGGGGTTGTTTCCTTCAGGCCAAGCTGTGACCATGACTTCTCCTTAGCCTGTGGATACACAATTGAATAATTGAAGTCACTTATTAATTACATCAGTGTTTCTCAACCTCAGCACTACTGACACATGGTGTGGGTAATTCTTTGTTGTGGAAAATGTCATGAGCATTATAGAACATTTTGTAGCATCCTCTGTCTTCTACCCACCAGAAAACAATGGCAACTTCCCTCCCAGTTCTAATATCCAAAATGTCTCCAGAAATTACTAAGTGTCCTCTGGGGGTAAAATCATTCCAGATTGAAAACCACTGTATTGCATGATTCAAAAAAAGAAAAAAAAAAACAGTAGAATTAATAGTAAGTTAGAGGACAGTCTGAATTAATGAAACTGTAATAGACGACAATACTTGAAAACAAATGAACTCACTACTCTAAAAGAAATTCTGTTAAAACTCTGGCATTGTTTGTAAAAGAAGGCCCATCTTCATGAATGGATTAAAGGACATTGATAGTGTATCGTCACCTCTGACCTCCAGTTATATTGTCTTGATATGGTTCGCATATAAATCAGATAAAAATGAGAGTATCTATGTGAATAAGATTTTGTAAACCAAAAAGTAGGAGACTAAAGTAAGCCTCTGTAAATGAGCTTTCACGTGGCTTAGAACAGATGACCCTTTTCCTAGGCAGATAAACATCCTTCTCATAGTTCTGGCTTCTCTGAATTTGCTTAGCCAACTTTTCTTAAATACCACATAAAATATAAACATTAGTCCAATCCACCCAAGTTATCATAAATTCCAAAGTTGTGCACTATAAATTAATTAAATTGTGTGGATGTCCAAAGAATCAGTTTCTTTTCTTTGGAAAGAGAGTAAAATCTGCCTTAGGGTGACTTGCAAGCATGAAACTCCATGTAAGTGCAGCTCAGGGGCATCAAGACAGACGGCTAATGTACTTTTAATAATCCAAGGGGCCGTCTCATAGCTTCAGAGCATTTCCATTTTTCAGATAGAGACATTGAAACACAAAGGTGGTAGGTTTAGTAAATCCGTGGAAAACCAAATTAGAGATTATATCCTCAGAGTTTGTAACTTCCTTTTCTAAGTGAAAGTGCAGGACAAATGTTCTTCAAGGTCTTCAGGCAAAGCCAGCTGCTCTCCCCTCTGTGCACTGCATATGCACTCACCCCAGCATCACCAACAACACTTTTAAACATTTTCCCTGTTAATTTCCCACTAGCCTGTAGGTCTTGCTTAAATGGGCAGGAAGACTGGTTCATCTTTGAATCTCAGGCACTTAGCCCAGTGACTAGGATATAGCGATGATGGTGGTGATGATGGTGATGATGATGACAATGATGGTGATGATGTTGGTGGTGGTGGTGACAATGATGATGCTGGTGGTGGTGATGAAGATGATGAAGAGAGTGATGGTGGTGATGATGTCAATGTCGATGTGGCTAATATACACTAAGCACTATCCACATCCCGGGCACATTTCTAAGCATGTCAGTTGATCCTCATAGCAACCCTTTGGGATAGATATTATTAGCCACATTTTATAACGAAATCAGGTAATTTCCAAGGATTATACAGTTCAGAAATGGTCGAGCCAGGGTTATTAGTCAGCTGTCTCCTTCATTTTGTGCTCTTAACTACTACAATCAGAAAAAAAAATAGATTACAGGGAAGGTGTGTTGTTAGTATTTACTGAGTATCTATCGCACAGCCAGTACCACAGGCGATAAGAAGGAAGATTAAGAGAGAAGCGTATAGGGGCCCCTGGGTGGCTCAGTGGGTTGAGCCACTGCCTTCGGCTCAGGTCATGATCTCAGGGTCCTGAGATAGAGCCCCACATAGGGCTCTAAGCTCAGCAGGGAGCCTGCTTCCCCCTCTCTCTGCCTGCCTCTTTGCCTACTTGTGATCTCTCTCTCACTCTGTCAAATAAATAAATAAGAATCTAAAAAAAAAAAAAGAGAAAGAGAGAGAGAGAGAAGGGTATAAAATGGAAACAAGTTAGTAGAGTGAAGAAATAAATATTTACCAAACAATTAGAATTAACATAGAATTAACATAGAAGAAAGGCAAGAGAGAGAGAATTCAAGTCCAACTTTGAAACAAGTCAAATTAGCCAAATAAGGTAGTCTAACAAATTGTGTGTAAGATACTGTACAATTTTGTTTTTCAGTGTTTCTTTTTTGAAATGAAAATTCTTGGTGGATAGGCATTGTGCTTCTGGATTTATTCTGGATAATGTGAACATAGGTGGACTTGATAAAGAAAAAGGGTATGTATCAATCAATTTCAGTTCACCAAAATAGGTAAAATGGAGAATTTGGAGGTAAGACTCCATGGAGTGCCAAATTGATGAGCCTTTGCCTCTAAGGTCATCCAGGTACTGGTGGCAAAGATTTAGGAGTGCAAACATTCTGAGGGTAGAGCAATTGGAGTTGACCAACAGGAGAAGCTGTCGATTCTGAAGAATATAAGAAACCAGCTTCCAAAAGAGGCTGGATTTTTTCTTTGTCAATTATATATCACATATGTTTTACCACTTAAATAATGTAAGGAGGTCTTTATTCATTGCCACAGGCCATTGTATTTTTATTTCTCTATGTAATACTGACATCTAGAGGAACTTTGAACTGAGTTTCCAAAAAACAGAAACTGTATTTCTCCTTTCCTGCTTCTGAACAGCAACTTCAGTATGAAGAGGGTTTCCATGTTATCTGAAGAAGATGCTAAAATAGGAAGCACAAGTCTGTAGATATATCTTGTCCAAAGATGAACATATTTTCTACCCATTTTACCATGTTAAGCATGATGTTCCTGTAAGGATTACTGTCACCTTCTGTTAATAGATAAAAGTCATGTCAGAAACTAAGTTCCTTTGCTAAAATCACACTGATGACTGAGATGAGTGTGAGGGCTTCAGTGCATTCAAATTCACTCATTATTCCTTCACTTAATAAATACTTCTATATTTGCATATGGATTCCTTTTGTGATCAATTATTCATTACTTTTATAATAATCCATTGATGCATTTAGAATGACATACAGAAGAAAGGAGACCCAAATGCCCAAGTATTTAAAACAAGTTCTGTTCTCTCCACTCTGTACAGTTTTCTTGACTGGTGTCCTGAGTGGGGAATATGTTTCCAAAGTAGTTTTCAGGTTATATAAAGGACATGTTAGAACTCGTTTCTATTTGTTTTCTATTCTTTTAAAATTTACATTTTATATATGTTTTAAAGCATGTATGAATAAAGTTGGACAGGTATATAATTTATAAGTTTCTGTCATATGCTAAATTTATTTATAAAAATAAATATACATGTATTGTTTATCAATGTGCATATTTCTGAATAAATGTTGGGATTTACTTAAATGCATTTTACTGATAGCAGTGCAAAATCAAAATAATTTGAGGACCATTCTTCCAAATAACACCATTTCTTACATAATGATTTTCTGAAATATGTGCTTTAGAGAAGAATTATTCTAATCAGCAGGTTCAAGGACAAGTACATAATTTGAACAGTGAGCTCATTTCTTGCAAATTGCTTCTAAGAGGTCAAGATTCATTGCTTAATGACTACTTTGACATTTAGACCAATTGTATGCACCTTATACTCTGGTCTCCAGGCAGTTTCACTGATTGCCATGGAAACAAGAGCTACGCAGCATCAAATAAAAAGGCAGCATCCATCTGGAAGCATGTGTCCACCTACCCAGTGTGGAGTTCACTCCCACCGCAGACCACAAGCCTGTCCCAGTACTACACAACAACTCTGTTTCTCTTCAAAGTGGTAGAACAACCAAAAGGAAAATTAGTTCTGTTGAACGACTTTGCCTCATTCCTCTCCTTTCCATTCAATACAAACCAACCTTAAAAATCCATCTTAAAGTGGATTTAAACTTTTAAAGAACAGAAAGGCAAACAGCTACTGCCTCCTCTGGACGCCCTCAAAGCAGTGATCATCTTCTTGGTATTCTATGGCCACTTGACATGCCTGTCCCCCACCTGGGATATGGACCCTTTTCTTCACATTTGTTTCCCCAGCACCACATGCTGAATATGCTTGGTGAACCCGTGTATAGTAAAGGAAAGAAGTGCCTGCAGGACGGGTACCCTCATTCTGACAATATCCCTTTTTTTTTTTTTTTTTAGAATATTTATTTATTTATTTATTTATTTTTACTTTTTTAATGTGCAATTAGCCAGCATAGAATACAACATTCGTTTTTGATGTAGTGTTCAATGATTCATTAGTTGCATATAACACCCAGTGCTCATCACCACACATGCCCTCCTTTGTACCCATCACCCAGTTACCCCATCCCTCTACCCCGCTCCCTTCTGTGACCTTCAGTTTGGTTCCCAGAGTCTCTCATGGTTTATCTCCCCCTCTGATTTCTTCCCATTCAGTTTACCTTCCCTTCCCCTGTGGTCCTCTGCTCTATTCCTTATGTTCCACATACGAGTGAATCCATATGATAATTGACAATATTCTTTAATCAGGCTGTGTCACTGAAAAGCCCCACTCTCCCAAGCACCATCCGAAATGTATCCCTGTCACTGATGCTCATATCCTTAGCATCACTTAACTGACGGTAAGTTACATCCTCGGCCCTGCATTTGGGGATTATGATTGTACAGAAAACTGTTTTCTTACCATCACAATGGAACATGACTATACTAACTGCACAGCCCGAGCTGAGGGCTTGTCATTATCACTGCTGTGGAGATGCCAAGATGAACACCTTTTGGTAATTTTAACCTAATGCCTAGAAATACAAAAACAAAATGATAACAATGTATAATGACTTAAACTTTGGGCTCATCATGAGGAAGAGAAAAAAATGGAATACAAATAAAAGAAATACAATAAAATAAAAGAAATACAAAAAGAGGAATTTTCAGAATATCGAAACTATATTTCCTTGCTTGAGTAAAAAAGATAATTTTAGAAATTCTTTGTAAAGTAAATCTATTTCTTTTCATCTTCAGGGCACACTCAAATTCTTGCCCTGAGTGAGAGGACTCCCTAAAGTCCCCGGGCTGATGAAAGGAATGTTCACAAAGCATAACCGGTTTCATGGTCCATGAGGACTGGCATAGAATAAGGCAGGACAGGATCAAACCAAACCCAAAGGAAAAGTGTTCACCTTGGCCTCAAAACTCAGTAATCAGACCCTCCCCTGCTGCTGAGAAGAACATCAAGGATAATCAGTCACCTGAGAAAATAACCCTGCAGGAAAATTAAAGCCTTTTGATGCATTCGCTATTACATGGGCAGTGCTTCATTCAAAAAGCAAAAGACCAGAAATTAACAGCTGGTTCAGGACAGCTAATTAGACCATCTGTCAAGTGAAGATGTGTGGTAATTTTACTTTTATTCAACTTTAAGATGTATTGAACAGAACTATTAAAAAAAAAAAGAGTGTACTACCACATTTAACTGTCTCCTCGAGCAGGAAAGACTGAATAGGGAACAGCACTGGTCAAATGCACTGTATCAGGTTATTCCTCATTGACTACAGACTTTTCTTAATTTAAATACACTCTCAGGTTTTCTTATTCCAATAACCCCTTGTTATGGCCAAGACCATGCAGACCATATGTTCAGTCCTGATGCGATGTATGAAGACTGACGGGTTAGGGGTGGCAGACCCCTAATATCTGCTCCACCATCCCAAGGGCCAGGCCAGGCTGTGGATGAGAGGTACAAGTCATTAAAACCATAGGCTCGCCTCCATTCTTCTAACCAGCCTGCCTTTGTCAATTTTAGAAGAAGCAGTTAGAACAAGTTAAGAATCGTCACCTAAATATTTAGTCACGTCAGGTACTTTGATCATATAGATTGTGTTTTTCCCTCATCTTATGCCCAAGGGATAAGCTTACCCAAAACATCTTATAAATGAACTCATATTATTTTATATCCTTCTCATCATCACTTCTCCTGCCCTCCCCACCAGAAAATGCTGAGCTCTCTGACTCTAACTGCTCCTTTTTCCCCAAACTACCCACGTGACTTCGGTTGGCCATACACGCTACACCCCACCTTCCAGGCCCTAATCATCCTTTGTTCTAACAAGGTCAAAACTAGGCGGGGGGCAGGGGTTTGACAATATTTAATGTACGGGTTCCACCCCTAAAGAGGGGGTGCAGCTACACACTATTGTTTTTTCTAATATCCACCCCACCCTCTGCCCCACAACCACACATACACACCCCAATAATTCCAAGGGACTGCAAGGGTTGGGAGCCACTGTTTCTGTGTTCTCAGCTCCCCTCACTCTGGGTTGTTTTGTCGAGGTAGGGTTTTTTCTCTGAGTCCTTCTTACCATCCAGGCTGCTGTGCCATAGTTTTGAATGATAGTAATAACACTGGAGATGTAGTATTTCTCCTAATCCCGAGTTCCTCTCAACCACCAGCAAAGGTATTTGATCCTCTCTAGGATGGATTATCCAGCAAACTACTGCCTCTTCCTTGCTGGCCACCCAGGGACACATGTATGGAAATGAGACTCAGGTAGACTGGCCCAGAGACCACAAAACCTCCTCTCCAAAAGTGATCTCAGGGCATCCAAGGAGGGCAAGCCAATAAAAAAACCAGCATTTCTAACCACACCTGAAATCCTCTGCCTTGCTTCCTGGTCAAAGCTCAATTAATTGAAAGTGATTTAGATCCCCTACCAAAACGGAGGTGAGCAGAAGGCAGCCTGACTCCAGTTAAGTGGAGAAACACCACTTCACACGGTGTAGAATTATTTATAGCCCTTTACACAAAAGTGTATCTGAAAACCATAAATGGTGGCATGCTCTGCCCTCTTGGGATTCTGCCACCAGAAAACAAGCACCTGAGCACTTCAAAAACAATACATCAAGATTATTAAGGAATTGCAATGTGTTGTGTTGTGTGTGTGTGAGAGAGAGAGAAAGAGAGAGAGAGACAGAGAGAGAGGAGAGAACAACCAATTTCAAATGCAGGTATAAATGGGATTATAGCTCTTTGATGTTCCTCTGATTAAAATGAGTCTTACTTAGTAAGATTCTTCTTTTATACTACACAAGACCCAACCTTGGAATGTTTTCACATGAAATATACAGTGTTTTTTCATCACCTAATAAAACTCTTCTATTTCTTCCTGCCGCAGACAGTTTTACAAGCATTCATTTCACATAGTGTTCTCAGTGTGCTTTTTAATTTTTATTTTAGGTTCACTTTTATCACTCCATCTCCTGTCCCCTGCTCTGAGTAAGCAATCAGCATTTTGGTCCAGCCTCTCACCACAGGCTGGCTCGTGGAAGTAGCGTCTGCTGGCAGAGGCTCCTGGGGAGTTCAGTGTTTCCTCAGGTGAGGTGATGTGTGGTCCCACGGGTTGTTAAGGAGGTTCTAAGATTTGAACTTAGATTTACCGAGCAAAATATCTAACTTCCTATGGTTTGTCTTTCCATATCTTGCCCTGCACAGCAAATTTTGCAAGCACACTACAAAGTAGCTTTAAAAAGCGATCTCTGAAAAAATAATGAGAAGTTGCAAAGCTCTTAAAAAGTTTCTTAAAGCTCTTAAAAAGTAATATAGTTTTTGGAATATATAATTCAAACTCAGTAGATAGAAACAATCAATCATGACTATCCCCAAAGCTTTCATTGTCTAGTCCCTTCTACTCAAAGTAGGGACCACAGCGACCCAGGACCCGTAGAGCCTCTCAGCACCCCCCTTCATTTATCCAATCAGAATCTGCCCTTTAACTATTCCCCAGGTGATTCCCATGCACATTACAATGTTGAAAACATTGATCCAGATAACATCCATAATGACTTGGTGCAAAGAAATATTTCACAAAATATTTGTCATGGCTGCTTGTATTTATTTGAATCTGTCCTCCATTCACAAAAAGCCATTGTCACATTTGGTTAAGCTCAGAGGGAGGACTGTGGAGAAAGCAGGAAGGAGCCAACAAATGCTCCGCTGGTCTGGATGTCAGCTGCCCTTGAGGGCAATGGCCAGTAGAAGTCCAGAACTGTGTGGAATATCAGTGACCTTTGAAGAATGCCCAGAATTTTGACACTGACCCAAGGAGTCCTAGCAAGGACTCAGAAGGGTGTGTGAGCGAGACCTGATGTACCTAATTTCTAGGGTCTCTGCCAAACTCGGGTCTCATAGAAAATCAATACTAAGGTGTAAAGATTCTGCTATGGGCTGAATGTTTGTGTCCTGCCAAAATTCATATATTGAAGCCCAAACTCCCAATATGATAGTATAAGAAGGTGGGACCTTTAAGTGATAATTAGGTATAGATGATGTCATGAGGGTAGAATCTCTGGTGAAATTAGTGTCTTTATAAGAAGGAAACCTGGTTCTTCCTCTATCTCTCTGCCATGGGAGGATACAGAGATAATGCAACTGTCTGCAAGACAGGAAAAGGGTTCTCATCAGAATCAGACCACCCTTGGCACCCTGACCTCAGTCTTCCAGCCTCCAGAACTGTGAGAAAGAAATTGCTGTGTAAGCCACTCAGTCTACGGTATTTTGTTACAACAACCTGACCTAAGGTACAAGGAAACTGTGCCAATGGTAAACTCTAGAGAAAATCAGTAATATATTCTGATCAGCTCAAAAATGCAAAGAATACAGTTAGGATT
This sequence comes from Lutra lutra, assembly GCF_902655055.1. Lineage (NCBI taxonomy): Eukaryota > Metazoa > Chordata > Mammalia > Carnivora > Mustelidae > Lutra > Lutra lutra. Next base: position 24,793,728 of record NC_062283.1, on the reverse strand, counting down.
ATTAACACAAGTGCTATAACTAGGTTGCAATAAAGGGGATTATCAATCCCTTAAAAGGAGCAAAAGAAATTTTATTAATCCCAGTTCTGATGAAACAAAAATTTTAAAGTACACAGATAATACATAATGTCTGATACCATCTAACTGTCTGTGCTTTCACTCCTAAGATAGACTTAAAGGCTCAATTTATGGAGAACATTCTGAACACCTTAGTGAACTCTTCGTGTTCTTATCTCATTCTCTTGTTTTATTATGTACATACAGGAGAATATTCAGCTGGTACACTGGTACTCTAACAGTTATAAAAATAGGGAAGTATTTCCATTCTGGAGGATGTCCTGAGCCCTCCCAAACAACTCGTGACCTAACCACTCTCAGGACCCTCCTAAGATCTGAAACCCTGAAGGTCAGTATCTGGCATGGCTGGGACGTCTATGTGCATGGGGACCATCCAGTGCAGTCTATTCTGAAAGGTGAGTGACTGCAGACTCCCAGCTATGAAATTCAGTTCTGCATCAGCAAACATGAATATAGTATGAGTGCACCTGGCCACAAGAGTAGGCTTATGGCTGTATAATTTTTAATATTGGAATAAAAGCTTTTAATATTATCTGTGCTGTTCCTAGAAGTTAATTATTCATAGGAATTGGAAAGTGTGCCTTGACACTCAAGGAGAAAGCAGTGCAGAGGAGTAAAGAAGAGGTAGGAGAGTTTCTATCAGCAATACCTTTGCCCACCTTAGACCCTGGGTCAGTGGTCCAAAGTTTATCTCCTGCCCCAAAGATTCCCAATCGGTAGGTCTGGGCTGCAGTGTAAGAATATTTTTCACACGCGGAGAGAGGAGTCAAGATGGCGGAGAAGTAGCAGGCTGAGACTACTTCAGGTAGCGGGAGATCAGCTAAATAGCTTATCTAAAGATTGCAAACACCTATAAATCCAACGGGAGATTGAAGAGAAGAAGAACAGCAATTCCAGAAACAGAAAATCAACCACTTTCTGCAAGGTAGGACTGGCGGAGAAGTAAATCCAAAGCAACTGGAAGATAGACCGCGGGGGGAGGGGCCGGCTCCCGGGAAGCGGCGGAGCAACGGAGCACAAAATCAGGACTTTTAAAAGTCTGTTCCGCTGAGGGACATCGCTCCAGAAGCTTAACTGGGGTGAAGCCCAGGCGGGGTCAGCGCAGCCTCAGGTCCCGCAGGGTCACAGAAGGATCAGGGGTGTCTGAGTGTCGCAGAGCTTACCGGTATTAGAACAGGGAAGCCGGCTACAGAGACAGAGCCAAGGAGTGACTCTCAGCTCGGGGTTACCTTGAACCGGTCGCAGGCTCGGTCAGCTCGGAGTGCGGCCGGAGGCCAGGGTGACGGGAGTCATTGGGTGCTGTTCTCTGAGGGCGCACTGAGGAGTGGGGCCCCGGGCTCTCGGCTCCTCCGGGCCAGAGACCGGGAGGCCGCCATCTTCACTCCCGTCCTCCGGAACTCTACAGAAAGCGCTCAGGGAACAAAAGCTACCGAAAGCAAACCCAGCAAACCCGATCGGATTACTCAGCCCGGCCCCGGGTAAGGGCGGTGCAACTCCGCCTGGGGCAAAGACGCTTGAGAATCACTACAACAGGCCCCTCCCCCAGAAGATCAACGAAAAACCCAGCCAGGACCAAGTTCACCTACCAAGGAGTGCAGTTTCAATACCAAGGAGAGCGGCGAAATTCCAGAGGAGAAGAAAGCAAAGCATGGAACTCATGGCTTTCTCCCCATGATTCTTTAGCCTTGCATTAATTTAATTTTTTTTTCTTCTTCAATTTTTTTTTCTCTTCTTCTGCTAAATTTTTTTAACTTTTACCATTTTCTTTTTTTAACGTTTTTTAAATAGTTTATCTAATATATATATATATTTTTTTCCTTTTTATATTTTTTATCGGCTTTCTTTTTTTAATAGTTTTTTTTTCTTCTGAACCCCTTTTTATCCCCTTTTTCACCCCTCACCATTTGGGATCTCTTCTGATTTGGCTAAAGCATATTTTCCTGGGGTTGTTGCCACCCTTTTAGTATTTTACTTGCTTCTTCATATACTCTTATCTGGACAAAATGACAAGGCGGAAAAATTCACAACAAAAAAAAGAACAAGAAGCAGTACCAAAGGCTAGGGACCTAATCAATACAGACATTGGTAATATGTCAGATATAGAGTTCAGAATGATGATTCTCAAGGTTCTAGCCAGGCTTGAAAAAGGCATGGAAGATATTAAAGCAACCCTCTCGGGAGATATAAAAGCCCTTTCTGGAGAAATAAAAGAACTAAAATCTAACCAAGTTGAAATCAAAAAAGCTATTAATGAGGTGCAATCAAAAATGGAGGCTCTCACTGCTAGGATAAATGAGGCAGAAGAAAGAATTAGCGATATAGAAGACCAAATGACAGAGAATAAAGAAGCTGAGCAAAAGAGGGACAAACAGCTACTGGACCATGAGGGGAGAATTCGAGAGATAAGTGACACCATAAGACGAAAAAACATTAGAATAATTGGGATTCCAGAAGAAGAGGAAACAGAGAGGGGAGCAGAAGGTATATTGGAGAGAATTATTGGAGAGAATTTCCCCAATATGGCAAAGGGAACAAGCATCAAAATCCAGGAGGTTCAGAGAACCCCCCTCAAAATCAATAAGAATAGGTCCACACCCCGTCACCTAATAGTAAAATTGACAAGTTTTAGTGACAAAGAGAAGATCCTGAAAGCAGCCCGGGAAAAGAAGTCTGTAACGTACAATGGTAAAAATATTAGATTGGCAGCAGACTTATCCACAGAGACCTGGCAGGCCAGAAAGAGCTGGCATGATATATTCAGAGTACTAAATGAGAAAATCATGCAGCCAAGAATACTATATCCAGCTAGGCTATCATTGAAAATAGAAGGAGAGATTAAAAGCTTCCAGGACAAACAAAAACTGAAAGAATTTGCAAATACCAAACCAACTCTACAGGAAATATTGAAAGGGGTCCTCTAAGCAAAGAGAGACCCTAAAAGTAGTAGATCAGAAAGAAACAGAGACAATATACAATAACAGTCACCTTACAGGCAATATAATGGCACTAAATTCATATCTCTCAATACTTACCATGAATGTTAATGGGCTAAATGCCCCAATCAAAAGACACAGGATATCAGAATGGATAAAAAAATAAAACCCATCTATATGTTGCCTACAAGAAACTCATCTTAAACCCGAAGACACCTCCAGGTTTAAAGTGAGGGGGTGGAAGAGAATTTACCATGCTAATGGACATCAGAAGAAAGCAGGAGTGGCAATCCTTATAGCAGATCAATTAGATTTTAAGCCAAAGACTATAATAAGAGATGAGGAAGGACACTATATCATACTCAAAGGAACTGTCCAACAAGAAATTCTAACAATTTTAAATATCTATGTCCCTAACTGGGGAGCAGCCAACTATATAAACCAATTAATAACAAAATCAAAGAAACACATCGACAAGAATACAATAATAGTAGGGGATTTTAACACTCCCCTCACTGAAATGGACAGATCATCCAAGCAAAAGATCAACAAGGAAATCAAGGCCTTAAATGACACACTGGACCAGATGGACATCACAGATATATTCAGAACATTTCATCCCAAAGCAACAGAATACACATTCTTCTCTAGTGCACATGGAACATTCTCCAGAATAGATCACATTCTTGATCTTAAATCAGGTCTCAACCGGTATCAAAAGATTGGGATCATTCCCTGCATATTTTCAGACCACAATGCTCTAAAGCTAGAACTCAATCACAAGAGGAAATTTGGAAAGAACCCAAATACATGGAGACTAAACAGCATCCTTCTAAAGAATGAATGGGTCAACCAGGAAATTAAAGAAGAATTGAAAAAATTTATGGAAACAAATGATAATGAAAACACAATGGTTCAGAATCTGTGGGACACAACAAAGGCAGTCCTGAGAGGAAAATATATAGCGGTACAAGCCTTTCTCAAGAAACAAGAAAGGGCTCAGGTACACAACCTAACCCTACACCTAAAGGAGCTGGAGAAAGAACAAGAAAGAAACCCTAAACCCAGCAGGAGAAGAGAAATCATAAAGATCAGAGCAGAAATCAATGAAATAGAAACCAAAAAAACAATAGAACAAATCAACGAAACTAGGAGCTGGTTCTTTGAAAGAATTAATAAGATTGATAAACCCCTGGCCAGACTTATCAAAAAGAAAAGAGAAAGGACCCAAATAAATAAAATCATGAATGAAAGAGGAGAGATCACAACGAACACCAAAGAAATACAGACAATTATAAGAACATACTTTGAGCAACTCTACGCCAACAAATTTGACAATCTGGAAGAAATGGATGCATTCCTAGAGACATATAAACTATCACAACTGAACCAGGAAGAAATGGAAAGCCTGAACAGACCCATAACCAGTAAGGAGATTGAAACAGTCATCAAAAATCTCCAAACAAACAAAAGCCCAGGGCCAGATGGCTTCCCGGGGGAATTCTACCAAACATTTAAAGAAGAACTAATTCCTAGTCTCCTGAAACTGTTCCAAAAAATAGCAATAGAAGGAAAACTTCCAAACTCATTTTATGAGGCCAGCATCACCTTGATCCCAAAACCAGACAAGGATCCCATCAAAAAAGAGAACTACAGACCAATATCCTTGATGAACACAGATGCAAAAATTCTCGCCAAAATACTAGCCAATAGGATTCAACAGTACATTAAAAGGATTATTCACCACGACCAAGTGGGATTTATTCCAGGGCTGCAAGGTTGGTTCAACATCCGCAAATCAATCAATGTGATACAACACATTAATAAAAGAAAGAACAAGAACCATATGATCCTCTCCATAGATGCTGAAAAAGCATTTGACAAAGTACAGCATCCCTTCCTGATCAAAACTCTTCAAAGTGTAGGGATAGACGGCACATACCTCAATATTATCAAAGCCATCTATAACAAACCCACCGCAAATATCATTCTCAATGGAGAAAAACTGAAAGCTTTTCCGCTAAGGTCAGGAACACGGCAGGGATGTCCGTTATCACCACTGCTATTCAACATAGTACTAGAAGTCCTAGCCTCAGCAATCAGACAACAAAAGGAAATTAAAGGCATCCAAATCGGCAAAGAAGAAGTCAAACTATCACTCTTCGCAGATGATATGATACTATATGTGGAAAACCCAAAAGACTCCACTCCAAAACTGCTAGAACTTGTACAGGAATTCAGTCAAGTGTCAGGATATAAAATCAATGCACAGAAATCAGTTGCATTTCTCTATACCAACAACAAGACAGAAGAAAGAGAAATTAAGGAGTCCATCCCATTTACAATTGCACCCAAAACTATAAGATACCTAGGAATAAACCTAACCAAAGAGACTAAGAATCTATACACAGAAAACTATAAAGTACTCATGAAAGAAATTGAGGAAGACACAAAGAAATGGAAAAATGTTCCATGCTCCTGGATTGGAAGAATAAATATGGTGAAAATGTCTATGCTACCTAAAGCAATCTACACATTTAATGCAATTCCTATCAAAGTACCATCCATTTTTTTCAAAGAAATGGAACAAATAATCCTAAAATTTATATGGAACCAGAAAAGACCTCGAATAGCCAAAGCAACATTGAAAAAGAAAGCCAAAGTTGGTGGCCTCACAATTCTGGACTTCAAGCTCTATTACTAAGCTGTCATCATCAAGACAGCATGGTACTGGCACAAAAACAGACACATAGATCAATGGAACAGAATAGAGAGCCCAGAAATAGACCATCGACTCTATGGTCAACTCATCTTCGACAAAGCGGGAAAGAATGTTCAATGGAAAAAAGACAGCCTCTTCAATAAATGGTGTTGGGAAAATTGGACAGCCACATGCAGAAAAATGAAATTGGATCATTTCCTTACACCACACTCGAAAATAGACTCAAAATGGATGAAGGATCTCAATGTGAGAAAGGAATCCATCAAAATCCTCGAGGAGAACACAGGCAGCAACCTCTTCGACCTCAGCCGCAGCAACATCTTCCTAGGAACATCACCAAAGGCAAGGGAAGCAAGGGCAAAAATGAACTATTGGGATTTTATCAAGATCAAAAGCTTTTGCACAGCAAAGGAAACAGTGAACAAAACCAAAAGACAACTGACAGAATGGGAGAAGATATTTGCAAATGACATATCAGATAAAGGGCTAGTGTCCAAAATCTATAAAGAACTTAGCAAACTCAACACCCAAAGAACAAATAATCCAATCAAGAAATGGACAGAGGACATGAACAGACATTTCTGCAAAGAAGACATCCAGATGGCCAACAGACACATGAAAAAGTGCTCCACATCACTCGGCATCAGGGAAATACAAATCAAAACCACCATGAGATATCACCTCACACCAGTCAGAATGGCTAAAATTAACAAGTCAGGAAATGACAGATGCTGGCGAGGATGCGGAGAAAGGGGAACCCTCCTACACTGTTGGTGGGAATGCAAGCTGGTGCAACCACTCTGGAAAACAGCATGGAGGTTCCTCAAAATGTTGAAAATAGAACTACCCTATGACCCAGCAATTGCACTGCTGGGTATTTACCCTAAAGATACAAACGTAGTGATCCGAAGGGGCACGTGCACCCGAATGTTTATAGCAGCAATGTCTACAATAGCCAAACTATGGAAAGAACCTAGATGCCCATCAACAGACGAATGGATAAAGAAGATGTGGTATATATACACAATGGAATACTATGCAGCCATCAAAAGAAATGAAATCTTGCCATTTGCGACGACGTGGATGGAACTAGAGGGTATCATGCTTAGCGAAATAAGTCAATCGGAGAAAGACAACTATTATATGATCTCCCTGATATGAGGGAGAGGAGATGCAATATGGGGGGTTAAGGGGGTAGGAGAAGAATAAATGTAACAAGATGGGATTGGGAGGGAGACAAACCATAAGTGACTCTTAATCTCACAAAAGAAACTGAGGGTTGATGGGGGGAGGGGGGTTGGGAGGGGGGGTGGGGTTATGGATATTGGGGAGGGTATGTGCTATGGTGAGTGCTGTGAAGTGTGTAAACCTGGTGATTCGCAGACCTGTACCCCTGGGGATAAAAATATATGTTTATAAAAAATAATAAAATTATAAAAAGAAAAGAATATTTTTCACACGCTTTTGAAATGGTTCTGTTGTAAGTGCTCCAGGGATCATACTTTCAGAAAGTGTAGAAATTCTTACTCATTATTCGAGATCCTACCTCAAGAAGTTTCCCTTTGTGAATTCTTCCTTAAACACTCTGGTTCCACATCCTTCTACCAGAAGAGGAGTCACTCTTTCCTCCACATTTATTGATGATACATCCATCACGGATTTACCATACTGCATTATTTGTTTTCACACCTGACTCTGCCTGCATATCTTGTATTTCTAGCATCTCACGCAGCATTTGACAGATAAACACAGACTGAGTAGAAAATAGGGGTCAGGGCTGATGGGGGGCAATATTTACTGAGCATCTCAACCAGCTATGTAAAGTTTCCAGAAGGAATGCTGTAGCACACCCTTTATTATATCCGGTTTCAGGCTTGACTGTCTTGCCCTTAGGCTCCTGTGGCACCTAGAAGTTCCCTCTATCATGTAGAGAAATTTGTTGGCCTGAACCTCTAGGAGAAAGCTCATAGTCTTCTCAGACCTTTGCAAGAACTTAAAGGCTTGTGTTACCAATTCACATCTGAGAGTCCACACTGAGTGTGGGTTATTGAACTAATGTATCATTTGACCACCTTCTCAGCAAATGTCTTAGACGTCATAAAAATCAGAACATGTCCTGTAAACATGCATTTGCTTAAGGCATATATTTAAGATCTATTATTCATATAACTATATCAACCATAACTTTTTTTAACATTCAATAATACACTAACATAGAGAAACACTTAATGAATATATTTTTTAGAAGATTTTATTATTTTTAAGTCATCCCTACACCCAACTTGGGGCTGAGACTCACAACCTCGAGATCAAGAGTCGCACACTCTGCTGTCTGAGCCAGCCAGGTGCCCCAAGAGCTGCTTAAAGGATACTTTTGGTAATAGAAATGAGAAGAGGTTAGATATTGTTATTGCCACAATTCACTTTGTTATGATTATGAAGGAGACAAGCAGAACCTATCTCCTCTGAAGGTCTGATTACACTTCTTTGGGGAGCACCTAACTCAACATTAAAATAGATGCTAAATAAATGGCTCTGCATTTTCCTGCCGAAGCCCTTTACCATATTTCTAATGGTGATTAAGTCAGACATCATATCCATTACTCCAACATCCCTTTAGCGCTCAAGTTCTGTGATGCCACAGAATCAAGAATAAATCTTGGCACAGTTACAGAGCACGCTCAGAAGCTTAACGCTGGCAAGAATCTGCTGCTCAGTGCTTTTCTATGGATCTTGCCTCTTGGAATCTATCTATGGGGATGATTTACTGAAGTAAGGCCTAAGTAAAAGTGTCTTTATGGCAGATCATAGGAAAAAAAATCACGCTTGTTTGGTTTGTGCTATTTATTTAGGTCTCCATTTCTCAGCAGGTGAGGGCTTTGCTTCAACCACTTTAAGCCCTGTCAACACCAAAGGAGTTCTCCTCCAGATTTTATCAGCAAAATTTCTGATTTGCTCCTTGCTACCAGGAGATGGGAGTAGTCCCTGAGTTCTTCAGAATTCTCCTGCTGTGTCTTCTCAAGCACTGTTCAGAGGTAGTGACCAGTGAGGTGGGGTTGAGTTTGTAAAACATGCCGCTCAGATTCCTGTCCAAATTCATGATCTTAGGCAGCTATGGCAAAGAGCCTGCCTCCCTACGTTTGCTGATTCTGAGAAGAACAATGTCCTTATTCTCAAAGCCAAGACATTGCTACTTCAATAGACAAAGGCAAAACAAAGCAAAAGGTAACTTTTTTGATGTTGTGGAAATCAGCTATTTTTGGTTCATGGCAGAACAGGAAGGAGTCTGAAAAATCACCTTAGATTTAACATCACAAATTTAAATAAGGTTTTAGAGAGAAATTAAAGGAAGGGAAGGAGTTTGCCTCACAGTCCAGTGGGTCAGATACATAACTTTTGTATTCTTTTGTATTCTCAACCATACAACGTACTCCCCAAAATCCACAGTATTCTAAGGGTTCAAAACAAGACAAGGAATTCAAAAACTTACTAAATCATAAAATCCATTTGAATCTAGAGAGACCTTAAAGAGCATTGTGAAATGAGTTAAGGAAATCTAACTCAAAACTGGAAGGGGGAAGCCATGCCGGGATGGTCACACACATGTCACTCATTGTAGCTTGCTTAGTTCCACAGGAAGAAGGAAGATTTCCTCTCAACCCTGGTAACTGCCCTAAACTGCAGCCAATGAGAGAACCATTCACTTCCAACACCTACAGCCAATGAGAAGCCACCACCACTACGAACTCTCATTTCTGCACCAATGAAATTTTGTTCTAAACAACCTCTTCCAACTTCCTCCTCTCCTCCATGAAAGGACACTCTCCTCCTTTGTTCTCTGTACTTGGAATGTGCTTGGAGAAGCCATGCTCCAGACTGGAAATGAGTCTCTCTCTCTCCTGATTGACACCGGAGCTACACTCTAGTGTTCAAACCTACTACCATTAAACAGCCCCTGCCTCAGTGTCCTAAATAGTTCAAAGAATGAAAGTCTCTAATAAACCACAACAGGTTGCTATGTCTAATGATCCGCTTCTGCTTAGACGCTCTAGGAGATACCCACCCTTTTCTCCTTAGTTCTTCCACCCCTATTGGTTTATTGGGCCAAGATTTCCTAGGAAAATATCATGCTGGAAGTTCTTTCTCCTGAAAAGGGGAAATAATTCTGGAATTTCACAGCAGCAACCAAAATAGCCCACTAGGTAAATCTCAGGACACTCAACATCTTTTATTTGCTGTGTCTCTGATCGCCCCTAGAGCTAATTCCAAGGATGCTAATCATTTGTCCCTGTTGGATCAGCTACCACCCTTCTGGGTAAATCCTCAACTGATATTGTCAGAATATACAGTGCATCTCTTATTAAGATACAAATAGATCCCCCAAAACCTCTCCCCATAATTAATCAATATCTGTAAATAAAGAGGCCCTTCAAGACATTAAGCCTATAATAAAATGGTAAGGGCCAAGGTCCCCTGATCCCCTGTATCAGTCCCTGCAACATTCTTATTTTTACCTGTGAAGAAAACAAATAGCTTGTCTGGGACTTCCAAGCCATAAACAATATTGTCAACCCCCACCATTCTATTTTTCCCAACCTTCACTTTATTTAACTCCATCACTACTGAGAGCAAATTTTTTTCATGATCGATATATGTACTGCTTTCTTTAATATCCTAGTAGATAAAGGTAGTCAGTATCTTCTTGCTTTCACTTGGGAAGGACAGCAATGTTATGGGACAGGAATGCCAGGGTTTCACAGAAAGCTCACAAACATTAAAGCCTGGCCCAGATGATATCAAGTTCCCTGAAGGCTCCACTTTAATACAATCTGTGGATGACTTACTTCTTTGCTCCCTTTTCCAAGCCTCTTCACAAGAAGATAGCATCCATGCGCTAAAACTCCTAGCCAAAAAAAAAAAAAAGATATAACATCTCTAAGGAAATATTATAATTTGTTCAAACTCAGGTTCAATATTTAAGACATCCAATCTCAGAACAAGGACTGCATTTGGATCTAGACAGTTTTAATGGCATCCTGAGCTTCCTAAAGCTCCAAAACAGATGTCAACTGTGAGGTTTTCTTGAATTGTCAGACTATTATTGCAACTGTATCCCAAACTTCTTCTTATGACCCCACCTTTATATACCTTGTTAAAAACAATTAATTAAACCTGACCTATCATCTAAGAGGATCCAGATGACATGACTTTCCAATGTTAAAAAGAAGTTTAATAAGGCCCCTTGCCCTTGAACATCCAAATTATCAGCTCCCTTTCTTCTTTTTTGCCTACAGAAAAGAAGGGAATACCCTTGGGATACTCAACCAAAATCATGGAGATTACCACCAATCCATAGGATCCAGCAGCAACGAGGTCCCACAGCCTGGGGATACCCACCATGCCTCAACGTTCTACATGCTACTTACTGCCTCTTTTGTAAAGGCCACTGAGGAAATCACCTTGGGATCCCCTTTAACCCATTCTGTGCTGCCAAAACTCCTCTTACTTCTCATCACACTCAGCATCTTTCAATAAGCCATCCTACTTCCTATGAAATTCTGCTGTGAACTGCCCCTTATATTACTTTTTCTTGCTATAATAACCTTAACCCTGCTACTTGTCTCCCCTCCTCTATCAGTGAAAACACCCACAACTTTTTAATACTGGCAGATCACCTTCTGACCCTTGTGATGACTTAAAGGAAACTCCTTAGGATAACAGTGACTTTTCATTGTTCACTGAGGGTTCTTAGCTGAAAGATGAAAATGGTAAATATTATGGTGGATATTCAATATTAACTCCTTTTGAAGCAAGCAAAGTAGCACCCTTGCCTTTGACTACCTCAGCCTAAAAAGGAGCTATAAGCACATACAGGTTCAAGTCTAGCCAAAGGTGAAAATGCCAACATTTACACCAACAGTATATATGCCTTTGGAGTGACTGGTAATTTTGGAATGTTAGGGAAACAATGCAGGTTCCTTACTTCCAGTGGAGATAAAATTAAAAGCAGCCCTTACATTCAGGAATTGCTGGACGCCATACTCTTACCTGCTGCTTTGACTGTTACTAAAATCCTGGGGCATTTTAAACTTAACTTTCTGGAAGCCAAAGGAAATCACATCACCTACATTTCCATTTAAAAATGCTACCCTCAGGGTGCCTGGGTGGCTCAGTGGGTTAAGCCTCTGCCTTTTGATCTGGTCATGATCTCAAGGTCCTGGGATCAAACCCCTCATCAGGCTCTCTGCTCAGCGTGGAGCCTGGTTCCCCCCTCTCTCTCTGCCTACCTCTCTGTCTACTTGTGATCTCTCTCTCTCTGTCAAATAAATAAATAAAATATTTTTTTTAAATGCTACCCTCAGGGCACCTGGGTGGCTCAGTGGGTTAAAGCCTCTGCCTTCGGCTCAGGTCATGATCCCAGGGTCATGGGATCGAGCCCCACATCGGGCTCTCTGCTCCGCACGGGACCTGCTTCCTCCTCTCTCTCTGCCTGCCTCTCTGCCTACTTGTGATCTCTCTCTGTCAAATAAATAAATAAATAAATAATCTTTTAAAAAATAAATAAATAAATAAATAAAATGCTACCCTCAAAGGGTCTAGAAGTCAAATCTCTGTCATGGTCCGAAGGAACTCTCCTCCAGATGATATTAATTAATTGATTCCAGAGAAATTAACTATGGACACCCAACAATAAAACAGTATTGGCAATCAAGTAGTTGCTAGTATGATAAGAAGAGAAACCTCTGGTTTGGACCAAATATAAACCTGGTCCTACCAGAAATTCTGAAGCTTCCACTGTTGACTACTGTACATGCATTTAACCATTGGTCTATAGATAAAATGATGTTTATAAATCAATACTGGAGAAATATCAACAAGACTGCAAAAAGCACCTACTTTGCTTTCCCTACCTGCCTCAGATACAATCCAGGGAAACCTATCCACACTGTTCCTGGGCAATTAAATTGCTTTATGGACCATTCAAATTTTGGCAAATGGACTTTATCAGCTACCCCCATTTCATGGAATCAAATATGTCCTGGTAATGATTTGCATGTTTTCCCACTGAGCCAAAACCTTTCCATGTAGACAAGCTACTCTCCTTCTTCAGTAGGATAAAACCATCCCTACCTGGAGAACTTCTCTTGAGCTCCATAGCAACTGAAGAACCCATTTTATTCATCAAATATTATAAGTCTGTGCCATTTTGGGCAGCTGGAAAGCATTTTCCTTTTGTTTACCATCCTCAGTCTTCAAGACTACTCAAGCGAACTGAACTCAATTGGAAAAATTTATGGAAACCCTCCAAATACCTTGACCAAAAGTATTGCCATTGGCCCTTCCAAATCTCAGATCCATCCCCTTAGAACTTGTAAACCCTCATCCTTTGAGAAAATTACTGGATGTTTCATGAATCTAGCATCTCCCTCTTCTGACCTGCATATAATAAAGGAGATACACATTACTGTTACAAAGCTCTAATTACATCCCTTGAAAATAATCATACTCTAGTAGAGCAACCTTTCCACAGCATACTTCTGGGACACAAAGACATCAAAGACCACACTCTGTAACCCAAGAAGTTTGCTTATTGGAAAGACATCTCTGGAAAGACTCTTTTCAGCCATGCTGGAAAGGCCCCTATCAAGTCTTACTAACCAATCCTTGTGTTGCCACCCTGTAAGGAGTTGACTCCTGGATCCATGTGTCTCATCTAACAAAAGCCCCAAACCCTGACTGGACCTGAATACCAACTGGTGACCTCAAATTAAAGATCTCTGGGAGCTGAAGCAGACAGCTTTCCCAAGATGACAGGATCAGGCCTGTATATTCTTTCCTTTCTGCCTTTTCTCACCTTGTTTTCTCCTTCTCTGTCCTGGAGAGACAATGCCCTTGCTTGTGTTTCCCAATTCATCACAAAAGGAAGAAGCCCTTCTGATTGTAGGACCTGTCATCAGAAATCTAGATCACTGTGACAGACATGACTCTTTAGTCTTTCCAAAAACAAATTTTTCCTTCATCTCCAATGTGACCCCTAATTATACTTGCACCCTTGTAGATATTTCTCACTGAGTCAAACTTCAACAACCAGGTTTTCCTGTATCTTGCTTTGTCATCTCTCATCACAACTCCCAATGCAATGAATTCTACCTATTCACAAGAATAAATTCCTCCAGAGAAGTAAAAACCCCATTACATAATACTTGGGAACAAGCACATTGGCCACAGAAAATTCCACCTGATGGTCCGTGGTCCTTTGATCACAACTGGTTTGGGCTCCTGCTTTAGGACTATAATATAAGCTGGGGTCATTATTCTGCTCCTCATCTTATTTTGTGTAAACATTTTTAAAGCTTTGTGCCTATTGCCTGTTGAACCTTTGTAAAAACATCATACCCAGTAGGGTGATGCTGAATCAATGCTTCAAGATGGATCCAACACTTACAACCTTGATAAGATGCAGACTTTAGGTGGAAAATGCCTAGAAGCTCTCCCTCCCCATCCTTGCTTGTTATCCAAATGTGGCCTCAGTGTTTCCCAGTCTGTGTACTTTCCCTCCAGCCTGGGACATGACACACAGAAAAGGTCCTTCCTGGTACCAAGGAATAAATGATCCAATTCTTGATCAGCAATCTTTTTGAAGAAAGATCTCTTTCAAATGGGGGAAATGTGAAAATGTGTTAAGGAAACCTAATACAAAATTGGATCCAGGAGGCCATGAAGGGGGTAATCCTCATGCTCATGGCACTTGTCACAGCTTCCAAAATCCAGCAAGAGAAAGGAAGAATTCCTCTCCCCTGCCCAACCTATAGTGAATGAAAGGCCACCACCACTTCCAATGTCTGCAACCAATGAGAAGCTGCCACCACTTCAAACTTCTCTTTCTCCAATGAACTTTTGTTCAAAACAACACCTTCAAATTCTTCCTTTTCTTTATAAATGGACACTTTCCTCCTTTGTTCTCATAGGCAAGTGGTTTGCCTTAGTTGGCTTGTCCTGAATTGCAATTCCTCTGTTATTCCCAAATAAACTAGATTTCTCTTTTAAAAGATTGACAGAACGTGGCCCAATCATCTCAACTGGAGATGAGAAATGGGATTCTACTCAATTTCACCTAAGTATAGATTTTAACAATGTTTAACGTGTTCCTGCTGAGAGGAAGGCTGTTGATATTACTGGTAATTTTTCCCACAATACTTTCATCCTTAAAAACATAATAGGACATTGTGGCATACAGTCTCGATCTTTATTTCTTCTCATTAAAAATCCACCCACCACAATACAGTTTTTGAATGTACACATAGTTCTTGGCCTTTCATTTGTTATTATATATCAGTTTTTTATGATGTTTAAAAGAAGTAGGGGGCTATAGATTGTGTTAGGTGTAGGCATAAGCATAAGCATTAAAATATATTTTGGTACTGGGTTACTATTGTAGGAAGTACACAGGTCAAGTAAGCTTTAAAGTGTCTATTTTTGTTTGGAGGATAAACAAATCCTTCTCAAATAAGACATAATGATGGATAGGATTAAGAAAACTCTATTAGCACCTGCAGTAACTATCTGAAGAGAATCTTTAGCCTTAGGCTAGACATCCCCTGAGAATGGGGAGTGGCTGGCTTATTTTCCTTGGCTTGCGAAGAGCCCCACTTGGAACTCTCTGTGAGGTGAGAGGAGAGCACTATCATTCATGCCATGTATTTCCATAGGAAGCAAAAAACAATTGCAGACTTGCACTTCCACCCTCCTGGGGATTATGCTAGACTACACCCAGAGAGCAAGACATAAATACATGCCTATGATGAGGTGACAGCTGGTCTCTGCAGCAGAAATGCACAATCACTGATGGGAAAGTTCAATTGTGGGTATTCCAGGAACAGGATTAAAGTCTGTTTTCAGTTAGGAGCCTCCATAAAAGTGTACTCCATCTGTGTTTACTACATGCAGCTGCACCTCTCTCAACGTGCTTAATGAACTTTCTCTTCTTTGTGAACACTGACTTACACTCAAAGCTACAGTCTTAAATAACTATTATGAGCAAAATACTTGTATAAGACAGCATAGACCAATATATGTGTGTGCTCCTTCTCCATTGACTGAAAGGGACTACATACCTCATACTCATGTGCCAAGCTATATCATCAAATTCCAGAAAATAAATCTAAACTGTGAAATGAGAAACTGCTAAAAGGAGAAAAAAATAGAAGTAACTATTTCCAACTATTCTGGTCATATCTCATTATGTTCATGTATTAAAATTTAGGCAATAGTCTAAATATACTTGAATTTCACATTTAATGAGATCAGTTCAATTTGGCATTTAACAATCATTATAAAATGTTTCATTTTTATTTAATTCAGCTATAAGCAATATATTTTTCAAACTGACCTCATTACTGGTGGAATACATTTACACACATATATATATATAACTTACTAGCAATATCAGTCAACTCTGAACTTCTTCACATACCATTACTTTGCTGTTGTTCATTTTCTGTTCACTCCCACAGAATTACTCTATTGGCACCAACTTTTCCTATCTAATAGAGAAGTAGTGTTATTTAAAAATAAGTAAGTTCTAGGTAGATGTTATAATAGTGTTAAGTACATTTTATGAATTCTACTTATAATTAGAATCACCACAAAATTTTCTCTACTGAAAGTTTGTTACAATAAATGTCAAGTCAAATGCAGTTTTTCTTTAAATTTTAAAGAGAATTAACCAGATGAGAATTACAACTCCTATGAAAATCCACATTCTATAAAATGGAGACTCCAGCTGCAAAAATTCCTCAACTCAAAATCCTAAAATCTTTTTTTTTAAATGATTAAATAACTAGGGCTAGTATATTATATAATGTGGATATATATTTTAATGAAATAGCATACCATTCACATACATTTCACAATCATCCATATTTTTATTAAATATTGCCCCATCAATACTGATTTAACCAAATTAATGTCTGCAGACTATACATAACCTTTCCCCTTAGATGACCTAATATCATTATTAAAATTTAAAAATAAGAATTTTAACAGAATTAACCCCAACCTAATTTCTAAATAATGTTTCATTTTAATAACTAATAATGTTAAAATAAGTTCCCTTTCTAAGCTCAAGTTCCAGTCAAAGAATACTAGCTCCAAACTAGAAACCAAAAAAGCTGACAGTGAGTATATAAATATATTTGTATACTTGTGCTTAGAAATAATAGAACTGTGTGCATATGATTGATATTCTTTGATGAAAGTTCCATTTTAAAAAAATTTGTCTTGAATCATTATATTTTGGTACATTCTCCTTCAATGCTTTTACAGATCACTTTTCAGAGGATATGAAAGAGTTGACCTCTACTTATCAAAGTTCAGCTTCACAAAGTTGCCATATAATATAGGTTTCATTGCCATAAACTTTGGCTGTGGGGAAAAAATAATCATGGCTCACCTTTCCATTTCCTCTGCTAACAAAACAGAAGGAATATCCAATATCAAAAAATATATTTGCTTTGATTTAAGCCATTAGTCTTATTAGACTGAGGGAGTACAGGGATAAGTCAGCTACTCCTAACACACTGAGAGATTCTGGGAGCTCTCAGCTTCTCAACAGGGTTGTTGTTCTGTTTCTACCCAGGACTATATGTTACAGTCCACTTAATCTTTTGGCTTGTGACTTTGTACTCCAACTCACACCTACAAGTTCTGGTTTCCTCCTTACATGGCTCCCTCAATACTGAAGTCTTTATATTATAGGAAGGCCTGGGTTCACCTTCTGGCTTCAATACCTCAGTGTATTTTCCTACCTAGCACATCACCCTGCAAACACTATCTGGTTTCTTTCTAAATGAGCAACTCTGATATGGCACTTTTAAAAATATCTTAAAACTTTAACATCTCTTGGTAAGCCATGTACCTATCAGATTTCTGGTAGGTACAGAAATCTGGTGGTTCCTGTTCTCTTAAAAGATCCCTTGGTTTCATCTGCTTAGCCCTTATCCTGTTAGTGGTATTAATTATTCATGCATCATCAGAAACTGATAGCTGTGTGACATTTCTTCTTATTTTGGTCATCATAACACTCTACCGGTCTTTTCATCTACTGGTATAGTTGATGTCTATGAACATTGATCTAAGATTTATTCCTCTTGAAGAATTCACCAATCCTTTCACTCAACTCCATACAAATGATCTTAAAACTGTCTTATTCCCATAATCCCAGTGATTACTAGATCTTAATATCTGGACATGGTATAAGAATTTTGAACTCTGAAACTTAACAACAATTAAGTTAACTCTGAAACAAACTTAACAATTTGATACCCCACATTGGCTTGCCTTTCTGTTATTCCAGTTTCTGTCAATAATGCAATGATACTTGTGTCCTATTTGTTAGTCTTCTAGTGAAGCGTCAGGTCCCACTCAGTGCAAGACAAGGCCAGATCTGGGCCTTGCACTAGAACCCTCCATCCTCCCACTGTGCATAGTTCACAAAATAAGCTCACCCATCTTAGAATCCAAGGCCATGGCAAGCTCCAATGTTTGAGCCCTTGAATGGCGACAGGAATCCAACAAATGAACAAAGCAGAACAAATGGGAATCCAGAGAAACATTGCTGTGAATTCTAATCAAGAAGACTACATTTTGAAAGGTCTGCCCATGGTTATTAATGAACTATGTACTGATTTTAGGTCTAATGATACAGCTCCAGCCTCTAAAAGACAACCTAGGTTTGAGGTCCAGACTCAGCTCTTGCACACACCATCAAAAATTTAAACGGGGTTGGGGGGGGTGCGCCTGGGTGGCTCAGTGGGTTAAAGCCTCTGCCTTCGGCTCGGGTCATGGTCTCAGGGTCCTGGGATCAAGCCCCGCATCGGGCTCTCTGCTCAGTGGGGAGCCTGCTTCCTCCTCTCTCCCTGCCTGCCTCTCTGACTACTTGTAATCTCTATCAAATAAATAAATAAAATCTTTAAAAAAAAATTTAAACAGGGACCAGCAGAGCCTAATCCTAGTATCTGGCACATCCTCAGGAGATGGGAGTATTTTGGTGTAGGGGTTCAGGTGTAACAGGCTCATCATGAGGATTCAGGGAACCCAGTGGTAAGCCACACATTTGTGAACTATGTTGAGGCCACGATCAGCTTAAGCTTCATGCAATGGTTTGAGATACCAAAAGGAACCCAGTATCTGCACAGAAACATTTCATTTCCCAAATATTTGAATAGTGAGAAATTCCTAAAATAAAAGCCCCCCTATCTAAGGAATGGCAGAGAGGTCAAGGCTGCCTAGTGGTTCTTACTTTACACCAAGCCTGTGGATCCACAGCTCACTGAGGGTGGCTGTGGGAAACTAAGGCATGAGATCCCTTGAAAAGGAGGTTAAGCTTACACTTGGAAGTCATGGAACAAGGTTCAAAGTCAAAACATTCATGACAGGGCAATGACCCTCCAGCCCTAGCTGCATGATAGAATCACCTGGAGAGTCTTTGAAAAATACCAATCCTGGAGTCTTCATTCAGACCAATTGTATCCACAATTGTGGAGTGGAGCCCACACTTTGGTATTTTCTCAAGGCTTATAGCTTTCAGATTTAGCAAATGAAAGCATAGGATGCCCAGTTAAATTTAAATTTCAATAAAAAACAAATACTTTTTTAGCATAACTATGGTCCATAAATATTCTTATACTAAAAAAAATTATTGTTTATCTGAAGTTTTATTTTAATTGGTGCCTTGTATATTTTCTCTGGCAACCTATGTGACTCTAATGTGCAGTCAAGGGTTGGGAACAAGTGCGCTAGGGTTAGCTTGCTAGGGTGCTATCCCTTGAATTTGCAAAGTTCGTCTTAGTGGAAAGTGAATTCTGTCGCCACATTCAGACTCTTCTTTCAGGTCTGGTGAACCGGAGTTTCATTCACCAAACTATCAGTGTGTGTTGAGGACATGCTAAAATTTGACAATAAATAAAATCTTCCATACTTGCACATATATTCCATTAAAATAAGAAACACCTTTTAAAAAATAATTACCTAGATAGTAATAGATCACATTGACATTCTTGTCATTATTTCTGTTAAGAAAAGTCCATTCGGAGCATGACTTATAAAAAAACAACTCTTTAAATAGAGTTATCAAAGGTACCTTATTAAAAATAAACTTTTAAGTATTGGATTAAAGCTTCCTTTATCTATAGGTTTTCCGGCGCTGAAAGCTAGTTCCAGTGTTGATTGATGCTCCCCACTTTCATTTTTGGTAGTGTTAGAAGCTCTCAAGTCACATGGTTCCTTAGGAGATTCAAAGCACACTTTTTAGTATTTTTTAAAGTTGGTTTTAAAATGTTGAACAGGGTGAGATCAAGGGACAAAGGGCTGAGTATTTTATAGTACTGCAATATCACAGCTGATATTTCACAGCATCACAAATAGTTTGTTACTAACAATGCACAAGGTATGGAAATCTATAAACCTTTTATTTTCCAAATCAGGGTGGTATGTTGATTTTTCATAATACTGTATCTTGCACTAACTCATCTCTAGGTGTGTTTGTTTAAGATTTTATTTATTTATTTGACAGAGAGAGAGAACACAAGAAGGGGAAGTGACAGGCAGAGAGAGAGAGAAGTAGGCTCCCCACTTAGCAAGGAGCCCGATGTGAGACTTGATCCCAAAACCCTGAGATAATGAGCTGAACTGAGGGCAGACACTTAACCAACTGAGCCACCTAGGCGCCCTGCCAGGTGTTTTTTTCTTGAGTGAGACAGATGGGGTGGACCTGTGGCCAGTCTGCTGACCTATGGGGTGACCTGTGGCCAGTCTGCTGCCCTGCCCGCACCCATGTATACAAGTCTAAGGATAACAACCGTCATCTTCCATGCATGCTGAAGCAGAGCACATACTGAAAACCACAGCTCTAGATTCCTATCAATCCATTCATTAATACACATTGAGTCTTGTGTTTTAATTACTTACAACTTCAACCTTCTGTTATCCAGTTTATATGCCTCTGACTTTCCCACTAGACATGGTAGACATAGATTTCAATTGCAGAAATCAATCTAAGTCATGGCATTCCCACATCCCAGGAGAAAAGGGTTTAGCATGACATTTTCTTGATGAATGTAAGCTACAATTTTTTGTTAGTGTTGATATGTTAGCAAACCCCTACTTTCACTCCCAGATGGTGCTATATACTAAATATTCTTAACTACCAGTTAGTTTCAAATTTTTCATTAAATTCTCTTGCAAATGACTCAGTAAGGATGAGATAAAATGAGCGGAAGAGTCTCTTTGTATTTTCAAACTGTGTTTTAGGATGGCACGAGAAGAAAATTTTCTGGTTGTTTTCCATGAGTTCTTCCATGGGGTGTCAGCCCCATGGGATGGTACATGAATAAGCTTTAACAGGACATTATGATCTGAGGCCCTATGAGGTGTCAGGATGGTTTGGAATGGCATCTGAGGCAGCATTCAGCATGTAATAGAATCCACTAATTAAAAAGAGTTTTTCAGTAATGCTTAAAGTTGGGTATATTTGGTTAAACAAAAAAATAAGGCACATTTTAAGGTCTGTAATTTTAAAGAAGGCGCTGAGGATTTCACTCCAGAGAGGAAGATACAGTAATAATTGTTTCCCACAGTCACTAATGCTCTTCCCTCCAAACGTACTTCTACTCCGATATAAACAATAAAAATAATAGTTATGCATTATGCAGGGGAATATGTTTTAGAACACATATCAGAGTCTGCCCTTGAAGAAAATTTTTTCTCAGCTTTAGTTTTAAAACAGAAGAAAGACTACTGTTAAGTGGTTTATTTAAAGAAACTGTCACCGTGTTCCCACTAATACTCACTGTAATCTAAAACCCTCAAGCACTGGTACTACTCTCCCAGTAACAACAGCTTCATCATGTTCTGGGGCTCTTTTTCATCAGGGGCCACCTGAGCTGATGGATGACCTCGGTGGAGAGAAGCCATAAGTCCCAGCTGGTTCCCTTTTGTCTATCAGTGGTGTTCACCTGCTGTGTTCCTAAGTACCCATGTGCTCTCTAAGTACCCATGTGCTCTCTCTGACACGTAGGTCTCATAGGTCTCAAGTTAGCAAATTCCAGAGGATGGACCGTTTATGCAGAGGCTTGCATATTTGCAAATAGCCTGATGAGCTCTGCCCAGGCCTGGGTGTCTACCTCAGGCCTTTTAAAACCCAGTAGGAAACCACCAATTATTCAGAGAATATCATCAGTGAAACAAAATTTCAAGGGATCTCTGACTTGAGCTAAGCAAAGTGTTAACAATAAAAACCTAGAATATTCAATAGTCTATAACACTCATATTTTGAGAAGTTGATTTTAATGATCATGAAAGTCATAAGCAGTGGTTTCTAAATTTAATTAAAGCAGGATTAACCAAACCAAATTTCTAAGGGTTAGGAGTATTGAGGTGAAGAAGGCCCCACTGAGGTATGCCTATCTTCAAGGAGTCAGAGTCCTACTCCTTTCACACTAAGATTGTATGGCAAAAGGGCCAAATACAAGCTGTTCTGCACTGCTCGGCAGGGTACTGTATTCAAGTCATAAAAAGTCCTGGAGAAAACAGGCTTTTCAAACCCATGAAATGTTAACTCCCAGGTGGGATCATCTCTAACAAAATTGAACCCAGCGTCCTGGGTTCTAGTCCCATTTCTGCTTACAAGCTGTGTGCCCCTGAGGAAGGCATTTCATGTCTCAAAGACTATATTTTTCTCTGCCAAATGGACATACTTTCTACTAGATCCAAAGATTACTAGGAGGCTAAGATACAGGGACAAATGTGGAAGTGTTTTTGGAAAAAGAAAAGCAACTTAAAAACTACGATTTAGTCTTCCACAAACAACATTTTCAAGTGTCTGCACAAATGGTATTTGCTCTGAATCCTCTCTCTACTGGCAAAGGAGACATCTCCGTGCATCTCTACATCTCGACTGTCATCACTGCTGAAATAGAAGGTGTCCAAGCATGACCCTGATGCTTGGAAGAACACTCTCCCTCTTACATAAGAGTTCACACAAAGTTGCCACTGGTATTATGTGAGAGAGGGGGAGTTCCCCACCCCAAGAGTCAGGACACGCTTTAACTGTCAGAAATCCCCTGGGGAGGTCATTAAGGACCAGCACGGATGGCCAGGTGGTGCAGAGTTTCCCAGTCAGTACCATTTAAAGGTCGTATTCCATATTTAGGACCAAGGATAGGCTGTCCAATGTGCCCTGAGCTACCATTCAGTCGAGAATGTTGTGTTTTTTATTTGTCTTCAAAACACAAGGAAGTCATGGCCACTCCCACTTGAACCCAGAAGGAAGAATGAATTTCTTTTTTAGTGAAAAGTAACAAAAACCAAAACCACCATGAGATGCTACCCATCAGGATGGCTATTATCAAAAACAAAAACAAACAAAAAACGAAAAACAGTGTCGGTGAGGATGTGGAGAAATTGGAACCCTTGAGCACTGTTGGTGGAAATGTAAAATGGTGCAGCTACTGTGGAATGATGTAGCAGCTAAAAACAAAAATACATACATATATAAACAAACAAACATAGCATTACCATATGATCCAGCAATTCCATTTCTGGGTTTATACCAAAATAATTAAAAGCAAAGACTCAAAGAACCATCTGTATGTTCATGTTCACAGCATTATTCATAATAGCCAAAAGGAGGAAACAACTCAAGGATCTATTGACAGATGAATGGATAAACAAAGTGTGGTATATACATAGAGCCTTAAAAAGGAAGGAAGTTCTGACACAGGCCACAATATGGGGATGGACTTTGAAAACATGCACAGTGAAATAAGCCCATTGCAAAAGAATAGTGTATGATTCCACATAAACAAGGTACCTAAGAGAGTCAAATTCATAGAAATGGAAAACAGAAGGATGTTTACCGGGGGCTGGAGGAGAGAATGGGGAGTTAGTCTTCAATGGGTACAAAGCTTTAGTTTTGCAAGATGAAAAAGTTCTGGAGATGGATGGTGGTGATGATTGCCCAGCAGTGTAAATATTCTTTGAAGCCACAGAGCTGTACATTTGAAGATAGTTAAGATGGTATATTTTAAGCTATATTTTGCCATAATTTTTTAAGTCATAGAAACTAATATATGTTTTGTTTTGGGGAACTTTCTGGAGAGAAACTAGGTTAACCAGACAATTGTGCACAGAGAAAAGTGCCATGTTAAGGTTTCCTGGCTACGTTAAAGGCTGAGCACAGAAGATTTTATCTGCTAAGGGGAAAAGGAGTACATCCCTAAAGGGCATCTGAGTCAAAGCTTTCTGCTGACTTTCAAGAACGAGCTGGTCCTGCTTCAGGTGTCCAGTCTGTAGGTGAGGATCAAAATCACAAACAAATACATTGTTCTTCTCTGGTTCACCTTTGAAGAAATACTTGTTCTCTTTCCATTTCTGAAAGAGGTATACATATTTGCACCATATGGAAAATGAAGGTGTTTTCCCTGCCAGAGAAGGAGATGAAATGTTTGCATAGTAGAAGAACTCAGAGCATGTGTGAAACTAAAGTTCTTTGGAAAATCCAAGATTTATGGAACCTTTTCTCTGCTAGACAGGAGCCCATGGTTTTTTACACACCCACCACCCAGGTTCCCAAGACTGCTGCCACTGTGAATTTTTGAGTCTTCACACCATACTCAAAGCTCTCTTTTCTCCAGTTCCTTTTCCTGAAAAAACCTCCAATAAATACTTCTTTGTAAATGCACAAGAAAAACAAAAATGAAAGATTCTGCATATGCACTGTTGATAAGTGCATTGGTTAAGCTAGATAATTATCTCTTTCCTTATTTCTTTTCCTCTTCCCTAAAGAATTTGAGGTTACTAACATGTGGTTAGAACATTTTAAAAACTGGATTTAGTACCATGATCAACAATTTTAAATGACAACAATTTTTATGGACCCTAGGTCAATGGTTGTTCTTCTGGCATCGTAATCAAATGTTGTTTTCAAGGCATCGTAATCAAAACATGAATCATCTCTTCTTTGGTTTTTCTTTTTCTTTTTAGGTTGAAAATAGACTATCAAATACTAGCAAGGATCAGAATGTGTGTAAGTGTGATCCTATTGGGATAAATCCTTTAAAGCCTTTGCATATATACTGATATGTACATAAAAACTTCTGAAAGAAATCACAAGAAATGATTAACAGTGTTTACTGTAAGGAGAGAAACTTGAATTGGGACCACAGAGTAATCTCTGTCCATTTTAAAGTTTTCTGTACATGGGATGCCTGGGTGGCTCAGTGGGTTAAAGCCTCTGCCTTCGGCTCAGACCATGATCCCAGGGTCCTGGGATCGAGCCCCGCATCGAGCCCTGCATCGGGCTCTCTGTTTGGCGGGGAGCCTGCATCCCCCGCCCCTCTCTCTGCCTGCCTCTCTGCCAACTTGTGATCTCTGTCTGTCAAATAAACATAAAATCTTTTTTAAAAAATAAAATAAAATAAAATAAAGTTTTCTGTATAGTCTGAATTTGTTAACCCAGGCCTATATATATATTATCTATATTAGATATAGATATAGATATATAGATATAGATATATCAATAAATATAGATAATATATATACACACACAATGTGTGTATATATACATATATACATATACATGTATATACACAATATATACATTCAAGATAAATACATATACATATACACATATGTATATACATATATACATATACATATACATATATATACATACACTATATATTTTTTTTCAAGAAATAATGTTGGATATGCTCAGAGAAATAAGACAGCTGAGATTTCCTTATAATCTAGTAAGAGAATCTAATAAGCACATTATTAAATAATTAAATAATTAAATAATTATGCATGTGCTGTAATTGTTTAAGAACTTGGGTTCAAATTCTAAGTTGGCCATTTTCTAGCTGTGTGATTTTGGGCAAACTACTGAACCTTTCTGTGCCTCAATTTTCATCCACAATAGGATAATCACAGCTAATGATAATCATAGCTCCTACCTTATCACATTTTTATGAGCACTGAATGAACATATGTAAAGCACTTAGGACAGTGTCAGGCACATGGGAAGTTCTCACGAAACTCCTAATGTTATTATGGGAAAGATGTGAGATAGGTAATACACCAGCATAGGACAAAGAGAGATTTCTTTTGCCTCGGTCCAGGGTTATCAAAGGCTTTGAAGTGAAGACGTTGCTTGAGCCAGGCCCTAAAAGATAAATCCATTTTTGCCAGTGAATAGAAGGAAAAGGACATTTCAGGGAAAGAGAACAGTGTGAGAAAGGGGCAAGGCGATGTGGCTGCCTGGACAGCAGCCCAAAACAGGCAGTTTGAACTCCTGAACTTTCCTTCAAGGAGTGTCTCAAGGAAAGGAAAAAGAAAGAGCAACTTTGTTCATTTTTAAAGTCCAGTACGTAATTTGTGTAAAGTCTGACCCTTCATATGGTATTTCAGACTCACTTGTTAAATTGCATTTTTATAGTCTTCTTGGTAGAAGTTCACACCTGATCAAACATCTGTAAATGAACTAGTATAAGAAATGAAAATCCTGAAATATAAAGCAGATACCTACACAGACCTCCAGAGCACAGACATGCAGGATGGAGCAGGCCTCACACCTCTGCAACCCAATTGACACCTGCTTCTGGGGTCGAGTCACTTGCAACACACTGTTGGGTATTGGGAAATGGCCTTGTGACGGGTGTGCCTCAGCACCACTGAGTGGGATTCAAGGGATTCCAGCGCATCATCATATTCCCCTGGTTGTCCCCAGATCTGAGTTTAGACCATGACCTTACACTCCTCAACTCAAAGTCACCTGGAGTGGGCACCTACGTGTTTGACACTGTGCTAAGTCTCACTCAACCCTCACCAGGAGCCTCTGGGAAAGCATTCTGATTTCATTCTTGTAGGAGAAGAATTGAGCTTCTGAGAAGTTACACAATTTGCCCAAGTTCCTGGCCGATAGTTAGGATTGGTAGCCACAACTTAATTCTGCATTCAGTGCTCTTTTCACTATCTGCTGCCTCCTCTGAGAAATGCCTTAAACTCAGCACACCAAGATGTCACAGTATCAGAGAGTGTTAAAGATGGAAGAAGTCCTAAACATCTACCCCGTGGTCTCCAACCCATACACTGAGAACCCCCGTATTACCCATGATTCCATACGTACCCTAAGCATTGTTTAGAGCCTGTGTCATGGATTGCCTATCCAACATCCTTCTCCCATCTTCCCTTCTAACAGATACCTGAGCTACTGCATAATGTGCTACATCCTTTCAACCTCCTTGGCAAATGAGGTAGCTATGGAGATATAAGCATAAAAGAATAAAAAGCTTTAAAGAATTTTTTTTTTGCCCTCCATTGCCCCTCCTTCTTCAAGCGCTAAGAAAAGCAGAGATTGCGGCAGGAGCTCCAGCAACCACCTTGGGGCCATGCAGAAAAGGCAGAGAATTTCAGAGACTTTGGCTATAAGCCAACACCTCTGGGCTTCTCTATTGTGAGGGTCTAAATCTTTATGTGTTTATTCCACCATAGCTAGAGCTCTCTGTCTAGAAGCGACATAAAATTTCTGAGTGATATACTGGCTAAATAATAGCATGGACCGAATATGGGACTATTGTTCAAATGTTTGTTTATACTGGTGTGGTTAGTAAAATTCAGACTTACTTGAAAGAACCGCTCAATAAAAATAGCTTTCAGTCATGTATTTTCTCAACAGGAAATAACAGAAGTATGGCTGCTATTGTAAGGGAGTCTGTGAACCTTTTTTCTTTTACATTAATAAGGCTGGAAGTCACTAATCTCATTAGATCCCTAAGTGACTTTATAAGTCCAGTTCTCTAGATTCATGGTGGGGTCCTCTTTCCACCATTCCACTAGCATCGCTTTGGACTGCTATTGCAGACCGATCATACAAACAGGGAGTGAGCAGAAATGGAGAGCTAATTTTGAGCAAAATTCTTGGGGCTTCTTAGGGAAAGCCAGCACTCTTCACAAAGAAGACTCTTCAAAGAGCAGGAAGTGCAGCTAAATCTTGGGTTATTTCTTTGAATCACATCCATCCACGTGGCAGAAAACACTCCAATTTAATGCATAAAGATTAGCACATTGAATGTTTATCAGTGAGGAATGACAGAGAAAGGAAGGAAGGAAGGAGGGAAGGAGGGAAAGAAGGTAGGACAGGAGGAAAGAAAGAAAGAATGGACAGTGGAAAGAAAAGAGCAATGGGTAGTATTAAAAAGAAGCAGAACAAACAAATTCCTGTGAAATGGAAGGCTGAGGCACAATTTTCCCATCTTTTATAATAGTCCCTTAGAGTGTGAAAAGAGGGCCACTGTTTCACAGGTAAAATTGTGAATTTGAAAGCAATTAAACATAGTAATTTTTCCCACCCAGCTACAGAATTGAATGTGCCAAATAATTTAGTATTAATTGACTGTGAAAATGCATAGCATTTTATAGCCCTTGAATTTCTTGCCTGTGTTTAGTGATTTATTAATTATAAATGACATGTTATATTTCACAGTTTGTCTTTCTGTTATTTTCATTAGAGTAAGTTCTTAACAATTCCAAGTTCGGGTACCTGAGAAGTCTATTAAAAAAAAAAGTATGAAATTTGTTTAAAAAGAAGTGCAAATTTAATCCAGGTCTTTTAATTCTATAATACAAATTAATAGCTAATAAAGTATGGTTCAAGTACATGCCATATCAGATTCACATCGACAAGTAGCGTTTGTAATCAGAAGAACTAGTTTGTCTTTCTACGTGTAAGTTCTAACAATATCCCTGAATATTTTCTCTCTTCCCTAGGTTGCTAATCTACAATCTTGTTTACACTAATTTTTTTAATCAAATCCTCCCTCTGCCAAGTAGAACAAAAGTAGTTTTTCTTAAGCAAATCCTGTCCTGCCAAGCTGAACAAAGGTAAACTTTAACCAATTCCATTATCACTAATGATAGGTTAGCAAAGTTGGAGTACATGAGGTTTTACTGTGTGAATATTGCGTTAATATGCTCTCATATTTAACAAAAACTGGGGTTGTTTTTTGACCTAATAGCCCTTTTTGAATAAGTTATGTGAAGTGAAATCACAGCTGATATATTTGTAAATGTACCAATAGGAACTTTCAGATTCAAAAATTTCCTAACTCCACACTCTGCTCCTTCTTTGAACCCCCTTAAAATAATAGTAAAGGGATTTGTGAAGTGACAAAAACACAAACACACAGTTAAAAAAAAATGAAAGGAGATGACAGTAATAGACTTTTGGAAGGAGATGACAGTAATAGACTTTTGGAAGCTGGAGGCAGATGAATAAGTGGTAATCAACTGGGCACATGCAGAAGAGCTGAATCTTAAGACAACAGAGGAAAACACTGAGAAGTAACTTAAATTGTCCCACAAAACCCCATAACCTTACCTGGAAACCTTCAAATGTGCTTATCTTTAAGTCCTATTCCCAAAATTTGTTGTCTGGCATGTGGCCTAGAGTTTGGACTTTTTTTCAAATTTCCTAGGTGACTCTAATATGCAGACAAATTTTGGGATCCCTGCCCTAACATGAAAAACAGAGATTTAAAACTAATAAAACAAAGCAATTGGAGGAAACAGAGATTATGTGTAGAAAAGAAAGCTTTTTGAAAAACTCATCACCACCCTCAGAGAAATAGGAAAATGTATTAAGTCTATGTAACAAGAACAGGATTCATTAAAAAAGAACCACTCAGAGAATTCAAAAGAATTCTTGGAAATTAAGACTATGATAGTAGAAAACTTCCACAATAAAGAAGTCTCATTGAAAGCAGAGCAAGATATAGAAAATAAAAATGAAGTGAAAAGATAAGAAATTTAGAAGACTAGCTAGGAGACTCAATATTCAAATACTAGAAGCTCAAGAACAAGGAAATATGAGAATCTCCAAGAAAGTTTCCCAGCTTGAAAGATGTAAGAGCCCAGCAACATCCTGCACAATGGATGAAACAATTGTACAAGGCCTATCATTATGAAATTTCCAAATTTCAGGAAAAAAATAGAGGGTCTGTCACAGCTGCTAGAGCAAAAAGAGAAAAACATATGCCACATACAAAGGATCCGAATTCTGAACTTATTGGACTTTTTCATAGTAACATGAAAGCTAGAAGACAAGTTACAATGCCTTCCAAATCCTGAGAAGAAATTATTTCCAGTCTGGAATTATACACCAGATAAACCATTATTCAAGTACATATGTAAAAAAGTTCTCAAAATATTACATCCCTCCATCACTTCCCAGGAAACTACTAGAAGATGTGTTCTATCTAAGCAAAGGAGTAAAACGAGAAAGAAAAACAAAGGATATCTACCAGAAGATACCCAATATAGTACACAGGATCTCTCTACACCGAGCGGGAGTAGAAATCCTAGAATATCAACTGTGCTTCAGGCCTAGATGGCAACCAGCATAGAACGAATTAAAGTTCAGATTGATCAGCAGTCTCTGGGAAAAATTCCTTCAAGAATGTAAAGTCGATAGGATACCTAATATATCTGAAATTTTGTAGAAAAGATTTAGACAGTTAATAGTTTGGTTTGGAATTAATGACAATTTTTTTTAATAAGCAAATTTTTAAAATCAAAGCAACCATTAACTCCAGGGAAAAGAAAAGGCTGAGCAAGAAATGAAAATACACAATGAAATTCTACATTGCTCTCAGTCATGGATAGAATTTTCAAAAACAGCATAATTGAAACACTGAAAATTTATTTAACCAAAAATTACAATTATGTTGGGAGAATGAGGAGAGTAGACAGGATATAAAAGGGGTGTGTGTGTGTGTGTGTGTGTGTGTGCGTGTGTGTGTGTGTGGTGGAGGCAAGAGATGCAAGAGACTTAATTCTTATCTCTCTTTCTACAGCATTCAATTAAAGAAGCCTAAATATGAAATGGTAAAAACAACACATACATGCTATTTAGACAGGTAAATAACAAAAGAATCAGATAAAACAAATGAAAATACTTGCCTCTGATAAGGGGGAAATAGAGACTAAGGGTAGGGACCACCGTTTATCACCAAAAATTTATAGAACTTTATGACTCTTTAAATTATGTGAATGTATAGTGAATATTTAAAAAATTATATGAACAGTATGAAGATTTTTTATGTAAAAACATTTGATGTGTCTTATATGTAAAATATTTTAATTATGAGTGAGCTGCCCCAATTTTGGCAAGACAGTTTGAGACCCTGTTATATAGCCTTAATAATTCACCTTTACGTTTACTAATTCACATTTTTTCAATGATACACCAACTTTAATTAGAGAAGTTTCTAATTAAAGTTCTCTAATTAAAAAAATAAGTTTTGTGATGTCTGATAACTATTAAGGTGACTAAGGTTTTAAAGGTAAGCTTTCTCATCCCTGTGCAGCATCAAAAAGAGTGTATTTTAAAGTTTGCCGTGAAGTAAATTTGCTCAAGCAATTCAGCATTCAAATAGTCAAAAGTACAAAAGATGCAAAGATCTCTCAGTAAAACTGGATGACTGCCCTTACACTAGGCTATCTTGAGGTTTTCTTTCTCACTGACACCCTAGGGTTTGCATTTCTTCTTTCATTTTAGAATCCTTTCTCCAAATTTCCTCTTCATTTATGGCTTAGTCAAAACACCTAATAAAGTTGGGGCTTTTCGCATCCTCAGTAAGGGCTCAGGTAGAATTTTGGGGGTTGTGGGTAACTCTGGCTCCGGTCATATCTGGCTAGACAGACACTTTTCATTAGGTTGCTAGTTTTCAGGGGAACCTATCTCTTTCTGGGCTCTTCTACGCAAAGTTCTTTTTTTTTTTTTTTTAAGATTTTATTTATTTATTTGACAGAGAGAGAGAGAGATCACAATAGGCAGGCAGAGAGAGAAGGGGAAGCAGGCTCCCTGCTGAGCAGAGAACCCGATGTGGGGCTCGATTGCAGGACCCTGGAATCATGACCTGAGCCGAAGGCAGAGGTTTAACCCACTGAGCCACCCAGGCGCCCCTCTTCTACGCAAAGTTCTATTGACGGTTTCTGATATCCTTTACACTGGCCCTTAAAGATTACGTTGTCCTCCTTTAGTCCCCCCTGTAACCAAGAATAATGTTTCTCCTTTTCACCTAGCACCTGTGCTGGTGAGGTAGACACGTAAAGGACATTCTGGCAGGTGCTTAGCCACCATCATTCTGATGTTCTTGCTCCTGAGGGTCCAGTGGGGGTTTGCTCTGGATTAGGGGTTTGTTAAGGAAAAACAGCAGGAATCCCGGAGGGTTCAGCTCTATAGGAGCTGTGAAGGGGTTCTCCAACTTTGAACCAGCTGAGAAGCAGCCAAGCAGAAAGGCATCTAAAGATCTTAGTCACCCTGTGCTGAGAAACGAAAGTGAGAAGGGTCACTGAGAGCCATAAGGGAAATTGTGGAGGAAAGAAGAAAGCCTCTTTTTTCTTTTGCCAAGTAAACTCACACTACAGAAATTCATCCTTTAGACCTTTATGGCCAGTTGTGGAATAATCCAAGACATTTGAATCTACTCCACAGTTCATTATTTACTGGAGATCTTCAGGGAATCCATTTCATCATGATGGGGTGAACATATTAGGGCACAATGTAGTCTTTCTAAACACTGCATGTAGCACAGCAGCAGACAAATGAAAAATTAGTTCATGTCTTGATGATGATTAAGATTGACAGGGAAATCCTCATGGAGAATTCTCATATTCTATTAAGAAACATAATTTTTTAAGTTCAAGCTCATGATACAAATAACTCAAGCTTACTAAAACTATATTAAAATTAAAAATATATTGTGTAGCTAAGTAGGATGCTAGACTTAGCATCTTTTGAATTAATTCTTGACATGCGGAGCACTTTTCAATATAATCTCATATATATATATGAGATTATATATATATATATTATATATAATATATATATATATAAATATATATATATATAAATATATATATATATATATATATAAATATATATATATAATATATAAAATATATATATATTTTTTTAAATCGACGAATCCTACAGTCTGGAGAGGCATGTGAACGTGTCTTATTCAAAACCCTGACAAATAGTTGTCCAGCTACAAACTCGTGGCTTCACGGTCATGTGAATGTGGAAAGACCTCAGTGTTTGGAAGGTCCATTCTTATATACCAAGGTCCGCATTCCTGGTCTCATCTTCAAAGACACTAACATTGAGTTTACCAAGGAGCAAGTAGTGGCCATTGGTGCTGGGCTCTTTTCTCTTGGCTGATTTCTCTCCTTATCAGTTGTACCTACTATCAAATGTCTCATGGAGTTGAGAGGCACTAAGGCATTTCTAAAAAGACTAAAAAATAATCAACATCTCCAACGTATTTCGAAAACGTGTAATGCTTGTTAAAGTCCAAAAATGGTACTGAGACTCTGCAACTATAGAATTTCAAAAAAGTACAATGTTTCAAGTTACAGACAGATGTAATAAAAAGCAGAGAAGATGTAGGAGGTGAGAGGAAGGAAGGAGCTCTGGGCACACAAAGCCATAACCATTTGCCAGGAAATAGTTGTAAGTGTTTGGAGACTGCAGGTGAGTGGTTTCCATGAAACCAGATCTCAGTGTTAGGTGTCTGCTTAAGTAAATTCCATCCTTGGTGCACTCTCCTAGCCATTGAAAAAATTCCTCACTCCAACTTAGAAGACACAAAAGCCCTGCTCAGTGTTGTAAGGCCATTACAAGAGATGAGAAAGCAGAGGGAAAAGTAGAAGTGCCTCAAAGCAACCCCAGACCAAAGCAGCCCTCACACTTGGCTTTTCTTTCCTATATAATTAACCAAATGATAACTCAAGCTGAAACAAATTTCTGTGTAAATATCTTAAGACTGGATTATTATCTTATAGCAGGAAAGATCAATTTTGTGGTATATAATACTTTGGAATTATAAATATGTGTCAGATACTGTTACCTGAAATGTGGCGCTAGTCAAGACTACTGTGTGGTTTCAGAGAGCATAGACACAGGCAGATGGGTAGAACCCCAAAGGCCTGGAGAATTGGCTGTTTCTGGTCTCTTTGGCAATCTTTATTAATCTTAAAGAACTGGCTCTGTTAACGAAATTGAAGTCAATTGCTACTACTCTTTAAAACAAAATACTGTGGATCCAATCTTCTGCCTCAAACACAAAAACTTGGGATTCTATTAATCTAAGAGTCTGGACACAAGGAAAGAGCAAGGCACAGGGAAGCCCCACAGGGGTTTTTGAGGTAAAATGGAAATTGAGAAGAGTGGGGGGCATGCCAGGAGAAGAAACTGCCCCCGAGCTGGTGACAGGAAGGCACTAGAAAGCTCCCCTTCTCCTCCAGAGTCTCAAGGACAAAATCTCCCCCAAAAGCAGGTGGGAAGCTGCCCACAGACAGGCATCCTTTCATAGACAAAAAAAAGGGCAGGGTTTTCAAAAGTTTAGAATACCTATGAATTACTAGGGGTTGTACCTAAACATAAGGATCAGAAATTTTAATTTTATGGGTCTGGGGTAGAGCTCAGAAATTCAAAAAAAAAAAAAAAGAGTAGCCTGGTTGGTTCCTAAATTCTCCTTTTTCTACTTCTTCTTCTTGTAATTATTACTATTATTAGCTAGCATTTACTGAGGACTTCACAATGGCTTGGCCCTGCTCTTATTTAAGCCACCGCAATCTTGCTCATTTTTCTTCCATTCCACACACAAGAAAGCCGAGGCACAAAAGACTGAAGTAATGAATCCAAGGCAACGTGGGTAGTAATTTGTAGAGTGGCTAATTAAATTTTTAAAGGTAACCCAGGTGCCACAAAATCTTGACAAGTAGCATCAGACAGTGGTGAGGGGGCGGGGGGTGGGGGAGTACCATCCCGTCCCATCCCCTCTGGTTCTGTCCCATCCCATCCTGGACCAGCATGCTTTGTTTCTTCCTATTTGTTTTAAGGTGTTTTTCAGATGTAAGACAAAGGGGATACAATGAAACCTGCCTGTTTGCTATACAACGAGAGGTTTGCACCAAGCCGTCTGGAAGGGCCATTTCAGTCTTTTACCTACCTAATCATGCAATGTTTGAAGAAAGAGCTTAAAAATAAGAGTTTGGGGCGCCTGGGTGGCTCAGTGGGTTAAGCCGCTGCCTTCGGCTCAGGTCATGATCTCGGGGTCCTGGGATCGAGTCCCGCATCGGGCTCTCTGCTCGGCGGGGAGCCTGCTTCCCTCTCTCTCTCTCTCTCTCTCTGCCTGCCTCTCTGTCTACTTGTGATCTCTCTCTGTCAAATAAAATAAAATCTTTAAAAAAATATATAAGAGTTTGGGGGCACCTGGGTGGCTCAGTTGGTTAGGTGTCCTCTTTGGGCTCAGGTCATGATCTCAGGGTCCTGGGATCCAGCCCCTGCTCAGCAGGAAGCCTGCGTCTCCCTCTAGCTCTGCTGCTTCCCCTGCTTGTGCTTTCTTTGTCAAATAAAGATAAAAAATCTTAAAAAAAAAAAAAGAGTTTGATAACACCCAGCCTTTGGGAGTTTTAAGCTAAGCTCCTCTGTCAGGCATTCCAGTCCATAATCACACCCAAGATTCTGGGGCTTTAGCAACCAGCCCCAGGCACAAACACATGCTAGGCAGCCTTATTTGTGAGCCATACCCCATTGCTGTGCAAATAAAACTACAGGAAACCCAGAGAAATTTGAATTTCAGATAAGCAATGAGTAACTTTAGGATATATATGTACATCTCAAATATTCCATGAACAGACTTACACTAAAAATGATGCACAGTTTATCTGAAATTCAGATTTCATTGGGGGTCCTAAGCTTTATTTGGCAACCCTGCCCTCCAGCAGTGGACCAGACCCCCCCAAGGGGAGTTTCTCTTTAGGCCTTCTTGGACCCTTTCCAGACTGGAGACTTTCATCTTCGTCAGATGTGTTTTAATAACTTCGGGGAGAAAAGCGAAGGTCTCATTTTGTTTCTTTCTAGGAGCTCCCCCTGAGGGGGCATTTTTCAGCATTCACCCACCAAGACCATTGGGAGAGGAGTTTTTGCCCAACTACAAAGGAGCCTGTTGAAACCTATCTGGGAGGCATTGGTTTCTGTGATTTTCTTATTTACATAACCCAGAAGGGTTACTCAAGCAATTTCTCCCATCAGGACCACTGGGCCCAAGACAACTTTTTGCCTCCATCCAGATGGAGATGCATTTGGCAAATGCTAGCTTTTCTTCTCCCTAAAGCACTGCCTTCCCAGGAAACCCACTAAGCTTTCGCAAATGCATTATTTACATTCTTAAGGATGAACTCTTAGCAGCTCAACAAGAATGAATGGAGAGCACGCTAAGAGCAAGTTCTGGTTCCAGCTGGACGCGCACATTCAGTATGTGGGTCACACACCACACAAGGCTG
This sequence comes from Lutra lutra, assembly GCF_902655055.1. Taxonomy (NCBI): domain Eukaryota; kingdom Metazoa; phylum Chordata; class Mammalia; order Carnivora; family Mustelidae; genus Lutra; species Lutra lutra. The sequence goes on along the minus strand of NC_062283.1, from coordinate 24,757,587 downwards.
CTCTTCCAGGAGGCAAATGGACGGTAAGCCAGTGTGTTCCCACAGCTAAGCCTAAGGAACAGATGCCTTTTTCTTCTCCCATAAGTGATGTTAGCTGACCAAGACTTCAGCCCATGAGAAATGTAGAAGGATATTCCTGCAAATCTACTGCCTTAGAGGGAATACTTTTCAAAATGTTGCACAAAGGTACTTTCCCGGCTTGGAGTGACTCTGTTTCAGGAGAATTGCCCAACACAGGGGGAGAAAGACTAAGGAAACATTGAGAGGGGGCAAGTCTCAAAAAATCAGTTTTCCTTAATTACAGCATTGAACCAAGAACTCCAAATAGCCAGAGGAGCAGGTCCTTATGTGGTTAAAGGCTCTGGTGTTTGCTTAAGAGGCTAATTTTCAGACCACATTCTCTTACTCAGCACTTTTAATCAAAATAATCAGTCCAGTGTTCGAGGAGGAACAGGGAATGAATAGGGCAGTGTAAGAATCCCTTGTTGCTAATGAAATATTTAAAATCCAGGACAGGGATGGTCTGTACTATTTAATACAGAGGAGACTCTTACCATGCCCCTCCATACCCTGGTGTGTGTGTGTGTGTGTGTGTGTGTGTTTATTTGCAAGAGGAAAAAAATAGAATTTATGCACCTTAAAAAATATGAAGTGAAAAACTATCCATTAGCACAGCAAAGACCTATTTCCAGGAAACAGGTTTTAAAAGAAAATTCCTGACATCCTGAGGTTAAAACCAGGAGGTGTCATGACTTTGAAAGTGAACGATGAAAGGGTCACTGTGTCCAGGTGCATACAGGCTCGCCTCGTTTCATCTGTTAAGGGAAGCTGGTTAAATCCCTGGTTGTGGTCCAAAAATATCCTGGCAGTTAGCATCTTGCATTAAAATTTATAAACCACAAAAGGCCTTTTCTTAAAGAAAAGTTAATTCAGGCTGGATGGCCTAGAAAAAAAGAAGAGGTATTTAAAAGGAGTAGTCATCAGAAGTGGTTATATGGAAAACTAGAGGTTAGTAATGCTTTTTACTCCCCTAAAATATACTAAAAATATAGCAATAGTAATTTCAGAAGGAAGGGAAATGGCACCAAGTATAATTTCATTTCTAAGAAGTCCCAGAAATGAGCCCTGGAATTGCCAGAATTGACTTTTAGGGGCGACAAAATAATGGTAGGAGTATTAGCAGGAAATCAGAGCTGTCAAATGCAAGGAAACAGGCTTCCCTTTGCTATCTGCACTCCGGAGCCAGCTCCTCTCTCCCCAGACTCTGGTCAGGCAGGTGTGGAGGGGCACTCAGCCCTTCCCCTCCATCTCCCTCTGCTGTGCCTCCTTCTTTAGTCCACCTATTCAATCCGCCTTTATTGAGCACCTCCTGTATGCTGCCCGGCTCTGTCCATTCTTGTTCAGTCTGCGGAGGTGAACTGGAGCACCGTGTGCTCAAAGAGGCTGTGGCGAGTTACCTGCAGGCGAGGTCCGGTCCCCCAGCCTCTGGGCTTCTCTTCTCCCTCAGCCCTCTTTTCAATGGCCTGACTTCTCGGGGGGGGGGGGGCAGAGGGGAGACAGTTTCTTTCACTCACAGCTGCATCCACACCATCTCACCACCCACCCGACATCCACCCATTGGGGTGTCCAGCAAGGACTGGCAAAACGAATGAACTCCAAACCGCGATCCCAGTTTCACGGGCCCATTTTATCTGGTTTATCTTTTATTCCAAAAGGACTTGGATATTCGGCTCCGAGGTTGGAGATTTAAGGGGGTCGGTATAGAAGGGAAAGTGGCAGCAAGGAGAGGGTGATCATAGCAATAGATGTCCATGAGTGCTCCCTTCTACATGGTAGTGAGGTGGTCCTGCAGGTGACTCCATTTCTGCATAAACCCAAGTGGGAGGAGAGAAAGCCCCAAACAACCAAGGTCTGTGGGTCTGTCCCACAGAAGATCAGCCTGGACCCTCCTGCCAGCTGCGCTTGGAGAATTACAGTCCCTAATAACCATGCTTGAATTTGCCCAGCTTGGTTTTCCTCCTGATTCATATAATCAGACATTTCAACCTCGACTAAATGATAAGCCTCTTGAGTAACAGTAACAATAATATTAACGTGAGCTCCCATTTACTGAGTGCTCAGTATGTATCAGGCAGAACGCTAAGGGCTTTATACATAGTGTCTATGTTTTCTGCCTAGCAGCCCGCATGACAGCAGTGTTATTAACCCCATATTTCAAATACCTGCTCAGCAAGCTACAGGAACTGACCTAGGTCCAACAGCTAATCGTGACGGGCACTGTAAATCCCATTTCTTTGGCCTCATCTATAGAGCCTAGAGGGTATCTGGGCACTTAAGAAGCATTTCATAAATCTTTTCCAGCTGGCCTGAGCCGAACAGTATAGTTCCTTGCATTTCTGGTGACAGTAGTTCCCACCTGGGCTCACACACACAGCCAGGATCCATCTGAGCTGGACTTTGGTCTTGACGGAGCTTAGTGGCCAACTCTGCAGTGACCTTAGAAATGCTGTTCTGTGCCAGGCCATGACCCCTGAAGCTGCTGGAGTCTTGGGAGGAGGTGGAGTCAGCATTCCAGAAGGTTAGTGGAATCTTTATTGCCAATGCCATAAAACTGAAAATCTAGAGGGTTTTGCAGGAAGGGCCAAAGGGACTGGACTGTGCTTCATTTCTGCTGGGAGTGACCTCACACTGAAGGTTTAGGCTTCACTCCGCCTGACCTTGGCTGTTCCTCCCAAACATTCTTTCATTGAAAACCTTCCTTGACCCTCTGTCCCCAACTGCTCTCCCAATCTATTTGTGGCTATATTGAGGGCTAAGAATACCGGGGTTGGATTTCATCCAGTGTCTCAAATACATTCAAGGAAGACTTATTTTATTATAATGATTCAGACAGGGACAGGGTCTCCTACCTGCTCGCACGTTGTGCAAAATGGTTCTCAAATCTTCTTTAAACCTTTGTACTATATCTTTCTTCTTATCGGATTATTGTTAATCTGTTGGTTTTATCCTGGATAAATCCTCTTTTGTGGGCTACCTTAACTACCTAGTGTATCTTCTACACAACTGTGAGAAAGCCAGCACTCTCTCTTCTGTCACTGGGTATGAGAGAACCAAATTTTTTATCCTACAAAATATTTCTCATTTTAGTCTTGATGCAACTGATGCAAGGAAAGAAGAGTTATGCAAGGTGGAAATGGAAATATATATGTAAAAACTATAGTTTCCCACAATTTTCCATGAATTCATAATCCCCAGAAACCAAACAAGCAACAGGAGGCTCAAGAAGTTCTATAATATCAGCTGACAGTTACACAGCATTTACTCAGAACAAAAATCACCTCATCCATGTGTATTATCACCAGCTTATTCTACAGATAAGAAAATTCAAGTGGTCACAAGACTAACTTCACAGTAAGAGGTAGGGATGATGAATCCTCAGGCCAGATATTTCAAAGTTTCATATATTTTTTAAAGATTTTATTTATTTATTTGAAAGAGAGAGAGAGATCACAAATAGGCAGAGAAGTAGGCAGAGAGGAGGAAGCAAGCTCCCCGCTGAACAGAGAGTCTGATGCGGGGGCTCGATCCCAAGATCCTGAGATCATGACCTGAGCTGAAGGCAGAGGCTCAACTCACTGAGCCACCCAGACACCCCTAAAGTTTCATATCTTTTTATAGTCTAACCAACCCCCAGCAATCACATAACATCACCTTCTTAGCTGCTGGTCAGAATCGGCCGATATGAAGAAGTTCAGGGATAGAAGAAGGGAAATGAGCAGGACATCAATCAAATGGTTTCCCTAGAACAGCGCTAACCACACTCCCCATAAGAATCCCCTGAAGGGTGATTAGAAACACAGATTCCCAAGCTCCACTCAAGGAGATTCTTCATCAGTGGCTCTTGGGGGGCTGGGGATCTATACACTCCCCAAGCCTCCTAGGTGATCCCCGTGTTCAAGAGCGTCTAGACATGCTGCATTCCAACGTGTTTCTCCTCCCAGATAAACGAACTCTTGGAGAGTTATGTAACATAGTCAAGGTCACTTATCTAATGTGAGTGGCAAAGGCCAGAAGGACCCACAGACTCCAGACACCAGTGATCTTTCCACTTGACCCTGAGAGCTTCTGAATCAAAAGCCGTCCCAAAACCGGTGCCAGTGAAACGAGATGGGTCCAGCTGCTCCACACAACACGTGCTCGTGCTTACGTGCTAGGAAGCACCAGCACAAGAAGAAATTCAGGGACCAGATAGAATCGCAGGGATTAGTCCTTTACTCAGCACATACGTGGCTTTCAATTAAACCCCCTGTTGCTTTGCGGACAAGAGCAGACCAAGGGATTTCCATGACGCACAGTCTCTTCAGAGGGCTGCAAACTCTCAAATGAGCAGGACCTTGATGCCCGCACCCATCGCTGAGAGGACCAGTGTGACCCTCGCAGAGAGAGCAGGCCATTCCTGACACTTCGCAAGTTCTCTCACCCAGCTAATCTCACTGGCCAGAATGCAAGCTTTGTATTTTGTCTGCCTGGGAAATCTTATGGAAAGAACTATTATTAGACATATTTATTTTATCAAGGAAAATATTCTCATAAGATGTTCAAGAAAGGATATTGCCTGGTTCCCTCTTAGCAGTCAGAGAGACCCCTTGGAGAAAACACATGTATACATTTATGTCCTGAATATGTATGTGCATGTATACATGTAATATACAAATAGATTACTTAGGTAAGCATATATTCATAAGTGCAGTCGGAAATGTTTATTTTCGTTTTAGCAATTTTTTGCAGTAAACTTTGGCCCTTTGTTTTTCTGTTCTAAGAGTAATGAATATTCTAGTGCTTTTCAGACTTTAATATGCATATGAATCATCTAGGGGTCTTATTAAAATGCATTCCTATTTAGTAGATCTGGGTGCAACCTAAGAGTCCGTATTTCTAACAAGTTCCCAGGAGATGCTGATAAGTCACAGACCATGCTTTGAACAATGAGATTCTGATCTGTAGCGGATGACCATCTTCATCGCACATAAACAGCAACCGTTAAGGATCAGAATATACAAGAGGAACAAAAAAATAAAAACTATGTTCAAATTAATCTACTCTTTATTGGATAATTAATTTCAAAAGGGACTTCAGAATCTATGCATTGTCCCTTAGATATAATTATAAATAATTTTCACTCAATTTTATTAGAACCATTTCAGGGTACAAGTTGATAGAGAGATTTTGACTTGAGAGAAAGAGGAAGTAATTGCCTTCTTCTTCAAAAGGAGGCAGAAAACACCCAGAACTATGGGTGCTGTTCTATTGCAGACACACTGATCTGTGGGTAAATGAAGAATGCTGGAGTGTATCAGATCATACCAATCTCTCAAAACTGATTCTGCCAGTCTAGAAATGATTAAAATTTTATTCAAGCATATCCTCTTAGAACTTTGGGGGGAAATGTCCAACACCAATATCATTCCAAATATTCTGCTACTTGGAATTCTACTCATTGCTTTGTTAAAATATTTGACGTAAGTATATTAATAATTATCTTCACTTCAAAGACTTAAAATATGAAATTTTTCCTAAAATGTGTTGGTAATAACTAGAGCACAAATGAAAATGGACATGCCTAACACGGTTGCTAAGAAGGATACAAAGAAATCTAGAGGGTGATTCCCCACAGAGAAGGAGTCCCAGCTTTTTAGGAGCAGACACCCAACCTGTGAAAAAATTATTACCAGAAAGAACACAAAAACTATCCACACAAATGGCACACGTTATTTAAATGGTGTACTTAAAATGATGTAGTCAAGGAAAACTTGGTGGGCAGGGTGAGGTGGGATGTCAGATTAGAATCAATGGTGGTGTGATTTGAATCTAACCTTGAAAGACAGGAAGGATTTCAAAAGGTATAGAAGAGGAAAAAGAATGAGGTAAGGTATGATGAAAATAAAGAAGTGGGAACAGATATTAAATTTGGGGGGTCACATCTCTGTGCCAGGCACCAAGCCACTTGTTAACAGATAAATTAGCTAATTTAACTCTCCCAATTGTTCTGCAAGATGGGCATTCTCACCCATTATGATGAACTAGGGATAGAGATTCAGGTTAAATGGCTAAGGTCACACAGGGGTAAGGGGCCCCACGGGGATGTGAATCTGGGGTGATTTGATATCAGAGTCGATAATGGATCTCTCTAAACCAGCATTCCCCAAGGTGCACCTATGGCATCCTAAGACGTGAAGATGAGTCAGGAAACAGAAGAGTTCAGTGGTTAGATAAATTTTGAAAGCTCTAGGATAAAGTAGAATGCTAATAATATTTCAGATATCAGCTAACATTTGTTGAATGCTTCCCATGTGCCTGGTTAAAATGGTTCTGTTGCTTTAACAGAGGACCTCTTGGAGCTTTTAATTCTGTAATATGCATTGAGAATTTCCAATGTTATATGTTGGGAAATAATATTAATAATCCCACATAAGATGATATGATCATACAAACATACAGTATTAAAATAGAGTAACTGGAAATAGACTGATAGGATTCAATTAGAGGTCATTATCTTCTGGTGGGCAAGCTTAAGAGTTAGATATTATGCCTAGTAAGTTTCCATTCTTCCCCGTATCCCCCAGTAATGTACAGCTCTGTTAGTAAACTGTGTGTGCCCTCCTGAGCTTGGGACCAGGGGTGGTTCTCAGGGAACAGGGATGGGGAGTCGAGAAGTAGAGAATGCAACTTCTCTTGTGGTACCCAACAGGTAGGTAAGTCGGGTCTTATTATTCACCGTTTGAAATATCAAGAGATGAAGCTGCTGGACAGGACATCAGTGGAGTCTCCTGCGCCTTTTGTCATACCGGTGATAGTAACTGTTATAATTTGGGAGTTCATAACTCTTTGTTAACTGTCTCTGTGTCAGGCTTTATGAGCCACCCATTGCCTGGTCCTATGGCATGTTCAGTAACATGTGTCCAATAAAATAAATGGGCTCTTCCTTCTCTCATGTTCTATCAAGCCGACGTTACTAAATCCTTCTCTGTGTCAAACACAGTGGACCCTTGAACTGCATGGTTGAAAATCCACATATAACTTTTGACTCCCCCAAAACTTAACTACCAACAGCTTCCTGTTAACCAGAAGCCTTACCAACCATGTAAACAGCCAATTAATTAACACATACTTTGTATGTGATGTACTGTATCGTTACAATAAAATAAGTTGGTTTAGCTTATCATTTTCCAGCTTTATTATGTATTTGAGAGAAGCATTAGTTCCAATGTATTCTCGCCTGGCTTCTGCTGTGTTCATGGACCAACACCCGCCGATGGCTGCAGCCACAGGACAGACACACAGTCCCTACGATCAAGATTAGCCTGAAGTGATGTGGCGTCACTGCCCAGCCACAGTTAACTTTTGCAACTTCTCCCCGCTAGAGGTCACTGTTACATCACATTTCCAGAACAGAGCCTCACTATCAAGCCAAAGAAACTGGACCGCTTTCAATCTAGCGGCTCTGGCTCTGTTTGCATAGAGAAATAGAACAAACAAGCTAGCTATTCACCAAATGGAAGCTACATTTCAGATAATGCGAAGATAATACAAACTGTCCTTGGAAAATTCATCAGAGACCATTTGTTTTCAAATACTTCACATTTAATTAAAAAAAATGAATTCCAGTTAAATTTTCTTCAAATAAATGTAATTTTCCTTTTCATGTTTTTGGGCAAGCTAACATATTCAGCAGATATCATGATACATAGCGGTATAACTCTGGGCAAGTGCCTGATGTTATTAAGCCTCACTTATCTATAAAATAGAGGTAATTATTATACAAATGCATTGGACCATTGAGGATTAACTGAGATGCTGTATGAAAATTCTTAACAGGTGCCTGGGACGCAATAAACATAAGTGTTAGCAATCATTAGTGTTATCCATGGAGCCGATCAGGTAGTGCTTACAAGCACTGTAAATTGCTTAGAACAGGTTCTGGAACACAATGAGGGCCACTTACGTGCTTGTTAAATAAAATAAGTAAATAAATAAACAGACCAAACTGAAAGCATAAATCCTAAAAGTCAAATGCAAACACAGCCTTAAGAACTCAGAAACTTACCTATATTATCATATTAATTCAACATGCTTATTCTGGAAGGTTGGGAAGAAAATGGGGACCTAACACAGGTCACTATCCATTCTTAAATTTCTAAATAAGTACAGATTGCCAAGGGGTCTAAAGGGAGATCCTAACATAAAATGTCTCTAATACGGGGAACTCAGACTAAATAGAAAAGAGACATTTTCTACCTAAATGCGTATCCTGTGTTTACCCTTCAAATAAATAATCTTGTTTCATCAGATTCTGCCTCTTTTTGATGCCATCAGTGGGCATCAATATGTGAAATTGCTTGTGTCTTTGAGTTCCAGGTATCTACACTCCAAACCAGAGTCGTATCCTGCAACGACTATGGGACAGTCCCAGAGAATCAACAGTGTGTCTTTGTGCAGGAGAAACTCAGTAATTCTTTACTGAGTAGATTGATGTAGAATATGGACACAAAGATCTAAATGACTTTGATACAGGCTGATTAACTACATTTACATTCCTGTTTCATCAAGTACATTTTTAAGGAAGACTGGCTCTTTCAAAAACAAAACAGAACAAAAACTTTGAGCATCTGGTGGTGAATAATGCTATGATTACTAGGACACTTTGGTCCCACTGCCGTATTTTGTGCTGAGGAGCTAGGAGTTTGCCCATCATTGCCTGTTCATCACCAGGGCAAATGTCAATGCAGTGGAAAAGGTCAATAATTTGAATGATTATGAAAATAGTTTTGAACTTGCAGACCTCCAAAGGGTCTTAGGGTTCCCCAGGGGGCCCAGGGACGTCCCTTGGAGAACTGCTGGCCTAGTGGATGATGTCCCAGTGAAAGACAGTGCTGAACAAGGTAAGATTCATCATGAGTTCCTCTTGCCTGTTCCATCCCCCTGTTTCTCTTTCTTGGACAATTTGGGAAAATACCAAGCGTTGCTAAGACCTTCTTTGGGGTTTAGGCTGGAATGGGTGATGAGCACTTTCTGGGGCCGCACGATGATGTTATCTGAAGCCCTCTCCAGAGAACTGAAGGGACATGAGTGACTCAGGGACGTGCAAAGGCCTCTGGCAGATTCTAGGAGACTTAGAAGCTCCAAATAAAATATTCAGCTCCTGCTAGTTCCTCCTCTCTTATCCTCCAGTGTCCAAGGGAGCTCAGAATCAGAAACCAGCCTCTAGACCAAATATATGCTAGAAGCAAAGATGTCCAAGCTAGACGGGGACCCCTGGAATGGCAGATACTCTGGAATAGAGGGATAGCACAATGCTTGTCAGAGGTTGATTATTATGCCCCGTCAAAACTCTGCAGTTAAAAACTCCATGGGTATACCTGCACTAGGCATTCCAGAAATAGCAGAGTAAAAGTCCATGTAGAATTGTATGGCTGGGGGCTCCTGGGTCACTCAGTGGGTTAAGCATCTGACTCTTGATCTGATCTCAGGGTCATGAGATCAAGTCCTGATGGGGCTCCCTGCTCAACAGGGAATCTGCTTGAGATTCTCTCTCTCTCTCTCTCTCTCTCTCTCTCTCCTTCTCCCCTTGCCCCTCCCCCTGCTCTCTCTCTCTCTCTCAAATAAATAAATTTTTTTTAAAAAGAGAACCATATGGCTGGATGTGGGGAAATGCTATTATAAAACATTTATATCGCACAGAAGGTAGAGTCATTTCTCAAGGACACAAGAAAAAAGTACACTTACAAATTAAAATCTTGTCTCTGTAATTCATTTTTATACTTATCCCTCATCCCAATTAGTTCAGATAAGCCCCAAACCATATACTAAGTAGAACAGGGAAAGCTTACAACCTTGTTCACTGCTTACATTTGGAATGCCAATGCTAGAAGCTAAAGATCAGGTAGACAAACGGAGAGGCTGGGCTCACACGCCCCTCATTCCAGCCAGGTCACTACCTTGCTTTAGAATTTCCTGACACCCCACCACTGACAGCAGCATTCAACCTGATCTCTCACCACCTGAGCCTTCTAACTGGGCACCTTGCTGCTCAGGTGCTCAGCTCCTGAGTTGAAGCCTTGTGGGAACTGTTCATAGAGGAAGAGCCTGATGCACGGGAAAGTTAAGAAGCAGGATGCTCCTGCCTAGAAAGAGGGAGCGCCAAGGCAAGATGCCAGTGGGCCTGGCTGATGGCCAGCCATCCTTCGAGGCAGGCCTGCAGGACTCGAAAAGCTGCCCTGCTCCGGGCCGGCTGAGCCAGCGCCTGCCCGGGATACCTGTGGCGCTGTGTTCACATGGGACATGGCCAACACGGAGCCTTCACAGCCACCATGGAAAGCGTTGCCCACTCCTTCCGTGAAAAAGTCTGGCTCTAATGAAACTTTTGTTTTTTGTAAAGAGCAACTTGGAAAACATGGTTGGGATGGTAATTCTGATTTTAGCTGAGAATAGTCCCTCCATGTAATGAATCTTGGTCAAATCCAGTTTACTCCTCTTGGGCTTTGAGTCCCCCCTTCAAAGAAGGATTTGGATGAGCTGACCACCAAGGCTCCTATGTGTCTAGGTCCCTAATCTCTGAGTCACAGCTTCCTTGCTAGAGCACAGGTCTTTAGTGTCCCGTGGAAATGCCACACTGACCTGGGCTCCTCAGAAACCCCCCAGTGGACGAAGCCCATGAGCCATGGATTATGCTGCAGGCTTGTGCTGGGATCCAAAGGAGCACGTTATTCCTACCAAATCAGTGGACTAGCAAGTCAGACGCTCTTCCTGAAGTCAAAGTTGCAAATGAGGTTGAAGTGCATGGGACGCCCCTGGGAACCGACAGTCACCTATACGCAACTGAAAGGGCCAGGGGATTAGTCACCCGATGGATGGAACGGCTCTTGACCATTGGTGATGACCCAGTGCATCACTGTTGCCCGCCTCAGTCCTCTGGGTGGACAGCTCTGAGGTCATCCTACGCAGCAGTGGTGAGCCTCGCAATGTGAGCTTGTTGGGGCTTCTTTCCTTCTCTACTTCACATTCCCCAGCCCCCTACCCATACTTGTTGAAGTCAATTCCAAAAACAAACCATCTACCCACATGCTTTTGTCTCAGCTCTGCCTTCTGAGGGGACCTAAAGAGCGACAATAGGGAGAACACGGGTCTAGGCATTTAAGAAGCACTACGTAGACTTTACCTATTATCAGTTTTCTGTGTACCCACTATCTTGAAGGAACACTTTGAATTTCTCTGCTCTCCAAGGCTGTCTGCTCATCACCACTTTCCCTGGTCTTTGTTATTGTCACTACACAGTGAGCAGAAAATGAGAAATAGATTTGAAAGTACCAAGTAGCACATGGCAAAAAACTGGAACTAGCCTCCTGAGTCTAGGGGTCCAGAGGCTAATGTGAGATCACCTCATCATTAGGGATTTGGGGTAATTTTAGACTGTACACTAATAAACCATTTTTTAAAGTGTATGTGTGTGTGTTACTGTGTCTTTAAAAATCTAGAATAAATATATCAAAACCATGATTTCACTCTGTTGTTGCTTTCACTAAAATTTTTGAAATGACTTGATATGTGAAAATAGTAATCGAGGGGCACCTGGGTGGCTCAGTGGGTTAAAGCCTCTGCCTCCGGCTCAGGTCATGATCCCAGGGTCCTGGGATTGAGCCCCACATCGGGCTCTCTGCTCAGCGGGGAGCCTGCTTCCCTCCTCTCTCTGCCTGCCTCTCTGCCTACTTGTGATTTCTGTCTGTCAAATAAATAAATAAAATCTTAAAGAAAAAAGAAAATAGTAATCGATAGGGGTTGAAGTAGCGAAATCCATGAAGGTGGACTGAAAACCTGAAGTCTGAGAAACCCTAACAGCTCAACATGCTTTCACAACTCTAATGTTTGAGGTGAATTTCATTAACAAGTATGTTAACATGTTCTTACTTAAGAGCAAAGACTTGATTTGCAATATTTATATTTTTTATTATATTGCTTTAACTTTTAAAGAAAAAAAGATTTTTTTCTCATATTATACTGAATAACATAAAACTCTCATAATTTTAATTATTCTGAGACCCTGAAATGACACAAACAATATGACTCCTCTGTGTGTTTGGTTTAGGACACCCAGAGCTTTACATAGGCAAGCATTTGTACCCAATGTATTAGAAAAATCTTTCAACTCCTTTATGTTCTATGGATATCCCTATACTTGTATGCCAATGCTATGTTTTATGTTCTATGGATACAGAGCACACTAATATCACAAGTTTGATCTCCCAATGCCTTTGGAAAAGGCAGTTCCTAAAACTTCTGTGCTTGTGGATATTTCTAAGACAATAGGTTGTCCACATTTCTAAATAACCATTAGCAATGGGGAGAGAAAAGCAATAAGACACGTTATAAAAATCTAACTTAAGAGACATTTTCTTTACAGCTAAAAAGTTGCAAAAACTCCTTGAAATACATTCCCACAACATTCCCAATTAGCGCATATATCTTGCTGACCTTGTCATTGGGAAATAGTATGAAGGCTATATTCTGAGAGCTTGGGTGAATAACTCATTTTTTTCCATATAGAAGATGAAAACCCTCATGGTATTTCCCATAGGATATGTGTTAAGCAGCCAAAAATGAGTAATGCTTGGACAACACTGACCAAGTCTGAAAACACAGACCTAATGGTGACACTAGGTCAGACCCAAAGAGACTTAGAATGTTTTATGATCTCACTAAAAAAAAAAAAGTCTGTTCCTGCCTATCTATCTTTCTCCCATCTCTTTTACCTTGTCCTCAACAAAGATAGATCAGATAATATACCATTCCAAGGTTTGGCAATTCCTCTGAAAGTGAACTTAACGGTCGCTGAAATACTGATTGGGTCAGGGTCCCCTGGAAAGGGAGCCGTTATGAAAGTCCAATGCCTGGAGCTCTCAGTCCTCCAACACCACCAGGATGCTGAGGGGGCAGTTCCTTGTTGAATAAATATAAAGAAGCCATCTACATGCAGGTATAGGGACAGGGATATATGCCCAACTCCCCTGGAGAAATTTTTTTAACTATAAATCATGCATTCTCAACAAGGACAGTATCACCCCCCAAAGGGGTAAAATTGTTTCTTTAGGAGGGGTGGAAAAAAAAGTATTCCTTTTAAGTATAAAGCACAGACATACCTGTAATACGTAAGCAGGTATACTGTATATCTGTGGTGTTAAGATTTCATGGGAGGGGGGCTCCTGGGTGGCTCAGTGGGTTAAGCCTCTGCCTTCAACCCAGGTCATGACCTCAGGGTCCTGGGATTGAGCCTGGCATCAGGATCTCTGCTCAGTGGGGAGCCTGCTTCCCCCCACCCCCACCACCTGCCTTTCTGCCTACTTGTGATCTCTCTCTCTCTCTGTCAAATAAATAAATAAAATATTTTTTTTTAAAGATTTAATGGGAGGGGTTTCACTAGGTGGAGAAAAACCTAAAAGCTCTGTACAGAGAGTAGATGGTGATCAGGCAAAGTGGAGGGACACTGCTGTACATCCCCTTCCTGGGAACCAGGCTTGTTTCCGTAGTCTCTTCCAAACAGTTTTATACTGTCATTAAAATAATGTATCTTAAGCTAATTGATAAAAGAATTAAATTTGTGGAAAGAGCTGTTTTCCCAGACGCAAATACCCTCTCTTGGGAGGTGCTAAAATCCTTAGAATCTGAATTATTTCTCTTCTTTCAGAATTGGGCTGTTCTCCTGACTGAATTCCATTCCTGGAATAGCTGCGGCGTCACGTGAAAGGCATTATCTGGCAACGGTTCCAAAGAAAGAGCATATAGGCTGGGCAAGCTGGCTCCCCCAGGGGAGGTGGCCACCCTTCACGTGCTGCTTTCACCATAGACATGATAAGGGGGACGGAAGTTTTGCTCTCGTGTCATTTTATTTTCATAATTAAGTCATATGCGTAGTAGGGGAATGGAGAACCGTTGACATTATTTAGCTCTGAAAACAAAAATAGCTCACCGACTTTAACATGCAGCGGGAACGGCTGCTTTGAGGTTCCCCGAAAGTTGGTGCAAGTGTGTGGAATGCTGAAATGTGCCACATGCCACTATTATTATCCCAACCCCTCCTAAGGCTACGGTAGTCTTAGGCAAGGATTAAGACGGGGCATGCATTCCGTCTCCTTTGGCAAGCACCGCTCCCTGGTTGGAAATAGCACGGTAAATAGAACAACAGTAAAATGAATCTGTCTTAGTTAAAAGCCATGTTACTACCTGCGTCTCCTCCAGAGCAGGAGCCTGTCTGTGACCTCCCCGTGTCATCACGGACTGGAACACACGCCAGAGTAAGGAAGACGAGATAAGGCACGCACTACCTACAATCCAGATGTCCTTTCTTCTAAGTACTAAGTCCATTCTCGGGGAGCGGCTATGGAAGCCACCTGGCTTATATGCTCCTTCCCTCGCCTGATCTAGCACGATGAGCGCGTTCCCAAGCACACGCTTGTTTGCATGCGCGTTCCTGAGGAGCCGGCGTTGCCCGATGGCGGAGGGTTCTCGCGGGGTCCTGCGATCCGTGTTTCCAGCTACACGATCAACAGACAATCTGTCTCTTTAAAAGGAAAAATAGGATGGCCTGCATGACAGATCTGAAACAGGTGTAGGGGCAGGGACAGACCCGCCGGTAACAAGGGACACCGACTCGAATGCACTTGTCCCCAGTTCAAGGACGATTAGCACCACAGAAACGGGCCTCTGGCTCGCTGGCTGGGCCACCGCCAGGGAGCGTTCTCTGTTCTACTGCCCTTCCGAGCAAAGGAGCAAAGAGATGCGGGTGGGGAAAAGCAATTTTAAAAAATCACAAAACGTCCGCCCTCGGCCGTGGTATTTTGATATACACGCCAGTCATTCTGAGCACCGCTGGTGGTATAATTTCATAGTGGTTAGTCAGGAAATGCCATCTGCAATTAAGCACACCAACTGCAATCAACATAGAAAGATCCAAGCTTTCTCCAACCCACTCAGTGCTATTCACATCCTGTCGGTAAATATTTTTTGTTTGGCCTTTGGACCCTTTGTAGCAAGCATTTAAGATTCTGCCTCTGGTAGAGTCATCCTTATTTCTACCCCCACAGCTCTGCCTCACTCCCCTGGCTGGGACCGTGCCTTTCAGATGGAGGATGGGAACAGGGTTCTACAGAAAGGCGGCGGGTGGGAGGGAAAGCAAAGGACAAGGAGAGAAACACAGATAACCTTGGGCATAGAAAGTAGATATATGTTTCATAAGCGGGAGTAGGCAAAGGGAGGCAGACAGAACCAATTGGGAGAGTAGAACCCTGCTTGTCTGGCCCTTTTGTCTTTTATTAAACAAGTGTGTGGACGCGTGTGTGTGTGTGTGTGTGTGTGTGTGTGTGTGTATTAAACAGTAAATTATATCTAAGAGAAGTGTGTGTATTAAACAGTAAATTATATCTAAGGCAAGTATAGCAAGGGGCTATTCATATAGGTAATAAGGAACTAACCAAAGAAGAAAACTTGGACTTGATTCTATAAAAATGATGCTAATTACAGTTATGAGAGTCATTTACCATCTACAAGTTAATAGTATCATATAATATAATATAACAGTATAATGTAAGTCGCTACTGAGCTCATCCCTTGTATAGAGCAGATTAATTTTTTTGTGTTTTACTTTATTTCAACACCATATTATGTAGGTTTAGACCTTGTTATGGCATCTCTGCTATAAGCTTTTTAAAAGTTCTGCATTATTTAGGTGATTTTGAACCATCCTCTAGAATATAAAGCAATGAGAAAAGTCACTAGAAAACAGAATAAAAAGGGAAGTAGAAAATGAAAGTAAGCAAACCATAGGAGAAAAGTAGAATGTGTGGCATTTAACGAATTCAACAAAAAATAGAGTAAAAGAAAGAAGATAGTTAAAATTAATCTAGTGGAGGAAAAGTAAGTGAAATAGAAAAACTTGGTTGAGATAAGGGGGAAATAAAGGAATCTGAGCATAACCAGCCTGGACTAGGGAGCAAAGACCTTTCCAGAAAGAAATTGTACTTCACACCTTCCAAACAAAGCTTCCACATCACTAGAGTATTCGAAATTCAGAGTAAATTATTTCCACTGCATCACTGTGACATTTTCTACTGTGATTAGCAATGCTAATCTTCTCAAAAAGAGAAGGAATAAAAAGAGAAAGGAGAATAAATTTTCTTCACTTACGGTACATTATGGCAAGCATTTTTTTTTTTTTAGACCATCCCTGAAGAGTGATAACTGATATTGTAAAGATTTACTGTGGCCCCAGCAGAAGATGGAGACATGTCAGTGTAGCTCTGTCTGTAGACCTGCAGACATCTGAGCTGCTGGCGTGGCCTTCTCCACCCACCCATGGCCAGGGCCCGCTGCCTATCCTGGCACCCACTGACTGGGCCGGCCAGGGCCTCCAGGACTATGACCTTGGCAGCCACAGAAAGAAGAGCTCTGTGTCTCCCCTTCATGTTCCATCCCTCTGCCAGAGGGCCAGAGGGCCAGAGAGAGAGAGAGACAGGGAAATTAATTGCTGACATCTCTGGGCCCTTCGCCACTTACAAAGAAGAAGCTGAATGGGACCTATGGAGCTTCCAGCCACTCCTTTCCACCTTCCGCGTGGCGTCGACTGCAGGATCGAGGCCAGGAAGCCCGGGTTAGACGCGGGACATCAGACCAAGTGCGAAGGACGCTCCTTTCTGAGGAGCAACATTCTCAGTCTCGTCCTCAAAAAATATCTCAAAATATTATGCCCCAATCATTTGATTTCAAATATCCTGAAGCAGTTTATCATTAAAACAATTCTTCCTTAAAACATTTCTGTTCCAGTTTAGCAGCCCCTCACTCTTCAGAGATAATTCCTACTTCTAAAAATTACACCACAGAACCCAGAGAAAAACAGTACTGGAAAAATAATCGAATTCATATAAACTATTACCAGTAGCTGGTTATTTCAAAGTTATCCAATAAGATTGTTTTGTCTTCTCTGTCCTAGAGAAATTAATGAACAGAAAAAGGAATCCTTCTGTTTATTCATTTGCATCAAAACAGCCCTAAGGAGGAAGTCCTTCATATGGCACTTCCATTTAGTCCGTGGAAATTTCTTTTCTCAAGAGAACTAAGTTTCAACCCATCTCATTTCTTTTCTCCAGCACATTTTATCATTCCATACTGACTGACAGTGAGAAGACTTTTCTGCCCTAGTTACTTAATGGCCCTGCTTTATTGTCAGTGACACAGTTAGAAATGCCATCCCTATCTGAACAGTGCTCTTCAGAACAGTAGTTGGACAAAGGATGTTTCCCAATCCTACCTAGTAAGAATCATCTGTTCTGATCTTCTAAAATACTCATTCCTAGCCTTCAGCCAGAATGCAGAATTCAGGGGCGCCTGGGTGGCTCAGTGGGTTAAGCTGCTGCCTTCGGCTCAGGTCATGATCTCAGAGTCCTGGGATCGAGCCCCGCATGGGGCTCTCTGCTCGGCAGGGAGCCTGCTTCCTCCTCTCTCTCTGCCTGCCTCTCTGCCTACTTGTGATCTCTCTGTCAAATAAATAAATAAATCTTTAAAAAAAAAAAAGAATGCAGAATTCACTTCCACAGATCTGTTCATTCCACAGATATTTTGGGGACCTCTTCTGTGCTAGTTACCAGGAGAGTCCAAGCACGAGTGATTCAAGGTCTTGACCTTGAAGAGCACTGTTGAGAGAAAGGTGACAAACATTCAAAACAATAGCAAATGCTAGAAGAAAGGCACAGGCACCATACTGTGAGGCCAACCCTGGGCCAGGAACTGCACTTCCATGGATCCATGAGTGGGGTTGACTGAGCCAAGAGAGGAGAGGAGACTGCTGCTGGATGACATTTCTCAAACATTTATCATGATGACAGATACTGTGCTAAGTGCTTTATATATATTATCACACTTAGCTTCCTCAACAGTCATCAACCCATTATTCTGATGAGGCAGCATCTTGGCTGAGGTTAGGAACTTGCCAAAGATCAAGTAGTCAGAATCAGGCTCAGGACCTCATTGTGCACAACTGAGGACCCAGGCATAGCCTTCAGGGAAGGTTTGCTTGTCCCCGTCACTCACCGTCACTGTCAACAGTTATGCCACCCACGCTGTGAGGAACTCAAAGTCTTGAGAAAATTAGAAACTCTTCTACAGAGCAATTGTGCCCCGCATAGTGCTTCTCTGAATTTCACACCCAGATCCATCCTTGTAATTGATCCTGCTCAAGAAATGTGTGTTTCCAGAAGTTCTCATTCATAACATCTAAGCCAACCACAATGAAGAGAAGCCTGCTGGTAGAGATGCACATTCAAAGGCATCTACTTACCAAACTCAGGTGTATAATCTACAACACATAATCCTCAGGGAAACACAACGAAAAATGTTTTAACCATAAAATTTCCTTAATTCTTCACATAAACGACAAAAATAGAATTTGACGAGTCTGTTAAGTGGCTACATTTGCTGATTCATGTAAAAATAGATAAAGTAGAATGGATACTTTTTACAAGACTAAATTACCACATAATTACCTCATTCTTTCCAGATCTTGAGTCCTGTTCACTAGAACTTTCTTCCAGAAAACATTTCACTTTCTCAACCTTTTCCATGCAGTGGAAGAAAGCCATTTTCTCCAGTTTGTTACTGTTATAACATGTGTTGATTTCTTCCAGCCTCTTCACTTTTAACATCTTGGTGGTGAGTCCGATTAAGTTACTGTCTGGAGTGTGGTTTTCATCTCCCTCTGATTTGTAAATTAAGACGCAATCATGAGCTTTGAACGTGCCTTCCTCTTGACTGTTTAAAAAAAAAAAAGGAAACAAAGTTCTCATCACTTACTCACATATTTGACTTTTGAAGAAAATGACCAGTGAGAATTTTGAAGTCCCTTCTATTTAAACTGAAAAGAAGATCCAAAATTAGGAAGAGAAATGCCAATGTTAATATCAAGTTTCAAATGCTGGAACTTTGAACGAAAAAAAAGGTTTTTTCCCCACCTTTTCCTACAAAAGCGAACAGTAAAAGGCAACCTTCAGTTTCCCTGGGTGACTGTGTCCCTCACTGTATAAAATAAGATTTATATCAAGTGGCCAATTTATATACAGAATATAAAATTTCGGTGGGGCTAAAAAATATAAATATAAAAATATATAATATAAAATTAAATATATAATATAATATAATATATATATATATAATATATAATTAAAATATATAATATAAAATTTCGGTGGGGTTGCAGATTTCGCTCCTCCCATTCCGGCGGGACGGGCTTCTTCCTGTGTGAGGGGGTCTCTCATCCTTTCCCTGGGGGACTTTTGTCCATCTGGGGAGTGATCTCCACCAGATGTCTCAATTCCAGAGCTCTTCTCTGCTTACACCAGAAATGCTTATTTTAAAAATGAAGTTTCCTTACAGCCTTCTCACACAGATAAGATACCCAGATAGTTTTCTGCGCATTGTCATTAACTGCTAGGTATCAAGGAGTACAAATCGTTGTGCTTTCCTTGAAATACTTTCATTACAAATTAAATAATACACATAATACCGCTCTGATACTAGAGATCTACACATAGTATGTGTCCACATACTTGATGGTATGGGGGTTTGGGGAGAGATTGGTTGGAATTTGCAGCGGGTTCTCACCGCTGACTGCTGAGGCCCCCTGCTGGACGTTTTCTGAAAATTACTTCCAGCTTTTTCTCAAATTTAAAATCACCTGCAATTATCTCCACAAAACTTCATTTTTCATTCTCTGAACTCAGATAGTAAAATTCATATATATCTTGAGTTCCAAATTATTAAAAATCCAATGCTCTGTGAAATTCTTCTTAGACACAAAGACCTTACTTCAAACACTCTGAAATGTAAGTAGTACCAACCAGAGTTCTCTATGATACATTATAAATGAATACTAGCATTCCTTCAAATTGCCCTGAAAAAAATCATTATTAAAATAAGGAGGCAGATGCATGGCTATTTCTAAGGCAAACTATGACTATATGTAGCTGTAGATGGTACTCAGGTTGAATCAGGAAGCCACATAAAAACTAACATATTATAAAGAAAACAAGTCCAAGATATAACAATTTTGCAAAGAAATAAAAAATGTTAAGCTCTACCTGGAGTCTGGTACAACCTGTTGTTTAAGGCAATATAGAAAGAGGAGATGCGAGAGGTTATAACAATTACTTAAAATACAGTAATTACCATGTATAGGAGGACATCCTAGGGTTTGGACCACTCCAAGTGCAGAGTACAATTTCCGGCAGATAAAAGGAAGTTTTGCAGAGTTCAAGATGACTACGCAATTCTCTGGTAAAAGTCTTTACTCTCAGTTGGTGTAAGTCTTCTGAAAAGACAAGTGTCCACTCTGAAAGGAAGTATCCTCTCTCTAAAATGCCACTTTGAGCCCCTGTTTAAACTAATATGGTCCTTGATCTCATGTTGCTCAGCTGTTGCCTTCTTAGTCAGAAGGGGAAGAACATTAATTTTAGACACCAGGCTTTTCAAGGCCAATGGCTCCATTTCAGAGGTCAGGTAAGGAGAGGATGTACTGGGAACAGTGGATGAAATATCACCTTCACCTTTTCTTCTCATCAGTGTGGCAATACTCTCAGAATTACCAAGGACCATTTGCTTTGGCAATCAGATGCCCTGTTCTCCTGCCCCTTTTAGACTCATGATGATTTAAGTGCTCATTCCCAGCCAAGAGGATTCTGGGTGTGGGAATCCCACAGCCACCTTTGTTTGCCCATGTGACACATAGAACATACATAACTAGAATATGAGACATCTTTTGAAAACACAGCAAGTTTTGGTTTTCTCAGTGCTTAAATTGATTTGCCATATCTCCAACTGTTTCCAGCTCTAGGAAAGGTCAACTGTTTAGGCATCCACAGAGTTGCAAAAACAAGAATGAATTTTCATAAATTCTCCTTACAAAGAACACCGTGACTTTCTCCCCATTGTCTGTCACAGGTTAAGAAGAGGGAATCTAGGGCAAACAACCCACCTACATGATCCTAACAGGAGCATATCTCTGGATTTAGTTAAGTGGCATAAAACCTCAACTACCTGAGCTCGTAATACAGACAATCGTACAATTCTTCAAGACCCAGAAATCATCTTCCTTTTTGGAGCCTTAGCTGACCCCTGAACTCCACACACCAACATTAGCCTCTAGAATTCTCTTGTTTTTCCAAAAGAAAAAAATTTCTTATTCTTAATTCAGATCATTGTGTTCCATATAATATAAAAATACATTTCCATTTTGAGTAGCATATAAGGAATTGTAGCAAGACCTTTAAAAAGGAAAACTTTAGGTGTTTTTCTAAGATTAGAGAACTTTGTTCTTTAGAGGAGTAACTAAACAAAACTAGGTATTTACTAAAGGTAAATTATTTAACAAAATTGTTACAAAAAGAGTGAACTAATTTGAGGTTACCAATTTTGCTTGGACTAGTTAAATCATGAAAAAAGTGATAAAATGATAAAATGACAAATCCCCTGCCCAAAGGCAACGTGTATGGCCTTCTGCTGATTTGACCATAACTTCCATCCAGACCGTCCATATAGGATCAAATCTTCCATCCCCTCAGTCCAGCAAACCAGGTACAGGCTCCAGTGAACCAGAAAACAGCAAGATCTGCTCCTTTGCTTTTTCTTTTAATAAGTTGTTTTATTTTAGGGTAGTTTGAGATCTACAGAAAAGGTGAAAAGTGAAAAGATAGCATGGAGAGATTCCACATACCCTCTTGTATACGCAATTTCCCCTATTGTTAACATCCGACACCTGTCACAGTTAGTGAACCAATGCTAATATGAAACTGCATGTTTCATTCAGAGTTAATGAGGTTTTCCCTAATGTCCCTTTTCTATGTCAGAATCTCATCTAGGGATTTTCATTCCATTTAAAGCCACCAGAATTTGTGATGGATTGGATCTGGGGTGTGAAAGGAAGATGATAGACAAGGATGACTTTTCAATTTTTTTCCTGAGCATTTGAAGGTCAGAGTAGACATTAACTAAGATGGAGAAGGGCATGGCGGGGGGGTGGACAATTTTGGGAGTGGATGATCAGGAGCTCAGCTTTTGACAGGTCCATTGGACATTTAAGTTGAATAGGTTGTGAAATGGAAATCTCGACTTCAGGGAAGAAGTCCAGATTGGAGATAAAAATTTGGAAGTCATCACATGTAGATAGTTCTATGCACAATATGTATTTGATAGATATTTGTTGATTAATAACTAGAGAGAAGGTTTTAAATTATGTCTATTTAACATAAAAAAGGAAAACTCAATTAAAACAATCTATGCTACTTGTCTTCTAAAATTAGATGACAGTCCAGTTCCTGCTATGTCATATTTTTCAGCTTATGATAGCACAGAGGAAAGGAGCCTGGTACAATACTTGACCACCAAAAACAAAACAAAACAAAACAAAAACCCATATAACACATGCATGTCCATTATGATCTGTCTGCATAGCCTCAGCATCCTAAGTCCATACCCAAAAAATAATTGGAATGTCTTAAAGATGCTCCTATGCTTGGAAAAGTTGACAATGAGGCTATAAACAGACTCGGTGATACTTTTCCGGCTATCCCTGATATTATGGAGATACAAATCCTTTTTTTTTTTAAAGTACTAACCTCAGAAAAACCACATTCCACAAAGCCATGGGAATTGCAATTCATTTCAGGGGACATTTTCACTAATTAATGAGAGACTGTAATGTCAAAAAAGCCATATAAAGCATGGATGGCCAATGACCGTGTGCTGGTTGGCATTCAAACAAAGCTGGATAGTGCTTATAATTTCTATTTGGACACAGCATTCTGAATGTTTCCAGAACAGCAAGCCTCTCGAACATTTATTCACAAAAGTGGAGCAATCTTCACAAATACCAAAATGCAAATCAAAGACATTCCTGATATCCACATAACCATTGAATTTTCTTCCTTTCAAAAATCACCGCTAAAATGAGCCATAAAAGCAAAAACTGATAAATTGCACTTCACAGAAATTCAAAATTTGCTCTTCAAAAGGCAGCATAGGAAAATGAAAAGACAAGCTACAGACCTGGAGAAAATACAATGAAGTTATACATTTGATAAAGGATTTGTATCCTGAATAATATAACCAACTCTTACAGATCACCAATATAATAACGACCTAATGTTTTAAAAGGGACAACAGATTTGAAGGACATCTCAGCAAAGAAGACACATAAACAAGTCGTTACAAAGCACAAGAAAATTGTTCGAAGTCAGTCATTAGGGAAGATGCAAATTAAATCACAATGAAATAGCCTCTTACACCCACTTGAAGAGCTATAATTAACAAGACAGACAAGAGTAAATGTTGGCGAGGACGTGGAGTGACTGGAACCCTCATCATGTATGTTCGTGGGAATGTAAAATGGTACAGGTTTTGGAAAACAGTTTGGCAGTTTCTTAAAAAGTTATTTCCTGTGTGACCTAACAATTTTATTTTCTAGATATCTTACCTAAGAGAAATGAAAACATGGATACTCAGAGCTTGGCACATGGATGTTGTTCTTGGCAGAATTATTCACGAGAGCCAAAAATTGGCAACACCATAAATGTCCATCAATTGGTTTGGTAAAAAGAAAGAGAGAATGTGATGCATCCATTCAAATGGAATACTACTCAATAATAAAAAGGAAAGAAGTACTGATCCCTGCTACAACTTGGATAAACAAAAACACTGTGCTAGGTGAAAAAGGCCAGAAATAAAGACCACATATTAAAGAGTTCCATTCGTTTGAAATGTCCAGAAAAGGCAAATCCACAGACACAAAAAGTAGATTCGTGGTTTCCTGGAGCTGAGAGCAGGAACAGGGATTAACTGTAAATAAAATCTTATTGAGGTGGTAGAAATGTTAAAAAACTGTTCTGTGGGACACCTGGGTGGCTCAGTGGGTTAATAAACCTCTGCCTTCGGCTCAGGTCATGGTCTCAGGGTCCTGGGATCAAGCCCCGAGTCAGGCTCTCTGCTCAGCAGGGAGCCTGCCTCCCTCTCTCTCTCTCTGCCTGCCTCTCTGCCTAGTTGTGATTCTGTCAAATAAATAAACAAAATTTTTTAAAAAACTGTTCTTCGGTGATAAGTGTGCAACTCATTAAGTTTCCTAAAACATTGTTGAATTGTATAGAGTGAGTGAATTTCATATGTAAATTATACTTCAATAATGTAATTAAGAAAAAAGAAAACCTAATAATATGATTGACAAAGAGTAAGCTTGTTAAAAGAAAACAAAGGAACAAAGCACTACCAAACATTTATGGACAGCTTTTCCACGTGACCAAGGCTGGGATCCAAGGAGACATAAATTATACCCATACTTGTTGGGTCACCTGGGGCCAAAGAAAAGGAGAAGGAAACAGCGAGTGGGGAAAAGTCAAGACTCTCACTCTTTTCTTCTGGTATGAACACTACATAGTGCACGACTTGTAACAACAGAAAAATTAGTGGCAACTAAAAACTAAATTCTATCTCATTTTCTTCTCAGAGACAGAGACATTTCTTCTTAGAGCAAGGATAATGATGTTGCAGAAAGTACAGTTGTATTTACATTGGACCCTTAATATTACCAAGTGACTTTTCATAAGTAGCTAAATTCTGTGTAATTAAAAAATGAAAATAAAAACAGGAGGGTTTAAAAAACTAGATAAAAATATAGATGGGACCATTTAAAAATTAATCTTCAGAAAAATTAAATAATGTTCTAGTTCATTACTTCTGTAATGGTTTAACAATTTGTTCAACTAGTTATATCCTTTTTTACTTTCTTATAGAATGTAAATACATGTCACTGAGTAAATATACTATGGCTTAAACAATACATGTAATATTCAGTTAGAAGACAGAACATTGAAGAAATATTGTGCATAAATAAATTTCCAAAGCTCATATGACTTTCATATAATTTTTGTTAAATATTTTTCCTTTCCTCTGACTTTTTTCTTTTTTTTAAGATTTTTTATTTGTTTTATATATAGAGGGAGCACATGTAGGCAGGTGCCAGGGAAGGGGGTAGAGGGAGAGAGGGAGAGATTCCCAAGCTGACTCCCCGCTGAGTGCAGAGGTCACACAGGGTTTGATCTCAAGACCCTGAGATCCTGACCTGAGAGCTGAAACCAAAGTCCCGCTCTCAACCACCTGAACCACGCAGGCATCCATCCTCTGATTTATTTCTTAAACTTAAAACCTACAGAGAATTTACATGGATAGAACAATGACTATCCATATACCCTTTACATAGATTCACCAAATGTTAACATTTCCTATATTTGCTGTCTTCTCCAAGAGTAAGTCACAGACCTCATGAAACTTTATCCCTAAATACATTAGTGTATATCTCCTGAGAATAAAGATAACTTTCCCACCTAACAGGATCCAAACACAAATCACAGAGCACACTTAGTTGGCATGTCTTTTTAGTCTACTTTTACATATTTGGGTAACAATAACCCAGTCATCTTCATGACATTGATAGCGTTGGAGACTCCAGACCTATATTTTCACAAAATATGTCTCAATTTGAATTGTCTCTTTGTTTCTTCATGTTTAGAACTGATCAAACCATTGGGTATGAAAACCATGTAAGTGATGTTGTGTCTTTCCGAATGTCACAAGAGGTGGTCCATGGTGTAGCTTGTAGTATGATCAGTCATGTGAAATTTGATGATCTGATTAAGTTTTCCAATGTAAAGTTACCCTTTTTCTTTTTGGAATTAATAAGCAGCTCTGTGAAGTTATGGATACCCCCTTCCCCAACAATCTATCACCCTATGATTTTAGTATCTATTCTTGCCTGAATCAATTATTACCAGAGCCATTCTTAAGCGGTGATCTTTTTTTTTCTCCTTTTGTATTTATTTTTTTTATTAACATAATGTATTCTTTGCCCCAGGGGTACAGATCTGTGAATCATCAGGCTTACACATTTCACAGCACTCAAAGCAGTGATTTTCTAATGGTACCATTTCTTCTCCATTTATTAACGGGTATTCATCTGTAAAAGAAGAGCTCTCCATCCCCATCCTGGCCTCCTTTGCTTTTTAGTATCACCACGAACTGGTGGATTTTTAAAAATGAATATGCATTCCCTATATTATTCATTTTGATGCTCAATTTCTTCTAGATTTGATCCATGGGAGCACTTTTGAGCATGCTCCTGTGTACTTTTGACATGCCACCATTATTTATTGAGTACTTCCTTACTTTTGTGGCATAACAAGATGTTCATAGCTCACGTTGTACCTTTCCAGCTCTATTTCTAAAATCTGCCATTTCTCAAAGGAGCCCTGGTTCCTTTTAGAGAAGAATGGTATTTAGAAATTAAGACAAGGGTAATAGGAGTGTTCTTTGTTACTAGGGTGTCATTGCTTCTAGCTCCTTCATGGACAAAACTAAGAAATATAGTTTTTTTTTTTTTAAATCATGAGTTCATACTTGTAAATTTCTAATTCCAACGTAACACCATAGGATTCTTTCTTCTCCTTCCCCCATTCCATATATATATCTCCCTCCCATTAATTATTTAACCATAAAAATAAAAACCATAATAAAATGCTTGCTACAAGGTAAAATCCGTGCTTCTCTGTGATTACCTACTTCAACCAATGGAGCAAAGTCTAAAGTGTTCACTACCAATTTTTAAAAATTCCATTCTACAGCATGAATCATCTTTTCCTTAGTTTTGGGAATTGGAGGAAGGGTATATTTATGTTTACATTCTTGGGAATACTTTTCTACCTTCTAAATTAGAAGTGAATTTCAGGAGCTAGAAGAAGCTTATGATAGTAACAAGGCATGAAATTACAGAAGTGCAAAGCCCAAGTCACGCTCTTCTGACCAAATGTTGGCCTGCTCTTCCCAAGAGGGTAAGGTTCAGGGGAGAAATTTTCCATGGGGAAAAACACTGCAGTAGAGAGGGTATTAGTGGCTAATGAGGAGATGGGTGAATACTTCACCAACTTTTAGAGATGTGTTATTCCCTAATAAAGGTAAAAGTGGTATTTTTACGTAGAAGATAAATCTGGCTATTATGTAATGGTTCACAGTATATTCTTAGGTTTTATGCTATATACTTGAAAGCATTGATTTTTGGGGGGTGCAAAAGGACCATAGGAACTGGCAAAATGGCATTACACAGAAAGGACCATAGGACCTGGTAGCGTGGCCTTATACGGAAATATTCTCAGTGTAAATGAAGCTTGGGTGGGCATAGGGCGATGGACACTCTCATATACTTCTCGTTGGAATGTAAATTGTTCTAATCTTTATGAAAGGCAATTCAGACATACCTTTTGACTCTCAAGTGCATTCCTAAAAATTTTGCCTCTCCCCAAATAGAGTTACACACAAAATATTATATTTGCAGTCATCCACGATGACATTATTTGTTATATTTAAAACCCTGTAAGAGAACCCAAGTACAAGATGGTTGAATGGATATGGTACTTCTAGAAAAAAGAAAATTAGGCTTCCATTAAGTCCCATGTAAAAGAATGTTTAACAACATGAGAAAAGATGGCTGTGGTAGTTAGGAGGAAAGGGACAGATTATAAAACAATAAGATTCCAAAAAATAAGATTCCAAAAAAAAAAATAAGATTCCAAATTTGACTTAAAAAAGATACACAGTAAATATATAGATGAATGGTAATACAGATAGTTACACTGTTAGGAAAATGGATAAGGTTGCTACACCAAATATTAACAATGGGTAACTCCAGAGTAGGGATGGGAATTATGGTTTGTGCTTTTCAAGAATTACCAGTTTTTCTAAAATAAACATGTATTTTCCTCTTAATCTGAAAAAATGCGATGAAAATCATAAATGCCATACTAAGGAGACTAGCCTAGTGGATAAAGCATGGGCTTTGGAAACATTTAGGCATGCATTTGAGGATTGCTTGTTGTCTGAAGTCAGCAAAGTTGCTCCATTTTCCTGAGCCTAGGCTTTTTTCATCTCTTAAACGAAGACCATATTTACCTTATATGGTCATTTAAATATAAGAAAGGAGATAAGAATGGCTAATGCATCAGAGGGACTTGATAAATGTCAGCCTACATGGTTATTATCATTGATAATATAATATTACCAATATATACATTGGTAGTATTTTTATAAAAAATAAAAGGTATCAATTGAAAAACGTAAAGCTTAAATTCTAAGAAGGAAAAATACTCCCAAGTACCTCAATTTTCTTAATGACAGTGCAAGATCACTTACTGTTACTGTACATCAGAGCCTCACCAGCCTATGGCTGCAAAATGAAGTCATGCTAACTCGAAATATATTTTTCTTTCATTGGAATATACATATTTAGAAAGGACATACAACTGTATGTACAGCTAAGAAATAATTAGAAACACCCATAAAGCTACTAGAATACTGAAAGCACCTCAAAATCCCATTCCCTTGTCCTCCCCTTAAATTAACCACTAATTTGAAATCTTATAACAATTTCTTTGATTTTCTTTGTAGTTTTACCACTTATATGTGCACACTGGATATACAGGGGGGGTTTTGTTTGTTTAAGATTTTTATCCATCTATTTGACAGAGAGAAATAAATCACAAGTAGGCAGAGCAGCAGGCAGAGAGAGCGGGAAGCAGGCTCCCCACTGAGCAGAGAGCCCGATGCAGGGATCAGTCACAGGACCCCGAGATCATGACCTGAGCCAAAGACAGAGGCTCTACCCACTGAGCCACGTAGGTGCCCCAATATACAGTTTTGTTTTGCCAGCTTTGGATTTGTGTGTAGATGTATTCATACTATTTGCATTACTTTTTATCTTGTTTTTCCTGTTAAATCTGTCTTTGATTCATCATATTATTGGGCATAGTTGTCTCTGTCATTTTTCATTATCATGCAATATTTCGTTCTATAAATATTATAAAATTTATGCTTACACCCTACTATTGATGAACATTTTGGCTATTTGCAGCTTGGGACTTGTATGAAATTGTTGTGCATGCATGATGTATTTTTTCAATGTATACACCAATATAGATCCATTAATGTGGTTAATTACATTATTGAATCTTAGTGCAAAATCAACCTTGAGTTTCTAGAAAAACTCAAACTTGCTATTCCCTACTATCTTTCACATTATCTTTCACATACTTAATGAGATGTGTTAACATTTTGTTTTTGACATTTCTCCATCTATATTTCTTGAGTAAGATTAGCCTACAGTTTTTGCTTTTAAAAAAGTCCTTATGGGGTTTTCAGCCTTCTTTCTGTCATAACACATGCATTAATGTTACAATTTTAAATTTATCTCTATTGTTTTAAGTACGTCTCTCAGGTTTTGAAATGTAATATTTTTATATCATTGAACTTAAAACATATTCTTTTTTTTAAGAGTTTATTTATTTATTTGACAGAGAGATAGAGAGAGATCACAAGTAGGCAGAGCGGCAGGCAGAAGGAGAAGGAGAAGCAGGCTTCCCGCCCAGCAGGCTGGATCTCAGGATCCTGGGATCACGACCTGAGTTGAAGGCAGCCACTTAATCGACTGTGCCACCCAGATGCCCCTCAAAATATGTTCTTATTTCCATTCTGAATTCTTGACTAATGGATTATCCAAAATGTGTTTCTTTCTCTATAGAGGGTCTCCCTGTCCCTCTGCCAAATACTGGAAGCACTTCTCAGAAATTCAGGACCTAACAAGTTTTTGTCTTGAGGCTCAATTCAGGAAACTGCAAGGCCAGGCTACAAAATCACATAGACCTGAGCCTGTGGCCACGCCGCTCAAAGAGAGGCACTTTTAACATATCGCTCAGTGCCAAGGCAACATTTCCCATGATCTCACAGGAGCAGTTATGGCTTTGGGTTTACTTCTAGCTCATTCTTACCATCAGGGTATTGCCCTTTGGGGGTACCAGCTTAGCAGAGGAAGGTATAGTAGACCCCTCCGCCTGGGTAGACCCCAAGCTGGACTACTGTCCTCCTCATCTCATGAGGCCACCAAAACACAAGCCCACATTTGGCAGAATTGCCAAATCCCGCAGGGCAAGAACTTTCCTGTGCAGGTCCCTCTTGTCTCTGGATTTGGACTTCCCTTGAAGTTTTGCTTATTTTATCAGGCCTTTGATAATTTAAATATTTTAAAAATATTTTACCAGCGTCTTCAGTTGTTTCCAGCAGGGATATTGATCTGAATTTCCCAGCTGCCATTATTAAAAATGAAAGCCCCTCACATTCATTTTTTTTAAATCAAGATAAAATTTGCTTACGGTGAAATGTGGAAATCTAAAATACTATACAGTTCTGTGGGTTTTGAGAGATGTGTATACCCAAAAACCAAGAAACCAATCAGGATATAGAACATTTCCATTATGTCCTCTTCCAGTCAATTACCCCAGAGACAACCATCCTTCTAATTCCTTTTTTTTTTAAGATTATTTATTTATTTTAAGGGGTTGGGGGGCAGAGGGAGAGGGAGAGAGAATCCCAAGAAGATTCCCTGCTGAGTGTGGAGCTGATGCGGGGCTTGATCTCACAACTCTGAGATCATGACTTGAGCCAAAATCAAGACTCAGACACTTAACCTACTAAGCCACCCAGGTGCCCCCATCCTTCTAATTTCAAACAATATATTTCTCCTGCTCTTACCTTTTCTTGAACTTCCTATTAAAAAATCATAATCTATGCTGTTTTGTGTTTGTCTTCTTCCACTTAATATTTGTGTAAATCTTTTATGTTGTTGCACACATATGCAGTTCATCCTGTTATATTGCAAGGTAGTATTTCACTGTGGGAATAGACCACAGTTTATCCCTTTGCCTACTGATTTACATTGTTTCCAGGTGTTTTTTTGTTTTGGCTTGGTTTGGGGTTTTTTGCTGTTAAGAATAAAGCTTCTAGGGCACCTGGGTGGCTCAGTGGGTTAAGCCTCTGCCTTCAGCTCAGGTCGTGATCTCGGAGTCCTGGGATCGAGCCCCGCATCGGGCTCTCTGCTCAGCGGGGAGCCTGCTTCCCCCTCTCTGCCTCCCTCTCTGCCTACCTGCCTCTCTGCCTACTTGTGATCTCTCACTGTCAAATAAATTAATTAAAAAAAAAAAGAATAAAGCTTCTATAAACATTCTTCAACAAATTTTTTGTAGACATGTTTTCATCTCTCTTGCGTAAATACTTAGGAGTACAAGTGCTAGGTCATAGGGTAGATGCATGTTTAATTTTACAAGAAGTTTTTCAAAGTGTTTGCACCATTTATACTTCCACCAGCAATGTACTAGCAACGTATGGAAGTTCCCGTTGCTCTACATCCTCACTGACATTTGGTATTGCTAGTTATTTGAATTTTAATCATTTGCTTGGGTATGAAATAGGATCTCACTGTATTTTTAAAAATCAACATTGTTCAGATAAAATCTGCATTAATAAAATGCACTCATTTTAAGGGTAGAGTTTGATGTGGTTTTTTTTCAGTTTGATATTTTTATAAATATATACAACTGTAACCATCTCCTCAATCAATACACACCATATTGTTGTCGCTACCTCGCCAAATCCCTAGTACTCTGTCACCATCAATAATGTCCACCCTTCTGCCCCAGATAGCCACTGACATGAGTTTTATCACTATAGATTAGTTCCGCCTAGTCTAGAATGTCACATAATTAGAATCATACAAAATAGACTCTTGTGTGTCTGGTTTCTTTCATTCAACATAATGTTTCTGAGATTTATTTATCTTGCAGTATATATTGGCAGTTTATTTTTTACTGAGTAGAATTGCATTGTATGACCAAACCAAAATTTGTTTTTCCATTCATCTGTTGATGGGCTTTCGGAATGTTTCCAGTTTGGAGCTATTATGAATAAATCTACTATAACCATTTGCATACAAGTTATGTTGTGTTGGATGTTGTAGACATGTTTTCATTTCTCTTGGGTAACTTCCTTAGGAGTGGAATCACTGGGTTATGCAGCAAGGGTATGTTTCACTTTTTAAGAAAATTGCTAAATGATTTTCCAAAATGGTTATACCAATTTGGTGTATGAGCAATGAGTTAGAGCACCAAATGTTTCTTATCTTCCGATGTTTAATATTGTCAGTCATTTTTTTCTTTTCAGTCATTCTAGCAGGAATGTAGTGGCATTTCATTGTTTTTCTTTTTAAGATTTTATTTGTTAGAGAGAGAGAGAGAACAAGTTGGGGGAGTTGGGGAGAGGGAAAAGCGGACTCCCCACGAAGCAGGGAGCCTGACATGGGGATGATACCACGACCCTGAGATCATGACCTGACCCAAAGACAGATGCTTAACTGAGTGAACTCAGGTGCCCCTCGTTGTACTTTTAATCTGCATCTCCCTGTACATGTATCCTGTGGTTTTTGGCTATTCATGTATCTCCTTCATGAAATATTTTATACCTTTTCCCCATTCTGGTTTATTATTGAATTGCAATTATTCTTTATATATTGTGGAAGTAATTCCAATGTAGACAAAGGTATTGAAATATTTTCTCTCAGTCTATGGCTTGTGTTTTTATTTTCCTAAAGATATCTTTTGAAGAGCAGGTATTTTTAAATTCTGATGAAGTCCAATTTATATATACCTATACCTATATTTTTAATAACTAATGCTGTTTGTGTTTTCCCAAAAAATCGTTGCCCCGAAGTCATGAAGATACTCTTCTACATTTTATTGTAGAAGCTTTATACTTTTAGCTTTTACATCAAGGTCTGTGATCCTTCTTGAATTAATTCTTGCCTGTGGTGTAAGGTAGAAGCCAAAGTTCATTTTCTCTTTTGTTTATTCAGTTTTTGACAAGATCATTTGTGACCTTCACATTAATTTTAAATGCCTTTTTTTAAAAGGTGTCTAAGATTCTCCTTTGCAATGCCTCACTCTAACAACCAGTCACCTAGCAGCTCCCAACGTATCCCCAACTTATTTCTGGAAATTCCTCAAAGAGTTGCTTCATTTGTGTTATCAACTATTCTGTGGGCTGCAGTCATCATGTCATGTCTGCAGGGCTCTACACATAGTGAAGGTCAATGCTCAAGAGCCTCCTCGAAGAAGCCTGACTGTTGCTGCAGCTCATGGTGTCCACGGTGCAAACATCAACATCTGTGCCGGGGCTGCTCTCCACAGGTGCTGTCCACAAGTGCTCAGGAGCCAGAGCAGAGTGAGGGAATATGGCCTCCTCTCCAACTCAGTGCTGCTGGGTCTTCTAGCTCCCAAGGTAGCACCATTTATACCCAGAACATCCAGTTTCTTAAGTTTGTTCATCTTCTGGTCTTCAGCCCTCTCAAAATGAGGTTTCAAATGCAGTTTGATTGGCAAGAAAGAAACAGATGTCATGGTAAGCCCTCTACATCTTCTGCCACCTTCAGTTAAAATCCATGTCTCCCCAAAGCAACTCAGTCTGACTTCCCAGGGTCAATTCTCCATTGTCTATTCTCACCTGATGGAGAAAAAAAAGGTATCTTTTTTCTTTATGGAATGTTGTCTAAATACCTTTGTGTCAGCAGGAAGTCTTTACCAAGCCTTTCCATAAATGAAAACCCAGTCAGGTGACTTTTACAAAGAAACAGAATGCTCCAGATGTGAACCTTAGGAGAAAAATGTTAAGTCTGTACTTGAAGCCTGCCTGATTGCTCTTCTTCAAGGATTCCATTTAAGTACATTCCTAGTGTCCACTACATGGCAAGCCTGTAGTCTGGCCCTGCGCAAGCAAGGTGACAAACTCTATCTTATGATGGAAGTGGAGGCAGGAGTGCAAATAGACCTGTAAATGGGCAGGTATAATCCTATGAAGGTGTCCATGATAAAGAACAGACAAGGTGTCAAAAGGCACCAGAGCATACGGCAAAGGGCGCCAAAGCAGCCTACAGGGTTGAGGCAGGTAAACAGGACTTATCTAAACTGAAGAGTAAATAGTAATCCAGACATAGCAAAGGACCAGAAGGAAACTCTAGGGCAAGGAAGTAAGATGCATATGTGTGAAAATATGATGATTATCTTTAGTGTTTTTGCCATGAAATCTAACAATGGCTGCTAGTTTGTGGCAAAAAAAAAAAATTACCTTAAGAAGACATCTTTCTCCTATTCTACTAAAAGTTGTTTTTTTTTAATCAGGGATTGAATTAAAATTTTGTCTATGCCACTTCAAATTTCACTTTAGAATATTAAGAGACCTGCTCTCTCCAATAATTTAATAATACCTAGTACAGGTTAACACAATTCAAAAAGAAAACAAAGTAATAGATAAATGCACTGAAAAGGAAAAAGCAAGAGTATTGTTCTAACAACAATTCTTTGACACCACCTGCTCGGTGTCCTGTAATTAATTCAATTCTGACACCAACTAACCAAGATTAGTATCAGACACCATAGGCTAAGGGAAAAGTCCTCCACAAGACTGCCCCCACACCATCCTCAAGTCTGAGGGGCCAGCTGCACTCCTGAGGGGCTCTCATGACCCTCTCATTTTTGGATAATTCACTAAAACAAATCACAGAATTCATTGAAAGCACTCTACATACAATTTCAATTTTTTTAGTGAGGGATACACAGAATGCGATGTCTGGGAGAGCACCAGATGAAGAGCTTCCATGCCCTCTCCCTTGGAGACAAGGCTCATTCCTCTCTCTGCCCATCAGTATGCTCACCAACCAAGCATAAAGAAGCTCAACTGGGCCTTGGTATCCAAAGTTTTCACTGGAGTTTCACTACGTAGGCATGCTTGATTAGATCACTAGCCATGTGATTGAACTCAATCTCTAATGTCCCTGTCACCCCCAGGTTAGTATGAAGTTCTAATTGTGTGGGTGGTCTTTCTGGTGACCAGCCACCTTTTTGAGCCTATGTTAAGAACCTATCAGAGGCAACCTGATTGGCATAATACTCCACTGTCACTCAGTAGAGTCCAAAGTTTTCTGAAGCTCTGTGTCAGGAACCAGGGACAAAGATCAGATATATTATTTTTATATTATATCAATAGAAAATCATTTAAAACCAATAAAAGAGTTCTAAAAAAGCCAAATATGAAATAAATAAAAAGCCAGTGCATTTCTTTTATACCAATAAGACCAATAAGAAAGTAGAACACTCAGAAGACCTTATTACATATCAAGAAAATGTGCACAACCTATTAGAATAAACTGAATAAAAAATGTGGCATAGATTCCAGAAGATACAAGGGAACTTCAGGAAAGAAAGGAACATGAGGTTAGGTTAGGGAGAGGAATCACAAAGCCGAAAGGAGAACAGATAATCATAGGGCTCACTTCTAGGATGGTGACTAAAGATGTCAGGGATTAAATGGACTCAAAATGTCCAACATACCTTGTGTATAAATATGAGGCAGCAAGATGATATCTGGAGGTTCAATAATACTTGTGGTTACTGACCAGAGGGCTTATTTGAGTTACCCACTGAATACATCATTCCCAAACTGACTCTGGGGAAGGAGGACAGAGAAGATAGTTAGGAGGCTCAGAGTAAACTGCAAGGCCAGTTGAAAACAATCAGTGGGTTATTTAAAGAGAAAATTTAAGCCTGGATTTTACTGCTTTACAATAGTCTCATTTCCTGCAACCTTATCATATGGTTTAAATTTATTTATATTTAGCTGATTTTTAAAAGAAAGTTTAAATTTGGTTAGAAAAATCAGTATGGTAGATTCAGTTTATTTTTCTACCATCACCATCTAGTGGAGAAAACTTCAAACTTCAGGCAGAACGAGCTAGGTAGGGTTCAGAAATAAAATAGAGGCATTGTTGGGTCGGGCACTACGCTACACACTTTACATTTATAAGGTCATTTGCTTCTCACAGCAGATCATGTAGTGCCTCATGGAGGTAGGCACTGTTGTTCCTCTTTTAGGTTTGGGAAAGTGAGTCTGAGAAGTTGAGTATCTTGCCCAAGGTCACACCATGGCCAACTCAAATCCAGATTCCTGAAGTCCATGTCAAATGCCACTCTCACCTCACAGTATATCCAAATACCTCAACTTTATTCATGAATATGACTATGGATGCAGAATATACATACATATATGAAGATTTTTCTTTCTTTTTATATTTTTCCCTTTTTCTTATTATTTCTTATATATTATATATATGAGCAAAGCACATGTATTGAAAATACTGTATAGTTTTGTATTCTAATTTTTACTCCATATTACATAAATACTTTCCCATTATAATAAATACTTTTGACTTACTCATATATACATATACATATTAGGTAACAATAAAGACAGCTATAGAATTACATTTATATGTAAACATACAGTGTAATCCCAAAATGCATTTTGAAAAACTGGAAGAAGCTGCTAAAATATTAACTATGCTGATCTCTGAGTAGATTTTCCATAATAACATGTATTATTTCTAAAAATATATATATTTTAAGCCTTATATTTACCAAAAAAAATAGACATTCAAAAACTTTGCGATTGTCTGGTTTGTTGTAATTATTTAAAAATAATTCGTTTGTGTTAGGGGTGATCATATGTCCTTCTACTTCTATAATAGTTTAAATTAATATGGTACATTACATTCCCATGTTTAGTAACATTTTCCTTCACAACCTGTTTTAGGGACAGTCCTAGAACCTGAAGAGTACCAGAATTTACCACACCAAAATATACCACTTTTGCATAAGGATTAAAATTGACCCTTAAACAACACCAATTTGAACTGGGTGAGTTCATTTACATATGAATTTTTAATCGATAAATACAGTCCTGGGTTGGGGTGCCTGGTTGGCTCAGTGGGTTAAGCCTCTTCCTTTGGCCTCAGGTCATAATCTCAGGGTCCTGGGATGGAACCCCCACATCAGGCTCTCTGCTCAGGGGGGAGCCTGCTTCCCCCCTTTCTCTGCCTGCCTCTCTAACTCGTTGTGACCTCTCTATCAAATAAATAAATAAAATCTTAAAAAACAAAACAGTACTGGACACCTGGTGGCTCAGTTGGCTAAGAGACTCCCTTCAGCTTAGGTCATGATCCTGGAGTCTCAGGATGAAGTCCCACATAGGGCTCCCTGCTCAGCAGGGAGTCTGCTTCTCCCTCTGACCTTCTCCCCTCTCATGCTCTCTCTTTCATTCTCTCTCTCACATAAATGATAAATAAAATCTAAAACAAACAAACAGTACTGATATGTGGAATTTAAGAAACAAAACAAATGAAGAGGGAAAAAAAGAGAGAGAGAGAAAAGCAAGCCTCTTAACTGAACAAACTGGTGTTTACCAGAGGGGAGGCAGGTGGGGTGAAGTGTGATGGGAATTAAGCAGTGTACTTTTCCTGAGGAGTGCCCGATGGCATATGGAAGTGTTGAATCACTATATTGTACACTTGAAACTAATATCATACTGTATGTTAACTAACTGGAATTTAAATAAAAACTTAAAAATATTTAAGACTGCTAAAAAATAAAAATAAAAACAGTGCTGTGCTGTAAATGGATTTCCTCCTCCATATCATTTTTCTCAATAACATTTTCTTTTCTCTTACTTTAAACACAGTATATAACATATACAACATATAAAATATGTACTAATCAACTGCTTATGTAATGGGTAAGGCTTCCCATCAACAGCAGGCTATTAGTAGTTAATTTGGGGGGGAGTCAAATGTTATATACAGATTTTCAACTGAGTGTTGGGAGGAGATCACTGCTCCTAACACCACAATTGTTTGAGGGTCAACTAACTGTATTTTGAGCTGAAGACAATTAAGAAGCAGCAGATATAAGAAAAGCTCTCTGCTCTCCCCCATTTGCCTAAAAGGAGAACATAAATTTGTAAAGACGTCCCTCCTCCCCTCACTACCAGAAAGGACAGAAGTTAATTACCAGGGGGAGCCTGGGTGGTTCAGTCTGTTAAGCCTCTGACTTTCTCTGATTTCAACTCAGGTCAAGCATCTGATTCTTGATTTCAGTTCAGGTCATGATCTCAGGGTAGTGGGATCAAATCCCACATCAGGCTCCACATTCATCATGGAGTCTACTTGAGATTCTTTCTCTCTCTCCCCTTCTCCCCCTCCCCTGCTTGCACTCACTAAATAAATAAAATAAAATCTTTTAAAAAAAGAAGAAGTTAGTTACCAGAGACAGCTCTAGACCCTTATCAGCCCCCAGATGGTACCAGAGGAATCACGAACTTAACTGGCCCTTATCTTCCATTAGTTTCCCATATATTTACCTTTCCACAATTTGTCACTCTTGAAACTCAGTCTTTTTCCTTTGTCTTATCACTCCTCTACAGATTTATTATTCTTCTGTTAAGATGTAGTAAGCCCATGCTCATCACTAAGCACTTCCATGTGTATGAGTGCCTTACGTGTTAATGTTTTTCTTTCTTTTTTTTTTTTTAACTTTTCTCTTTTAGTCTGTCTTTTGCAAATTTGATTCACGGGGACCAATAAACTTAGGATGGGTAGGGAGAAAAGACTTTTTCTGTCCCTAACAAACTTCTTCTCTAAGTACTTGCTTCTGTGATGTTCTGCTATGGTTGCTCTGGGGGATAGGTAAAAGGCTATAGGAAGTCATGCTCCTTCATTTTTGCACAATTTCAGATTATGATGACCAAAGAATAAAGATTTTTATCTCATTTTAACATACTTTTTCTATTAATTTTATTTTTGAGCCTGACATATCTAGTCAGAAAATCATGAAAAAAACCACATCTCACATCTTTTCACAACTACCAGGAGGCTGGGCCACACACCTCACGTCCAGTTATCAACTGAAACAATGCTTCCTTTACCTGAGCTTTTGATTACTATTGTTTTTCTTATTCTACTTCCCTGTCTTGCCCCTTTTTGTAAAATCATCTTAATAAAGAGACTTACAAAATCCTCAGCATTTGCGTTGGAATAAGTTTCATAGAGATGTTCTTGTACAGATTAAATAAAAATATCATTCTTGTCAACTTTTAGAAAAATTCGTTCTTTCCTAAAATTCATTGTTTTTTCATTCTTCACTCTCCCTCAATTTTCTTCCAAAATACCAAAAAAATAATGATAGTAATAATAATGCATCCTTACATTTTTGAAGGAGAGGTTTACAGAAAAGTAGAAAATAAAATTGCAGACAATAGTAATCCTATCATTCGAAGATGTATAATACCACACTTTTTAATCTCATTTGTTTTTTCATTTATGGCGGGCATTATCTGTCACTGCCTATAACGCTAAGTTTGACTGATTCCCTAATATTTTATTGCTATGGAGATAAATACACCTGACTTGGATTACCCTCACTTAGAATTAAGCCTGCTTTTGAATATTTAACTATTAAACAGCAGACTGAGACAAGCATCTAGGTGTGTTAAGTAAAAAGCCCTTGGGTGAAAAGGCCAAAAAGCTAAAAGGGGGTGAGGTGGGGATATTTTCTCTTTATTTGCGTTTTCTGACGTAAATAATTTTTTCAGACGTGTAGTTGCTTGCATTGTTTTCTTTTGTTCAGGTCCTTTGTCCAGTTTTCTTCTGCAGGGTTTCGGGGTTTCCCCATTTTTCTTTAATTAGAAACAACCTGCCATGAGCCTCCTCTCTTCCCCCACACGCCCGCTGAGTTCTCTGGGTGTGAAAAGCCGCTTTCCCAGGTGCAATCTCGGCACGTTGTCTCAGACTCCTCCTAGATGTCACCAGCCTGCAAGGGTGCGGGAGGTGCGCTGCTTTCACCTCCGCGGCTCCCGCGCACGCGCAACCCGCCGGCCTCCCGGCCCCTCACAAAGGTGGCTCTCAGGGCCGGCCGGAAGTGGACGCGCAGCCGCCAGGGCTGGTAGTGTGCACTACATTTCCCGAAAGGCTAAGGGGCGCGATGCCAGCGGTGGCTAGGTTGAACCGCCGCGGACTACACTTCCCGACGCGACACACGAGGCGTTGCCAGCGGCGGCTGAGGTAAACGGCTGAGGACTACTCTTCCCGACGCGCCCCGCGAGGCGCCGCCGGAGGCCGGCCGAGGGCGGGCCGACGCGGGAAGCTCCGGACGTGAGGCATGAGCGGCGCCCTCCCCCGGCCCGCGCGCGTCCTGCTGCCTCCCCGAGCGAGGGTCGGGCGGCGCGGGGCCTAGCGGCGGGCATCTCGAGCCCTCGGCGTGCGCAGGGGCTGCTGCGGCCGCGCCGGGCGCCGGCGAGGGCGGCGGCCACCATGGAGGTGAGCGGGCCGGAAGACGACCCCTTCCTGTCGCAGCTGCACCAGGTGCAGTGCCCCGTGTGCCAGCAGATGATGCCCGCCGCGCACATCAACTCGCATCTGGACCGCTGTCTGCTGCTCAACCCCGCGGGGCACGCGGAGCCCTCGGCCGGGCCGCACCGCGCCGGCGAGCGGGCCAAGGGGCTCTCGCCGCCCAGCGCCAAGAGGCGGCGGCTCTCCGAGAGCTCGGCGCTGAAGCAGCCGGCCACCCCGACGGCGGCCGAGAGCAGCGAGGGCGAGGGCGAGGAGGGCGACGACGGCGGCGAGACCGAGAGCCGGGAGAGCTACGACGCGCCGCCCACGCCCAGCGGCGCCCGCCTCATCCCCGACTTCCCGGTGGCCCGCTCCAGCAGTCCCGGGAGGAAGGGCTCGGGAAAGAGGCCGGCGGCCGCGGCCGCGGCGGCGGGCAGCGCGTCTCCGCGGAGCTGGGACGAGGCGGAGGCGCAGGAGGAGGAAGAGGCGGTGGGCGACGGCGATGGCGACGGGGACGCCGATGCGGACGGCGAGGACGACCCGGGCCACTGGGATGCGGACGCCGCCGACGCCGCCGCCTTCGGGGCCAGCGGTGGGGGCCGCCCGCACGCCCGGGCGCTGGCGGCGGAGGAGATTCGGCAGATGCTGGAGGGCAAGCCGCTGGCGGACAAGATGCGTCCCGACACGCTGCAGGACTACATCGGGCAGAGCAGAGCCGTGGGGCAGGAGACGCTGCTCCGGTCCCTCCTGGAGACGAACGAAATCCCCTCCCTCATCCTGTGGGGACCGCCGGGCTGCGGCAAGGTGAGTGCCGCCTTGGCTGGAGGGTTCCGAGTGTCGATCTCTACGGGTCGGGCGTGGATCTAACGGTCAGAGGCCGTCGCCGAAGAACCCGCGCGTCCACCCTGGATGTTGAGGCCTGAGGGCAGGGCCTCAGATACTATCTGAGCTGGGGCCGCGCCTAGTCCACAGGTGGAGTTAGTGATGGGTGTGAAAAAGACACACCGCGCCAGATTTGTAAGACACGTTTTCCGGTCATTTGCAAAATGAAGATGTCCGAATTCATAGGTTTGCAAAAATATTTGGACTCTTAGATTTGAGCTATCTCTGTGTTCCAACGTGTACCTCGACCCTCCCATTAATAACCGAATTCTCAAGGAAATGACATGCTGCAAATTGCAGAGGAACATTTGTGTATTCGATTTGTAGGTATATGGGTTTAGCTTTGGGGGGGGGGATCAAAAATTTTTCTGTTTCGATTGTGTTTCTCTTCCCGCCCTCTAGCTGTTGGTTTATTTTTAACAGACTGGTGTTTATTTATCCTTGAGAATATATTTATTTACCAAGTCTAATAGGAAAACTCTTTTCCCCTTTCCCAGTCGTTTTATCTAGCATTTCCATAACTGTCCTCACTATGCTTTCTGCTTTAGAGAAGAAGAGAAGAAACATCAATGCATTTTGGTGTCCAGTTGTATGTACCTTGTTAGGAATTAGCATATGTCCAAAGGAAGGTGGTTCAGATATTGGGGTCTAGAAAAGGTGTCATTGGAGAACACTTGAGAAACAGAGGCAGAGTTAAGCAAAACAGAAGGCTAAGAGGTGTTTAAATATATGATTTTTTTTTTCCTATCCACAGGAAGAGAGAGGAGGATGAGCAGCAGTGAGTGAAAGGCAAAAGTCAGTATCAGAATGTAAAAGAGCCCTCTTAGCTTTGTGATTCACACTCCTTAGTTAGTATGCAAGGGCTTTAATGATTTTTCCCAGTTTTTCTTTCCGATTTCATCTCCAACTTAATCACACCGTCCTTTGCTACGGTTCCTGGAATGCATCTTGCTCATTTTGTGCCTTATTGTTCACTTCTATCCCAAATAATTTACCCGGGCGGCGGGGGTGGGGGGAGATTTAGTTGCTACCCTATTTAGGAGATTGAGCAAGAGCATTATTAATAATTGTTTGTGAAATCTTTACATAAAGTCATAAGAATGGCTAATCAGCTGTTGGCCAACTAGATGGCAAGAAAAACCTCCCGAGGAAAATGAGTAGGGTGAACTAATAAAAGACGCCATGCAGAAGATGTGATGGGCTGCTCAGCATAGTGGTTGGTGGTCACAAGCCTAGGCATATGTGGTGTGGAAGCCCATAGGCTGGGATTTGATGAAGCAGCAGCCACAGTAGTTTAATGATACACTACAAATTTTAGAAAATAAAATGTACCTTCCCACTAATTCAGTATTGAATTTGTCCCTCTCATTAAACCCTTTTTCTTTATTTTCATTCTTATTATTATACTTTTCTGTGAACAATAATAATGATATTAATAACAGTATATGCAATTTTATGGAACACCTGGTACGTACCAGGCACTAAGCAGTGGTTTCCTTGGATCTCACCATTGTCTTCTCATAACTACTAACATGTCAAAGTGCTGTTGTTTAATCTACTTCCAAAGCAGACATTCAGAGGTGGCAGTTTGCAGTCATCGTTAATGCTAGGTAGTTGTCATTAGTCTTTCAGTTCAAAGGCTCACTCCTTTTCCAAGCTGCACTGATGAGCCTCCAGTTGTAGAATTGATTGATTCTGTGGTTCTGCACTCCATTTCTACAACTAGTCCTTCAACAGTAGTGCTTTCTTCTCTGGAAGAGGTCACAGCTGTCACTCGGGCTCTGCTAAATCAAGACAGCCGCTCTTTATGGGGATTCCAAAGATCTTAGAGTCCCCAAAAAAGGAATCAAACAGGGTTAGGTATAAAGGAGAAAAGGTCAGGATTAGCCTAAGGTTTAGCTATTTTCCTGTTTTATTTTTAACCATCTTTTTTTTAATTTTTAAAAATGTGCTCTGGTATTTCGGATTGCATCTGTGCTGCTGAGCATTCTTTAGAGTTCAAGTTGCTTGGTAAATAGTGCTGATGCTGCTTGTGTTAGTGCCCATGGGTGCTTTTCTCTCTGTGTCTGATCAGCTTTCCAAACTCTGTGTGTCATATTTTCTAGACCACTCTGGCTCACATCATAGCCAACAACAGCAAGAAACATAGCATAAGATTTGTGACATTGTCTGCAACAAATGCCAAGACAAATGATGTGCGAGATGTCATAAAACAAGCTCAAAATGAAAAGAGCTTTTTCAAAAGGAAAACCATCCTTTTTATTGATGAGATTCATCGGTTCAATAAATCTCAGCAGGTATATTAACTTCCTTCTACCTTTTGGTCATTGTGAACATTACAGTGAATATAAAGTATGTGAGATTACTTTGAAAAGCATAAAGCACTACGCAAATATAAGGACTATTGTTATCATTAGTTTTCTGGGCATAAAGAGGTATAGATTGTCAGCCCATCTCCTTGAGCCTTTTCCCCCCTTTTTCTTAGTGTTTTTTGGTGACAAGAAAATGCTTTCTCTGTCTGATAAATGAAATTATTAATATGGTCCTGAGTTATACTATATCAGAAAAACAGCTTATCAAGTTTCTCATTCTTACAGATTTTTGGATCTCAATATTAAGAGTCCTAGTAAGAAATTTAACTTGATTTTTAAGATCCTTATTTTAATATTTTTAAAGTTCTCCCGTATACAGTGTTACTTTTTTATTTTCAAAATTAAAGAATGTTTTCTGTGACCTCAGGGTTTCAGCCGGGTGAATGTTACAAGATCTAATCACCTCTACTTATTTAATGGCTTTCTGAGATAAAAGTAAAAGTACAGTTTATTTGTATAAACAAAGCCAAGCCACTGTTGTATTCTTGTAAATAAACATTAACTTTTTTCTTCCAGTACACTTTTTTCTCTGATATATTTTAAAGCTTTTTAATCAGAGACAGAAATATTTTACAAAACCTTACTACAAAACCTTGTTCCTGATCTGAATCTCTTATTTTTTAATTTTTTTTTTATCTGAATCTCTTTTTAAATAGACTCTTCAGAGTTCTGACAGGATGTTATCGCTTTCAGTTTCATTAGACCATTAACTCATCTTAGCATTTCTTCCCTATAAGACAATGTCCAGTGGTTACATATTCACCAATGCATATTTACCAAGTTTGTTAGGAAGAATGGCTGTTATGACCGAGTACTCCAGAGGAAAATTTTACAAATACTAATGTTTTTGTGTTTTCTTAAACTCGAATAGCCACCTGCCAGTTGGGATAGAAGCCTTAGGATAGAAGATAATTTTCTAAGTAAAAAAATCATTTATCTTGAAACTACATTAGAATTGTACTTTGAGGTTTAGTGTACCAGCAAGGGGCCAGGTTTAGACATTCACATTGCAAAAGGTGTGTTTTTGGCTTAAAAAGCGTGAGTTGCACTCACACAACAGTG
Organism: Lutra lutra; assembly: GCF_902655055.1. Taxonomy (NCBI): domain Eukaryota; kingdom Metazoa; phylum Chordata; class Mammalia; order Carnivora; family Mustelidae; genus Lutra; species Lutra lutra. The sequence continues at coordinate 24,713,058 of NC_062283.1, read as the reverse complement.
CATCCACATCCAATGAATATAAAGCTGTTGTTCCTGAACTCAAAACTAGGAAAAGGAAGGAATGGCCAACTTACATAGGATTCTGCAGGTTGTTGACTGGAATCAATTTCTTCTGTTTTCCTCCCATGATTAGGACACTTTCCTTCCTCACGTGGAATGTGGGACGATCACTCTGATTGGGGCTACCACGGAGAACCCTTCCTTCCAGGTCAATGCTGCTCTCCTAAGCCGCTGTCGCGTTATTGTTCTTGAGAAGCTTCCCGTAGAGGCAATGGTGGCTATCTTAATGCGAGCAATCAACTCACTGGGAATCCACGTCCTAGACTCCAGCCGTCCCACGGACCCTCTGAGCCACAGCAGTAACAGCAGTTCAGAGTAAGTTGACTGTGGGCAGTATTCTGGGGGCACACACCTCTCAGAGAATCCCCTGGCAGACAGCCAGAAAGGGCTGGACGGCCGTAAGGAGAGGGCAGGGACAGAGAAGAAATGTTGATCTAGTAATGGAAACAGGAGTGGAAGAAAGTGCTCAATTGTACCAAGTGTATCTCTGCAAATGTTTCCTTTCTTTTAAGATGGATTTTATAGCCCTATAAGGGGTGCATCTAATTTTTCAAGCTTTAACATTGTTTTGCGTGTTTTTTCAGTCCTTGGGTGTTTTCATTTGTGCTTAGGGATTTTTTTTTATCCTAACACACTTTTTTTTTAATAAGGCTTGGAAGACTATGGGAAGCCTTACTGATTATTTTCTTTCATCAAATAGGCTTGACCTACAAATCTTTCTCGAGATTTATACTCAGATTCCCAATTTCTTTTTTCCTGAAGTTTACGCCTCTTTTAGAAATATTAACTATAAATTAATGTGAATGTTACCATAACGATTTTTAAATCTTTTTAAAATTATTTTTGCACATTTTAAAAGTCAAGCTCAATTCTGTAAAAGTAAAGAAACTTTATCTGAAAATGACATATTAAAAGCTCTCTTATTCCTTTTGGCATTCTGTTTCTGTATCATGAATACCGTGTAAGTTCATTAATACCAGAGTATATATAAAGTTATATGTAATCAATTAGATTACTTGGGTTAGAGGTTTTCTTTATATTCGAATATATTCTTCAGATGTCATTTATTCATGTGTCAACTGAAATAACGCAGTGGAACATAATCTGGTGTGATGAGAGACTAATGCCTGCCTCTTCATGCTGTGGACCCCACAGCTGCTGGTGCCTGCCCCGAGGCCAAGTTCTGGAGCCACTCTTCTGTGAGGATTAAAGTACAAGACATAGTTTTAGGTTCAGGCTTTAGGTTTCAAAAGTCTCTCCCTGTGTGTCTGGCCTCTCCCATTTGCCCCTGTCTCATGTAGGAGGAATTATGCTGTGGCTCATGAAAGCCTTGAAACATGGCCAAGGACTCCCAGGTGCAACGGAGTCACATCAGTTTAGGGTAGAGTTGTGATGGCATAGCCATCAAAATTGTGGCTTAAAAGAAATACAGAACCTGCTGGTATCAGTTAAGTGTATTCATACTTAGAGCCCTTTGTGTGCTGAGCACTTGTCGGGGTCAAAAGGGGCTACATACAGCCAGCCCTCACATCTAGTATAACTGTCCTGTAAACAACATTTTCACTACAAAACTCATATAACCAAGTGATAAAATGGAAAGAGAGAGGAACAACTATCCTAGTATATTTCTGTGTATTTTTATTTCTGCGTACTAGTTATCATAATATATCTACTACATATTCTGCATTTTTATTAATTAGGGTAGTTTTATTGATTTCAGTCATGTAATGATTTCATGGAATTGTTATTCAGATACCCTCAGGTTTTTTCTCTCCAATCACTGCCATGCCAAAATTAGGTGAAATGAGAAAGACAGTGGAAGAACCATGGAGCTCATCTTAAAAAGGATTTCCACATTTTAACCAGATCTCTGAATCATTTGCATGCATATTAAATTTGAGAGGATAAGTGAAAGAATTAAGATTTCTCTATTACTGAGACTGCGAGCCTGATACAAAAGTGAGCCAATGATTCTTAATCTGCTAAAATTGCATTTCAGTCAGAGAAAACCTGCCATGTATAATAGATTGTTTGCTTTTTCCACTATCACTCATTTGAGTTGATTCTAATTATAGCTTATTTTTATTCACTTGTTTCCTTTCTAATTCCCATCCCTCCCCTTCCTGGGAGGGCTAAGAGGATAAGAACTTGTCCTCCTTGTTCATATTCCCAGCACAGTGCCTAGTATATACATGCTTAGTAACTTTCAATTTGAGAGAAATAGTTTAATTTTATTTTTGGATCATCCAGCATAAGAGATGATTGCCTCACAGCCTGGGTATCAAGAACCTTTTCATTTAATACTACTGCCTCAGCAAACAGAATGAAACTAAAGATTATTAAGCTTAGTTAATTGATTTACTGGTTAGCAATTCTGAAAAGAAAGTTAAGTTGGAAGATTCCATAGGCCACAGAAGGAACTCTTATAAGTGATTTCCTAACAGAAGCACCTGACCACCCCAGTGGAGAATTAAAAACAGGTATTGTTTTCTTTCAATTTTAGGTAAAATTGTACTTTCCCATCTATTGACTGGCTTCAAATGTATATACATTCTTGTTAACATAAATTGGGTTTGGTAACACTAATCTAACTGGAAGGAACAACTTTAAACCCCAAATAATTACTTCTCTGGGAAGTACAAATGAGTGCATTTGTAGTCTTGTGTTTTGTTGCCCTAGTTTACGGAGAAATCTAGACTACCACTGTGCATAGAATAGCTGAGCAAGTACTGGTCTGGAAACCAGTGGAGCTGATTGTTAGACCATTGTTGGTTTTTCTTGAATTGTGAATTCTCATCTAGTATATGTTTGTACATGACAGATTCCTGTGAGAGTGAGATAGAAGTGTTCTTTTAAAATTTTTCTTTCCGTATTTATTTGGTCAGCATTAATTGAAGGCCCCACATATACTAGGCATTGGCTGAGTGTTGAAAAGCGCATTCCTGTCCATTTAGAGAGCTTAGTATATGATAAGGAAATAAGGTAAGTGGGCTTCCAGGGATGTGCTGTGATTGAGTTATGACCAAAGAGGTGTAGGGGATAGAGAAGAGGCATCTAGAATATGTGAAATCAGATATCTCACCTGATACATGAGGGGATGCTGAGTTGAATTTTGAAGAATAAGCAGAATTTAACTAGATGAAATGGAAAGTTCATTTGGCAAGGGAATATAGCACCTGAAAGTCAAGGTGGTAATAACTAGTATGATCCATTCATTATAGCTGAGTGGAACAGTGGGCATGAGGAAGTGATGGGCAGTGAAGCCAGGGAGGAAGGCAGAGCCAGATTATGAAAGACCTGTGTGCTAAGGTAAGGTGAGTGATGTGGAGAGCTATGGAAAACCATAGAAAGATTTTAAGCAAGAGAGTGACATATCAGCTCTACATTTTAGGAAGATGAGAATAGCATTGGAGAGATGGTAGGTTGGAGGGAGTCAAGTCCCATCTTCCCTGCCCCTCACCAGAGATCCGGAAGATCAATTAGGGAGCTGTTGCAGTGGTGCTGAAGATAAGTGACAAATGCAAGTGACTTGAACAAAAGCCAGAGCTGCTCAGAGAAGTTGGAAAGTCAGGTTGATAGGCCTGGGTGTGAGGAGGGAGGAAAAAGGATTGTCTAAGATGACTCTCATACCAGGTAACTAGGCAAATAATTACACTTCTGGCAAGAACGGTATGAGGAAGAGGAGCAGAGGAGGTGTGGAGTTCAGTTTGGGACTTATTCAGCTTGTGGGGCCTCTGGATGATTCATATGAAGAGGTTTTCTAGGCAGTTAGATAAGGAACTCAGGAGAGCAGCAGAGTTGTTTGAGATTTGGAAGCCACCGGCACTTCAGAGAACATACAGTCCATTTGTTTGAGTAGGAGAGCTGAAGGGAACCAGGAAGTAAGGGTAGTTAAGTTGGAGACCTGTCAGCATTTGTTGTGTAGGAGAACGACAAAAGTTTAGAAAGGTAGGAAAACCAGAAGGATGCTCTACAGAGAAGAGCCTCAGCAAGCCAGGAGTATTCAACGTTTTTGAGCCAAACTTAAGATTCAGTTTGGCTGCATATATTGGGGAAAAAATCAAATTAACTGGCATAAACAAGATAGAACTTTCCTTTTTCATGTTAAAGAGTCTGAAGATAGACAAGTATAAAAAATGCAGCTGCTAGTCAGCCTCATGGTATCATCAGGGACCCAGACCCTTATCTGGATTCTGAGGCACGTTTCTAACCACAGGCATACCTCAGACATGATTTGGGTTTGGTTTTACACCATTGCAATAAAGTGAGTCATATGAGTTTTTGGTTTCCCAGTGAATATAAAAATTAGGTTTACACTGTAGTGTGTTAAATATGCAATAGCATTATGTCTAAAATATCAACGTGCATGCCTTAATTTAAAAATAACTTTACTGTTAAAAAATGCTAACCATCATTTGAACGTCTGCAAGTCTTGATCTTTTTGCTGGTGGATGGTCTTGCCTTGATATTGATGGCTGCTGACTGATGAGGGCGGTGGTTGCTGAGGGTTGAGTTGCTGTGGCAGACTTGTTAAAATAAACAACTGAAGTTTGCCACAATCAGTTGTTCTTTTCACAATTTCTCTGTGGCTTGTGATGCTGTCTGATAGCATTTTACCTACAGTAGAACTTCTTCCAAAACTAGAGTCCATCCTCTTACCCCCTGCCACTGCTTGATCAACTAAGTTATGTCATATTCTATATCCTCTGTTGTCATCTCAACAGTCTTCATGGTCTCTTCACCAGTAGGTGCCATCTCAGGAAACCACTTTCTTTGCTCATTCAAAAGAAGGAACTCCTCAGCATTCAAGTTTTATCTCAAGGTTGCTGCAATTTAGTTACATCTTTAGACTCCACTTTTAAGTCTAGTTCTCTTGTTATTGCCACCACATCTGCAGTTCCCCCAGTGAAGTCCTGAACCACTCAAAGTCATCCCCAAGGACTGGAATCAGCTTCTCCCAGTGTCCTGTTCATGTTGATATTTTCATCTCTTCCCATGAATCACAGATGTTCTTAATGGCATCTGGAACAGTAAATCCTTTCCAGAAGGTTTTCAGTGGACTCTGTTTAGATGCATCAGAGGCTCTAGCCTTACAAGATTTATTTCTTAAATTATAAGACTTGAAAGTTGAAATGACTCCTTGAGCCATTAGTCACAGAATGGATGTTGTGTTGGCAGGCATTAATCTCTTTATACATCTCCATCATAACTTTAGGAAGACCAGGTGCATGGTCAACAAGCAGGAATATTTTGAAAAGAATCTTTTTTTCGGAGCAGTAGGTCTCCACAGTGGGCTTAAAATACTCAGCAAACCAAATTGTCAACAGACATGTGGTCATCCAGGCTTTGTTCTTCCATGTATGAAGCACAGGCCGAGTAGATTTAGCGTAATTCTTAAGGGCCCTGGGACTTTCAAAAGAATAAAGGACCATTGCCTTCAACTTCCCTGGCTTTAAAGGCAGGCTTTGGCTTCTCCTCTCTAGCTACAAAAGTCCTAGGTGATACCCTCTTCTAATAGAAAATGGTTTTGTTTACATTGAAAATATGCTGTTCAGTACCACCTCCTTCGTCAGTGACCCTAGCTAGATCTTCTGGATGGTTTGCTGCAGCTTCTCCATTAGCACTGGCTGCTTTATCTTGTGCCCTGATGTCATGGAGACGGCTTCATGCCTTAAACCTCAGGAACAAACCTCTGCTAGCTTCAGATTTTCCTTCTTCAGCTTTCTCACTTCTCTCAGCCTTCACAGAATTGAAAAGAGTTTCCTTTGCATTCTTAACTTGGCTGTTCGGTGCAAGAGGCCTAGCTTTTCACCTGTCTTGACTTTCACTGTGCCTTCCTCACCAAGCTTAATCATTTCCACTTTTTAAAATGCCAGACATGCAACTCTCCTTTTCACTTGAATGTTGAGAGGCCACTGTAGGGTTATTAACTGGCCTGATTTCAATATGGTTGTATCTCAGGGAATAGAGGAACCTGAGGCGGGGGCGGGGGTGGGGTGGGGATGGGAATAGTTGGTTGGTAAAGCAATCAGAACACAAATATTTATCAATCAATAAGAGTTCTCTGTTTTGTGGTTTGTGGTGCCCCAAAACAATTAGAATAGTTAACATCAAGGATCACTGATCATAGTTCATCATAACAAATAATGAAAAGTTCAGAGTGTTTCAAGAATTACCAAAACATGACCCAGAGACACAAAATGAGCAAAAGCTATTGGAAAAACGGTACCGATAGATTTGCTTACCGCAGGCTTGCCACAGACCTTCAATTTGTAAAAAACATAACGTCTGTGAACTGCAATAAAATGAACCAAGGTAAGGGAGATGTGCCTATTTTCAGTTTAGAAGGGATCTAGGTACCAAGTTAAGCGAGTTACTCGCTTTCACTTAGAACCGGGTTAAAATGCTACTGGGAAAGATTAACATGGGACTCTTTCTCTGTGTTTCTTCATTAAGGACGATACTTTTCATTTGTAAAGGATTAGGAACAAAAGATTCCCATCTAGAGCAGTATTGCCTTTTTTTTTTTTTTAAGATTTTATTTATTTATTTGACAGAGAGAGATCACAAGTAGGCAGAGAGGCAGGCAGAGAGAGAGGAGGAAGCAGGCTCCCTGCCGAGCAGAGAGCCCGATGTGGGGCTCGATCCCAGGACCGCGGGATCATGACCCAAGCCGAAGGCAGAGGCTTTAATCCACTGAGCCACCCAGGCGCCCCTAGCAGTATTGCCTTTTAACCACATTTGCACATCACATTTTACCAGGAATACATTTTGAAAATAGAGTTGACCCATGAACAACATGGGTTGGAACTGGCTGGGTCCACTTATACACAGATTTCTTACAGAACAGTACTGTAAATGGATATTCTCTTCCTTATTTTCTTGATAACTTTTCTTTAGCTTATTAAGATTATAGCATGTAGTAGAGGTAACATACAAAATATGTGTTAATTGACTTGTTATTGGTAAGGTTCTGTCAATAGTAGGCTATTGATTGTTGTTTTAGGGGAGTCCGAAGTTTTATGTGAATTTTTGACTATGTTGCCCCTAACCCTCACATTGTGGACGGCTCAGATATGCAGGTACCCAGAGTCTGTCCCTGGAGGTTTTAGGATCAGTAAATCTGTGATTAGATATACACATCTCTATTTTAGGATAATTCCCTGTAATCTGATACATATCCTTGGTTGAGGACCACTGTTAAGCAGTTGTTACCCTGACCATGGAGTGTTCCTTTTCTTTAGTGAAAGGGATTCATAGAGTATAGTTTTGTAATTTATGAAGAGAGAATTTAATTGAGCCATACATATTTTTTTATTCTGCTATGAAATAACAAGTACATTTTCACTTATTTTCACTCCTCTTCCAACTTAGACAGCTCACCATATAAAAAGAATTCTCCAGGGCGCCTGGGTGGCTCAGTGGGTTAAGCCGCTGCCTTCGGCTCAGGTCATGATCTCAGGGTCCTGGGATCGAGTCCCGCATCGGGTTCTCTGCTCGGCAGAGATCCTGCTTCCCTCTCTCTCTCTCTCTGCCTGCCTCTCCATCTACTTGTGATTTCTCTCTGTCAAATAAATAAAAAATCTTTAAAAAAAAAAAAAGAATTCTCCAAATCCCAGTATCCTCCACCACAAAAACAGTGTGCAGAAGGATTCAGGCCCTTGGAAATAAAAAGGAAAGGAGGAAGTTGTCTTTACAGCATGCTTCCCATATTCCTGTTAAGACCAGAGCATTTCTGTTCAGTTGAAGAAACAAGGCTAAGTCTTTGATTTCTTCATCCATTAATTGGGAGTATGATCTTTTCAAATGCACTTATTTTAACTATTTTTTATTTTCTATAGTTTATGCTTAAATTTCAAAATAATGTCTCTGGACTAGGAGTGCTCTTCCAAGATAATTTGTGCAATAGTTACTGTTTGCTGAGGGGTTTTGCAAATATCAATATAATATTCCTTATTTTATTGCTGTTGGCGTGAACACTCATGTGCTTCCTCTTCTAAGGTCTCAAGATATTTTAACACATTTTATTACTTTTCAGAACTGAGGTAGTGTAAATTTGGGTTCAGGATATATTGGAGAATAGATAACCTTTTGAACATCCTGTACAGTGTTCTTAATAGCAAAATTTCTTTTGGTAAGTTACTTGTGTGACCATTGTGGGGGCCATCAGCAGTCATCTTTTATTACTTGAACAGAGTTGCTGACAGATTCATCTGTGTTTAAAAATACTCAATTTTGGACAGGGTTGAAATTTGGAATGTGGATCATATCAAGGGGGAGGAAGAATGGAACATTGGGAACTTGGGTGAAAGCTCTCAGCTCTGATTTTATTGTGGCAGCTCTCCCACTCCTTGTGACTCCAAACCTGATTGAAAAGGACAACAATAGAATAATTCGGACCTTGGTTAAGAGTTTAAAAACTGAAGGAAAGATCCTATTTTCCGACCCATAAAATACCCACTTAAAGGCTTATTTAAATTTATATTTACTTAGGTTTATAAATATTGTGCTGTTTATACGTCTATGGCGTGGTCTGCTAGTTGGCTTCTCTCAGATATTAAAGCCTACTCACTGACTTTTTATGAGGACCAACGGAAATGAGCATAGAGTCAATGCTAGGGCGTATAAGGACACTTGTCTTTTTTCTGTCCCAAAAGCACTTCATGCTGCTAAATATTTACAGTGGACAAGTTCATAGAAAAGGGATATATGCCAAAATACTGCATTAAGGAAGTACAGCAGTAGGTGATTTTTTGCACCATGTGTCTATTTTCCCAATTTTATATAATACACACTTTGTTTAAAAAAGTAATATTCAGAGAGTTCTGAATATTATTTAATTGTTAAGGATGCAAACTATATATAGTATGATCCAGATTTTGTTTTAAAAATTAGATGTAAGGTTGATGGTTCCATGGTTGGTTGGATCATAAAGGAAATTCAACAAATGACCTAGTAGCTATTGTTATCTTTAGGTGGCACAGAAAATGATTTCTTTTTGTTTTTTTAATGTTTTCCCATATGTTATAATTATTAAAAAATAAACATTTCACTGAGATTGTGGGGAGAATTGAAATTAGTCCATTCATTGTACAGATATCAAATGTCTATTCTCTCCCAGGCACTAGGGGTATAAAAAAGGAATAAAACATAATTCCTATTCTTGAGGTCTCCACATTTAGTGGGGATAGAGAGATGACAAATTTGATCAACAAATGGCCCCACTCCTCTGATGGCTCAGTCAGTTAGGATTGATTAGGTCTCCTATTTAACTCCTGTTTTCTTCCTGCAAATGATCCCATAGGGTCTTTGTTGCTAGGAAGCTTTCCAAGGAGATGGAAGGCTTTGCTTTTATTAGTTCTGGAGCTGAAATGAGGTGTTCAGGCAATTTTGGTTCTCTACCCACCTCCACCCTCCCCATACACACACGTGTGCACACTCATGCACACAACTCAGATAACATACAGTAACCAAGCCCCAGGAGTGCCCTTCCCTTTCCGGCACATCGGTTGCTACCACACCCCCTCTGACGTTAGTCCCTCCTAATACATTTTCTTGAGTATGTGTTATCTGTCATTTTCTTCCAAATCATCTAGAATCTGCTAAACAATATCTGTTTGAGAAATGCTTCATCAGCTTTACGTAGTGCCAGTGATGTCGGTTTGGTGTGTGTTTTGAGTATCTATCTGGTCAAGAAGGGAGGAGGATGGGCTTCTAAACTGTAACCATGGTTTTCAGGGCCGAGGCAGCTGTCAGGAGGAGTGTGATAAGGGAATCATTCATTATCGGCTATGAGAAAACAGGTGCCTTATGTGTAGTGATAGATGAGAAACTGGAAGTCTTGGCTTTGGTAAATAAGGGGCGGGATGAGGTAGTCCTTAAGATGTTAGAAACAAGAGGCACCTGGGTGGTTCAGTCAATTAAGCCTCTGCCTTCAGCTCAGGTCATGATCTCAGGGTGCTGGGATCAAGCCCCACGTCCGGCTAATGCTCAGCCAGGAGTCTGTTTCTCTGTCTCCCTCTGACACCCCCACCCACCTTCTTGTGCTCACTCTTTCTCTATCTCAAATAAATAAAATCTTTTTTAAAAAAAGAAAGATGTTAGAAACAAATCTGTTAGTGAATGAAAAGCAAATTGGTGTTATTCAAGTTACTCACTTTAAAGCCGAGTAGCGGGTGGGTGTATGATATGGAATTATGCAGAGACAGGCTGGGGTCCCCTTCATGGACGGACCCCCACCGTCCTGCCTTGGCCCAACACCATTGGTGCCTGTGCTTTGTTTTCTAGGTAGCTGATGAGGACAGTCCCAATCAGCTTATTAATTAATAGAGACATTTTCAGCTGAAGGTTGGCAGTGACATGGTGAGCTTAACTCTGAAGAATTATATTTTGCTTTGTGAATGTGCAGCTAGCAGCTAGACAAGAATAGTAAGACATCTCTAAGTACCTATAGGTGTGAGATATTTTGTCTAACTAGACTAGAAATAGAAAAGTTTACTGAATTAGACTTGAGAACAATCCTAATTAGACCTTTATGAAGGTCCACATTTGGAAATGTGATGGTAGGTGACTTATCTCAGGTCTTAGAGCCAAGTTCTGTCGGAGTCTTCTAATGGATACGCAGGCTAGTGACCTCTCCACTACTCTGTGCAGCCTTTATGTGATTAATACCTTCTTGGAAACATGCCTCAGGCCAAAATCCCAGAGGCTTGCTCCTACGCCCCATGTGTCCAGAGTAACTGGGGACCCAGGTTGTTTGTAAAATGAGGGACATGAACTGCATGATGCGATCTTGGCCCTTTCCTGTTTGGGAAGTGGTCTGAGCGTACCTATCTCGTCAGGATGTGCCCTGTGTTTGACGTATGTTTTCTGTATACTATAATGAAGCCCAAATATTTCTGTAGTTTTCACTCTAGTAGGATAGAACCAGAGCAGCCATGTATCTTTCCATGCCTCCTTCATGCATGCTTATGGGTGTGTGCTTATACAGCAGAATAATCTCAGGACTCTCAAAATAATCTCATGACTCCCAGTCTTGATAATGCTTCACCATATTGACAACATGAGTTAGGGAGAAAGGGTAGAAGCCTTGAACCTAAGGTAGCTTTTTAGTGACCTTGCTCAGAGCCGTTCTGTAAAGGTGCTACAGAACAAGAAGTGTCAGACATGAAAGTGGTGGTAACTAACCCTGTTTGTGTTACAGGCCGTCTGTGTTCATAGAGGATAAAGCAGTAGACACTCTGGCTTATCTTAGTGATGGGGATGCTCGAGCTGGATTGAATGGACTACAGCTGGCAGTGCTGGCCAGGTTAAGCTCTAGGAAGATGTTCTGTAAGAAAAGTGGGCAAACCTATTCTTCCAGTAGAGTTCTGATCACTGAAAATGATGTGAAGGAAGGTCTCCAGCGATCTCATATTTTATATGACCGAGCAGGTAAGTAACAACTTATTTCATTAATTAATGAAATAAGTTGTATCTACACATTCCCATCCTAGACTTCTGGCTTCAGCTGAGTTCAGAACATGAACCTCATTCTCAGTTGGATCTCCATATTGGTAATTGAATTAAACCTCCAACTCAGAGCCTGATTTCAAAGACCTAGCTTCCTGATCGATCTTTCTTGTGAGAGGCACAGAGCAGAAGCTATCCTGATAAGAACTGAGCGGAGTTTTCATGTTAAAATTGCAGGCTTCAGACCTGCCTTGTAAGGTGGGTAGGTATTTTTTCCATTACTCTCTGTAGTGCCTTTTAAGATAAAAACATTTTGAAAGCCCCTATGTTCACAGTTGACAGTAATCTTTGTGGTCATTTATAATGGCAATAATAACAAGACTTTTGCAGTAAGTGACTTAGTTCTATTAGTTTAATGAGAAGTAAAGTCCATAATTTCTAGAGTCCCAACTAAAAATGAAGTTTATGTGGATCTGGATGTGATGTTTTTGGTTGTGATAGCTTTTTTAAACAATTTTTCTGCATACACTTACGTACTTTTGTAGAACTGCATTTATAGGTAACAGATTTAAAAACAGACTCCTACTAGATCCGTGACCTGGCAATATTAAATGTCATAAGCACAGCACAGTTGTATCTTTTTATATAAGGGGTGGGTGGTGAAGATTAGCATATGGTAGATTAGGCTGGACTCTAGGGCTTGAGTATTTGTGATTCTGGATTCTCTATCTGCAGTAACTGGAATTCCATACCTCTAAAAGTTATACAAGAAAAGGAAGCTGATCATTAAACATTCCAGATATCACATAGGCAGTACGTTTATCTACAATATTCTGAAATGCTTTTTGATGATGGAGAATAGGTCTTACTGGTTAGAGTAGCGGGGTGGAGGAGCTTAAGAATGACTCTGGGTTCTGGACATTGCCTCCTGATGAGCAGAACACTGACTTTGGGCAAGTGGCAGAAGCTCTTCAGCCTTAGTGTGCCTCAACTGATTGGGAGCTGGGTGCATGGGAATACTAATAAGTACTATGGACACATTAGTTAGGGACTCATTAGAGGCATTTAACAAACAGTCCTGTCTCCTCTCTGATGTGAACATGCCTCTCGGCAAGACCTCTCCTAGCACAACCCAAAGATCTCCGGTGGCCAGCTGTCTGCTCCTGAATGTCATGGGAATGCTGGGAAAGTCCGAAAAGTAAAGTATTCTAGACATAGAGCTTTGCTTTCTTTTGGCCAAATACAAGAATGGGGGATATAAACAAAATTTAAAATTTTAAGAGGTAAAAATATTCCCACATGCTGGGTTCTCCATCGTTTTGGGGGTTCCAGCAACAGGTATCTCTCTCCCTTGCACGTGGCCTAAACGAGACTCTTCATTTTGACTAGATGAACTGGAACTGTTCATTCACATTTTATCAGACTGTCATTTAAAAATCAAAAGGCTACCATTTAACATAACATTAGGTAACATTGAATATGGAACATTTTATATATGTTGTCCTTTTTTTTAAGTCTTAAAGAAACCTTAGGAGGTAGTTATTAATAGTATCTCCGTTTTATAGATAAAAAGCTTGCCTTAATTCACAAAGCAAGTGATAAAACTCATTCTCAACCACAGGTATAAGACTAGTTCCTAGGACTATGTCCTTCCCCACTGGTGGTGCTGCCTCCTTGCCAGCCCCAGCCTGACATCACCAGTTTCCTGCTAGAGCATGTTCACTCACACGCAGTAACACTCTCATGTGAGTACACTCACAGACACCCATATGCACACAGTGGATATCAGACATGTCTAGTCCTAGGATTTCTACTTCTCGAGGCTCACATTCCATCCAAGGGAGCTATGCGCAGTGGGGATCACTTTCTCTATAGCTCTGCACTGCCCCTGGAAGAGCTGGGGACAGTGGAGGCTGCCTGGTGTCAGACCTTGAGAACCCACACATTCTACAAGGCCTACGCTTACCATGACTGTGGCCTGCCCGCCACTACCCCACTGGAGTGTAGCAGCACAACCGTGAATCTGTAGATACTCATAAATACAGTTCAGATCCTAGAGAATTGTTCTTTTCCAAGCTGTGTTCCATAAATAGGGATGATAGAAGTATTGCCCTGGAAACCTGCTAGCTTATACTCCTGGGCCTTTTTATAACTCTGGTGAGACAAAAATCCCCAGCCCCAAGATTTTAATTATTTCATGTCTTCTAGTGTATAGTTACCCACTTCTAGGACCCAGTAACTAGCTCACATATTTATGTATCAGAGTGAAGAAATTTCTAAATGAGCACAGGTTCTCTGCCTTGCATTGAGGTCAGGGTTCTACATAAATAATGTCGAAATTTTAAGTTAAAAAATTGTATATGATCAAAGCAAAAGTGGAAGCTAGCGTAGAGTAAATCTAACACTTCCATGTTTCTGTGGTGCTTACTCCATACCAGGCGTACATTATTTAAGACTCAGAACCCAAAAGCCAGCTAGTCTTTAATCCCCATTTTACAAATGAGCGGCCCGAGGCAGGGAGGATCAGTGACATGTTCTTAGTCACGTGGCTAATAAGTTTGGTGCTCACATCCAGGCTACCTGGCTTGAGAGCCCATGCTCTTCCCTGTTAATTCGCTTCTCCTCTTCGACCTGCAGTAAAGGTATGAGTCAGTGAGTAAGTCTTTCAGGGTGATTCGTTGCCACCTCATTTACGGTTCGCAGAAAGTGGCACGAGGCGGCTTTCATCTCCCACATATCTGCAAGGTGGCCAGGCCTGTGACCGGGGCCAGGACCTTGTGGGTTTCACCCAGAACCCTTCCCCACCCAGTCTCCTTGACGATGTGACTTAGCTAGGAAGCCTAGAGATAGATGACAAGTCCATTTGTCCACAGGAATCTGCTGGCTGGACTAAAAACTACTGATCCGCCCTCTGCCTGAATGGGAGGTGTTTGGGCCCCTACAGTCAGCCTCCTGGGTCTTTCCCCCTGAGAAGCCGGCATCTTGTCTCATGCTGTCTTCAGAGGAAGGCCAAAGTGGTCCTACCAGCATGGTCAGCTGGTGGGGGACTTGCAAAGTAGGTCATGGATTCTCTGTCCACCTCGGTGCTTCCCTGGAAGGACTAATGCAAATAAGAATTCCCCTGCTTTTTTTATGAAGTGACTATTCTCTCCTCAAACTTAGAGAAGAGTTGATGGTCAGAAAATCCTGAAATTTCTCTTCTTAAATATGTTTTTTAAAGCACATTTCACTGATTTGTTTACATGTGAATCCTGGGCGAAAAGTGGGGGGAAACCTAGGTGGTGAGTGGGGGGCTATAGTGCTTTCAAGGTGAGAGCTCTTAGTCCATGTGTCAGCCCTTCTGAGATCCTGCCACATGAATGTCCTTGTACCAGATTTAAGTGACCACAGCCTTCAGATACCAGAAAGACAGCTGGAAAGAACACTGAGGAACAAATGGGCCATCTGTAACAGCTGTCCTTGTCATTGACTCTCCATCCTCATGTCTCCAACCAGGCCCAGGGACAGTTTCCTCAAAATGACAGTGGGGGCACATAGAAACAGAATATCAGATTAGTTCCCTCCACCTCTCGTTGTGGCAATCCACGGAGGTCCAGGAGAACCAGCTCTCCATGTGCTGCTCTCCTTGTCCCCATCCCAGGTCTCTGCTCGTGTTCAGCACCGGCAGCACAGGTACTCCAGCAGCCTCCTGCGCTGAGGCTGACCGGGTTACGAGACAAGCCCACAGACCCCAGAGAGAGCTCCTCTGGTCTCCAGCGTCCCGCACTGGTGCCATTGCACCCTCCTGCTGAGCAGCTTGAGGATAGCCGTCAGACTTCACTCTCCCCAGGCTTTCCTAGGTCCCTTATTCGGGCTTCCTTAAAATCAACCAAGTGGAACAAACCTGTGGCTTAGATAACCCTCCTATGGGCTCTGTGGATTTCCTCTTCCGCCCATGATCGAGCATGTGCTTTTTGTGTTATCTAGGAGAAGAGCATTACAACTGCATCTCTGCGCTTCATAAGTCGATGCGGGGCTCAGACCAGAGTGCCTCCCTCTACTGGCTGGCGCGCATGCTTGAAGGAGGAGAGGACCCGCTGTATGTGGCAAGGAGGCTGGTGAGGTTTGCCAGTGAGGACATAGGTGAGTGTTCTGGGAAGGAGCAGACCCTGGTGTTGACCAGAGTGTGGCCTTTTGTGTGCGGGAGCCGGAGAAGGGGGAGGGGGCGTTCAGAAATGCTGACCGCTTTGGGGCCTAGGAATTTCCTGGGACCATGTGGACAGGTAAGGAGAAGAGAAGACAAATAGGAACTGACTGGTTTATTTCTTGGCATCGTGTATGTGCTTTTGGGTGGTTGTATTCTGAAGAAGTCATCATTATCTGTTTCCTCTTCAGGAGTGCTTTTCCTAACATGGGTATTGAAATAAAAGAAATGTTTTAAATGCTTTGCAGTCATGTTCAGGTTTTCATTGGACAGCTCCTGAAATAAAAAGGGAAGATTCTGGACACTATGTAATGAAAAACATTAGGAAAACAGTTCTTTGATATAGTAAATGTTTTGTTTTTAATGTGTCTGTCCTTGTGACTGTCTGTATGGCCTTAGCCCCTCATGTTTGTCATTCATACTCATATTTTTCCTACTAGATGTAGTTTTTATCCATGAAGAAACAACTCTTGACACCACTCAGTAAATATTTCTCAAATAAGTTAATGAGATCAGAGGAGAGTCTGTTCTGATAAATGGGATTTTTCTGGTCAGTAACATCTACAGGCAGTGGTGATCTCTGGTCGCATCAGCTCATAGACAGGTCTGGGTGGGAGTGTGCATTATGACTTAAACTTTCCTTTGTCTTTCTGTGTGTGTGACAGGTCTGGCAGACCCTTCTGCATTAACACAAGCAGTTGCCGCCTACCAAGGCTGTCATTTTATAGGCATGCCCGAATGTGAGGTAAAGTAATCAGCTCAGTTCTTTGCAAATCACTTCCTTTCTCTTGGTGCCATGTCCCTTTGTGGATTTGAACATAGGTCCTGCCATCACCTTTAATGTACAGGCCCACCAAAGAAGCTGCTTGGCTTTTCAACTCCCTTTTTAGAAGCTTACACTCTAGAGGGGAGACCTTACATATAAACAAGGTCATGTTTTGAAACTTTTCTGTAGTTGTGGTTTCAAAGGAAGTGCTCAGCCCTTTCTTGGGGCAGAAGTATTGAAAGCACTGAGCAGGAAGTTTCTCTAAGTTCACCCATAACCAGCAGCTTCATATTTATGTTTTATATGTTGGGGTTTTAAGAAAAAAATCATTTAATAAAAATTCTTCTCTTTAACAACAAAAAAAAGCAATAAATCTTTTCCAACCTCTTACCTCCTGTAGGAATTTCTTCTCTCCATCACAACTGGTTATTTTGGCTGTAGGTAGAAAAGGAGGATAATAAACGCATAGTGAGAATCTTTTCAGAATTAAGTAGGGATGTCATAAAATAGTCTACAGGACAGAAGCTTTCTGGCACCTTCAGTAATGTTTTCTTTGTGTCCTAGGTGCTTCTGGCCCAGTGTGTAGTCTATTTTGCCAGAGCCCCGAAGTCCATTGAGGTGTACAGCGCCTACAACAACGTCAAAGCATGCCTGCGGAGCCACCAGGGGCCCCTGCCCCCCGTCCCGCTGCACCTGAGGAACGCGCCCACCAGGCTGATGAAGGATTTGGGCTACGGCAAGGGCTACAAGTACAATCCCATGTACAGTGAGCCCGTGGACCAGGAATACCTGCCGGAGGAGTTGAGAGGAGTCGACTTCTTTAAGCAAAGGCGATGCTGACTCTCGTAGGCTTTGATAGCAGTGGGATGTGTCTGTTTTTTAAGGAGAGCGAGAATAACAGAGTTGTGGGCTCGGTTGCCCAATGGAAGTTAAACGAGACCAACATTTTGTGCCAGAAATGTCAGAGTTCCTTAGGTGGAGGCACACGTACTTCAGCTAAATGTGTAACATTGAAATTGTGTTCATTTGCACTCTGTGCAACGGTTATGCTTATGAAAATATCTGGCAGCTTTGTGCAATGAATTAATGTTATAAGGAATTATCTATTTTGTCATAGTATTTAAGTCATAATGTCATTTCAGAATTCAGTTCTGTAGGATTTTTTTTTCTTTAAAAGATGTATATTCAGGGTAGTTTGAATTGGTAAAAAAATGTAATTGTGATTTAATACTGCATAGTGTTTTGGGTATTTTTTTTATATGCAAAGGTCTTATGAGCCAATAAAACTATTTCAAAGTACTCTTCAGTCCTTTCACGTCTTTCCCACCCGGGACCCTAGCTGCCAATGTCTGTCACCCTCACATGTCGGTAGGTAAATACTGTGAAAGAAAAATGCCCATAGGTGAGAAGGTTGGGAAGCTTAATGAGAAGCCTGTGGATCTTTGTAAAGATCCATTTTAAGTTTTAAAGGAATACGCTAGAGTTGTAAATGGCTTATGAAAGAACCCAGTGGTCTCTTCTTCCTCCAGTTTCTTCTTGCACCCCGTGTTTCTAGATGTTGCACTCCTGTTTTACTTTTGTGATTCCTAAACGCAAATACCACACACGTGCACACACACACGCGCACACACACACCTTTGATTCCTTTGCAGCTATTTCTGATTCTTCCCAAGCTACTTAATAGTCATCCACAAGAATCGTCCCTTCAAGTAATCTGTCAGTTCTGTTTCCCTCTCCCTCTCCCCCAACCTGGTGCGATCCCTTCAGGAACGCACCTCCTTCTGTCCAAGCGCTGCACAGCTGACGTCCGGGGACTCCACTGCCTTTCTCCTGCACGAGGATTCCTGTTTTCTCCATAGTATACCAGCCGTCTCAGCTCATCCCAGCGTTTCTGTACAACGTATGCTTTACTAGTTTGAGCAGGCTGGAGCGACAGTGACCTTGCACTCGCAGGCCTGGTGTGTGAACTCCCCTCCTCTGTCTGGGCATCAACCTTGCACCTGCCTCACGTGTTCTAGTTGAGGGGTCCGATGCTTGCCTTTTTCTCCTGAGGGGATCCACATGCTTTAAGAGCTTTATGAAACAAGGATGCATGGGAGGCAAAATACTTCGAGCTGTTAAGAGTCTAAAAATACCTTTATTCTACCTTCAGACTTATCTGATAGTTTGGGAATAAATTCTAGGTTGGAAATTACTTGTCAGTTGTCTTCCTCTTTCCCATGTTGCTATCGAGAAATTTGAAGACATTCTGATTTGTGACCTCTTCAAGCTGATAGAATCTTCTCTCTTTGTTCCTAGTTTTTGAAAAGCTCACAGTGATTTTACCAGGTGCTGAGTGGACCCTTTCAGTCTAGAAATTCATGTCTTTCTGTTTTGGGAAAGTTTCTTTCTTTATTCATTTACTAAGTGTTGGGTACTTGCCTCATGCTAAGCACTCTGGGGACGCATCAGCTAAGGAAAAACAACATCCTGGGGCGCCTGGGTGGCTCAGTGGGTTAAGCCGCTGCCTTCGGCTCAGGTCATGATCTCAGGGTCCTGGGATCGAGTCCCGCATCGGGCTCTCTGCTCAGCAGGGAGCCTGCTTCCCTCTCTCTCTCTCTCTCTCTGCCTGCCTCTCCGTCTACTTGTGATCTCTCTCTGTCAAGTAAATAAATAAAATCTTTAAAAAAAAAAAAAAAAACAACATCCTGTGCTCATGAAAAAGATAGTATGAAAAATTGTATTTTAATATGTCCGCTGATGATGAGTGCCACGAGGGAAATAATCAGGGAACTGAGCTAGAAAGGGTGAGGAGAAGCCAAGATTTTATTTGGAGTAGCCAAGGTAGACTTCGTCAAGAGGAGAATATTTGAGTCAAGAATTAGAGGACGTGATTATGCCATTCAAGGATAAGGGAGAGCGTTCCAAGCAGAGGGAACAGCAAGTACAAAGGCCCTAAAGAAGGAAGGTGCCTGGCTGGCTCAGTGCTCTAGAGGAGGTGAGTAATTGGGATGGAAGGAAGTAGTGGAAGTGGAGAAGAGATGATGGGGGTTTGGATTAATGTGGCACCTTCCCAGTCCTGGGAAAGACTGGCTTTTACTCAACGATTCTAGCAAAGGAGTGTCACAGTGGCACTTATATTTTGTAAGGATAGCACTCGCTGCGTTGTTGAAGGAAAGCAGGGCAAAGCAAGGAGAAGGGGCATCAGAATTTGCAGTGCTCCAGTGGAGGAGGTGACAGGATTGGTGGGAGCAGGCATGGTGAGGAGTGGTGTGATTAGGAATATGCTTGAAGGGAGAGTGCACTTCCTCACCTCCATTTTCCCTGAGCTTGGCCCTCTTGAACTGGTGTTTGTCTTCCCTCCTTGTTTCTCATCCTTTTGTCTTTTTGCTCTACTTCCTGGGAGATTCCGAAAATTTACTTTCATCCCTTCATTTTTACCATCACACATTTTAAATCTCCAAGAGCTCATTTTTAATGTTCCCCTTTGTTTTGGGGGGAGTAGCTTGTGTTTGCTTACTCATTCGTGTGATGACTGCTTATCTTATCTCCCTAAGGATATTAAATTTGTTTCTAATTTTCTCCCTACATACTCTCTTCCATATTATTTTCTGGTTGTTTTAGTCTCTTTCAGACTGAAAGCTCTGAGCCCTTGGTGGGAGTGGACTTCGATCCTTACTGAGCCATTTGTTGGAAATCGTTGAAGTCTGCATCTTTAGGCTGGTTAGGGCCCCAGAGAAACTCTTCTCTTCTCCCGCTGAGTAGGTCAAGATTGGCTCCCTGCATTCTGGGTGCCACGTAGGTAGTCATCATACAGCAATCAGTATGTCTATGTCCCCTTGATCTCTGAATATGAGTCAGTAGCCAGCAACCACCCCCCACTCTCTTTGGGTCCAGTTCAGAGATTCTCCAATCGCCTGGAATAAGAGAGCATACCTGCCACTGCCCAAGCTTTTGAGACATCTGCCACATGGATCAGGTGGGTTCTTGCCTTTCCCCACCAGGATCTCTCAAGTCAGTTACCATCTGCCCATTGTCTTCACAACCTCCAACATAGTGTTGCCATTATCACTTGTTCTCTATCATTTTCACAGCTGATGACTTTTAAAGATTACCATAGTTTTTGGAGGGAGTGGGGGACCTTGAGAAAAAAATTAAATGTAGGTTCAATCCATCATCTTTATGGATATTTGGATATTTAATTTAATAAAACTGTTTACAGTTTACAACCACAGGAAGCAATTCCAACTCAAGACCTGAGGAGGCAAGGGGAGAGAGCTCAGGGGAAACGCTAGGACCGCCTTCTGACCAGGATGGTGGCGGTACGTAGAAGCGGACGAGCTTGACAGCTACTGTACCTCTTGGCAGAAATAGGGGAGCAAAATACGTGAAAGGGAAATGAATAGCTTAACCCCTCTCCTGCCCTCTGATCTCTTGCTGGTGCCTCCCATTGGCAGAACCTACCGAAGTTTCCCTGGTTAAGAAGCAGCGCAAGACGGGTGGAGAGTCGATTTAAAGGAATAAGTGATGAACACTTAGAGTGGCCAGATCTCTGAAATAAGAGATAACTACTGTATTTGAAAAGAGAATTCTGCATGATCTTATATATATGCCTTGAGAACCAGAAAGAAGAGTTTGAAAAATTAACAATGGAGTCTAGGAAAATGGTTCAATGTTAACAGTACATGAAAATTAGTAGATTCTGGACAACTAACTGTAGTCAGAAAATACACCAAGAAAAATATCCCATTCTCAGTAACAGCCTTAATCTCTGAGGAACAGGACCAGAGTGAAGAAACTGCCGTACTATTGAGATTGAGAAAAGTTGAACAATAGGAGAAGCGACATAATTTTATTATAAATGTGACTTACAAACACTACTTAAACTTGTTTTCATTTTCCCATCATGCTTGGCATTTAGAATGTGATCAGTACAAATTTGTTGAATGATAAAGAGTGAATAAAAAAACTTTCACCTAACTATTTATGTATGTGTCTTCAACTAGAGGTCTGTCCATGATACTTCTGTCCACCAGGAGTCAGGCTTCAGCTGTGACAGATGAGCCCATGTTTCAGTACTTCCTCCCAGCTCCCCTGGGACTGGGACGGGTACGCTCACTGTTTAATAGCCTCATACACTAATAAACGGGTTTTAAAAGAACTTATTTGTCTGATTATAAAAGTAGCCAGGGATCGTTGCAAAAGAGATACAGGAGGAGAGACAACAACAGCAAACAAACCAAAAAACATACACAGGCACAGAGAAAAAATTGTAAAAATCAACTTTAATCTTTGTTCAGGGATAATTGGTGTTAACATTTTAGTAGACGCCCTCTGGGTATTTTCCAGTGTGTGTATGTGTGTGTGTGTTTGCGCGCACGTGTGAGAACTGGGAACATACGCCATCTGCTCTACAGCTTGCTTTTTCTCACCTCACCATATGATTTTTCACATCCCGAAATTAGTCTCTTAGCATCTAACTTTTCATGGCTGCCCACAGAGCCCCCCGGGGGCCACACATGCCTTGTGCCGCACGACACCAGCTGTACCATCCACTCAGGCTGTGACACAGTGGGCACCTCAGAATGGGGATCTAGCAACCACCAGAGAAACCTATTCTCTGGGCCTCAAGCCACTTCCTTGGTGTCCCTTGCCAGCCCCGGACTGTCTGTCCCGGGGCCTTCCCTGGACCTCAGCACGTTCCTTCCCCTGTGCCCCAGGCTGTGCGGTCCAGCAAGGGAGGAAGGAAGGAGGGCAACCGTCTGATCCCGTGCCCTCAACCTCTCCTGCCTAGTGCTTGCAATCCTGCCGCGCTGTTTCTCTGCTCTCGGTGTGAAAACAAGTCCATGGCCTGAGCCCGACCTCCTCCCCAGCTCCACTTCCCCCACACTCCTGCCCCAGTAGCCCCCACCCCAGGTTCTATCTGCACCTCCACCAGCAACACAGGGTGAAGAGCGTGGCCCAGAGTCCTGTCTGCCTGGGTTCGAATTCTACCCGGGGCCACTTCTCCACTCTGTGACCTGGGTTTTCATCCTTTTCACTTTTCTCCTCTGTAAAATAGGGATGCAAATATTACCTAATTAGGATGGGGATCACCTGATTTAAACAACATATTGCTGAGAGCAATGGTGGGGGTCACAAAGAGCTAGATAGGAGCGTCACTCATTCTGATCTCAGCTGATACATCGCTGTCTTTGGAAGGCCCTTAGATCCTGCAGGTGAGTGAGGTCTAGGAGATGCTCCCACTGCCCAGGAACTTTCACCTGTCGCTCTGTGAGCACTTGTGCTTTTCCAGGGCTGCCACGGGCCAGCTGGACATCGCTCTGTTCCTCTGGGCGTGCAACGTGAGCTCCTGGGGCCAGGCCACTGGCATCCTCTTTCATTTCCTTCCCTGAGGGGCCCGCACTCAGCTAGGGAGACTAGCCCAGGGGCAGTGCTGGGTTGCAGTCTTCCAAGGACACTTGACACTTATTTTTGGCTGGTGTCAATAATTGCAAACATGTGTACTGACTGCTATGTGTTGGACACTATTCCAAGTGTTTTACATTTATGATCTCAATTTCCAAAATAACTATCTGAACTAGTATTGTTATTGTGTCGATTTTAAATATAGAAGGGGACTTTGTGCTGGGGGTGGGGGGTGGGTGGGGGCTGAGTAGCTCAGTCAGTTAAGCATCTGCCTTCAGTTCAGTTCATGATTCCACACTCCTGGGATTGAGCCCCGCATCAGGCTCCCTGCTCAGCGGGGAGTCTGCTCCCCCTGACCCTCCTCCTTCTCATGTTCCCTCTCCCTCGCAAATAAAAATAAAATCAGAAAGGAAGGGAAGGAAGGAAAAGGAAGGAAGGAAGAGAAGAGGACTTTGGGTGGTTAAGTGATGGTCCCAGAGTGACAGATCTAGGCTTGGAACCCATGTGGTCTGGCCAGCTTCTCGACTCTCGTGTGCCTCAGAAGAGCCATTTGCTGTTCTTGTTTAAACCCCAGAAATTTCTAATTCCATCAGTCTGCGATGAGCCCTAAGAATTTGTTTCTAATGTGGGCGCCTGGGTGGCTCAGTGGGTTAAGCCGCTGCCTTCGGCTCAGGTCATGATCCCAGGTCCTGGGTTCGAGCCCCACATCGGGCTTTCTGCTCAGCAGGGAGCCTGCTTCCTCCTCTCTCTCTGCCTGCCTCTCTGCTTACTTGTGATTTCTCTCTGTCAAATAAATAAATAAAAAAATCTTAAAAAAAAAAAAAAAAAAAAAAAGAATTTGTTTCTAATGAGTTCCCCAGCGATGCTGTTGCTGCTGGTCTGTGCTGGGCACACTTAGACAGTCACTGCACTATGCCACATTCCCAGCCATCAATACTCTAGAAAGAGGGTTTTCAATGGAAAACACACTTTTTTCAGACTGAGGGTAAAATTGCCATGTTTGTCTTCCCCCAACCCATACCCATTTATCTTGACTTTGTTGCTCTTTGTGACTTACGAAGCCATGAAGCCTGTCCAAAGTCCCCATGCCAACAGGGCCTGCCTCCCTTCCCACTTTTCCCTCAGCTCCTTCATATAGCCAGTGTGGCTGGGTTAAATCCTCCACACTTGAAATCGGTACGTGAGTGGGGAAACAGGGCTGCTGTGCATCATGCCAGCCTGGCAGGCCCAGGGGCAGGGCAGCTGAAATCCAGAGGAAAGGGCCTCCGTTTCCGATTCTCAGGGAGGTGCCACATGGACTGCCGAGACTCTTGAGGGAAGATGAATTTGGGAGCAAGATGATTGCTGTGTTTCTTGCTTATCTTGATAAACTTTTAGCTTCTACTGAAAACACTGTTTTTCCGTGACTTGGCTCCTTCCTGAGGAATGAGATGTATGGACTTGATCTTGTAGCCAGGAAGTTCTCTACTCAGCCGGGCACCTCCTCACTATTACAATGAGCTGAAACAGGTATTGTGATAAGAGAGTCTCTCGCTGGGCCAAGAGCATGGAGATAGTCAGAACTGAGCACGGATATAGGAAGTGAGCACAGGCGGAAGGGGCCTTGTGCCTCAGGTGGGGTTGTGCCCCGGTGAAAAGCAGCTCTGAGGAAACCAGCATCCATGTGGCCATCTGCTTGGGCAACCTGCAAAGTTGCAGGGCTAGTGTTGCTTTACTGTGAGTGGAAGTTATGTAACCGGAAGCCTATGATCCTAGCCTTTGAGTTGAATCCTAGATCTCTTCCATTAATTTTTTTGCAATCTTGCCCCAAGAGCCATCAAAAACATGAAGTCCTCGCTAAACCAACCAGTGAGAATCCACTGCTCTTTCCTCTGCTCACATCACACCCACCCGCCGACACTGCCTATAGTCTGTCTTTTGGGTGATGGATGAGAAGCCTGCTGAGGGCAGTCAGAGCGCTGGTCATGTTAGCCTCACAACATCTGGCCGGCTCCTAGCAGGCTTTTGCCAAGCATCTGTTTAGTTGACTTTCTTGCTAGAGAAGATGGTGATATCCAAGAGGAGGCATCTTCCCGTCACCGATGGTGCGGGCATGAACTTGCCCTAGCTCAGGGCAATGCATCTGGCTTTCTGGGCTTCTGTAAATGCCTGGGAGGGATGGTGTCCTTTAGGATAAGGTATGAATTTTTCCATTTCTGCACTAAAAACAGAGTCCGTGTCCCTCTTGCAATATCATTATTGAAGCAATAACCTGATTGCAAAGTCAGTGTTCTTGACCTTTCTGTGATGTCTTAATGGGGCAGAATAAAACTATAAAATTAACGCAATTGAGGTGGAATTCATAAAACACATTTGGACGACTTCCGGAATCACAGAATATTAATCAGCCTCTGTAAACCTCTGTCTCCTTATCTCTTGAAGGAGGGTAGATTATAATAATCTCTAAAAACTCGGGTAGTTTGCAGATACATGCTTGTCATTCACATCATAAAACCACTTAAAGGAAAGTCCCTCTTTTGCTGATGAGTCACTCAAAGTATACATTTTAGATCTTTCTAGAATTCTTCAATGGCAGGCAAATGAGATTTGGAGACAAAGCCATTGTCCAGTTTCTGGCAAGTCACATACATTCTTTGGGCCTCTGTTTTCTCAGCTTTAGAGTGAGTATAACAGTGGCTGCTGTGCTCATTTTGACTTTGGACAATTCTTACGCAAGACAATAAGACAACACAGTTCATGTGGGTACTTTATCAACTGTCGATAAAGTCTAAAATTGAGGGACTATTTTTTTTGTCCACTTATAGATTAAAGTGTTAAGAAATATTAGCAAGTTTCAGAGGTCTATTGCCATGAGAGAATTTTTTCATCAGCATGCTTAATACACAGGAATGGAAGGAACTCCAAAACTGATAAATATGCCCCCAGTCCCATCTCCTGGGCTCCTTGTCACCCTGCGGTCTCAACCACTTCCTCTCCCCTAACGGCCCTGAGCAGCCACAGATGGGAATGAATTTCTGCTCTTCTTTGTCCTTGTCTCCCTTGGCAACATGAGCGGAATCTCTCCTTGCCCATCCGCCTCCACCTTCCCTTTCCCAGAATCAGAACCTGGTGATGGTGTGGAACTCAGGAAGATGAGACCTGAGCATCATATCAGGAACCTCTCTTCTAGTTTCTCTTGTCCTATGAGTGTCCCAGCAGCACAGGGGGCAGAACGGGGAAGACACTGGCGTTGTTACAACATTTGATGTTTAGGAAATCTTTGCCAACATTTTCCCAAGTCATGCTTGAACTGGGAGTGTCATCTGACTCTGGGGTGGATAACGAGTCTTGTAGGATTCTGCGGGACAACGAGCATTGTCTTCTTAGCACTACTCAAAGTGGGGTTCCCTGAACTCAGCAGCAGCCCCACAAACAGGTGAGAAATTTAGGGTGTGAGCAGAAAGGCTAAGGTCCAGGAGTCTGTGTTTTAACAAAATCTCAACTAATTTTTGTGCCCGCTAAATTTTAAGAAACAATGTTGTAAGTTATTCTCAGAGACTTTGGTCCCATAATGCAAGGGACTGTGACTCAGGAACAGTCAGGTAATATCAAATAGCCAATCAGGTTCTCCAAATTCTTCTCTAATTTCTCAGGAACCTCCAGGGGACTTCCCTTTTCAGTCTACCTAGAACCCAGAGATCTTGCTCATTTTCCCACAGTTCCAGAAAGCATGCAGGGCTGCCCTGGAAGCCCTCAAGGGCAGGTAGAAGGAGAGGACAGATGGCTCCACCACCCACCCCACACCCACCCCCAATCACCGGCTGGAAACCTGGCAGATCCTCTCTCTTCTCATCCCTCCTTTTCCACAACCTCAAATCTCTTCCAGGAAGGATATGTCTGGGCCACACCAAGGCTGGATGTCCCTCAACAGTAAGAACTTCACTCAGATGTTGGTATGTCTAGAGCTCACCCTATTACTTACTGTGGCCCACCCATTCCTTCTGGATTTGGGGGAAAGACACCAGCAGGCCCAGATAGAGGAAAGAACTATATGGGATAGCGCCCGTGCTGGCCCCATGAGGCTGGCATGGGGTTGGCTGTATCTGCAGGACGGAGCACCAGAGGGAGCCCAGTTGGAGCCATTAGTGCTATCTGTGAATTGAGAAAATGTCCCTGTGAAGAGAAAAAAGGAGGTGAGAGGAGGTAGGCCAAGTGTGACTCTCGGGCCCTAAGGCCCAGAAGCTCAACACTCAACCCAGTCCGGCAACTTTGCAGACATGGTTTAACCCTGGCCCCCTTCATCCACAAGCTCATTCTCTAGGTCACAGAAGCCCCCCGAAGCTCCCTATGCTGGTGAGGGTGGGAGAGAAGGGATTGACCCCCAGTGACAGAGTGAGCCAAACCACGTCCCTGGAACTGCATGTTGGGACCAAGAATGAATGTGTCCTCAGTTCTTCCCGTTCGTCCTCTGCCCTCCCCACCCCAAGCAGCCAGCAGGGAAGTTCCCACAAGCAGCACCCTCTGTGGCTTGGTCCCTAGTGCCCAGTGCCCCTGAGGCCTCCAGGGGACAATCTATACCCGAGGGAGCAGGGAGCGTTCGCTCAGATTTACACAAAGAAGGCATCCACTTGAACCCACGGCACACATTCCAGTCATCACTCAATTTTATCAAAGGCAGGATGTCCTCTTCTGGTCCTTCCCGCGTTGCTGCAGGCAATTCTGGGAGAAGTGGAGGGACCTGTGTTTCCTTTAAAATCAGATTCCAGGGGCGGCTGGGTGGCTCAGTCGGTTAAGTGGCCAACTCTTGATATCTGCTCATGTCATGGTCTCAGCGTCCTGGGATCAAGCCCGGGATTGGGCTCTGTGCTCAGCAGAGCAGGGAGTCTGCTTCAGGATTCTCTCTCTCTCTCTCTTTTTCTCTCCTTTCTCTCTCTCTCTCTCCCAAAAGTAAATAAATAAATCTTTTTTAAAAAATCAGATTCCACTGTGGTTTCAAGCTGATGCGTCTCACTTTCTTCAAATGAATCCCTCCTCTGCATCTAAATTTGTTTAAATATCCTCATTCAACTTTTCAGCATCAGAAAGATACTTTTAAATAGATATTTGTAAATCTGTAAGGATACACTTGTGAGATAGTGCGTAAGTAAATAATATTTTGAACATAAAATTCCTGTAAAATCCTGGATTGGCTTTTAATCCTTGAGTATAAGGAGTTGCGGTATGGATAGCTACCGCCTGATTTCCAACCATGTGCCCCCTCTCCCTAGCGGTGCCCAGAAGACACTGGCAGAGATTTTCTTGGGCAGTGATGGTGGACACCTAGAATCTTGTGTGTACAGACCAGCCATCGCTTTCTTTGGGGGACATTCTGCTCCTCCGCTTGGAGCGTGTGTCATGAAGAGAGGTTATGGCTTCCACAGCCGCCCTGGCCCAGGAGCCAAGCTCTGTGCACTTCGCTTCACTGGGTGCCTGACTTTCAGGACCTGACCGCCAGGCCCCGGTTCTGCCCAGAGACCAGAGAGGTGAGTCCCCGTTCTTCCTCGGCCATGACACTCAGAGATGTGAAAATAGGCTTCCTGCTTTGTGAAGAAATTCAGTATGAGGATATCAGAGTGACACATGGAAAGACAGGAAAAGGGACAAGCCAGAGCCTTGGAAGCCCCGTTGAGTATGTTCCTAAGGGCAGCCACACCTCTGTCATTTCTGGGGTTGAAACTGCCAGTAATCCCCACTCTCTCTCCTCTTCATCCGGTTCAGGTTGCCCTTCTATAACCTAGTGACTCACGGACACCTCGGGCTCAAGAGCTGGGCTGGGGAGGATGTACTGAGGAGTAGAGGCCTTACTCAGCTGTGACTCAGTTGCTGTTAGAAGGCAGTGGGTGACGGGTAGGTCGAGGGAGGCTCTTGAAATCTCACACCCATTTTTACTGGTAACTTGCTATTTCGGATTTCCTATTGAAAAAGCTCCAGCTTTATTTTGAAATGGAGGCAAAGTGTCTTCAAGAACTACCAAACTCTGGTAGGAACATCCTTGGCCTTTATAATTCTTTGAGATCAAAAGCAGCCAAGGTTGTCTGCTACTCCCCTCTTACACCAGTCCGTCTTCACCCCAGGCCTGTCCATCTGTCCCTACCCTATGCCCTGTTACCACAGTTGTTTGCTGAGAGGTGCAGAGGGGTGGTGAGAAGAGCCTGGGGTTTGGAGTCAAGCTTGGTTTGAATCCTGGCTCATTAGACCTACACTCTGGACCTTGGCCTCTTCACTGGTATAAATGAGCTAATGACACACTTACTTCTATGACCAGAGAGAAGTCAAAGTCATGACTATAACATGCCTGGCATATAGAAGGTATTTCGTTATCAATCTTGAAAAACCCTTATGTAACACGCTTTCTGAAAGTAAAGATTTTTTTTTTCTGCTCCTGGGTATTTTCAAAAGTGGCCAGTACTGTTTCCATGTGCTGGGACCAGTCCAGATATGATTTTCCCTTTGACCTGTGAAGCCAGGTGTGCCCAACATCCCCTCTGTGATTTACTTCTGGAGATCCTTTTCCTTGTGTTGTTAGAACATAAAAATCAAGCTGCATTTCAGTCTCTGTTTCAGCCCTAAGAATAGATCACTTATAAGGACGCCTGGGGGGCTCAGTCAGTTAAGCATCTGCCTTCAGCTCTAGTCATGATCTCAGGGTCCTGGGATGGAGCCCTGTGTCAGGTTCCCTGCTCAGCGTCTTCCTCTACCCCTCCTCCCTCCTGCCCCTTTGTGCTCTCGCTCTCTCTCTCTCTCTCTCTCAAAGAAATAAAATATCTTTTTAAAAAAGGATAGATCACTTATAGATAATTGATGCTGTCTCACATAGCATCATAAGACTGTAAAGGAACTTCTGAGTCATTTAACACAGGTCCTACTGCCCATGTGACAGACATTTGACTGTGGTAGAAAAAGAAAAGATCAAAATCAGTCATTTTGATGGATCATTTGTTGAATCATAACTCTCCCATTAACATACCTAGTAAACACCATTCCCTAATTAGTCATCTTGATAATACTTGTTGCCTGCAAACAAAATAGAGCACATTTAAAAAAAAAATAAGATCAGGCTGTCGTTACGGAGAATTTTACTTGAGACTGGACTCCTTTCAGTGAGTATGTGCTTAACAGGCCAAGTTAACCCCAGCAGGGCTCTGTGCACTTAGACAAATGCCCATGACATCATTCCGTTTCTCCAGTTTCTATGCATGTTCCAGGTTTGCTGGAGAACGGTCTAGAAAGGTTTCCTCTGAACTGAACATAAAAGGAAGAAGTGGGAGCTCAGCATGTCATTTCAGAAGCTCCACCCGCAACAGCGTACCATCTCCATTTAAATCCCTGTCTGGTCCCTGGACACAGGCACCCGATTGTATGCATTCATTCCCTCCCTCATTCATTCATTCATTTCCTCCCTCACTGGTTTAACAAAGATTGGATGTTGGGAATATAAAAGTCAGTGAGAGGACTCCAAAACTAATCTGGCAGAATAAATACACACACAATTGAATTACTTTCACGTATCACTGTAAAAGAGTTGATACTTTGTGTCTGATAGTCAGTTTGTTAGTAACAGGCAAGTTTGGTTGGATTTGATCTCCTGGAAGTCTCTCCGTCTGAATCGATCTTTCTCTTCTTCACACTCCAACAGGGCTGGTACAGCATCTTTGGTGTGATAGTGCTTCCTGGGTTCTGTTTTATGTATTAGCCAAATTATTATGATCTGAAGAAGATATAAATAAGCAGGAAGTGGGTCTTTGCTCTCAAGGTGTTTATAGTCTATTAGCAGCTTTCAGAAAGGGCACCAGCAATCACTCCAAGACATAGCTGGTAAGTGTTAAAGGAGGTCCACACAAAGAGCAACAGAGAGGATGTGAACAAGAACATGGCATCACCAGGGAAGCATTCAGGTGGCAGAGGGAGTAGTGACAGGCGACTTGAAGGTTAAGTAGTATTTCAGCAGGTACATAGAGTAAAAATCAGCATTCCAGAAAGAGAAAGTGGCACTCACAGTTCTGCTTCCAAGATTCTCAACCTCAGCATTATTGACGTTTGGGGTCAGACAACTCTTTGTCGCGGGGGGGCTGTCCTGTGCAGACTGGGACGTTTGGCAGCCTCACTGGCCTCCCGCTACTCCATTCCAGTAACACCTCCCCCGAGTCATGACAAGCAAGAATGTGTCCAGATATTGCCACAAATCCCTGGGGATGGGGAGCAAAATCATCTCTGTTGAGAACCCTGATACATAAATTCTATACCTCGCAGATGCACACATCCATACATACATTTACAGTTTTTATCTGGTGCTGCTGTTTGAACTGAGTCACATCCTTTGACTTGTCTGAAAGTGGGAATGAGGTAATAATGTTTGCATTAAATGATTATTGTAGGGATTAAATAATGTATGTCAAGTCTTTGGCACATAGTTATTACTGTTCCTTAAGTCAGTTGGTCATGGGATTTTAGAGCAGAAGTTGGTAGGTTCTTAGCTGAAATTTTTTTTTTTTATCTTTTAACATCAAAGAATGGGTTGGTTGGAGGGTACTAAGCAGGTCGAGAACTCTGAAGGTGTAACTGTAGAGCAGGCAAAATATAATAAGGGCCTGACCATAGGTGGTGTTGCTGGGAGTGGGAAAGAAGGAATGGCTGTAGGAGAGAGACTTTAAACAACTTTATTGAGTTATATTGACATACAATAAACGGCACTTATATAAAGGGTATAATTTGCTGCGTTTGACACACATAGACAGCTGGGAAATCACCATCACAATCAAGATAGTGAATGTATCCCTTAGCCTCCCAAATGTCCTCATTCTTTTTGCAATCTCTCTCTCTCCCTACCCCTAGTCCTGTCCCCAGGCAACGACCGATCTGCTTTCTGTCACTTTTGATCAGTTTACAATTACTAGAATGTTATAGAAACAGAATCATGCAGAGTGTGCTTTGATTTTGGTCTGGCTTCTTTCATTCAACAGAGTCATTTTGAGACTCATGCACGTTACAGAATGTACCGATAATTTGATACTTTTTTGCTGAGTAGTATTCTGTCATATGGATATGCCACAACTTGTACGTTCATCTGTCTGTTGATTGACATTTGGGCTGTTTTCAGGTTTTGATTATTACAAATAAAACTGCCATGGACTTTTGCATATACTCTTTGTGTGGACATGTGCTTTCTTTTCTGATAAATAACTAGAAGTGGAAAGGCTGGGTCCTATGTTAGGTACATATTTAACCTTTTGAGAAATTGTTTTCCAGAATGGTGTCATGTTTATGTCACCATCAGTAGTGTACACTTAGTATGATGAATCTTTTTCACTTAACCAATCTACTGGATCTGTGTCTCGTTGTGGTTTAAATCTGCATTTCCTTAATGACTAATGACATTGAACATCTTTTCATGTGCTTTTTGGCACCCATATATCTTCTTGGCACAGTATCTATATAAATCTTTCATTTTAAAAAATTGAATTTTTGTCTTGTTATTATGCGCTAAGTATTCCTTACATATTCTAGATTATATCTTTTGTCAAATATGTATCTTACAAATATTTTCTCCTGGTCTGTGGCTTGCTTTTGAAAAACAAGTATTTTTCTGCTTTGTTTTGTTTTGGTAAGATCCAGTATATTAATTTTTTCTTTTATAATTTGATCTTTTTATGTATTTTTAAAGATACTTTACCAAACTCAATGTCATACAATATCACTAAGATTTTCTCCTATGTCTTATTCTAGATGTTATTTTATTTTATTTTTTTTTAGCTCTTACATCGAGGTCTGTGTTTCTGTTTGCAATTAAATTTTGCATATTAAAATTACATAGGAGAGGAGTGACATTAGCATAAGCCGACACTCATTTTGTCCCCCTCTCAACAACAAAAAAAATCAGCATCTATTCACAAACAAAAGTGTCTTTGTTGGAGCTTTGGGATCCAGGACCTTACTCAAGGGACCAGGAAAAGTCCCACCCATCTGTTAGTTAAGTAATAGGCAGCAAGACCTTGGTCCCTACTGCAGACCCTGAAATGGCCCATGAACCACCTCCAGCCCTTCTTGGGCATGGTCCAGGAGCCCCTGGAAAACACTGTCTTAGACCAATCACCCACAGACAAGACTGGAAGTTTTCACTGCTGGGTTCTACCAAATATTTAAAGAATTAAAGCAAATTCTTCTGAAACTCTTCCCAAAAAACTGAAGAGGAGGAGACACTCCCAAACTCATCTTAATGAGCAAGCATTACCCTAATCATGGCCTGATAAAAACACTATAAGAAAGGAGAACTACAGGGGTGCCTGGGTTGCTCAGTCAGTTAGTGTCTGCCTTCAGCTCAGGTCATGATCCACAATTCTGAGATCAAGCCCTACATGGGCTCTTTGCTCAGTGCAGAGCCTGCTTCTCCCTCTCCCTCTGCTGCTCCGCCTCCATGTGATCTTACTATTTCCTTCTGTCAAATAATAAAATAAAATCATTTTTTTAAATTATAGAAAAGAGAACTACAGACCAATATCTCTGGTGAACAGAGATGTGAATATCCTAACACTATATCAGCAAACCAAATTCAATATCATATTAAAAGGATCATACACTATGATCAAGTAGATTTTATGTCTGGGATAAAGGAGGGATAACATCAGCAAATCAATAAATGTAATATACCACATTAATAGAATCAAAGGTAAAAATCATATGATCATCTCAATAGATGTAAAAAAAGGATTTAACAAAATACAGCATCCTTTCATAATAAAGACAGTCAATAAATTGGGTATAAAAGGAACAAACTTCACCTCAACATATTTCAACAACTTCAATATCTTCAACACACTTAGATATTCAACTAATAAGCACCATGTAGGAAGCCCATAGCTAACATTGCTCTTAATGGTGAAAGGTTGTATCTTCCTCTAAGATCAGGAACAAGACAAGGGTGCCCACTCTCAGCATCTCGTATTCAACATATTACTGGAAGTCCTAGACAGAGCAACAAGACAAGAAAAAAAAAGTCATCCAAATCAGAAAAGAAGAAGGAAAATTATCCTTGTCTGTAGGTGATATGATCTTATATAGAGAAAATCCTAAAGACTCAACCAAAAAACTGTTAGCACTAATCAATGACAACAGTCAAGTTACAGGATAAAATATGATTATACAGAAACCAGCTGCACTTCTATACACTAACAACAGAGTATCTGAAAAGAAAAGAAAATAATCCCGCTCACAGTGGCATCAAAAACAATAAAATACTTGGGAATAAATTTAATCAAGGAGGTGAAAGATCTGTACCCTGAAAACTACAGGATTTTAATGAAAAAAATGGGAGACACAAACAAGTAGAAAGATATTCATGTTCATGGATCAGAATTTATATAGTTCAATTGGTTGATCATACTAGCCAAGCCATCCATAGATTTAATCATTGGAGCTATCAAAATTCAATATTCCAATGGCATATTTCACAGAAATAGGGAAAAAAAAAACAGAAAAAAAATATGTTTGGGACCACAAAAGACCCTGAATTGCCAAAGTAGACAAATAAGAACAAATATGGACATATCACACTTCCTGATTTCAAATTATACTACAAAGATGTAATAATCCAAACAGTATGGTGCTGGCATAAAAATAGACCTATAGACCAATGAAGCAGAAACAAGAGCCCAGAAAACAAGCCCTTGCGTATACGGTCAACTAATATTTGACAAGAGAGCCAAGAATACTCAATGAAGAAAGGCTAGACTCTTCAATAAATGGTACTGGGAAAACTGGGTAATCAAAGGCAGAACAACGAAATTGGATCCCTAACTTACACCACTCACAAAAATCAACTCAGAATAGATTTGAACACTTAAACATAAGACCTGAAACCATAAAACTCCTAGGAGAAAACTTAGGGGGAAATCTCCTTGACATTGGCCTCTGCAGAGATTTCCTGGGTATGACACCAAAGCACAAGCAACAAAAGCAAAAATAAATAAATGGAACTACACAGAAGTAAAAAGCCTGTACAGAAAAAGAAACAACAAAATGGAAAGGCAACCTGGGGAATGAGAGACAATGTTTGAAAAATCACATATCTGATATATCTAAAATATATGATAATATATTAAAATATTTAAAATATATTAAAATATATTTTAAAAACTCAAGTGGACCCCTGGGTCGCTCAGTCAGTTAAGCATCTGCCTTCGGCTCAGGTCATGTTCCAGGGTCCTGGGATCTGGCTCCCTGCTCACCGGGGAGTCTGCTTCTTCTCTTCCTCTGTCTTTCAAATAAACAAATAACAAATAAATTCTTTAAAAAAATACATAAGCAGTTCAATACCAAACACAATCTAATCTAAAAATGGGTGGGGAAACTGAGTAGACTTTTTTTTTTAAAGATTTTATTTATTTATTTATTTGACAGTCAGAGATCACAACAAGTAGGCAGTAGAGGCAGGCAGAGAGTGGGGGAAGCAGGATCCCTGTTGAGCAGAGAGCCTGATGCGGGGCTTGATCTCAGGACCCTGAGACCATGCCCTGAGCTGAAGGCAGAGGTTTTAACCCACTGAGCCACCCAGGTGCCCCTAAGTAGACATTTAAAACACACACACACACACACACACACACACACACACACACACACACACACACACACACACCCAAATGGCCAAATAGGTTCATGAAAAGCTGCTCTGAATCACTTAATCATCAGGGAAATACAAATCAAAACTGATAATCACCTCACACCTGTTAGAGTGACTGTCATCAAAAAGACAAGAGATAACAAGTGTTAGTAAGGATGTAGAGAAAAAGGAACACTTGTGCACTGTTGGTGGGAATGCAAACTGGTGCAGCCACTCTGGAAAACAGTGTGGAGTTTCCTTAAAAAATTAAAAATAGAACTACCCTATGATCCAGCAATTCCACTTCTTAGTATATATCCAAAGGAAGTGAAAACAGGATCTTAAAGAGATATCTGTATGCCCATGTTTACTGTAGAATTATTCACAATAGCCAAGATATGGAAACAACCTAAGTGTCAGTCGAAAGATGAATGGATAAAGAAAATGTGAGATATCTTCTATCTACC
Source organism: Lutra lutra (assembly GCF_902655055.1). NCBI lineage: Eukaryota > Metazoa > Chordata > Mammalia > Carnivora > Mustelidae > Lutra > Lutra lutra. The sequence goes on along the minus strand of NC_062283.1, from coordinate 24,677,134 downwards.
TATTTACCTATTTATCTAGGAATAATATTCAGCCACGATAAAGAAGAGTTATCCTGCCATTTAAGAGAACACGGATTGAATTTGAGGACATTAGTCTAAGTGAAATAAGTCTGAGAAAGTCAAATACTCTATGATATCAATTTTATGTTGAACCTAAAAAAGCTCAACTCATAGAAACAGAAAGCAGAGAGATTGTTACCAGGACCTGGGGTTTGGGGGGATGGGAACTGCTGTTTAAAAGATACATGCTTCTAGTAATAAGATAAATAATTTCTGGGGATCAAATGAATAACTTGGTGATTATAGTTAGTTATTCTATATAATATACTTGAAAATTGCTAAGACTAGGTCTTAATGGTTCTCACCTCAAAAAAGAAATGGTAATTATGTGATGGTGGAGATGTTAACTGGCTCTCCTGGTTAACATATCATTTTACAATATGTGAGTGTATCAGATCCACACATTGTATACTTTAAATTTAACACGTTATGTTCAATTACATCTCAATAAAGCTGAAAAGTATATATAAGAAAGACATAAGTGTTGAGATTCATATCTTTGAATATGATTGTCAAATTGTTCCAGCATAATTTGTTGAAGTGATTGTACTTTTCCCATGGAATGCTTTGGCACGTCTGTTGAAAGTCAAGTGATCATATGTGTGTGTGTGTATTTCTGGACTCTATTCTGTTTTATATATGTATATAATGTAAACATGATATATGTCATATAATGTTATTTATATGTACTAGATACATATATATACATATACATATTATATATATGTGTATATGTACATTTTTAATTTATATCATATATATGTACATATATATATATGATATAAATAAAATTTTTTTTTCTCTTTGATCTCAATACCCCATTTTCTTGATTATTACTGGGGCTTTATTACATCTTAAAATAAGGTAGTTTAAACTCTCCAACTTTGTACTTCTTTTTCAAAGTTATCTTGGCTATCTTAGGTCCTTTGTATCTCAATATAAATTTTGGCTAGCTTTTCAAACAAGGAAACCTTCTGGGTTTTTATTGGGATTGTATTGAATCAATAAATCAATCTGGGGAGAATTGACATGTTAGCAATATTGAATCTTCTGATCCCCAAGCACAGTAGGTCTCCCAAATGATTTTTTGTTTTCTTTAATTTCTTTGAACCTTGTTTTGTAGTTTTCAGGATACAGATCTTTCACATATTTTGTCAAATTTATCCATATGTAATTTGTATTAGTTATTATAAGTGGCATTTTAAATAATTTCTATTTTCAATTGTTCAATGTGGGTGAATATAAGAAATGCAATTGATTTTTGTGTATTGCCCTTGTACCCTGAAATTTTGCTATGTATTAGTTTCAAGTACATTTTGCATACTCCTTAGGATTTTCTACAGAGATAGTTATATTGTCTGTAAAGACCATTTTAATCTTTAATGTCTAATTTGGAAGCTTTTATTTCTTTTTCTTGCTTTATTGCATAGCTTAAAACCTTTGGTAAAATATTTAATAGAAGTGATTAAAAACAGGCATCCTTGTCTTATTCTCAATGTTAGGGTGAAAGCATTCACTCTTTCACCCTTAAGCATATTAGATGTACTGGTTTTTGTTTTTGTTTTTGTTTTTGTAGATGCCCTTTATCAGGTTGAAGGTTTTCTTCCATTTCTATTTTTCTGAGAGTTGTGTGTTATTATAAATAGATATTTAATTTTAAATGTTTTTTCTGTATCTATTGAGATGATCACAAACTTAGTATTGTTTTTAATATAATATGGTGAATTACATTGTTTTTTTATTATGCATTAATCAATTTTTTTAAACTTTTTTTTAAAGATTTTATTTATTTATTTGACAGACAGAGATCACAAGTAGGCAGAGAGGCAGGCAGAGAGAGAGAGGGGGGAAGCAGGCTCCCTGCTGAGCAGAGAGCCCGATGCGGGGCTCAATCCCAGGACCCTGAGATGGTGACCTGAGCCGAAGGCAGAGGCTTTAACCCACGGAGCCACCCAGATGCCCCAAATTGATCAATTACTCCTTAAGTAAGCATTTTTACTATAAAGAGGACTTAAATGTTCACAGTAACAGAAATAATAGCTTAGTCACGGAATTTCAGGCATTAATCAGAAGATAAGCGAAGTCTGTGGAGCAGAGGAGCTGGAATCCTCAGGGAACAGCTGTAGACTATCAGCGTTTCTACTTGGCTTCCACCAGCCTGGTTTCAGGTACAGTGACTGCTAAGTGTTTTCCAAGTTTGAATTACAATGATTTAAGACTCTTCCTCTGTTCTTACACTAAAAAAGGGAACATGCCTCATTGCTTTGTGTTCAAAGTACCACGCTCTTCCTGCTCTCCAGGAAAGTCCAGTTCTGACCAAATTCTTTACAAATTGGAACCTGAATCTCAAGTTTTTCACCTTTGCTTTCCGCCCATATAACCGTATGCTCTGCCACAGGCCTCACAGGTTGTATTTTTAAAATCCAACAGTAATTTGTCCCATAATACTTCAAATGCAAACCAAAGTTGAGATGCAATTAAAGCACTGAAACACCCAGCCCCTTATCTTATAATAAACCCTGATGATCTATCACTCTATTTCTGCTGCCTTGTAATTTGGGAACATGAAGGGACTTTATTCTGTGTAGGAGGGAAAAAAATAGGGATAGATTTGCTGAAGTTACAGAAACAATAATAAGAGGAGATATGAAATCAACAAGGAAATGGTTGCCAGGCAACAGGCTTGGTTGTCAAAGAGATAGGGAGAGATAGAGCATTCTTCAATAATAACCCATGAGCAATCTTCAATAATGGCTCATAAATCTCTCAGCTAGAAAATGTCTATGTCATGAGTGGGTTACAGCAAACACTTTTCCAAAAAATCAAAGCATCCTGCTATCCCATTCCATTCCATAATAAGAACCATGCTGTAAATATAAGGCCCTGGGGTGATGCACGTTTGAGGAGTGTAGGGTCCTTGCTAAGTGGAACATTTTGTAGCTTTTTTCTATGGTTGTATCCCCAGCCGTATGTACTATTTTTACTCAGCACAATGAACTGCAGTCCCATGATGCACCCAAATTGTGCCTAATATCTTGTTTTGCAAGCCTGGTAAAGTCTTGGCTGGTTTCATCACCAACATATGGCCTGTGAGTCTCATTAGTAAACAGGACTGTGACCAGGCATGAAGATTGCAGGTTTAAAGATTTAAGGTTTAAAGGAAACTTGACATTGGGACTGCATTCTTCACTTCCCAGGTGAGGAATGTGTCTTCTATGACTGATATATTAATGGCCATCTCCTTTTGCTATTTGAGTCTACCATTCCAAATAGAACCTGGTCTTTAAGCTTGGAGTCTTCTGCAGCTGTGCTCATTCTGTCATTTTTTTTCCTCCATAAAAAGACTCTTTGACAGAGAATTCTACTCTACTCATCCCTGGTCACCGGCCACTGTTACAGCACATTAACACATCAGTTCACAGGAGTATTAATACATCAACCTGAGCAATGATCTTCAAGACAAGGAGTGAATTATAATGCAATACTGTGGCTAAGAACACACACACTCTGGCACCATACTGTCTAGGTTGAAACTTGGCTCTTTTTGAACCTTGACAACTTGACTCTGTGCTTTGGTTTTGCCATCAGTAAGCCAAGGATATTGGTTATACCTAAATTCATCAGACTGTTGAGAGGATTAAACAAGCTCTAAGCAAACAGGTAAGTTTAGAAAAGTTCCTGTCACATAAGCATTTTGTAGTATGAGAATATTACCTTCTTTTTTTTAGAGTTGGATACATGTCAGTATCATTGTTGACCATTGCAAAGCAAATTCTCCCAGAGTTACGGATTGGAACTAGAAAGGGCTGTGCCCATGGGCAAGGTGCAGGGTTGAGAGAGGTGAAGGTAGGAAGGGAAGCACCTTTTCTTTCCTTTCTTTTCCTTTCCTTTTCTTTTCTTTTCCTTGGCATTTTTAATTTACTACATGAGCCACTTGATTGCTGGGTTGGTGATTCTTAGCAATATAAATTAAGCAATTATCTGGCTTTTCCTCACAGGATTTTCCATGTCAATGTTGATTTTGATTTATTTTTATTTCTTCTAAAGAGTAGCCAGCAAAGAAGTTTACCAAGAATTGTACTCATTGTTGTAACAAAACTGGTTAGCTGCTTAGAAAAAGAAAGCTTTCCTGCTTAATGGGTGACAAGTTTGCTTATATTTATAAGGCTTTCTTGACATACAAAAGAAAAGAGCAGGCTAGAGAAAGAAAAATACAAATAGAGTGAGAATTCTTTATTATCACTTGGACACATAAAAACCAAACACAGAGCTTCAGTCCTAAGGGATGTTGCTTTCTTCACAAGATAATTTGATCATTCAAAATGGATTTATCAGGGTGCCTGGGTGGCTCAGTTGGTTAACTATCTGCCTTTGGCTCAGGTCATGATCTCAGGGTCCTGGGATGGAGCCTGGAGTCCTGGTCATTAGGCTCCCTGCTCAGAGGAGAGTCTGCTTCTTCCTCTCCCTTTGCCCCTAGCCCCTGCTCTTGCTTGCATGCTTTCTCTCTCTCTTTCAAATAAATAAAAAATAACTAAAAAAAAAAAAAACACTCATTAATTTTAGCACATGTCATTTATCAAAATATAGACTTTTTAAAGAGTTTTATAAGTTTTATAAAGTCCAATAAAGGTGATCCCTAGTTAGGATATTTGATGGTTGCAATGATTGAAAAACAACAACAAAAAATATTATCTAAAAGAGAACTGAATGGTAATGTGTGGATAAAACACTGGGTTCCAGGATTAACTGACCTCCCCTCCCCCTCTTCCTTTCTGCCCCCTGGGGCAAAGTAAATCACTTCTTTCTTTGAAAATACTTAATCCCTGCCTCTGTCCTGTACCTCTCATGCTTTATTGTGATAATTTGCTTCTGGTCCTTGTCTTCCAAAATAGTCACCATCCAAAAGAATGATTTTGTCTCAGTTACCTTTTGATCTTTAGCACCTAAGGCCATGAGAGGCGCACACACCTGGCTCATTTTCCACCTGTTGAAGGGCTGTGAGGACAGAGGACTTTCCAACTGGGCCCTGGTTAGGGAGTTTTCCAGTTCCTAGGACTGGAATCCTGTAGAATCCTCGTACCACAGAGCCAACGGCTCCTCAGAAGTCATCCACCCAGCCTCTCCCCCTGACGCCCGGACACACAACTACCTCTCATGGTGCACATCTTAGGGCTACTATGCCCTGGTCATATATGTTGCAAATATTTTCTACAGGTAGAAAAAATTTATGAAATGAAATATGTAAATCTCTACTTTATGACCCTGGTCATTTGTTTTATGAAGCCCTTTCTCACTCAAGGATTTTAAATATGTTCTCTGAGGTTTTATTGCAGTACTTTTATTACTTTATCTTCTTAATTTATAGCTTTATTTTTTTAGTTTAGGTCTTTAATCTACCTGAGATTCCTTCAGGGTATGAAGTGGAGATATTTTTTTTTCCCCAAAAGTCAGCCGATTGCCCCAACCTCCACTTAGTCCGTCCACATTAATTATTTAACAAACTCCCTCATATTCACACAGATTCATCATTAGACACTCTGTTTTCTTCTGTTGATTGATTTGTCTGTTCTGAGTGAGAGCCACACTGCTTACATTATTATAGTTCGAGTTTTCTTTCATTCTCCCCTCTTTTTAAAAGAATTTTTCCTGTTTTACTCATTTACGCCTCCAGGAAAACCTTTAATTAGTTTATCAAATTGGGGTTTTGATTGGAATTATGTTAGAATTATAGATGAATTTGGGGCAATTCTTGTATTGACCACATTGGTTCTGTCTTATAATATGGTTGCTGTAAGTCATCATTTCCCTGTTTTTCACTCAAGTTTCATGGTTTCCTTTCTTCTCTTGCACTTCTATTAATTCCTAGATATTTTCTAATTTTGTTGATAAGGTAAATGGGATCTTTAAAAAAATTTTTTTAAATTATTTATTTATTTGACAGAGAGAGTGAGCACAGGGAGGGGGAGCAGGAAAGAGAGGGAGAAGCTGACTCCCCCCTGAGCAGGAGTCCTAGGCAGTACTTAATCCAAGAACCCGGGATCAGGACTGGAGCCAAAGACAGATGCTTAACCAACTGAGCCACCCAGGCATCCCAGTAAATGGGATTTTTATTACAATTTCTAACTTACTATCATGTTAAATAGAGACCTATTAATTTTTGTAAATTCATCTGGAATCTTGTTATCCTGTTGGTCTCATTATAACTAATAAGTTATAATAGTTTGGGAATCGATTCTCTAATTCTCTAGATATTTTCTTTGTCTTTTCCCAATCCTCATATTTTAGTTCTCCTTCTTGAGCCATTTCACTATCCGGAATGTCTAGAAAAATGTACAATAACATATGTGATAAGAGGTCTTGCTTTGGTCTTGACTTTAATGGAAATGCTTATACTATTTTAATACCAAGCATGATGCTGGTTTCTAGCAGAAACTTATTAACAAGTTAAATGTTACTAAATGTTTTTCCGCTATTTATTGAAACAAGTATATATATGTTTTTCTTTTTTGTGATTCTTGTAGGTTTTCTCTTATACTGTTTATTCTTACTTCATTTTATTTTTACTCTATTTCTTCTTATATTGGTTTTCTTCTTGGGATTAGTAATTGAGTGATTACAACATATATTACTAGACTATCTAATGCTGAATTGTTCTTGCTTTCATAAGCATAGATCCACCTTAGTTACGTCTATTAAAAAACAAGTGGGTAATTAAATTGTAGTATATCTATACAATGAAATACTGGTTGGCCTTGAAAGGGAATGAATTAATACATGTAGCAACATGGATGAATTCCCCAGATCGGGTCAGGGGAAAAGTCAGAGACAAAAAGCACCTGTTGTAGGATTCCATTTATTTCAAATCCTAGAACAGACAAAAGTTATCTATAGTGACATCGAAAAAAATCGGTGGATCCTTGGGGTGACAGAGGTGTTCTATCTACTGATAAGGGTAGTGCTTTCATGCATATATACATTTGTCAAAATTCCTTGAATTTCATGCATTAAGTGGGTGATTATAAACTATACTTCAGTAGGTTGATAAATAAGAAAAAAAATCTATGCTATTGTCACAGTCTTGCAGCCAAAAACTTGTGCTGCTTTCTCCTTGAGCCACTTCCATTTGGCTTCCATTCTCATCACTACATCAACATTCCCTCACTAAGGTCCCCAGGGACCTTCATGTGGCCAGTCACATGGGCAGTTTAGTCCTCACCTCCCTTGACCTCTCCTGAACTGAACGCAGTTTGTCTACTTCCTCCTGCTTGAAGCTCTCCCTTCCTGCCAGTCTGCTGACCGCTGCCTCTTCTGTTCTTTCCCATCTCATAAGCTCCTTCTCTTAGGCATCCTTTGTTCGCCCTCACTTGCCGGCTGATCCTGAATGCCAGCACCTCTGGGCTCTTCCCCCGCCCTGGGTGCTCTCCTCTCCCTTCCCTTCACACCAGGCGTCCTCATCCATGACAAACACGGATTGAACCTCCATGATTAGACTCCCACGTAGTTCTCACCAGAACTGCTCTTCCTCCCATCTTCCCATCCCTGTCCATTCTCCCAGTTGCTAGAAAGCTGGAAGAAGACTTTGATCATTCATTTTCCCTCACCCTCCACAATTTACCTCCTTTGAAGTGGCTACTTCCAAGTATGTCTCAAATCGATCTCTTGATATCCACCTTCACTGGTCCCTGCTAGCAGCCACTCTCATCTCTCACTCCTGGAAGAGCCCCCTAAGTAGCCCTCAGACTCCCACGCCTGGCTACCCCCCAATGTGTCTTCACATGCCAGGCACAGTAAATGTTTCTCATTACCTATTTAAAACACCTCAATAGCCATGAGGGCATAGCTTTGTCACTCCGTTTTTTAACTGTTTTGTCTTTAGTACCTAAAACAGGGTATGGGACCTACTAGGGTGAATGGAGTAATTGCACTTAAGATAGAAATCCCCAGGGCCACCTGGCCTTCAGTGCTCTACATGATCCAGGCTCTCCACTCCCTGGACACATCCCTCTTGTTCTTCCCTTTACTTGTTCATCTCCAATCACACCATCCTGATTTTGTTTCCCTAACCTTGTGTCTTTGATCACATTCTTCCCTTTGCAAGGGGAGCACCTGTCTGCTCTTAGATTAGCTGTGCTTTGGGGATTCACAGCTCTGTTTTGACAGTACACCCCGGGATAAGTATATCCAGGAGGGGGAGTAGATAGATACCAGCATACATACACTGATAACAAGGTTAAGTACAGACCAACTAATTACCAGTTTACTAAATAATGCAGAAGAAAAAGCTTCCCAGAATGTTGGCACTCTTTCCTTGGGTTGCAATAAAGGAAAAGATATGAGCAAAAGCACAAGATTAAGGTGCCAACAACCATATTGGTACCATTGCTATCCAATGGGTCATTAACCAAATGAGTTATTGGAGAACTAGTTCATGAACTAGACATAAGCTACCTCAGGGCAAGGGCCTCACTGGGCTCATTGTCCATCGTTGCATCCTTAGAGCCTATTCCAGAGCTTAGCACATAATATACAGAGAATGAAAGTTAATTAGAAAAATGAGTGGATGAAATTGACTTGAACACTCTTAAGAGATATGTCATGCCATTATTGTGGTTCAATGGAAGATGGTGAGCCTTGACTATGAAGGACTTTACCTGTTCTAGGTTAACAATTTTTTTTTCTGGAGTTACTATATTTTTGCTTAAAAGAAAATCCACAATGATTAAAAAATAATACTTTTTTTAAAGTAGTTCAGCAAGTAATGTAGGACATGAGTGATAATAACAAATTAATGAGTTTTAAAAGCATAAAACTCCTGGTGTGCCTGGGTGGCTCAGTCAGTTAAGCATCCAACTGTTGATTTCAGCTCAGGTCATGATATCAGGATCATGAAATTGAGCCCCCTGTCCATGCTTAGTGTGAAACCTGCTTAGGATTCTCTCTCTCCCTGTCCCTCTGCCCCACCCCTTCCACTTGCACTCTCTTTCTCTAAAACAAACAAACAAACAAACAAACAAACAAATAAATAAAATAAAAGCATATAAGTCCTTATAGTAATATAATTATGTCATGTGAAAGCAATTGAAAATTTTAATATCTCTTATTTTGCCTTGATTGAAAACATCTGGGTTTACCTGAAAATAGGAAAATCTTACCCAGTTTCCTAAATATCTCAGGTAACGTACCAAATTTTGCATAGAAAACTAAAATTTACAGTGCATATTCTATCTTTGAAAACTGACATTTTAAAATACTGTACAGCGATCAAATATTTAAGTCATTCATAAACTCATTTATCTGCTGAAACAAAATATCTTATTACAAGGATTTGGTGTAACATAGTTACAAACTGAAGGAAGGGCTTGCACAAGAACTCTTTGAAAACCTCTTTCAGTAATATCCTCTTGTTCTTGTTACGCATTACCCTTTTTTTTTTTTTTTCAATTGTCCCCCCTGTGTACTAGAAAATCACCTTCGGGGGTGCCTGGGTGGCTCAGTGGGTTAAAGCCTCTGCTTTCCACTCCGGTCGTATGCTCGGGTCATGATCCCAGGGTCCTGGGATTGAGCCCCACGTCCAGCTTTCTGCTCGGCAGAGAGTCTGCTTCCCCCTCCTCTCCCTGCCTGCCTCTCTGCCTACTTGTGATCTCTGTCAAATAAAGAAATAAAATCTTAAAAAAAAAAAAAAGAAAAGAAAATCACCTTTGTTCCATGCACACATGTGGTTTTGCACTACAAATTATTCTTTGGCAGTCTAATTTTGAACGGATCCATTCACCCCACATCACTCCCTTCACACCCTGTAGACTGGGCCCCTGTCACCGCAGCTACTGATCATTCGATCTTTCTCAGATCGTAAAGTGGCTGATGTCAAGTTCAGTCTATATAATTAGAACACTGAGCGTTTGGATGAAGAAATGCTTTATAACTGTACACGTTTATGAGCCAGCCACCTCTCCAAGGTTAAAGTGTAACACATCCTTCTTCAGTGCCCCCAGCTATTTTGTTTTTTTTTTTTTAAATGCCCATTCTTCTTCCAAAGTATTTCTTGTCCCCAACAAGATCGTTTTTTGTAGTGATCTCAGCTTTTGGCAGTGGCACTGGAGGTGAACAGGGTGCAGAATTCGTGCCATGGAAAAATGGTACCCCAGCGGGTTCTACTGAAATGCCCTTTACCTCCTGTCTCTAAGCAATCCCAGGTTATAGTCTTCCTTTCCAAGAGCAAGTTTATTTGAGATTGTAGAATTATCGAAGGTTTCCTTTTCAGTGGCTGAGACTGGAAGCTGAGAGTGGAATTGTAACATTAATATTGAAGGGCAGACTCTCTAAGACTCACTTAGAATGCATTTCTTATCCCTCTGGGTGAGACTTGGTGGTGACACTCTGGGGACCTTTCAGCTCATGATGAATCACGGTGATCTCAGCACTGCGGAGCTCTGAGCTTCAATCCCCGTTCTGCTTCTCCTCTGTAGAACAAAGACAGTAACACCCACCTCATGGGGTTGGCGTTAATACAAATGTCACGTATGAAACATGAGGCTGCCCCGTGTCATTCTTCATGAAGTTTGAGTGAGTCTCTCCCTGACCCAAACTGGGAGAAGTTATGGGCACATGACAGTTCTAGGTTATGATCTTATAATTTATTTCTGAGTGAGGAAGACTCAAGAATAGCAAAAACATGGCAGTAATCTGTTTAAGGAAAAACACCAATGTAGAAATCGCCTCAGCAATTTGACTTTGGATGATGTTAAAAGCCCTCTTGATTTAGTAGTACCCAACCAGATTCCCCTTCTTTCACTCCTGGAGATGGGCTTCCAGTTTCTTCGGGTAATCAATACAGCGTTTCTGACCTATAAAAACTCTGAAGATATTTGGAAGCCTGTTCTCCAAAGCTGTACCTTCACAAAATCTGGCTACCCTAATCATAATTTTTGAGTTCTAGCCTGGGAGATAAAGAGGGAAAGGCTCCAGACTTGGAAACCTGCCTTTGGGAACATTCTCTCAGACCACTACGAAGATGTTCTCTCCTTGGGGTACTGGCCTCCATCAACTAATCTGAGGTTTGTCTTTTCACTCTCAATAGTGTGTGATACAGGACTGAAGTTCTTAATTTTCACTTGGCCCAATTTATCATAAAAAATGTCCAAATGCCTAGAAATACATTTAACAAAAAATTGTGTGTGTGTGTGTGTGTGTGTGTGTGTGTGTGTGTGTGTGTGTGTATGTTGTTAAGAAATCACAAGTTCAGGGCACCTGGGTGGCTCAGTGGGTTAAAGCCTCTGCCTTTGGCTCAGGTCATGATCTCAGGGTCCTGGGATCGAACCCCGCATTGGGCTCTCTGCTCAGCGGGGAGCTTGCTTCCTCCTCTCTCTCTGCCTGCCTCTCTGCCTGCTTGTGATCTCTGTCTGTCAAATAAATAAATAAAATCTTAAAAAAAAAAAAAAGAAATCACAAGTTCATGAGCATACATTTGTATATGACCTTCTAAAAGTTTTATTGTTTTGCTCTCAGAGTTTAAGTCCAGCTGGTATGAATATTTGTTTAGGTTCAAGACAGGAATCAACTTGAATTACTTTCTATACGCATTCCCAAATATCCCAGAACAATTGATTGAAAAATTTCTTCCTTCACTCTCAACTTTGATGTGCCACGTTTGTTATAGCTATGATGACCATATGACTTAATATCCAAACTGACTCAATTTTCAGAGTAAAAGAGGACACTGATATTAGTTAGAGGATGTCTCAATTTAATTAGGTATGTCCTGTCACCTGGTTCTTCTTCCAAGACTGTCTTGGATATCCTTGGTCATTTACATTATTGTATAAATACTAGAACCACTTAACATGTTCCACCAAAAATATCTGTAGCTTATATCTATTTCTATGGTATTTGTACCATATATCTTCTCCATTCTTTTAAACTCTATTTTTATGTTATAGACATATTTCCTATAAACACCAGATAGTATTTTTTGCAATTTAGCCTAAAAATCTTTGTCTTTTAACTGGCACAGTTAGCCAATTTGCATGTTAAGTAGTTACCTAGATATTTGGTGTTTAATATACCTTCTTGGTATTTCTCATGCCTGCTCTATGTGCTTTTCTCTCATCTTTCTTCTTTTTGGATAGTTCATTTTTTGTTATTCCCTTTTTCTCTTTGGTTTTTTTCACAGTTATAAACCCTTTCACTCTTCTTCTAGTGGTTACCTTAGACTATACAACGTGCACCCCTGACTTATCAAAATAGAATGTAATTGTAATTGTGCTTCTGTTCTATTCTCTTCCCAGACAATGTAAGGACTTTAGAGTTTTTTGTTTTGTTTTGTTTTGTTTTGTTTTTTGTGATTCCTAGATTTTATTTAAAGATTATACAAAATATCCCAGACACAGGACTTCTAATCCTCGTCCTCCTCCTCCTCGTCGTCCTGGTTGATCTGGAAGTAGCGTAGCTCTTAGCTCTCCTTGCTGTTGGCCACCACGCGCAGCCAGTCACGGAGGTTATTCTTCTTCAAGTACTTTTTGGTCAGATATTTCAAAGGACTTTAGAGTTTTTACCTTATTTCCTTCCAGAAGAAGAAAACAAGGAAGGAAAGCTTTCCAACAACAGATTTGCCAAAATGTTTTTTTTATTCTGAGGACTGTCATCATGGACATCAGTTCCTTCAGACCAAGAACTCCCTGTTTTACTCTTGGCTTGTCTAAGATTCAAGAGAACAAGAAGGGGACTGAGATGAGTCTGGCTTATAGAATCTTAGGAACATTTATTAACCAGCCAACTAGTTTTGTGGGAACAAGAAAATGCAGCATTTCAAGCCTCATTCCAAGCAGTACATGTATATCAATCAGAGTCCGCCCCCTACTTCCCCCCACAGCCTTCATAAAGCCATCCCATTGCCACAAATACCAGTATCACATGACTGAAGTCAAGAACCTTCATCAGAAAACATGCAAGAAAACAGTTAACAAGTGAGATGTTGGCACCCCCTCTTTGCTTAATAGTCTTTCCCACTATATTATTCTTTCTGTCATTTCTTAGCATCTTTTATGATAAGACACCTACTTTTTGACTCCATGTAATCCCACACCAATGCCACATCACATAGGATAAAGAAGAATGAAAAGGGGAAGGCAGGCTATCATCTGGATAGCCTGGTGGCTCTTTAACAGTTTGAAAGAATAAGAACAACCACCAAAAACACTAATCTTGTAGAATAAGGGATCAGAAATATTGGCCAAGGCAATTTTATCTTTATAAACCAGGCCCTTAATTGAGGCCCTATATTTCCACCGAATATCCATTTTTAAGCCTCCTTTCTACAATATGCATCTCTCGATATGGGCTTTCAAAATTCTGTGCGTAAAATAAATTACAGAATTACCATGTTTCCTTTGGCTATCAGGAGAGCATAGCAACTTCATACACTACTATGTTGTCAAGAATCTAACACATCTCATTTCTTGATTTTTTTTTTTACTTGCATTCAAAAGCAATCACTGGACTTTGTCAATATAAAAAAAAATAGGAAAATAGATATCTGTGCCAAAGTTCACGGGAGTATGTAAACAGGAAAGAGCTGAACTTACAAGTGAAATTAAAGATCTGCTTAGGGATGGTAGTGGTATTGGCAAAGATGTGTGAAACTTGACACCATTAAAAGTGCAGCTAACAAAGCTCTAAGCTTGACCTCGTATTTCCAGTCTCTAAGGGGAAGAAAGTCTGCCCAAGAACAGGATGTGAGATGAGGGATTGTGCCGAATGAAGAAAATGAATGGATGGTCAGCAACAAAGTTCTCCTCGTGCACCAACATGGCAAAGGTGGCAATGCCTGCTGTAGCGGCTGCCGCCTCTGTGCCCTCTTCATTCACCTCCACAAAGGACTTGTGGACAACTTTTGATATGAAAAGATCCCTGGTTCCTGACATGCCAGACAGATCAGCCTTGCGACTAAAGAGATCCTCTATACCCAGGTGGGCTAGGTGGGAGTTGAGGTCATAGCTCTCCTCCAGTTTGAACTTGGGCAAGTGGACGTTGACTTCAACCCAATCCAGATTCTCAGCTTTGGTCCACTCATGCAGTTTTTCCAGAGTCAACTGTTCCTCAAGCTGGAATGAGAATGGGCAAAAAGAAGAAGTGAGAACAATTTTACATAAGCAAGCTAGTAAAACATTATTGAAATGAACGGACCCATTATATCAGTTGCTAATTAGTCTCCTCCGTGTCTTGTCCCCAGACAGATTCCATTTGGAAGATGTCATTTCTTTCCAGGGACTGGAGATAATATAACAGAGCTGTTCCCTGATAGTAGCTGAAAATGTAAACTTTGGGCTTTGGAGTAGTAACGTCCATGAGCCACTTGACAATAGAATGACAAAGCACTGGAAAGGAAAGAACCATCCATAAGCACACACCAAGCACTGGCCACTACCACACAAGGCAGGTGGATACAACCAGAAGAGACAAGAAGCGTGAAGCTGGGAGCTGTTACCTTCTTGAGACCCGTGGACCCATCCTCAATGTCATCAGGCAACAGGATAATCATGCTGAGCTCTTTGCCCCGGTAAGGTAGTTCCAGCACACGGCACTTAAGGTCCTGGATGTAGCCAAATGGGAGTTTCTTCTTCTGATACATCATTTTCACGGTTTTTTTGTCTTTCTGAAGAGTTGAAAACAAACAAACGAACGACTCACTCACATTTTTATCCCCATTCTCTTCGAGCCAAGAGTAAGTTTAGGCAGTTACCTCTCTCTTACCTTATTCAGTCGGAATGGGGTATCCGCAGTGTCTTCCTTCCGGAACTCATCCTCCCAGCTGCCTTTGAAATAGATGGCGTTCACCAGCACGAGTTTAGTCATGCTGTCAACTGTACCTGCTTCCAACAGTTCTGGAATCTTCCCTAAAAAGATAAAGTTAGCTTTTTAAAAATAAATCCATCTATCAGAATTCCAAACTGGAACTAACATTTGATTAGCACTGAAATGCAATCCAAAAGCAAATTCTGTACTTAATTTTTCTTTTGCATGATATGAAGTTAGGAAAGCCCTATCAGCATGTTTCTCATTTAAATAATCCAAGTAAAGGCCTAATGAGCTAAAACAGCACATTGCTCCTTTTCTGGAGTGCATGGTAAACAATGAGCTTTATTTTGAGAATGACCATTCTTTTCCAGGAAAAAAAAAATGTCCTGAACGAAAGTATTTTTGGGCATTAGTAAATCACTTTTTCAAACCCTCTAAGTAGGAGCCAAATCTCACCAAAAAAAAAAAAAAAAAAAAAAAAAAAAGAAAAGAAAGAAAGAAGGAAAAAAAAGAAAAAGAAAAAAGCTTTTAGTACATATCCAAAAAGAACAGTTACTCCACTGAAACACTGGATACACCCTAGACCACAGACAGCGCTACCCTGAACAACTCATTGTATGGAAGACAGGTGTTCTGCAGGTGCCCTGACTCCTCCCATGACTAGGTCAGAGACAGCTGTGCTCGACAGTCCCAGCTACCATCCCTGATTTCTTTTTTTTTTAAAGATTTTTTTTTTAATTTATTTATTTGACAGACAGAGATCACAAGTAGGCAGAGAGAGAGGACAAAGCAGGTTCCCTACTGAGCAGAGAGCCCAATGCAGGGCTTGATCCCAGCACCCTGGGATCATGACCTGAGCCGAAGGCAGAGGCTTTAACCCACTGAGCCATGCAGGTACCCTCCGATCCCTGATTTCTTAGACGAGAAGTGGACAAATATTATTTATGACCACAGTGGTTCGTGAATATTCCTTCACAAGTATTAGCGTATTTCTTTCCATGTGTATATGAAATAATCTGGGCCAGGCTAGATTTCCCTCGAATTTTTTTTTCGTTTTATTCTACATTCAAGCTGAGTTTTCATTTTAAAACGGACTTTTGGGAACTTACGAGGGAAAACCTATTTAGCTACTTCAGTTAAATCATGCTGACATTTCCTCTGTGAAGAATTTTCTACGTGTGAACACTGTCCAACCGGGTGGTACAGAGTTCATGCCCAGGATGAACCCCAGGATTCCCAGGGTCAGGATGAGGGAACAGGAAAAAGGCAGAGGCAATCACATGCAGGTGGGGAAGCTGGAAGGAGGAGGAGAACGAGTGTAATGATTACATTCTGCCCTCTCTCTTACCTTCTGTCTGCCCTTTGACCCACTCATTAATCACCTTCCTCGAATCTTCAGAGGCTTGCTGAAAATCCACACTGGCCAATTCAGCACCATACATTTTCTGAGTTGAAGCTAGGAACTCCTGTTTAAAAAAAAAAAGGTAATGTCATGAATAACTCCTACTACATATAGAGATAGTTTCCTAAAATCCTTTAAAGCAGAAATGGTCCTAAAGGTACAAATTGCATTATAAAACAACAACAACAAAATTCTAACTTTATACTTTTTTTATTATGGTTAAAAAAAAACCCCACAGAACACTAAATTTTCCAACTTAACCATTTTTTAATGTATTGTTCAGTAGTTTTGGTGTTGTGTAAAATTTACCAATTCTTTTCCAACATTTGGCTGACATTTTCATAAATAAGCAAATACTGATTGTCCTTGGAAAAGAATTATGGTATTAACTCTTGCTTTAGCAAAACAGCCAGGATTGATCTTTTTCACTGTGAAGACTATAAAATGAGGCCATGTCAATTAATGGGAGTGCTGTCTGTCATATGTTTTCATTCTGTATCATTTTTCTGAGTTTTTATAAAAATTAAAACATTTCTATGGCTTGGTTATGCTAGAAAAAAATCTGCGTTGTCTGAGTTTTTGAACAGGAAGTGCAAAGTACTTACAGGGAGGAAATTGTATGTCCTCTCTCCATATAACCTATTAGCAAGTTTCAGGATATAGGAAGCTCCACATTTGTTGATATCAGCATTCAGACTCTGAAATTTTGAATGAATCTCTTCAACCGTATCAAAATGAAGAGTCTAAAATAAAGAAAACGTTCCTTCTATAACATTCTTATTTTGAAATTACAAGGTGATTCCTTGGCATTTGCTTCCACCAAACTAAATTAATGTGTTTTTTTGTTTTACTGATTTTTCATGATCTGCAGCCCAATATTTTATTAATTTCTCATAGGTGAACAAATAATAGAGAATCCAAAATGTACAGCTTTGTGAGATACAATAATTACATCAGAAACTACTTTTATGGGGCGCCTGGGTGGCTCAGTGGGTTAAAACCTCTGCCTTCGGCTCAGGTCATGATCCCAAGGTCCTGGGATCGAGCCCTGCATCAGGCTCTCTGTTCAGCAGGGAGCTTGCGTCCCTTCCTCTCTCTCTGCCTGCCTCTCTGCCTACTTGTGATCTCTGTCTGTCAAATAAATAAATAAAATCTTTAAAAGAATAAAAATTTAAAAAATAAACTACTTTATACTACTTTTTGTTATAATTCTAGTTCTACAGTATGAGTGGTTAATAAACTAAGTATTTATACAAGTCTGCTTTTTGTCCCAAAGAAAATCATAAATAAATCATGTGCTTATCTTGTATCTAATATAATTTCACTGAACGTTCTCAGAAATAAACAGAAAAAATAAGAAACATGACCCAGGCAGGAACTCAAAGTTACTATAGGCAGAGGGGGAATATTTTTTTTTTATTATACTATTAGCATCAGTAATTCACTTACTTAAAAATAACTTCTTTAAACTTAATATTCAGCAAAAGTTTAGTTCCTCATGTATCAGTTACAAATCATTTATGATTTTATGAGGGCTGGGCTGGTTCTTTGCTTTTAAGACACAAGGAACAAACCTCTACAGTGTACAAAGTCCACTTACTCACCAAGATACGGAATGTTTCCATAGTTGCTGCGATCGATCTGCTTCAGGGGAAATAGGGATGAGGAGGACCTTGAAACTATTCTTCACTGAAGGCATAAAGAAAGCCTCAAAATAGGAGCTGACAGGGAGCCCCAGAGTGGCTCAGTCCATTAAATGTCTGCCCTTGGCCTCGGGTTCTGATCCTGGAGTCCGGGGATCAAGCCCCAGGCCACACTCCCTGCTCAGCGGGCAGTCTGCTTCCCCTCTCCTCCTGCTTCTCCTCCTGCTCCTGCTCTGTGTCTCTCACTTACTCTCTCTCAAATAAGTAAAAAAAAAATTTTTAAGACTGTATTTATTTATTTGACAGAGAGAGATCACAAGTAGAGAGGCAGGCAGAGAGAGAGAGAGAGAGAGAGGGAAGCAGGCTCCCTGCTGAGCAGAGAGCCCAATGCGGGGTTCGATCCCAGGACCCTGGGATCATGACCTGAGCCGAAGGCAGCGGCTTAACCCACTGAGCCACCCAGGCGCCCCATAAGTAAAATTTTTTAAAAACAGAAGCTGGTATTAACCTGTAGGGAGTCACTAAAAATTACTACCAGAGGGTAAGAAAAAAAGAGGAGCTTTGAAAATTTTTAAATGCTTTCATATCTGCACTGATGTAGAGGATTGGTTCTCCATAAAGTACAGTCATAGAGGCTTTGCAGCTGGAACAGACCATAAACTTGAATCCAGGGCTAGACCTTTCCTAGTGTCGGCTGCCCTGTACTTTATGACTGGTACGTCAGAAAGCCCTTCCCTCTTGGCACTCCTTTCCCCTAGATTCCAAGGGAAGCCAGGGTTCCCCTCTTGGAATGAAAGAATACCCAGCACGGAAGTGGCCTCCACCCCCACAAAGGACAGGAGGAAGGCTGGGCATCTGCTTCTCCTCCTGGGAGTGAGAGAGGGACCTGCCACACCCTCAAGGGCTTGGTCCCCCCCCACCCCCAGTCACTCCCTCCCTGCGGGGCCCTCCCACTCACAAAGGCACACTGTGTCACAGCCCACAGAGCCACACTTGGTGCCAGGCCCAGGGCAAGGCGGAGGCAACACGGAATCACACACTTGCTTTGTCCCCTCAAAAGGACACCACTGCCAACTTCTCCACTGTGGAGCATTTCCTATGTGTCATTATGCTCAAAAGTAACATTATATAAACAGGCTCATCACATGCAAAGCAGAGAATGGAAAATCCTCGTCCGGGAAGAGATGTTCTGGCTTACAGGAAAGCTGTCATGCCAGAGGCACACCACAGGGCTTTCATCAGCCTTCCTCACTGCCCTGCCCTCAGCCACATAAAAAACAGGGCCTGGCACAGAGCAGGTGCCCTGTAAAGACTTGATCATGAAGGAAAGCCTGCATACAAATGGATTGTTCTTGGGGCTTCTTCTGAAATTCTGACCTCACAGTATATGGTTGAACACAGAAATACAGTTTTAGAAACACACCGTTAAGAGGGATGCCTGATGGGGCACCTGGGTGGCTCAGTGGGTTAAGCCTCTGACTTCAGCTCAGGTCCTGGGATTGAGCCCCACATCAGGCTGTCTGCTTAGCAGAGAGCCTGCTTCCCTCCCCTCCCCGCCATCTCACCCCACCTCCACCCCCCGTCTGCCTCTCTGCCTATTTGTGATCTCTGTCAAATAAAGAAACAAAAATCTTCAATTAAAATAAAAAAAAAAAAAGAGGGGTGCCTGAGTGGCTCAGTCGGTTAAGCATCCGCCTTTGGCTCAGGTCATGATCCCGCAGCTCTGGGATAGAGCCCCTCCTCAGGCTCCCTGCTCAGCAGAAGTCTGCTTCTCCCTCTGCCCTCCCCCCACCCTTCACACTCTCTGTCTCAAATCCATAAATAAAATCTCAAACACATACACACACACTGTAAGAGCTCAAAGGCACAACCTCTCAGTACAGACTTGACATGAGCAAGGAGACTCAAGGGAGAGCGGGCTGTTTTTGTTCGGTTCTGCTGACCTTGGACACCTGTGCTGCAGTATTGCCTCGAGTCCCCAGAAAGATCATGGCCAGTGCTGATGAAATGCTGAAGGGAGAGATGAAGATATTCCCAGTAGGATTGTCCTTATTCAAAGCGCGGAACAGGTC